>NC_088683.1:335840283-337251283 GCF_028017835.1 Emys orbicularis | reverse complement strand
ACACCCCAACCCTCCGCCCCAGCCCTGAGACCCCTCCCATACTCTGAACCCCTTGGCCCCACCCCTGCCACACATCAACTCTATATTGGTGCACATAACAAAATTCATTCCACACATGGATGTAAAAAATTAGGGGGAACATTTGTCACAGGTGCTCTTTTACATATCTTAGGGACACCATGACTAAAACTAAGATAAAACACCCCAATTGTTAATGAGGGCTATTTTATTATTAAAGAAAGGAAAATAAAACATTAAACAACACAAAAGGTTACATCCATTACTATTTCTTCTGTATGCCTCTCTGTGGAGAGTTTTCAACTGAGATTACACCTTTCAAAGCAGGCCTGCCTTTGGGGCGACACTTTCTTAAATTGAGACCAAGGTCTTATTTCCCAAAGTTATTGTCAGTCCATTCTTAGTATATCATTACATAACTAAAACTGTTTATGGATGGGCAAAACAATTTTATTTAAGGGCAGGTTGATCCTGTTCAGTCATCAGAAATAAAAAATAATTTATAAATGGCTAAAATAAGCAATTTTAACTAAATTGGAAATAGAAGAAAATATTTAAACTACTTACTTAGAAGAAGCCATCTAAGGAGCTGTCTTAAGACAAGCCAATTAATGAATACTAAACATCTTACATCCAACTAAATCCTGCTATTTTTCTGTTTACCAGTGTTTGGCCCCTGTCTCCTCTCTAGGAATACATGGTCTAACCCAGGGGTGGCCAAACCACGACTCACGAGCTACATGCAGCTCTTTTACAGTTAAAGTGTGGCTTGCAGAGCCCCCACCCCCACTCTCTGCCTACCAGACTGGAGGGGGAGCTCAGGGCTTTTGCCCTGCAGCAGAGTGGTGGGGCCAGAGGCTTCTGCCCACCGGGGAGGGGGGATCTTGAGACTCAGCCCCATGGGAGGCACCTGCCAGGTCTCGGGGCTTAAGCCCCACTCTTGCTGAAGACCTGAGCCCCAGCAGGCGCCTCCCGTGGGGCTGAAGCCCCTAGCCCCACCACCCTGCCACAGGGCAGAAGCCCTGAGCCTTGGCAGGTGTGCCCAGCTCTCGAACTTCTGAAGATTATCGTATGCAGCTCAGTAAGTTTGTTCACCCCAGTCTAACCATTTGATGATTAACAGGAGAAACTGTTAACATTTTAAATTATAACTGCATTTCCATATCCCAATAAAATCATCATCTGATTTTTATATCTAACCCCTTGGCAGTACCTTTGCTACTTCCATCTCACCATGTTGAAGTCTTGTTTGTCATCAGGATGGCTTCTTGAGGCTTCCCTGTTCTTAGCTTTCACTTTTCAGCTTCAGTTTTTCTTGCAGAGATGAGCTGTTTTGAGTGTGTGTTTTATGTGAAAGCAGAGAGAGTTTTATACCTTTTTCCGCTCATAATTTTACTGGAGGCAGAATACACACCTTTTTAGGACTGGTTTGAATTTAAATATTTTCTGTTGCTCTTTTTGCATTGGCTCAGTCCTTCATGGGTTGGTTTTGGTGATGCCTTCAGCTCCTGAATATGCAGTCTGCCTAATGAATATGCAACATGCTTCAAGTTGGCTTTGTTCTTTTCTGGTAGGAAAGTCTCAGATAACCTTTAAAGTTCGAGTTTTAACTCTTTATTTTTATTCAGTCCATTGTCTGTGATTTCTTCAGTTTCACTAGGGTTCACAAGGAAATTAAATTCTGTTTTTAAAAAAGTCCAGACATTTCTTCTGTTTTTTATATCAAAGTTTTTAGTTCACAAAATAGTCCCTCAAATTCAGTAATTCTCCAAGAGGGCCTTCAAATCCAACTAGCCACTAAGGAAAAAGAATGACTTCCTTAACAATCTTTGATGAGGTGATTCTTCTTCTGACAAGTGGGGGAAGAGAGGCTTAAATTTGCCAAATAACTAATAAATTCTCAGTGAACAAAAATATTCTATACTTAAATAGTTTCTTACATTAGTAATCAGCCTAGCAAGGTCACTAGATTTCCGGTTGGTGTACAAAGCATTTTACATAGAAACAATATTAGGAAATTACACTAGATATTTTGCACTTACTTTTGAAAAGCATGTATTTTAATTATTTGTCATTTCAACAATTAAGAAGTAAAGAAAAGGTTTTCCACAAAACATTCCCAACTGCACAAGTTTTTCCTAAATTTTTAAGCAGTGACTTTCCTATGCAAAGGAGGAGGAGAAAGTGCCCAATTTACAACTTAAGACAAGGATCCTCAGTGCTGCTTATCTTTGAAATAGCCTTTCATCCTTTTAGATAATTAGGTTTATTGCAGCATTTGTTTCCTCCAGATAAGTAATCTTATACAAGAGGAAGTTTGGTTTTTTGACCAAAGGGGTGTTTACTATCTACAGTTTTTTACAACATGCAATTAAAACTCCTATCAAGTATTCTATACAAAGCATCAATCAGCATAATTAACATATATATAAAATCCTTCAAATCACAGAACAAAGGCAAATCATATAAAGGCCTGAATTTATAAAGGCTTGGTCTACACTTACCCCCCAATTCGAACTAAGGTACGCAACTTCAGCTACGTGAATAACGTAGCTGAAGTTCGAAGTACCTTAGTTCGAACTTACCTCGGTCCACACGTGGCAGGCAGGCTCCCCCGTCGACGCCGCGGTACTCCTCTCGTCTAGCTGGAGTACCGCAGTCGACGGCGATCACTTCCTGGTTCGACTTATCGCGTCCAGACAAGACACGATAAGTCGAACCCAGAACTTCGATTCCCAGCCGCCGAACTAGCGGCTGGGTGTAGACATACCCAAAGGTACTTAGGTCCATAATCCCCAGATTTAGTCACCTGAGGGCAAGTCTACACTACAAAATTAAGTCGACCTAAGTTACAGCCTCCGAAGTAATTAAATTGCTTTTGTGTCAGCGGTGCACATCCTCACCAGGAGCACTTGCCCGATTTAACTGTCAGTGAGGGACATTGTGAGATGGCTTCTGAAAGGCAACAAGAGTCAATATAAGCAACATAGCGTCTACACAGACACTGCATCAACCTAACTACATCGACCAAAGTGCTACACCTCTCGCAGAGGTGGAGTTATTAAGTTGGTGGAGTGGGCGAGTTACATTGGTGGGAGATACATTTTAGTATAGGCACTGTGATGGGGCATCTGCCCCACTCTGGCAGAGAAGGGATTAAAAGCAGTCTAAGGAGGCTGTGCAGGGAGCAGTCAATCCAAGAGCCGCCAATCAGGCCCAGCAGGGTCAGAGGTGGTCAGTTGCTGCAGGGAGCTCAAGGGAGAGAACTGGAACGTAGTACCTCAGACAGGACATCTACTATCAGGGAGAGGGGGAGCTAGAGAGAGAGCTCCTGGATGGCTGCTGGGACTCGATGCCCGGAGAAGAGGGTGAAAAAGTTCCTGGGGCCACAGGGAAGTGGCTCAGGGAATTGAAGCAGCACTGGTGAGAAGTTAAGAAGAGGTAGCAGGAGGCTGCTAGCTACAGGGTCCCTAGGCCAGGACCAGAGTAATGTGTGGGCCCAGGTCCTCCCCCTCACCACTGGGGAAGTGGCTAGATTCTAGAACTGAGATAACCCTCCCCCAGAAGAGGGAAAACACAAAAAGTGACACAGCTGTAGGACTGAGCCATGAAGAGGATACTGCAGTAGTTGGACTGAGGCAGGACTGCAGGACGGATGGGGCGCCACCAGGAGAGGGTGCACTGGCAGAGCTAATCCCTGTGGCGGCCAGCAGGAGATGCCGCAGTGATGAATTTATATATATAATATATAGTGACCGAAAGGTTTAAATTAAAATCTATGGATCAGATTCATCTCTGCACTGGTGCACATGCCAGAATGGGGACAAAGGAGAAGCACTTGGATTTTGCCTATTTAAGGCTGAGTGGGGTTGGTGCAGCTCTCGGTACAACCCTAACTTGTGTTTACAATAGCCACTATGGGCCAATGCAGGGGCATAAATCACTGGGGCACGGGTCAGCGCCATCCATGCCCCCTTTTGCATCCATCTCCATTCCATCCACCCTCGGTGTATATTATTTATGCCTGCCCTGGACACTAATATCAATAACAGCACAAAGGAGTGCAACAAGAAATTGTGAGGGATCACTGGCCTCAAACCCAGGCCCACAGGTCACTAGGCCAGAACTGCCACCCAGCAGCTCACCTGAGTAACCAGGGAAGGGTTAGCTTGCAGAGAGCACTGCCCCCAAAGCTGCCAATTAGGGTAAACATCCAGCCCCCTGATTGGCTGAGGAGAGCTATATAAACCAGGAAGTAAGAAGAGGAAATTGTCTGAGCAACTAGAATTGCTGGCTGGCTGCTACTGTATTCATGCCTGCTCCAAGTTCCTGTCTTCCTATTCCACATTCCAGTTCCTGCTGTCCTGCCCTGCTCCAGGTCCCCGCCCCTCGGATTTATCTTTGACTCCATCTCTGGCTCTGACACTTGGTGTGGCACCTCATGCTGTCTTCGTTTTTGATTCTTGGCTCTGACCACGAGGCTTGACCGCCCACATGCCAGTCATTGCAGAAATATGCCCAGCTAACATGCTGGTCTGCACATTGCTTCCCCAAAGAAGTGTGTCAGCAAATCAGGGATTATGTCCAGCCCCTCAAATTATTACCACATACCCTAGAGAAGCAGCATGTGCTAACCAGTAGATGGTGAGTGTGTATGCCGCTGCTGTTCACAGGAGCAGCAATAGAACCCCACAACACAAAGCCCCGTCCTTCCTCTTGGAATCCTACCCTAGCCAGCAAGATCCTGTGGCAGAGGAACAGCAGGGTGCACCTCTGCGCCCCATCCTGGCATCAGCTGTGCTAAGACAAGATTGGTGAGCCAAATTCTCTAATGGTGTAAATGGGCAAAACTCAGTTGATGTCCCTGGAACAGCACCCACTTACCAGAGTTTCTAAATCTGCTTACTTTACTAATTACAACAAGCCTGGACACCTTTTAGCCCCAGAGGAGAGTGAGTTGGGTTATACTCTGCCTCGCACATCATCAGCTAAATTCATCATAATTAAAACCAAAAATTTCAATTTGGAAATGCCACTGCAGTGCCTCATGGGAATTGTAGTTCAGGTACCTCACACTCCTCATCTCTATGGACTGGGCTCCCTGGCCAGTCTATGGATGCCATGATGCACTGCAGTCTCCCGACTTGTTGAGCCACCACATTTCATCATGGGAGTCTCTGGCCAAAGTGCATCATGGGAGATATAATCTAGCTGTGGAACCTAGCCCACAGAGGAGAATGGAGGCATGAGGTAACCAAACTAAAACTCCCATGGGACACCACGGTGACCTTGCAATATCAGTATTTTTGTTTCTGGGTGTTCCCTTTTTTGACAAACGGTCAAGATTTTCCACAAATACACTTTTTGCAAAGAATTCATTTGATCAAAAACCAAATTTTCCACCAGCCTTACATATAAAACCAAGGTCCTGACCATCTGCAGTCATTAAAATATGATGGAATTTTTCTTAAGAGTATGAATATTAATGCAGATGTCCTGCTCAAATTTCTACTTGGGCAGTTACATCATGCCTACCTACTAAAAATTCCCCATATATTTTCAGTCATATGTGCCAAAGATTTATCTTCTCTTATTCCCAGTTATTTTAAACCATGGTTTGTGGATAGCTAGCTGATCAGAAAGTGATAGCTCCTCTTTATTTCCACTTGTTAAAATACATTAAATATATAACAATAGCTATAGATGGAGGTTATGCACTTTCAGATCGGAGAAGGGTGGTCAGTGTGCCTACAAGTAGGAAGTGAGGGGAAGATGATCATGACACATTCTCTCTACTAAAATAGGCTCCTCAGTGAGCATATCTGAGAACTCAAAGTCTCTGCTATTCTTCACTGTCAGTGCTAAATGCTAAATTATTGTGTTGTGTTTTCTGCATATCCAGGTTCTGATCCTGCAAGGTGCTGAGTGCCTTGACTGCTCACTGGAGTCAAGATCAAGCCCTTACACAACTGTCGCATTTCAAGGGTGGCTGTATTTTAATAGTGGCCAAAGTGATTCTTCAATATACATTATGGCAAAAGCAGTCATTTGTTCCATCAGCAACTGAAAAGCTCTTTGAGACTTATCTGGGTATAGGAATGTAATCATACAAGCAACCATGTTTTATTCAAATGAAAGATCAGAAGAAAGGAAAAACTGCTCGTGAAATAAAAAGCATAGAGTTGGAGGAACAAAAAGTCTCTTCAAGCTTCTAAGAAGGTTTAACCAACAAAGTGTAAAACAAATAAAAAAGCATTTAAAAAATTGACTGTCTCTTTAAATATTTGTCTAGGAAGCAAATCAAAATGTTTCCTTTTTTCTTTTCTATTACAATTTCTGTCACAAGAAAAAAATATCAAAATTTTAAAGTCTATTTACACTCTGTGAATCATAATACTTCCTTGACTTTTTCAAACTTGAGAGTTTTCATTGGCTGGATTCTGGACCACATTATGTTTTTACTCCACATGTTACCTTGACTATAAACCTAAGGACCAGTGGAATGAATAACCAATTAATTTAAAGAGTACTATAAAGCTCAAAGATATACCACACACTGCTATAATGCAGAGACTATATTAGGTATTGGTTCCAATACTTTATATTTGAAAGAAGAATTGAAATAGTTGTACAAACAAATTAATTTATTAACAGGCAGAATAGAAAATGTATAAAATCAACCAGGCCTTTTATACACATAAGTTGGTAATTTTGTGGTCTGCCCTAAGTGCTAAAGTCTATTGCTTTTAATAATTGACCCTTCTGTTTATCTTTGCTTACTGATTATAAAGAACATACAATTATTGGATTTTTATATTCTTTATCTGCCAGTTGAACAAAATTAGCCAGTGTAAATATTGAATTTTCTTGGCTGCAGTCGCCTATCAGAAGACGGTTGGAGCATATCATGGTTATAAAATACACGTATTGCATTTGCTGTTTTAGCTGTAGTTGACCTGTCCCTGGTTCAATTTAACAGTAATTGGCAGAAGGAGCATTTGTTTCAGTTGATTATCTAAAGAGAATTTGGAAATAAATTATAAAGTGGGGGAAAAGAAAAAGGGAAGAGGAGAAGGGAAAATCAAGTGAGAGAGGATTGGGAGAATCCTTTGTGAAGTAAGATATTTTCATATGAACATTTATAAATAGACTTCTTGTATATGGACAGATCAGAACAATCAGAAAAAACCTTCCTTACAAGGATGTACAGGCACTAACAGTTACATTATTTGCTGGCCTGTAATTGCAAAGACAGTGAGACTATTTTAGCCTCCTCAATGGAAAGTTAATGGCCACTGAAAACTTAAAGGATTTTCAATGAACCTTATACCACCTACCAAAACTGTAACTTAATATTAATGCAGATTTGGGGCTCTTGACTCAGAAGAATGTGTCTGTGTGTTAGCTTATGGGAAATTACTTGGTTAATTAAATCAGGAACTAAGGTGAGTCTCAGATTCATTGGGATGCTTGAGCTAATCTGATCATAGTTCAACTCAGTCTAGTCATTCTTATCTTAAGCGAAGACTATGTGATAAGAAAAATGTACCTGCTCTGATTCTTTCTTGTATCATTTTGTTTTGTGAATAACTCATTGGGGAATGTCTATTTTAGGATTTTTCTAAAGTGCCCATCATCACAGAACATAAGAATTTAGCAGATAAACTAGATGGGCATAGAGGTTTTCTATTAGACTTGTTGTATTCTTCTCCTGTCCCTGGTTATTGAGACCTTTCTTGGGGTAGGGAGTTTGGGAATGGAGGTTGTGGGTTTTTTTAGTTTGTGTTTAATTTTGTGGGTGTCTCTAATCTATGTAGGTGCTTATTTGGCCTTCGTCACCATAGTACTTGAGCGCCTCTACTTATGGTAGAAATGTTTTATCAACATTTATTTTTATATCTTCTCTATTTCATCCTTTAACCTTGTGTGTATGTTTTATATTATATTCACACAAAATTCAATGAGATTACTCATGAAATGGTTACAGTAATGGGCCCCTATTCCTTAAGCAGCTTATACAGGCAAACCCACCTTTCCAAAGCACACTTTGTGTGAGCTTCTCATGGCACTATACAGAGTAAATATAAAAATATACCATATAAACCATAACAATTCTATTACACAGTCAAACTACAATATATTAAAGCTTTTGATTAACTAATCATTAGTGGTAACTCTATTTTGTAAATACCCTGCTGATGAAACACAAGTCCTGGTGTGTTCAGTAGCGGAAGATAACAGGAACACAATACTGTGTTGACCGGAACAGGTTGTCCCTTCTTGTTGCCATTAGTTTCTATGGAAACATTAACTTCCAAGTACAATAGGCCAATGCAACATCTGGTACATAAGCACAATCTATGTCAAGGCAACTGGGAGGACAATTTGTGCCAAACTCCATCTGATGTTAAAAAAAAATTAAGAACACTTATTGGAAAATGGAATCTTCTGAAAACTGGAAGAACCAAGAAACAACATTTTACATTTGTGTTCTTTAAGCAATACATCAAGCAGAATGCTATCCTCCACATGGTATACTAATTAAAGATGAGCCAAAACAAGGAATGAACTCTGAAATGCCTAATGGCAATCTTCAGAGGTTGGGATAAATTGGCACCCAGTTCCAAACCCCCATTGGTACTGGCTGTGCAAAACCAATAACCAACTGAAAAGTTTTGCAAAACTAAAGCCACTATCAGTTTCGTCTATGCTGAGTTGCAATGTAGTTGCATATCCAAAAAAACTCATGTGGCCCTGAAGCTACAGGTGAGGAAGATTTATTTGCACCATTGCAGTTTTCAATCAGGTTTAGTACTGCCAACTTACCGTCTGTTAGATTTTCTAGATGGGTCTCCATCCAGGCTTACACTGCAGAATTTATTATTATTTAAAAGAAACATTTGCACTGAGGCTTGGATATTGCAAAACAAAATGCCATATAATGACCCCATGTCAACTCCTCAAATGTCCTGGAAATAAAAGCAGCTGTGTAAAGCAGTCTTATGCATCAATAAAGAATACTGAGACTAAATATAATTAACCATGTGGTTGTATTTATATAAAACAGTTATAACTGAGGGATCAGTGTTTTTGATTCTAAGGCTACTAAAACTCAGATTTAAGGTGTCTCAAGTTGGGATTTCAGATATCTAAGCACACTATATTAATAGTCACTTTTGAAAATTTTGATTTGAGTCAGGGGTGGCACCAGCCTCTTCCGGTGGGGGGGGCTGAGGTGGGATAGACAGAAAATTGATGGGGGCTGCGCTATATTGACGCAATTAGCTAGGCTGCTGTTGATAGATGGGGTGGGGGGGCTGGTTACAGGTACAGCCCAGCGCGGCTGTAAGTTCCTTTTGAAGGGACAGTGAGAGGGAGGCCAGCCAGGGAGGAGCTGGGTGCTGGAGCAAGAGGGGAGAGTTTGGAGCAACGGCCGGGGGAGCTGCAGAGGAAGGGTGCTACAGTCTCAGGGAGAGTTCAGCTCACTGAGCACTCACCCAGCATTGTTCTCCGGCTCTGCACTTTGGTGACACAGAGCAGGGGGGAAGCACAAACCCTGAAGTCGTGGCTCAACTGTGCGTTTTACCATGAGGTAAATAGCTCCCCTGTGGTGCTTGGCAAATCCCTGAGCTGGGTGCCTCTATATGTGAGCCAGCTGGGAGGCCTTCTCAGCTGAAATAGTTTTGGCTTGCTTCCTCTCGCTGTCTCTTCTCCACTGCTGCTGGCGGTGGTGCTGCCTTCAGAGCTGGGTAGCCAGAAAGTGGCGGGTGCTGGCCGGGCAGCCAGCTCCAAAGGCAACACCGCCACCAACAGCAGCCCAGAACTGCAAAGTAAGGGTGACAATGCCATACTATGCCACCCTTACTTCTGTGCTGCTGCTGCTGGTGGCACTGTCTTCAGAGCTGGGTGCCCAGTCAGCAGCCACCGCTCTCTGGCTGCCCAGTCTGAAGGCAGCACTGCCGCTAGCAGCAGCACAGAAGTCAGAGTGGCAATGCCATACCATGCCACCCTTACTTCTGCCTAACATTTGACCTTTGCACTGGGAGGGGTGGCTACTGGGGGACTAAGGCAAATTCTGGGTTAGCTATAGCCCGCCCTAGAGCCGCCCCTGGTTTAAGTCCAAGATCACACACAAAGTCTCTGGCAGAATCCATGTCTCTAGACTCCAAATCCCATGCCTAAAAAAAAATTAGTGTCCATCATCACTACTTGTAAATGTTAGCAAGGTAATTTATTAATTTTAATGTAGCCTTTTCTCTCTTTTACTCCACTTATTACTGTTGGTCAGCATTCTGTCTCTGTGTTCATCCAATTCTCTCTTAAACCAGTTGCTTGGTTGTAGCTTACTATCTAATTATTAATTTGTGTGGTTGTGCTGCCACCATCTGGTTAACTTATTAGCAATGGAATTGTATATGGTAACGAGAACTGGGCAAACTATTTAGATTAAAAGACGCAACCGAAGTGAAACACATTACCAATCAAAAATTGATCGAGGTTTTCTGGGGTCTATCAAGCTTTGGGAAAACCTGGACATACATTCCAATTTTGGCCTACTTACACCTTCCCCATGCAATTCCTGCCACACCCTTTATCTTCTATTGAGTTCTTGGGTGCCTGGTGTCCTGCAGCTCTTCTCTGCTGTTAGCTTAAGAGGCAATTAGCTGACCCACTCCCAACCTCTTCACCATCACCAACCTCCCTAGAGCTAGTGCAGCCTGCCTGCTGGATCTTCAGGGAAACAGGCTGTTTTCTCACTTCAAGTAGGCAGCAGTAGCAAGACCTATCATGCATGAATTAGGTCCTATGTTAAGTTATGAAGGGAATGGGTGATCTCCCCACCCCCACCCCACAACAAAGTCATCAAGAGGTAGTGGGGAAAGCTTGGGCCTATTGAGGAGATATGGGGGCCTTATGGAGAAAAGACTTGTTTTAATAGACATGAATGGTGTGACCAGCAGGCAGAGGTGTAGGAGTGTGTTGAATGGCCAGTGCTACAGGCTGGGATCCTACGGTTTGAGACAGAGCAGCTCGATACCTGCTTGCATTCCTGAGGGTCCTGGTATCACAGAAAACTAGGTCCATCTTCAAACCTGACCCCCTTAATCCAGATCCACTCATCATACTATAATCCTGGCTTATAGATTTGTGTAGAAGCCATGCAGAGCTCCCCAGCATCATATTAATTTCAGCCTCAAACTAGGTGAAATTCAGTCATTCTGGCTGTTTCTCTTTGAGTTTTTCAGGTACATTCAAACCTTTCTGCCTTCTCCTCTGCAAACGGATACCAGTTTGAATGGTCTTTATGGCAAAACCAGGTTGGCCAGCAAGTTGAGCCTGATAACTGGTTCTGAATTCTCCTATTCTTGTGATGCAAACTACCTGCTGACTTTTATAAAATAAAAACCAAAATGTACAAACCTTGTGAACCAACGGAAAAACTTAGGCAAAGGAGAAAACTACATGAAAAACATAAGCACACAAGTCAATTTTATTTTGATCTTATAAAGTTTCTCTCTCTCTCTCTCTTTGTGAATCGCACATTTGAAAGAAATAACTAGATCTAAGCAAAATATAAATATTCAGATTGCTCAGGTTTGAAGAATAACAGTTTTCAAACATTTCAAAGAAGTTTCTTTGCCGAAGTTTGAATCCATGGAACATACTCTCTTCATCAAAGGAGCAGGCGTTATATTTTCATGAAAAGCCTGATGCATGAAATACAACCCTGAATACTGCTGTTTTGTGGTTTCTCATGATATAAAGGTTTTATGACTGTGTTCCCTATAATAAGAACTTCTCATGATGGATAATAATAAATCATTATGACTAAACCTAATTCTAATGCACTGACTGTATTTCAAAAGCAGTTTTTCTTTTCTCATTTGTAACTCTTCCTGCAGGTTGTAAAATATAGTGAGATTTATTTTTATACAGTGACCTTAGATATAATGAAATGTCAATACTCAGCTCTACATGCATGTTTTCTAAGAACTTTTAATAAAAGGGAAAGGGAACCAAGCATTAATTTGGGAACCACAACCACATTCAAAAGCATGCAACCATAAGCAAAAACCCAACCCCACTGTGAGTTGAGCAGTGTCACTTGCCTCAGTTTCCCACTGGTGGGAAAGTCTGACACACAAATGTCCCTTTAACACATCACTCCCCTCTCCCTCTGCTGCACCCCACTCACAGTTGGCTGTCCTTGGTTAGCCAAGACTCAGAGTTCAGAGGTGTGTTCGCAGGGGGTTGCCTCCCACCCCAGAAGGGGGGCGGGGAAGTGTTGAGCAAAGTTGCCAGTTCCTGTGCGCTTCTGCAACTGGCTGTTGGCCGCTGCGGCTGCTTTTCACTGCTGCTGCTGGATGCTCCCTGCCACTTCTCCAATGCCATGTTCAGGGCCGGCTCCAGGCACCAGCTTAACAAGCAGGTGCTTGGGGCGGCCAAGGGAGAGGGGCGGCACCTGCGGCAATTCGGGGGCGGCAGATCCCTCACTCCCTCTAGGAGCGAAGGACCTGCCGCTGAACTGCCGCCGCTGATCGCGGCTTTTTTTTTTTTTTTTTTTTTTCCGCTTGGGGTGGCAGAAATGCTGGAGCCGGCCCTGGCCATGTTCTGGGGTTCCACCCCTTAACCCAGATCTTTAGTGATTTCAGCTCTTAGTGATTTCACTAGGAAGAAAGGAAACTCACTGCCAGTACAGCATCTGCATTTTCTTTCCTTCTACTACTGTCCCAACAGCAGGTCTAAAATATAGTTTATCAGCAATTCAGCTTTGGTAATCACAGAACAGTGACTCTCAATTAAGCCTAGTTTAAACTCTGGAGAGAGTAAGGTCAAACAGTATCTAGAACTCTTTCAGAAACAGCCATACCAAGAAGTACAAACTCACACTCCATCTCTACTGGGCTTTGGCATCCATACCTCTGCTTAGCAAGCAGGGCCAGCTCCAGGCACCAGCCCAGCAAGCAGGTGCTTGGGGCGGCCAAGGGGAAGGGGCGGCACGTCGGGCTGTTTGGCGGCAATTCGGAGGCGGGTCCCTCTTGGAGGGAAGCACCTGCCCCCGAATTCCTGCCGAAGAAGAAAGCGGCGCAGTGGAGCTGCCGCTGGAGTGCCGCCGATCGCGATTGCAATCGCGGTTGTTGTTTTTTTTCTTCGCCGCTTGGGGCGGCAAAAACCCTGGAGCCGGTCCTGTTAGCAAGTAAGGTTCAGTTTAGGGTGACCCCTCTTGATCAGGGCAGAGTAAGTACAGTTCAGCTGCCCTTTACTCATTCAATAAGGATAACAACATTTCATTACCCCTGCACTCAAGTCTAAAGTGATTTGTAACCCAACTCCAGCCAAAAGTGATCATTTTGACAAAGCAGCTCCATCACGCTGCACACCAGGCACAGTAGGAGTGTCTATGCAAACACTGTCTGTTCCTGAAGTCTTTTCTCCCAGCTCAACACCAGATGTCAAGAGAGAGCTCATTCACACCCTGCTTATACGTCTAATAAAAGAAACAGATGATACAGACATGTATCAGGAGGAAAGGTGAGGTCACATCACTTTCTCCATCCAAGAAGTCTCCAGAGCATCCTGCTTCTGCTACCATCACCTGGAAGGGCCTATTAAGAACATGTAAGACAAGAACCAGAGTAGATTTTGGGAAGCAAGCAGGAAATCCCCTTGAGCAATGCTGCTGCTGTGTTTCTTGCAGGGCCACAGTGATTCTCGGCTGTTTTAACAACTGGCTGAAGTCATACGCTGTCTGGTTTGGGTGCCAGTCAGTCTGATCATTTACATCCTTAGGGAGTAAAGTAACAAGGAAGTCCCAGTTCCTCCATTGGCAAACTGGAGAGTTGATCAGAGGCTAACAAACTGCCAGAGCATCTGGCTGTCAGGTGTAAGAGCTGCTAGCCGGACACTAGACCCTTTGTGGTCTCTGCACAAACAAAACCTGTTAATCCTCTGCATTGCCTAATATATTACAACAGTCAGTGTGCCGGCTGGGTTTCTGTGTGTGGCATATCCACAGACAGCTCCTAAAATCTGTGGCTCTTCCCAAAGGGGAAGAGCTCCTGATTCAGGACGTAACCCTGAGAGTAAGGTTGGAGAGGTGGTGCTGCCTGCCGTAGGAGAAGTGAAAATGGTTTTGGAATCAGCAGCACCAGGGAGGGAGCTGCTTCTGTCCCCTCTAACAGTGATAAATACATGTTCTGCCATTAGTGAGCTTGTGCCAATGTCATTATTCTGGGGACTCTGCCTGCTGGTGCTAACCCACCAAAACAGACCATGAGGTCACACAACAATATATAGATAGTAGTACGTGAATTTAAGTCTATTATAAGAGGAATGTTATTAGTTTCCTCAGGATTTTGAGGAAGTGAGAAAAGGAGTAATCTTATCACCTCTCAAACCTTTGTGATCTCTTTTTTCCAGTAGGTCTGTCTGGGCTCTTGCTTAGTGTTCTTCACAAAGAGAAGCATTATAGAGACTGGAAAATAGTGTATTCATTTTTTTGTGGCAAACATACAGGTGAGCTGTGTAAGCATGTGTTCTGAGATAAGGATACTTCCTGAATGTTTTCCCACCTCCTCCTCCTCACCTGTACTTAAGTGTATGTGCATGCAGACAATTGTATATGGACTTCATATTAAGAATTTGTCCATAACATCAGTTTTGGACCCAAGTAAGGTTGTAACACCCCCACCCCCGCCCCCAAACTCTCATGATTTTATCAGCAGAACATAGGAGTGTTAGGGTTTTGTTTTTAAGGCTCTCCCAATTTCTTCCATCAAACCTGCAAACTCTTTCCCTCATGAAAAATGGCAGCCACTTCCCATTACCTGTAGTTTTTCCATGTGGAAGCAAGGCTGCCTCTAGTTAATATGGCCACTATTTCCTATTGTTTTCAATAAGACTGAAGCCAGGCTTCCCGCTGGGAAGATGGCATCCTTTGGGCTTGAAGGTGAGGAAAATGGCCCGAAACTGTTAGGAAACAGGGGAATATGAACTGTAGGACTAGGAGGAAGAGATTTTTAAGGTTTATAGACATTAAAATGTGCCTTGAAAATCTGCTGTTGAAAACTACAGTTCTCTCTCTCTCTCTCTCTCTCTCCTCTTTTAGCTATCTGGTGGCAATCACTCCCAAGAAATGGGACATCTTGTCTCAGGACTCGGGAGCATTAATGAAGCTAAAGCTAAAATATACAATTCCCAGGAAAGGAAATCACTGATGCTTGACAAGTAAGTTTCCCACTATTGTTATTTTCTCAAACTAAAGACTCCCATTTACTTATGGGCAAAATTTCCATTTCCCTTAGTCTAGCTAAGGAGAACCACTGCAAGGCGACAGGCAAGAATACCTGCTCAATTTCCTGTGTAGAGCCCTATTGTCTCCTATATGTTAATTAAGAACCAGAGAAGTGGAAAAACAAAATGTAGGTTTAAACCAGTTAGGAGTTGGTGACCCAAAAACCTGAAAGTTACAGAGGTCAAACTTCCTGATACCTCAAGAAGTCTCTATGTATCATAGAATCATAGAAGATTAGGGTTGGAAGAGACCTCAGGAGATCATCTAGTCCAACCCCTTGCTCAAAGCAGGATCAACCCCAACTAAATCATCCTAGCCAGGGTTGGACTAGATGATCTCCTGAGGTCTCTTTGTCAAGACAGGCCTTAAAAACCTCTAAGGATGGAGATTCCACCACCTCCCTAGGTAACCCATTCCAGTGCTTCACCACCCTCCTACTGAAATAGTTTTTCCTAATATCCAACCTAGACCTCCCCCACTGCAACTTGAGACCATTGCTCCTTGTTCTGCCATCTGCCACCACTGAGAACAGACTAGCTCCATCCTCTTTGGAACCTCCCGCCCCCTTCAGTAGTTAAAGGCTGCTATCAAATCCCCCCACCCCCGCCCCCCACTCTTCTCTTCTGCAGACTAAATAAGCCCAGTTCCCTCAGTGTTTCTTCATAAGTCATGTGCCCCAGCCCCCTAATCATTTTTGTTGCCCTCCCCTGGACTCTCTCCAATTTGTCCACATCCTTTCTGTAGTGGGGGGCCCAAAACTGGACGCAATACTCCAGATGTGGACTCACCAGTGCCAAATAGAGGGGAATAATCACTTCCCTCGATCTGCTGGCAATGCTCCTACTAATGCAGCCCAATATGCTGTTAGCCTTCTTCGCAACAAGGGCACACTGTTGACTCATATCCAGCTTCTCATCCTCTGTAATCCCCAGGTCCTTTTCTGCAGAACTGCCGCTTAGCCAGTCGGTCCCCAGCCTGTAGCAGTGCATGGGATTCTTCCATCCTGAGTGCAGGACTCTTTATCTTTCATCCCAGTTAAGAAGATACACATTTTGTTTGCCTGATGAATCAGATAGACATCTCTCTTCGTTCAATTATCTATCTTGCTCCTCTAATGTAGTGTCTCAGTCTATCATAAGCCTTGACAGATGTCAAGGCTGTATCCCCACTTTGAACTTTAGGGTACAAATGTGGGGGCCTGCATGAAGACTTCTAAGCTTAACTACCAGCTTAGATCTGGTCCGCTGCCACCATTCCCAAAGCTAGTTCCCTTCTCTGGGAAGCCTTGAGAAACCTTTCACCAATTCCCTGGTGAATACAGATCCAAACCCCTTGGATCTTAAAACAAGGAGAAATTAACCATCCCACTCCTTTTCCCCACCAACTCCTGGTGAATACAGATCCAAACCCCTTGGATCTTAAAACAAGGAGAAATTAACCATCCCCCTCCTTTTCCCCACCAACTCCTGGTGAATACAGATCCAAACCCCTTGGATCTTAAAACAAGGAGAAATTAACCATCCCCCCTCCTTCCTTTCACCAACTCCTGGTGAATACAGATCCAACCCCCTTGGATCTAAAAACAAGGAAAAATCAATCAGGTTCTTAAAAAGAAGGCTTTTAATTAAAGAATGAGCCCCCCGTCCAATGAGCCCTGATATCACGGTATATAAAACTGAGGAGTCAGTGAAAATCCACCCAGTATTCCCCGTCCCCTACTCAGTCAGGCCTAAGTAGATAATTAAAGAAAAAGGTAAAAATCATCTCTGTAAAATCAGTATGGAAAATAACTTTACAGGGTAATCAAACTTAAAGAGCTCAGAGGATTCCCCTCTAGCCTCAGGTTCAAAGTACAGCAAACAGAGATAAACACTCTAGTCAAAGGTACATTTACAAGTTGAGAAAACAAAGGAAAACTAATACGCCTTGCCTGGCTGTTTACTTACAAGTTTGAAATATGAGAGACTTGTTTAGAAAGATGTGGAGAACCTGGATTGATGTCTGGTCCCTCTCAGTCCCAAGAGCGAACAACCCCCAAAACAAAGAGCACAAACAAAAGCCTCCCCCCCCCCCCCAAGATTTGAAAGTATCTTGTCCCCTTATTGGTCCTTTGGGTCAGGTGTCAGCCAGGTTACCCGAGCTTCTTAACCCTTTACAGGTAAAAGGATTTTGTAGTCTCTGGCCAGGAGGGGTTTTATAGTACTGTACACAGGAGAGCTGTTACCCTTCCCTTTATAGTTATGACAACAGATATGATGAGTGTTAGATATAATGAAAGAATATATGAATCGTATCTACTGCATTTAGAGGAACTATATAAAGGACTGTGTGTTCTCTAATGCAAGTCATAAACAGAAGAGATAGGAATGGGATAGCACAAGAAGGAAAAAGGAATGTTGAAAGATAATCACCTAATCAGGGTATAACTTTGGAATATTAAGAGCCATTGTTTAAAAAGTGGGATCCCAATTAATAGTTAGGGAAAGTGAACTACAATCCATGAAACGAATTAAACCCTCGGACTAAAACAAGCATTGAAGAAGTTTGTTATACACTGACACCATCTACTGGAGAGCAACAGAAACAGCACAAAAACTGAGAAACTTGAAAGCTGAGAGCCATTTGGCAAATGGCCAGTAGAAATCACAGGATACCCCCGTCCAATGAGCCCTGATATCACGGTATATAAAACTGAGGAGTCAGTGAAAATCCACCCAGTATTCCCCGTCCCCTACTCAGTCAGGCCTAAGTAGATGATAAAGGTTAGAGAGATTTCAGTCACACAGAAGGAAAATAATTAGGGCTGTCGATTTATCGCAGTTAACTCACGCAATTAACTCAAAAAATTAACTGCGATTAAAAAAATTAATAGAATACCAATTTAAACATATTTTGGATGTTTTTCTACATTTTCAAATATATTGATTTCTATTACAACACAGAATACGAAGTGTACAGTGCTCACTTTATATTATTATTTTGATTACAAATATTTGCACTGTACAAATGATAAACAAAATAAATACTATTTTTAATTCACCTCATACAAGTACTGTACTGCAATCTCTCTGTCATGAAAGTGTAACTTACAAATGTCGAATTTTTTTTGTTACATAACTGCACTCAAAAACAAAACTGTAAAACTTTAGAGCCTACAAGTCCACTCAGTCCTACTTCTTGTTCAGCCAATTGCTAAGACAAACAAGTTTGTTTACATTTACGGGGGATACTGCTGACTGCTTCTTATTTACGTCACCTGAAAGATTTGACAAAACTCAAAGAAGGTACCAGTGTGAGATTTCTAAGGATATCTTGACCCAAGGTTTAAGAATCGGAAGTGCTTTCCAAAATCTGAGAGGGACGAGATGTGGAGAATGCTTTCAGATGTCTTAAAAGAGCAACATTCCAGTGTGGAAACTACAGAACCCGAACCACCAAAAACGAAAATCAGTCTTCTGCTGGTGGGATCTGACTCAGATGATGAAAATGAACATGCATTGGTCCACTCTGCTTTGGATCGTTATCAAGCAGAACCCGTCATCAGCATGGATACATGTCTTCTGGAATGGTGGCTGAAGCATGAAGGGACACATGAATCTTTAGCACATCTGGTACGTAAATATCTTGTGATGCCGACTACAACAGTGCCATGCAGAAGCCTGTTCTCACTTTCAGGTGACATTGTAAACAAGACGTGGGCAGCATTATCTCCTGCAAATTATAACCAAACTTATTTGTCTGAGCGATTGGCTGAAGTAGGACTGAGTGGACTTGTAGGTTCAAAAGTTTTACATTGTTTTATTTTTGAATGCAGTTATATTTTGTACATAATTCTAGATTTGTAAGTTCAACTTTCATTATAAAGAGATTGCACTACAGTACTTGTATTAGGTTGTAATAAAAAATAAATATAAAGTGAGGATTGTACACTTTGTATTCTATGTTCTGTTTGAAATCAATATATTTGAAAATGTAGTAAACATCCAAACATATTTAAATAAATGGTATTCTATAATTGTTTAACAGTGCGATTAATCACGATTATTTGTTTTAATTACTTGACAGCCCTAAAAATAATCCAACACTGATGAATCCAGGGTGTAGATTCAAACCAGCTTATGTTGGAGATCGTGACATTTTATTAGAAACCAGATTGTGACAATCCAGCTGCCTTTTTTCTTCAGAGCTGCAACACCTCAGCTAAGTGCAGGCAGCAGACAGGCAGCAGCGATCCCATGATCCCCAAGGACTTTCATTAGAAGTCAGGGAATGGGCCCTTCCTTTTTAGGCATAGAGGTATGATAATCTCTTTTTCTATAGAAGCTCCCAGGCTTTTAACCCTAAGGCCTTCTTTACTCACCATCCTCACAAGGAGAATGATATGTGAAGGGGGATCCTGCCCCTTTATCCCAGCTTTTATTCCTCCCCTTTCTTACTTCCTTAACTGTATTCTAGATTGCAGCACAGATCCCATGGCCAAAGGGGATGCATCACCTCAACTCAGTCTAGTGCCTCTTTGCAGCCTGACATTTTGGAAGTCTATGAGCAATATTATCTGCTCCTTCACACCAGAGATTTCCACCATCACCATGTATCATTCCCATGCACAAGGAATGCATTTTGCCATTATCTCTGAGCATTATTTGGTCCATTTCAGATCTTCTTCCCCATCAGTAACATGGAGGCTCACAGGAAAGTTGTGAGTAACACCAAATCTAGTTACAAAACAGAAATCCCTCTCACTTTAGCCTGGGGTTGTAATGATGCTTCTGGACCAAATGGGATACTCAGACATTCAGGAAAAAATCTGCAAGGATGACATCAAATAGACTTCAGGACAAGTTTCTCCTTCAATGTAAATGCTCATGTAGCACCCCGTATCCACCCGGTTTCCTCCTTTAGTCGTGACAATATCCTTACAGGTTTTGATGGACAAGCCTGGGTTCATTTGGATCCAGCCTCCTGCTCAGCAGAGTGTAATTTCTTTATTGTCTTCCCACGTGAATTTATTTAGCGGTGCCTCCACCCCCGTCATTCCTTCCTGGCAGGGTCACCAGGGCAACTTGGAAGGAAAATTCTAAACACAGGGTAACCCGCACTTACTTGCCAGATAGTTGGAGACTCCCAAGAAATAATACAAACATATACAATATATTCAACACAGTAATTAATATGAAGCAGGAGGTAAATATAATATAACAGAGTAAAACACTATTCTTAGAGTCACCGGTCCCCTGGCTGACTCAGACACCTTGAGGGCAAGTAGTAAGGGCAGCTGCTTTACAAAAGGCCATGTGCCCTTTGTGGGTTGGGAGAAGCTGAGCCAAAAGATCAGAAAGCAGGCTGTTTTCTCCTAACTCTGAAGCATTTTGCAGCAGGGGCTTTTAAATCTATATACTTCACTGCGTGGTTGGTTAATTAGATAGCTGACTAGCTAACTGGGTGATTTCAGCAGAGGAGGAGGGAGAGTCTGCATGGATTCCAGTTGAAGATTTCTACAAGCAAGCTGTGGGAAGATGTTGTTGCGGTGCGTTTGGCTCAGCAGACTGTATAGATTTTGGTGATCAAACGCTGTAACTGAGACTCGGGTGAACTCAACCTAAGTGTTTCTGTGGGGACTGACCTCTTTAGATTTAAATTGTTTTCTTTATTTCTGTTTATGTACAAATGTGACAACAATGTATGTGGATTATAAAGTAGCCATGTTATGTTGTAGAAATTAAGTTGTTATTATTACTATTATTGTTATTATTACTATTATGTTTCTTTATCTTTATAAAGTTGGTACTTAAGAATTAATTTCATTCCTTTTGTTCTCTTTGAACCTGAATATGGGGAGGTTGACTCTGTGCAATCCTTGCTGAAAATCCTCAGTGACTGAATTCTGGATCTCCTGGTGCTTTTCTATGGGAGTTGGGGGGGTTTTAGGCACTGGAGAAGGGTAGTGAAGTAAACTCTAGTCCACCCAAAGGTTATACAGATATGCCTGCTATCCTCCCCTGAGTCGACAGGGGCCCTTGTCCTTCTAAATAGTGTCTCTCTTCTCTCCCTCTTGGTTGCCTCAAAAACTCTGAATCTGCTCTGGGCTCCCCCTTCCTACCAGGGATAGTGCACCTCTCCCTGAGCTACCAGCACACAGAGTCCCAGGTGAGTTCCTTGGGGTTACATTCACCTGACTCTGAAATAAGTTAGGGAGCATCCTCAAACTTGCTATGCCTTGAGACACCTCACATAACTAGTTGTAGTTGTACTACAATTGTAACATGAGACCCAAGTTCAATTTTTCTCTCCCCTGTGTTATCCTTTTGAATTTGAGAGAATGAATGAGAAGTGCTATGGAAGAAAGGAAACACAATCAGCCTGTCCTGCCAAACCAAAATCACAACAGACTCAGCTATTTCCAACTTGCCATTCTGCTGTCACTTAATTCCATCCAAGCTGCCCATTTATATCAACAACCTAACAGCCTTTTTGCTAATATCTGTGTCATAGAAATGCTTGCAGGTATGTCACCATTTTGAAGCTAACCTTAAAGTGATTATGTCAGAAGTCATATTTTAAAATATTACACACACACACACACGCGCGCGCGCGCGAAGAGAGCGGAACAAACCAAAACTTTAAATACAAAACATTGCAAAAACGCCTACTTTATTAAATATATTCCATAAGTTGTTTTTTTTAAAGGAATTGACATTTCTCACTCTTTAAAACACTATATCCACCTTTTAATATATTTTAATTTTCAAAATCTCTTTTGTAGCATTCAAACTAATTTTATTTTACTGAGCTTTTCTGTTCTTAAAGTTCTAAATATGTTGAAATGGAAATAGGGCTGCATCAACTAACACAGGGATTCTCAAACTTCATTGCACCGCGACCCCCTTCTGACAACAAAAATTACTACATGACCCGAGGAGTGGGGACCAAAGCCTGAGCCCACCCGAGCCCCATGGCCGAAGGTTGGGAGGCCAAAGCCAAGCCCCTTGGGCTTCAACCCCGGGCAGTTGGGCTCAGGCTTCAGCTTTGGCCCCGGGCCCCAGCAAGTCTAAGCCAGCTCTGGTGATCTCATTAAAATGGGGTCGTGACCCACTTTGGCATCCCAACCCACTGTCTGAGAACCGCTGATTGGGTTGGGGCTGGGTCCTTCTGCATTTGGATTGTCTTGCTATTCTTATTTGTATATCTCCATTTCTACCCCTGCTCACCCACTGCATTCTAGCATCTATGGACCTCTGCCCCAGCATGGGTGGAGACATCCTTACATAGATCCCACCACCCATGTGCAGCAGAACTGCCCTGGCTCCTGTCAGGGGACTGAATGGTGGAAATTTGATGTCATTTATCTGAACTAACAACTTTGCCAAAATGTTTTGCTTTTATGGAAAGAGAGTCCCTCAAATGTGGGCCACTTTAATTCTGAATGAGAGTGTTCACCCGGGTTTAATGCAGTTTAACTAATTACTTTAAATTCACATCTTTACTTAATTTGGATTAATTTTCCTAAGTGTCCCCATGTAGACAATCCCCTAGACTTAAATGGAAGTGGCCTGATTTTCAGAGGTGTGGAGCACTGGCAGTTCCTGTCAACTCCACTGGGAGCCAGGCTTGGTCAGCACCTCTGAAAATCTGGCCACTTTTGTTTATGTTCCAAAATATGGATTTCAGTCACCCACATTCAAAAATGTTGACCCAAAAGTATGTAGGGTTCAATCTCCCATTTTTGCAGTTCACTCCCCTACAACCTCCTTGAGGTCCTACCCTCTCACCTCTTCCTGCTACTGCTTTTTACATAGAAACCTAGCAGCTTGTTGCCAGTAGCATCACCAAGCAAACAGCAGGCCAGATGCCCCTCTGCATCTTCAAGGGACATCTCCTCACATTCACTCCCTGATGTGGGTGAGGACATCCCCTTCTAGCTCTTCCCCAGGGGAGATTAGGAGCTTCTTTCCTCTGTCTGTCCTATTAGATTGTCTGGAGTTCCAGGGGCTTTTCTTTCACCCTTTGTCTCTCCACTTATGTCCCCACCCCATGGGTACGGTAAAGGAGCTTCTCCTCTCTCACTTTCTCTCTCTGTTGGAGGGGTCCCGCCCCCATTTCTTGCCCATGGGTAGTGATGCCCCTTTCTGTGGTTCTCTCCACTTTCCTGAGGTGCAGGGCTTCATCTGTTCTTGTGTCTACTGCAAAGGATCAAATGGGGAAGGAGGAACAGACTCCTTGGATTTAGGTCCGTTGGTCACCTCTTCTCCTCTGCTGGGAGATTAGGAGTAGTGATTACTTCCGGATGTGCTAACTACCAAGCCCCCAGTAAACCCATTTTACCATTATCCCTAAGTGTTATTAAGCCATGTGGCATCTTGTGTCTCCTCAGTAACATGGAGGGCAGACAGGATCACAAAGTTGGGAAATCCCTTTCACCTCAGTGTTAGCTGTATGTGTGGCTTTTGAATCAATGTATTGTCAGACAAACCGGAAAAGATCTGGAGGAGCAACAGAAAAGAAATGTCAGATCAAGTTTCTCTCAGTGTAACTTCTCATCTGCACCTGAAACAATCTGAGGGGCATCCTCAGACCCCCTGTGCCCTGACATTATACTTTTTAGATTACAAGCTCTTCAGAGCAGGGATTTTCTCTTACTATGTGTTTATATAGTACCCAGCACAATAGGACCCCCAATATTGATTAGGACCTCTGCATGCCACTTTAATAATAACAAATTTAATTAATAATGAATAATACATTACATTAGACTGTCACTAAATGACATTGCATAATTGGGAAACTGAGTGCAAATTATTGAATGTAACCAAATAAATTTTTTTTAATCAAGAATTCTGCATCACAAAATGTATTTGTTAATTTATCTTTACAACTGTAGTTCTTTTATAACACTTCATAATGTACAGGTAAGTGTACTATAGAATAGTGTGCAAAAATAATAAAGTCTCAGTATAATTTGCACAACTTCATTGCACTACTTTATGAATCTGTTCCTTAATCCAGCATAATATAAACATATAGGCCATTAATAAAGTCTTAAATATAAATTCACTCTAATGGAATACACTAGATAATTCAAAATTATTTTATAATGTCTGAATTTACAGCAAAGAAAAAACGCTAGTAATCTAAGTAATTTTGCAAACATTTTACTGTCCAGTGAGAAGCTTTCCTAAGTGGAAAATGAAACGCCTTTGATTATACTGTTATTTCCAGATGTTTAACACACACTGAATGCTACACTGCCACGTCAGATATATTCAAGCTACCTAGTTGCTATGGAAACCCTGTTGTCATTTTTTTATGTAACTGAAGCATGCACAAATTGGGTCAAAACCTTTGCATTCACCAAAGTGAGATTTACCAGTTTAATTCCATTTGTTCATAGCAGCACAAACTACATGTCCTTTAAAGGTGATTTTTATAGTCTGGACTGTCATTCCTGGAACAGATATTAAATATAATTACCAAGTTTCATTTGACTTGGAACATTAAAGCTGGTTTCTCTGAATGTGTCATAGCCTAGAAATGTATTTTACTTTCTGTTCGGGAGAACAAATCAGTATGTGGGCTGATGGCCATTTGGTCACTGGCTTTAAATATCTGGCCACCAAAAACTTGGGTATGGTTATTAGCCATCATTTTAAATACTGAACACAAAACACTGGAATTAGTTTTGTGCCCCTTAAGTCTCCATTTTAGATAAGTGCAAGAGAAACAGGCCAAGGATATTTAGAATGCATCTCATTTAGAATCGCTCATCTCTCTTATGCTATCATGATGTCTCACAGTCCCAAGCAGTAATATATGTCCTTGTTGCTTCATATGAGCTAATTTCCCAAACTTGAGGAAGACTATGAGCAAAACTGACTGGGAGGAAATATTTAGTCAGAAAAATGACAATGAAAATTGGGAGTCCTTTAAGAAGAGTCTATTAGATGGCCAAAAAGCCACAATATCACAATCAAGAATGAGGACAACTTTGGCTAAAAGCCCATTCTGATACAGTGGCAAAGTTGAGGCAGCAATTAGAAATATATACAGCAAATGGAAAAAAGGGGAAATACATAGCAAGGAATACAAGTTATGAGGCGTAGGTAATGAATAAGATAAGCTAAAGACAGAGAAAAACCCATGGCTGACATGACTAAAACAATTAAATGGAGTTTTTAGTACATTAGGAACAAAAGAAATCCTAGCAATAGTATAGGTCAGGGGTGGACAAACTTTTTGGCCTGAGGACTACATCTGGGTATGGAAATTGAATGGCGGGCCATGAATGCTCACGAAATTGGGGGTTGGGAGGGGGTGAGGGCTTTGGCTGGGGGAGCGGGCTCTGGAGTGAGGCCAGAAATAAGGAGTTCAGGGTGTGGGAGGGGGCTCCAGGCTGGGGCAGGATGTTGGGGCCTGGGTGGGGGGGAGGTGAGGGCTCCATCTGGGTGTGTGGGCTCTGGGGTGGGGCTGGGGATGAGGGGTTTGGAGTGCAGGAGGGTGCTCTGCGCTGGGATGGAGGGGTTTGGAGGGTGGGAGGGGGATCAGGGCTGGGGCAGGGGGTTGGGGCATGGGTGGGAAGAGCTCAGGGGTGCAGGCTCCGGGCTGCGCTTACTTCAAGCAGCTTCCGGAAGCGTTGGCATGTCCCCCCTCCGGCTTCTACGTGGAGGCGCAGCCAGGTGGCTCTGCGCGCTGACCTGTCCGCAGGTGCCACCTCTGCAGCGCCCATTGGCCGTGGTTCCTGGGCAATGGGAGCTGCGGGTGCAGCACTAAGAGCAGAGGCAACATGTTGAGCCCCCTGGCTGCCCTTATGCGTAGGAGCCGGAGGGGGGACATGCCACTGCTTCCAGGAGCCACGTGGAGCCACGGCATGAGCAGAGCGGGGCAAACCCCCTACCCCATTCCCTGGCTGTAGCACTAGAGTGGGACAAGCCCCAGACCCTGCTCCCCGGTGGGAGCTCGAGGGCCAGATTAAAATGTCTGAAGGGCCAGATGCGGCCCCCGGACAGTAGTTTGCACACCCCTGGTATAGGCCCATAGATTGAGATGGTAAAATTGTTAATAACATTGCAGAGAAGGGAGAAGTGTTCAATAAATATTTCTATTCTGTATTTGGAAAGAAGCAGGATGATGTATTTTATCACAGGAAAATGAGGTAGTACTTTCTAGTGCATTAATAACCAAATAGGATGTTAAACAATGTCTGCTAGGGATAACTTCTACTTGGGTTGCCACCTGGACATGGTGGAGAAGCTTGCATATACACCTCTACCCCGATATAACGCTGTCCTCGGGAGGTGAAACCGCGTTATATCGAACTTGCTTTGATCCACTGGAGTGTGCAGCCCTGCCCCCCTGGAGCGCTGCTTTACCGCGTTATATCTGAATTCGTGTTATATCGGGCCGCGTTATATCGGGGTAGAGGTGTACTTAAGACCCTAAGAACAATGCCATCTGGAGTCCTGTACTCCTGGTAGGGTCACCCATGGCAGTAAGCTCTAAGGCAAGGTACCAGACAAAGTGCAGCCCAGCACAACACAGCCCAGTATAAGACCTCAGTGGCAGAACAGGCAGATGAAGCAGGATCACCTCTCAATGGCTACAAAGGCGGACGAAGGCTGCAATGGAGGAGACACCCCAGGTCGTCTTGGACCTCCTTGCCACTGGACACGGGTGCCTCTTCCACCAAGATTTGTGTGGCTGCTGGTGCACATTAGCTCCCCCACATTAAACTACTCATGCGCCAGCTTCTTTCACAGGAAGAACTGTTTCCCCACCCCTACCCATAAAAGTCCTGTGGCGATGGGCGAGTGGCGACGAGGATAGGTGAAGTGATCACCAGGAATCCCTAGTCACAGACCCACATGCAATCTTGCCCTCCTCCGCAATGGCCCCAAACTCATCCCTGGACTCCAATGGTATTAGCTCCTTAAATTTGAGCATGGAGTTCCACGAGTTAAAATTATATCTGCTCAGGACTGCAGCTGATTAGCAATCCTGAGCTGTAGGCCCCTCGTAGAGTAGACCTTTCTACCAAAAAGGTCAAGCTTTTTAGAGTCCTTGGACTTAGGCGTGGGTCCCTGCTGCTGCCCCTGCCTTTCACGTTCATTAACCGCAGACACCACCAAGCAGCAGGGTAGGAGTATAGATACTCGTAACCCTTGGAGAGAACGAAGTATTTGCGTTCTATTCACTTGGCCATCAGGGGGATGGAGGCCGGGGTTTGCCACACAGTTTTGGTGTTGCTTTGAATGGTCCAAATGAGTGGCAGCACCACTCAGAATGGACCTTCTGGGGCCAAAATGTCCACCGTTGGGTCGTCCTGTTCCACCACCTCCTCGGCTTGCAAGCCCATGTTGCACGACACCCTGAGGAGTAAGTTCTGGTGGGTGTGACTATCTATGGGTGGTGGTCCTGAGACCGAAGTTCCCACTTGTCCGGGAAGAGGACGAGGCGGGGGAACCGGGTAATCCTGGGCCTGTTGGTCCATGGGGACCCCCTGATCGACCTGCTGTTCTGGGTAGATGATCCCCTGTTCCACCATAGGGGCAGGGATCTGTGCCAGTGAAGGTGCTGTAACCGGAATTCCTTCAGCACCTTTGGGCGCAGGGCGGCTGGCTGAGGCCATTGGCAGCCTGGGCTTGGATGCCACCGACCAGCAGCCCTTGGACAAGATACCCTGGGACTGGTGATATGCCCAGGGAGTCCAAAAAGGCCATTGTGCCGGTCCTTGCAATTGAGGTGGTCATGGCATTGTACCCCATTAGGAGTGGCCCAGAATCCTGGCCAGGGTCTTCTCATGAACAAGGTGGCCCACAGAGGGGATAGCATGAGCCAGTGACGTGACCTTGCACCTATGAGGCCAGGGAATGAGGAGTTGTGACCGAAATACCCCTATCTGTCAGTCTTTCTCCAGCCAGTACAGTCACTTTGCCTGGAACTCAAAGAGAGGTACTGCTCTGCTCACTATGGGTCTATCACCTACCCATTAGCCATCTGGCATCTGGTCATAAGCCCAGATCAAGGTTTTATCCTCCCTCTGATCCTTGATGAAGTTAGTCACTCTAATTAGAATGTTCCCCTCTTTGGGCGGGGACACCATTTCATTTTTAGGTAAACCTTCTGAGGGAACTTCCCATTGGACAAATCCTCCTTCTCCAGGATCCAACTGCTCACCTACACCTGCCAGTGTTGCAGGTTTGAGACCCCGACTCCCAGGGTCCCTTGAGTTAATCCCTTTGGGAACTCTAGGGCTGTTTTAAATCCCCTCAGTACCTCAGATAAATGCTCCCAATCCCAATGCAAGATAAGGGCTAGGCTAGGGTTGAGGCCCCACTACAGGGAACTTTGTATTTTCCTCTACAGTCAATTGTACATATGCACTGGGAAAAGGTTTGACATCTCAGTGAATACACTTCAGAAAAATAGTCTCTCTGGGGCTCTCAGTGTTTGGGACCAGGTCGTGCTAGTCCAGGGTCCGCTCAGGTCCAGAATACATCAGGCCCATCACCTCTGTTCCATTTATCCAAACAGGATACTTTAGCTGGCTTTCAGTGGTCCACACCTGTCCATAACCACACTCCATATAGGGGCATTCATAATACCAATGACCTGGGCACCCGCATGAAAAGCAAACCCCCATTCAGTCAGACACTTGAGAAGTCGCTCTAGACCCATGTTGCCTGTCCTACCAACATACACCCTTAGGTCTAGGTATTCGACCACCAGGGTCATTCAATCCTGCCCCCTCCCCAGGGTAGGAAGGGTACCTGAATTCTCCACCTGTTGTGAAGGGGTTGACTCAATGCTGGTGCCTCCTTTTGGCCAGTCAGAGCATAGCAACTCTCTCCCCAATGGATGTCTCCTGCCAATGGCCACTTCTCCTCTACCTCTTCCTGTGACTTGGCCCTCCAGCCAGGTCACTTTAAAGTCTCTTCCCTTCCAGGGTTGTCCACAAACAAAATGCAAGGGGAATTAATACAAAAAACCCGAGTTCATAGGAAATAGAGGGGAATGATTCCTTCCCAAGGTGCAACAGAATCTGGTCCTCCCTCCCCTCATGGAGGGGCCTTTGGGAAGCAGTCATCTGAATGCTCCTGCCTTCAGATAGCCTTTTCCTCAGAAGCTGAGGGTTGGAGGTCTGTTCTCTTCCCTGATCTGCCAACAAGTGAGCTGCTCTACTCCCCTTTTAAGCTCCTCCTCCAGCATATGCATGTCCAGCAGGTATGGCAGGGTGGAGCTGCCTGAGCCCAGAGCAGCTTCTTAACCCCTTGTTGTTCAGTGTGAAGTTGAGTGGGCTGAAATGTAGGGTGGGCTGAAATCTCATTGGCACTTGCCTGGGCACCCATCTGGATGCCAGTATGGCCAACGCCATTGACATAATTATCACATGCTGTGCACTCCATAATGTTTGTGAGGATAACGAGGAGTGCTTGCATCCTGATTCGGCATAGGACAAGTATGGCTTACAAACTCTGTACAGGTAGCTGGATCCCACCTAAATGCACTCTGGTCCTGGTTCCCAGCAGGCATGGGAAATCAGGGATTCCATATGTGCACACATCATGGAACAGCAGGGAGGTAGAGGGTGGCATCTCCCTGTGCCGAGGAACATCTCCCTGTGCCGCTACTGGAAAAGCACATAGGGGAACAATGGCATATCCATGTGGGGCTACATAGCTGTATGAGGGTTTTGTTCTGTTGCCTGATTTTAGGAGATTAATATTATTGTTTGGATAATATGGGTTATAGGTTCGCCAATTAATCTGATCAGAAGATAATAAGGGTCTTGTCCCAAAATCGGGCTACACAGAGTTTGCAAAGACCCTCGAGATGTACTTTATGTTTTAGCTCATCATCACCTATCTAGGATAAAGGTCTCGAACATATGTATGCTAACTTGCCTTAGCTCAACATACAGGATCTAGCCTGTAGGTTACTTGTGTTACAGCCAAAAATACTCTAATACAAATCTATAAACCTATTGTAATAAAACAAATAATCAAACCCATAAGAAAAGATATATAAGCAAGCAAGCAGGCTAGCCCTATTGGCTACAGTTCCCTGTAGCTGCTGGTCATTAGCTGTTCATTCCTGTGACAATTCACATGACATCTCCACTGAGTTATTACCTTAGGGAGGGATTTGTGCTGTTGAGAGTGGTGGCCAAGTCATACTGCAGTCATTGTGCGAGGCTTGTGTCATAACTGTTCATGCTTGTTTGCAGATCTCTGTTATTGAGAGCTCTCAATCTCTCCTAACGACCGTATCAACATTTGCTTTTGGGGTGTGAATTCGTTCTATTTTTATAACTGTTGTTTTTCAGTAATGCTAGCTGCACTTAGCAACTGTTACGGAGCACTAATCCCAGGGCTGAAACAGGTCAAGGGTTTTTGCAAAGGCGGGGGACACGAAAATGAAGGTTAGTATCAGATGCCTGTATTGATATTTGATTTGTGTTTCATTTTTCTGCATGTGAAACAAGCCACAAAGATGTTTATCTACCCATTTCCTGGGTTGTGAATTCAGCTGCTTTTAGAACAAGTAGTGCTTTCTGTAAGCACGTAACACTAACTGTACTTTCCCTGTCCCTCCCAATATCCTTGAGACTTCAGATATTTCTTAACCTGGGGGGCAGGGCTGTGGTGTGGGACAGACAGAAAGGTGTTCGCAGTATGATGGCACCAGAGAGTTACACCATTGCTCTTCATTTGCTGTGAATCCCAAACCTGAAAACATCTTACATTCATCATACTTAGGAAGGGGGTTCCACACACAAGTCAAAGAAACTATAATATTTATTCAAAGTAGTATGTGGAAGGTGTAATTGGAATATTTTTAAAAAGAAATGTAAACCAACAAAACATAATGGGACTGAATCGGTGAAATATGGCCAAATGTTAATGTTTCTGCTAACCACCCTAAACAGCAGCTGGAGCAGGACGAGGCAGGGCTGGTGATTCATGGAGAGTGAACATGGCAGCAGGCGAGCCCTGAACTAATTCGGCCACTAATTCTATGGGCCTTTCCATTAGGGCATGCTCCCCTGCTCTAAGGCATGCCTCCTGCTCCATGAACCAGTTCATCAGCATCTCTTCCTGCTGAAGAGCCCAATCCTTACATACCCTAAGGAACTCAAACTGCTCATGATTTCTATTGTCCACACCAATGAGCAGGTCCTCCAGGGTCCTTCTCCATCTGCCTCGGCGGTGATGTCCTGCCCTTCTGGTGGAATGATTTCCCTCTCAGGAGCAAAAGGTCCTGGCAATTCAAAGACAACTGTAGCATTATTTTTTTTCCTTTGGAAGAAGCTGAGAAATTATCCCACATACAAAATGATGGGGTCTAAATTAGCAGTAACCCCTCAAGAAAGAGATCTTGGAGTCATTGTGGATAGTTCTCTGAAAACATCCACTTAATGTGCAGCAGCTGTCAAAAAAGCTAACATTAGAACCATTAGAAAAGGGATAGATAATAAGAAATTATTAATGCCTCTGTATAAATCTATTGTATGCCCACACCTTGAATACTGCATGCAGTTCTGGGCGCCCCATCTAAAAAAAGATATATTAGAATTGAAAACGGTACAGAGAAAGGCAACAAAAATTATTAGAGGTATGGAACAGCTTCTGTATGAGGAAAGATTTAAAAGATTGGGACTTTTCAGCTTGGAAAAAAGATGACTAAGGGGGGATATGATAGATGTCTATAAAATCTTGACTGGTGTGGAGAAAGTGAATAAGGAAGTGTTATTCACTCCTTCACATAACAAAAGAACCAAGGGTCACCCAATGAAATTAATAGGCAACAAGTTTAAAACAAAAAAAGGAAGTACTTCTTCACACAATGCATAGCCAACCTGTGGAACTCTTTGCCAGAGGATGTTGTGAAGGCCAAAACTATAACAGGGTTCAAAAAAGAACTAGATATGTTTATGGAGGATAGGTCCATCAATGGCTATTAGCCAAGATGGTCAGGGATGCAACTGCATGATCTGAGGCCTGGTCTACACTTGGGGGGAGATCGATCTAAGTTACGCAACTTCAACTACATGAATAACGTAGCTAAAGTCGATGTACTTAGATTGACTTACCGTGGTGTCTTCACCGCGGTGAGCCGACTGCTGCCGCTCCCCCGTCAACTCCGCCTGCGCCTCTCGCGGAGGTGGAGTACAGGAGTCGACGGGAGAGTGCTCGGGGGTCAATTTATCACGTCTAGACTAGACGCGATAAATTGACCCCCGCTGGATCCATCACTGTCCGCCGATCCGGCGGGTAGTGTAAACATACCCTGAGCATCACTAGCCTCTGTTTGCCAGAAACTGGGACTGGATAACAGGGGATGTATCACTTGATGACTGCCTATTCTGTTCATTCCCTCTGAAGTATTTGACATTGGCCACTGTCAGAAGACAGCATAGTGGTCTAGATGGACCATTGGTCTGACCCAGAATGGCCACTCTTATGTTCTTATAACATAACTTTGTTGTAGTAGGCCACAATTTTGATACTTTTCAGCATTCCAGAAATGCAACTCTTAGACTATCCTTGCTTCCCAGATAACTTTTGTAGCCTCTGTGGAAAGTGCACGGGCTAATAATGGTAAGATACATATACTAATGTTTTGAAACATGTAAAATGGTCATACAGTGGAGATACCTGGAGAGGAGTGATTGGGAGGAATGGCCTCCTTGATCTGGACCCGAAAGGTGAGTTATTATTGGACTTCTGTGCTAGTTGTGGATTGTCCATAATGAACACTATGTTCGAACACAAGGTTGCTCTGAAATGTACTTGGTACCAGAGTACCTTGGGCTGAAGATCGATGATAGACTTCATAGTTGTCTCTTCAAACCAAGGCCATATGTTCTGGACACTTGGTTGAAGAGCGGGGCAGAGCTGTCAACTGATCACCACTTGGTGGTGAGTTGGATCCAATGCACGGATAGACATGGGAGGCCCAAATGATCAGTGCAGGTCGCCTGGGAATGGCTGGTGGAGGACCTTGTGTGGAAAGAATTGAATTCCCACCGCTGGAAGAACTTCTTCTGCATTCTGGGTGAGGTCTTGGATATTGAGTCTGAGTGGCCCATGGTCAGGGCCTCAATCATTGAGGCAGCCACAAAAAGCTGTGGCCTGAAGACAGTTGGCTGCCTGTCATGGTGGCAACCCTAGGACCCACTGGTAGACACTAGTGGTAAGGGAAACTGTCAAGTCGAAGAAGGAGGCCTTCCGAGAAATTCTCATGAACAGGACTCCTGATATGGCTGAGAGGTCCTGGCTGGCCAAGAGGGCTGTGGCTCTGGGCGGTTGTTGAAGCAAAAGCCTGGGCTTAGGAGGAGTTTGGAAAGACCATGGAGAATGACTACTGGATGGCCTCAAAGGTGTTCTGGCAAACCATTCATCGCCTTAGGAGGGGTCAGCAGCGCATTGCCCAGGCTATTCTCAGCAAGTGAAATACTGACCTCGACTGAAGAGCTTGTTGAGAGATGGAAGAAGCACTTTGAGGAACTCCTCAAACGGATGGACATGCCGTCCTTTCAGGCGGCAACGTAGGAAACTTCTGGTGAGATTGGATCTATTTCTTTTGATGAGGTTGCTATGGCAGTAAAGGAAGCAAGGGTGGATGAGATTCATCCAGAGATGTTGAAATCATTGGACAACGCTGGGGTGTTGTGGTTAACGCGTCTCTTATATGTTATGTGGAAGGTCCGGGTGGTGGTACCGATCTTTAAGAAAGGAAACCAGAGTGTGTGTTCCAATTATAGGGGGATCATATTCTGCAGTCTCCCCGGCAAATGCCATAGTGCTGGAGAGGAGGTTACACCCATTAGTTGAACCTTGGATTCAGAAGGAACATGTGGATTCTGTCCCGGACGTGGAACAACGAACCAGCTCTTTGCTCTCTCACAGATATTTGAGGGGTCATGGAAGTTTGATACTCTGGTCTACCTTTGATTTGTAGACCTGGAGAAGGCAAATGACCGTGTTTCCTGAGATGTCTTGTGGGAAGTGCTGCGGGAGTATGAGGTACTGGTGCTGCTTTCGCATGCTATCTGGTCCCTCTATTTTCAGAGTGAAAGTTGTGTTTGTATTCTTGGCATTGTTATTACAATGGACAGGCTATCAAGGTGCAGCCAAACTGTGGAGTGCATCTGATACAGGGACTCAGAGGTGGCATCTCTGCTGTTCGCAGATGATGTTGTTCTTGTTGCTTCTTCGGACTATGGTCTCTGACACGCACTTGAAAGTTTCTTTGCTGAGTATGAAGTGGCTGGAAAAAATTGGGCTGTTCTCTCCAGGTGAGGGGGAGCAGTTGCCCTTAGTGGAAGAGTTCAAGTTTATTGGGGTTTTGTTCACGAGCGAATGTAAGTGTGAGAGTGAGATCGACTGGCGGATTGGTGTGGCGGTGGCGGCAGTGATGCGGGAGCTGTACCAAGTGGTAGTGAAGTGGGAGATGAGTTCTTAGACAAAGCTCTCAGTTTACAGGTCGATCTATGGCCGCATCCTCACCTATGGTCATGAACTTTGAGTAATGACTGAAAGGACAAGATTGTGGGTACAAGCGGCGGAAATGAGGTTTCTCTGCAGGGTGGCTGGGCATATTCTCCGAGACAGGGTGAGGAGCTCGGCTATACGGGAGGGCCTTGGAGTAAAGCCACTACTCCTCTGGATCGAGAGGCACCAGCTGAAGTGGTTCAGGCACCTGATAAGGATGCCCCCTGGGAGGCTTCCTTTGGAACTCTACTGGGCATGTCTCACTGGGTAGAGGCCCCGAGGCCAACCCAGGACATGCTGGAGGGATTATATCTCCCGGCTGGGCTGGGAACGCTGGGGAATACTCTAGGAGAAGGTGGAACCTGTAGCAGAGGACAGGGAGGTCTGGTCCTCCCTACTCTCCATGCTGCTGCCACGACCCTCACCAGGAAAAGCAGCATAAAGGAAGAAGAAGACAGCCATATTGTCTCAAAGAGGGTGGGGACGGAGTAGTTCCTTTCTGGGGCTATGTCACCAGACTGCAATTTCTTCTTTAAAGACTGGCCAACATTTGAAGAACATAGTGGTTTTCAAGGTACCAGAATGGAAAAGAGAGGTTCAAGTTGCAGTGGGGGAGGGTGGATATTAGGAACTATTCAACTAGGTTGGATAGTAGGAAACACTATTTCACTAGGAGTGGTGAAGCACTAGAATGCATTACCTAGGGAGGTGGTGGAGTCTCCTTCCTTGGAGGTTTTTAAGGCCCGGCTTGACAAAGCCCTGGCTGGGATGATTTAGTTGGGAATTGGTCCTGCTTTGAGCAGGGGGTTGGACTAGATGACCTCCTGAGGTCCCTTCCAACCCTGATATTCTATGATTCTATGATTCCTTTCCAATCCTATGGAGGAGATCCAGCAATCTATGTCAGAGAGATGTTTCTGCTAATGGCATGGCCCCAACTGCTGCTGCAGTGTAAAAGTGAGCAGCATAGCTCAGTCTGGGGGGGGTCTGATGAGGAGGAAGGACGCTTGGTAGGGGCTCCAGCCCAGAAGCCATTACAACCCTTACCTACGGGAGCTGAAGAGCCCGAGACCTGGACCAGAGGTCTGCCGCTATCGGAACCCCAGGGACCGTCCTGCGCTGAGGAGCCTGGAGGCCCCGATACCCTATGGACTGCTGCTGCAGGAAAGCCGGTAGGAAGTGACCCAGGGAGGGTGAGGGGGTGGTACCTCGCACCCTCATGAGGTCAGCATGTTTCAGTGGGATTCCCCGCTGACCATATGGCGGACCGCTCCGACGCTGTTAGGGCCCTGAGTTGGCAAAGTGACAAAACTTGAGCTTGTTGCTGTGGCAAAAAATGGCTAATGCGATCCTTGGATGTATAAGAAGGGGAGTAGCAAGTAGAAATAAGGAGGTGATTGCTGAGACCGATACTGGAATAGCACATATAGTTCTGGTGTCCACATTTTAAAAGTGATGTTGAAAAATTGGAGAAGGTACAGAAAAGAGCTACAAAAGTGATTTAAGGGCTGGAGAAAATGCTTTACCATGACAGCCTTAAAGAGCTCAATCTGTTTAGTTTATCAAAAAGAAAAAAGAAAAGAAAAGATTGAGCAGTGACTTGATTACAGGGTATACGTACCGTCATTGGGGAGAAAATATTGGGTACTAAGGGACTCTTTAATCTAGTGGAGAAAGGCATAACAAGAACCAGTGACTAGAAGCTGAAGCCAGAAAAATTCAAATTAGAAATAAGGCAGAATATTTTTAAAATTAGGCTGGTTAACCACCAAAACAAATTACCAAGGGAAGTGGTGGATTCTCCATCTCTTGATGTCTTCAAATCAAGACTGGATGCCTTTCTGGAAGATGCTTTAGCCAAAACACAAATTATGCTTTAGTCAAACATAAGCGATTGGGCTCAATATCGGAGTAACTGGATGAAATGTAATGGCCTGGGTCACACAGGTCAGACGAGATGATCTAATGGTCACTTCTGGCCTTAAATTCTATTCATCTATGAATGTTAACACCCACCTCCACCCTGCTCAAAGATGCCAGCCTTCATCACCCACTTGTTACAGTTTCAAACAAGCACCTTTATGCTTTCACCCATGCAAGCCCCTTGCACTTGGGAGGAGCTCCCTGTAAACATTTGCAAAGCCAACGCATTGCCCTCCTTCAAATCATTCCTCAAATCTCTCTTTTGCCATGTTGTCTACAAAAAACTTGACACCAGTTAGACAGCTGGTGTGCTGACCAGTATTGTCTCGTTGATTCTTATGTTCCCCCATCTGTCTGTCTACACCTGTTGTCACTTGTCTTATACTTGTCTTTCAGTTCTGTGTTTATACAGTGGGACAGGTGACTAGTGTAATTGAGTCAGAATCCACTGTAAGGTTTGCATTAAAAATGTATTGAAGATGACTGGCATTTAGGTGTGACTTTCTACACCTACAGGGCCTGATTCCCCACCGCCTTGTCCCCTGTGAAGTTAACTACATTTGTGGAAAGAAGGTGTAAAACATGACCTTTCTGAACTGATCATGTTTCACACTCACTTTTTAGAGATGTAAATGATAACCCAGGGTGCAAGGTAGTGGAGAATGTGGTCCATAGACACCCTTTTTAGGTTTACAACATTGCTTACAACAGTTACTCCTGATTAAAACTGAAGCAAAAGACGGGCGAAACAGGGACATATACTTTGTGCAACAAGGATGCCAGACTCTGAAACAACAATTGCTCTGACAATATTCATATTTTTATTGATAGCCGTGCATTTTTACTGACAGAAAAAAATACAAACAATCCAGATTATTTAATATAATAGGCACTTCTATAGAGTGAGAGATGCAAGATCAGGTCCATAGTTCCAAAAGTTACAATTTCAAAGACATTTTGAAATTCCTACAAGGTCTGTTGGTGATCATGCATGTCGTGCACGCATTCATTTTTAGTGAATTCATAATTTAGGCCATTAGAAAGCCCTAAATCTGTTTTACATATTAAGGACTCACTTGTTAAAGAAATCAGCCATGCATTTGTGAGTGCAAAATAGAGCCATAGTTTTGGGGCGTGGAAGTGCATGCCTAACTAGTTTACAAATCAGATCTGAAAGTATCCTTGACCATGTTGACCCTACTCTAATGGGATTTCTATTGAAATCCGTGAGAGTCTTGCTTAAGTAAGGATTGCAGGAGTCTGGAAATTCATGCCAGATAAAGGAAATAATGTATTTTTCTAAATTATCTTAATGACATACATGTGTTTTGCTGCATTTTACTGATGATAGATTTTTTTTTCTGATTGTTTCTTGGCAACTCAGATATGCAGAGAAACTAATTTCAAAAGTCAGCATTACTGTCACTTTATTATTTAAAAAAAATGTGAAATGCAAAGATGTGTGTGTTAAAATGCTGCCACCAGTTCTGAGAATTTCATAAGAGGCAGCTGAATAGAAATTAATGAACGCGAAAAGCCTTGTGCTCATATGATAAATATTACACGTAGGACCTTCTCATTCAGAGGTGAGGGTGCTAACCCACTGAGCTATACTGACATACGGTAGTATTATATCATCAGGCATAATTTCATAAAGGAAATAAAATTGATTAAGTAGTGCTGAAAAGTGCAGTTAACAAAGTAGTACTGTATGTAAATAGTTAACATAATTCGTAAGACTGGATTATTTAACTACAAGTGAGAGGCTTTAAGATTATGCTGATATATCAACCAGCATAATTGCAAGAAAAGCTATAATTCTATGTTAATAGGCTGCTATTTGAAATACGGATTATAGGTTCTTCTAATTTTCATCGAAACTGATTTAATTCTGATTAGTTTATTATTCTCTGCCCACGTATCCCAATGAATCCCTGTTGCAAGAAACTTTCCTGTGAAACGATGAACACCATTGAGATTTGCAAGGCCACACTGATTGAACCACCAGCCAGTGTTATCGCTGAAATTACTGCAGCTCTTCACAGGTTGCTCTTGGATAGAGCATACTGGGTTGCATCCATCATTATCTACATCAAAAGTGCTGAAGGGCATTGCATTCTGGTTATCTTCCTTTCTGTATCCTCGAAATGCATCACCTGAGTGAAACAGACCAGAAAGAAACTGCCATAAATGTTAAGATAATTATTTTTTGTACAAAACCAAAGCCCTCTAATTAATGCATAAATTGCATTTTTTATCCTCATTTGTTGGAAAGCTGCATTTCTTCAAACATCCAGGGTGATGTGTTGTGGCATGACACCACAACTGTGTGTGTGAGAGAGAGGGAGAGTTATGTGCTGGAGAGAGAGGGAAAGAAAGGAATAGTTATTACTGAAACCAGGAGGAATACTGAGAATTGCAGGAGAATTTGAAGAGTCAGAACAGATCATGGCTTTAATGTGGCTTTCTAACAATAAGTACTTAGCATGCATGTAATCTAGAGCTTTCTGTCCTCAAAAATAGAAACAAAAGATGGGGAAACAGAAAAAAGAGAGGTTGTGATTCAGATTTTCAATGGTGGCCTCTAATTTTGAATGCCCGTTTTTAGACACCTAAGGCCTGGTTTTCACAGGTGCTGCGCAACCACAGCTCCAGGTGAGGGCTGTTTCAAGTTGGAATCTAAAATATGAGGTCACTTTTGAAATCTAGTCCACTGTGAGTGGCTTTGGGCCCCCGAGAGAAAGGAAGTCTGTAAACTATGTTCATTATAACACAGGAGTTCTAGGCAACCAGTCCTGTACTTTAAGCAGGAATATTACTACTTCCCACATCAGGTTAAATAAGACAAAGGACTGTCTACTGCTGGCTACCAAGAGAGACAAAGTGTGAAGAGAAGTTAGCAACCATCAGTATAGTTTTGGAGGAATACTGATACATTTTAATAAATGTGACTGGAAAGCAAAAGGGCTGAAATGAGATGAAGTGTACTGTAAGATCGTTAATAGAAAATTGAAATACCTTTACCCGTTTGGAATGGCCTTAACTCTTCTTCGATACAAGTACTTAAATTGTGATTTCATCCACTACATTTACAGAACTGCCAGTGATATCAATGGAAGTTCTGCACACTCTGGGCTTGATTTATTCTATTCAGTTTCTTTTTTCACCCTCATCAGCATGGCATCGAAGCATCTTCCAGTAGTCCATTAAACAACGTGACTAACATCTGAAAAACTCTTATTGACTTCAGTAGGCTTTAGATCAGGCCCAGAGCAGCTAAAGAATCAGACCCTTATTGCATTATATATCTCACACTTAACTTGAATTTACTCAAATTCCTTCTTGGGGTGGGATGGGGGGGGGGGATTATGCCTATACAAAAAATAAACCTTGCTCCAACCAATCACCATAGCATTAATAGTCACTCACTTTCACAGCTTGAAAATTCATCATTCACAGAAATAATTTATTTTATAGAAAAACACAAATTAGAAATGGACATTTTTCATATTATCCTAACTAAATATTTCATCATCTCCACCTTTTTTAGACAGACTTATTTTAATATTTAAGAGCGTGGTCTTACCAGCAGTTCCTGAATAACGCCCTAAATGGATTTTAAAGGAACACGCTTCATCCTCTAGCCAAAAGTTGTCATAAGATGCATAGGCATATGTGTCATCTTCAGATTCCAAACCCACATAAAGCATAAAGCTTGTTGTTTTCTGATTTACTATATGAAAAACTTTCCTCAGTCCAAGCCAAAAGTCCCCTGTGAAAAAAATATAATATAAATCACATAAACTTTGTAAAAAATATCTATAGAAACAAAATTATCTCTTCCATTTTCCCCACTCTATTTCCCTTCCTGGACCAAAAGTAATGAATATTGTGCTGGTTGAAAGGAATATGCTTACTTAAAAGGCTTAGGAAGGAGGAGAAGGTTCTCTAGTTCATCATGAAAATCTATGAACTGGATTCTCCTGTACACATGTCCTTACTCAGGGCTGGTCTACACTAACGCTGTGAGTCGATCTAATTTACGCTAGTTCAGACACTCTCCTATCGACATAGCGTCCGCCTCTCGGGGAGGTGGAGTACAGACATCGATGGGAGAGCGCTCTCGCATCGACTTAGTGTGTCTTCACCAGACCCACTAAATTGACACTGCTGCATCGATCGCAGCAGTGCCAATTTAGCCAGTAGTGTAGACATGGCCTCAGTGACATATATACAGAAGCGAGAACTAAATTGCAGTATACAGTACAGGTGTACAAAAAATTGGGTGGATTGTCTGCTTGGCCACACATAATCCAGTGTCAATCTTAATAGTAACATTGCTAAATGTTAGAGCCACATCAAATCTCAAACCCTCTTGATAAGAACATGTTTGAGGTGTGATGCATTTATGAGCCTCAGACCATGAAAGCTTGCCCAGCATGGGTTGTGGTTCTTTCTGAAGCTGAAAAATTGTGAGCTTTCCTTCCTTTAACAAGCTCCTCTGAAGGAGGAGCTGTCCTTAGACAGAACTTTTCATTTTCACGATTGGGTCCAAAGCCCTTTTTTACAATAAGAAAATATACTTAGAATCTGGAAAATTTAGAATGTTAATCTCTCGAACATATTAAATTAGTACCTGAAAGATCTCCAAATCCATCCAGGTATTCTGACCAATTTCTTTGGAAGTCAATTACCCCGTCGGTTCTTTTCTGAATCACAGTCCATCCCCCTCCTTTAAAATCCATATCGCACAAAACCTAAAACAGAAATGTCAATGGCTAGTGAATATCCTCTGATGAACCACTTACTGATGCAGCTGCAACATGGAAAATAACTTTTAAAAACCAGGACATTTTCCAAAATAACATCCCTTTAAAATGTATCAGCAAAAGTACTCTAAGATAAATGACTGGAACCAATAATGTTATAAGATATTTCTATATTGCCTGTTAATTGATTGGAAGGCTTGATCAGAGAATTACTGAACTAGTGGAACCACCTTACATATATATATGAATAAATGTATTATCAGATGTGTTGGGGGAAGTATGTGTGTAGACACAGACACACACACCCATAAACATTCTACTATGTTTGTATTTATCTCAGTTTGAATTGGAAACATTTGCAGTGGGTATGTATTAATAATGTTCAAAATTACATATATGTGCAAGAATATTCAGTATTACATTTCTACTTCAGCAGAACAAAACTGAAAAAAGACATTAAAGGCGAAAAATATTTCATCACCATTTTGTGCATTTTCCTCCTTTGCTTCCTACTGATCCTCTTAATTTAGTTTTCCAAAAAACTTCTTATCGGAGAATTTTTTTTCCTTTCCAGTATTGTTTGTTATGCACGGGAAACACAGACTCCTAACTGAAGGACTCACCAGGTATAGGAAGTAAAGAAAGAGCTTCTTTTCAGATATATCAGAATCACACTAATTTACCCTAGTGGGATGGAAAACTCTGCATAAAATAGATCCTGATCCAATCAAGCACTTAAGTACATGCTTAACATAGGCAAGCGTGTAGTCCCATTGAATGCAGTGGGACTACTCACATGCTTAAAGTTCTTCACTGGATTGGTACCTTAGTCAAATTTATGCTGTAGGGTGTGTTAGAGATAGAGCCAATGCATGCGAGATCACATTCCTCAGTAGGGAATATCACATCATGTGCTTCACTTTCTCCTGCCATTCAAAACCTTTTGAGCCCCAATATAACTTGACTCAAATATTGGCATACTCACCCATTGTCAGGGCTTGTGTACACTAAAGACATTTTTCAAATATTTCCCACCATAACTAGTTCAGCTGCACAGGTGTTATCAACATTAGGAGCCCTAGTGCAGAACAATGTGCACCATTTTAGACATCACGTCACCTAAATTTGTTCAAAGGAGGTCTAATCATCACAGGGCTTACAATGGCGGTTGCAGACAGTGACCTATTTATCTCTAGGCTCCAAATGTTACTAACACTAATGGAGCTGAACTCCTTAGAGCTGTAAGTCAGTGGGAGTACTCATGACAACAAGGGTAAGTACTGAGTACACTGTTGTTGCTCAGTAACTGATAATAATTTAAGTAAAGGAAGGAATCCTGGAGCGAGTTTAGTAAATTGTCTCCATGTTCTGCTGAGTGAAAGCAGCAGAAAGTTTATGAGCCAGATCCTTAGCTGTGCCACAGCAGCATACAGCAAAGCAAAGGAGAGGAGTTGTAATGTTGGTCACCTTTGCCACTCCCAGAGCCTGAGTCTGGATAGGAGCCAGTCTGGATCTCAGCACAAGTTACAGCAGCCTCAGGGCTGCACTCTGCTGCACCCAGCTGCTTATGGCCCCAAGTGGCTTTTCCTGCAACCAGGGACTGCAAGAACACTGCAGCACTCTTTCCAGGCCCTCTTTCCTCTGGAAATGTCCCTTATGCTGGAGCCAGGAGGGGGATAGCATAGAGCTCACTATGCTGAATCTATACAACCTGGGGATTCCTGAATCCTCAGGTAGCTGAGTAAGTCAACTTCCTGGATGCTTTGAGCTGGCCCTAACCTGTGGAAAGAAAGAACAATGCAGGGGCTAGAGCAAGTCAGACCTGCTTGCTGGGAGAATCACAATGAACTACAGGAGCAGCCTAAAAACCCCAGTCTGAAGAGAGAAGGATATAATTCTCTACCCATAGAGAGGTGATGGCCTGAGAGCTTAATGGCATTTCTAGAGCAGACCACAGGAGGGAGACAAAGTACAGTCACCCCAAAAACTGTGACAAGGCTAAAGATATTTTGTTTTTATTTTAGTTTCTGTTCATTTGAGGGGCTTTTTGTTTATTGTTGTTGGACAATTGGTTACTGAAATTAATACTTTTATGCTGGCTTTGGTATTTTTTTTACTGGGACATACTGTCTTTTTTGTAATTTTTTCATTTAGTTATGTTTTACAAGCCTTCCACAGCTCTTGACTATGAGTGCCTTAGAAATGAATTATGAGTTATTTTGTCTACAGGTTTATGTCTTAATTTCTTGAGACTTTTGTTCTTCTATGTTTTAAGCTTTAATTACAAACACATGTGTTTGTCTTTTGCTCTTTTTATGCCTTATCACATAGGTGGTTTTACATTAAAATGTTTTCCATTTAATATCATTCTTTAATAAAATACACACCCATACTTTTGGACATTTTCAGGGAGATCCTGTCAGCATGATCTGCATTCAGATCTGTGTGACATCTATTAGACATGAAATGAGATACCTTTCTGTAAGTGGAGGTTTTGTTCTCATTATTTATTGTTCCTTCATGGTTATAATTAATTTATGACTATTTTTTCCTTTGTCTCCTGACTCTGTCAGTATTTTAAGGCATCTCCCCACTTACTTGATGTCTCCCACGTCTTCACATATTGGCAGTAAGCGCAAAATGTAGAAAAGTGTCAAAAATGCTTTTGAAGTGAAAAGAACTTTTTCATTCCAGAAGTGTTTGCACTGTGCTCTGAAACAGGTCATAATTTAACCACTTGAAGCCAAAAGTTTCAGCAAATGGACTGAGCAATCTCTTTTCTCACTGAGAGGTAATAGTTATATCTCCTCCAGTAAACACCTGATTTTGGAAAAGGCATGAATAGTTTTCTCAGCTGGAATCCTCCACTTCAGAGCCAAATCCTGACTCCTGAAGAAAGCCTGGAATACATGAGTTTTGTGCAGTGGGTCTGCCTGGAATTGGGACAGAGAGAATCCTCTTCACAACAATCTATGGAGCATTAACGCAACTGCTTCTGTGGACACTACCTCTGCTTTAGTAGCATCTGTGGCCTCTGCAGTCCACTTCCATGGGTAGAGTTGGCCGGTGATTCTGGGTAGATTTTTTTTTTGTCCTAAGCCCCATCTCCTACACTGCGGTGAGAGAACTACTGAAGGACAAAGTTCTTTAGTACACACTGTGTAGCCTCTGCAGCTGGGAGAAGAACCACATTTCTGCTACTTTTGAGGGCTCCCAAGGCCCTTCTTTAGCCCTTTCATTAGATTTCGCCATATATGACAGTTTTGTCTACACAGGACTACAGGTTTGGGCTCAGAGTTTTGTGACTATTTTGTGGGATACAATAGTAGGGTCCTCAGTGGGGTGGGTGGCCTAGTGGTTAGCATCCACTCAGTCATGGGGTAGTGGTAGGGGATGCCGGCCCACCCACTCCACCAAACTCCAACCCAGGGCCTTAGGAAGGGTCAGTAGCATTGACCCCTGGAGGTGGGTGGGGACCTTTTGAGTTATCCTCCCTGGGCTGCTTCCTATCACTGCTCCCTGGTCCCAGATAAGGAAAAAGAAAAAGGAAACCAAACTGTCAGCACCAACCAGGCTCATACAGTCCTGGTACTTCAGGGCATCTCTAGCTCCTTTTGGCACGAGCCTGCAGCGTAGGTCTGTACTCCTCTCCAGCCTTCTGAGCTGGGTTGTTCTCTTTTCAACCCTGTCTCCAGTTGGAGCATGCTCTGCAAGGTTGGAGGGGTGGGGGTCACTGGGCCAGGTATTGTCCTTCAACCCCTTCCATCCCAGTGTGTGGTTTATATACCCCATCACAGGGGTATATAATTGGCTAGGGCTGGATGGGACATTTCTACCTGCTTCCCCCATCCCTGTTTTGTTACAGCAGAGAAGTATTTATAATTAGGTATTATATTGTAGTATTTGTTTTGCCCTCCATTCTTCTTCCAATAACTGAATATCCCAGACATGTATATGCAAAATTAAAGTGGAAAGCCGTGTAGATGCAATGCCAAATCTCAGCTAACACATATAGACTTCTGCAAACAGAGCACCCAGAAGCAGAAACAAAAGAAAAACATTGGACATTGAATATTTTTTTTAAAAATAAGAATTTAGTCTGTTTGGGTTCTGCGAGTTCCAATTTTACCCACACTTTGAGGTCAGAATCAGAACTAAGATCATTATCCTCCTCTCCCACTACCTTACCCGCTGACACAGTGGAGAGCAAAAGTGTGGAAACATGGACAGCTGTTTGCATTGCATACCCAACCATACATAGGCGTCAAGGTACTGATGAGGGTTTTAAAATTCACATTGCTGGGGGGGGGAAGGACAGTGCAGCTAGGAAACCACAGCCCTATATGTTCCCAAGGAAAGAGGCCCCAAATTTTCTAGCAAAAGGCCACATAGCTTAATGCAGCATTAACTCTTTCTCTGCTCCTGTACCCTGCCCTTAGATAAGGAAGGATTATGCCGCCACAGTGAGAAACCCAGTGTCCATGTTGCAAGACAGCATCTCTGTTTTGAGAAACTAATCGAGGGAATAAAGATTACAAGATTATGCCGCCACAGTGAGAAACCCAGTGTCCATGTTGCAAGACAGCATCTCTGTTTTGAGAAACTAATCGAGGGAATAAAGATTACAAGAAAATGCCCTGACATCTGTGGGTGTGGGGACAGAATTTCTTTCAGTTCCTTAGTATTTGTGCAGGTCTGTGCCATTGTCTAGTCATGCTCCATGGCCCTTCCATGGCCCTTTTATTCACACTCATGAGAGGAGAGCAAAAAAGCAATGACTTTTCCACTCTGTAGCAGGGTGGGCACCCGCTCCTGCCTGGGAGGGCTGGAAAGCAGCCCTGGAGAGGGCTGCAGCTCTAAAAGCTCGGCTGATTGGGGAAGCGGCCGCAGCTGGGCCACGCCCCAATCAGGCCACAGCTGGCCTGTATAAAAAGGCTGGGAGCCAGGAGCTCACACACTCTCTTTGCATTCAGAGAGAGAAGGGCCTGGCTGCAGGGAGCTAGAGACAGGGTACCTGAGCGGAGCAGGGCTGGGGAAAGGCAGAGGAGCCGGGGAGCTCCAGCCTGGAAAGCCCCAGGCTGCGGCCTAGCATAAGGCCAACAGGTACTGGGGGTTGCAGAGGGCAGCCCAGGGGTAGGCAAAGGCAGCAGGTCCAAACCCAACCTTGCCCGTGATGAGTGGCTGACACTGCAGTCTGCCCCAGGGAGTGGGGCTAGATGGTGACTGGCAGTAGCCTTACACTGAGGCGAGATGGGGTTAGTGGGTGGGGGTTCCCCTGGGTGGGGAGACCCAGAGTGTGGGGGTACTGCCAGGGGGGCAGCAACCCGGAGAAAGGGGCACCGGGGTCCTGGGAGGGACACGGGGGCCAGCGGTAAGGCGGATCACCAGCCTGCAGAGGGTGCTCCGGAGCTGGGACGAGCTAATTCCCGGAAGAGACCAGCAGGAGGCGCCGCAGGGGTGAGTCTGCACCCTTACACACTCACTGAATGATGTGTAGTTTTTATAGAGAAGGATGATTCATTGGTTAGTGGCACTAGCCTAGAATGTTCAAGATCAGGTTCTGCTTTACCATAGATTTGAGAGACCTTAGGCAAGTCACTTAGCATCTCTGTGCCTCAGTTCCCCACCTGTAAAATAGGGAGAATTGCACTTCCCCCACCTCACAGGTGCGTTATGAGGGCGACAAAGTGGGTGAGGAAATAACTTTTATTGGACCAACGTCTGTTGGTAAGAGAGTGCTGTGTAAACTCAAAAGCTTGTCTCTCTCTCACCAACAGAAGTTGATTCATTAAAAGATATTACCTCCTCCATCTTGTCTCTCTAATATCCTGGGACTGGCACAGCTACAACAACATTGCATACAAGGGGTGTTATAAAGCACTCTGCTATTATGCTGATGGGGCCATATAAAGTACCTAAGATAGTAAGTTTTCTTCCAGGTGGTTTTCACTGTATATGAAAAGAGAATACAGCTCTGTATCTGCGATTATATTTCTTTGCAAGAACTGGGAAAGATTTCAAAATTGTAATTATGGCAGAGACACTTAGATGGCTCTTAATATAATTCTTATTCACACAATGAGAAATATCCAAGGAAAATACTTTAAAATTAAACATATTCTAAATACATGTTTTCAAGTAAAGTCTGCCCAATATGTGAGATAATTTTATTACCTCATAAGGGTAATTTGATCCTTCTGGATGGATTATGTACAGACCGCTGGGAGTTTTTGCAACTGAACCTATGGTATCTTTAATATCGGTGCAATCCAGTCCTAGAGAACAAAATTATTCAATATAATTTAGGTTAAACACTGCAATAACAAATACAGATTGCGACAAAAGGAAGGCACTTAGATGTAAATGTATGAATGATCTCAAATTAAATTTCATTGTCAAGTAAAATATAAAATTATCTTTAATCAGAGATTTATTTTGAAAATTTGAATTCTCTGGAATGTGGTAAGGTCAGAAATAGACAGAGAATAGAGAAAAAGGATCTTTCCACAAAAAGTCATTAGGTGCAGTTGATCTTTCTAACCATAACTAGCACTGCATAGAAGATTACATACCATGGATCTGATCCTGCAGACCTTACTCAGGCAAAGATCATATTGAGTCAATGGAAACTTTGCCTGAGTAATGGCTGCAAGATAAATCCCTTTATGTAAAGCAATTGCTGACCCCCTCTTGTAAAGATTTAGATTTATAGTTTAAAATTCCTTTAAATCATACCATAGATCAAAAAGATTTTGCTTAAAAGTATTGGGACAAATCCTGCTTGTCTTACTCAAGTGAGCAGCCTCATAGAACCCAATGGGACTGCTTAGAGGTGAAATTCCTCTCCTTGGAAGCATCAGAACAAGGGCTTAAGTGTAACACAAGTCTTGTGTTTTACCAGATGCACAGGCATGAATTTCACCCAGTGTGAATAAGGAAGCAGGATTTTGCAAGGTGCTGAACAACCCTGCATCCCCAATTCAGAAGGGACTCAGCACCTGTGTGACAGCAAACCTGATATTTTCCACAAATATTATCCATCTGGCGTAAGTTTTCTTTAAAAAGAATCCAAAGTACTTTTGCAAAATTAAGATTTTAAAACAGTTCATAAATTCTCCAAAGCTTATGCAGTACAAATCACTTCTGAGTAGCTATTATAAATCCCTTATCTTCTTGACTTTGTTTTTCTCATTTCCTTATCAGGACACTTATAAAGATAAAGAGAAAAGATGTAAAGGTTAGACAAGAAAAGTCCTTACCATGAGACTGAACTGCTTTGTAAGGAAGTGGATCCAAATGTTTTCTCAAAACTTCTGCATTCAAAAGTAGGACCCTGTTCATAAGTTCACTCACCTGTAAGTTCAGAAGTAAACAAGCGTTTAAATACACTCAGACTGGAGCACTGAGATTTGAAGTCTTATGACTTGCTTCTTCCCTTATACAGATGTTCTGTAATTAATTTCTATGATGCATGGTGAGACACACTTTACATATCCGTAGACCATGCTGAGTGCCTGATTTTCTACTGCCTTGTATTTGAGCAATCATTTAGGACTTGATCCAACTGCCACTTAAGTCAAGAGAAATTTTTCAAAGGACTTCAATGGGACTTGAGCTGGAGCCTTGTATCTGTGCAAAGTGAGTGCACAGTGGTTGTTAGACACTATCAAAGAAGAATGGCAGTGTTTTACATGCCATAAATACTTAGATTTACCACAGTAACACAATAACTATTAATGTGTGTCCTAAGTGAAAAGAAATTTTCATATTATAAATAAAAATTAGTACCTGATTAGAAAGATAATCCAAAGAAGATTGTTGGTCATCCATCATATTTCTTACCAGTTTTTTTGTACTTCTTGCATATTCAACAAGAGAGTTCTGCAAATTTCCTAAAAAAAAAAGATATTGTCACCCACTATAATATTAAAACTGTAGAACCATTTTAAGCTGCATAAACTTCATGCTTATTTTATGAAGTTTAAGTGAACACCAAAGATGACTTATTTTAGAGTGCTTAAGTGAGACCTTCGTGGTGCATAGGCGCTGGACTAGGCCCTCAGGAGACATGAATTGGCATAGCCCTATTGACTTCAGTGGAGCTGGGCTGATTCTGCAGATCTGTCCCCTCAGAAAGACTCTCTGCACAAGGATGAACCTCAGCCTCTTACAGCATTCTTAGGTACCAATGTGAATGATACCTTAGAAATACAAATGCAAATAAAAGACAGATAGATATCTAATGTTTTTTGTCACCATAGCTTCAAATCTTTTGCTCATCTACCAACACTCATGCTTCTCGGCTTTGCTCACGTGCCAATAGACCTAACTGTAAGACAGACAGAAGATGAATAATGCATGTTAAAAGAGACACAGAAAAGATAAGCGACCTGTTAGAATATTCTATGGCAGATTGCAGCAAGCTTTGCGGGGTTTGACAAGGCAGGGGAGAGAGCACAAGGAGTCCTCTTCCACCTGGGTATCTGCACAAAGGATAACCACTGTCTCAGCCCTTTCATGCCCATCAGTAAATCCTCTGCACAGTGCCCAAACTGAGTAGCTAGGTGTAGTGCTGGCCCATGTGCCTGGGAAGAATCAAAGTAAATACAGTTTGCTATAGGTACATAGAGCATAGGTGAGTTTGTTGCTGACCCAAAGGCTTTTCTTAATGAATACATACTGCACATGTAATGTTTTTCTCCTCGTAACATTTTAGCTTGAATATCACATGGCACAAGGCATTGTTCCTTTTGTTTTGAAATAGCTGTTGATGTATTTTTCTCTGCAGTCTTGGGTGGTGTTTCCATAGCACTGCCATTGAGTGTACCCTGTTATACCAAATAATGGAAGACAGATTATATTTTGAATTTGCCTTTTTATCCTCATCTTAAAAAATTAAAGACAATAATTGACAGCTAGTAACTCAAAGCAAAGACCATAGAGGTTTGAGCCCAGGTACTGTTGAGTGTTTCCTGCTCAGAAGCCCCCCCAGAGGATTGAGCCAGAAGTAAGTTAGACTTTTAAAAACAATCTTAAAGGGCTCCTAAGAACTGGCTGGTGAGCTACTTCCACCTCCTGGCATTGTAATCCTAAGGCCTGAACTCACAAATACTTACTGACAGGTTTCAGAGTAGCAGCCGTGTTAGTCTGTATCCGCAAAAAGAACAAGAGTACTTGTGGCACCTAAGGTGCCACAAGTACTCCTGTTCTTTTTGCAAATACTTACTGCTAGGCTTAGAGCTTGCTGCCATGAGCAATCCCATTAGAGTCAATGAGACTGCTCACAATATAGCAAGTATCACATCCAATAGTCCTTGTTAGCAGAGTCAAGCCCCACGTCTAAACAAAATTATTTATGTTGTGGTGAAGAAGCAGGTCTTCAGGCTTATCCCTTTTTACTCACAATTGTAGTCCCACTCTGCCTAGTACATAGTACAAATTCATCAGGTAGACCCCAACCAGGCAAATACTGACATATATGCATAACTCTACCCAGCTAAGAAGTCAATAAACTCTAACCACATAGACAGCTCATATTTACAATCAAATACCACATCAGCAAAATATCTTTAATTTCCCTCAAGCAGAAAGTTTAAATGGACACTATCAACTAGAAATCTAGCCAATTCTAAACAAAGAAGGGGGTCAAAAACAGTTTCAAGGCACTGCCCCCATAGGGTTTTGTGGTTATACATTAACATTTTCACACTTTTAAAATGTTTTTCACTCCCCTGTTGCTGTGTGAAACCCGCACCATCAACAGGGGAAACTGATTATTCACAAAGTTCTGTCAAAGTAAACAAATTAAAAACATGTTTTCTCTGATCCCTTTGATAACCATGGGTGTTACTTGTAACAATATAGGTAAAAACTCAAAACTAGTTTCTGCCTTGCAGAAAGGAAAAAATGCAATTGACTTTCCAAACATTTTCTCCAGATTTCCTTTCTCCAGCCCTCTAAAGACTGATGTTTTAAAAATGTCATTGTGTTGTTACAACACTGCATAGTGATTGTCTATTGTGCTGTGCAAACTGAAGCATAATTCTTATAGTATTAGGATTTTAAAAGGAAAACCTAATTTAAAAGGAAAGAATTATTTCTAAAGCATTTTTGGTCCTCCCTTCCTGCTCCAGATTCCTCCCTCTGGCACTAAGACAACAGTGGCACAATACTGAATACGATTTTCATTGGCACCTGTTTTTCATTTTTAAAGTGAAAGCAAAAATTACAAAAGATTGTGAACTGACAGGTTTTAGAAAATCTCTTGAATTACTAGTAGTATCTTGTGTCTCCTGTGCAGATAAATTTGTATCTTTCTTGGACTGCAGACTCCACTCTCAGTTGAAAATAATCACAAAGCGAAGCAAGAAATGTTATGTAACAGTTAAAACCAGACCACTTGAAATAGAGTTTCGGTCCAGGATTTCATCCTGGCTACCAACCTGGCTGTTGGTATTAACCAACATCCATGTTCAAGTACACAGGGTCAATCTATTATTTTTAACCAGTATTTATATAAAAACAAAAGCAAACAATTATTAAAAGACAAAGGGTCAGATTCTGATCTCAATTATACAGCTATAAATATCTGTGTAATTCTACCGAAGCAAATGGAGTTACTCTGGATCATATAAATGAAATCAGAAACTGGCCCAAAGAGTCAAAACTCAAATAACACTCGTTAAGAGGAATGTTTCTGTGTTCCATTGTTAATGAACTAATTTTCTTGCTGCAATTTTAACAGAGTTTTTTTCTTTCTCAGAGAAAACTTAACTTTTCTATACATCATAGTCCATCTAGGGTAAAACAATCTACATTTTAAAAGCATCACTCACTGTTCAGAACCTCTATTCAGTTGCATTAATTATCTTATCAAATCAATGTAATTGAAAACCTTACCTTAGTAGAACAGGGTCTGACATTACCTAGCACAGTCTCACCCCCAATGAAAAAAATGATATTTAGACAGATCAATGAAGTTGGACTAAACTGGATCATCTTTTACTTGAAGAAATGCAAACGCTTCAACAGGTTTCAAATTTCTGTGGAAAGGCTTGTTCACTATGAGGTCCTGAGTCAAGTATTTGGGAATGTGTACAGCACAAATAGCAGCCAGCACATTAGTCCTTTTATGCCTGGATTTAACAAAACACATTTTATTCATAGAATAGAAGATTTATATACTGCACTTAATATAGTGTTTTGACCCTGAAAGCAATTACTGCTTAGTACCTGCATATGACACAACTAATGTATTAACATTTACACTGTAATAGGATTGTGATAGGTCTTGGGAAATGTTGCCCTTCAAACATGTTTATTTGTATTTAGTGGGCTGGACTGGTTGAAAGAAAAAATGATTAATTAGTGTCTAAATCCTTTTATAAACACTTTAACCTAGAAAAAAACTGTCCATATTTTTGCACTAACATTGCTATATCTCTGGGTAAGGAGGCAGTTTCAGAATACAGTATGTAGGTTTTCTGGTTTTAAATTAAAACTGATAAAAATGCACTGCAGCTAAAAATCTGAGATTGGCTTTTTATAAAAACTTACCATTTGTGCTATATTGAAAACTGTTCATAGAGGGGACTAATGGACTTTAAAGATCCCTCAAACTCAGTGATAGAACATCTCTAGGACTAAAGGGACTTCGAATGGACTAGTTTTTAAAATAATTCAAGGAAAACAATTGTTATTCCTAAAAAATTTCCCACAGTGGATGTGCCTAAAAATCTGAAAAACAGGAAAACTAAGCACCTAAACCATTAATCCCTAACTATAAGCCCTATATTCAGGTACTTACATCTTTCACATCGAACAGTACAATTTGGGCCTGAAATTCCTCATGCTTGATTTCACCTCAAAGCTGAACTGTTTTTGAAAGTTTAGTAAAGATCCACTTGACTATTTTCAGTGATCCAAGTACATGTGAGGATTGATATTTGGTATGATATGATTCAATACATGAAAATCCCCAGCCTGCGGTATTGTATTAAGAGAGCATCATGGCTAGTGAGCAATTGGTATATGCTGTAGTAACCCTGACTGCAGTAAGATTTGAAAATAGCTATTAAAAAATCCCACTTTGTACCAATGATTTTTTTTTCAGCATGAAAATATACTGTATGTGGCCTGATTCTGACAGGAGAACCTATAACTCTCACTCAAGTCAATAGTAGCTGCTGATGCTCAACATCTCTCAAAATCAGACCCTAATTCGTTCAAACAGGCTTCATTGCATCCGTGTAACAGTGTCAGTAGGAGACAATAATATCTAATCAGAGCACCAATAACTTACTTGCTCATGGTTTACAGAGCTAAATTGTGCCCCACAGGACATGCCACAGAGGAAAGTAAGGGGGTGAAAGACTCCATCTTACTCCCCTGCACCAGCTACCTACAGAGAATGTTACTCCTGGGGGAATTCTGTGCCACTGCACATGCAGAATTTGCACTGAAATTAATGGGTTTTGCGCAGAATTTCCTTTTCCTCCACAGAGCTGCTGACTGCCACTAGGGTCCGCGGACCTGGCAGAGCACACTGCCAGGGGATGGGAAGGGAGCCCCCAAGGAAGGAGGTGGCATGCAGGAATCTCCACACAAGCCCAGGACCCAGAATCAGGCTGTTTCTCCCTCTGGAACTCTGTGGGGGACGGGGTGCAAGTGTCTGGGCAGGGGGCCTGCAGCTGGGATCTGGGGGGAGGAGGTGCGGGTGTCTGGGCTAGGGGGTGCCCCACAGCTGGGCTCTGAGAGATAGGGGAAGGGGGCGTGAGTATCTGGGCTGGGGGGTGCCCCACAGCTAGGCTTGGGGGTAGAGAATGCGTGCGAGTGTCTGGGCTGGGGGGCACCCCGCAGCTGAGCTCTGGAGGGAGCGGGTGTGGGTATCTGGCCCCGCTGCTGGGCTCTGGAGGGAGGGGGCAGAGAAATAGGAACTGGGCTGTCGTAGGGGTTTCCTTAATTCTCTACTCCTGGAGGAATTTTTTTGTCTGTAACGTTACAGACATAATTGCTGATAGATATTTGAAATAAATTACCAAAATAATTGAAATTGGCATGATTATATAGTATTATTTTTTAAAATAAAAATGCAGATTTTTAAAATATTGTGCAAAGAATTTGTAATTTTTTGGTGCAGAATTCCCCCAGGAGTGGAATGTGTGGAGGGAGATAGCAATGTTTACTCATTCTTCTGTACACACGGGTGAGAAGTAGAGGGGAAGTAGGCAGAGCCTTTACTCTACCCCCCCACTCCAAGCACCAGTCACCACCGCTGAGGTGGAGCATAGAGACAAGTAAGATACACAAGGTAAAGGGCTGCAACAGATTACTTCCCCATGGAGAAAGGGGGAACCAGACTGGTCTGCTCTTGCAGCAGCACAGTTACCTCTTAGGCTTTGTCTTCACTACCCGCCGATCCGGCGGGTAGCAATCGGTTTATCGGGGATCGACTTACCGCGTCTACTGAAGACGCGGTAAAATCGATCCCTGATCGCTCTGCCATCGACTCCGGAAATCCACCTCGGCAGGAGGCGGCAGCGGAGTCGGCGGCAGCGCGGCAGCGGTCGACTTTCCCGCGTCCTCACCGCTAGGTAAGCCGACCTAAAATACGCAACTTCAGCTACGGTATTCACGTAGCTGAAGTTGCGTATCTTAGGTCGGACCCCCGCTGCAGTGTAGACCTAGCCTTACTCAAGGCTTGCTGTAAAACCACAATCTTCATCTTTGCTCTCAAACAGGCAAAACTCCCATTGACTGCATTGGGACAGAAAAGTATTGAAGTACCGACCCATAACTTAAATTCAATATTTAATAAGAGGGTTGACTAAGTTCCAATGGATTATTGGAGACATGATTATTGGAAAATATGTATTACAAGCATATATGTAATTTATATATATATATAAAAGATGTTTGATATTTATAACATGTTCCATACAACATTTGAAGTTAATTAATACATCATTAAAGTGGTGGAAGTGGCTGGAAGTTGAAGTTAGATAAGGTTAGAATGGATATAAGACATATATTTTTAATACTGAGAGTAATTAACAATTGGAACAGTTTACCAGGGTCGTGATGGATTCTCTATCGGTGGCAATTTTAAATCAAGATTAGATGATTTTCTAAGAGATATGCTCTAGGAATTATTTTGGGGAAGTTCTGTGGCCTGTGTTATACAGGAGATCAGACTAGATCAGGGATCAGCAACCTTTGGCACGCTGCACGCCAGGGTAAGCATCCTGGCGGGCCAGGCCGGTTTGTTTACCTGCCGCGTCTGCAGGTTTGGCCGATCACACTGGCTGCGGTTCACCACTCCAGGCCAATGGGGGCTGTGGGAAGCGGCGGCCAGCACATCCCTCGGCCTGCACCACTTCCCACAGTCCTCATTCCCCTCCACCCCCACCAAAGCTAAACGATTTGGGAGCAGCCACCTCTGGAAGACCTTGAAGACCCTCTACAAGGGGGCACCCAAGCCATTAGGAAATAGGAAGAGGAGGCCCAGAAGACATGTAAATCCCCACCATTGCTCTCTCCTGCAATCCCCAGAAGGTATATAAGGTAAAGCTGGGGGTCCTGCGAGCTGGGACGGCTGTTTGCAGGAGGCTTGGGATGTGCAAATTTTGTCAGTTCAGGTCTGTGAATATTCACAGATCTAGGCAGATTTTTTTATGGATAGGATTAGAACTTGAATTTTCCCAGATTTCAGATAGGTTTAGGATTCTAGGCAGACTGTTCTACAGCCCTATTAACAACTCTGTTCAGATGAAACATGTTGATTAAGGGCTAATAAACCTTTTCTGACAGAATGAACTTTATCAAACAAAAATAAATATATGGATTAAAGAAGTGGATTGTGGGTCAAATCATAAGTGGAGATACCTCACAGAAGCAACAAGTAAGCAGGGGCTATTCAGTATTACACTATATTTAGTCACAAATGTTATATTTGGACCTAGCAGAGAGGGACGTAGACACAGGCACAGAGGGAACTGATAGAAATACAGCTGTCTACCATGCTCACTTTATTGTTCTGGCTGCAAAACTGAAATGAACATAAAAGTGAGGCTTTGCACTTGGGAGGGGGAGTGCTCACAGATTTAAAGAGACAGGACATCACATTTCTTCATCCTACTTTTAAAAGCTTTCTAAACACATATACATTATCATTTACATGGCTAACATGGAACACTATATAGCCTAACTAAAAGTTGCAGGTGGACTATCACAGATTCTTAAACTGCAGGGGACTATTCTACTTGAAATAGCAACTCACTAACTAAACAATTTATAAATTCAGGTGAACAACTGGTTTTTCCACTCTCTTGGGATAACATGGTGACCGTGGTACTGAAGTGTCCTGAACAACAGGAATCAACTGGACTGGTACAGAATTAACTGGATCTGGTACCAAAATTTCTCCCATTGGTTTCTCCATGCCATTAGGAAAAATATGGGAAAGAACTTCACCCACTCTGTATGGTGAAGCATCACAAGCCAATTGTAATGGTAGTGAAGCATCAAAGTGCATAAAAACTTTGGCTGATGTCAGCAGTTTCTTTGCTTCTCTAAATGCACACTCACATTCTTTAGTCCATTTCCATTTTTTCTTTGCTTGTAATAGTTTATGTAACGACACCAATACTGTCACCAGATTAGGCAGAAATTTGCTGTAGTAATGAAGCAATCCTAAGAATGAATGTAATTGTGACACATTTTCTGAAGTTGGCACTTCAAGAGCTGCCTTCTCTTTCTCTGGTGATTTCCTTAAGTCCATGGCATCAATGACATGTCCAAGGTATTCAGTTGAAGTTTTGAAAAACTCACATTTGTTTCAACATGCTCTCAGTCCATGATATTCCAAATGTTGCAAGACACCGTCCAAATTTCAAACATGATCCCCTTGATCCTTTCCTGTAACAAGAATGTCATTCAAATAGCACTGAGCTCCATTCGGTCCCTTCAGGATCTCATCCATGGCTTTCTGGAACAGGGCAGGTATTGATGTGATACCTAAAGTCAACCTGTTGTAACAAAATTAGCCTTTTTCTGTATTGAGTGTGAGATATCTGCAAGATGCCGAATCAAGCTCCATTTGTAGGTATGCATTGAGCAAATCTAATTTATTGAAACACTGTCCTCTACTAAGAGTAGCAAACAAATCTTCCATACGAGGTTGTAGATACTGGTCTGCAGATAAAACTGGATTCAGTGTCACTTTGAAATCTCCACAAATGTGAATGGAACCATCATTCTTGATCACTTGTACAATGGGCGTAGCCCACTCACTGTGTGAAATCAGGGACAGGATGCCAGTGTTTACTAAATGGAGCGAATCAGCTTCTACCAGAGGCCTCAGAGTATAAGGCATAACTATGGACTTGCAATATTTTGGCTGGCTGTCAGACTTAACACTGAGCTTCACTGACACATTGCTCATCTGTCCAAGCTCTTTTTCAAAAACTTCAGTCTGTCCAGTATTTCTTGAAGATTTCGAGGTGCTTTTGTGATCACCGTGATCTCAGTCCAATTCACTTTGTGCTCCTCAAGCCAAGATCTGCCAAATAATGGATATTTTTCTTCAGTCACATACAAGGGTAAAACAACAGATTGTCCATTTAATTTAACTTTCACCTGGAGTATCCCTTTTAGGGTATCCTAAATTTTCTCTGGTATAAGTCTTCAAAACTGGAGGTTTCTTCCAGAGATGATTGTGACAAAGAATGATAGGTACAGGCAGAAATCAATGAAACAGCAGCTCCAGTATCAAGCTCTATTCTTGTAGGAGCTTCTTTGAACAAAGGTGTGAACCAAAACCATTTCTGACTCCAACTTCTGATAATGTGTAGTTCTAGGTCTTGGTCAGTGTCACTAAAGCTCTTGTCTTTTTTCAACTTATGAATTCCTTCCTCGGAGGGAAGGACCTGCCGCCGAAGTGCCGCCGAAGAACTAAGCGGCATGGAGGAGCTCCCGTGAAAATGCCACCTATCGCGATCGCAGCTTCCCCCCCCCCCCCCCGCCGCTTGGGGCAGCAAAAATCCTGGAGCCGGCCCTGTTTGGACCCAGCAGAGAAAGAGATAGACACAGGGGGAGCTGATAGAAACACAGATGTCTGCTTTGCTCACTTTATTGTTCTGTCTGCAAAACTGAAAGTACCACAAAAATGAGGCATTGTACTGGATAGGGGGGCATTGCTCAAACATTTAAAGGGACAGGACTTCACAAAATATGTGACAGATTGACAATATCCTGTAGTGTCCTGGACAAACCTTAAGGAATTAAGATACATTTTACTGAATTACATTAAACTTTATTGAATTAAGATTAATACCTTTTGGGGTATATTGTATTAAAAATGCAATTGTATATGTTCTCTAGTAGGGAGGGAGGTGCTAATGTACTTCTTCAGCCCTTTGAAGCCACGCCCCTGGAAAGGTTCAAATATACTAGTTCAAACTGGATTCTCCAGGGACCAACAAGCAAATAAATGTTTTTTGGATAAATAGTCTGGTTTTAAACTGGCTCATGGCCTTCTTCCTCATAAATCAAATGGACAGGATTCCTGTCCACAGAGGGCCCCAATCCTTATGATAGGGATGGAAGCACTGGGCTACTGAGGCCTCATAAGACTGTGTGCTTGTTCTGAGCTGAAGCTCTGATGAACTGGTAACTGCAAAGAATCCCCTTGGGTGGAGGGTTGAAGGACTGCACCTGCCAGAATCCATGTTAAGTTGAACTCTGGTGAGCTTATTAGCATGCATGTAGGATCTTTAATTGTTTTTACTATGTTTTCTCTGTAATGCTTTTACCTGAAGAATAAAATAGGCTTTCATAGAAAGAACTGTGTGGTGCCTTATAACTGTAGCAATTACACCTGTTATCTGTCTCTGATGAGAAAGCAAGCAGATGTCCTTGGTAAACCTGCCTGTGTTGGACATGACCCAGTGAAGGCAGGGAACTGTGCAGCTTGACAATACTCCATTCAGAAGGGAGAGAGATATGGGACTCCTCCCAGAAAAGCAATGGCTGGGGAGCTGGAAGCCTGAGAGTGGATACTCTTGCTGGAACATTGAGGTGAAATACAGGTACAGTTGCCCTGAATTGTGACAAAATTCCCAACTTATAAGTGGGTGTGAAACCTTACTATTCTCTTTTGTTAATGCTTTACACCTAATTTGTACTGGTGTAAAGCATACATGGTGACTATTGCGCTAGTGTTTAGCTAGCATGAGAGCCAGGATTCTTGGAGTCTCGTCTCAGCTCTGACATTTATACGCTGGGTACTTTTAAGCAAGTCTCTTAGCCTTTTGAGCTTCAGTTTTCCCACTTGTAAAATGGTGATAATAATGCCTATCTCAGAAAGTATGGTGAGCCCTGTACAACAGTTTTGAAAAAAGAACTCAAATGCAAAGTATTATTTTTATTCTCATCAGTACAGCCACAGAACAGCTGCACATTATGAAAGAGAAGAAGTGGTGGTTTAAAAACAAACATAGCTGCCAAGAAGTGCCTTGCCAGGAAATCACCGGGGCATTTGGCCTTGTGCTGACATCTCATCCAAGGTGTGGCAATATCCCAGTATTACACACCCTGTTCTGTCTTATTGCTTAAAGTGCAGTTCTTCTCTGAAAATAACGGAACAAACAGTACATTTTTATTCCACACAGCTGCTCCCTTTTTGTATTATGTGTTATAACTGCATACTGTAATTACAAATATAATTGTTCATTGCTGTCTATTCATTTTAGCATTGCAAAGTCAGCACAGCTAGCAGAAAGTGAGCTGAATTCTATTTCATGTTCTGCATCATCAACAAACAAAATTATTTACTAAGGTAATCAATTACATCTGTGCAAACCCACTGAAGGCAATAGGCTCACTAAAGCATGTTTTGATCTGCAAAATCTTTATTTTCAGTAATGAGACAGCAAAGAATCCAGCCTGAGTTTGTAGGGCTGGGGGACAGGTAGAAAATGACATCCTTTTACCATAAATCAAGAACAATATGGAAATAGTTGAGACAACAAACATAGAACCCCATATAATGCTAAAAATTAATATTATTCTAAAAGCATGTAAACAGTCTCAGTTAAGCATGTTAACACCCTGTGCTGCCACATCACTAGCTAGGCTGTCCTGCCTGCTGATGAGCAGTGTCTATATGCCAAGTGCTGTACTGTGTGGAGGGAATGAAAGGAGTACAAAATCCTCCCAAATGCTTCCAAAAGGGAGCAAAGTGCAGCAATAAGTATTGTTCTCCATATCATCATTCTGAGCCAATAAAAGGCCCATTTGAAACAACATCAGTACTGCCAAGTCCAAGCATTCAAAAATGAGTTCAGGCTTCAAAGAATCATGAGATTGGATTAAAATCATGAAATTGTTTTCTAATATTTAGGATAGGATCTTTAGGATAGGAGTATCTTTAGGATATTTTTCTATTTTTCAAGGTGTACTCAGGTTTTCCAGCTTTTCTCAGCAAACATGAAAGCTAAAAACTTGCAGAAAGCAAGCAAGTGTAACACTGACAGACCCTGGTCATTGGTGGGCAGGATCGAACCTACGACCTGTGGACATAAATGCATGAGCCTCTACTGCATGAGCTAAAAGCCACATGGCCCTTAGCTAAGGCTGTAGAGCAGATTCATTAATAAATAAATAAAATTAATGGAGATATCCTATCTCCTAGAACTGGAAGGGACCTTGAAAGGTCATCAAGTCCAGCCCCCTGCCTTCACTAGCAGGACCAAGTACTGATTTTGCCCCAGATTCCTAAGTGGCCCCCTTGAGGATTGAACTCACAACCCTGGGTTTAGCAGGCCAATGCTCAAACCACTGAGCTATTCCTCCCCAATTAATCTAAGTGGTCTCGGTGCCACTAGATGGACAGAGTAGAACACCCAGGAGGTGTGTGGGTTACATACTTCCCCTAGCTGAGGAAGCATATCCCGAGCATCAAGACTTCCCTGTTGAAATCCCGGATGAGCCCCCACTTTTAACACCGACAGACCCCGGTTGTTGGCGGGTGGGATCGAAGTTGGGAATCTCTGGAGCTTAGTGCATGAGCATCTACTGCATGAGTGAAAAGCCACATGACCCTTCTTAGCTAAGGCTGTAGAGCTAACTCATTAATCTCTCTTTAAATGGTCTCGGTGCTACTAGATGGGACAGAGCACCACACCCAAGAGGTGTGTGGGTTACACAAGCAGACAGTCTTACCAGATACAAGTCATGGAGCTAGGGCTTTGAGAAGAACTCAAAACATCACAAGACTTCTGATAAAATTGTGAGACTTGGCAAAACTGTTAACATGATTTACCCATAAAAGTGTCCCAGTACTACCAGTTCCCACAATTTTATCACAAGACTCATCATGTCTGGTGTTTTTGTAAAGCCCCAGCTCCAAGAGTCACGTGATTACATAAGAAATTCACCTTTCGTTTTTTTTAAAAGAAGTATTGGTAATTTTCTTAGAAAACATGACCCCTTAAAGCCTCAAAAATTAGACAGGAAATAAAAAGAACCCCAAATGTATGTTTTTTAAAAACTCATCTTTTGGATGTTCAAGGTTTTTGAACAGGTTATCAGGGTTAGCAACATTCTCCCCACATGCTTCTCCCTGCAATTCTCACCCAAGCTCCTTCCTCTCCTATCCCGCCCTCTACTCAGGCCCCACTCTGTCTCCCAGCTCCTCCCCCTCCCTGCTCCCAGCCCCGCCCCCTTCCCGGACTCCTCCCTGTCTCCCAGCTCCTCCCCCTCCCTGCTTCTAGCTCCGCCCCTTTCCCGGGCCCCTCCCGGTCTCCCAGCTCCTCCCCCTAGCCTTGCCCCCATTCAGGCCCCGCCCCCGTCTCCCTTGCCGACGGTGCCCAGGCTCCTCCCCCGCCCCTCGCGTCGTCCCTGGTTTCCGTTGCGAAGGAAGCGGCGTCTCTGGTTGCCAAGATGGCGGCGGGGCGGCAGAGCCCCGGGGCCGTGGGCGCCCCCGCCCAGCACTGACCTGGCGTGTGAGGGACCGAGCGGGCCGGCGGCAGGACCTGTCATGGGGGCGGCCCGGCGGGGCTGAATGGAGCCCGGCGTGAGGGCCGCGGGGGGTGTCAGCCCCGCACAGCGGGAGCCGGGCTCTGCTGCCGCGGGCGGCCCTGGCTGGAGGAGCCTCTTCCGCCCCGAGCCGGACAGCGCCCTCCAGAGCCCAGCCGGCCCCTTCGCGGTCAGCGCGTGCGCGTATCCTTCGCGGGTCCGGGGCATGGCCACGGCGGGCTCTGCGGGGGGAGGGCTGACGGGCCCCACGGGACGCTCCCCACCCCCCGGGAATGTTGGAGTAGGGGGCGACGGGCCCCACGGGGATGTTGGGGGAGACAGGCCCCAGCGGCAGGCTCTCTGGGGAAGAAAGGGAGGAGGTGCATGGAATGAGTCCCTTGAGGAGGGAAGCTGGTGATGGGAGGACAGGCCCCATGGGGTGGCTCACTGGGGATGTGCGGGAGAGGCTTGATTCAGCAGTCCCAAGAGGTGGCTGCCTCAGAAATAGGTAGGACAGCCACCCCAGGGATGGGCAGGACTCAGGATTGCTCAACAGCCCTCAGGTTGAGATGTGGGTGGGGTTTGTCCAATGGATGGGCAATATCCTCCCCAGTGGTTTTACAAGAGGGTCCTGCTTACACTATTGTCAGGGTACCCAAGGTACCCAGTCCCTGTGGTGCCCCCCCAGTGTGGTGGCAATATGGGGTTATTCTTGTATTCTAAACAGTACCTAAAACCATTTGGTTTTAGTTTGGTTTGAACCTTCTCTTTTTCTCTAGTCTTGCACACAGTAGATAGTTTGGGGATATATCTCACTGTTGCACAATTTGATTCAGCTTTACCTGTGATGGAATTGATGGGAGTCCTGGTGTAGACAGGACACTCATGCTCAGCAGTATTTTTACTACTGTGTCAGTGAGACTTGCTCTGATTAGACAACATAGCAATAACAGAGCCTGTGCTCTGTGTGCACTTTTGCTCCAACTACTGCTACCCTTGATGCTACTATACCAGTGGTAGTACAGTGATTGGCAACTACCAGAAATGTCTAGCCTATGTGTTTGTTTCCCTGTTGTTTATATAACCTGTGTTCCTAATCATTGTATTTCTATGGCACCCATTGCTGTAATGACTAAGCATATGGGCAGTATCTGATTAGATACTATTATTATTTATTTGTTAAGTAGTGACGTGCTTGGTTTTGAATAAAACAAAGAAAAACACTCAGTCTCTGATCCAAACATTTCATGATCCAAAATACAAAGATTATACTTTAGACTGACAGCTAGGACTTTCAAAGAGGCCTAAGGTGGTCAGGCACTCAACTCCCATTGAATTTTAATGGGAGTTGGAATTACTCATTACGTTACAGATTAAACAATGACCATGTAGGGATTTTTTAATGTTATTTTAAGAAATATTTTCCCTTTGATAACCTTGCTGTCTGGTAGCTAGTTCAGATAATAAGGAATGATGTATCCTCAACTCTACATAATAAAGCTGTAATTCCATGTGGTAACATCATAAACCTAGAGTGCAAAGCCTGAGTGGGTTGATATGGTCATAGAAACTAAGTGATGGAGTTACAGTCGTGGTGTATGTAAATGAAGGCAGTACCTTTATTTAAAATTATACATTTGTGATAAGGAGCTATTGTGTAATTACCGGTAATCTGAGGAATCATCATCTTTTAGTTGCTCATGGATAGTTTACACTTTCTTAAAGAAGTACATAAGGCTCGTCATGCAAAAGGATCTGTGCAAACATGCTATTATACCTATGAAAAGTCCAATTTTAAATCTGTACCTAAGATTCATAGATTCTAGGACTGGAAGGGACCTCGAGAGGTCATCGAGTCCAGTCCCCTGCCCGCATGGCAGGACCAAATACTGTCTAGACCATCCCTGATAGACATTTATCTAACCTGCTCTTAAATATCTCCAGAGATGGAGATTCCACAACCTCCCTAGGCAATTTATTCCAGTGTTTAACCACCCTGACAGTTAGGAACTTTTTCCTAATGTCCAACCTAGACCTCCCTTGCTGCAGTTTAAGCCCATTGCTTCTTGTTCTATCCTTAGAGGCTAAGGTGAACAAGTTTTCTCCCTCCTCCTTATGACACCCTTTTAGATACCTGAAAACTGCTATCATGTCCCCTCTCAGTCTTCTCTTTTCCAAACTAAACAAACCCAATTCTTTCAGCCTTCCTTCATAGGTCATGTTCTCAAGACCTTTAATCATTCTTGTTGCTCTTCTCTGGACCCTTTCCAATTTCTCCACATCTTTCTTGAAATGCGGTGCCCAGAACTGGACACAATACTCCAGCTGAGGCCTAACCAGAGCAGAGTAGAGCGGAAGAATGACTTCTCGTGTCTTGCTCACAACACACCTGTTAATACATCCCAGAATCATGTTTGCTTTTTTTGCAACAGCATCACACTGTTGACTCATATTTAGCTTGTGGTCCACTATAACCCCTAGATCCCTTTCTGCCGTACTCCTTCCTAGACAGTCTCTTCCCATTCTGTATGTGTGAAACTGATTTTTTCTTCCTAAGTGGAGCACTTTGCATTTGTCTTTGTTAAACTTCATCCTGTTTAACTCAGACCATTTCTCCAATTTGTCCAGATCATTTTGAATTATGACCCTGTCCTCCAAAGCAGTTGCAATCCCTCCCAGTTTGGTATCATCCGCAAACTTAATAAGCGTACTTTCTATGCCAATATCTAAGTCGTTAATGAAGATATTGAACAGAGCCGGTCCCAAAACAGACCCCTGCGGAATCCCACTCGTTATGCCTTTCCAGCAGGATTGGGAACCATTAATAACAACTCTCTGAGTACGGTTATCCAGCCAGTTATGCACCCACCTTATAGTAGCCCCATCTAAATTGTATTTGCCTAGTTTATCGATAAGAATATCATGCGAGACCGTATCAAATGCCTTACTAAAGTCTAGGTATACCACATCCACAGCTTCTCCCTTATCCACAAGACTCGTTATCCTATCGAAGAAAGCTATCAGATTGGTTTGACATGATTTGTTCTTTACAAATCCATGCTGGCTATTCCCTATCACCTTACCACCTTCCAAGTGTTTGCAGATGATTTCCTTAATTACTTGCTCCATTATCTTCCCTGGCACAGAAGTTAAACTAACTGGTCTGTAGTTTCCTGGGTTGTTTTTATTTCCCTTTTTATAGATGGGCACTATATTTGCCCTTTTCCAGTCTTCTGGAATCTCTCCCGTCTCCCATGATTTTCCAAAGATAATAGCTAGAGGCTCAGATACCTCCTCTAGTAGCTCCTTGAGTATTCTAGGATGCATTTCATCAGGCCCTGGTGACTTGCAGGCATCTAACTTTTCTAAGTGATTTTTAACTTGTTCTTTTTTTATTTTATCTGCTAAACCTACCCCCTTCCCATTAGCATTCACTATGTTAGGCATTCCTTCAGACTTCTCGGTGAAGACCGAAACAAAGAAGTCATTAAGCATCTCTGCCATTTCCAAGTTTCCTGTTACTGTTTCTCCCTCTTCACTAAGCAGTGGGCCTACCCTGTCTTTGGTCTTCCTCTTGCTTCTAATGTATTGATAAAAAGTCTTCTTGTTTCCCTTTATTCCTGTAGCTAGTTTGAGCTCATTTTGTGCCTTTGCCTTTCTAATCTTGCCCCTGCATTCCTGTGTTGTTTGCCTATATTCATTCTTTGTAATCTGTCCTAGTTTCCATTTTTTATATGACTCCTTTTTATTTTTTAGATCATGCAAGATCTCGTGGTTAAGCCAAGGTGGTCTTTTGCCACATTTTCTATCTTTCCTAACCAGCGGAATAGCTTGCTTTTGGGCCCTTAATAGTGTCCCTTTGAAAAACTGCCAACTCTCCTCAGTTGTTTTTCCCCTGCAAAAGACTGCAAACTTTTTTGTAATCGTTCTAAAACTTAATAAGAATACTGCATAGGAATTTCAAGGATTTTACCTACATTTTCTGTTGTCTTTAACATAATGCCATGGTCAGAACTTTGAAATTTCTTCTTGAACGAGATTTAGAAGAAGAGCGTGAAGCATTATTAGAGGATCAAAAAATATGTCGGAGTCGAGCACGAAAACTTTGTATAGAGACAAACAGAAGAAGAAAGTAAGTAATTATGGGATTTGGTTTGGGTTGTGTTTGTATTTTGTTTTGTAAGGACTTAGACAAGTTGTTAGATATTTGATATATTGTTGTTCTTATTCTCACATTTTAAAAAATCTATGGATCTAAGTAGTAGCACAGCTCCATTCCAGAGAAATCGAGGATTAGTTTGTTGTTATAGGACACCCAAAATATTGAAAGAATAGTGTGTCTTCTTCAGAGTTTCTCATTATTATGGAAACTTTTTTCTTTAATTAGCTTTGTTGATCAGTATTACCTTCCCTTAGCAATATTTCTTCATCGCCTGGGCCTCATCTATATTCCTTGTGTTCTCAAAACTCTCATTGGCTTTAGTGGGAGCTCTGAGTTTGTAACAAATACAAGATTGGACCCTTTTTATTTTATTTGTAACAGTCATCTTGTGGCTATTTTAAATGGCAACTCTGAATTTTCTACCTTTCCTAATACTTGTTGTATGCAAAAACATGACAGTTGGCTAAAATGATCAAACACAACATTTTGACAGATGACCTCTGAAAAAACTCTAGAAGTCTGTTTATTAATAGTGGACTACTGTCATTAAATTGGTATTCATGTAGATGTTATATGCACTTGCATAAGAATTCCATTATAATAGTAGCCTTAAGAAATATGCTGTGTTACTAGATTATGATCCAGGTAAAATTATTAGTTAAATACTGTAGGTATGATGTATATCGAATAAATAATTGCTTATTTGTATGGCAGCTGAGATATAATTTATCAGTGGTTGAACTGTAAGTGTGTTGTGACAGGTTAACAAGTGGAAGATGAAAGGGAAACTGTACCTGTTTTGTTCTGCTCAGCAGTCTGAAAGTTGTAAAGTTCTTAGTGTGAAAAAACTGTGAAATATACAAAATATAGAAAACTTGAAAATCAAGAGCCACTGTTCCCCTTTGTGGGAAAAATAATGTAGGGACTAGGAAGTCCCTTGAGTTTTAACTTATTCTTTCTTCCCGATTGTTCCATTGAGAGGAATGTGGTTTACCTCCTCATGAGTGGGTCATTGGGTTAGGCCTGTAAAATTTGGGGATATTCTGAAATCCATTGGGATTTCAGAACACCTACAAAGGGCATGAGTAAGCATATGAATGTGGCAGCCTCTATGTTGCTATCTCGGCTCCCCCAGGGCCCACACTGCCAAGTGGCTGCACCAAAATTCCTCCCTGAGGGGTTTGCATACATGTAGCAGAAATTACTCTTGGTACCACTAGCTGTAACTTCACATTTATTTCTGATTTAAAAAAAATAGAGAGAGATCCTTGTGGACCTGACAGGAGCATACTGCTGAGCACCTAGCTCTACCCCCTTCCTGCTCCTAATAGCACTAAGATCCCTGTGCTGTTTGGGCCTACACAATGTAGCAGAGATGCTGTTCTACCTTCTCTGCCTATTTGTGTTGTTATGTTCTGTTCTGCATCGCAAAGTGGAGGGGAGCATGTGGCCTAACATTTTTACTATCACTTTTTAGCAACACAATAACTATTACCAGCATACACTTGAAATGCAAATTATATGACAAACTTTGAGCCCCAGTCTGAGATAGCCCAGTGTGCAGAGAACTATTTTTGAAGTCAGTGAAAATTCCTTTTATAGAGAGCTTGCAGGTTTGAGCTTTTTATTTTCAAACTTTTCCATGTTTATTGATTCTGCATAGTATTTCTTAACTTCTGAAATTTCACAGTGAGTTAGAATTTTCTCTTTAAAGTCATATATATAAAAATAAGCTATCATATAATATGCTGTTTATGTCCCATATGTGTTCAGTCAAATGATGAAACACAAAAGTATTGGAACGCATGCCTGATGTATGGTGTTCAAATTAGTGGTTGGAGTTGGGCAATAGCTACATAAGGAGACTAGAGGCAGTCTTTATTATTCATAGAAGGGGCCACATTTAGTAAAATTTACAATCAAGGGTCTTACGGCCAATATCTGAACTACTTTGAAATTTGGGTAGTAAATCTGCCTGTTGTAATCTGGGTAGTGTATATCCTCTCCAATTCTGTATTAACTTTTTAAACCTATAATTCCACTGAAATTTTTTCAAAGGTAATGTATTGCAGAATACAAACAAGGTCTTTGCCCCCTCTGCTGGCTCAGTATCATTGATTGTCTAATAAATGCTGTCCCCCAAGCTATCAGTGTCATTGTTATTGATACAACATGAAAGGCAGTTCGGTTCCAGAGATGTAGGGTGTACAGAGTGTAATGCTTTCACATTTTTTAGACATTTTTTAAACTACAAAAAATTTTGGGCTGATTTTTCATTGCTCTGTACCTTATAGTAGTCAACTCCAGTAGTGCAAAATGGGTGTAAAATACTAACTTTCTCATCTGTCAGTAGTTTACATTCACTTTGTAATCACTTTGCATTAGTTTAAATAGCCACACAAAGTGCAGGGCACTGGAAAATTGGGCCCCAGATGTCTCTATCTCCAAGGGTATGTCTACACTAGAAATGCCACAACAGCACTGCTGCAGCTGTGCCACTGTAGCACTGTTGTGTAGACACTTGCTACAGTGATGGAAAGGGTTCTTTCATTGTTATGGTAAATCCACCTCTTGGAGAGGCGGTAGGTAGAATTCTTCCATCAACCTAGTGATGCCTACACCAGAGCTTACATCGGCTTTACTGTGTTGCACAGGGCATGACATTTTTAACAGCCCTGAGCAATGTACTTAGGTCAACCTAACTTTGTAGTGTAGACCATGCCTAAGATAGTTTGCAAATATCCCCCCCTTAAACAGCAGAAGTAATTGGTATAAGTCTTTTTTACACTTCTTCATTTTCAGTCCAAGTAGTAACAAGTGTTTAGTCTACATAGGAGTATACCATCCATCACCTGCTTGTATAATTTCATAAAATTAACCAGGAAATATTTCCACCATCTGCTCAGTCTACTGTTTTTAATATCAATGATATATTTCCACGTAATGTCTGGGCAGTGCATTGTAGATTAAACCTCTTAAAGCATTAGATTTCAAATTTGCTATAAACACTTTGGCAACTATTGCAGAAATTGCTGCTTCACTGGATTGTTTATAGAAGACAGAAAAACTATGTTAAAACAATAAAAGTAAGGGAATTCTTCTGTTAACTCCCACTTTTTCATAAAAACCTAGAACTGGAAGGGACCTTGAGAGGTCATCTTGTCCAATCCCCTGCATTCATGGCACAACTAAGTATTATGTAGACCCTCCGTGACAGGTGTTTGTCTAACCTGCTCTTAAAAATCTCGGATGATAGAAATTCCACAACTTCCCTAGGCAATTCATTCCAGTGCTTAACCACTCTGACAGTTAGGAAGTTCTTCCGAATGTCCTACCTAACCCGCCCTTGCTACAATTTAAGCCCATTGCTTCTTGTCCTACCCTCAGAGATTAAGGAGAACAATTTTTCTCCCTCCTCCTTGTAACAACATTTTAGCTTCTATTGACACTATCTTCATACAATATTTGTTGTTTATTTTGGGGTTATAAATTACAAATGCCTTCAAGTGTTTGTATGAAAATAATCTTTATTACTTAGTAAAAGGTCAGTGGTATAATATAATTAAACATACCTCATAATGCCCTTGTTTTATAAATAATAAAACAAGCAACAAATATTATAATAATACTTTTCACTTTCATTTGAGAATCTGACAGCATTAATTAAGCCTCATACCATCTCTGTGAGGTATGTAAATAGTCCAGTTTTACAGAAAAGTTAATTGAGCCACAGAAATGTTCTCCCTCTGGGCCCCCCATACCGCCAAGTATCCACTATTTTTAGTAACTTTTGAGAGCTCAGTTTGATACACCAAGGGCCTAATTTTCAGAGATGCTGTGCTCCAGCAGCTCTCATTGACTTCCATTGTATTTTGGGATGTTCAGGATCTGTGAAAATCAGATCTTAAGTGTTTCAATTTCAACATTCAAAACAAAAGTAACATCAAAATTTTGGCTAAGTTGCTTGCTCACAGTCACATAGCAAGCCATTGACAGAGTTGGGAATAGAAACCAGAAGTCCTGATTCCCAATACCTTCCTGTAACCACTAGAGAATGTTGCTACCCTTCAATGAGACAAATGGACTGATTGCATACTCCTTATGAAGTCATAATTGCCAGTGAGGTCAACGGAATGTAGCTTGAGGAAGGAGTGTAGGACAGGCCCTTTATGATAGGAACTTTATATTGTAACTGGTTTTTATATGGCCTAAATTCAAATCTAAATTTACTATAGTTTTCTTGTACATGTCTTCCTTTTCTAGTAGGTTATATTCAGATCTGGGCACACTTCACAATAATTTACAGTCTCAAGCAAGTAGAAGGCATTTATCATATCAGTCTAGTACTGGATCCAGTATTAATTTGACACATTTGGATTACAAATTATTTTTCTGCATAGACAAACCTGCTGATAGTTATTGGGGGCCATTTCATGACATTGTTTTTAAGCAGAAGTCCTCATCAATTTCAATGGGAATTTAGACTAAACATGCTGGGAAATTTAACTGGGAGATGAGCTTCTAGTCACTGTGATCCCTGAGCAGCAGAGTTCAAAAATTTAATCAGAGTGGTCACTGCTGCACGAATATTTGTGTAACCCTTCTGCCTGTTGGAGTTGGCAGCAAGAAGGGCCAGGTTCAATATCTAGGGGTTCCTTTTCAACAATACAACACAAAACAGACTCAAGCCCCACCCAGTAGCCTGGGACAATTACATACCACCCCCTGGGTGCCTCTAAGAGGCAATACTTCCCTTCTCACAAGCACAGAGTCTGAGTGTAGAAAAGAAACTTTTAACAAAAGGAGGGTAGTAACCTGGCATTAATTTGGAAAAATGCCATAAACAGGGTTCATAAACATAAACCATGAGCAAAAGACCCACCCCACTTTTCCTCAGGTTCTTAAGTCCAGCCACCAAAAAAGTCCCTTTAACGTGCTCGTCCCTTCTCTACACCCCACTCACAGTTGTTGTCCTTGGTCAGTGCAGACCCTGAGTTCAGAAGTGCATTTGCTGAGTTCACCTCTGACCCTGGGTGGTAGTGGGGGGGGTAAGAAGGCACTTTATTCACTCTGCTGTCTGGGCACTCGCTCGCCGCTCCTCTCCACGGCTGCCCTGCTGCCCGATCGCCGCTCCGTTCCTTTCCGCGGCTTCTCCGCCGCCGGCTGCCTCTCCGCCGGCTGCCCCGTCGGCCAATCGTTGCACCTCTCTGCCAACCGCCCCACTAGCTGATCACTGTGCTTCTCCACTGGGCTTTGCTCCACCGGCTGATCACTGATTCACTGGGATATCTTTAGGTCCCACCTCTTAACACAGCTCTTAGTGATTTCAGCTGTTAGTGGGAGAGCCTCACTGCTGGTGCACACTGGGCAGTCTCTTCCATCAGAGACGCTGTCCCAAAGCAGGTCTAATGCTTAGACCTAGATTATCAGTGACTTCAGCTCTGCAGCGTGTAACAAGACTCTCAGATGAGTCTTAATCAGCTCTGTTATTATACAGTGGAGAGAGGAAGGGTCAAATGGCGTCTAGGGCCCTTAGGCTTGTATTTTCCGTGTGTCTTTGGTTAATAAACTTGACCCCTCAGAAGGGGCATTGTTCCTTATGTAAAGCCTCCTTAAACTTATTGATGACATGGGAAACTGAGGCAGGGAGCACCTGCAGTGCCATGTTTGGCCAGCAGAGTGTATTATAGGGAGGATATGCCTTGTTACATAACTCTTCCTTGTGAAGCATCTGGTACTGGCCACTGTCAGAGACCAGATACTGGTCTAATCTGCTTGGCAATTACTATATTCCTCTCATAAGGGAGGGTCAGATCATCTGATCAAAGTTAGCAAATAAGAAGATTGTAATATGACCCCTCTTCTTTGGCACTTGTAGGACATTGTCCAATTTCAAAAATGTTCTCAACTGAATCCTCATTTTCCAGTAACTCTGAAGTTTGTGTGGCACTGTAATCTGTCAAGAAGTAAGCTTTTAAACTAAACAGGATATTATAATATTATGCAAATAGTTTTATGAAGGCATTTCTCTGAGTGTAATTATAATTCCTGTGTGATGGGTTATGTTCATCAGAACAATAAATGTTATTTTTACCTTTTAAATAGAGCACTTGAGGAAAAACAGAAGGCAGAAGAAGAAAAAGAACTAAGATCTAGAGAACATATCCTGAAACAAAGGAAACTGAAACTTCAAGAAGCAACTGAAAAGTTCCAGCGTGCTCATCTCCCTTTTTCCCAACGCAGGAGAATAGGTTTGGAAATTCATCGCAGAATGTAGTGAATCCTCATATTGTATGTATTTGTCAGTATAATGCTTCCTCAAAGTGCCCAGGCCTGAGAGTCAACTTGTTACCCTTCTGCCTCCAGTGATAGGAAGATTTGCTTGTACTTTACGTAGAGTCAGCTCCCTGACACCACCAGTCTGTCAGCTACCCAAACAATCTTCTCAGGGCAATGCTAGCCCTCACTTTGCATTGCAAGTTAACATAGGTGCACCCCAATCCCTGAGCCCCCTTAAAGTGTTCCCCTGCAGTGTTCAGCCCTTAACCACTAGATACAGAAATTATCCTCTAAAGGAACAGTGCAAACACCAGCCTGTTTGATTTAGCTGAGGATCAGCCCCAATGTAACCTCGCAGCACTGAGATATATTTATAGTGAAAACAAACATGTTTATTGTCAAAAGGCTAAGATTTAAGAGATAGTGGGAAAGGATAATGATAGAAACAGATATAGTTGCATATAAAACAAAGTATAACAGAGCATAAACTGTAATCAGATTAGTTTATATAAATCCAGCTCAAACTGGATTAAGGATAGACAAATGTCAGACAATATTTGGAGAGTACTTGGAATCATCCATAGTGCCAGATCAAAAAAGATCCATTTCTCTTATTATTACTAGACACAGAGAAAGTCTTTGATAGAATAGAGTGGAACTTTCTTTTTCAAGTCCTGTCCCATAAGCAATGTTCCCTCTAATTTTTTACATCCATGTGCAGAATGAATTTTGTTATGTGCACTGATATGGAGGTGATAGTGTGGTGGAGATGGGGGTGAGGGGTTCGGAGTGTGGGAGGGGGCTCAGGGCTGGGGCAGAGAGTTGTGGTACAGGGGGTTGAGGGCTCTGGCTGAGGGTCCGGGCTCTGGGGTGGGGCCAGGGCTGAGGGGTTTGAGGTGCAGGCTGCCCCGGGGCTGCGGCGAGGAGAAAGGACTGCCCCCAGCCCTCTTGCCGCAGCTGCTGGGGCTGGGGGAAAGGCGCCTCTCCCCGCTGCGCACCTGCACAGCCCTTGATAGCCTGCTGTCCCATAAGGACTTTGGCCCCCCGTTCCTTTAAGAGATAAGTTGTCTTTACACCTCCCCAAAGCAGCTGTGCAAGTTAATGGAGTTAAATCTCCCCTTTCTGAATTGCACAGAGGGACTAGGCAGGGATGTCCATTGTCTCCTTTTCTTTTTTTGCACTAGTTATCGAGCCTTTTGCACAGAGAATAAGGAACAATGGATCTATCATGGGATTAAAACATTCAGGAACACATCAGAAAATAGCATTACATGCACATGATATTATATTATTTTTATCTAAACCAAGTATTTCCCTAAAATGAGTTTCTAAAGAAATCCAGGACTTTGGGAAAGCATCTGGATTTAAAGTAACTTATGCCAGATCTCAAATGTTAGCTTTCAGTTTGCCAGACTCTGAAAAGTCACTCCTCCAGAAAACATTTGGGTACAAATTCTATAAGATACTTGGCAATTCAAATCTCAAACAACCTAGAAGAACTCTATGAGTTAAATGTCAAACCACTACTTCAACAAATGAAAAAAATAGGCAATTTTTTGATTGGGAAGAATAGCTACAGTCAAAATGAATATTCAGACAAGGATATCTTTCTTATTTTAAAATCTTTCAGTGATTATCCTAGATAAAACTGTAGCAGGAATACTGAGGATGCTGTTAGAATTTATATGGAATAAGAAAAAAACAAGAGTGAGAGTAGATACTTTGTATAGACCCATTAAACAGTGTGGACTAGCTTTTCCAAATATTCTATGGTATTATCAAGACAGCCAACTCAAAGCAGTAGTGGATGGGGGGCACTCTAACCCAGCCAAAGACTGGGTCTGTATTGAACAAAAAAATTGTGTAGTATAGTCATATACCACTTTTGAGGCTATCACTTAAATAATCTTTGTCAGATTTGTTGTCACAAATGCAGCAGCATCAACTGTGAGTTAATGTCTCTGACTTTAAGATCAAATATCAAAGTAAAAAAACCCGAAAAGGATAGTACTACTTTAGGGCTTAATCATGGCTTTGCCATGAGCCCAGAGTGAGGGTCAGGCTGCAAATCACAAACATTCTCGTGGTTTCCCTGCTGCTTCAAGGCAGGAATAAATGGTGCCAGTGGTCAATAGCTATACCACCTAGTGTATTAGGGAGGTGGAGCAAGTCCCCACCCTGTTCTGCCCATTTGCACAACGAGAGATGTAGTGGTTCTGTGCAGCGCCTTTCTCCTCCTGCACTACTACCTATGATGTGGGAAGTAAGCCATAATTCACCCTGAGAAAATACTAGACAGAATTATTCAGTCATTTATCAGCTTGTATAATATGGTTTGGCTAAAACAACAACAAAAAGAGAGTGGTATATTACATATTTCTTTCAGCAATGTAGACTAAAGACAAATGCCAAAATTTTCAAATTCAGATCAGGCTCCTGATTAATCCATATTTCGGCATCTAAATAGAACTGGCCTGGTTTTTGTTTTCAGCGGTACTGAGCAACCCCAGTTCCCAGTGATGATCAAACCATTTCTGTTTATTGTTAGTCTGACTTTAGGTATCCAAGTTTGAAAATTTTGGCCAAAACGTTTTATGATAAAGTTTTATAGAATGTTTCCTGATGATGTGTCTTTCCCTTTAACCCATATAGTCCAGAGAAAACCAGCTCCTCGATTAGAAGAGGCCCTTGAACAAATTCAAGGATCAGTTTTAAAATCAGGGTTATATTTATCATCATCTAATAGGCACAAAAGTAGCTGCAGGTAAACATTTCTATTTATTCTATTGTGTTTAAAAACTAAATTATTTAGCTAATGCATTGCAATATACAGCAAATAATTGACACTACTCTTCTGGAATTTTGGCAAACTATCTAGTGGCAAAAAACGCTGCTATGAGTACTATTAAAATTAAAATGTTGTGCCATATTCTTAAATTGTTTGACGTCTACATGGCACAAAAGCAGAGGAAAGGAGGCAAACCTTTGCACTCCCCTAATCCTGGGGGCTAGTTCAATCCCCAGCATCGGTTAGAGCAGCCTCAGGACTGTTCTAGCCTGAACCAGTTGCAGTGGCTGCCAAAGGCCATTCTCCCATCCCAGGGTTAGAATGGGATGAATAATGAATTTTCTTTGTCCTTGGGCAGTTCCAAAAAAAATATTTTTTAAAGTTTCATTTTGGGTTGAATTGAAACATTGAAAAAATTTCAAGTCTCATCAAAATGAAACATTTTATTTCAACCTAACTTGAAATTTTTTGTTTCAATTTTGGGCATTTTAACAAAAGCAAAGGAGGAATAGCTTTACAAACAGCAGGAATGAGGAGGAGAAGGAGGTAGAACCCTCCTTATGAGCGTTAGCCCAGTGGTTAGAAAACTCACTTGGGATGTGGGAGACCCAGGTTTAATTCCCCTGCTTTCCCTCTGTCTGATGTGAAGAAGGAATTTGAACTTTGATCTCCCATGTTGCAAGAGTGGCTGCTGGGCTATGGGATATATGTAGCATTGGCCTTTCGTAATCTCTCCTGTTGAAACGCTTCCACTTGGTATAAATAATAGTCATTGGAGCAGGGAATTGACCTTGGGTTTCCCACATCCTAAATGAGTGCCCTAACCACCAGGGTATAAGTCTTTCTCTCTGTTTTTTCCGGTCCCAATGCCTATTCATTGTCATTCCCAGTAGCATTTTGTAGTCCTTCATAATAACAATTTCAAGTTGGGTTGAAACAAAATATTTCATTTTGACCATTCTGAAACATTGCAGTTTCAGTTTGGTCAAAGCTATTCAGCGAACTCAACACATATTAGTGAATAATTCTGGGTCATCCAAAACTGCATTTTTCAGTGAATAAATTATTAGCTGAAAAAATTTTCACCAAGCTCTACCCAGGATTGCTGGAGCACAAGAAGATATGATATGAGTAGATATTATTCCCATTTCATGTATGGAGAACTTAGGTACAAAGATTAAGGTCGAGACTATCTATTAATTTTGTATTTGAGGCACTTAGGACCTGATTTTTCAGAGTACTTAGCATTGTACAGTACTTACTGTGGTCAAAGCAGAGCTCCCATTGACTTCAGTTGCAGCTGTGAATGCACAGCATTTCTGCAAATCAGACCCCCAGTGTATCAAGATGGGCACCCAGAAAATGAGGAACACAATTATTGACCTCCCATGAAATGTTTTGTTTAAGTGACTTGCCCAGCATCACACAGGAACTCTGTGGCAGAGTCAGTTCTCCAGGAAAGCATTCAACTGCTTTAATTGTGATACCATCCTTTCTCTTTCTGAAATCTTCTGCCTCATCCACTGTATACTTTCCAACTTCTATAAAAATAGCATGTGATCATGTAATTAAAGACTGTATCCTAATATGTACAACACAAGAGGGCTGAATTAAGGTTGCACAGTCAACTTTAATCTGGCATTTCCTAATTTATGAGTGCTTGATTTTGCAATCTTAATGTTCTTTGAATATAGTTATTGTGTGTGGTTTCCTAAGTTTAATTCTATAATGTGACACCATATTGACACCCACATGGATCATCAGAAAGGTTGGAATCTTTATATCCACTGCATAGACTTTTCCCACTTGAATTAAGTGGCTAACTGCTAACAGTACTAGGTTGTCATTCTCTCTTGTGGATCAGCACTAGAGGGGAATGGGACATTTTGTGGGTTTCACTAGGAGGGTGGTGAAGCACTGGAATGGGTTACCTAGGGAGGTGGTGGAATCTCCATTTTTAGAGGTTTTTAAGGCCCGGCTTGACAAAGCCCTGGCTGAGATTATTTAGTTGGGGTTGGTCCTGCTTTGAGCAGGGGTTGGACTAGATGATGTCCCGAGGTCTCTTCCAACCATAACCTTCTATGATTTTTCTGTGATTTGCTGACAGCAGAGGAAAGGTGAGGCTCAGGAACCTTTGGTTCTAGTCCAGGCTGTAGAGGAGTGTGTGTTTTAGTGGGCAGCACAGACTCTTCTTCCCAATCCCCCCAAGCATGAACCCTTCTGCTCCTTCCCCTTTTACCTGCCCCTGTCCCAGTTCTGTCCTTTCTCCACTCCATAGGCTTCTCATCCCAGTCTCATTGCCCAGTCATTCCCAGTCCCTCCCCCCTAGCTTCTTGTTCTCAATGTCCTGCCCAACCAGACCAAGTACCCTCCCAGCTCCTCATCCAATCTGTCTCTGTTCCCTTTCAGTCACCCCTGCTCACATTTCTTGTCCTCAGTGACTTCCAGTTTTCCTCCCTGGCTCCTCATCCAATCTCAATGTGTGCCTTGCCCACCACTGTGTTCGTGTCTCAGTCTTTGCCCAGCCAATCCCAGTTCTCATGCACCATGACTCCTCCTCCAAGTTGTATCTACTACTTTCTCCTTCCCCCGCACCACCAATTCTCAGTCCCATCCCACCCCTGCTAGTCAATTCCTCATCTGATGTCAGTCTTCCACTCCACCCCATTCACTGGCTCCCAGGTGTCTCCCACCTGTTTCCTTCCATGGCTTCCAGTCGAAGTGTCTTCTCCCAGCTCCCAGTCTCCTTGCCAAACCAGTATCAGTCTTCCTCCATCCCAACTCCCAGTCCCATTTTTCCTCTTCCCCCACTAGCCTTCAATCCCAGCCGTCCCTCCCTGGCTCTTTATCTCAATGTACTCCCCCACCCCTACCCCCAGTCTGGTTTTTGTCTCCTCTGCATTCAAATGGGGCAGCTTCCTCCTCCCGGCTGTCTGGGGCCCAGCAGGGGGTCATTGGGAGCACAGGAGAAACAGGCTCCCTGTTGTCTTTTTCAGTGCCAGGACCGAGCCTGCTGCAGCCCAGAGCTGCAATTGCCGGGAAAATCCTGCTCAACCATGGGCTGGAGCATGTACAGTGTACACATTATCTTTGGGGAGTTTAGTTGCAAAACTCTGGCAAGTCTCTACTGAGCATTTGTGAACTCCAGTTCTTCAAATGCTTATGATAACTTGGCCAAATTTGGGTTAATTTTCATGGGATGGCAAAGCCACATCCTTGACACAAAGCTCTCCTCCACCCTTTGCCAAATTCAAATCCCTCTTCCAAGGCATGGGGGCACTAGAGCTTCTCAAAGAAAATATCGCCAGTATTTTTTAACATGGGCAAAAAATAACCCTGGACTCATTCTTGGAAATGGCTGAACCATTTTGTCAGAAGCTTTCCAAAAGAATTCAGCCTGAGGCAGTCATTAAGCATGAAAAATTTCAACCCAAATGGTTAAAGTTTGGCAAAGCTATAAGCAACTGCGCAACCTTAATAATCGGTGGTGCTATCAGCCCCACCAGTAATTATGTATATATTATGTTGCCTTTATTTGGGAGATATTATATTCTTGTCATGTACTTCAGCATATTTCTTATTTTAAAAGCTATGTATTGTAAACTGTATAGTTAGATCAAGAAATACATAGTTTAGTTACTTTTGGCTTAATTTTTATTTTCTCACACCAAGAACTACAGATTCTCCCTCTGATTCATCAGCATCTAAAAATGGCTTCTTACATCGGAAGCAGATCTCCACAAATGGTGGCTATGATAAAATGATCCAAGAAAACAGTGGAACAAACTTGGATAGTGATCAACTTCTCTTCCAGCAAAATCTGGAGGAAATGCAGCGACTCCTTGAAGAACAGCATATCAGCAGCTTGGCGGTAGGATTCTTTGAAGTTATTCACTAAATAATGTTTCTTAAGTGTCTTACTAAAAATTAAAAGTCAGATAGGCAGCTATCCTCCTGACAGTCTGATTCTGTTTCAAGTGATTGCACATGTCTATTCAACTTTAGGGGGGAGTGTGCCCAGTATACTAGGAGTATCAGATTTTCCCTTAGTGGTACCAGTCAGGACAGGATGTGCACTGTCTGCTGCTTCGTGCTGCTGCACAATGATATAAAGGAGAGATCCGCCCATGCCCCTCACCCCCCAGTTCCTTCTTACTGCTCATGATGGCTGTGGGAGTGTACTACTTTGCTACTGCAAGAGTTTCCCTCTTTCCTAGTCTTTCCTGTTGTATATAGTTGGTACTTGTTAATAGTCTTAGTGTAGTATTTTACCTAGTAGGTTTCCTTTTTTACTATTGTATTGAGTGTACTCTTCAGTTCTCGCTGGTTCTGGGTACTGTTGCCTGATGCCAGGGCATACCTCAGTCCCCATTCTTCAAACCTTGTGATGAATGCAAGAAGCTGATGCAGATCAGTGACCTGCACTCCAGGTGCCTGAAGTGTCTTGGAGAAGCTGACATCGGGGCAGGTGCCAAATCTGCAGGGATGTTAAGTCCAGAACTAAAAAGACAGGGAAGTCAGACTATAAAGCGATTTTTTTATGGAGGCAGTCCTGCCCCCACCCTAGGAACCTTCCTGCTTGGGGAGGACATAGAACACTTCTGCTTTGGTTAGGAGCAGTCCTCCTGACATGGCGGAGTCTCGGTGGCAATCTCCTTCTTCAGTACCAATGAAAAAAACAGTATACGGCATCAAGAGAACTGTCATCCAGGAGATTGAGGTCTCCAGCACCAATGTCCAACAAATAAGGTTGGAAGCAGACACTCCCTGGTGCAGACAACACCCCAGGCGGTGCTGTTGAGACCAACCTGTAAGGGAGCACCATCCTATTCATCAGTGCAAGAGAATGTACCAGTGCCATCAATAGCTGAGGCATATGCCATGGCATGCGATCTGCTGAGTCTCTGGGTGCCAACTTCTCTGCTGGTTCAAGAGATCTCTCACTCAGTACTGATATACTCTTTGAAGGAATTGGGGGACACATTACCTCAGCAGCCTTGGGTTCCTCCTCATCGCCTGATGAGTAGGGCCCTACCAAATTCACGGTCCATTTTGGTCAATTTCACGGTCATGGGAATTTAAAAATAATAAATTTCATGATTTCAGCTATTTAAATCTGAAATTTCATGGTGTTGCAATTGTAGGGGTCCTGACCGAAAAAGGAGTTGGGGGGATTGCAAGGTTATTGTAGGGGGTGTTGCTGTACTGCTAGCCTTACTTCTACGCTGCTGCTGGCGGAGGCATAGCCTTCAGAGCTGGGCAGCTGGAGAGCGGCGGCTGCTGGCCAGGAGCCCAGCTCTGAAGGCAGAGTGCCGCCAGCAGCAGCGCAAAAGTAAGGATGGCATGGTATGGTATTGCCACCCTTACTTCTGCACTGTTGCCTGCAGAGCTGGGCCCTCAGTAAGCAGCTGCCGCTCTCTGGCCGCCCAGCTCTGAAGGCAGCACAGAAGTAAGGGTGGCAATTTCATGACCCCTCTGAAATAACCTTGTGACCCCCCTGCAACTTCCTTTTGGGTCAGGGCCCCCAATTTGAGAAATTCACGGGGGAGACCAGCAATCTGTGTAGTATAGGGGGAAAGCACACAAAAGACCACATTTCATGGGAGGAGACCAGATTTCAGGGTCCGTGATGTGTTTTTCATGGTCGTGAATTTGGTAGGGCCCTGCTGATGAGGCAGTAGTGTCTGGTGTTTCCTCACTTCTCCTGGACCATTACGGGGCCCACCAAGACCTCCTGAAGAGGGTGACTTCCTCCCTACATATGCAGGTAGTACTAGTTCAGGAGAGCTCACACAGATTGTTGATATGTTGGGATCTGTGGGGCCCTCTAGAGTGGCACTCCCAATAAAGGAAATTATTCTGGAATTCACAAAAATATTGTGGCAAATGCCATCTTCCCTGACTCCCACAGCTAAAAGGACTGAATGGGAAGTAGTATGTCCTCTCACAGAGGTTTGAACATTTTTATATACACCCCCTACCCTGGTGTCTTTGGTGGTTTCAGCTGTTAACTAAAGAGAGCACCAGAGTCCACAAGCATCTACCCCAAAATCAAAAGATGCAAAGAAACGTGATCCTTTTGGGAAAAAAGTTTATTCTACAGCTGAACTACAACTATGGATTTGTAATCCGTAAGCATTGCTGGGCATTATGACTTCTCCCTCTGGGATAATATTTTTAAAATTACAGATTAGTTGCCAGAGGAGGCCAGACAAGAGTTTCTCACAGTGTAGTGAATGAGGCAAGATTGTAGTCAGGACCTTGCTTCAGGCTGCATTGAACGCTGCAGATTTTGCTGCCAGAGCCATTAAATCAGCCATTACAATGCATAGCTGTTCGTTGTTCCAGTCAGCAGGTCTTCTTCAGGAGGTCCAACAGACTACCCTTTTGAGGGACCAGTGTTTTTTTTCTCAGCAGATCGACTACAAGCTTCAGAGCCTTCTAGATTTTAGGATTCCACTCCCAAAAGAAGATGCAGTTCAGCCTTCAGCAGTCCAACCATTATACTTTTTTACACATTGTCAGCAGGACCAGTCTAGGAAAAAAGGGAACAGTTACAGGAGGAGACGACCTTCACCTTTTTTGTCTTCTGTGAGCTCATCCAGCCAGCCTAGGAACACCAGCACTCAGTTTGACATTCTTTTTGAGGACAGTTTACCAGTTTGTGCTTTGCCAGCTTCTCCTATCTGTTTTTTATCCCAGCAGGCTATCCCGTTTCCTAAGGGCTTGGACCCATATCACTACAGACCAGTGGGTCTTAAGCATGGAGGAATTGGGATATATCCTTCAATTTTACTTCTAACTCCATTTCCCCCCCCCTCCATTCCTATTCAAAGACAACTCTCATGAGGAAGTTTTCCTTCAGAAATTATAGAACCATACGGTTAGAAGGGACCTCAAAGGTCATCTAGTCTAACCTCCTGCCAAGATGCAGGATTTGTTGTGTCTAAACCATCCAAGACAGATGGTTATCCAGCCTCCGTTTGAAAACCCACAGTGAAGGAGCTTCCAAAACCTCCCTAGGCAGTCTGTTCCATTGTCATGTTTGTCTCACAGTTAGGAAGTTTTTCCTGAAATTAAATCTTCTATGCTGTACTTTGAAATAGGGCTGTCAAGCGATTAAAAATATTAATCGTGCGTTTCATCGCACTGTTAAACGATAATAGAATACCATTTATTCAAATATTTTGGATGTTTTCTACATTTTCAAGTATATTGATTTCAATTACAACACAGAATACAAAGTGTACTGTGCTCACTTTATATTTATTATTGATTACAAGTATTTGCACTGTAAAAAAACAAAAGAAATAGTATTTTTCAATTCACCTAATACAAGTACTGTAGTGCAATCTGTTTATCATGAAAGTTGAACTTATCGTGAAATGTAGAATTATGTAAAAAAAAAATTGCATTCAAAAATAAAATTTAGAGCCTGCAAGTCCACTCTGTCCTACTTCTTGTTCAGCCAATCACTCATTAGACAAACAAGTTTGTTTACATTTACAACACAGAATACAAAGTGTACTGTGCTCACTTTATATTTATTATTGATTACAAGTATTTGCACTGTAAAAAAACAAAAGAAATAGTATTTTTCAATTCACCTAATACAAGTACTGTAGTGCAATCTGTTTATCATGAAAGTTGAACTTATCGTGAAATGTAGAATTATGTAAAAAAAAAATTGCATTCAAAAATAAAATTTAGAGCCTGCAAGTCCACTCTGTCCTACTTCTTGTTCAGCCAATCACTCATTAGACAAACAAGTTTGTTTACATTTGCAGGAGATAATGCTGTCCGCTTCTTGTTTACAATGTCACCTGGAAGTGAGAACAGGTGTTCGCATGCCACTGTTGTAGACGATGTCACAAGATATTTACATGCCGGATGTGCTAAAGATTCATATGTCCCTTCATGCTTCAACCACCATTCCATGTGTCCATGCTGATGATGGGTTCTTCTCGATAACAGTCCAAAGCAGTTGCATGTTCATTTTCATTATCTGAGTCAGAGGCCACCAGCAGAAGGTTGATTTTCTTTTTTTGGTCGTTCGGGTTCTGTAATTTCCGCATCGGAATGTTGCTCTTTTAAGACTTCTGAAAGCATGCTCCACACCTAGTCCCTCTCAGATTTTGGAAGGCACTTCAGATTCTTAAACCTTGGGTCGAGTGCTGTAGCTATCTTTAGAAATCTCACATTGGTACCTTCTTTGCGTTTTGTGAAATCTGCAGTAAGTGTTCTTAAAATCAACGTGTGCTGGGTCATCATCCGAGACTGCTATAACATGAAATATATGGGAGAATGCGGGTAAAACAGAGCAGGGGACATACAATTCTCCCCCAAGGAGTTCAGTCACAAATTTAATTAACACATTATTTTTTTAACAAGCATGATCAGCATGGAAGCATGTCCTCTGGAATGGTGGCCAAAGCATGAAAGGGCATATGAATGTTTAGCATATCTGGCACATAAATACCTTGCAATGCCAGCTACAGAAATGCCATGCAAATGCCTGTTCTCACTTTCTGGTGACATTGTAAATAAGGCAGCATTATCTCCTGTAAATGTAAACAAACTTGTTTGACTTAGTGATTGGCTGAACAAGAAGTAGGACTGAGTGGACCTGTAGGCTCTAAAGTTTTACATTGTTTTGTCTTTGAGTGCAGCTATGTAATAAAAAAAAAATCTACATTTGTAAACTGCACTTTCACTACAAAGAGATTGCACTACAGTACTTGTATGAGGTGAATTGAAAAATACCGTTTCTTTTGTTTATCATTTATACTGTGCAAATATTTGTAATAAAAAATAATATACACTTTGATTTCAGTTACAACACAGAATACAATGTATATGAAAATAAAATAAAATAAAAAAATTAATGGAGATATCCTATCTCCTAGAACTGGAAGGGACCTTGAAAGGTCATTGAGTCCAGCCCCCTGCCGTCACTAGCAGGACCAAGTACTGATTTTGCCCCAGATCCCTAAGTGGCCCCCTCAAGGATTGAACTCACAACCCTGGGTTTAGCAGGCCGATGCTCAAACCACGGAGCTATCCCTCCCCCAAAATGTAGGAAAACATCCAAAATATTTAATAAATTTCAATTGGTATTCTATTGTTAAACAGTGCAATTAAAAATGTGATTAATCGCAATTAATTTTTTTAATCGCAATTAATTTTGAGTTAATTGAGTGAGTTAACTGCGATTAATCAACAGCCCTACTTTGAATCCATTGCCTGTTGTTCTGCCTTCTGTGGCAAGAGAGAACAACTTTTCTCCCTCTTTTTTATGGCAGCCTTTCAAGTATTTGAAGACTACAATCAGGTCTCCCCTTAATCTCCTCTTTTCCAAACTAAACATACCCAGTTCCTTCAGCCTTTGCTCATATGGTTTGCATTACACCCCTTTGATCATCTTTGTTGCTTGCCTCTGGATCCTTTCCAGTTTCTCTACATCCTTTCTATACATTGCTGAAACAGTACTCCAGCTGACGCCCAACCAGCACTGAGTAGAGCAGTACTATCGCCTCCTGTGACTTGCGTACTATGCCTCTGTTAATGCAACCTAAAATTGCTTTTGCTTTTTTTGCAACAGTATCACATTGCTAACTCATGTTGAGGTTGTGATCCATCACAACTCCCAGATGCTTCTCAGCTGTGCTGCTACCGCCAAGCCATCATCTTCGGTTATCAGCTCACCTGCATTGACCAGTGGACCCACACCATCCCTGATCTTTCTTTTTTCTCTTACGTATTTGAAGATCAGGTTTCAGAGTGGTAGCCGTGTTAGTCTGTATCAGCAAAAACAATGAGGAGTCCTTGTGGCACCTTAGAGACTAACAAATTAATTTGGGCATAAGCTTTCGTGGGCTAGAACCCACTTCATCAGATTCATGGAGTGGAAAATACAGAGCAGGTATAAATACATGGAAACAATTCAACATGGAGACAATTCAATTAACAATTAATTAGAATTAGAATTTCCCCAATACTAATTTTCCCCTACTGTTACTCCCACCTTCTTGTCAACTGTCTGAAATGGGCCACTCTCATTACCACTTCAAAAGGTATTTTTGAAGTGCTCTTAATTGAATTGTCTTGTTAGACTGACCTCACACTTGGTAGAGCAACTCACATCTTTCCATGTATTTATATCTGCTCCTGTATTTTCCACTCCATGCATCGGATGAAGTGGGTTCTAGCCCATGAAAGCTTATGCCCAAATAAATGTGTTAGTCTCTAAGGTGCCACAAGGACTCCTCGTTGTATTTGAAGAACCCCTTCTCTAACTTTCCTTGCCAGCTGTAACTCATTCTTTGCCTTGGCTTTCCTGATTTTGTCCCTACACGCTATTCCCTTGTATACTTGCTTGGTGACATGCCCTTTCTTCCATTTCCTGTTGGTTTTCCCTTTTGGTTTGAGATAGCTAAAAAGCTCCTTGTGTAGCCACATTATGCTCCTGTGGCTCTTATTATCTTTCTTCTGCATTGGAATAGATGGATGTTGACCCTCTAATATTACATCTTTTAGGAACTGCCAGCCTCCTTCGACTCTTTTTCTTCCTAATTGGTCTTTCCATGGGACCTTGCCTACTATTTCTCTGAGTTGGCTGAAATCTGCCTTTCTGAAGTCCAGTGTACTGGACTTATGTTCTTATGTTTTGCTGTTCTTATGTTCTCCTTTCCTTAGGATCTTGAATTATATCAGATCATGATTACTTCCTCCCAAGTTCCCGACCACCTTCACATTTGCAACTAATTCATCCCTACTGATCAAAACCAGATCCTAAACTCCCAGACAAACTCCCTCTGTTTGCTTCTCCTCTGTACAATCTCTCCTCCTATTGGGAGCCATAGAGGAAGTTCTTCCTTTATGCAGAGGAAAGGGGTTACTTCCTAATTCCAAAAGCTAAAGAAGGTCTCAGACCCATGCTAGACCTGCAAGAGCTGAACAAATACATAAAGAAAATAAAGTTTCACATGATCAGTCTGGTTTCCATTATCTCCTCCCTGAATCCTGGAGACTGGTATGCTGCCCTGAGCTTAAAGGATGCATATTTCCATGTGGCAATACCTCAAAGCCACAGGAGATTCCTCAGATTTATGGTCAACGAATCCCATTATCAGTTTGCAGTCCTGCCATTTGAACATAAGAACATAAGAACGGCCGTACTGGGTCAGACCAAAGGTCCATCTAGCCCAGTATCCTGTCTACCGACAGTGGGCAATGCCAGGTGCCCCAGAGGGAGTGAACCTAACAAGTAATGATCAAGTGATCTCTCTCCTGCCATCCATCTCCACCCTCTGACAAACAGAGGGTAGGGACACCATTCCTTACCCGTCCTGGCTAATAGGCATTAATGGACTTAACCTCCATGAATTTATCCAGTTCTCTTTTAAACGCTGTTATAGTCCTAGCCTTCACAACCTCCTCAGGCAAGGAGTTCCACAAGTTGACTGTGCGCTGTGTGAAGAAGAACTTCCTTTTATTTGTTTTAAACCTGCTGCCCATTAATTTCATTTGGTGGCCCCTAGTTCTTGTATTATGGGAATAAGTAAATAACTTTTCCTTATCTACTTTCTCCACATCACTCATGATTTTATATACCTCTATCATATCCCCCCTTAGTCTCCTCTTTTCCAAGCTGAAAAGTCCTAGCCTCTTTAATCTCTCCTCATATGGGACCCGTTCCAAACCCCTAATCATTTTAGTTGCCCTTCTCTGAACCTTTTCTAGTGCCAGTATATCTTTTTGGAGATGAGGAGACCACATCTGTACGCAGTATTCAAGATGTGGGCGTACCATCGATTTATATAAGGGCAATAAGGTATTCTCCGACTTATTCTCTATCCCCTTTTTAATGATTCCTAACATCCTGTTTGCTTTTTTGACCGCCTCTGCACACTGCGTGGATATCTTCAGAAAACTATCCACGATGACTCCAAGATCTTTTTCCTGATTTGTTGTAGCTAAATTAGCCCCCATCATATTGTATGTATAGTTGGGGTTATTTTTTCCAATGTGCATTACTTTACATTTATCCACATTAAATTTCATTTGCCATTTTGTTGCCCAATCACTTAGTTTTGTGAGATCTTTTTGAAGTTCTTCACAGTCTGCATTGGTCCTAACTATCTTGAGCAGTTTAGTATCATCTGCAAACTTTGCCACCTCACTTTTTACTCCTTTCTCCAGATCATTTATGAATAAGTTGAATAGGATTGGTCCTAGGACAGACCCTTGGGGAACACCACTAGTTACCCCTCTCTATTCTGAGAATTGACCATTTATTCCTACCCTTTGTTCCCTGTCTTTTAACCAGTTCTCAATCCATGAAAGGACCTTCCCTTTTATCCCATGACAACTTAATTTACATAAGAGCCTTTGGTGAGGGACCTTGTCAAAGGCTTTCTGGAAATCTAAGTACACTATGTCCACTGGATTCCCCCTTGTCCACATGTTTGTTGACCCCTTCAAAGGACTCTAATAGATTAGTAAGACACAATTTCCCTTTACAGAAACCATGCTGACTTTTGCCCAACAATTTATGTTCTTCTATGTGTCTGACAATTTTATTCTTTACTATTGTTTCAACTAATTTGCCCAGTACCGACCTTAGACTTGCCGGTCTGTAATTGCCGGGATCACCTCTAGAGCCCTTTTTAAATATTGGCGTTACATTAGCTATCTTCCAGTCATTGGGTACAGAAGCCGATTTAAAGGCCTATCCACAGCCCCCATGTTTTTACAAAGTGCGTGAGAATGGTGGCTGTGTTCCTAAGGAAATCAGGAGTTCAGCACTGGGATTGCTAATAATGAGGGAAAGTCAATTCTCTCACCTGTTCAGAGAATACAGTTTACAGGAGCAGTCTTGAATTTTTTGGACGCCAAAGCATTCATCCCACAAACCAGATTCTAGACAATGTTGGCCATTTCATTAGAACTGACAACATGGAATTGCCTCAGGCTTCTGGGGCACATGGCCTCATGTGCTTAACATGGTTTGACATACCAGGCTGCTTCTCAGGAGTCTGCAGAGCAGGCTGTGCTCAATGTGCTCTTTGATTCGTGATCCGCTGGACATGTTGTTTCAAGTACTCACAGAAGTCTTAGCCTTCTTGGACCGGTGGATGGACCAGCGTATGTGTGGGAATTTGGTTTGTTTCCCCACAGCCTACTTTGACTCTGGTTATAGACTCTTCTGCCCTAGGTTGGGGAGCCCACCTAGGAATGCTGCAGACAGTGTTTAGTCTATTCTGGCCAGGATTTAGCTCTCCATATAAACATGAGAGTTGAGATCCATTTGTCTAACTTGTCATGCTTTCCTCCTCCATATCAAGGGAAGGAATTTACTAGGTCTTACCAACCACAGAGTGGAGATGTTATATATGAATAGATAAGGAGGGGCCAGATCAAAACTCTATGCCAAGAGGCAATACTGCTTTGGTAGTTTGGCATCACCAGCTCAGTCCACTTGAAGCCTGCCTCCTTCCAGGTGTCCAGAACTATCTGGCAGATGGATTGAGCAGATTTTTCACCAGTCACCATGAGTTGGCTCTCCAGCCAGATACAGTGAGATACCTTTTCCAAGTCTGGGCCATTTACCACATAGACCTGTTTTCAACCCAACACAACACATAGACCTGTTTTCAACCCAACCCAACAGGAAGTGTCATCTGTTTTGTTCACAGGCAGGTCAAAGTCCAGGGTCTCTGACAGATGCTTTCCTGTTGCCCTGGAAAGACAATCTCATGTATGCATACCCTCCAGTTCCACTCCTACCCAGTGCTGTTAAAAATCAAACAGGACCATGCACTCATAATTAGGGCTCTACCAAATTCACGGTCCATTTTGGTCAGTTTCACGGTCAGAGGATTTTAAAAATCGTCCATGTCATTGTTTCAGATATTTACAGCTGAAATGTCATGGTATTATAACCATGGGGTCCTGACCCAAAAGAGGTTTGCGGGGGGATTGCGAGGCTCTTGTAGGGGGGTTGCGGTATTGCCACTTTTACTTCTGCACTGCTGCTGAAGGAGGCAGTGCCTTCAAAGCTGGGCAGCCAGAGAGCAGCAGGCAACACAGACATGAGGGTTGCATGATATGGTGGGGGGAGTAGGGCCGGCCTTACTGGTGGGCGACCGCCCAGGGCCCCATGGTCAGGGGGGCGCTGTGATTCCCCTCTCACACACAGCCAGCCCAAGGCCCCTATGACTCCCGAGAGCTGGGCCCAGAGCCAGGAAGAGGCAGGGCTGGGGACAAGGGCACTGGAACCTTTTTAGAAGGAGGCCACCACCGGCACCGGAACTGGAGAGGTCAGGGGGCTATGCCCCCCACTTTTTAACATGGATGTAGTTTGTAGGGCAGGGACCAGCATTGCCTCCCCAAACTGCAAGTCTCGGGCACGTGTGGAGCACCACCGGCAGGGGCTGCGCTTTGTGGTGGAGTTGCCCCCCCTACCCCCGAACTGCAAGCCTCGGGCAGGCATGGAGCATCGCTGGCAGGGGCTGCGCTTTGTGGTGCTAATAACAGTGATCAGATCCCCCATCATGTAGTGCAGCCCCTGCCAGCACCACTCCGTGCCTGCCCGAGGCTTGCAGTGGGGGGGGGGGGCAATGCCACCTCCTGCCTCCCAAACTACGCCCATGTTAAAATCCCCCCCGGTTCTGGTGCTGTTGACTTGGTGCTCCTACCATGCGCCGGGCTGCAGCTGCTAGTCCCAGCTGGGCTGGGGAGGGACGGGACTTCTTCTTTTCCTGCAGGGGCTGCAAACAGGGCCAGGTCAGACCCCACCTCTGGGAACCTCCCCCAGCTGCAAGAAGCTCTGCGGCTGCTCCCTCTGCATGACGCCTCCCACCATGGCTTGGGTGTGATGCGGCAGGAAGAGGAGCGAAGGTGCGGAGCTTCCTGCAGCCGGGGGAGACTACTAGGATGATCTGAGGAATGGAAAATCTACCTTATGAAAGGAGACTCAAAGAGCTTGGCTTGTTTAGCCTAACCAAAAGGAGGAGAGGAGCGATACAATTGCTCTCTATAATACATCAGAGGGATAAATACCAGAGAGGGAGGAGTTACATAAGTTAAGCATCTATGTGGACACCAGAAGAAATGCTATAAACTGGCCATCAACAAGTTTAGGTTCAAAATTAGGTAAAGGTTTCTAACCATCAGAGGAGTGAAGTTCTGGAACAGCCTTCCAAGGGGAGCAGTGAAGGCAAAATACCTAACTGACTTCAAGACTGAGCTTGATAAGTTTATGGAGGGAATGGTATGATCGGACTGCCCGTGATGGCATGCTTCATTGGCAACTGCCAGGAGCAAAAATCCCCTGGAGACAGGACACTAGATGGGGAGGGCTCTGAGTTACCTCAGAGAATTTTTTCCCAGGTATCTGCCTAGCGGGTCTTGCCCACATGCTCAGGGTCTAACTGATCGCCATAGTTGGGGTCGGGAAGGAATTTCCCCCCGCGTCAGATTGGCAGAGACCCCGGTGGTTTTTCACCTTCCTCTGCAACATGGGTCGCGGGTCACTTGCAAGTTTAAACTAATGTAAATGATGAATTCTCTGTAACTTGAAGTCTTTTAAACCATGATTTGAGGGCTTCATTAATTCAGCCAGAGGCTAGGGATCTGTTTCAGGAGTCAGTGAGGTTCTGTGGCCTGCAATGTGCTGGAGGTCAGACTAGATGATCACGATGGTTCCTTCTGACCTTAAAATCTGTGAGTCTACAATGATCACTCACTTTTCTCCAATTGCATGTCCCTCAGGTTTTTGAAGAGCCTGGGCCAGTTATATCCTCAAGTAGAGGATCCTATTTTCTCTTGGAACTTAAACTTGGTGTTAGCAAAGCTAATGGGTCTGCCCTTTGAACCATGACTACCTATTCATTGCTTCATCTTTTAATGAAGGTGGCAATTTCCTGTGCAAGTAGAATAGGAAAATTGAGAAGTCTGGTATCTGACCGGCTGTATACAGTCTTCTGCAAGAACAAGATGCACCTACACCCTCATCCAAAGTAGTTTCTCACTTTTACATCGATCAGGCAATATACTTACCAATTTTCTTCCCTAAACCTCATGCACACACTGGCTGCTAGGAGGGTGTTAGTGTTTTACTTGGATAGGACTAAACTGTTTAGGTCATCCTCACAACTGTTTGTGGCAGTTTCGGACAGGATGAAGGGTCTTCTGGTCTTATCCCAAAGAATCTCGTTGTGGATTTCCTCACGTATGTATTTGTGCTATGAAATGGCCAGCGTAACTCTGCCAAACAGGGTGCTAACACACTGAAAGAGACCACACACAGCCTTTCTAACTCAAGTACCTATTCTGGACATTTGTAGAGCTCCACCTTGGTCTTCAGTACATACTTTTGCTTCTCATTATGCTATCTCAACAGTCTAGAGATGCTGCCAGATTTGGACATGTGGTCCTTCACTCAATATTCAGGTAGACTCCAATCCCACCTCCAGATTGAATTGCTTGTTTAGTCAGCTGAAGTGGAATTGACCTGTGTAATTTAGGACAAAAAACAGGTACTAACCTGCTCCATAACTGTTGTTCTTCCAGATGTGTTGCACATGTCCATTCCACATTAAAAAATTCTTACAGCCATTTAGTTGAGAGAAACTAGCACTGCCATGGTTTGTAGCAGGGACTTGAAATTTGGAAAGGATGTTGCTCAGGTATCAGGGATGTTTTTTGTAGTCCTTATAAAATTTGTCTGTGTTATAAGCCTCTAAAAATTCTCAGTTTGCACCTGCTTTGAGGAGACCTGTTAAAGTTTTGCAGTTGAATTTGCCAAATATTCCATCTGTAATGAGCATGCTCCAGTCCAGCTCCAGTGCAGAGGCTGAGCAGGCTTTTCCCTGCAACTGCTCTTTTTGGCAGCCAGAGGACACTTTAATGCTGAGCACAGTAACTGAGAGTAACTTCTCTCCCGTGCTTTCAGTGCTCCTGCTGCTGGGGCCCAATCCAGGCAGTGTGCAGGAGAAGGAGGAAACAGTCTGACTGGACTGCGGAGGAGTGAGTAATGCAGGAGGTGAGGGGAACAGGGAGAATGGGAGCAGGGAAAATAAAGCATAAGGGACAGCAGAAGGGAAAGGGGGCAGAACTGGAATTATAGGAGGGTTGGAAAGAAGTTGGGGGGTGTAAAGGAGCAGAGGAGGAAAGACAGCCGGGCAAAGGGGTGTAAAAAGAAATAGAGCACACTCACTTAGAGACCCTGAATTGAACCCAAGAGTCCTCAGTGTCTACATTACTCTGCTGGTGGCAAATAGCTGTGAAACCCAGTGGCAAAGTGTGTATCTCATCTGCCTCTAGTGGCTGGTCCACAGAGAGGATGATAGCCTACTACAGGGGTAGGCAACCTATGGCACACGTGCCGAAGGCGGCACGTGAGCTGATTTTCAGTGGCACTCACACCACCCCGGAGGACTCTGCATTTTAATTTAATTTTAAATGAAGCTTCTTAAACATTTTAAAAACCTTATTTACTTTACATACTATAGTTTAGTTATATATTATAGACTTATAGAAAGAGACCTTCTAAAAACATGTATTACTGGCACGCAAAACCTTAAATTAGAGTGAATAAATGAAGACTCGGCACACCACTTCTGAAAGGTTGCCGACCCCTGGCCTACTACATCAAATGGAAGAGGTCTGTGCAGTGTATGTAAAAGTGCATTCCCTAATGACGCAGATAAAATAAAAACTAACCAAAAAATAGAAATTTTATTTTAATGTAATTTCTTATGTTAAAAGAATGGTAGGTGGCAATTCAAGCACTCAAAAATTAGAAAATACCAGAATTAAGGATTGTGCATATGCATTATGTATGATAAAGACTTTAATTACATGATCACAAACTATTTTTTCCACATGATCCCTGCCTCATTCAGTGCACAGGATGGCTGGGCTTTGGAAATCTATCAAATGTGTATATAGTGAATGGTCTGCAGGACCCTGCCTCATTTGTTGCAGAAGTTGGATGGTGTGTAGTGGATTAGGTAGGGGATTGCAGGAAAAATAGGAGTGATCCCATTGTTCAGGAAATTGAATGTCACTCTGGTGGATTGGATCCTGTCTTTGTCTCTGCCACAGACTTCAATGGGTAAGTTTCTTAAACCAAAATGTTTACAATTGGCTGCTAATTGTGTTTTCCTCATTTTTTCTGGTACTCCACGAGATTTTCTGGTGCTCAGAGCACTCGCAGCTGCAACTGAACTCCATTGGCTCTGTGCTGGCTATAAAAATGCTAAGTATTCTGAAAAACCAGGTTCAAGGTATCTCAATTTGGGGACCCAAAATTAGTGGACACTTTTGGTCTTTAACACTCTGTGCCTCAGGGTTGCCAGCTATAAAATTAAGATAATACCATGCGACTCATAGAGGTGTTATGAAGATAAATTCATTAATGTTTGTGAAGTAGATATAATTGTGAGAGCATTATAAAAAACACCCTTTAGGAAATCAGTAATTTTGCATTCAACTCAGGTTTGGAGGGTGTGCATAAAGGCGTGGTCCACACATTGAATGAGGGGAATAAAAAGAAATATTGAGTAATTAAATCCCCATTTACTGAACAAGGCAGAAACCTGTATGAAAAAATAGTACCTGATCTGTACTACACATATATAAATTTCATTGTATTAAACATATGGGAAATAATGAAAAACTTGTTTTGTTTTTATTTCGTGATGAGTTGATAAATTCAACCTTGAGAAGACCAATCCTGCAAACACTTATGCATGTGGGTAACCTTGCTTGCATCTCTTTGAGTTGACTCATGTGTCCATTGACTGCATTAGTAAAGTTTCTCCTGTGTATTTGCAGAATTGAACTATACTTCTTTAAAACTAAAATGTTAAAGGTAATTAATGGGAAAATGGAATTCATTTTTGCAGTACCTTTGCATTATTGTGGAAGGAGTTGACCTGCATCATCAGTTGCATCTTCAGTGCATGTTCTATCATGCTGCCTTGTTCAGAGATCTAGACGTGACTGAGATAGAATGGAATGCTCTTTTTTTATACTGTTTGTCAGAGTGTCAAAAAGTTTGCAGTGTTATTGTAGCCGTGTTAGTCCCAAGATATTAGAGAGACAAGGTGGGTGAGGTAATAACTTTTATTGGACTAAATATTAAAATATTAAATATTACATTAATTTTAATTTAATCTATTAATATTACTATTACAAGATATTTTCTCACCTACCTTGTCTTTCTAAGAAGTTGTATAGTTTCTTGGGCTAATTAGGGAAAACAGTTTCTTAAAAGAAGTGTTAAGGAGTATATGGAACTTGCATAGAAATCAAGTTTAATTTTGATGAAGAGTTATATTCAAAGAAATGGCCATTTTTATAGATTAAGACTAATAGCCAAAATTGAATGTGCTGGTGATATGACAGAATCAGGTGACCTCTATATTAATTTTCCTCTTAGGAAGGCGAATGACATCAAGTTTGTGTTGGCTCTCATTCAGTCCTGCAATATAGCAATGTAAGCCAGATTATTTTTCTATTCCAAATGACACTAAAGTAAACTTTATATGAGCTATAACCCTTATTAATCAAAGTAAAATATAGCTGCCCAATTAAATTAAAATATAGCTGCCAGTGTATTTCTCAGAGTATTCTTATGTTAGTGAAATTACAATTGGTTCCAAGCACATGTGCTTTTCTTGATTTATAGAATGGAATTACACCTTCACTCAAGATCTGGCAATCTGGGCTGGTGGTTTCAAGGGTACCTTGCATAGATACAGGGGTCCACTTTAGCAGATACTTATGAGGGTAGGGGCCACAACATAGCAAACCACAAATGAAAGGAATCTACTTCACAGATTAATTAATACCTCAAAGCACTTTGTTGTGAAGAAGTTAGGGTTGCTACACACACAACATGCCTGGCACAAACTACAAAAGCATGGAAATGAGAAGTTAAGACACCTAACAGTACATAACTATCAAATCTTCTACCCACAAGTACACACCTTACCTTTACAACTATCATGAACACGACTTTAACTGTGCACTACCACCCCGTCCCTTTTGCTCTTCTGCACACTCCCATTTACCAGATTATTTTTTCCCCAGCACTAGTAGTTGTGTTTGTTTGGTGAAGTGGTTGTGCTGGGAGAGGTTAGTTTTATAAAGGAATGTAATCAGAAGGAGAGTTGAAAGTTAGGAAACATCAGAATTAAGGTTGCCTACGCAATCTGTTTGGTTTCTTTGTGCATATGCATTATGATACAATCTTCAATTACATGATTGCAAACTTTTTTCCACAGGAGCCCTCCCTAATTCAGTGCACAGGATGGACTGAATAATCACCTATTCAATATGTGTTTTCATCCTCATCATTCAGTTTGTGGCTTTATGCATTTGTGCGGCTCCACTAATTAGGTGGGTGGCCCTTCATTCTCTTGTGTGCGGCCGCCCAGGCACGCACCTTAGAGGGAACTATTCGTGGACCACCTGAATGCAGCTCGCGGACCACAGTTTGAGAACCTCTGCTGTATAGTAATGCATACACACAAGAGAACCAAATCAAAGTTCCAAAGGAACCTTAATTCTGGCTTTTCCTATCTTTTGAGTGCTTGACTTTGCAACATTAATGTTCTTTTAATATAGTTTATTTAATGTGATTTCCTAAAATGTTTCCAAAATTAAAATAAATAAATAAATGTCTTCATGTGGACCCCATATTGTGACTATGGGTCATTAGCAAGGTTGGGTTCTTTAGATCTACAGTATAGCCTTCCACCACTTGAGCTAATGGAGAAACTAGTAGAATACAATGCCATTATCATCCATATCAGAGGTTCTGTGGTCCGCGGTCCTGCTTTTATCCTATCCACTCCACAACTCCTGCCCCTCTGCCTCCCCTCTGGTCTTGTAATGTAAAGTTTTGTGCAGCCTTAACTATAGGTGTTACTATGTGTGTTACGTGTAATTCCAAGAATCTTTATGAAAGATATTGTTCTCTACCAGATTTTACAGGGTTTATAGGATTTTAGACACATTTCTGTAAGACTTATATTCATTTCATCTTGTTCTGTAGGACTTTTCCCTAAGGGTTCCTCAAGTAGAGTTCCATCTGAAATGCATATTTAAGTTACGAAGCTAAATTTAAACATAAATGGATAAATATTAAAATGTTGGATAATATATTGTGCTTCTGGAAATTCACAGCCATTTGCAATAGCAGGTCTTATCCCACAGGGACAACAAACAGACTACCTTACCTCCTCAGACATCAATAATTCTCATAACTGTGAAAATGGTTATATGTAAATAGCAAATAACATGAGCCACAGAATGACCCCTGGGGACATCACATGGAGTTCAATAGTAATAGAGTCTAAAACTACTGGCAGTAGCCTTTGAAGTGAGATTTAAATTATTGTGGGGCATTGCCTCTAAGACTTGCACTGAATTCCATATACATCACACACTGTCATAATTAAATATATTCCACAAAGGGTATTAGCAAATATAGAATATAGAAAGCATACTGATAACTGAGATGTAGAAGATGAATTACTGGGTCTGAGCAAAGCCTTTCAAATCTCTGATCAATTTAGAAGCATCAGGATATCAGTGTTTGTGACTGCTGGGGAAACATCTAGGTTTGGGGTAAAATTTTCAAAAGCACTTAAGTCCCATTAACACTCAATGAGAGTTATGCACCTACCTCACATAGGTGCTTTAAGACCCAACCTTTGGTATTTGTTGCCATCCTACTTATATAATCAGTAGTACAAAAATGAGACAGAGTGGCTGGAAAGACACTGGATTCTTTCAATTCCAAACCAGACAGAAAAGAATTTAGGATTTGAGTACTGTTAATGAAATTCTCAGTCCCAGAACATACATGATGGGGATTGAATATTTGGTTTCACCTTAGTAGAAATTATTCACAGGAAAATGCTGTAGTTAAAATCAAACTTTTCCCCAGTATGAGATGTCTTTTCCAAATATCAAAATAAATATTAAGACAGTCTATAGTAGGTTTTTTTTCAATATTTGTACATTCTATTTTCGTACTTCTAAGTTGCTTATATGTAGGTTTGGAAGGATTCGATTTTTATTGGTTAATATTGGTAAACGTTGATTTCATCAGACATACACAAACTTACAAAAAATATTTCCACCAATGATAATTGAAATTTACAGATAGGCAAAGTAAGAAAAATGCTGCTTGAGAACTTGAGTTTAATTTACCAATATTTATTTTGTATATTTTGACATGATATTGACAACTAATGTTTTAATGGTTATAAAGCTTTAACTTTTTGAGTCTCAGTGTCTACTGTCATTAAATAATTATTGTCTGATCCCCCCATATTTTTCTGCAGCTGTGAAAATTTAACTCAATGGAAATGCTTCAAACAATTAATACTATCCCTCAAAATTATTTTTAAAAAATCCAATTCTCCCAAGCCTACTTCTATATAAGAAAGAGAAAATACATTAATTTACTTTTGGGCAGAAAAAAACATGATGGTACAAGAAAGGCTTATGACATCCTGCATAAGTGCTAAATTACTGTGCATTTGGTGGTCCACTGAGGCAACAGAGCAGTATCAAAAGTAGCAGCGGGTGAAGGAGAAATCAGTTAACTTTAAAATCAGAGAGAGAGATCCAAAGCAATGATAAAATCCTGACTTAATGTGCATAGTATGTGTCTGGGACAATAGGATTAATAGGATTAGGCAGAACTATGAAGACTCTGGATAATTCAGATTCCATATGTCCAGTATCTGAAGTTTGAAGTCATACAATGTAACAATTTCAGAGCTCTCACAAGAAAAATTAAGTTATAGATTCAAAATCTCTCAAAGAATGCTTCCTAACTTTGGACCACATTGCGCTCATTGATATTTAAGGAGAAGTTACCCTTGAAAGAAAGTGAGGGAGTCCTGCTTAAAAACTGAAGGTATAATTTAGCCCTTTTATTGGATATTAAGAATAACATTTTCAAAAGCTTGAAACACAAACTTAGATACGTTTGAAAATGGGACTTAGATGCTGGTGAAAATTTTACCATCAGGCCCTGAGTCAGCAAAGCATTTAAGCACATAGAATCTTAGAATCATAGAACTGGAATGGACCTTGAGAGTAGGGTGACCAGATGTCCCTATTTTATAGGCACAGTCCCGATTTTTGGGTCTCTTTCTTATATAGGCTCCTATTATCCCCCACCCCCTGTCCCGATTTTTCACATTTGCTGTCTGGTTACCCTACTTGAGAGGTCATATAGTCCAGTCCCCTGCACTCATGGCAGGACTAAGTATTACCTAGACCATTCCTGAGAGGTGTTTGTCTAACCTGCTCTTAAAACCTCCAGTGATGGAGATTCCACAACCTCCCAGTGCTTAATCACCCTGATAGGAATTTTTCCTAATATCCAACCTAAACCTCCCTTGCTGCAAGTTAAGCCCATTGCTTCTTGTTCCATCCTCAGAGGTTAAGAAAAACAATTTTTCTCCCTCCTCCTTGTAACAACCTTTTACGTACTTGAAAACTGTTATCATGTCCCCTCTCAGTCTTCTCTTTTCCAGACTAAACAAACCCAATTTTTTCAATCTTCCCTCATAGGTCATGTTTTCTAGACCTTTAATCATTTTTGTTGCTCTTCTCTGGACTCTCTCCAATTTGTCCACATCTTTCCTGAAATGTGGCACCCAGAACTGGACACAATACTCCAGCTGAGACCTAATCATTGCAGAGTAGAGCGGAAGTATTACTTCTTGTGTCTTGCTTACAACGCTCCTGTTAATACATCCCAAAACAATGTTCACTTTTTTTTGCAACAGCATTACACTGTTGACTGATATTTAGCTTGTGGTCCACTTTGACCCCCAGATCCCTTTCCGCAGTACTCCTTCCTAGGCAGTCATTTCCCATTTTGTATATGTGCAACTGATTGTTCCTTCCTAAATGGAGTACTTTTGCATTTGTCCTTATTGAATTTCATCCTATTTACTTCAAACCATTTCTCCAGTTTGTCCATATCATTTTGAATTTTAATCCTATCCTCCAAAGCACTTGCAACCCTTCCCAGCTTGGTATTGTCTGCAAACTTTATAAGTGTACTTTCTATGCCAGAGTTTCTCAAACTGTGGTCCGCGGACCACCAGTGGTCCACAAGCTGCATTCAGGTGGTCCGCGAATAGTTCCCTGTAAGGTGCGTGCCTGGGCAGCCACACACGAGAGAATGAAGGGCCATCCACCTAATTAGTGGAGCTGCGCAGGCATGGCTCCATTAATTAGGTGCCTAGACCCTGGAGAAGACACACATGTAAGGTGAGGTGGTGGCCTTGGGGGAAATAGGGAGTAGATGGGAGAGGGAAGTGGGATGAGAAGAGGGGGTGGGGGGAATTTGGGACGTGCAGGGCTGCGAGAGCCAGAGAAAGAGGTGCCTTTCCCCAGCTCCAGGACTGTGGCTGCCAGAGAGAGACAGCCCTCCTTCCCAGCCCCAGCTCAGGGGCTGCCGCAGTGTGGGAGAGAGGGCACATCCATCGCATTAGAAAGGTAAGACTACTGATATTAAAATATGAGTTGTGTGCTTTTATTTGAGAACAAAAAAATGTTAATTATTATTAAGGTTTTTTTATATAGTACTTTTATCCAAAGTGCTTTACAATAGTTAGATAACGGTGCAAACAACATTTGGAAAGAGCATTAAGTGGTCCGTGGAGACCCTCAGCAATTTTCATGTGGTCCGGGGAAAAAAAAGTTTGAGAACCACTGCTCTATGCCATTATCTAAATCATTGGTGAAGATATTGAACAGAACCGGACCCAGAACTGATCCCTGCGGAACCCCAATCATTATGTCCTTCCAGCATGATTGTGAACCACTGATAACTACTCTCTTGGAACGGTTTTCCAACAGTTTTGCACCCACGTTATAGTAGCTCCATCTAGGTTGCATTTCCCTAATTTGTTTATGCATAACTTTAAGCACAGAGAGACTACCCATGAGATTAAAGTTAAGCATGTGCTTAAGTGCTTTGCTGAATTGGAACCTATGTAGTGAAAGCAAGAAGAGTGCTAGAAAAAAGAGGAAAAGAAGAATAGTATTTTCAATAGATGATAAGCAGTAGGTTCTCAATTCTTACACACTTTCTTTTAAAAGTAGGCTAGCGTTAGGTGATGGTTATTGTACTCTTGGTGTTGAAAAACATCAAAAATGTAACCTACAAAATGACTGCAAGCACAGTCAATCTTGCATTTCATTGCATGGTGGTCATCAAAGAAGCTGTCATAACTATAAAGGGAAGGGTAACAGCTCTCCTGTGTACAGTACTATAAAATCCCTCCTGGCCAGAGACTCCAAAATCCTTTTACCTATGAAGGGTTAAGAAGCTCGGGTAACCTGGCTGACACCTGACCCAAAGGACCAATAAGGGGACAAGATACTTTCAAATCTTGGGGGGGGGGAAAGGCGTTTGTTTGTGCTCTTTGTTTAAGGGTTCGTTCGCTCTTGGGACTGAGAGGGACCAGACATCAATCCAGGTTCTCCCCATCTTTCTAAACAAGTCTCTCATATTTCAAACTTGTAAGTAAAGAGCCAGGCAAGGCGTCTTAGTTTTACTTTGTTTTCTCAACTTGTAAATGTACCTTTTACTAGAGTGTTTATCTTTGTTTGCTGTACTTTGAACCTGAAACTAGAGGGGGGTCCTCTGAGCTCTTTAAGTTTGATTACCCTGTAAAGTAATTTTCCATACTGATTTTACAGAGATGATTTTTACCTTTTTCTTTAATTAAAAGCCTTCTTTTTAAGAACCTGATTGATTTGTCCTTGTTTTTAGATCCAAGGGAGTTGGATCTGTATTCACCAGGAGTTGGTGAAAGGAAGGAGGGGGGAAGGGTCAATTTCTCCTTGTTTTAAGATCCAAGGGGTTTGTACCCTAAAGTTCAAAGTGGGGATACAGCCTTGACATGGTGGCAGAGCGGTGGAGATCATTTTAAACCCAAAAGCCAGTAAGATTTTTTTTTTCCTTCTAGCTGCTTGGAAAGCAGAGCTGAAGGTAGATGCATATCTTATCTCTCCTTGCCTGAAGGCAGAGGTGTTAAGTTTTTTTTAACAAGAGCCTTTGTTAAGAGAAGGGTTCAATTAATGAGCAAACGACTGGTAAAAGGAATTTACAAGCTGAATTGTTTTTTTTTTCTTTTTACATCCTCGGGAGTAGCTAGTTAGACAGTCTCTGTTAACTCAGCAGCAGCCAGAGCTGAGTGCATCCCAGTTTCAGTCAACTGCAGAGGGGTGTGACCCAGCACAAGAAAACAGGAAAATGACTACAAAAGAAGAAAAAGCCAAAGAGGAGGCCCACAAGAGAGCTATGGAGCTGAAAGAAAAAGAGAGAGAGCTGAGAGAAAGAGAAGAGAAAGCCAAAGAGGGGGCCCACAAGAGAGAGATGGAGCTAAAAGAAAGAGAAGAGAAAACCAAAGAGGAGGCCCACAAGAGAACTATGGAGCTGGAAAAAGCCAAAGAGGAGGTGAGAGAAAAAGAAAGGAAGCATGAACTGGAAGTAGCAAGGGCTAGGCCGGATGCACCAGCCAATCCTAGCAACTCCTCTCCAGGTATCACTTCCCATCCCAGAAAATTCCCCACCTACAAGGCAGGCGATGATACTGAGGCCTTCTTAGAAAATTTTGAAAGGGCCTGCCTTGGATACAGCATCGCTGCAGACCAGTACATGGTAGAGCTGAGGCCGCAGCTCAGTGGACCCTTAGCAGAGGTGGCGGCTGAAATGCCTAAGGAACACATGAACAGTTATGAACTTTTTAAAAACAAGGCCAGACTCAGAATGGGGCTAACACCCGAGCATGCCCGTCGGCGGTTCAGAGCCCTAAGGTGGAAACCAGACGTGTCATTTACCCGGCATGCCTACCACATTGACAAAAATTGTGATGCCTGGGTATCAGGAGCAAATGTTAAATCTCTGGAAGATCTGCTTTCCCTAGTAAAAATGGAGCAGTTTTTAGAGGGTGTTCCTGAGGAAATAGAAAGGTACATCCTAGATAGGAAGCCCAAAACTGTAACTGAGGCGGGGGAGATTGCAGCTAAATGGGTGGAGGTGGCAGAAAAGAAAAAAACTAGTAGCAGTTGGAGCGAATATCAGAAAGGGCAAGCCGAAACAAAACCTTACCACCGGGCACAACCCAAGGCCCCACCCACATCCCAAGGGAAACCCCAGACGCCTTCTCACCCCACCACACCAGTCTCCATCAACCAACATCGCCCCGGTGATACCTTAGCAGGGCGATGTTTTAAATGTAATGAACTGGGACATATAAAGGCTCACTGCCCCAAGAACCCCAACCGATTACAGTTCATTACACCACAATCACACCAAAGATCCCCAGACCCAGATGCCTCTCTCATACCCTCGGAGCGAAGGGAAACCTTGAGAGTGGGCGGAAAGAAGGTTATCGCTTGGAGGGACACTGAGGCACAAGTGTCAACTATCCACCAATCCCTAGTGGACCCCAAACTCATCAACCCGGAGGCTCCAGTGACAATTCAACCCTTCGTGTCACAGTCTGTAACCTTGCCTACAGCCAAGTTGCATGTCCAGTACAAGGGCTGGTCAGGAATGTGGACTTTTGCAGTCTATGACAATTATCCCATCCCCATGCTGCTGGGGGAAGACTTGGCCAACCATGTGAAGCTAGCCAAGAGGGTGGGAATAGTCACCCGCAGCCAGGCTAAGCAAGCTTTCACCCCCATCCCTGTTCCTGAGCCGTCCACCAGGGCCCCGTCTGTGTTACCAGAGACCCAAACAAAGGTGGTGGAACCGGATCCCCTGCCAACGACTGCAACAGCCGTAGTGGATCCAATCCCAGAGACCCAGCCAAAGCCAGTCCCAGAACCAGAACTGGCAACGCAACCAGCACCAGAACCATTGCCAGCACTGAGTCCACCGCTCGCAAACCCGTCTACAACTCCAATGCCAGAGGGCACCAGTGAGCCTGACCTGGCGGAAGCAGCAGATAACCCTACCCAAGAGGCTCAGCCAGAGCCTGAAATACCACATATTGCACCAGCGGACAGCGGTTCACAGTCAATGGAAACAGCCCCAGCACCTGCATCGCTTCCAGAGGGGCCAAGCCCCAGTCCACAGTCCAAGGAGGAACTGATGTCTCCAGCATCAAGGGAACAGTTCCAGGCCAAGCAGGAAGCAGATGACAGCCTTCAGAAAGCTTGGGCGGCGGCACGGAGCACCCCACCGCCTCTCAGCTCTTCTAACCGATCCCGGTTTGTTGTAGAACAAGGACTTTTATACAAGGAGACTCTTTCTGGTGGGCACCAGGAAGACTGGCATCCTCAAAGACAGTTGGTAGTTCCCACTAAGTATCGGGTAAAGCTCTTGAGCTTAGCCCATGATCATCCCAGTGGCCATTCTGGGGTGAACAGAACCAAAGACCGGTTGGGGAAGTCCTTCCACTGGGAGGGAATGGGCAAGGACATTGCTAATTATGTCCAGTCTTGTGAGGTGTGCCAATGAGTGGGAAAGCCCCAAGACCAGGTTAAAGCCCCTCTCCAGCCACTACCCATAATTGAGGTCCCATTTCAGCGAGTAGCTGTGGATATTCTGGGTCCTTTCCCAAAGAAGACACCCAGAGGAAAGCAGTACGTACTGACTTTCATGGATTTTGCTACCCGATGGCCGGAAGCTGTACCCTTAAGCAACACCAGGGCTAAAAGTGTGTGCCAGGCATTAGCCGACATTTTTGCCAGGGTAGGGTGGCCCTCCGACATCCTTACAGATTCGGGAACTAATTTCCTGGCAGGGACCATGAAAAACCTGTGGGAAGCTCATGGGGTGAATCACTTGGTTGCCACCCCTCATCACCATCAAACCAATGGTCTGGTGGAGAGGTTTAATGGAACTTTGGGGGCCATGATACGTAAATTCGTAAATGAACACTCCAATGATTGGGACCTAGTGTTGCAGCAGTTGCTTTTTGCCTACAGGGCTGTACGACATCCCAGTTTAGGGTTTTCACCATTTGAACTTGTGTATGGCCGCGAGGTTAAGGGGCCATTACAGTTGGTGAAGCAGCAATGGGAGGGGTTTATGCCTTCTCCAGGAACTAACATTCTGGACTTTGTAAGCAACCTACAAAGCACCTTCCGACACTCTTTAGCCCTTGCTAAAGAAAACCTAAAGGATGCTCAGGAAGAGCAAAAGGCCTGGTATGATAAACATTCCAGAGAACGGTCCTTCAAAGTAGGAGACCAAGTCATGGTCTTAGGCGCTCCAGGCCCATAAAATGGAAGCGTCGTGGGAAGGACCATTCACGGTCCAGGAGCGCCTAGGAGCTGTTAACTATCTCATAGCCTCCCCCACCTCCAACATAAAGCCTAAGGTATACCATGTTAATTCTCTTAAGCCCTTTTATTCCAGAGAATTAAACGTTTGCCAGTTTACAGCCCAGGAAACAGATGACGCGGAGTGGCCTGAAGGTGTCTACTACGAAGGAAAAAAGGATGGTGGCGTGGAAGAGGTGAACCTCTCCACGACCCTTGGACGTCTGCAGCGACAGCAGATCAAGGAGCTGTGCACAAGCTTTGCACCAATTTTCTCAGCCACTCCAGGACGGACCGAACGGGCATACCACTCCATTGACACAGGTAATGCTCACCCAATTAGAACCCCACCCTACCGGGAGTCACCTCATGCCCAAACTGCTATACAAAGGGAGATCCAGGACATGCTACAGATGGGTATAATCCGCCCCTCTAATAGTGCATGGGCATCTCCAGTGGTTCTAGTTCCCAAACCAGATGGGGAAATACGCTTTTGCGTGGACTACCGTAAGCTAAATGCTGTAACGTCCTGACAACTATCCAATGCCACGCACAGATGAGCTATTGGAAAAATTGGGACATGCCCAATTCATCTCTACTTTAGACTTAACAAAAGGGTACTGGCAAGTACCACTAGATGAACCCGCTAAGGAAAGGTCAGCCTTCGTCACACAGGCAGGGGTGTATGAATTCAATGTACTCCCTTTCGGGTTGCGAAATGCACCCGCCACCTTCCAAAGACTTGTAGATGGTCTCCTAGCGGGATTGGGAGAATCTGCAGTTGCCTACCTCGATGATGTGGCCATTTTTTCTGATTCATGGACAGAACACCTGGAGCACCTGGAAAAAGTCTTCGAGCGCATCCGGCAGGCAGGACTAACTGTTAAGGCTAAAAAGTGTCAAATAGGCCAAAACAGAGTGACGTACCTGGGGCACCAGGTGGGTCAAGGAACTATAAATCCCCTACAGGCCAAAGTGGATGCTATCCAAAAGTGGCCGGTTCCAAGGTCAAAGAAACAGGTCCAATCCTTCTTAGGCTTGGCCGGATATTATAGGCGATTTGTACCACACTACAGCCAAATCGCCGCCCCGCTGACAGACCTAACCAGAAAGAAACAGCCAAATGCAGTTCAGTGGACTGATGAGTGTCAAAAGGCCTTTAACCAGCTTAAGGCAACACTCATGTCTGACCCCGTGCTAAGGGCCCCAGACTTTGACAAACCGTTCCTAGTAACCACAGATGCGTCCGAGCGAGGCGTGGGAGCAGTTTTAATGCAGGAAGGACTGGATCAAGAATTCCATCCTGTCGTGTTTCTCAGCAAGAAACTGTCTGAGAGGGAAAGCCACTGGTCAATCAGCGAAAAGGAATGCTACGCCATTGTGTACGCGCTGGAAAAGCTACGCCCATATGTTTGGGGACGGCGTTTCCAACTACAAACAGACCATGCTGCGCTACAGTGGCTTCATACCGCCAAGGGGAATAACAAAAAACTTCTTCGGTGGAGTTTAGCTCTCCAAGATTTTGATTTTGAAATACAACACATTTCAGGAGCTTCTAATAAAGTGGCTGATGCACTCTCCCGGGAAAGTTTCCCAGAGTCAACTGGTTAAAAATTGTTCTTGGACTGGAACATATTGTTAGTTTTTATATAATCAGTAGTATGTCTAAAGGTACATGTGTCTTATTAACTCTGTTTGCTCCTAGAGCTCCAGGAAGAAATCACAGCCAGTGTGGAACCGGACGTCCAACACTATCTGTGATTTGGGGGGCGTGTCATAACTATAAAGGGAAGGGTAACAGCTCTCCTGTGTACAGTACTATAAAATCCCTCCTGGCCAGAGACTCCAAAATCCTTTTACCTGTAAAGGGTTAAGAAGCTCGGGTAACCTGGCTGACACCTGACCCAAAGGCCCAATAAGGGGACAAGATACTTTCAAATCTTGTGGGGGGAAAGGCTTTTGTTTGTGCTCTTTGTTTAAGGGTTCGTTCGCTCTTGGGACTGAGAGGGACCAGACATCAATCCAGGTTCTCCCCATCTTTCTAAACAAGTCTCTCATATTTCAAACTTGTAAGTAAAGAGCCAGGCAAGGCGTCTTAGTTTTACTTTGTTTTCTCAACTTGTAAATGTACCTTTTACTAGAGTGTTTATCTTTGTTTGCAGTACTTTGAACCTGAGACTAGAGGGGGGGTCCTCTGAGCTCTTTAAGTTTGATTACCCTGTAAAGTTATTTTCCATACTGATTTTACAGAGATGATTTTTACCTTTTTCTTTAATTAAAAGTCTTCTTTTTAAGATTTTTCCTTGTTTTTAGATCCAAGGGAGTTGGATCTGTATTCACCAGGAGTTGGTGAAAGGAAGGAGGGGGGAAGGGTCAATTTCTCCTTGTTTTAAGATCCAAGGGGTTTGGATCTGTATTCACCAGGGAATTGGTGAAAGGTTTCTCAAAGCTTCCCAGGGAAGGGAATTAGCTTGTGGGAATGGTGGCAGCGGACCAGATCTAAGCTGGTAGTTAAGCTTAGAAGTCCTCATGCAGGCCCCCACACTTGTACCCTAAAGTTCAAAGTGGGGATACAGCCTTGACAGAAGCCCACAAAACAAATGCAAGTAGAGGCTTCACAAGGAAGCAACTAGTATTAAATGCTACACACAGTCTTCACTGCTGTTAGCAGTAAGCCCCAGATCGCCTTTACTTCTTCCCTTATTTGCAATGCACATTGTATGGACAGGGAAGACCATGGGCAGAGAATGATCATGTCATAGGAATCAAGGGCTAAAGTGCTGTCCTCGTGTAATGAGATGCTTAAATGTATTTGCCTCTTCTTTGGAGGTGTAACTTGGTAGTTGTGCAACAAAACTCTCAGTTAATAGAGGTTCAGATTCCTTTGGATTCCCTGACTTGCTTATTGCTTTTTACTTTGCACTTACATAAGCAATCTCTGCACATGGTCTATGCAGGACCAAGCCTTAATGTAACAGAACGAGCAACAGAACAAATAGTTTAATATGGAGAGCTTAATTCTCCACTGCACCCAATCTGTGCTTGGGTGCAGTGAAAGAGGGAAGGCAGAGGCCAGCTTCAGCACAAGTTACAGCTGCAGGTGGGCAGCTTTAAATTACACCATTGATGAAATGTTCCCTTAAGGACCTTACCCCAATAGGCAGTCAGACATAGCAGACCCTCACTCTGCCACACACACCCTGCCATGCCCCCAGTCTACTCCTGACAGACTCCTCCCTTCTCTTATGTTGAGGGAGAGAGAGAGTTTCTGGCATACGAGCATCTTTATGTGGCTATTCCTCCTGTGCAGTGGAATTTTCCAATGAAAATCTCCAGCTATTTCAGGTTCACTTTGGTCCACTTATATGGCACAAAATGAACTTGGCTGACTGGAGAATCTAGGCCTGTCTACCTTAATGCCTACCAGACCTAGTGCCTTTTTAAATTTGATTTTAAAATGTTAGCTAATCAAAGGCAACATTTTCTAAACATTTCATACCCTGTGCTCATCTAAATACTATCAAAACAGTGCCAGTGTGAAAATTGTCACCCATACAATTAGATGCACATGAGATTTACACATAGTACATCCTCTATTAGGAGAACCTGCATTGCAGAAAATGAACTAGTAGGTGTTTTCCATTCCTAATTAATGTGTACTGTAATATGACCATCTGAGCGGGAACAAAAACAGTGGACAATAATGTTAACTATTTCTATGATGCTATGTAAATAAAGTATTGTGTACATTTTTAATAGAAAAGTTGTGAGAATCTCTTCTATTATAAGATACATAATACTTTCATTTGTCTAAATGTAAGTCACACTTGCAGAATTTTTCTTGCTTGAGTGAATAATATATTTTGATGGGTAAGGTAGACAAATAGAAGTTGTGCCTGGGCTGGTAAATTTTCATGATGCTTTTGCAAGGCTGAACTAAGTAAAATTTTCTGTCTGTAAATCAGAAAGCCTCAACTTATTTAGCTACTAAATTGTCTCTTGGGGATTGATTTGACTGGGATTACATGGATGATCTTTATAAGGAATTATTCTGCGGGGTAGGAGAAAAGAATTCATACATATAAACACAATAGCAACTCCTGTTTGAAGTTTTCAGGCAAACCTCTGTATGGGCACACTTGTATCAGTTTAAAACCGCGTCTAGCAGCTTAGCTTGCAACTTATAAATTTACAAATGCAACTAAATTGATGTAAGCCAAGTTTACTCTGATATAATAGTGTCCACACAAAGTTCTGCCTCAGTTTAACTAAATCAGTTTAGAAATACACCTTTACTTAATATGGTGCAACTTTAGGTGGAGACCAGGTATAAATGAGAATAAGGTCCTTGATTTCTTGTTGCACATTTTTCCCAGCTGGAAACACTACAGCTAGTCCCAAGATGTGGTCTTATGTAGAAAATTTAGAGAGGAATTTTTTCCCCTTTTTCCCCTTTTTTTCCCTTCTTTCTTCAGCTGTGAAGCTCAAATAGAGGTTAAAATATAATTTGGCTAAAAGGAAAGGTTAATAAGTAACTAACAAAGCTCTATATATTCTGTTTTACTAGAAAGACACCAGCTTGCATAGTCTTACTTTGAAAATGTTCCCTAAAGGGATCTTTGCCTACACTTGGTTCTTTGTTCTTGTATTTGGTTTCTTTATCTTAGATCATAACTATAATATAAGCCTGCACCAGCATCTGAACATTTAGTGCAAGATAAGATTTAATTCAACCATAAAAAGTCTTTCAAGATACTTTTGTATCAAAAGAGCTCTCTAAATTTTTTATTTTGCAATTGAAAATCATTGAACAACTTTAAAATATGCAATATTGTAGTTTAACAATAACATTAATATTAAATTAAATAGCATTCTGATGGGAAAAGATGTGCTTATTTATTAACAGATTTTTTTTGTGGTTTCCTTAATAAGCCTTCAGAAATTCAACTCTTTCAACATAATTGTTAAAGGAGATATAAATTCTTACCTCAGTTAGTCCTGTTTCTTGCAATTTGCAAATGTTTCCCTTTAAAGTTACAAGACAAAAAAAAAAACTAGTGCTCGCACTATTATTCTTAATGCATCTCCTACTATTTTTTCACCAGAATGTAATTAGGGTTGCCAGGTATCCTGTTTTCTACCGGAAAACCCAGTCGAAAAGGGACCCTGGTGGCTCCGGTCAGCACCGCTGACCGAGCCATTAAAAGACTGGTTGGCTGCACTGCCGGCGCAGCGGAGCTGGCAGGCTCCCTGCCCCGCTCCCGGAAGTGGCCAGCATATCCTTCCGGCTTCTAGGCAGAGGGATGACCATGGGGCTCCGCACGCTGCTCCCACTCCGAGTGCCGGCTCCGCAGCTCCCATTGGCCGGGAACCGCGGTCAAGGGGAGCTGCGGGGACGGCGCCTGCAGGTGGGGACGGTGCGCAGAGTCCCCTGGTTGCCCCTCCCCCTAGGAGCTGGAGGGACATGTTGCTGCTTCTCGGTAGCCGCCTGAGGTAAGCGCCACCCAGAACCTGCACCCCTCACCCCCTTCCACATCCCAACCCCCCGACCAAGTCCTGAGCTCCCTCCTGCACCCAAACTCCCTCCCGGAGCTGCACCCCCTCCCACACCCCAACCCCGTCCCAGCCCAGAGCCCCCTCCCACACCCTGAACCCCTCAGCCCCACCCCCCAACCTGGAGCCCTTCCCCATCCTGGAACCCTCACCCCCTCCTACACCCCAGTCCCCTGCCCCAGCTCAGTAAAAATGAGCGAGTGATTGAGGGTGAGTGGGTGAGAGCGAGTGACGGAGAAAGGGGGGATGGAGTGAGCGGGGGAGTGGGATCTCAAAGAAGGGGCGGGGCCTCGGGGAAGGGGCAAAAGGGCGGGGCAAGAGTGTTTGGTTTTCTGCAATTAGAAAGTTGGCAACCCTAAATTTAATTCACGTTAGATTCTGAAATCAATTGTCTAGTCTACAGTGTTGAAGCAGGGCATTACGACTATAACAAAAAGAATGCAATTTTTCTTTCATTGTTTGTGTACAGTTTCAGACATACTACCTTGTGTAATGATCCCATTAGATATCATAAATTATGTATGTTCAGGCTTGGGCAGTACTGAAATGAAAGACATCCACCGAACACCTAGGTATTGAAAGAGATGACTTTGATGATTGAGTAGGTGCCACTCCTTCCTCTGAAATATTACTGTATTAGTGTCTCACTAAGGTGTTTTGGGGAAGTGGATGGCACTGCACTACTGTATGCTTTTGGATGTGATCTAATTTCCTTTCTCCTGAGAGACAAAAAGAAAGAAATCAAGATCCAAGGTATTTCTTTTAAAATGTGTTATGTGTTAAGATACTCTTGTGATGAATGTTGTATAAGATCATAGGTGGTTGCGTTCTAACCGCTAGTATTGAGAAAAGTTCTCATGACACTTTGCATAAGGATAAGGATATTCATTCCAATATTATGGACAAATTCCAGTTTGAGTTATAGCCATGGCCTCACTCCATCTTCTTTGTGCGGTTCCAGAAGTGTAAAGGGGATGGAAAGGTAGCTTAAGTAACAATTTCCTCATAAATACAGTACAGTATACTAAAAGTTAGAAGCTATGCTTTTTTCTGATATGGTTCCTAAGTCACAATCCAATTATCTACCTCTGCAGATATCATAAAATTACAGAGGATTAGAAGTGATGAGGGTTTTTACCATCAGATATTTGGTATTAGCAATAAACTTTTAAGGTGAATTTCATTGCAAACTGTAAAAAAAAAAAAAAAAAGATTATTGGATTCTCCTGTCCACTAAATGAAGATTGCAAGTAGAGCATTCCCTTCATATAGGGGAACACTGTACCAGGTGAAAGTTGTCAGGGGCAGCATAGTTCTTGGACATGGTGGCGAGTCAGGGCTTGAATATTTAATATAACATCATCTGTTTTATTAAGTGGACCAGTTTGAAAGTTCACATGGGAGCTGCATTTCTCACCATGTATTGACTGTAAAATATCTTAAAAAATAAAAACGCCTAATTGTTGGTGCTTAGTGCTGACAGTAACCGTCTTGTCGGAAAGTAATGTAATTTGTGGGTCACACAAAATGAGATCAGTTCAGTGCAAGAGACTAAATATTTTGAAGTCCCACAACCCCACAGATGTAGATGTCCCTGACCACAGCAGAACTATTGTGATTTCACTGCATGGATGGCAGCAGGATTTAGGAAACCGATGTGTATTGTCCCTTGAATGCCATAAAGCCCAGATCTCCAGGATGCTCCTTGTGTCTTAGCACCAGGGAAGTGTTGAGGATTAGACAGTAGCAATAGATCCATGAATACACCAATATATTTTTTAATTTTGCTCTTGAAGAACTGATATAAAAACACAGAAATAAAATCCTTGAATTATACATCTGTTTCCTTAGAATGTGATCTCAAAAGTTCATTCTTTTCTTTTGTAATAAATGCCCAGATATCAATTGACTTGAATGAGAATACTTCAAGGCAATTGATGCTGTGAACATAAGAGTGAAAATAACTTCCATTACTCTACTGAAAGTATAGTAGTGTTTATCTGATTTTAACCTAAGCTTTAATTAATATAAAGAACAAAACTGTACTAATCAATACAGTAGCATATTATGACTGTAACAAGTCCTGTTTTACTTCTGTTTCAGAATTTTCACCAAGAAGTCAACCAAATAACGAATTATGACAGCCCGTCAAGCCTGGACAGCCTTGAGGCAGGAGAACAAAATGAAAATTATACAACACCCAGTGAAACATCTTTGACTACACAGTGGGACGACTCTGTACCCTACAATTCACAAAAATCACAGTCTACGAATAAGAGCTTCCTTGATACACCTGAACTAACTTTTTCTAAAAATCAGCATGTAAATAATTGGCTGATAAATTTAGATACCCCAAATAGCCAGCCAAACACTCCTTTTCATGACACTTTAGCTAAACAAAATGTTCTAATTCCTGCTGAAAATGTACACAATCCAAAACAGAAATCATTTGTTCTTAGTGGAACAGAAAAAAGAACAACAGACATATGTACTTCTGATAATCAAATAACCTTTGTAAACAGTCCGTGTACTTTTCTGCAAAATAGGAAAGAGGAAAAAAACACTATGTTGAAAGTTCCATCTTCTGGAATGGTTAGTAGAGAGAGTTCATTAGCCATTGATAGCCCTGTGTTCAAATCCAGCAAAGCCTGGGCCACCTCTGATCCTACTCCAAGAGAAAGAGTTCTAGATTCTATACAGGAGCAGAGTTCTGAACTGACTCAACAGAGAAGAACCACCTCATCAGTACAAACCTCAAATCAGCCTATGGCAACACCTGTAATCTTACCTCCAAAACAGTGGAGTTCAACTGGTGTTCACAACAGTACTTTCTCATCTAATCCTTTACAAAAGGGCAAAAATACAAATACAGTGCCATGTACTGATAATCTAGACAATTTGTCAGAAACAAAAGATGAAAACATAAAAAAATTTAATGGTATTAATCGGGGATCAGCTTTATTTCAAGACACATCTAATGCTTCCATTTTGTGCAACACTGATCAAGAAGAGGACAAAAAAGAAGAAAAGGGAAATGTGGCTGAAGCCATGTCACCTTTGTCTAATACAAAGTTTAATTGTGACTTGTCTGAACATCACAGATACCTGAGAAATAACATGCATGAGCGAAAGGGAGTGAAATTGCCCAAAAGCATTTTAAAGAAAGAATCTAAATATGAAAATTATTGTTTCAAAGCAGTGGTTTTGAACCGAAGGATCAGCTTTGGGAATCAAACTGCATCATCTATCAGAGACAGTCTAGAATTGGCAAAAATAAAAGGGAAAGATGCAGAAAATCAAAAGACCAATAAGAAACTCAGATGGTTTGATGAAATTGACAAAATAGTAGTAGAAGACGATGAAAGGTGTTCAGAAAAGACCACCACAGGAGTATCTCAGGCACAGTTGCAGCCATCTTATGTTCAAAGTAAACTCAATGCTTCTAACAATAATTTAAGAAGTATTCCTGCTTGCACCACAAATTCTATCTGCACAGAAAATCACCAGGATTATCCCCCGATATTCACAAAAATTGTTGCTGCTGGGGGCTCAGAAAGAGACTGTATGCCTCTGCGTTCTTTTGTATCTACAGGTTACCACTTTGCTAAACAAGCTTGGATGGCATCAAAGGGTGATGAAAGTAAACCCCCTGCATCTAGTGGTGACTCTAAAATTCAGAAAGGTAATCTGCGTAAAGGTAAGACAAAGATAATCAGAAGACCAAGATCTGCCAAAACCCAGTCAGGTTTTACACCTAAGAATAGAAAGGGCACTATAATCCGACCACAGTCGGCTAGTGAAGTTCATAAGGTTATAAAAGCTCAGGGTAAAATCATTGTACCTCATCCACCATCTAAACCTGTACCAGGCAACAGGACAGATCAGAATGTAGCAGACACTATGTGTCAACCAGTAAATTCTTCCAAATGTCAATCCAACACTACAAATGGCAACTATGTAAATGCAAGACACCTTTTGCCAGCAGATCAGGTTTTAAATAGAACCACTATAGAAAATAATAAGAGTATTACTTGCAGTTCTGACTTGGTCACTGTGACATTGGCACCCCCGCCTTCCTACAACGTATCTCCAAGTGAGCCTTTGGAAAAGACAAATTATACTGTAAATAATATTCAGACAATTGCCCAGCAAGACAGCTTGATAACCGGTACCAAAAGGAAACCTGTATGTACTGAAAATGGACTACATCTTGATCGTACACCAACTGATGAAGAAATAAATCTTTTGTGGCAGGGTGTGCATAGTGCCCTAGCTCAAAAGGATTATGCTGCGGGTAAGAATCATTCTTGTTTTTTTCAAAATAGGGAGTTTTAAATGATAACAGGCTCTTGCATTCAGTTACATACACTGTTTTCACCCTTTCACACAACAGTTTGAAGAGTTTCTACTTTTGTCATTATCTATCATCTCCTAGAGGCCCCAGTCAGAGATGAGGGCCCCATTTTCTTGGATACATTACAAGCATTAAATAAAAAGAAAATCCCTGCCTCAAAGACAGGTGGATGAAACAAATAGATGTGGGAGGAGGAAGGCAGAGAACAAGTTAACAGTAAAATGAGTGAGTTTTACATGGTAAACTATAGCTTACCACCTGCCAGCCACTATCAGCTGGCAGGACTCTGTCATCTGGGAAAATGTTTTTTGAAAGGATCTCATGAAAGAGCCATAAATCTGCCATGTTTTTAAAGTGATTGCTCTGTAAATATTTGGTATTGCGAAGACTCTCAGTCTCGTTAACACAGGGAATGTTTCAAAGAAAGTTGCCCATGTTAATAGAGAAATGAAAGTGGAAGAAATTTTTAACAGCCATATGTCACTGTGCTGGCAAATATTTGTGTCAGAGAGAATTTATAGAAGCATTACGTTTTACAAAAACGTTTTCTGGGAACATTACTGTAGAAATAACTAGGGGCAAGACAGAGCAAAAGATACACAAGAAAATTTAAGAGAATAAATCATATCTTCCTGCTAATTAACTTTTAAAGCATGTTTCAGACTGATTAATTTATATTTACAAATGCTTTCCCAGTAACCCCTTTGCACTCTAGCCAAGTTCTGTGCCTTAGAGCAGTAATGGAATCCTGAGTCCCCACACTGCACCCAGCTGAGCTGCTGTGTGGTTTTCCAGCCTTGCAACCTCTTCCAGAGGCAGAGTCCAGGACTCCACCAACTCCACTTCATGTACCAGCAGCCACTCTGTGCCTCCTACCATACTGTTGTGACCATCCTGAGGATCACTCATGCTGGTGCAGAGCCCCATTCTATTAAAATAAAGAGCTTCCATGTCCCTTATTGGGCCTGTCACTTTATTTACAGTACGTACACTGTGTCTCTCAAAAACTACTTCTTTGGGGAAGAGCAGAGTGCTTTGAATATATTTTGTATGAAAGAGGCAGGAAGAGAGAGGGGAGAGTTTCTGTTTCCCTACCCTTCTGTGTCTTCGTACAACTGAGCAGAGTAACTTTTAGAGACAGATTTTACGTGTCACATGCAAATATTTTAAACCTCTTCCCCCGCGTCTCCCCCCCCCCCCTACACACCTATGTACTGGAGGGATAGATGGAGACATTCCCTTTTCTTTGAAAATCAGCGGTGGTATTCTTTCGGTATCTATTCATTATGTCTATTGCATTCTTTAAGTCAGATTATTTATATTAAATACCCAAATTTGGTTTTAGTGACTCATTATTTATATTACAGTAGTGCCCAAAATGTTCTCAGCACTGTACAAGCATATGAGAAGACACAATCCTTGTCCTAAAGTTCTTTCCAAGAGAGAGCAAATCCTGCACTGTTCTTCTTCAGTGACATATAGTGTTGCAACAATATCCTAAAGTTCAGCAGTGTGTGTGAGCAGCTTAGAAAACAAAAAATATTATTTGCTGCAACATACAACCTACTGTATATTAAAGAAAAACAAAATAGGGAGGGCAGTCAAGGAGCAAAATGTTCATTTCCATAAACAAAATGATCAGCTATGAGGGTCTTTCTTTAAATGTTTTAAATGGAGCTGGAAGCATCAAGTGGTGTATTTACTGACCAAGGCATAGTATTCCCTAAGGGTTTGATCCTACATGGTGCTAAGAACTCTGGCCCTTATCCAACAAAGCACTAAACATATGCTTAACAGTAAGCACTGGAATGGTACCACTGATGTCAGTGGGACTAATTCACATGCTCAGAGTTAAACGCTTGCATATGTGCTTTGCTGTATAGGGATAGAGTCCTCAATATCTTGAAGGATCGAGTCCTAACATTTTCTATTACTGTGTTGGGTAAGTCTCACTAAAACTTTAGTCCATAGTTTCTTCATAGATCTAAATACACCTCTACCTCGATATAACGCTGTCCCCGGGAGCCAAAAAATCTTACCGCGTTATAGGTGAAACCGCATTATATCGAACTTGCTTTGATCCACCGGAGTGCGCAGCCCACCCCCCACCCCCCGGAGCACTGCTTTACCGCATTATATCAGAATTCATGTTATATCAGGTCGCGTTATATCGGGGTAGAGGTGTACATCTTGGCTTACTTACCAATGAAACTAATCTTGGTGCAGATCAAGAAGCTCACTTCCAACTCTCACTGTTTTTCAGAAATGTATTACTTGATTAATAATTCAGCATTTTAAAATTTTTAATGTTCCTCATTATATAATGAATACAACTTCATTACATTCAGTTTCGTTTCAGGTGATTTCCGGCATTACGATGCTCGTTACAATAATTCCTGTAGCACTAATTTGCAATCCACTAAAGCTAACATATCCCATGTTACTATTGATGGTGGCAACCTTCTGACCAGTTTTAAATCATCTAGAATGAATGGATTTTTCTCTTCTTCATCAAATGGTAAGAGACCTCATTTGTTAGATATCACTGTAGTAAAAACGACAGAGAAAATGCTGTTAAAAGCACCATTACATTGTGGGGCAAATTTTCAAAACCTTACCAAATTGTGTACACAAAAAATGGTCAAGCACACATATAATTGCACATGCAGAACCCACATTTTCACATTAAATAACTGTAAGTACAAAATGGCATATAATATCTGTTTGGGTATGCAAGTTCCTGATTTGCACCTGCAAATTCCATGTGCGGACGTATGTTTCCCTACAGGTGTAGGTTAGAGGCTGAGTTTTGAAAATGTATTAAAACACTGAAGAAAACTGAATTAAGTTTGCAGTATAGTATCTAGTTTAGGCTTATGCATCTGAAGAAAATTGCTGCAGTGTTTTTGTTTGTTTGTTTTAAATACATTAAAATGAGTACAAATACTCATAAATTAGCAAGGCAAAAACAAATATAGCTGAGGAGCTCTAATATGTACAGCAGTGGTAGTAAAATCTCATGGGATGAAACTTAGTCAAGTAAATTCAATTCTGTGAACTAGTGAGCATCCCCTACAATGTGCTGAGTTCTCTTAATTACTATTAAATCCAATGGGAGCTGAGACCATGCAGCCCTTAGTAGGAAGCACTGATTACCCTGGATAGTCAGGCCCTAAGGTTGTTTCCTAAATATTGCCTATCTTATAAAATGGAATTATTGTTTGGCATGTCATTAGACATTGCTGTATCACAAAGGTAACTCAGAAGTTAGCTAACTATTATATTTTCATCAACCTTAGGTATTTATAGAGGATCAGTCACTATACAGTAGAACCTCAGAGTTACGAACACCAGAGTTACAAACTGACCAGTCAACCACACACCTCATTTGGAACCAGAAGTACACAATCAGGCAGAAGCAGAGACAAAAACAAATACAGTACAGTAGTGTGTTAGACTTAAAATAAAAAGGGGCAGGGAACAGCATTTTTCTTCTGCATAGTAGTTTCAAAGCTGTATTAAGTCAATGTTCAGTTGTAAACTTTTGAAAGAACAACCATAATGTTTTGTTCAGAGTTACGAACATTTCAGAGTTACGAACAACCTCCATTCCCGAAGTCTTCATAACTCTGAAGTTCTACTGTAATATCAAAGTGCCAATAATCTTTGCACCTCTGTATTTAGCATGCCTTTACATACTGGCTGCTTTTTTGTGTTTCTCATTTTAGGTGCTGTTCCTGTTACAAGACGAAAGCAAATTTCCGACAACAGCGAAAATAAACGTAGATCTCTTTTAGAACAGAGAAGACAAATTGTAGCCTCTGCAGGAAGGAGACCCACTCATGATGCACTGGTAAATATCAATTTCTGGGATGTTGAACTGAAAATGTCAGTCAAAGGTTGTCACAGAATAATAGTTTCCTGCTGCTGATTACTTGTTGGAGGAATGATGGAAAATAAATATTGAAGTAAAGTCAAGATGTTAATTTTAAAATAGGAGATTCCGATTCTATGACTAGTTACTTTAGCAAATGATTGATGCAGATACATTGATTTTGTTTGATGGATAATGATACAATAATGTGAGAATTACTCAATGTCCTGCTATTGACCTGCTGCATTCTGATTGTCTTAGAGAAAATATTTAGTGTTCTTCAGCCAGTCGACGACTAGCCATACAACTCCCTAGCTGAACATAAATATATATAGCAATCTAACTGGCTGGTGCACACTCTCAGCTCGCTTAAATAAGAGGTACAGACAAATATGTGTAACAACTTATGCAGTACCCGATTAACAAAGTAAAAATGCAGTTACATTTCCCTCATTCCTCCCAGCACTGTGCTCATCCTCATGATTCTTCTGCCCTTTTCCTCTAGGACCACAGCTGAAGCCTCTCCCTCCTTTGTCTCTTTTTCTTGCCTGGGAAAGATGTAATATGAATACATTAAATACAAATGTACCAATTCAAAAGTTTGTGTGCCTTTTGGGGTTTTTTTTCCTTTTCTGTTTTTACTTCTTATTCCCTTCTTTTTTTCCCTTTCATCTCCCACTTTCATTTTTCCCTTTTATTTTCACACAACTTTCTTTTTTCCCTTTTTTCTACTGCTTTCTCTATTTCTCCCTCAATCTCTGTTTCTCTCCCTACTTTCCTCAAATCTCTTTGCCTCCTCACAACTTTTCCCTCTCTCTCAACCCATATCTCCTTCTGTTATCCATGCTTATGGTAGTCCAGTTCCCAAGCCTGGAACTTTTCTTAGGGGCATGTGGCCTTTCTCCTTTGCTGCCTTCCTCTAATGCTAGTTTGAACCTAACAAGAGAGTGGCTTGGACAGAGAAATGGAGTGCTGATATGTGATGCTGCCAAGAAGAGCCTGTATGGCATTCATGTGTATTTGGAGCACTGAACTGGCGTGCAGCTAATATCTTAGGGAAAAAATTTCTATCTGATCTTTGTTGTAGAGCACTATTGAATAATCTGCACTTATTTTGCACATGAATTTTCCATGGGCATAGGGGAGCTCTCCCTGCAAAACAAATGCAGAATGTACAACAGAAATCTACATTGATGGTCAGAGAGGAGAATTTTACCTTAACCTTGAATTTTAGTTGAGAATGGAAATTGCATGCACTAGTTACACATAATAGAACTTCATGTCATAAGATTTATGAAAACTTTGAGAAGGCCAAACAAAAGCCCCAATCCTGCACATGTTTAACCTTACTCATGTGAATAAAGTTAAAGTGTGGGAAGTGCTTGCAGGATTGAGGCCTAAAATCAATTGAGGCCAAACTTACTTAATTCTTTCCAAGATCTATATTATCATGAGTATTATAAAACACCAGCAAACATACAAGGTACTAAAATTAGTTACTTGCTGATTTTATGTATTGTTAATTTAAGAGAACCTTTTGTTCACAAAAAAAAAATCACTTGGCTGGATCAACTCAGAAGTTTCCTATGGCTTACGTGTCTATCAGATTACATCACCAGTGAAAAATAACAAGCACTTTCAGGAAACTAAAAAGGAAAGTCCCAAGTCCCAAGAATCTTCCATTGAAAATGAATGAGAAAGTCCAACATTGCTGCAAACATAAAAACAGTTTCTCTGCACATTCTCAAGAGTTTTTAACTATTGTCACAGTGAACTACTTTATCTTTCCTTACAACAGATGTATTATTTTCTTTGGGGGGTTTACTGCTATAAACCAATCACCAGAAATACATAGACCAAATGTTATCAAATATCTTTATAGAAGGCATACAGCTGTTATGAGATTCATTAATCATCATTGTTTATTCCAAATATAAATGTTTCCTTTGCATAAAAACATTTTGTTTTCATCATTTTGTATATATAAAGTATACATAGCAGAATTAAATATTACTGTGGCTGTAAAAACTTGTAGTGGTAGTGACATCTTACTGGAATGTGATTTAGTTTAGGGTCATCTCATATGGTTGACATCATGGATGCTGTTATTGGCACCAGGCTACTTGCCATTAATGTCAGAGCTAAATGCATTAGACAGATAGGCATATAAAAATGCTCAGAGTTTTGATTAGAACTTTTAAATAAAATTTCTAATAGTCGCTGGGCTCCTTGTTTTTTAATATTTGTAAAATAAATGAATAAATAAAAGTGTTAATAAAAACAAAATCAGTCATTAGAGGATTTTACAAAATGCACATTTGGGAGAGATTAATAGATTCTAAGACCAGAAGGGATTGTTGTGATTATCTAGTTTGACCTCCTGCAAAACACAGGTTGTAGAGCTTCACTGAAGTAATTCCTGTATACACTGTCAATTAGAAAAAACATCTAATCTTGATTTAAAAATTGCCAATGCTGACAATAAAGAGACTATAAAAATACGAAACTATGTGAGTACAATCTAGTAAAAGTGTAAAACAAAAGTCAACCAGAATGCCTCTAGGGTCTCTTGCTACTGTGGATCCTCTCCACATGTTTCCAGTGCAGGCTGTTGCTTAGAAACCACAATATACACAAAGGTATATAGACATTTTTGTGTGCTTTAAAAAAGCTTTATTAATTGCTCATATTTTTCAAAATAGCTTTTGAACTTGAAAACACACAGCCTGTAAACTTCAGTAACATAAATATCTTAACTAAAACATTAAAAAGCTCCAGAAATGTTAAGATTATTTTAAATAATATTTAAATATTATTCTGATAAAGTGATCAATTTTTACAGAATACAGTACATACTGTCCAGCTAAGTCCATTTCAATGTGCATTTGAGCCAGTGCAAACTGTGAGTGGCATCCCTAATTCTGATGAAGGTACAGTAGTTCATTTCAGTTCCATTCTTTGTTATAGATAAAATAGTTGCACTATACATCAGCTGTTGCCTTGTAGCATCAATGATTCTGAATCAGAAAGTATGGTCTGTTGGCTGGAAATAAAGATTTTTCCACTAAAAGTTAATACAGCACAGCACAATATCACTTATATCTGATTGGTGGATTTAGAAGAGCATCATGAAAAAAATAAAGTCTCTATTCCTCTAGTGTTGTATTTTTTTAAGTATATGACAGCTATGTGTACAGGCACAGTATGTCACTATTAGCTGGTCGTAAAGCTGGTAGGACTGGCTCCTCCACCAGCTATCTTCCTCTGCCCCATATTAGGAGCACAGGCAACCTTAATTCTGGCATTTCTTAACTTTGAATGCATGACTTTGCAACATTAATATTGTTTTAATGTGGATTTTTGTGTGCAGTATATCCATGAAAATGAGCAATAGGTCTAGATGTTATAAAATATTCTAATTTGAAAAAGTTCAGACTGTGACCAGCTCTGTAAAATCTTTAGTTTCAGAAAGCACTGCCCAGTTTTTGCTGGCAGAAAATCTAGCAGGTACATCAGTTACAGAAGGTGAAATCCTGGCTGCTATGGAAACAGTGCAACCACCTGGACAAACCATGGTGCTTAACAAGGCCCAGCTTCGAGGCATGAGTGCACTGTCACTAGAAGAACAGAAGATTCTTCAGTCACTTGATCGTCTCAATCAAAGGTTGCAGAGTAAGTACAATATATAGCAGGGATTGGCAACCTTTGGCACGCTGCTCGCCAGGGTACTTACCCTGGCGGGCCGGGCCGGTTTGTTTACCTGCCACGTCTGCAGGTTCAGCCGATTGCGGCTCCCACTGGCCGTGGTTCACCATCCCAGGCCAATGGGGGCTGCGGGAAGCGGCGTGGGCAGAGGGATGTGCTAGCCGCTGCTTCCCGCCGCCCCCATTGGCCTAGAGCGGCCAGTGGGAGCCGCGATCGGCTGAACTTGCGGACGCGGCAGGTAAACAAACCAGCTTACCCTGGCGAGCTGCGTGCCAAAGGTTGCCGATCCCTGATATATAGTATTAACATAGTAATAACTTACATTTTAAATAATGGTTTGTGTGACATATAAAAACATAAACGATGTAGCTATAAAGACCTATAGGTGCATCTGCTCCGTCCTGTTGCTGAATTCGACGTATCGCAGCCGACTTACCCTGCTGTAGGGACGGCGGCAAAATCGACCTCTGCGGCTTCCCGTCGACGGCGCTTACTCCCACCTTCGCTGGTGGAGTAAGAGCGTCGATTCGGGGATCGATCGTCGCGTCCCGACAGGACGCGATAAATCGATCCCCGAGAGGTCGATTTCTACCCGCCCATTCAGGCGGGTAGTGTAGACCTAGCCTAAGTAAGATTTTTGGATTTGGATTTGTCCCCCTGTTAAACTTGTGTATGCTGACTGGTCCCACATGATATGGTAGCCTGAATGACATATCAATACAACTTCTGAAAAGGAATTCAGGTTTCCCCTTTCCCATAGCAGTGGCAAAAGCAGAGGAGAGGAACCTTGCAACCACTGGGAATCTGCTTAGCTGTAGCACAGAGTCACTGATCCCAGAAAAACAGCAGTTCAGACTTCTCTGTTTTAAGAAGCAGTTTTGGTATGATGTCCTCTGGATTAGGCAGAAGGAGATATTAAATGAGAAACACAGAAAAGTGGAAAAGAAAATATTCTATGAACTGTAAAGGGAAAAGAGAGAGACACACACACATAGAGGCAGATAGAAAAGAGACAGGAGACAGTGAAACTAAAGAAGATAGCAAAGCAACAGACAGAAAATAATTAAAATGGAGAAAAAGTAAAGAAAACTAGAAAGTAAAAAAGAAAAGTCCAACAAGAAATATTAAGGGAACAATGAAAGAAATGTAAAAGTAATGACTGCAAACCATACAATTACAAAAACTAAAGTAAAACATTGCTAGTGTGCAATTAACTACTGCACATTGTATTCCAAATTTATCAGACACCGTGGGCTCAATTCCCCTTTTTATCTAAGCTCCACTAGGTGTAACAAGGGGGTAGCCATCAGATCTGGCTCCCTAATTCTGAGTCTACCCACACTGGTGGTAGGTAAAGTAGCTGACAGGTCCCAGCACCGTCCGCATTATGCCCTTTCCCTCCCCTGATGGACCCCTACAATAGAGGCAGGGGAGGGTGGCTGGTGCAGAAGTCGACTCTGCCAGCTTTACCTCAGCAAGGCGTTCATCTCCACAAGAGGAATTATCCCAAGACAATTTACAGCCAGAATCCAGCCACTTTGCAGTATGGGTACGAACATCCATCACCACCTGACGTTTCCAAGTGGTCTTAGCTCCAAGTTATGTAATTCTATATAGAATGTGTTGCAGTAATCTATTCCGGAGGTGACAAAGACATGGATCACTATGTCAAATATATCTGAAAGAAAAGGTGACAACTTTCTGGCCAGGTTTAGCTGGCAAAAAAAGCATTCTTGACAGAGATGCCACGGTTTTGTTAAACCTTCGCCATCTCCGCTCCCTTTATTGTTTTGTTTTACAGAAAACCTAAATCTGGGACTAAACCTACAAGACAGTGTGCCTTCAACATGGCCATGTAAATGGATAACTCGTTCTGAGTGGGGGTTTTTTTGTTTTTGTTTTTGTTTTTTATATCCCATCTCTGAGGAACTGGCCTTCTCTTTTTCAGATTTGGATTTCTTTTTAGATGCTACATGTTTAATTTACAATTCCAAATTTTAAAAATACAAATAAAGTTGATGTTTCAACCTCCCTCAGGCCAAAGAAAAATAGTTTACTTGTTAAATTGCAGTTAAATTGTATTTTCCACAGTCTTTAGGAAGGTTGGTACTGACTTGTTGACTGTTGTTCATGTTTTTGTTCTAGCATGTGTTTTATATAATTGTTGCATCATAGTTTTGTACTCTTTTTAGATGTCCAAGAAACCATTGCCAAAAACCTATCCACGTCAAGTGTTTTACAGATAATCTCTCCTTTGGTAAGCATTTAAATTTACTGTTTTCTGACTTAGTAGGTATTGACATTGGTTTGTTTTAGGATTAACTGAGTTGCTAGAATTTCAGAGTGTCATTTGCGTGGGATAGTGTTCGTAACCGGGCTGTCTGACCTAGTGGTCAGAGCCAGAGGTGGAGTTGGGATTGCACTCGGGAGTCGCACCAAAGATCAAAGCCAGAATCAGAAGCCATGCCAAGGATTAAGCTGGAATCAGAGTCAGAAGTCACACCCAGGGTCAAAAATGGAATCAGCAGTTGGCATCAGTGCAAGGAAGTAGGAACCAGGAAGAAGGAGCAGGGCCTGGTAGTGGGAGCATGGACTAGGCATGGTGATAGGAAAAAGGATTAGGAGCCGAACAAAGAAGCAGGGACTTGATCTCAGGGGTCTAGGCAGCAACAGGTCTAGCAACTAGTTGCTCAGACAAGGGGTAGGACGGGAACAGGAAACTTTATACCCAGTCATAGGCGCCGACTCTGTGGGTGCTCAGGGGCTCAAGCACCCACAGAGAAAAAATAGGGGGTGCTCAGCACCCATGGGGCTGGCCGGAGCTGCTGCTCCGGTGGCTCTGGGCTTGGCCACCAATCAGCTGTTCAGTGGCTGGCCCTATGCTCCCAGCAGCTCTTCAGAGGGGCTGCCCCACCCTTCAGCTGTTGAGCAGGGCTGCCCCTCCCCTCAACTATTGAGCAAGGCTGTCCTGCCCATCAGCTGTTGAGCAGGGCTGCCCTGCCATTGGCTCCTCTCTGCCCCCTCCCTCCCTCACTTCCCTTAAGGTAGGAGGAGGCAAAAAGGAGCAAGCAGTGGGTGGGAGGTGCTCAAAGGAGGGTGTCTTGGGGGGAGGATCAGGGGCGGGAAGAGGTGGAGTGGGGGTGGAGCCCGGGGGTGGAGCCAGTGTGGGACACCCACTGGAAAAATGAAAAATCAGCGCCAATGTACCCAGTGGTGTCCAATCAGTATTCTGCTGTTAGTCACCTGACTCTGCGAATTAGCAGGCAGGGCATTAGCTGGGCATTAGGTACAGTTCGTTCATCTGATCCTTCTGTGCAGTGTCGCAGAGGTGGTTCTTGCTCAGCAACCTTGCAGACCTGGATTTGAGACCCTCAGCGCCTAACAGAATAAATTAATGAGCTGTATGCCCTAAATGTTAAGTGTATTGTTAGGATTTTATATCAGGCTTTGAAGTCAATGGAGCTAGGTTGAGTATACATTTACACCAGCTGAGTATCTGGCCCGTCAGCTTTAGAAAAGCTTGGCTTTAGGTGAGAATATAATGTAGCATTCCTCTTCTGGAATCTGGAGCAGTTTCCACAAAGCCTACAAAGTTTCCAAAGAACAGTTGCTTTGCTGGCTCATATGAGCTAAATAAGGCCCTTAATTAGTTGTTTTTTCCTAATAATGTAAGGGAAAAAAAGATGTGCTGTATTGTGACCTGAAGGATAATCAATTGTGTAATGAAATATTTTCATGACCTGCAGAGATCATTTCATGTTCTACAACTAATCTGCATTATATTTCTTTTTTCAGTATTTATATTTCCTGTTTTATATAGTTTGGTTTATTTAATATAATATAACCAATACAATACCAGTTTCAGGTATATATAGGATTGTATAGGCTAGTGAGTATCTTAAGCATAGATTTTACACTTCAACTTATCACTCTGTTATTCAAAAAATGTCATGTGTGATTCAGTATTCTCTGTTATTTTACTCTACATGTATATTGAGAAAAAATATAGACAGATGACTGTATATTTCACACCCAGTTCTATTACCCAAAAAATGTATAATGAGTGTAAAGAAAAATTTGGACTGAAAGAAGTTACTCATTCTTCAAGAGGCCTCTATACATTCCCACTAGTGGGAGTTGCAACAGTTGTACAGCATAACAGTGAAAATCTCTGAAAGCAGTGCCTGTGGAAGCCCTCGTACCTCTACTGATCCAATGATACCAGAAGTAAGACGGTAAAAGAAGGCAGAACACTTCAACTGCCTCCATTCCTTCTAGCCATGATAGTATGTGTGGAATTTGAAAAGTCAGATTCCCCTCTCCTGTACCAGAGGGATTATTACCAAGGATACTAGTGTGGTTTTGTATACAAACTATATAATAAGGCATATTTCCTGTTTCAAAGAGTTTACAGTTTGACTCCGGCTCTATAGAAGTCCGTGGGAGAGTTCTATCTGCTTCAATTCCCATGGATGTCAGTGAGAGAGGGGGGCATTCAGTACCTCAGAGGAAAGGCTCAGCACCTTGCAGACTCAAGTCCCAATTCAAGATATAGGGACACAATTTTTTATGTAGCTGAAAATAGAAGATCACATGATATTGTCAAATTTGGTTTTATGTTAAACATCATAAAATATAAATTGTCATTTTGTGACCCTAGGCACCCCTGTATTCACACCTTACACACTACTGCATTAATATTTGTACAAAATATGCCTTGTGAGGTATCATATGAATGCTAGCAATACACTGGTCATTAATATTATTTCTAAGATGCATATGTTAATCTTATATGTGAAATTATGAATTCCCTCTGTATGATGTTACTAGAACCTGTTTAAGACAAGAGAGCTTAGCCTAGGTGAAGGTGATAAACAGATCTGTCCTAGACAAAGGCATGTGGGTTTACTTCAATTTGCATATTAGCAGTAAACAAAGCTATCAAGCTAAACCAGTGTGTTATCCTGATCTTGAACTTGGGAGACAGAGAATTAACAGAGCTCCTGCACTCCAGAGAGATAGAAGACTGAATCCCCAGGAGGCCTCCCTATCTTTTAAAACAAAAACAACCTTTTTGGGGATATAAGGAACAGAAAGAGACTCCATCTTGATCCTTCACCTTAAGGAGACAAAGAAACTAAGTGATTTAATCTTTGTGATAGATCCTGACTAGGTCAGCCAGTAAAAGGCTGGAAAGGAGACTGGGGGTCAGAGAAACCATCTTGAACAAAGACTGTATCTTGCTAGATTAAGTTTTAGACTTTTAGATGTGTGTTTTCTCTTTTAGATGCTTGAAACTACCTCTACCTTTATCTCTTTTATTTGGTATCACATAATCCATGCTCTTTTGTTAGTTCACTTGTTTTACTTTTACTATAAACCAATTCAGTGCTGTGTTTGAAGGGTTGTATTTACCCCAGTGAAATTAATAAAGTGTGATTGACTCTTTAACAGACCAGCAAACTTAATATCTTCTGTGAATGCACAGTGTAGGGACTGCGCATTGCAGAGAAACATCTCGGAGGAGCTCAGGGGCTGGAGTTCACTGATTGCTACTTACTAGGCGAGGTTTGGGCTGGGAGAGCCTTGAGGAGTTTGCCAGGAGGAAGACAGACTGGTTTAGCTTGCAGCTGACACACAGTCTAATAGCCAGCAAAACTCGCTCTTGCTGAGGCAGAGGGATAACACAGTAGCTCACAGCTCTGGGTATCCCCAGCAGTATGTTACACATATAAAAGCATTATTCTTCAATTTGTCATAGAACATTCAGCAATCTGCATCCTCCCCTTCTGTGGACCCTCCATTAGCCATGCGAAGGTATCGGAGTATGTCAGCTGACACTCTATCACGACTACAGAGAAGATACTGACATGGACTAACAAAGGCTGCTTCACTGGATTTTATTTTAATACAGCCTCGTGTTCTTTATGTAATGTATACTTGTATTCAAAACACTACACACTATAAAATCAACCACAGTGTAAATATGTAAACAGTAACACAAGTAATGAATGTCAGTTAACTAGTTTACATTTAAGACATTTTATTATGCACTTTACTGTAAAATATTGTATTTTTAAAAGAATGGAAATACCTCACATTTTAATGAGTCTATTGCTGGTTGTAAATGTACTGTATATTTAATTAAAATGACATGGAAAAGAGATTATTTTGCTACTCAGGGTAAGATTATGTATAAACTAATCTACTATCTTCATGGTTTTCCAGATTTGCCAATAAATTCTGTTACATTTGTAAAAGGTATGTTGTAGAAAATGATCTGATTATCAATAATCCATGGAGCAGCCAGGTAAATGTTGCATCCCCACTCCAAACTACTACAGACTTGTCTATGCCTCTCGGACAACAATTCTGTTTGATGGCCCTAAAACTGACCATGCTGTCAGCTTCATGCTTCTCTTGGTTTCTCTTCTAGCTCCTCTTACTGAAAATGCTGGAACCGTCCTAGCTTCTGAATTTCCTTGACTGTATTACACTTACCTTTGTTGTGTGCAGTGCTGATGCAGCTATTTTGGACCCAGGATATTAGAGAGACAAGGTGGGTGAGGGATATATTTTATTGGACCAACTTCTGTTGGTGAAGGACACAAGCTTTTGAGTTTACACAGAGCTTACATAGATGGTTCACAATTACATGGATATGGTATGTGCCACAAAGTAAAGAGGAAAAATAGCAATTTCACAAAATAAAGGCAGTTTTCTACTATGGTTTCCAGTGTCCTACAGTTTATGTGCATGTCTAGGGAAAATTATTCCAGGCCTATCTCACTCTAAGAATAGCAGCTTTAAATTGATCAAAATATTATAGGTAGCAAACTAACTGTAGCTTGAGGTTTATCCATTGAAGATTTGAAAGTGAAAACTATAGTTTTAACTGCTTATAATTAAGTCATGGTTTCTGTTAATACAGTTCCAAAAGCCCCTCTAAAATCTGAAGAGCATGTACTGTAGAGTTTGTCCAGCTTACATCTTTGCAACCTTTCCTTATTTACCATAGTGCACTATAACTGATTCAATATGTCCCAATTAGAGCTGATGAAAACTCAGAATTTCCCTTACATGGGAAATTTCAACATTCCTAAATTTTTCATTCCATGAAAACAAATATTTTTTGAATTTCCCACAAAAGTGACCATTCAAAAAAATGTGATTTAAAAATTTTGAAATTGTTTCGAAGTACAATATTCATTTTGATTTTTTTTCATTTTTATATTTATTATTTTTACATTATTGCATGACATGTTAATAGTAGTAGTGCATAACATGACACATCATCATTGTCAGGTCACATCAGAATATGACAAGATGTCATTGACATAATAATTGAGAATATTCTATTTTATTTTGAATTCATTAAGGGCACCTGCTACTAAGTTTAAATCAAAACTTTGTTCTTTTATTTTCTAGTATTCCTGTTTGTGTTCTAATGAAACTGTTTGATCCTTTGAAGAAGAAAGGAAGATAAGCATTCATTACAACACAAACAGGATCTAGAAAATAGGATGTAAGATATGATTTGTACTAAGTAGCAGCTACTGTTAATGATTTTAAAAATAAAATAATATAAATTTTAAAAAATTTCAACTTTTTTGTAATATGTCATGACTACAGTAGTTTTTAGAACAAAATTACTTGTTCATGTTATGATCTAACATATGTCACCTTGTGCACTACTACTACTAAGTCATGAAATAATGTAAAAATAAAAATATAAACATGCAAAAAAAGTTTTGAAATGAAATTTCAAAATGTTTCTGAATATTTGTTTTGAATTTTTTTTGTGAGAAATTCTGTTGACATTTTTTTGTTTTGTCAAAGTAACATTTTGCAGTGGAAAACTTTTTCAACTCAAATGTCTGACCAGCTCTGTCCACTTAGCAGGTTGCTCTCTTGTTCTCCCTCCTGTAACGTTTTTAAAGCATGGGAAGATTATCTGATATGGTGTGTTCCCTTTGTTGTTTTTGTTTCCAAACACTATGAAAGATAGTATGATAAATATAAGTTTCACAGAAGTCCCCATTTATAAGGCAAAACAGAAGCAGGAACATCCATCACAGCCAGCCACTTGCAGGGTGAGTGAATGGAAGGTGCCCATAGCCCTTCAGGGGGCATTGTGCACCTGCCAGCTAATGGCAGCCCTCCCTTGTTAAGAAGGCTGCCTTCGATCAATCCCAGTGCCTCTAACAAGCACTGGGGTCATCTTACAGGAGGAAAAGAAGGACAAGGTGAAAGCAGGCCTTCTCCTTTGCCTCCTGCTCCATTGCAAACTGGACACCTTAGAATGGATTGAGAGCTGGTTGCTTGTGGGGTTCATCAGCTAAAATTAATGCTAGCTGCTTCTGTGGCAGATGGTCCTATCAGCAGAAATTATATTCCTTGCAGCAGGAGGAAAATTAGGATTCTCCCAAACCCGCACAGTCTGGGAAATGAGGTAATACTTCCCTTTGCCTCTAGTTAGGCCTTGAAATGGCTGTGTGCCTTGGAATAATACAGATCTGATAGGACCTCTTAGGTTTACATGGGCTGGATCAAATCTGGGACATGTTAGGATACTCTAGATTTGGGCATCAAAAGGGAAAAAAGTTTGCAATGCCTACGGATGGCTGTGTTTTTCCTCCCTTGTCATTGCTGCCAAGAAAGGGAGCCCAAAGTTGCAGCCACTTGGCAAAAGATTCTGATGTCTCCATTCTTATTAGGCTATTGCTATTCACAGTAGATGTCTAAAATCTCCAACAAAACTGTAGATATACTCAGGGCAAGTGAACATAGGCAGCAGCACTTGAAAATCAGAATTTGTTTGCACTAACTATGCTGAGCCCATACCCTTCTGTCTGTATGCAGTATACTGTAACATTCCAGTATGATGAGGTTTCCCTCAGTAGATTTAATATTTAAACTCTGGGAAGAACTTTCCTCTCAGCGATTGAGAGGGAAAGCAAATAATTGAACTACTGGAGGCTGAGGTTCAAAAACAATCCTGCTAGTCAGAGAGCTAGAATATCATCTTATGCAATATTTTCCCCACTGGTTTAGGAAGCAAGCAAAGCTCTTGAGTCAATCCTCTTTCCCCTTAACTAGAAATAAGGGCTGAGATTTGTAAAAGTGGATGTCTAAAGTAAGGTTTCTGGAGTGGATTTTCAGAAGAGCCCAGCTGACTTAGGAGCAGAAGTCTCATTGAAAATCAATAGGTTTTGCCCTCCTAAATCACTCCTGAAAATCCTCCTTGAACGTTCTTATTTAGGTGCCTGAATAAGTGGCCTGATTTTCAGAAATACTGAGCACCCACAAAGACAAATGAAGTCAGTGGGCGCTCAGCACTTTTGAAAAGCAGGCCACTTACTTAAGAGATATTTTTTAAAATCTTGGCCAGAGTTGAGACTGACAGTTCTAGATATTCCTTCTCACTTCAAGAAAATCAAAGGCTGAAAAACTATATTTAATTTTCTTATAGGGTGGACAAAGTATAGATTACATTAAAACCAAACATTTGCCAAACAGGTTTGCTTCAGAAATGAACATCTTCATGTTTGGGCAGGTTGTATTTCTTTCAAAAACTCTTTACCCTGCCCAGTTCTTTGCTGCTCCCAAATGTAAACCTCACCCACTTCTTTTCTTTGACAAAAAGTTAAGTTGACAAGAAAACATAAGAAAAACAGGTTAGCGTGGCTCAAGTGTAAGCCTCAATACAAAGAACACGTCTGTTTATTGTAAAGCATTTTCTTCCCTAAGCCTGCACATCGTGAACCTGATTTTCAAAGATGATCTGGTGGTTTGCACTGAACTCAGCTGTGTGCAAAAGGGTCTATCACCTAACTGAAGCCAAGAATAGTCAGAAGGGTGGTTAAGTCAGAGAGCCATGGAGTTCCAGACTAGGGAGGCAAGGGTTATCTGACCGGGTCCAGAGGCAGATGGGCCTGTTATGCTCCCAAGAAAACCAGACTAGAATATTTTAAAAGAACAATAAGTTCACTGCTGGGGGACAGTTTGACAGCTGAATAATTGGAAACTAGGTATTCTCAGTGTTTAAAAACTTTTTGGATTTTGTCAATATCTCCTGAAGAAAAGGGTAGGACTTGAGATTTTGGTTGGTTTCCACTCTGTGAAGAGGGCCTATTTTAGATTTATGGTATTGCTTGCTTGAAGAAATTAAATACTGGAGATCTCTGATTGCTTAAACCTGAGACACGGGATCTGAAACTTGTGATTGTGTTGTCCATGGGACTGATGAATACACACGATGAAGACCATCTTTACTGAATTTCCCCTTCCTGGTTTGCTTGAGTTCCTCTGTCACTTACGCCTTGTGTGGCCTTGGTCAATTTAATCTTTCCACCTCTAGTCTCCCTTTGTAAAACAGGGATTATTCTTCCTTCTCCCAAACAGCTATAAGATTATATACACATGTTGCCAATTCTCATGATTTTGTCATGAGTCTCATGATAATTATTGTTTTCCTCCAGGTCCTGGCATCAAGTGGATACGTGATGATTTCAGCATTCATTCTTAAAGAAAAAGTAAGTTTCTAGCCCTTGTGGCTATGGAAAAAGCTTCAAAATGTGCACCCTAAAGACTCAAAAAGCAGAAGGCTAATAAAAAGAACACCAAATCTATTATGTTTACATAATCTCATGATTTTAAAGCCAATCTTATGATTTTTGGTGAGCCTGACTCATGGTGTTTGAACATTTGGGGTTGGCAATACTTCATACATTGTTTCTGAGGAGCTCAGATTCTATGGTTTGTGGGGCCCATATACATATCAAGAGATTGGATTGCAATAAGGAAGACAAGGGTGTGTACCATGCTGATATATCATCCCTATTTCTCAAATGATTGCAGTACACGGCCCTGCAGAGGCAGAAGGATGTCCCAGCATGACACACACCCTGGGGGATGCATTGCTTCATTCACAATCCTAGTAATTAAAGGAGCAAAATTAAGTGCTGCTTTATAGTCTTTCCTTGTTTGTAAGATCTCTGGTACCTACTCATGACAATACAGTGAGTGTGTGTATGTGATGACTGAGTGGGTATAATTACAAAGGGCCTCTCAGTGTGCTGCTTTCATCAGCACATTGTGCAGGGGGCAGAAAGCCCAGTGTCACAGGTGAACTATGTGAATAGGATATTGCCTCATCTCTTTCTCTGCTGCAGATGCTTCTGTCATCTGAAATCCAGCAAGAATGTAACAATGACTTGGCTGGCCCAAGGAGACTGTGTGATTCAGTTAAGGGTAAAGTAGCCTAGGATAGTGGGCGGTGTGAATGGAGATTCTGTGAATCTGAATGGAATAAGCTGTAAATCCTCTCGGCAGCTCCCCTGCCAGTAAGCAATAGAAGAGGTCTATCTATTGCAACTGTGACACTACACCCCATATTCATATCTTCTCAGGTGTCATTGGAAAAGTTATAATTTGCTGAGTATGGTTATCCTATTTGTGTGCATGTATCATTTTTGTATCTGAAGTTATAAATATTGACTATGTATCTGTATTTCAAATGTGGTTACACCTTGGTAACACCCACTAGGAAAAATGCTTCCAGCCTAGACAGCTGGTTGTGAAGGGCCTATTCAGGGTAATGGGCCATTAGGGAAAACAATAGGCCTTAGGAGAAGCTTATCCCCCACCTGGTGAGCCTTCCTGAGAATGCTCCAGACAGCCTGTAAGTAATGGCTGCTATGACTCTGTAAGGGCATGTGACCAGACCACATGACTCTGAACTCCATTTTGGGTACCTGTATTTTTCCACAAACTGATCTGGGAACCAAGTTTGAAACAAAGGGTTCCTGTCATATGGAAAAGCTATACAAGGCAGGGAGTGACATCATCTGTGGTTCTTCACTCCCTCACAACTCAAACACCCGAGAGAAGCTCTGAACAAAAACAACTTGGAATGGGGGTGGGGAGCCCAACCTGCAAAGCAAGTGCAGCTTGTGCCTTGAGAATCTGCAAGCCTGCTTGTATCATCAGTCATGGTGAGGAATTGCTAATTCATATCCAATCTTTCTAGTATTTTAGGCTTAGTTTGTGGTTTTATTTATTTACTAGGTAATCTGCTTTGATCTGTTTGCTATCACTTATAATTAAGGCTAAGATTTTGTCACAGATATTTTTAGTAAAAGTCACGGACAGCTCACGGGCAAAAAAGAAAAATTCATGGAAGCCGTGACCTGTCCGTGACTTTTACTAAAAATATCAGGGACAAAATCGGGATCTGCGGGTCCCCACACCACCTGAAGCGGGGCAGCTGTGCAGCGGCTAGGAGCTGCCTGCAGCAACTGGGGGCTATGGGGTACCCCTACATCTCCGAGGGTGCCCTGCTGCCCATGGGGGCTGGGAGTTGTGGGGTGCTTCTGGCTTCCATGTCACCTTTGGGGGCTGGGAGCTGTGGGGTGCCCCCACCGCCCACAGGGGCAGGAGCTGTGGGGTACCCCTGCCGCCCACACCTCCAGGGGCCTGCCGTAGCTGGGAGCTCGAGGGTTACCCTGCTGCAGCTCGGAGCTCGGGGGTTCCCCACCACCGCTGGGTGGCTGGGAGCTAGGGGGTTCCCTGCCGCCTGCAGCGGCTGAGAGCTGTGGGGGCTGCCAGAGGTGGCGGGGGTACCCCGCAGTTATCAGTCCCCATGGGCGGCAAGAGACCCTGCAACTCCACACCGCTGAAGTCACGGAGGTCGCTGGAAATCACCAATTCCGTGACTTCCACGACCTCTGTGACTTATCATAGCCTTACTTACAATCACTTACAATCTATCTTTTTGTAGTTAATAAACTTATTTTTGCTTTATCTATTTTGCTTGATCTTATTTTTGCTTTATCCAGTGTACCTTTGAGTGAAGTGTCTGGGGGAAAATCTCAGCTTGGTTAACACAGGTTTGTTGCATATTCCTCTCCACAGTGGGGGAGAGACAAACTGAGTAATACATTCATACTGGTCGGGGTTTTAACTAGGGCAGGATGGTACAACTCTGGGGTCTTAGGCTGGGAAGCTGGAGGTTATTTTGGCTGCAGCTTCTCTATTGTTGGTTTATGGAGTGGCTGGCCAAAGCCTGCAAGCAACTCCATCTGAGTGTGTCCCTGCCTGTGTGAATGCTGGTGGAAGTGTAGGACCGGGAGCGATCTACACCTTGTCACAGCAGCACAGTGTGAGAGGGAGCCCAGGCTGGTGAGTCAGAGGGCTCAGTGGTACCCCAGTTCCAGGTGGCATCCTGGGGGGAACCCATCCCAGCTACCTTCTGTGGGCTGGATTCTGGCCGATTCTGAGAGCGTTTGGGGGTTGGGAATGTGAAAGTGACACTCTCCCTTGGCTCTGTCAGAATCCCTATCACCTCTATGGAGCAGGAGTATCCTGTGCCCTTTGAAACGGTGTAGCAATAGGTCCTCTCCACCTGTCAGCCAGGGACTGCGGGAGGAATCAGAGCTCTCTTGACATGGTGTGGCTTTGCACACATACTCCCCAAGGCAGAAATATTCCTTAAAGGCACAATTGAGCTTTCTGATTCAATGAGCTTACACTGTGTACATATATGTTTTAGAGGGATATGCAGTAGATATATTATTCCTATATGACTAAGTATTTAATCCTCCCTAATTAGCACTGGTGACATTAGTGATTGCTGTTACAGTTGTCCCCTGTGCCTTAATTTGAAATCCATGATACTGCATGCTCCCGTGTTTTTGCTATAAAAAATAACCCAGGGTGGTGGGTTTTTTAATTCTAATGGATCAAATGTGGACCTAGCCTGCTTAATGGTTGTCTTTTTAAATGAAATGAGGACAATTCTCTTCTGACTCTAGGAAACATTCCAGAACCAAGCTATGGAGTTGCCTACACAATAGTACTGTGTCTTGCCCCTGATTTATAATTTGAGAAGCAAATTGTGTTCAGACAGAATGGGAGTTGAACAATGACGTTTCTAATCCTGATCTTACTAACAGAGGTTTGATCCAGGATCCTATTATATGAACTGTACCAACAAACATTGATAAAGTTAATTTTCAAAAGGCTTTTCTGTCACACACTTAGGACACAAAGTTAAAATATCTAGTCAAATACAAAGGTGCCCCAATATAGACTTACTCATGGCCTTTATAAGACTCCCTATGAGGACTGTATCGACCACATGAAATTCAAGGTTATTCCATTAAAAGACTTGAGGATGGTTGAACTATGGCACTTTTCCTCTTATTTATGCTGATTCAAAATGAGTCACTTTATGACATCATATCATTTGACAATAGTAAAGAAGCACTGAGTCACTTCCTTCTAATACTGAACAAGGACCTAGCTTCCTGCTATAGATTTGAAGAAACTGTACCATATCCTCACACTAAACTTTTTGCTTCAATGATATCTTGTGGCAATGAACTCCACAGATTAATAATGCGTTGTGCAAGAAAAGCTTTCCTTTTATTAGTTTTGAATTTGTTGCCTTTCAGTTTCATATCGTGTCCCTTTGCTCTTATAATGTGAGACAGGATAAATAGGAATTTCCTGTTCATCTTCTCTACACCAGTCATTATTTTGTAGATTTTTGTAGTCTTATTCATCTCCTCTCTAAACTTGAGTCCCAGTGTTCAGAGTCTCTTCTCCAAAAGAAGTCCTTTCATGCTACTAATTGCTCTTCACCTGTGTCTGAACTCCTTTTGATAACGAATAGCTAGGACAGTAATAGATGCTACACTTTCTAGCTGATGTGTGGCAGTTCAGTCACATAGACTGTGTTGACTTTGGGAGTCACCTGGCTTAATCCCCATCAACTGCTTTTACTGACTATTTAGATGAATGTGATTGCAAAATGTGTATTTGTCCTCTTTTTTTCCCCCCCTTGATGGTATTGACTGTTCTGTAACCCCTCCAGTAGCTAGGCATCCTATTAAACCTGGTTTCCATTAACAGACCTCTTACTTAAAATGCCCTTCATCCTATCTAGTACTATGCTGTGACCCTTGTCTCATGCAGCACTAAGGACCCCTTTATAGTGCTGAAAGACATTCCAGAAAGGCTAACCTACCCGTAAGCTAAAGTTCTACCAAAGTGTAGCAATCTGTTACCCAACAAGGTAACAAAACTTAAAACCAAGCCCTACTTAAAAGTAATCAATCTTTTGCTAACTAACCTATGCTAATAGACTTCGTCTTAAAACATATCATTTCTCTCTTGCCTGTGCCTCTTAGTTTGTCTGCCTCTCTTGGTTATTGGCCTAATGACTGAATGCTTTAATTTAGTCACCATTCAGGAACCAATCCCACTATCCTTCATGCAGACAAGACTCTCATGGAGAATTTTGCAGGGGTCAGTACTGCAGGAGCTGTACTCACTGTACCTTTGCACTACCGTTATCTGTCATTTACTGTATTCAGTCTCATGTCTTGGATGATCTGATTCTGTAAAGTATTGTTGGGTGCATTTTGAATGGAAGGTGCTGCACAAATAAAAATGTACTATTTCACATAGCAAGTACCTAACCAATGAAACAAAACCAAGGCAAATCTTTATTTTATCTAAACAACTTGGGAAGAGTTACTTTGCAACAGTTTCAGTAAATGAATTCTTTCCTTCCACCTCCAACACAAGAAAAGGCCCAGGGCCCAGTTCTTTGTTCCTCTGCTCCTGCCCTTAGGGCAGGGACAGAGCAGAGAGAGAGGAAAAGTGGACTTAAGCCACATTTGTGCTCCCTGTATTTTTGAGGCTGTTCAGTGCCTTGTATTTATTGGCACAAGGCTCCCAGTGTGAGTTAGAGCAGTTCCAGGGTGGCTGACACTTATGCTCTACTCCCCATGGGTCCTGGGAAGAAGAGGACAGCTGTAGTGCAGTGTGTTCTGGCCCACCCATTCCCTCCTTCCCTCTCTCTCTTTCACCTAGCCCCAGTATATTTCCAATACCAAGTGCTAAGAGCAAGATTGGCATAGAGCCCTTATGCTAACTGGGTAGGCCCCCTGTGCAAGATGTTCTTCTCAGCAGGCCATTTTCACCTGCTGCCAGAGCAGCATAAAGAGGCTTTAATGTAATTGAGAATTTAGCCCATTTTTCATAGAATCATAATAGTTAGAGATGGAAAATTCTGACTGTCCAGACCATCTCCCTGCCTGTGCTGGATTGCTCCCTGTGGTCCATTTTCTAGTGTCTTGTGCAGTCTATGTTTAACAGATACAGTAAGTGCCAATACTTTCCCACCACCATTAGCAAATGGTCTACTCTGGTCTCACAGTTGTACTCAAGGGCTCTGCTCCAACCAAGCATTTCTCAGGTTTTCTGTCAGTCACTTTATAGCTGTTAAAAGGAAACTATATAAAGGGCATAGAGCAGGGATCGGCAACCTGTGGCACACGGCCTGCAAGGGTAAGCCCCCTGGTGGGCCGGGCCGGTTTGTTTACCTGACGCGTACGCAGGTTCAGCCAATCGCGGCTCCCACTGGCTGCGGTTCACTGCTCCAGGCCAATGGGGGCTGCAGGAAGCAGCGGCCAGCACATCCCTCATCCCGCGCCACTTCCCGCAGCCCCCATTGGCCTGGAGCGGTGAACCGCGGCTAGTGGGAGCCGCGATCGGCTGAACCTGCAGACGTGGCAGGTAGACAAACAAGCCCGGCCCGCCAGGGGGCTTACCCTGGCGAGCCGTGTGCCAAAGGTTGCCGATCCCTGGCATAGCGTATCTGATCTTAGAATGTCTAAAAGTTTAGTGGGATAAAGCTGTTTTGGGAGAATATTTGTTGGAACTGTGGAAAATCTAAATGGATATCTAGTAAACACACTCTCTGATAGGATTCTAGGGTAAACAAGTTCTGGGATAATAAGGTAATAGATCAAATATGGCTTTGGAAATTGACATCCCCAGCAACCCAAAATGCTTGTTACTAGGAGATTTTTGAGAATTTGGGGTCTAAATAGATGGGGATGGGGGTGATCCTTTAAAACTAATAACTCTTTGAAAGAGGCTCATGCTACAAAAATAAAAGCCAAGAAAAAGCTTTAACTTTGTAAATTTTTGCATGAAATCAGGTAATGAGTCAAATATAGGAATAATTACTTTTGTTTTTAATGTCAACCTAGATGATTGGGGATGAGGGGGCAAATGGACACCTTTTTGTGTCTGTCTGTACCTCTCTTCCTTTAGTTTGGAAATCTAAAATCAGAACAAAAATCTATTCTAAAGAATGATTAAGTGAATTGATCTGATTCTTGCTGAGACTTTAAGGTGACCTGATTAAAGTTTTCAAAATGAAAGGGACTAATAAAGCTGATCATTTTGTCACACTAGTGTAAGCAGAGTCAGGATGAGCTCTACCCTGACATCTGGTGGTGAATTATGGCGAGTGTGGAAAAGAATTCCAGGGGCTGATCTTGTTTGCATAGGCACACCCACCCGCCTGGCATGAGACAACAGCAACTGAACGTGGTTACTTTGGCTGGTGTGGGATCCCCAGTTTCTCTGTTATTGGGGCAGAAAGAATAAAGTTTTGTTACCCTGATTCTGTGAATCAAGGCCAGTGGAACTGTTGTATAACAGAAGGACTCACCATTAACTAAGTAGCACTCGCTTGACAAGGTGCATGGGTTACAAAACCTAGTGAATTGAGAGAGGTTGGGGGTAGATATTTGTACCTGGTGGTGTGGGCCCCTTTTGTAAGCCTGAAACACCAATTGCACCTCCTCCTCTCTCCACTGTTGAATGCCAGAGCTCACTTTGATTCCATTAGGAGTCTAGTTACAGGCTGCTGAGCTGAATTCACTTTGGGCCAATAGTGCACCAGCACTGGGGCTACTCTACTACTAGCTGAAATCACAAAAGAGCTAAAGTTACTAAGAGCTGAGATCACTGAGTGCTGTGTTAACTAGTGGTGGAGAGTGAAGCTATATTGCTAAGTGGCTGGCGGAGCAGTTTGCGGGGACGGCTGGAGGAGCAGCTAGCAGAGTGGAGCCTTGCGGGGACGGTTGGAGTGGCCCAAGGAACGGCGAGCGGAGCGGAGCAGAGCCGTTTGTGGGGACGGCTGGAGCGGCTCACGGGTTGGTGAGCGGAGCGGAGCAGCTGGTAGAGCAGAGCAGTTCATGGGACGGCAGGAGCAGCTCACGGGATGGCTGGTGGAAGTGGACTGGCTCGTGGTGAAGGCTGCGGCAGAACCCCATGGAGAGGCGGCCGGTCGGCCTCGGATCATGTAAGGTGCCCCTTAACACCCTGCGCGCCCCCCTTTGAACTCTGGGGCTGCACTGACCAGGGACAGAGACTTTGGGGGTTGTTGGACTTTTGGGACTTTGGTGATTCTTGGGTTGCTGGACCCAAGAGACTTTGGGGGTGTTGGACTTTTGGGACTTTGGGTGATTTTTGGGTTGCTGGTTTCAAGAACCAACGGGAAAGGACACGGCCCAATTTGCTGGGGTGGGTCTTCGCTCGTGGTTTGGTCTATGAACTCTAGTTGTGGTGTTTTCCCAATTTAATGCTATGTCGTTTACCTCATGTTATTAAACATTTTCTGCTACACCGAGACTCTGTGCTTGTGAGAGGGGAAGTATTGCCTCTTTGAGGTGCCCAGGGGTGTGTGTAAGATTTTCCCAGGTCACTGGGTGGGGGCTCGAGCTGGTTTTGTGTTACGCTGTTGGGAGGGGACCCCTATGTACTGAACCCGGCCCTTGCTGCTATCAACTCGGCCTGGCAGAAGGGTTACACTAGTAAAGAGTTTAAAAAGTATTGACTGAAACGTTCAAAACCACTTTCTGGATGCCAAAGTCTCATTAATTTTAATGCAAGTTGGATGTCCAAATATCTAAGGCAGTTTTGAAAATCTCCACCATAATCTACAAATTAGGTTCAAACAAGGAACTCATGAAGAACAATTCCACATGAAGGGTAATAAATATACAGAATAAGGTTGCAGAACTGCTTAACAAACAGTATAAATGCTATAAGAGAGAGCCCTGTGTATCAGTTTAGAAATGCCTAGTAGGACTCCTGAAAACCTAAGTTCAAATCTTGTCCGGGACAACTCAGTTCTACATCCTCCCTGGGTAGATAAACTCACACTCATAAAGCTTATAGCTTGGAGGACTTTCAAAAGAGACTTTATAAAGAGTACCTCAAGTTTAACAGTTCAGGTCATTAGCCTGAACATTTAACAGAAGCCATTAGCCAAAATTCCCCTTCTCTCACTGGCATGCAGTTTGTTAGTCTTGTTCCCCATCCACTAGAGCTGACTGCAAATGTTTATCTAAGGGGCACAGGCCCAGATCCTCAACGGTATTCAGGAATCTAACTCCCATTGATTTCAACTGAGAGTCAGATTCCTGAATACCTTTGAGGATCTGAGCCAAAGTGCTTACATCCATGAATGGTCATATTGACTTACCTTGGTAGTGGTTGCAGCATCTGACCTGTAGTTAATGTAAAGCTCTTTGGAGTCCTTCAGACACTAATAAATACAAAGTATATTAAAACTAATGAGTGTAAGAGTTACCCTCATTCTTTTGTGGAGAAGGGAGGGGTTGAAGGTTTAAGTAAAAAGGCAGGTGGAATTAATAGCATGCTTAAAAGAGCAGGTATGTTGGGTAGGATGGTGGTCTTTTCCTTTTCCTTAAATATTATATGTCCTTAATAAGAAAGCACTTACTTAAATATTAGGTGATGGGGTATCACATAGGCCATTTCTGCGTATTAATTTCCTATAAAGAAGTTAACCATTCTGGCCACATGTATTTAGTTTGGCAGCTGAAGGTACCCAAGGTTTAAAATGTAATTGTTCTGCAGTTATATCACAATCCAAGCCTGGCCTCCCTCTTTCACTGTTGTCTGCTGCAAATGTGGCTACAAAACTGGTGTTCATTTAGTCTACTGTTGACCTCTTTAGATCATCCCACCCATTGGAGTCACACACCGTTTTGCATAATTTGCTTGCATTTCAAATACTAGGCCATCTTCTCTAGGTATGTGCATACTGCCCTCTACTGGAAAGAAGAGGCAATCCATTGTACTCCTTGGCTTTAAAAAGTGTGCACTGTCCTGAAAACTGTATGATGATGGCTTATAATGGTCATGTATCCAGTTAGTCTGAAAATTTGTAGAAAAAGCCCACCAATAGCCTTACAGTAGTATCTCACTAGTCAGGAAGTGGGTGATCATTTGCCAGGGACATTATTTTAAGAGCATCTGTCAGAATTTTGCAACCCCCATCCTTTCATGTATTTATACCTGCTCCTGTATTTTCCACTCCATGCATCTGATGAAGTGGGTTTTAGCCCACGAAAGCTTATGCCCAAATAAATTTGTTAGTCTCTAAGGTGCCACAAGGACTCCTCATTGTTTTTGCTGATACAGACTAACACGGCTACCACTCTGAAACTGTATACGAGGTAGCTCAAATTTGCCGAACATACCATATTAGAAAAAAGGATGGCCTTGTGGCTGACTTACATGCCTAGAGGTTCAGGAAACCTAGGTTCTATTCCCAGCTCTGTTTAAAAACAAAAACAAAACAAAAAAAAAAACACCTTATGTGGCTCTGGGGAAAAATAAGTCTCCCTTTGCCTTATTTGTAAAATGAGAAACTGTTTATCTGCCATTTAGGGATATTATAGAATTAAATAACTGTTAGTGACATGTGTAAGCAGGGTCTGAATGAACTCTCCCCTGACAGCTAGTTGGGGAGGGAAAGAGACTTCAGGAGCAAACTGGATTTACATGAACATACCTACTCTGCGTAGGTGTCTAGCAGAAGTGATCAACTTTGGCTGGTGCTGGGTTACAAATTACTTTAGTACTGAATGCAGGGGTAGTGAAATGTTATCAATGTTGTTGTCCTTATTGTCTGAGTAAAGGGGAGCAGAACTGTGCTTAACCTGTCCCAAATGAGGGGGTCACCCTCAGCTGAAAGGACCTTGTTAAGCCAGGGGCTTGAATTCCAGACTCCTGTGAAAAAGAGAGGGGCAGGGACAGATGTCTCATAGACTCATAGACTCATAGACTTTAAGGTCAGAAGGGACCAATATGGTCATCTAGTCTGACCTCCCGCATGATGCAGGCCACAAAAGCTGACCCACCCACAACAGAATCTTCCAGCCTGCGACCCCTGTCCTATGCTGCGGAGGAAGGCGAAAAACCTCCAGGGCCTCTGCCAATCTACCCTGGAGGAAAATTCCTTCCCGACCCCAAATATGGCGATCAGCAGAACCCCGAGCATACAGGCAAGATTCTACAGCCGGACCCTCATTTTACCCGCGATGTCCCGGACAGGTGTCCCAGCCAGGAGGTTTGGACTTTCCCTAAGGGATCCTGGTCTGGTTTAACCTGTTCTCCTCCACTGTTCAAAGATAGAGTTAAATGGGCTCCTATTAGGACTCTTTGGTTATTTTAAGTGCTTAAAAGAGCTGACAATAACTTGTGGTGGGACAGGATCTCTGCCTAGCCTCAGAGCTGAAAATCACTAAGAGCTGGATGGAACCTCAAGAGACTGACCTGCAGAGGTCACAGCAGAGAGGCAGGTGGTGGCCAGCAACCGAATGAGCGGCTGGCCAGGCGGTCATTGGAGCGGAACGAGCAGCTGGTGGGGCAGCCAGCCACAGCAAGTTCTCAGATGGCAGAATAAGCAAGGTGCCTTCTTCCCCTGTTGGGAGGGGAACACACACAGATGCACCTCTGACCCCTGGGTCCTCACTGACCAAGGATAACCACTGAGAGTGGGGTATGGTGAGGGAGCAGAGAGGGGCACAGAAAAGGAACTTTTGGTTATAAATCTCAAGAACCTGCGGCAGAAGGCACTGCCCCACGCACTCTGGGGTGGGTATCCTGCTCAGCTTTATTATTATGAATCCTGTTTGTGGCATTTTCCCTAATGTCAGGTGACTTCCCTCCTTTCATTAAAAGTTTCTTTTCTACACTTAGACTCTGTGCTTGTGAGTGGGGAAGTATTGCCTCTCAGAGGTGCCCTGGCTAGGGTTACCATACATCCGGTTTTCCCGGACATGTCCGGCTTTTTGGTAATCAAACCCCCGTCCGGGGGGAATTGCCAAAAAGCTGAACATGTCTGGGAAAAATACCGTCCGGGCACTTCCCCTCCCGCGGCTGCTCTGCTCCTCCCCTGACTCTTTGGCTCTGTTTAAGAGCCGAGCTGCCTGAGCGCTACGGGCTTCAGGCAGCCCCCATGCCTCTGGACCCTGCGCCGCCGGAGCAGAGCAGCTGGAGCCCGGGAGGGGAAGTGCCCGGCCGGCGGCTCGGGGTCCAGAGGCATGGGGGCTGCCCGAAGCCGGTAGCGCTCGGGCAGCTCGGCTCTTAAACAGAGCCGAAGAGTCAGGGAGCAGCAGCAGTCGCCGGAGCCCGCTCTAAGGTAAGCCAGGGATGCCGGCAAAGCTGGGAGTACCATGCGTCGCTGCACAGGTGGGGGGCAGCGCTGGGGGAGCTGCTCCGGGGAGTCACCAAGAAACACTGACTGTGGTGGGGGAGAAGGGGAGGGCAGTGTAAAAAAGGCAGGAGCGTGCAGAGGGATCGGAGCTCTGGCTGCGATGGGCATCGGGCTGCCTTGCCTGCAAGTGGATCGGAGCTCCTGGGGCTGGGGCGTGCTGTGTGGCGCTCAGCTCCCCATTTGTGATGAGACACAGCAGTGTGGTGGATCACTGCAAAATACCTGCCCAATCAGAGCTGTGGGGGCAGGACTTGCAGGTGCTGGCTCCGACAGCTCCCAATTGGAGCTTTTCCCAGCCAATGGGAGCCACTGAGCTTGGCTTGTGGCAGGCCCAGCACGTGGAGACCCCGGCTGCCCCTGATCCTAGGAGCAAACACAATGCCAAAACGAAAGTGTATATTCACTGCAGAACTAAAGACGAAGTTCCCGTGTTTTCGAAGTGGTAGAGACGAATGGGAAGCTGAGTGCATGGTATGTAGACCTGGTACTTACATCTCTGTGAAAAATAAAGCTGCTTTCTCATAGCAAGACACGATGGCTGTCATTATTTCCAGGCATTACAAGGCTGATACAGATGTTTCCGGCCTTGAAGTCATTCTTTCTGTCACAGGACAAACCACCCATAGTGCTTAAGACATTTTTTGAGTATGAATTAAGTGAGATTTACCTCTGGCACATGCATTCACTCATGAGTGTATTCCAAACTTACATCCAAGAAATCGAAAGGGAAAGCAATTCTGTTGTGGAAGTGCTGAACAGTTTGAACTCGGTTCAGACTATCCTTCTTGAACGCAAGACTCACAACTTTATGTCCCTGAAAGTTAAGGGACTACTGGCACAAAAGCGCATGGAAGGAATTGATGAAGAGTGTGACAAATTCTGTGCTGAAGTAAATAATATGTACACCAGATGCTTAGAATATTTGAAGATGTGGCTTAGACCCCTGGAAGAGTTCACTTGTTTCAGGTGGATTACCCTGAGTGAGACACCGAATTGGAGTGATGTGGAACCTTGTATCAAGTACCTGACCGATAAGGGGATGCAAATTGATGACGTGAAGTGTTTTGATCAGTTCAGCAACCTGAAGAAGTTTACAGAAAGTTGCAACAGTGATGAAGAGTTCAGTAATTTGCTAGCACACCAGAAGTGGACCAAATATTTTGAGAAATCCAAAAACATTGAGTGTCATTCAGAACTGTTAAAGATTGCACAGTTCTTCTTTGCTATTCCTTCTCACAATGCAAATGTAGAGCGAATTTTTTCACTGATGCAAAGCCAGTGGACAAAGGAAAGGACCAATTTGAATGTTGAGTCGTTGAAAGGAATTCTACTTATACAGTACAACTTCAGACAAACTTCTTGTAAAGACTTTCATGCCTTCTTAAAGAGCAATCAACCACTGCTGAGAAAAATGTGATCTGCAGAGAAGTATGCGTGAGCACATGAGGAGAAAGAAAACTGAAGAACTGGTGAAAGGAAAGGACTCACTACATATAAAGAATTACGTCCGGGAGGAATTTTTAAATAGCTCAAAATGTCCGGGATTTTACCGGGCGGGGAGGAGAACTGGGTGCTCCAAGGCATCTGGGGAGCTGGGAAACAGAACAGTGTGAGCTGCGTGTCCTGACCGCTCCCGAAAACTGAGTGCCGGGGCAGATCCTCCACTGGTGTAAACTGAGCAGCTTCATTAAAGTCATGGGAGTCTATACTGGTGGAGTGCCTGACTCTAGAATTGGTGCAGCTGTTTCGCTGGGAGGGAGGAGGGGGAATGCGGGGCGCACAGGGGAGGGGGCGGAGACTTTGGGGAAGGGGTTGGAAGGGGCGGAGTTGGGCGGGGCCGGGGCGGGGGAAGAGGAAGGGGCGGGGCTGGGGCGGGGCGGGGAAGGGGTGGAGTTGGGGCGGGGGCGGGGCCCCGTGGAGTGTCCTCTTTTTTCAATGTTCAAATATGGTAACCCTAGCCCTGGCGTGGTGTGTAGTTTTCCCAGGTTACTGGGTGGAGGTTTGAGCTGGCTCTGTGATGCATTGTTGAAAAGGAACCCCTAGATATTGAATCCGGCCCTGGTTGCTGCTGGCTCGACCTGGCAGAAAGGTTACACATGTATGAAGATCTCTGGATAGAAGATGCTACAGAAGTGCAGAGCATTATATTAGAGACCCTTCTGGATCCATTCAGAATATGAGAGTCTGTCAGCCTTGAAGAAAGTAATGGATTTCCTCCTACAGTAAAGACCCTGTATTCTTCATCCCTGTCTACTGCTTCAGCGGGTATATTTGGAAACCTTAAACACCCCTACTTTAAGTTCTGTGAGGCAGGAATATCTTTTACTGTATGTTCCTGCAATGCCTAGCACAATGGAGCCCCCATCTTGGTCAGAGGCTCTTGGTACTGCTGCAATATACATAATTTCTCTAAATCCCACCTCCCCACTCAATTTTTGTAAAAGGGTTTTGATATCAATACATTTTATAGCCCTCATCTAAATACTTCTCAGTTGGACTATACTGGTGTTAGGAAGGATTTGGGATTGATCCTGCACCATTGAGGAAAATGGCAAAAATCTAAATTACTTCAATGGGAGCAGGATTGAGTCTATATCTATTGGATCTTTCAGAAGAAGAGGACTGAAATTTTCCCAGATCCAGGGTACTTCAGTCAGGACTCTTGATTTTATGAAGGCTGTTTTGTAACCTGAAAGCTCTACAAATCACTTATTTGCCTAAGTGCTGGGAAGGAGGAGTGGAGTTTATCAATGGAAACAATAAGGGCATTAACATCAAAAGCAAAAGGATGCCACTCCTATTTACTTTCTGACTTGTTCCAAGAGAAGAGACGATAATCCATTCTGCATCATGCCAGCTAAGGAGAAAAAGTTAAAACATTCTGTTATTCTGCGGGTGGACAATAAAAAAAAAAAGAATAATCAATGATTGACTGCTCCGAGATTTACTAGAGCCAGCCTCACCTGTACTTACTATTAGACAAAGTAAGATTATATGCAGCCTTCTTGCAAATACTTTAAGGATGGATTTTGCAGGCCACTTTATTCAATAATATTGTCTAGGATAAGAAGAGACTGCAGTTTCTTACCACCTTCACACATAGGTCTAAAGTTCAGTCCTGATAGATCTGAGATGATGTTTGCTGCTTTGAAGAAATGGTAGAGGATGTGGCTACACGGTAGGTGGAGAATGCCAGTTTGATTGACTGTCGGATTGGTTCACACCCTCAAGGTCTTGCGCTGTTTCTGGATTTCTAAGAATCAGCTGTTACCAGAAATGTCTTTTTTTTAATTGTGCTGTGGCCAAGAGATTTCCCTCTCAGATGTGGGTCTTGCCAGTTTATCCATGTCTTTGTGCCCGCCAGGCTGGGCTGCTCTAATATACTCTAAATGGGACTGCCCTGGAAGGCTACTTTTAAATTTCAACTAATGTTGAATGCTATTGCCCACCTTTAGTTGATAAGTAGTAAATAATTCTAATGGATAGTGTAGACAAACCAGAGCATAAAACTGCCCCTGTGCTTCAGACTCTGAAGTGGTTGCCAATTTGCTTCCAGGTTCAAGTTAAGGTGCTTATTACATATAAATCCCTAGTCTCTGACCTCTTTCTCTCAAAATCTTGCCTCTCCTTGGGGTTGAATTTACAGAGCTGGGTAAAGGCACTCTGAGTGCCTGGTTCTAGCTATGGCATTCCCTCCCCCTGGACTATCTAGCAGAACCTGAATCTTGCTGTTTGTAGGTCAAATTGCACAAATCATCTCTGGTCTGGTATTTCCATGACATCTCTGGTCTGGTATTTCCATTGATAGGTGTCGCCATAGCCACGGCAAATGGGTGCCCTGGCTGGTACTATATTGGCTCTAGGGGAAAGTCTCCCTGTTGACAAGTGAGAGGGCAGAAAATGGTTGGAAATTTTCAAAGAAAAACAAGCTAAATATTTTCAAATATTGATATTTCCTCCCCTGTTTTCCAATCTGCTCTAGTCACACTATTTTTAATGTCTCGGTTTTAAGTTGTGCTCAAATAGTACTTGGGTGTACTACTACTAATAATAATAATTAATATTATTATAATAATATAAATAAAATATTATATATTTATATATATATAATATATATAATAAAAATAATTGGAGGCTGGTGTCAACACAAGGGCCCACAATCTTGAGAAAAATGCTATGGAATCTTTAATGAACAGACGTTTTTAAGACATCAGACTTATATATCATTCACACAGCGAAGAAGATTTGTGTGCTATCTCAGGTACTTAGCCCCCTCACTATAGTATCTGAGCACCTCACAATGTATTTATCCTCACAACACCCCTGTTAAGTAGGGAAGTACTGCTATCCCTATTTTACAAATGGGGACCTGAGAGGCTAAGGCCCAAATCCTCAAAGGTATTCAGGTACCTAATTCTTATTTAAACCAATGGGAGTTGGCCACCTAAATATCAGTTCAGTTCCCTGCTCCACCATAGGCTTGTCCAAGATCACACCTGAAATCTATGGTGGAGCAGGGAATTGAACTGAGCTCTCCCAAGCAAGCAACACAATCACTGAACTGAACTGTCCTTCCTTTCCCCTAGCTGGATATCTAATAGAGTGGATTTCCTCATATGACCAAAAACAATTGCAAGAGAAAAATCTGTGTGGGATTTTAGACTAAATAGTTTAAAATAAAAACCAAAAGCTTAAGGTGTTTTATAAAGGTAAAAATAAACAAATATTACAGTGCAGGAAGGACTTCACAACTCTGAGTTTTATTTCAGATGGCCTAGGTTTGGACTCATGATTATGCAATGAAGGAGAGTGGACTTACCGAGTGGAGGAAAACATCTGGGAACCTTATTTTATAATGCTTCATAAACTTTGTTTAAGTAAGTATAAACAGCAGACAAAGAAGAAGGATTTTTATGAAAGCGAAAGAGACACATGACCTCCTCCGCAGCACTTAAAAGAGCAATAAGAACTGGCTTTGCCTGCCAGCCCTAAAAAGTCTTAATTTAATGTCAAAGACAAAGGTCTTGTGAGGCAACAGAACTACATTCCAACCCTTACATGTTTATAGCTTCCTCCTATTGCCATAACTCCACCCTCTACACTCGATGAGAAACAAAAGGCAGTCAGGCTTACCCTCTATTTCCTGATCTCTCACTACAGTTGAGAGAATTTCCTGATTTTTCACTTGGTAAATTTTTCAAAGCAAAATATACTGATATAAGGTCGTTGTACATGGGTATATCTGCAAATCTTTAGCCTAGACACACTGCACCAGGGAAAAGCAATACTTGGACAAGTGCTAATTACCCAAGTTTCAAGCCATTACAGTCCAGCGACACTGGGGCTTTTCACTGATGTAGCTACCTTGATATAAAAATCCCTAATGTAGCCAGGCCCATAGATGTATCTTGCAAATTTCAGCACATAATTTAGATTAATGCTGTGAAAAATTGTCCCTGCAGCCATTATGCAAAACTCCTCTACAATTTATGATAAATTTTCTGTAGCTTTATAGAACCTCTCAGACTCTACAGAACAGATATCATTCTCCATTAAGTTCTGCAGGATGGTTCATAAATTTCATTTTAATTCTATAGGAGTTGTCCAGAAAGGGAACCCCATTAAAATCACAATGTACGCATGCACCGTACAGCAATAGTGCCCAGGTAATAAGAGGCACATCTAAGGACGGCCATGTTGAAGGTGAGGATACAAGATCCTGATCACTGTCCAAAGAAGAGCAGAGCCTGGTTAAATTTTAAAGGAATTTGGGAGATATGTTGGGCCAGATTCAAGATCTCTGGGGGTTGCAATACATAACTTTTAGGTGCCTAGAAAATCCTTGCAATCCACAAAGCTTGAGTTAGGCACCTAGGCTCACTATACAATGAATGGGGAGAGAAAGGCACCTAAGAACACAGTCCACAAAATCCAACAAGCTAGGCGGCTTCCTGCCTATGCTAGCCAAAGGGAGATGCTAACAAGAGGCATAGGCGCTAACTCTATGGGTGCTCCGGGGCTGGAGCACTCACAGGGAAAAATTGGTGGGTGCTCTGCACCCACCGGCAGCTCCCGCCCCAGTTTACCTCCGCCTTCTCTCCTGAGTGCGCCGCCGAGTCCTGCTTCTCCCCCCTCCCTCCCAGCGCTTACACTGCAAAACAGCTGTTTCGCATGGCAAGTGGTGGGAGGGAGGGGCAGGAGGAGGAACCCGGTGCACTTGGGGAAGAGGCGGGGCCAGGGCGGGGATTTGGGGAGAGGTCCAATAGGGGCAGGGAGGGGGCAGAGTCGGGCCGGGGCCGGGGCAAAAAATTGGTGCCTGTGACAAGAGGGGTGTGTACAAAGCCCCACCCCTCTCATGCTGTTAGGCACATGGCTCTGGGCTGCAGGGAGACACCTACCTCTGCTTGTGACACACAACCAATAACCCCTATTCTGAAGTCGGACATCTAAGCTGCTCCTTAGAAAAAGCATTTATAACTTTTAGCCCAATGGTTAGAGCACATTCAATTACCCCTTCTGCCTGATGGGAAGAAAGGATTTGAATATAGGTCTCCCACATCTAAGGAGAGTGCCCTAACCACTGGCTTGTTCTCACTCTCTCCTGTTGAAGCTGTTCCACATTGGACAACTAATTAGAGTAATTAATTAGAGTAGGGAGACTGGCTCCTGGGTCTCCCACCTCCCAGATGAGGCCCCTAACCCCCATGCTTTCAAGTCATTCTCACTCTCTGGCCCAGCGATTCCTAAAGTGTTTATTTAAAGTGGAACAGCTTCAACAAGAAAGACTGAGAAAGACCCACATCAGAATACCTCATAGCCCAGGGATTAGGGATGCCCTGTTCAAATCCTTCCTCTCCATCAGACAGAGGGGGGAACTGAACCTGGGTCGCCCACATCCTAAATAAATGCTCTAATCACTGGGCTAAAAATAAGGGGGGGGGCTCCTACTCCTGGATTTTGAATGGGCCCCAATCTGGTGAGTGTGTTCCCAGCTCATCTGCCAGACTGGGCTTTGCATTTGTGCTTATTGAATTTCATCCTATTTACTTGAGACCATTTCTCCCGTTTGAATTTAAGTCCTATCCTCCAAAGCACTTGCAACCCCTTACAGCTTGGTATCGTCCACAAACTTTATAAGTGTACTCTCTATGCCATTATCTAAATCATTGATGAAGATACTGACCAGAACCAGACTCAGAACTGATTCCTGAGGGACCCCACTTGATATGCCCTTCCATCTTGCCTGTGAACCATTGATAACTACTCTCTGGGAATGGTTTTTCAACCAGTTATGTACCCACCTTATAGTAGCTCCATCTAGGTTGTATTTCTCTAGTTTGCTTATGACAAGTTCATGTGAGACAGTATCAAAAGCCTTACTAAAGTCAAGATATACCACATCTACCGCTTCCTCTTCTTCCACACCCCCACATCCACAAGGCTCGTTACCTTGTGAAAGAAAGCTATTAGGTTGGTTTGACATGATTTGTTCTTGACAAATCCATGCTGACTGTTAATTATCACCTTATTACCTTCTAGGTGTTTGCAAATTGATCACTTAATTATTTGCTCCATTATTTTTCTGGGTACTTAAATTAAGCTGACCAGTACGTAATTCCATCCTTATTTCCCTTTTTATAGATGGGCCCTATAGTCAGAGGTGAAAGTAAGCCGGTACGCCCCGGTACGGCATACCGGCAAGAGCCGGTGCACCATACCGGGGTGGATTGGCTTCCCCTGGTGGCAATATAAAAGGCCTGGGGCTCCCAGCAGCAGCTGGAGCTCCGGGCCCTTTAAATTGCTGCCAGAGCCCTGCTGCCGGAGCCCTGGGGAAGCGGCGGCGGGGTTCGGTTGGCAATTTAAAGGGTCCGGGGCCGCAGCAGCCGCTACCGCCCCGGCCCTTAAAATAGCCGCCGGAGACCCGCCGCCGCCTCCCCAGGACTCCGGCAGCAGGGCTCCAGGGACGATCTAAAGGGTCCGGTGCTCCGGTAGACGCTACCGCCCTGGGCCCTTTAAATCATCCCAGGAGCCTGCCGGAGCCCTGGGGTAGCAGCAGCGGTGCTCCGGCGGCGATTTAAAGGGCCAGGGGCGGTAGCGGCGGCCAAGCCCTTTGCCCTTTAAATCGCCACCCAAGCCTCACTGCTGGAGACCTGGGGTAGCGGCAGCATGACTCTGGTGGTGATTTAAAGGGCCAGGGGCTCCCGGCTGCTGCTACTGCAGCGGAGACCCGGGCCCTTTAAAGCTCCGCCAGAGGCCGGGGCCCCAGGGTGGTGGCGGCAGCCGGGAGCCCCCTCTGATGGTGATTTAAAGTGCCCAGGGATCTGCTGCGATAGCAGCAGCTGGAGCCCCGGACCCTTTAAATCACCCCCGGGGTTTCCAGCCGCCTCCGCAGCTGGTAGCTCTGGGGGTGATTTAAAGGTCCCGGGGCTCCCAGCTGCTGCTACCACAGCCCCAGCCCCGGGCCCTTTAAATCCTGATTTAAAGCACCCGGGGATTTAAAGGCCCCACCTCTTCCGGTTGAGGCCCTGCCCCCTACTAAGGACTCAGGAGTACCAGTAAGTCCTTTAAGTTACTTTCACCCCTGCCTATATTTCCCCTTTTCCAGTTCTCTGGAATCTCTCCTGTCTTCCATGATTTTTTGAAGCTAATCGCTAATGGCTCAGTTATCTCCTCATTCAGCTACTTGAGTTTTCTAGGATGTATTTCATCAGGCCCTGGCACAGGCACCAGCTTCCTCCAGGCCCCGGGTGCTCAACCCCCCACTCTGCCCCACGCCCAGCCCTCACCCCTGCCCCGCCTCTTCCTACCCCTGCTCCACCCCAGGCCCCAACCCCATCCCACTCATTATCCCAACCCCGTCCACACACCCCGCCTCTTCCTGCCCCTGCTCCCACCCCACGTCTTCTCGCCCCCTCCCCCAAGCGTGCCCCGTCCCTGCTCCTCCCAGAACAGCTGATTGCAGCGGACAGGAGATGCTGGGAGGGAGGGGGAGGAGTTGATTGGCAGGGCTCCTGGTGGATGGGAGGTTGGGGGGGGGAAGAGAGGGGAGCTGGCTGCTGGTGCATGCTAAGCACCAACTAATTTTTTTTTCCATGGGTGCTCCTGCCCTGGAGCACCCACGGAGTCAGTGCCTATAGGCCCTGGTGACTTGAAGACATCTAACTTGTTTAAGTCATTTTTAACTTGTTCTTTCCCTCTTTTAGCCTCTGATCCTACCTAATTTTTACTGGCATTCACTATGTTAGACATCCAATCACTACTAACCTTTTTGGTGAAAACTGAAACAAAAAAGTCATTTAGCAGTTCTGTAATTTCCACATTTTCTGTTGTTGTTATTTATCCCCCATCCCATTGAGTATCGGGCCTACCCTGTCCTTGGTCTTACTCTTGCTTCTAATGTATTTATAGAATGTTTTCTTGTTATCTTTTATGTCTCTAGCTAGTTTAATCTCATTTGTGCCTTAGCCTTTCTAATTTTGTCCATACATACTTATGTTATTTGTTTATATTAATTCTTTGTAATCTGACTTTTTGTAAGACTCTTTTTTGAGTTTCAGATCATTGAAGATCTCCTGTTTAAGCCAGGGTGGTCATGATAAATTGTAAACATATATATTAAGTAAAATATCACAAGCCTCTTTGGGGCAGGATTTCATAATGGAAAAGTGACTCTAACATATTAATGACTTGATAAAAGAAAGCTACGCTATATGGCCAAACCTAGCACAAATAAAATAATAAGCTTTATTGCCACATACTAACATTCAGCACTGAAGCTGAACAAGCTACAGACATGAGGGATTAGTTCAATGGGTGTGACTGAAGGAAGATGCTAGCACCACCCTAGATGACTGATTCATGAGCTCAGCAAGAATCATAAGAAGGGCAAGAGGTTATGCTAGATTTAGGTAGGTTATGTTTTAAAAAAAGGATCAATACTATTATGCAAACTTTCTGATATCTTAATAAGCATTTAAAAAAATTAGTCCACGGAGGCACAATTCTGCCCTCCTTATGCACGCCTAACTCCCATTAATAGCTCAACGCAGTATCCAGAGATCTCACACTTTCTAAAATTACCCTAACCTTTATGCCACAATCCTACTTTAACTTTTCAAACATCTTCTTAAACATTAAAATTAACATTAACTAAATTCAGTATGCTGCATTTCTCATATACCACTGAGAGCTTTGGCTGAGCAAGGAAGCAGGATTAGGCCCTACTTGTATTCTGATGTAGTTAGTTTAATAATTCAGTGGGTTCCCAACTGCAATTACTGAGATAAGGGCAATCTTTTAAACGAGCGTTTCTCAAACTGGGATCCGTGAGGGTACTCCCGGGGGTCTGTGGACCCTGCTGATCATCTCAACTCCTCCCCCTTCCTCCCAGAACCTCCTGCATGCTGGGGAACAGCTGTTTAAAATTTAAACAAAAGCTCTAGAGCTGTATGTTGATAAAATGTTCTGTCTCTGTGGACCTGATTCTGTAAATATTTAGGCCCCATCCACAAAGGGACTTAAGCTTTGCAAGGCCTAACTTTTTAGGCTCCTTGAAAAATCACTGCAATCCCCAAAGCCTGGGTTACGCACCTATGCTTCCTATACAGTGAATGGGGAAGAGACAGGCATGGGAGAATGGGGTCTACAAAAGCCTGTATACTAGGCAGGGAGATTCCTAAGATAGCCAATGGGAGAGGGGAGAATTAAACCTGGGTCTCCCGCATCCGAGATGAGTGCTCTAAACTATAAACCCACCACCTCCTGTGGCTATTTTGTATGCAGTGAGGCAAACACCTAACTCATTCTTACAAGAAACAACTTAGAGAGACAAGGTGGTTGAAGAAATATCTTTTATTGGACCAACTTCTGTTGGTGAGAGAGACAAGTTTTCAAGCTTACGCAAAGCTATTTTTCAGGTCTGAGAAACTTATTCAGAGTGAATTAATACAAGGTGGAACAGATTGTTTAGCATAAGTAGTTAACACATATTTCAAGGGACCATTCAAGGCGAAGTGGCCCATTAACATCTCTCCAGTTGTAGGGAAGAAAGTGGGGGGAGCAATGGCGGGGTGGGGGGGAGTTAGTGAGTTATAAATTATTGTAATAAACCATAAATCCATTGTCCCTATTCATTCCATGATTTTTAATGCCTAATAGAGTTATGAATTTAAGCTCCCAGGCTCATCTTTTGAAAGTGTTGTGCAAGTTCCCTTTGAGGAAAATACTAGGATGCCATCATGCCAATCTCTTCATGGACCACATTGAAAAAGAATTTCTGGACAAATGCTCCACAAAGCCAATGCCTGAGATACATCAATTATATTTTCATCCTCTGGACAGATAAACTGCCTCATAGATGTCTATCACAATTTCAAGCACCATGACTTGTCCATTAAACTCCCATGCTTAGCATCAACTTCCTGGACACTACAGTCAGTTTCAAAAATGGAACCCTACAGACAACTATATACAAGAAACCCACAGATCACCACACCTACCTTCATAGGTCCAGTAACCACCCCAAACACACCAAGAAATCTGTTACCTACAGCCAGGCTCTCAGATACCATAGAATATGCTTCAGAGGAGAAAGTCCGGGATGTACATCTTAACACACTCAAAACTGCCTTCAGCAAACAAGGACACTCCACCAGAGAAGTAGATCGCATCATGGAACAGTACACCCAAATACTTGCTTCAATATAGAAATAAAGCTCCCTTTGACCGCACTCCCCAGTTGTCACATACCACCTGACACTGGAACTCAAATGGGGTTTCATCAAACAACTACACCCCATCCTTGAGGGGGACTCCATCCTGAAAGAAATCTTTCCTGAATCTCCTCTTCTGGCCTTCAAACTACCCCCAGTCTCTCCAACCTCATCATCAGGAGCAAGCTCCCCACAGAGCAGGACACACCAACTCAAAGCAGCACCAGATGCCTTCAGAACAACAGATGCAAAACCTGCAGACATATCTCCACTTCTACAATGATCAACAGTCCCCACCACACACCTTTAAAGATCCATGGGTCTTTCACGTGCCTATCACAACATGTGGCATACCTCATCCTGTGAACTAAATGTCCCAATAGCAACTATGTGGGTGAAGCCAGACAATCACTACGCTCTTGAATGAACTCACAGAGGAAAATGATTAAAGACAAGACCTGTAGTTGAACACTTTTCACAAAGCAATCACTCTATATCTGACTTACCAGTCCTCACCCGGCTCAAAGGAAACCTGCACAACACTTTCAAAAGATGAGTCGGGGAACTTAAATTCATAACTTTGGCTGACACTAAAAATCATGCACTGAATAGAGACACTGGATTTATGTCTTATTACAACAATCTATAATCCACTAACAACCCCTTAACCCAACTGCTTCCCCTCTCCCGCCCCCACCCTTTCCTCCCTATGACTGGAGGGATGTTAACAGACCACTTCACCTTGAATAGTTCCTTGAAATATGTGTTAACTACTTATGCCAAAGAATCTGTTCCACCTTGTATTTAGCTGTGACACTCTGAGTAAGTTTACCAGACCTGAAGAGCAGCAATGAGTAAGCTTGAAAGCTTGTCTCTCTCTCCAACAGATATTGGTCCAATAAAAGATATTACCTCACCCACCTTGTCTCTCTAATATTCTGGGACCAATATGGCTGCAACACCACTGCATACAGGAAACAACTTAGGTACCTAACTCCAGGAGAGAGGTTCCTATTTGTGCATCACAAGCAGAAATAGGCACCTCCTTACTTCCTGAATTTAGGTTCCTAGTACCTCTGTGAGAGTGGTGGGGCTTAGGATACTCCCCTTTCTTTGGCATCCCATTGGCTAGTGTAGGCCACTCCTCACCTAGCATGTTGGCTTTTGTGGACTTCATTCTTACGCTCCTATCTCTCCCCACTCATTGTATGGGGAGCATAGGAGGCTAACTCAGGCTGTGTAGATCACAGTATTGTTCCAGTGATTTTATCGGCATCTAAAACTTAAGCATTGTGACACTCAGCATTGCAATGCCTAAGTCCCTTTTGTGGATCCTGGCTTAGATATACGTTGAGCATGAGTCTTGCAGGTAAGATAGGCAAGGGAGCACCTATCTCCACCCTGCTTGAGGCTTAGGTGTGAAATAGGTGTCCAGACGCCTGCCTGAGGTTGCAGTGCACATGTCCTAAGGGACTTTTATAGTGAAAATGTAGGCACCAAGTGAGTTTAGGCACCTACAGAGTTAAGCAGCAGCCATGTAGGGGTTTTGTGGCTTGCAATAGTGCCTAAACCTGGGATTTAGGCACCTAAATCTGTGTTTTAGGTGTCTAAGACCATTTATGGATCTGAGCCTTAGTCCTGAACTCTTACTGCTGTGAATAGCCCCACTGACTTAATTATAGACAGGTATCAAGATCAAGCCCTTAATTTGGTGTCTAATACCAAAACCACACTAAGCAACTATAGTTTATGTACAACACTGTAAAGCAGTGAGATACTGTCACTTATTCCAGGGATGTACTCCAATGTTTATCCTTTTCTCTCTTCTGACCAATTAAATTCCACTACCTAACCATTTTCCATTGATGCTGAAGACTTTTGCCAGCAGACAGAGAGAGCTGCTATACAGGTTTTCTCTTTTCTCCCCAGCTGGAATGGGTTGCTAATCTTTCACTGCCTGACCTTTGCCTTAAAAAGTGATGTATTTTGTAAAGGTGCAACTGGGCTCATCCTCTGTAATTTGATTTCTGTTTGCAGTGCAATGGCTGGTTTATCTGTTTTGTGTTTAAATACCATAGTTTTATTCAGCAGATTAAAAAATATCATTATGACTCTTCAGAGTCAAATATATAAATATGTGAAAAATAAATAATACTGAGAAAACTAGTCAGACAATACATATTGTGTGCCACTGTTACTGTTTAAAGGACTGTCATCTTTATGCTCTTGGGACTTCATTATACAACAGAAGGATATAAGGATTTTCACACTGAAAATATCACAAAAGCTAAAAATCTCATCATAAATTAGTGAGGAAAGCTGTTGTATTTAGAAAAGCATTTTTGTTTTAAAAATATTGAGCCTGACTCTCCATTTTGGTGTAAATGACTACACAAGGTCCAAAGCAGTGGGGAACAGGCTGTTTAAAACAAACAAACAAAAGTAAACCTCCCCGCCCCCCAAGCCTGACTTCTATTATTGTGAACTGATGAAAACTTGAAATGTTAAATTATGAAGCCAAGGTTACAGATAGATGACAATACAGTAAGGAAATTTATTCCATGCTGTTTTAAACATTTTGTGCTGCACTTATTGGGCCAAACCCTGAAGTCCTTGCTCGTTTTCTAGGTTCTGATTCATCAAAGCACTTAAGCACCATTGATTTCAGTGGGACTTAAGCATGTGCTTTGCTGAATCAATACCTTAGTCAAAAAAAATTTTCATTGAAGTCAGTGGGAGTATTTTTGTCTGAGAAGTACTACGGATATCAAGTTTTGCCTTTTGTGTCTTACATTTGAGATTGGGTAAGTCCAAGTTGACAGTCTGTGCCTTGCGCTAGTTCTTGCTGCACCCTTACCTCTGATTCTCTGCCCAAACCAGTTCTCTCTCTGGTCACTCCTGCTTCTACCAACATTTGTGGCAATAGGAGCTTCACACACAGGGAGATACTTATCTCCACCCAGACTTGTCAAGCACAAGGTCATAGCTATGTATTCCAGTTGTTTGTTATTTAGAACATGGTTTCTATTTTGCAGCAAAAGATAGATTACTTTTTCCTACTTTATCCCTCCCCAAGCCTTTGCCAGTTCAGCACATTTCAATGGCGTTAAAAGGTGTATCCCTTATATTTATCAGCTTTTAAATGTTTAATGCACACCTGCCATCCTTTGAATGGTATAAAAAGAAACATTTGGGCAGGAAAATAGGAGTATATATTTTAACTCTATAGAATTGTATTGGAGTGGGAGAATTTCTGCAGGAAACAAAAGATGGGAAATGGTAAATATTTTGCTGATAAATAAGGATTGTCTATCTCAGCTAGGGGAGGTTGGCATGTATGTTTTAGGGTTCTGCTGTAGTTTGATTTTCTAATTAATTCTTATCAATTACAGGTCATTGGTGTGTGGACACTTATGGAAAATCTATAGCATTTAATAGACATAAAACTATTGAATACTATAGGTTTTCAGAGCAATTTCTATAGAATTTATTAACAATGTAATTTCTATAGCTTTTGGAATCACCGTATGGAATTCTATTTGCAAGACAGAATATTTGATTAAAATTCACCTGGTGGTTTTGAACCATCCTAAAGGCTATAATTTTCTATTAATTTCCATGGGACTTTCTAATAAGGGGAGGGGTTAAGTTTTTGCATTTTTGTAGCTTGGTCTTGAAAGAGCATCTACTTTTGTGGCTTGAGCAGTGATCAAAGTAATTTGGCATCCAGCTCATCACTGAAAAATCAAATATGGTCCTAAATGCCCTGCCGCCGCCGCCACCCCCCAATATTCACAGTTTTTTTGCTTGAAAACAGAAAACTCCAAAGCTGGAGTCTGTTGTCCATACAACAGAAGAGTAAAATGTTGCTTGCAGATTTGGTATAAAATAAGGCCTCCTTTTCAGGAAAAGCAGATTGGCAATGGAAACGGTGAGAAATGGTCATGCAGGAAAATGCTCCCTTCATTCTTTATGAAAAGCAGAATTTTCCCCAGGTTTCACAAGGCTCCACAATTGCCAATTCTCAGGATAGCTGATGTTTTCCTTTAGCCCCAGAGTTCCTGGAGTCAGGGGATAAAAAGCTTCAACTAGCTTTTATGGTTGCAAGGAAAAACTTAAGGTGACCTCAGTGCAGCCGGATGGCTCAGACACCACAAGACCAAGCAGCCAGAATGAGTTATTTGCACAACAGTCTCATGATAATGGGGGTCTTGACTCCGGGTTTTGAAAGGCTGGGGGTTGCCAATACCGTGCCCAGGGCTTGGCTGGGGAAGCTCCAACCAGGGCTGGAAGCCTGGTCCAGCCGGCCAGATGCCTGCTGACCTCTTGGGGGGCAGCTGCCTGATGATATTGAATCACAGCATTGTATGTGCTTGCAGACAGAGAGAGGCAAGGAAGAGGGGAAATCTCAGCGCGCTCAGCCTAAGAAGCGGGGAGAGCAGGAAGCTGAGCCGGCTCAAGAGCCTCCCTTCCTAGCCGCAAGGTGCAGTGGAAGCTAGCGCGGCCCCTGGGGGCAGCGGAACCATTGTCAGCGCGGCAGAGAACCCGGGGGGAAGCTGAAAACCAGAGCACCACGTGCTGGGTGCGTTTCCATGGTAACCAGTGCGGCGTCTAGCGGAGGAACATGTCTGCCGGGGATGAAGGGTCCGAGCGGCGCTTCGCTTTCCGCTATCTCCCCCAGAAACCCCTCCCGTCCCTGGAGAACAGGGACACGCAGGGCCGACTCCGCAAATGGTGGGAGGGGGAAACGCTGCTAGCTCCCTGGGGGCATGGTGCGCAGGAGGCTGGGATCTGCTGGGAGGGGAGAGAAGGGGGAGGGGCTGGGATCTGCTGGGAGGGGAGAGAAGGGGGAGGGGCTGGGATCTGCTGGGAGGGGAGAGAAGGGGAGGACTGCAGGGCAGGAGGGGCTGGGATCTGCTGGGAGGGGAGAGAAGGGGGAGGGGCTGGGATCTGCTGGGAGGGGAGAGAAGGGGGAGGGCTGCAGGGCAGGAGGGGCTGGGATCTGCTGGGAAGGAGGATGAAGAGGTTATTGATGTTACACTTTCCCTTGGATATATGGATTAACGTGAGGGTTGCCAGGTGTCCAGTTTTCGACCGTAATGCCCTGTCGAAGGGGACCCTGGCGGCTTTGGGCAGCACCGCTGACCAGGCCTTTAAAAGTCCGGCCGGTGAAGCAGCGGGGTTAAGGCAGGCTCCCTGCCTGCCCTGGCTCTGCACAGCTCCTGGAAGCGGCTGTGAGGTCCCTGCGGCCCCTACATGCAGGGAGGCTCCACATGCTGCCCCCACCGCGAGTGGCGGCTGCGCAACTCCCATTGGCCGGGAACCGTGACCAATGGGAGCTGTGGAGCTGGCACTAGGGGAGGGGGGCAGCATGCAGAGCCTCCTTGGGCTCCCATGCACCTAGGGGCTGCAGGGACCTGGCAGCCACGGGAAGCGCCGTCGGGACCCCACACCACCTCCTGCACCCCAACCCCCTGCCCCAGTCCAGAGTCCCCTCCCACACCCAATCTCCCTCCCAGAGCCTGCACCCCCATTCCCCAGCCTGAAGCCCCCTCCTGCACCCCAAACCTCTCATCCCTGGCCCCACCCCAGAGCCCACATCCCCAACTGGAGCCCTCACCCCCCTTCTGCACCCCAACCCCTGCCCCAGCCTGGTGAAAGTGAATGAGGGTGGGGGAGAGTGGGTGATGGAGGGAGGGGGGATAGAGTGAGGGGGGCAGGGCCTCAGCGAAGGGGCAGGGACGGGGCTTGGGGAAAGGGAAGGTGTGGGGACTCGGGGAAGGTGTGGGGCAGGGGTGTTCGGTTTGTGTGATCAGAACGTTGGCAACCCTAATTAACATCAACCTTGTTTTGCAGTAAAACTGTGGTGAGTCCAGAGCTTGACTTACTGCAGATCTTTTCAGTGTTTTTCAGGCATGTAAAGAGCTGTTTGGAGGACAGTTCCTGAAGCAAAGTTAATTGCTGTTATTTTAAATAAAATAATATAGATATCAGCCTTGCAAAATTCTTCTTGCCCTAGAAGAGTAATTTTTTAATCTATTGGACAGATGAATAAAATATAATGAAAAAATAATTATCAACAGTTGTCATGAAAGGGTGAGAGTGTGGTTTTTGTGCCTGGGCTAGAAAATATATAGATAATTTTCAACTGCTGATATATTCTAAAGGGATGTGTCCAGTGTGTGTGTTTTTTAATATTATTAGTTCCATGTTCTGGGTTTCAGGTCCATGCATGGCAGAATCACCGTGCAAGCATTCAGTTTTGACCAACATTTTAAGGCCTATCGAAAGGATGAATTTGTTAAGGTAGTTATAAATCTATCACATTTAATGGTTCCTTTTTAAAGGAACTGTAACTTTTTTTGTGCTGGAATAACACTTAAACTTTCCCATTATATCTGCTATATTATGCTTTTACAAGTGGCGAACAGTCACCGTAAATTTGATAATAGGTGGATTGGGGGCAGGAGCGCCGCCAGCTTTTCTGCCGCCCTAGGTAGCGGAAGGTCTCACCCCAAAATGCCGCCCCCCACAGAGGCGGCGGAAGGTCCCGCCGCCGAAATACCGCCGCAGTTGCCGCCCCCCAAATTGTAGCGCCCTAGGTGACTGCCTAGGTCGCCTAATGAGTTGTGCTGGCCCTGATTGGGGGTGAGGTGCTCATATTTTTGGTGAGCTGTGTAATACTATGATAGTATTTTACAGGCAATGTTAACATTTCTCTGTTGGTCCCGTGAGGCAACATAAGAACTAAAGAATGGGACTCTGGTTGGTTCTGGTCCTGGCTGCCATTAGTTCTCCGTTGATATTTGGGAGATAGTCATGTAGGCCTGCCCTAGATTTTCAGAAATGCATGTGAATATGCAGTTAATGCAATCAGTTGCTCAATCACAGTAATTATATGCACAAGCTAGACGTGCATGTGCATTTAGAAGTTTGAAGAAGTGAGGCCATGTTTTCAGAGGTGCTGAGAACCTGCAGTTCTCGTTGACTTCAGTTGGTCTTATAGATGCTTAGTATTTCTGAATATTAGGCCCTTTGTCTTTAATCTCTGTGTTCCTCAATTTCCTTGTGTATAAAAGAGGATATATTCACCTCTGTAAAGTGATTTGATTTAGTAGCGAGAATGCATCTGTTTAGTGTAAAAGTAGGTTGGTTTCCTCTCTTATTTGTTGAATAGACATTTGACAACGTCAGCTGATTTTTCTTGGAGATTAATTCACAATCAGGTGGTAACATAAAAGAAAAACTCTATTCAGAAATGTAGCTAAGCATCTGAGCTCCCTCTGGTATTATTCTACATCGTAATTGACAAAGACTTATTAAAGACACATCTACTGTCTCCTTAACACTTTTTTTTTAGTGGTAAAATGATAAATTAGTTTAATTGTAGAGATTACATATAGTAATTTATGGTTTATTTTTCTAACTTTGGTCTGCAGAAAGTATGAAAATTATGTATGGATTTTGATTATACTGCAGAAAAAAGCATTCTGATAATTCCCTATTCTGCAAAACTTTGTCATGCACTTAAAATTAATCAGGCCAAGCACCAGGCATAGTTTGGGACAACTGATGTTTTGCAGACTGAAAACCTCAAATTTGCATACATAAATACCTTTGTGGGTATATTTAAAAAAAAAAATGGTTAGTCAAAATTGCAAAGGCATAAACTTGGGGATGTAATTTTTGGGTATGCAAACTCAGAGATCATACTGAAGCCACTTATTTATTGGGCCCTAAAATTTGTCATAGAAATGTAATTTATTGCTTTGGTTGATATTATGAATCTCATTTTGTTAACTTTCATTTTTAATTTGAAATTTTAGGCATTTTTTAATGATCCAAATGTTAGCGCCAATTTGAAATTGCTTACAGCTTCTGGACAGTGGACTACACTAGGTAAATAAATTTAGAATAAGTTAGTCTTTTAAATCTTTCTCTGTGGTAACTATATTTTCTCCAGTTAATGTTTTGTAACAATGACACGATTCAGATCTGTACCTTCACCCTCATGAAATAAAATTTGCAGCAGAAGATCATTAAAAGGAATCTCCTTCCTTTAAACCGTTGCTAAGGGCCATTAATCTAATTTCTGTCATTAAATTGTCACAGTTAAATGGTAAACTTCCTCACTGATATTTAAGGCTAGCCCATTTCTTTAATAATAAAGGAGACTCAGGTCCCACATATGTTAACAAGTAAAACTGTTTTTGTAAATCGACTGCTGACTTGGTTACACTGTCCACACACCCAACAACACAATTGTGTGTCAGGAGTGGTTGTAATCGTGCCTACTACCTCACCAGGGTGCAGTGTCCAGAAGAGTCTCAGAGAGGCAACCACAACATTTGGGGGATATTCTCTGAATTGTCCTACTGCAAAGAGAGTTGGGAGGAAGAGAACTAACTAGGGCTGTCAAATATCAGAGGGGTAGCCGTGTTAGTCTGGATCTGTAAAAAGCAACAAAGAGTCCTGTGGCACCTTATAGACTAACAGATGTATTGGAGCATTACAGGTGCCACAGGACTCTTTGTTGCTTAGGGCTGTCAAGTGAATAAAAAACTTAATTGCAATTAATTGCGTGATAAAAAAAATTACGATTAATTACACTGTTAATAATAGAATACCATTTATTTAAATATTTTTGGATGTTTTCTACATTTTCAAATATTGATTTCAATTAAACACAGAACACAGTGTACAGTGCTCACTTTATATTTATTTTTTATTACAAATATTTGTGCTATAAAAAACAAAATAGTATGTTTCAATTCACCTCATACAAGTACTGTAATATCTCTTTATCATGAAAATTGAACTTACAAATGTAGAATTACGTACAAAAAAAACTGCATTCAGAAATACAACAATGTAAAACTTTAAAGCCTGCAAATCCATTCATTTCTACTTCTTGTTCATTCAGTCACTTAGACAAATACGTTTGTTTACATTTGCAGGAGATAATGCTTCCCGGTTCTTGTTTACAATGTCACCTGGAAGTGAGAACAGGTGTTCACATAGCACTGTTGTAGCCGGCGTGACAAGATATTTACGTGCCAGATGCATTAAAGATTCATATGTCCCTTCATGCTTCAAGCACCATTCTAGAGGACATGCATCCATGCCAATGAGAGGTTCTGCTTGATAACAAGCCAAAACAGTGCAGACCGATGCGTGTTCATTTTTATTATCTGAGTCAGATGCCACCAGCAGAGAGTTGATTTTCTTTTTTGGTGGTTCGGGTTCTGTAGTTTCCACATCGGAGTGTTGCTCTTTTAAGACTTCTTAAGCATGCTCCACATCTCATCCCTCTCAGATTTTGGAAGGCACTTCAGATTCTTAAACGTTGGGTCGAGTGCTGTAGCTATCTTTAGAAATCTCACATTGGTACCTTCTTTGCATTTTGTCAAATCTGCAGTGAAAGTGTTCTTAAAATGAACATGTGCTGGGGTCATCATCTGAGACGGCTATAACATGAAATGTATCGCAGAATGCGGGTAAAAGAGAGCAGGAGACATACTATTCTCCCCCAAGGAGGTCAGTCACAAATTTAATTAATGCATTATTTATTTAGCAAGTCATCAGCATAGAAGCATGCCAAATTTCAATTGGTATTCTATTGTTTAACAGTGTGATTAAAACTGTGATTAATTGTGATTAATTTTTTTAATAGCAATTAATATTTTTGAGTTAATTGCATGAGTTAACTGCGATTAAGGTAGAACTAACATGGTTACATGAGCACTATGGGGGCCCTGTCTACAGAATAATATAAGCATGACCTAGCTGTTGGACGAAAGCCAAGTGGTAGACTGTGCCAGTTGTAAAAGTGACACAAGGTTAAACTCATGGTTAATTACCTTGTGCCCTGTCACTAACTGGTCGCAGACTCAGCTAAGTGTTATAACATAGACAAGACCTTAAAGGAGCATAATCAAAAAGGAAATGAAACATGAGTGCAGGACAAAATCCTATAATATGTACAACCATATATAAGAGATTGTAAAAGCACCACAAGAAAATGCAAATGGTAATACAGTAGAATTTTGTGTCTAATTAAGTATTTATAAGGTCTGAATCATACTGGTATCAGAGCAATGGCTCTGTGTTTTAGGAAGACAAAGGTATTATCCCTCAAGAATTTGCACTCTGCAACTTGGTTTGGCTGCAATTACTCTGTGTGTGTGTGTTTGTGCGTGCGGGTCTAATCCACACATTTCCTGGGTGTGGAGTTCTGTCCCATCTAGTGGCGGGGGGAGAGAGAGAGAGAGAAAAAAAAGAAAATGAGTCTGCTAACAGCCAGTTGGCTTTTAGCTCATGCGGTAGAGGCTCATGCACTAAGCTCCAGCGGTCCCCTCGGTTCGATCCCGCCTGCTGATGACTGGGGTCTGTCGGTGTTACACGTGCGTGCATGCATGCAGTTACTCTGTGTGTGTGTGTGTGTGTGTGTGTGTTTCCCCATTCCTGCTCTCTGGAATGGGCAGGGAAGTTCCCCACCGTACTTTGACACCAGACACTCTGCCTTGTTATCTGCAAAGTTTCATCTTCCTAGGATACTGTATTTGGCCTTTAACACAACACAGCCCTGCTAGTTGCCTCTTTCCCAGTCATCAAACTGTAGCAAGCAAAAGAAAATATAATAGACCGAATCAAGGTAATCTTCCCTCTCTCCTGCTTTGGGCAAGAGTTTTTAAGCTATCTGACCTGCCTGTGTGACTTTCCAGCCCCCTTCTCAGGGAAGGTCAGCAGGTTACATACCTCCTGCTGGGGTCAAAGGGTCACCTGCCAAGCATCCCGGCTTTTTAACTCCTTCTGGTCATGAACACATCTCGGTATGTTAAGCACAGGAGTAATGCATTTTATTTCCATGAACCAGAAGTGTTTGCTCTCTGAACACTGAATGGCCAGTATACTCCATCACATTTTACTCTTTCTTTAAAACCTGCCTTCCCTCTCTCTGCTTACTTTTTTCGGTTAAGTATGTGGGCTCATTTTTCTCCCCTTAGTTTTCATGTACATTTTTTTCTGAAAAGTATAGTAAGAAAACACAAGCTGATGATCTTCCAGCATTCTCTTACTCTTCCTTAAATTTGCAGATCTTCAGCTCTAGCTACCCTGTGTATTTGAAAGTGTGGAGCTGCACTTTAATTAAGCATCACAGTCATAAGCTACACCTCTACCCCGATATAATGCAGCCCGATATAACACGAATTCGGATATAACGCGGTAAAGCAGCACTCCGGAGGGGTGGGGCTGCGCACTCCGGCGGATCAAAGCAAGTTCGATATAATGCGGTTTCACCTATAACACGGTAAGATTTTTTGGCTCCCGAGGACAGCGTTATATTGAGGTAGAGGTGTATGTGTAAGCTTCTGCCTAAAATAGTAATAGATCTGGAGAAAAGTTAGTATATAATTAACTTCTAATCATAGAACTGGACTGGAAGGGACCTGGAGAGGTCATCTAGTCCAGTCCCTTGCACTCATGGCAGGACTAATTATCTAGAGCATTCCTGAGAGGTGTATATCTAACCTGCTCTTAAAAGTTTCCAATGATGGAGATTCCATAACCTCCCTAGGCAATTTATTCCAGTGATTAACCACCCTGACACTTAGGAAGTTTTTCCTAATGTACAGCCTAAACCTCCCTTGCTGCAATTTAAGCGCATTGCTTCTTGTCCTATCCTCGGAGATTAAGAAAAACATTTTTTCGTCTTCCTCCTTGTAACAGCCTTTTATATACTTGAAAACTGTTATCATGTCCCCTCTCAGTCTTCTCTTCTCCAGACTAAACAAACCCAATTTTTTCAATCTCCCTCACAAATCATGTTTTCTAGACCTTTAATCATTTTTGTTGCTCTTCTCTGGACTTTCTCCAATTTGTCCACATCCTTTCTGAAATGTGGCTCCCAGAACTGAACACAATACTTCAGTTGAGGCCTAATCAGAGCAGAGTGGATGAATTACTTCTCGTGTCTTGCTTACGACACTCCTGCTAATACATCCCAGAATGATGTTTGCATTTTTTGCAACAGCGTTACACTGTTGACTCATATTTAGCTTGTGGTCCACTATGACTCCCAGATCCCTTTCCACAGTACTCCTTCCTAGGCAGTCATTTCCCATTTTGTATGTGTGTAACTGGTTGTTCCTTCTTAAATGGAGTATTTTGCATTTGTCCTTATTGAATTTCATCCTATTTACTTCAGACCATTTCTCCAGTTTGTCCAGATCATTTTGAATTGTAATCCTATCCTCCAAAGCACTCGCAACCCCTCCCAGCTTGGTATCATCCACAAACTTTGTAAGTGTATTCTCTGTGCCATTATCTAAATCATTGATAAAGATATTGAACAGAACTGGACCCAGAACTGATCCTTGCAGGACCCCACTCATTATGCCCTTCCAGCATGACTGAACCACTGATAACTACTCTCTGGGAACGGTTTTCCAACCAGAGTTTTGCACCCACCTTATAGTAGTTCCATCTAGGTTGCATTTCCCTAGTTTATTTATGAGAAGGTCATGCAAGACAGTATCAAAAGCTTTACTAAAGTTAAGATATACCACGTCTGCCGCTTCCCCCTTATCCACAAGGCTTGTTACCCTGTCAAAGAAAGCTATCAGGTTGGTTTGACATGATTTGTTTTTGACAAATCCATACTGACTGTTACGTATCACCTTATTATCTTCTAGATGTTTGCAAATAGAATGCTTAATTATTTGCTCCATTATCTTTCCCGGTACAGAAGTTAAGCTGACTGGTCTGTAATTCCCTGGGTTGTCCTTATTTCCCTTTTTATAGATGGGCACTATATTTCCCCTTTTCCAGTCTTCTGGAATCTCTCCCATCTTCCATGACTTCTCAAAGATAATCGCTAGTGGCTCAGATATCTCCTCAGTCAGCTCCCTGCGTATTCGAGGAAGCATTTCATCAAGCCCTAGTGACTTCAAGACATCTAATTTGTCCAAGTAATTTTTAACTTGTTCTTTCCCTATTTTAGCCTCTTCTGATCCTACCTTATTTTCACTGGCATTCACTACGTTAGACATCCAATCACCACCATCTTTCTTGGTGAAAACCTAAACAAAGAAGTCATTAAGCACCTCTGCCATTTCCACACTTTCTGTTATTAATTCCTCTCTTTCACCTCCCTCCCCCCTCCCCCACTGAGTAATGGGCCTACCCTGTCCTTGGTCTTCTGCTTGCTTCTAATGTATTTGTAGAATGTTTCCTTGTTACCCTTTATGTCTCTAGCTAGTTTGATCTCGTTTTGTGCCTTGGCCTTTCTAATTTTGTCCCTACATACTTGTGGTATTTGTTTATATTCATCCTTTGTAATTTGACCTAGTTTCCACTTTTTGTAGGACTCTTTTTTGATTTTTAGATCATTGAAGATCTCCTGGTTAAGCCAACATGGTTTCTTGCTTCTAATTTTATTATCTGCTATTATCTGAGTTGATAATATAGATTCAAATGCTACATCTATTCCCTGGGAAATGAATGACTGTCTCTGGATCATTAGGGTAACTGATGCAATAAGTGGATTTTTGCTAGGGCCTGAAAAATTTACCCAACAGCCAACACCTATGAGGATGGACATAAAATACCTTTGCATCTGCACCTACAAGCCATGCCCACCCAAAGCCACACCCTTTGCAAATTTAAAGAAAAGGAACCAGCAGTGTGCTGTATTTCATTGGAATAGGTCGACTTTCTATTTATACATTTTAACAAGGTAACTTATTTTAGCTCTTGCAATCTTGTCTTTTATAGGCTTCACTCTATTTCTCCTGTCTCATAACCACAATGTATCCTTTCCTGTGTTGTCTTTCCATGGCTATTTCCTCACTTTCCTCCCATTGCATCTCTACCTCCTCCCCATACTTTTTCTGCCTTGTTCTGGCTCAAAATCTGTCACTTTGTATTCCTTTTCTAAATGATCCCATTAATCACTCCCTCTCTCTTGCTCATTTTCTCCCCTTTCCCCCCAGTGCCCCGCACATACAAATATTACCAGATTCCTAGTAATCTAAGTACTAAATCTAGTAAATGGAGACTGATGCAAAAATGTGGGGACTTTCACTGCCCAGAGTACTGCTCAGGTGTGGAATCAATTCATCACTCCCCAGCAGCTGGTAAACTGGGAGCTGCTGGGATTCTTATTAGGATGCTGTCCTAGGACTCTGCTTAGCCTCCAACTAACATTTGAGGTGTCAGATTAATTGGAATCTCCCCTCTCCTGCCCCTTTTGGCTGCAAAGTAAGATAAATATTTTTTCTCTCTTCTGTTCCCCCTCTCATGCCAGTCTCCTGGCTGCTTTAGTGGGGGTATTTCTACCGTTTCCCACTCTCTAAAAAGCTCTTGTCCCCATTGCCTGTCTACTGCTCCTAGCTTTTCTAAGCAGTAGCAGCAAAGTCAAATTGATCTGATTCTTGTCAATTTCACTGCTGCCCACAAGTTTTGAATAGCAGCAGTGAAAACTAACCAGTAGCTTTCACTTTGTAGTAGTAGTGGCACTGCACGTGTCTGTCAACAGACTTAAGGAGACCGCACTGCATCTGTTCAAACTCAATTCACATATGCAGAATTATCTTCAAAGGACTAGAAATACCTGTTTTATTTTTTTTATTTTTTTAATAAAAGCTTTAATTCTGCAGAAGCTGGCAGTATTTGCCTAGGAAAAATTCCCAGTTGCCCCACACAAAATGGATTTTTCAAGCTCTAATGACAGTCATCTATAGACCCTGTGTTTTTGAAATCTATGAGAGACAATCTAAAATTAGAAAAGTTATCAGTATAAACCACTACTGCAATTTTAATTCACTGAAATGGTTTTTACATGTCATTTGAACCCACGAAATATCACTGTGACCCTCGGTTTTTAAAATAGTTCCAGTTTAACCCTAATATAAGCATTGAATACATGGTTTTACTTAAGTTTTAAATCACGTTTTTATAAATAGTAATTTGCACTGAAAACCTCAATGCACACCAGTACACAAAAACAAAACCTCAAATATTGGTCATATGTGCCGGATGTTCTCTTAAAAAAAAGTCTTATGAAGGCTTTTAGTTGGGGTTATCTGATTATCAATTTTCTTATTTAAAATTTAAGAATAAGAATTTAGGATGTGGTAGATATATTTCACACATCCAGTTCTTGATTTGCCTCTGTGGATCCCCACTTTAGAAGATGTACCCCATGTTGATGAGATTCAATGCTGCTGGCAGAAGTAAAGCTACTTGTGGTACTCTACTGTACAAATGTCCCAGAACTGGAGACTAAAAAAGGCCCTGCCCCCATACTGTACCTGTTTTTTTTGTTTGTTTGTTTGTTTCCTACCTGCAAAGTTAGCAGAAGACCATCTCTCCCCATTCTGTTGATGTTTGTTGGGGTGGTATTCAGATTGGTTAGTCCTGTCCAGGGAATTCTGAGTCTCTCCAATTAGTTCCAGATCTCATATCTCAAATGGAGAGGAGATTCCATTACAATCTTTAATCTCGTCACCTACCATTGTCAGTTTGGTTTCTGAATGCCTAGGGGATGAACATCTATTGTCTTTCTGACAATCTTAGAAAACTTTTCCTGGATTTCAGGAGACTATGAGGAAGTCATATATGGAAGTCTTCAAATATGTAAAATATTGTTATAAAAAAGACAATGATCAATTGTTCTTTATGTCCACCAAGGATAGGATGAGAAGTAATTGGCTTAGTTTGCAGCAAGGGAGATACAGGTTGGATAATAGGCAAAAGTGTCTAACTGTGAGGATAGTTAACCTCTGAAACAAGTTACCTAGGGAGGTTGTGGAATCCCAGTCATTAGAGATTTTTAATAACAGGTTAGACAAACACCTGTTAGGGATGGCCTTAGATATACCGTATATACTAGGTCATAAGCCGGTTCATTTATAAGCCGATCCCCCCAAGATGGATAAGTAAAAATGGAAAATAAGCCGACCCTATAATTCAGGGGTCAGCAAACTTTGGCTCCCGGGCCATGAGGATAAGCCGCTGGTGGGCCGAGATGGTTTGTTTACCTCGAGGGTCCGCAGGCACAGAGGTAAACCTAAGTAAACAAAGTGTCCCGGTGCGCCAGCTGCTTACCCTGACGGGCCGGGACAGCAACTGGTGGGGAATTTTTTTGGGGGGGAGAAGCTGTGAGTCAGGGGAGTAACCCCTGTGATCACCCCCCACATGACCCCATCCCTAGCCCGGGACCCCCACACTCTCCCCATCCCATCCCTTCCCACCTTATCTGGGGAGGGCCAGGGGAGGATGTCTCTGACCTGGCTGGAGCTGCTCTGGCAGGCTAGGCAGCGCGGCCGCAGCCTGCTCCACCGGGCCAGACTGGGCGGTGCGGCTGCAGCATGTTCCAGTGGGCTGGGCCGGGTGGCACGGCTGCAGCATGCTCCGGCGGCATGGCCACAGCCTGCTCTGGGGAGCGGGGCCAAGTGGCACGGCTGCAGCCTGCCAGCCCCGGAGCTGCAGCTGCTTCGGAGGCTGGGGGGAGAGCAGCGTGGCCAGAAGCGGAAAGACTCTGGCCCCGCCTCTTCCCTTTTGGCTGTGCTGCCTCTCCTTGCTCCCTCGGTTGGGGGGAGGGGCTGTGTCCCACCTCTCCCTCTCTATACCCGTTCATAAGCCGACCCCCTTCTCTGGTGCTTCCCTTTTTTACTGAAAAAATTCGGCTTATGAACGAGTATATACGATACTTAATCCTGCCTTAGTGTGAGGGGATGGACTAGAACGACCTCTTCAGGTCCCTTCCAACCCTACATTTCTATGATTCTATATATTTTGGAGTAGACATTTTTTTTCTATGGTCTAACAATTTGGAGATACAAAGACTTGTTCCATTCCCTATGTTTAGGCTTATTTTTGAAAAATGCAGGTTTACTTTTATATATGTAGTCATTTAGCATCCAATTCTGCCTACCACATATCAATTTTTGGTTCTTCAGTCTCACTGCATCTAAGTAGAGGCCTGATTCAACTACTATTAATTTCATTTGAAAGACTCCTATTGACTCCAAAATGGGAGTTGAAATGGGAACTAAAAAGGGGGAGGTTGTTTTGGTTTTTTTGGGGGGTGGGCGTGGGAAGGGGGTTAGGTCTATTACACTTATTCTCAGTGACTTGTGAAATCTCAGCCCCTGGATCTGATTCTTACCAGAGTGATGTCTTCTACACTTTTTCTCTTGAAAGAAGTTGCAAATTTTAAAGCTGATGTTCCTTGATCCCTGTTCCTTGATAAGGTGATTGTGAATTCTCATGCCAAACTTTTGCCTAAGTGGTAACACATTTTCATATAGAGAAAAAATACGAAAGAAATTGTATGATGATCTGGTAAGTGAGGTGAATTTACATAGGTTAGATCAGGGATCGGCAACCTTTGGCATGTGGCCCGCCAGGGTAAGCACTCTGGCGGGCTAGGCCGGTTTGTTTACCTGCCGTGTTCGCAGGTTCGGCCGATCGCGGCTCCCACTGGCTGCGGTTTGCCACTCCAGGCCAATGGGGGCTGCAGGAAGCGGTGGCCAGCACATCCCTCAGCCCGTGTTTGTTTGTTTTAGCCATAATTGCATATATTACAAATTTCTCAAAATGGTTTTGTTTGGAGTAATTATGTGCATGCTGTGTTCACTTGTGAAAATGTATCTTGAATTTTTGTGGAACCCTTAATAAGGGGCAGTTATCCTGTATTTCACCTCAGGTTTTCCCTGTTAATGAAGACTCTGTCATCTTTCAGGTACCAAAGTGAAAAAAATTGAAGCCATAGTTGTTCCCTGTACACAAGTTTCCATGTCATTTTTTGACCGACTGTACTCTGAAGGAGTTGTTAGAGAAACTGGCCATATTGTTAAGTGTTATGATGACTATTATGATGGCATTCCCATCTCAGATGAGTTAAGAAAGGTCAGTACAGCATTTAAGAATTTCTCAGTGGTTTTCATACTTCTGTCAGTCACTGCTAGTCACTTCTTGCCATCCTGTGGCTGTCCCCAAAGCATACAGCTAAGTAATTCTCAGACTTTGCATGGGTGTTTCACTGGCATGTTGTACAGTTATCCCTACTGCCTGGAATAGGAAAGCATTAACACAAATCTGAAAGTTAGAGATGCAACTATTTAGATTTGTGCTCACAATTCCCAGAGAGTAGTTATCAGTGGTTCATAATCATGTTGGAAGGGCACATCAAGTAGGGTACCACAGGGATCAGTTCTGGGTCCAGTTCTGTTCAATATCTTCATCAATGATTTAGCTAATGACAGAGAAAGTACACTTATAAAGTTTGCGGACAATACCAAGCTGGGAGGGGTTGCAAGTGCTTTGGAGGATAGGATTAAAATTCAAAATAATCTGAACAAACTGGAGAAATGGTCTGAAGTAAATAGGATGAAATTCAATAAGGACAAATGCAAAATACTCCGTTTAGGAAGGAACAACCAGTTACACACATACAAAATGGGAAATGACTGCCTAGGAAGGAGTACTGTGGAAAGGGATCTGGGGGTCATAGTGGACCACAAGCTAAATATGAGTCAACAGTGTAACGCTGTTGCAAAAAATGCAAACATCATTCTGGGATGTATTAGCAGGAGTGTCGTAAGCAAGACACGAGAAGTAATTCATCCACTCTACTCTGCTCTGATTAGGCCTCAACTGGAGTATTGTGTTCAGTTCTGGGAGCCACATTTCAGAAAGGATGTGGACAAATTGGAGAAAGTCCAGAGAAGAGCAACAAAAATGATTAAAGGTCTAGAAAACATGATTTGTGAGGGAGATTGAAAAAATTGGGTTTGTTTAGTCTGGAGAAGAGAAGACTGAGAGGGGACATGATAACAGTTTTCAAGTACATAAAAAGTTGTTACCAGGAGGAGGGAGAAAAATTGTTCTGTTTAACCTCTGAGGATAGGCCAAGAAGCAATGGGCTTAAATTGTAGTAAGTGCAATTTAGGTCGGACATAAGGAAAAACTTCCTAACTGTCAGGGTAGTTAAGCACTGGAATAAATTGCCTAGGGAGCAGGGCCGGCTCCAGGCACCAGCTTAACAAGCAGGTGCATGGGGCGGCCAAGGGAGAGGGGCGGCACCTGCGGCAATTCGGGGGCGGCAGGTCCCTCACTCCCTCTAGGAGCGAAGGACCTGCCGCTGAACTACCGCCGCCGATTGCGGCTTTTTTTTTTTTTCCAATTGCCGCCGCCGATCGCGATTGCGGCTTTTTTTTTTTTTTTTTTTGCTTGGGGCGGCAGAAATGCTGGAGCCGGCCCTGCTATGGAGTTTGTGGAATCTTCATCATTGGGGATTTTTAAGAGCAGGTTAGGCAAGCACCTGTCAGGGATGGTCTAGATAATACTTAGTCCTGCCATGAGTGCAGGGGACTGGACTATATGATCTCTCGAGGTCCCTTCCAGTCCTACAATTCTGTGATTCTCTGAATGCATTTTTCAGATGTAAAATATGTAAGTGAAAATCACATCCACTGTAGAGGATTTCTGTCTGACTGAAAAAGTTTCCCATATTTTATATGTAAATAATGGAAATTCCTAAATGATCAGTCTCTGTGGTTAACATACAACAAAATAGCTGCATTTGTTAATTTTTTTAAATTTCATATTAGAAAATGAAATTGACACTTTTTTTTTCTTGCCCCTTTCCAGGTTTTGCTTCTGGAAGATTCTGACCATTTTGATTTATTCAGCCAGTCAAATCGTGAGGAGTTTCTCTTCTGTCTTTTTAAGCATCTTTGCCTTGGAGGAACTCTCTGTCAATTTGAAGATGTGCTTGGTCCATACTTAGAAACTACAAAGGCTTTATATAAAGATCTTATAAGGTAAGGTTGTTGCATTTAGAATCTGATTTTCAGAAATGCATACAAAAATTTTACATGTGCAGCTGTGCATAGAATTGCATGTGCACATTTTGAAAATTACGCTCTTTGAATTTTATGAATATACTTTGTGCGATAAGATCAAAGATAAGTTGAAACAGAACATTAATGCTTCACTAGCAAAATAATACAGTTTTAATGGCAACTCTCTTATAAAGGAACTTTTTGCCACATTATAAATATTTGCAGTATAGTTCATTTCCATTTGATTGGTTCCAGTGATTATTCTACATATGGAAAATGGGGAATATCATTGAAACCAGATTAAGTGCTCCAACTGTAGTAGATAAAATCACATCAACCAATTGTGGAAATATATAAGTTCCTAATAAAATTATTATTTTCTGAGCTTAACATTTTACTCTCAGGAGAATAGACTTCTGAGTCATCTCCTATCCCCTGGTGCATGTAGCTTTCACAATTCAAAGTAGCTAGTTTGAAAGTTGTTAAAATGATATCAAGGGAAATTTTTATTTTTACATTATGGACTCAGTCCTATAAGGTGCTGAGCACTTTGGCTCTGATCCAGCAACACTCTTAAGCACATGCTTAACTTTAAGGATGTGAATAATCCCACTGAAGTTAAGCACTAAAGGATATATAAAACAAGTCAATGGGACAACTCATGTCCCTACAAAGCACGTGCTTAATAATTTTGCTGGATCGAGGCCAGTGTTCAGCATCTTGCAAAATCAAGCTCCGTTTGTCTTATAAATCAGGCCCAAACAAGGTGCTTTGGATTGAAATGTTGGTTCTTTCACAGTCACCTGGAATAAAATATTTAAGTCTTGATTTTTGCCACCCTTAATTCTGCTGGTAGTACCCTACTCTTTAAGTACTCAGAATGAAACCAGTGAGACTTTTGCAGAGTAAATACTACTTAATAAAGGTAAGAATCTGGTCCTTCTTAACTTGACATAATGGATTAAAGTGAGCATTCTTGCCTGGTTTGGAGAATGAAAGAGCTTGTCTATTTTGCTTAAGACTAATCCATATTTTCTGAATCAGCACCTGGTGTTCACATCAATTTAATTTTTTTTAACTATTGCTTATTCTGTTTGTCAGTGATAGATCATAGGTTGACAATGACCATTTAAAAAATCTTGTTTCAGAGTTATGTATTCTGCAAAATTTTAAAAATCAAGACTAGCCACACAACCCATAAATTAGACACTAATGCCGGAAGAAGCAATCTTTATTCATGTAAGTAAGGAGTTCCATTGAATTCCATGGCACTTGTGAATAAGGATTGCTGTATCTGGCCTTAAACTGGAAGAATTTACTTTCCTGTTGGAATTTTCTTGTTTTAAATATTTTTGTAAACCACTTTGGTTGACTAAGTTTAAATCACCCTCCATACTAAACAATTTTAAAACTTTCTAATGTCCAGCGCTTTCCAATGGGCACGCTGATTCAGTTCTATAATACTGAAATAATCAAAATGAGCTCTCATTGGGAAGTAGCGTTAAGACAGTTTCTGCCATTGAAACAACCCCATTAACAGACTGAAGATACTGAAACAGAGATTTTTATTTCTAAAGATTGTTTTGAATATTCTTTTAAATATGCACATAGTGTTACATATTAAGTTTATTTAACTAGTTACAGTATCACAACTAATCCCAGAAGTTTTCTTAAGTAGTGTAGATGTGGTGCTTGGCTATATGGTTTCCATAGTACTGTACAGAGAATTCAAATGGGCACCTCAGGAATACTGAACATGGCAAGAAAGGAGCTAACAGGAACAGAAACTCTATCTTCTCCTTTCTCTTAAATCCTTCACTCCACACTCTAATCCCCAGCCTTAGCTTACTCTCTGCATTTTACTACAGCTGTTCCTATGCTGTTGAATGACATTGGACAAAGTGCTAAGACTACAATTAGTTCCTCCACACTCTTCATTCCTTTTGCCTCTCAACTACCCTCTTTCTTCTAGACAGCTTTACTTCTACTCTCTGAGCCACTCCTGGGCTGCTATCTCCAGCTGGATTTTCTTTACCTTCAACTCTCCTTAAACCTTCTTCTTGGCTTCTCTTTTTATATACTGCTTTCTCTGACCAGGATCTTGCAAACTTTTAAAAACAAGAAATTATTTGGCAAAATTGCTTCACCCCTTCACTAGTTCTATCTTCTTCTTTCATGCCGATCTGACTTTTACCTTTGTACTATTTACCTTTTAAAGCCTCAACTTGTTCCCTTGACTCCATTCCCCTGCTGTTTCATCGTCTTCCTTGCTCCTTCTCATTCCCTTACCTTCATTCTTGCTTCTTTCCTTATGGACAACAGAAATTGTCTGTTTCTCCTTCCTTTTGTCTTCCAAGTCCTAAAATATGCTGTTTACTCGTTTTACTTACTCTCCTTCAACTCTCTCTCCTTGATCCCTCCCATCTGCCTTCTTCACTCCACTAAAACGGTCCTAACCAAGATCACTAACTACCATCTCTAGACTAAGACTTTTTTTTCCTATTCTTTTCCTTTATTTCTTACTTGATTTTCCCCTCTGCCCATAATCTCTGTGGCCATTGTCCTCTTCAGTTGCCAGTCAGGCATCTCCTTTTGGCAGTGGGATTCCCATCTCAAACTCAGTCTTTCCAAAGCTGAACTCCATGGGCTAGATTCACAAAGAAACATAGGTATGCTGATGCTCAGCATCACCACCCTTAACTTCTGTTGGCATCCTTTTGCCTGCAAGAGATGGTGGGAATTGCAGCCTATAATGTAGATGGTTTGCAACACCTCATGTGACTGAATAGTCCAATCCAAGATTTGCATGATCTTTGGCGGTTATTGCAAATGTATGTTTCTTGGTTGGAAGCTGCTTGCTTCCTATGGGCTCTTTTCTCTTCAAGTTGTAGGAGCCACTCCTGTCATGGACCTTGATGCCCTGATGGAGACGATGGCGCCACTTGTTACGATTATAGAATCATAGAAGATTAGGGTTGGAAGAGACTCAGGAGGTCATTTAGTCCAACTCTCTGCTCAAAGCAGGACCAACACCAACTAACCATCCCAGCCAGGGCTTTGTCAAGCTGGGCCTTAAAAACCTCTTAAGGATGGTTGCCAAGATTTCCCATTGGTCAGGATCAATTCCAAATTCCTTCATATCTTGTTTGCATGTATCTTTATAGCGAAGCTTGGGACATCCTGTTGTTCTTGTTCCCTGTGATAGCTCCCCGAATAGCATGTCCTTGGGTATGCTTCAGTCTTCCAACCTACTCAGATGGTCCAGCCAGCACAATCGTCTTTGCTTGAGCAGGGCTGTCACACTTGGTAAATTTGCCCTTTGAAGAAGCTCTGTGTTGGTGACTTTATCTTGCCATTTGATCTTGAGTTTGTGGTGTAAACAGCATAGGTGGAAACTGTTTAACCTTTTCTCCTGATGAGCATAAGTTGTCCATGTTTTCCCACCATACATGAGAATGCTGAGGAAGCAAGCTTGATACACTAGCATTTGGTCTTGGTAAGCTTTTGTTCCATGTTCTTTTAGTCTGCTAAAAGTGGTGGCAGCCTTTCCAATGCAAACATTTAGTTCTTCATCCAAGGAGAGGTTGGTGGTCACTGTAGAACCTAAATAGCTGAACTTTTGGACTATTTCTAGCTGGTTTGCCTAGTGCCTAGAAAATAACTGGGATTGACAAAGCCTGAGTTCAGCATCTTAGGCTCCATATGCAATGAATGGGAAGCAATAGGCACCTCAGGATGGGATTCACAAAAGTCAGCATGCTAGCTGGTTACCTGCCAAAGCTAGCCAAAGGGAGATGCCAAGGCAAGGGGTATGTCCTAAGCCTCACCTCTCTCTGAGAGAGAGGCTGCAGGGAGACGTCCCTGTGCTTGGGATTCTGAGATGCAAACCCTCTCTTGGTGTTAGGTGCCTATGGTTTTTTCTGGTTTTTTGTTTGCAAGCAGCAGGAGGAAGACTAGCTGGACCTCCCTCATAACTTAAAGCCCAGCGGGTAGTGTACTCACCAGGGATGTGGGAGACCCCTAGTTCAAGTTCCCCCACTCGGGGAGAAGGGATTTGAACAGGGATCCACTGGGCGAAGGGGCTCCTTCAGTCTCTCCTGTTGAAGCGATTCTATAGTGGATATATCATTAAAAAATTAATTGGAGCACGGGATCCTGGGTCTACACATACACAAAAAATTATTCTGTTATTATTTATGCACAGTGGATCAGATTCAGCACTGGGCTTCAACTCCTCCTCATCCCTCCCTGGCCATTTTGTGCATCTATGGGGGGCCCAATCCAGTAGATGAGCTCTGAGCATGCTTCCTAACAGATTGGGCCCTGCAGGCAAGTAAGGTAGATGAATGCTTATCTTTCCCTGGTTTGTGAATCATTCTGGGGTTAGGTGTCCAGATTCCTGGTGTGGCTGCAATGTGCATATGTAGAGACAGAAACAAAGGCTCCTAGAGAATTTTTTTACTGCCAAATTTAGGTGCTGAGTGAGTTTAGGTGCCTACTGTGTTTGAGGGCAGCCGAGTGTGGGTTTTGTGATCCCAGTGGGGCCTGATTCTGGGATTTAGGCACCTAAGGTGGCAGTTAGGTGCCCACATTCTTTTATGAATCTAGCCCATATCTTTCATCTTGATAGGTACTGAGATCTTTGTTAATCCCATGACCAAAGTTTGCTACCAAGATGTCATTTTAGACTCTTCTCTGTTTCTTCTCTCTCCTGGGTTTTATTTGTTGCTTCTTCCTTTTCAATATTTCCAAATTACACATAATGTTCTCCTTTCTGATGTCTCCTTTTCATGTGCAGTTTATCCAAAATGCTGCTGCTAACCCTGTTTTCCTCAAACCGCTCTCTGATAATATTACCCTCTTTTTAAATCCTTTCACTGGCTTCCTAGCTCCTCCCTCATTAGAGTCAAACCCTTCAACTTCTCCCTTAAAGTTGTACATCATCTTACATCACTAATCTCATTTTCTTCTTCTCCCCCACTCTCTATCTATTGTGGTTGTTTCTGTAATACTCAGTTTGTGTACACACAGGGGCTTTAGTCTAAGCTGAAAGATCTCCAGAAAAGCCCTCCTAAAACCTGAAGTGGCAGCCCTTAATGATCTTCTCCTGTCCCCCCTTCTTACAACAGCCTGTACCTAACAAATTCTGCGAGTCCAAGCACTATTCCACCCAAAATTCAAATTATTACAACATGCTATTTAATAAAAGGAAATTTCAAACCTTTAAATATTTTATCACTTACAATTTAGGTCAATTTATTAATATTTCTTCCCTTCATAAGATGATCCACTAAGCATTGTAAATTACAAATATGAAGAAGGGTTATAAATAACTGATTTAGCAAACAGTATTACTGTATTCCAAGTTAATTACAAGTCTCTTCTTTTAAATTGTCACAAAAGAGTAATTCTACATACATTCATTATAAACACGGAATTACTGATTTTCAAAATAATCACTAACTTGGTAATGTCTCTTCCATAAGCCTTTTTACTTTTATATGAAACCTTTATTTCAGAAGCCTAGCTCTGCTGGATCTTCTGTCACTTACAACTTTTAAACTAAACTCTAGTAGATCAATATAAATTTTTTGGACCAGACTGTGACAGGTGCTCCCAGGGTTAGGGGAAAGAATAGCATGCAAGGATCTCTATCCTGGTTTGACCCACATTTGTCTGTCAGAATTGCAGTCCCTGTGTTGGGGACTTCAGTGTATTTGTTACAGAAACTAGTTACTGCTTGATTCCAATCCGTTCCTTATGACACAATTTTGATTAGGTTTACCTGAAGACTTTCATGTCACATGGCTGCTTCAGCATATCTATGAAAAATAATGTAGATACTTTTGTTCATTATCTTTTTAAGTATGCTTTCTAATCAACATGTCCTGATTAAAATTAAAACACAATTTATCATGAGATTTAATGGTTATGGTCTCCTAATTTATAAATATTTTCTGTGGACTGCACCTTTAAATTTCTAATGAGTTTTTCCATCTCCATTTTGGAGAGTAATTTCACTTTAAGATTGCAGCGGTTAGAGTTTCTTACACACTGTGCTCACACTCATGGAGATTTCACGTGCTCTTTCGTTGTTGTTCCTTTCCTTGATCTAAACTAAATTTATCTGAAAGCATGTTGTTGTTCTTTTGTGTGTGGAAAACATAATATAATGGTGATACAGAGGTATAAATAGAGCTCAAAGTAAGTATGAAACAGTGAAGAGGTTTCTCCTTTTTATAAAAGAGAACAGATCTAGGTTAAAATAGCCATTTATGGAATATGAAAGTTTCCCAGTTTAACAATTACGTGTGAAAAATAGATGCAGAGATTTGGACAAATATCACTGCAAATATCACTGTATCTAAGAAGGTTAGTCATTTTTCCCTAAAACTCTTAGGGAAAAATGAATTGCGGCTCTTAGACTTGTTTTCACATGAACGTGTCAGAGCATAAGGGTAAAATCCTGGTCCCATTGACTTCAATAGGATCACAATTTCCGCCTAAGAGTTTTAATAGGGGTGCTTCCAAAGCATTATGTACTAGAAACAAACACTGAAGCTGAAAATTATAATTTCCTTCCAGGAAACCAACAGGAAGCAGAAAATACCTCTGAATTCTTAGCCCATTTAAAACAACACCCCTTTTCACCATCTATTTTGGTAACCTAGAATTTCCTTTTTTGAATTTGAGAAACATGCAAGTGAAAGACTGCTGAACATTTTCATACAAAGCAACTAACACTAGAAGGACCTGCAGATACAGTTGTAATATCTGAAAAGATTTAGTTTAAAAATCTCTGCTAAAATACCATGTACTAGAAGAGAGACCCAGTCCACAGCATGTAGATTTGATGACAACTTCACCATCCTACAGATGATATCATCAAACCAAAAGGAGCCAAGTGCCTATTGGTTAAAGAGATTGTATTGATTGGAGCAGTTTGGGTTTTTGTTTTGTTTTTTGTCCAGTTCACATTCTCTTTTCAATAAGTAGAAGCTTTGGTAAAAGAGGACAGGTTGCCAAGGCCGCCTGTTCTGTGCTGTTGTGGTGTACAACATGAACAGAAGTACTAATGCCTAAAAGTCTGACTCACCTAATTAGTTATTAGACTCTAGCAGAATCTGTCTCAGAAACTGAACCTCTTCATGATAAGGCGTTTTGTGAGTTAACACATTTCTCAGAACTGTATGCAGTATGGAATCTACAAGGCTCAAGTGCACCATAATGAGCTGATGTAAATAAAAATTATGTGGAATTAGTGAAAATTGATAGAGGCTATATTATCTGATTTCTGAAGAAATGTAAAAATAAATGTCAATATAAAATTGAGAGAAACGGATGCAATTTTGAAAAACTTTAATGGTGAATAAAAGCATTGGGATGTCTGCAGATATTATAACTGAGGAAATTGACAGCTCCGCAGCAAATAGGTTGGTAGTTTAGAAATGTAAAGGTGCAGTAAACAGAAAACACTCCTAAGTTAGGGCTTGTGTCCCTAGTGGGGAAATGCGCTCTATGGGGGTGTGACTTTTAAAGTGCATTCATTAATGTGTTGCATATTAATTGCTCTGTGTAGACCCTGCAATACATTAGTGCACTTTAAAAATCACACCCCTGTACAATACATTACCCCACCAGTTAGATACACCCTTTCATAGCTATGCACAAAACATTCCTCATTGGAAAAATGTGTTAAATAAATATATAAACCACTTCAACTATAAATGGATGGACGTCCACATCTCTTGGTTAAGGTTATTGGCTTTTTGAAGCCTTAATATAATCACTCTTTTTTACTCTGCAGTTCTTCTACTCAAAAAATACATGAGGTAAAAATATTAATTAGCTAAGAGAGAGAGAGAGGTGCATCTCTAATGACAATGAAAATTGTTTTACAACCTTAACTTTGGAGTCATTACTGTGACTCTGTGATGCAGTTGTAATTTAGTGGATGGAAATAAGGAGAAACTAGCCCCAATTTTAAAAAAATAATTCAGTACTTTCTATAAAAAATCTAGGGTTGAGATGACATGGATCAAGTCCTAACCACTAAATTTCCCTTCATAGATTTGAGCAAGAACATAATGTAAAAGTTTGCAACTAATTTAGTAAATATTAAAGATGTCTATTAGTCATTTTGTAGCTGCTGGTATTAAATATGCGTTATTTCCCCATATTTCAGTGTTCAAAAGGATCCTGAAACAAAGGAAATAATTATTACATCAACTATCTTCAAAGTTTCTGCATATGTAAGTATTAACTTTCTTGCCATGGCACCTATACATCATGAGAGCTAGGCATAAAACACATTCTCAAGTTTAATTATACAACATGAAAATATCAAATTTATTTGAAAATCAGACAAAAATGTAAATAAAATGTAGTATTTAATTTGAAGAGATTGTTCAGGCACACTATTTTTTATTAACCCTTTTCCTGATGTCATCTTTGTTCTAGTCTTTAATAACATTTCACCAATGAGCACGAGCACCACTTCATTTTCTATTCAGTAAAAAATAAATTTTGGGCCCTGTGGCTTTCTAGGAATATAGGTGTAGAGCTCTAGAGAGAAGAGCCTATGCAAAGCAATACATTCCAGCCCAGTGCAGCCATCTAGCTCATACAGTTACTCCTCATTTAACTTTGTCCCACTTAACGTTGTTTCAATGTTATGTCCCTGCTCAATTAGGGAACATGCTCGTTTAAAGTTGTGCAATGCTCCCTTATAACGTCGTTTGGCTGCCTGCTTGTAAGATTCTGTGGAAGAGCAGCGACTTTACAAGGGAGCACTGCACAAGTTCCGCTTCTCCACCTCCTCCCCTTCCCTCCCAGCATTTCCCCTCCCAGAAAGTCCTAAGGAGTGGAGACACGGGGCTTCCCTGCTCCTCCCCCTCCCTCCCAGCACTTCGCGTTTAGGACTTTCTGGGAGGGAGGAGGAGGAGCAGGGAAGCGCCGCATCTCCACTCCTCCCCCTCCCTCCCAGAAAATCCTAAATGCCGCCAAACAGCTGGATTTTCTGGGAGGGAGGGGGAGGAGTGGAGACGTGGGGCTTCTCCGCTCCTTCCCCTCCCTCCCAGCACTTCACGCTTAGGACTTTCTGGGAGGGAGGGGCAGGAGCAGGGAAGCGCTGCGTCTCCGCTTCTCCCCCTCCCTCCCAGAAAGTCCTAAGCGCCGCCAAACAGCTGTTTGGTGGCGCTTAGGACTTTTGGGGGGGGAGGGGTGTCACGTGCTCCAGAGAGGAGGTGGAGTGGGGGTAGGGAAGAGGTGGGCCTGGAGTGGAGAGGGGACAGGAAGAGGCGGGCCTGGAGCATTCCCGGCAAAATCCGAGCCTGTTCTCCGGGGAAGCTGCTGCTATTGCTGCAAAGGTGCTTCCTAGCGTTGCCTGCAGCAGGCTGTGCCTGTGTGGGGTAAGCCAGGGGCACTTCTCAACCACAGTACAGTACTGTACAGTATACAGTATAATGCCTTTTGTCTGCCCCCCCAAAATTTCCTTGGAACCTAACCCCCCACATTTACATTAAATCTTATGGGACAATTGGATTTGTTTAACATTGTTTCACTTAAAGTTGCATTTTTCAGGAACATAACTACAACGTAGAGTGAGGAGTTACTGTACTGTTATTCTATATAAACTCAAGATAGAATCAGTAGAAGCTAAGGGCTAGAGTAACAAAGGAGCTTAGGTGTTAACAATGCTCAGTGTTGCGCTACGTAATTTCCCTGAGTTAGGCGTCTCGTCTCCCTATACAATGCAGGGGAAAAGAAGAATAGGATTCACAAAAGCTGCCTAAACTAGCCAATAGTAGATGCTGAGAATGGGGTGGCTCCTAAGTCCCAGCCTTCTCAGAGTTCAGCACCATTTGGGATTCACAGCTGGGAACCTTCTATTGGAGTCAGATGCTTAAGCCATTTCTTGCAAGAAAGGGAGTGATGCATATGTGTCTCCACACAAAACAGCTGTGGGAGGAGGCCTAATGGATAGGAAACTCATCCAAGATGTGGAAGATCCCAATTCAATTTCCCCGCCCCATGAGGAGAATGGATTCAAACAGGGGTTACCCTCCCCACTTTTTAGGAAAGTGCTTTAATCACTGAGCTATGGGATATTATGCTGTGGGTCAGTCTTAATCTCTCCAGCTGCAGATGTTCCACTGTGTATGAAATACTTAAATATGCATTCGGACCAGTGAGAAAGAGAATATAACTGACTCTATGGTCCAGTTGTTTGAGGGCACTCCCCAGGGAGGTGGGAAACCCATGTTTAAATCCCTGCTCACCATCAGGCAGTGAGGAGAATTGAACTGGATTCTCCCACATCCTGGCTGTGCTAACCATTGGGCTAAAGGAAGGAGTTGTCCTCATCCTCCCTAGGCTGTTTTGTGTGGAGTTAGGCATGCTCTGAGCATACTTACCAGAGGGGCTCCCCAGGAAAGTTAGGCAGGGTAATGCCAAGTCTAAGGATCCTGCTGGGGTTTAGGCATGAAATAGGCACCTAGCTGCTGTGCGGGGTCAGGACTGAGGCAGCTGGGGGTCAGGACTGAGGCAGCTGTGCCTCAGCTGCTGAAATTTAAGCACCTTGGGGACTTTAATGGCAGAAATTTAGTTGTCTAGGGAATTTACACACCTCCAGGGTGAGACAGCAGCTGAGCAGGGTTTTTGTGAATGCCAGTGGCACCTAAAGTGGCAGTTAGGCACCTAAGTTCCGTTTGTGAATCTAGCCCTAAGTTTTATTTTGAGCCTGCCTTTATTCAGGCTTCTGTTTTGCACTTGCAGTTTGGATTTATCATAGAGAATTTGCTGGATAGGGTGTGGTGTGCCTGATTCTTACTAAAGATTACAGGAGGGTTTACAGCATAAGAGAGCTTGAGGGGCAAGGTGGGTGCCCACTTACAGACCTCCTCCAATTGTTTTCTGTCCTTCTGGCTGCTGAGTTTCTGAAGCCTCTGGCTTCCCTATTTCCCCTGCAACACCATATGCTTACCATAAAGATGAGCTTGGAACCCACCTGAACTGTACTACATGCTTCCCAGTTTAGTTGTTCCTCCACTAGGCAGATCCATTCCAAATCCTCCACCATGCACCTGAGCATGCAACAATTTAAATGTAAGATAACATATCTTCCAAAAGAAAAAGAGTTGGTGTCACTGCAGACAACACGCACTACTGGTGGCCCAGTTGTTCATCAGTGGGCCACCATCTTTTAACTATTATTATTATTATTATCATCATAGAATGTTTTGGAACACTTTAAAAAAAAATCTCGTGTGTTTGTCAGTATTTTTACCTCTCTCCTGCCCATTACACTCAGGTTTCTTTTCATATAAAAAATGCTAAAACTATATTCCTGGAACCAAAAATTACCATTAGCATTTTTATTTTAACACTGTGCAATTGTTTTCATATCTGTGAATTGGTATTCATTTGACAAGAACTTCAGAGATTTATATTATTGTTTGGTTAGATTTAGGTAAAACATCCAAAAACACTTCTGGGTGCCTTTGTCATATTTTAAAAATACCATCAACATAATAAACAAGAATATATTCAGTGGTCTCCACAAAACCAACAAATGGAGGGATGGGGAAGAAATCCCATTCCAATCACAGATCCCTGTCCTTAGCACACTCCCTCCTTCCCAAAAGCTTAGGAAAAGAAGTTGGCTTTGCAGCATTTTCTGGAGGTCAGCAAACATGGGTTATTTCAGATGAAGGGGGGAGAGTGAATTCCAAAATCCAGGCCCACCATGGAGAAAAGCCTGCGCACAGTTTCCTCTTATAAAATGAGACTCTAGTTTGAGTACCTGTACTGCCTCAAAACAGGTTCAGTTTCTGAGTTGATTTAGGTGTAGTTTTATGTAGAGTGCATATGGTAATCTGATCTTGAGGTGATAAAGACATGGATCATATTGGTAGTGTCCGCATCCGAAAGAAATAGTAACAACCGCTTAGCCAGACATAGATGAAAGAAAGCTGTCTTGGTCACTGTTGCTATATGATCATCTAACAGCAGCTGGGAATCTAATAGAATGCTAATTCTGAAAACTGGAGTAACAAATGGTAGACACGCATCCTCAATTAATGAGGCAAAGATAATCCTCACTATATCTTCTTGTTGAATCCTCATTCTACGAGCATCACTTCCTTTTCATCTGGACTGAGCCTCAGCCAGCTAGCCCAATCTCTACCAAAAACTGGCTGGATCAGATAAAATAGAGAAATAGAGCTTGGAGTCATCAGCATAATGAAAACACTGTGTCATCCTATGCCTCCTTACTAACCCCAGCCCCATATGCTTATCTTGGCAACTTGGTAACACTGATTTAAGTGCTGAAACCATGTAATTAGAGAAAGCACTGTGATAAATTGGTACTGAATATGTTCCAAAACTACTTTTCAATTTTTAATCTTCTGACCTTTCAAAAAAAATCAAACTAATACTAGATTTTAGGACTTAGTTACATGAATATAAGTATTTTAGCACAGATTTTGGCAGTCCAGAGAGAGTGGGGAAGGGAAGTACACCTCTACCCCGATATAACGCGACCCGATATAACACAAATTTGAATATAACGCGGTAAAGCAGTGCTCCGGGGGGGCGGGGCTATGCACTCTGGCGGATCAAAGCAAGTTCGATATAACCCGGTTTCACCTATAATGCGGTAAGATTTTTTGGCTCCCAAGGACAGCATTATATCGAGGTAGAGGTGTATTAGAAATTTTTGTAACAATTGTATACTTCTGAACTCAAAATGATTTAAGAAGTTCAAATGATTTGCATATAACCAAATTTCAGCATGAAGAAACCTGAAGTATTTATGATATTAAATAACGAAGAAATTTCTTGAATGCTAACTCATCCTTAACTACAGCAGTGCTATTGGCACCAGAGTAGTAAATACAAACACATATATATTTGCTAACTCTTAAGATATACTGTATTGATAAAATGTTACACATGTTGTTTTGGAGAGATGTTCAATAGTATCATTATTTACAGTATGTCACACACATGCTATCTAAAATCATCACCAGATTATCTCTCTTTCTCCAAAGCCAGAAGTTAAAATGATCCAGCTCTGGCATCACTAAGTCAACCGAGTGTCACACACACACCACCTGTTTAAACTTTGAACTGCAGATGGAAATGATGCTATTCTTAATTTGTGTATAAGGCATCCAAATATTATGGTGATGAGGCACTGAAATATACAGATAGAACTACTCTTATCTAAAACTAGTGCAAATAAAAAATACAATAAAATACATCTCAGCTAACTAAAATGACTTTAAAAGGCACCCAGAACATAGTGCAAAAACTCTGCCTAATTTAAACCTGATTGTATTTCATGGTATCAAATATTTTGATCAATATTACTTTTTGACACATTAGTACTTATACATCACATACTTTTATTTTTTATCCAGCAAACTTTAGGTGGGATTCTGTAGCCTTTACACAGTCAAAACTTCAATTGAAGTCAATTTTGCCTGAGTAAGGACTACCGGATTGGGCTCTTCAATAACAGTCAGAAATCAATAAAATCTGATCCACAACCATAGCTTGATATTGCTCCTCTCATTTTTCTTGAATCTTAAAACATTACTTTCAACAACATGCAGTAGTTCTTACTAGGTAAATACAGAGAAAGTTATTTTTGAGTATGTAAATATTTGATGAGATGGTGATCAGATGCCTAAGTGAATCCTGACTGGAAAAGGGTCAGTAAGAGAATATATTTAGGGCCCCACTGAAGTTAACAGGTTTTGCCATTGACTTCAATGGCAGTATGATCAGATCCTTATTCTTTAACCATTTGTAATTTAGTCCCTAATTATGCAAACACTTACGTAGGTGAATATCTTTACACATTAAATTAAATGGAACTACTGACTTACATAAAGTTACTTACCTGTGCAAGTGTTTGCAGGATTCTTGCCTTAATGGGCATCTATTCTACAATTAACGTGAACTCCACACTGTCCGCAAAATTGTCACAGTGCATTTTGTAGATAATATATTAACTGAATATAAGAGTAATTGAATGTAAGAATTCATAATGTTCAAATAAAGCTGTTTAGCGTTACACATGATTGTAGTATATATCTAGTTTGTTATTAATACTAGATTTCCCCCCCTCAGGATGATAACGGTATGTGCTATCCTTCAACCAAAAGCCATGAACAGACATTTGCCTACTTCATTGTGGATCCTCTGAAACGACATGTTCATGTTTTGTACCATTCTTTTGGTGGGAGCTTATTTTTTAACTGATTTATTCTTAATCTCCAATTCTACGTATTAGCAGTATAATGGAATGGAGGAGCTCGTCTTTCTATATGGAATTAATTAAAAATTCCATAGTTCCATTCCCTTCAATGAAATACACATTGCCTGCCTATGCAAAAATGTGAACTGTGATATACATTTTACGTAGTTTTTGTTGAATGATTAAGAAAGAATGTTTTATGTTCACAGATAAATCATAATTTTATACAAAATGTTTAAAAAGTCTTTGTTTTTGCTAAATTGACTTTAACTGTAAGATTCAGATCCTGCAAACACTGATGCTTGTACATACTTTTACTTATGGATGTAGCCGCCTAAGCCCGCCTTGAAGGCAATGGAACTAATCATACATAAATCTTTACAGGAGTGGGCCCATAGTGAGTGCATCAGACTATCTGAATTCTTACAAGGGTCCATGAATCTTGCTCTTCCAACCCGCTACATTTTGTTACCTGTTGTGTTTCAAAAGCCTCAATAAATATATAAAAACTCTTATTCTCATCTTTTTGTCACTAATTTTAATCAAATTTCATTTTGCATAATCTAGTTAGTAAATGATAGCTGTGTTATACACGCACTGGTCTGTATTATGCAGCATACTGAATCTAACCTCTTGGGTTAAATGGACTGAAAAGCAGGTTTCCATTGAACTCAATAACTAGAGAAATGTTTTGAATGTTTTCTCTGTGTAATTTACCCTCTCCCAGGACCGTCACTCCGTGACAAAATTAATGTCCTTAGTGAAATGTAGCAGTTACGGGGAGGGTGGGGTTCCATTGTGCGATGGCGGGCTCCAGCTCTTCCCCCCCCAGCCTGGGGATGGGGGCAAGGGATCCCATTTCTTTCCTTCACTTACGCCCCTCCCCGCCCCTGCCTAAGTCTGCGGGTGGAAAGGGGGGCGGTGGGAAGACCGGTTTCTCCCGCGCCCGTTCAGGGGATGGGGCGGGGGGAGCGGTGCCCCTCTCCTGGGGGCCAGGGCTCGGAGAAGTCGCATCTCTTCGCCCGCAGCCCGTTCTGGGTGACAAGGGGGGGCTATTTTTCCTTCCCAATTCCGGCGCTGAGGTCGGGGGGGGGAGGGGCGCAACAGGAGTCTGGAAGTTTGGAGGAATTTATTTTTAACTTTTCGATGCATGGACTTCTGCGTTGCAGGGAAGCGCAGGCGGGCGGGAGTAGATGCTTGAAAAGTGAGGCGGGCGGGTGCAAAAGGGCTGGCTCTCCTGGATGTTGTGCGGGCAGCAGTCCGCGCAGGACTTGATAGCGGCCACTGAGTCTGCCAGATTCCGTGCGGGCGGGCGCAGAAGGAACCGGCGCCTCTGACTGGATTCTGTGCGGGCGGGCGCAGCAGGACTCTGCTAGAGGCTGGCTGTAGGATACGGTACGGGCGGGCTCGCAAGGGGCGGAGCTGGCTGGGGAGTGATGCGGGCGGGCACATCTCAGAACTTTTGTTTAGTGTGTTGTGTGAGTTAGTTTCCGCCGCCGGGACAGAGGCGCCGGCCGGGCTGGGCCGGGCTCGGGGAAGTTGCTGCTCGGTCGGGCTTGTTTTGCCAGTTGCTGCCGCCGGTTGTGTTTTCCGGCTGTGGGAGGCTGAGCAGCAGCAGCGGGGGAGCCCCAGCCTGGGCAGCGGGGCATGTGGGGTGGGGAGCCCGGGCTCTGAGTCGCCGAGCCCCGGTACGGACGCGGAGCCATGGATCCCGGGCAGCCTCAGCAGCAAGCGCAGCCCCCGGCGCAGCAACAGGCGCCGCCGCCGGGCGCCCCGTCCGGCGCGGGGCAGACCCCGGGCGCGGGGCCTCCTCCGGCCGGGCACCAGATCGTGCATGTGCGGGGCGACTCGGAGACCGACCTGGAGGCGCTTTTCAACGCGGTGATGAACCCCAAGGGCGCCAATGTGCCGCACACGCTGCCCATGCGGCTCCGCAAGCTGCCCGACTCCTTCTTCAAGCCGCCCGAGCCCAAGGCCCACTCCCGCCAGGTGAGGGGGGCGGCCGGGCGGGGGCGCAGCTGGGAGCTCTCCTGCCGCTATCGTGAGCGCCCCCCTTCTCTCCTCTCCTGTGTGTGTGGGGGGGAGCGCCCCCCTTCTCTCCTCTCCTGTGTGGGGGGGGAGCGCCCCCTCCTCTCCTCTCCTCTTCTCTCCTGTGTGTGGGGGGGGAGCGCCCCCCTCCTCTCCTCTCCTGTGTGTGGGGGGGAGCGCCCCCCTCCTCTCCTCTCCTGTGTGTGGGGGGGGGAGCGCCCCCCTCCTCTCCTCTCCTGTGGGGGGGGGCGCCCCCCTCCTCTCCTCTCCTGTGGGGGGGGGCGCCCCCCCTCCACCCCCCTTGTGTGTGTGGGGGGGGGAGCGCTCCCCTGCGCCCCCCTTGTGTGTGTGGGGGGGAGCGCTCCTCTGTGTGTGGGGGGGGGGTAGGGGGGAGCGCCCCCTCCGCGTGTGTGTGTGAGAGAGAGAGGAGCGCCTTCCACTTTTGCATTCAGGAGTTTTGCAGGGGGCTCACTCCCTTTTTTGTGGAGTGTTGTGGGGCAGTTCCCCCGTTTATTAGGGGGGGTGCGCCCCTCTTCCTGCCTGCTTTCTGGGATCCTTAGGGATTTTAGTTGGGAAATCTTGTAAATAGTTCTGAGCAGGAGTTACCAGTCTGAGCAGCTGATTTTTGTGCTGTTCACATTAGGCCCTGTCTCCCACCAGGGCCTCTCACTCCCCAGCAGCCTACTTGGGCACCCAATAATTGCTCTCTTGTTTTCCAGCTTTTGTCGAGAGAGGGGGATTTAAAGCCCCTGAAATTAATCTTAGAAATCTTTCACTTGAAAGAACACAAGGATTTGGTTCTCTGATGTAATCTTCACACTGTTTATTTATCTGTGTGGAGGATGAGGAGGAGAGGAAGATAGAGGGATTGTGTCCAAACTTTTTAAAAAAACAATATGGATGTGGCTTTTCCACCATTTCATCATTGCACTCCGTAGGATTAAATTTCCCACATCAGAAGCTAATTCCAGTGCATTGGTTTTTCTGTCCCTGTTGGTACTAATCACCTTTCGGCTTTACTGAAGTACCATTAAATTAACAATATCTGCAGATTGGACTGAAATAACTTGCCTGCTGCAGTCCTGTAGTCTGAACACACAGGGCACAAGCCTGCAGGCCTAAAGTACAGGCTGAAAAAGAGTTGCAGGATTGGGCCCATAATAAGTCTCTAACAGTGTTTGTTCTTTAAGCAGTTTGACTCATGTGCCAAGATTGAAGTGTTGATACACATATGACTAAAAGTTAATGTTTAGGCTGCTGTTTACTAAATTTTTGTAAACTGCCTCTCTGCTCAAATGTTTTTATTAAGCAATGAACTTTGTTGCTAAGTTATAAAATAGATTTTATTGTAAGCTATTGTCACTTTATCTGTGTAGCCAATAGAAAAGAGATTTGCTCTGTATTACACTGGTGCCTGGTACTCCTGTAGTTAAGGGTCTGTCAACATTTCCATTATTAAACTCCGGTTTGGAAGGATTTATAACTCAGCTGTAAAAAAATTTACTCCAAGCTAAGCCTTGGCATATATCCTCTCAGCCCAGGAGTTGATTCATTTCCCAAATATTAAAAAAACAAAAACAAAAAAACACAGTCTAGTCTTTAAGTTAAAGCAGTGGCTCTCAAACTTTTTTACTAGTGACCCCTTCACATAGCAAGTCTCTTGAGTGCGACCCCCCCCTTATAAATTAAAAACACTTTTTTATATATTTAACACCATTATAAATGCTGAAGGCAAAGTGGGGTTTGGGGTGGAGGTTGACAGCTCGCAACCCCCCATATAATAACCTCGTGACCCCCTGAGGGGTCCTGACCCCCAGTTTGAGAACCCCTGAGTTAAAGGACTGCAAAGAAAATAGAAAGCGGTGGGGGTGGGTTATTTCTAGATTCTTGCTTGCTTGTAATTTATAGAACTATGAATTATTGATGATGATTCACAGAGTCAGTCCCATTTGGAGTGGGTGGTAACAGCCCATTTGAACTCTTGAGATTTGGGAAGAAGGTTACTACGTGTACAGCTAATACTTTTTATAACTATTTTTACTATGCAAGTTTTATCATGGTGTTCTTATGCACAAATGTGTACTAATAGGTATTCAGCAATCATTTATAGCTAGATGCTGTAATCATGTATACTGTTGAGTACATATTAAGACAACAGTAAATGCAGCTAAGTATATTACATATTTGAAATGTATTGTATGAGGTGCATGTTATTAATATCTATCCATATAGCATGCACCTTAAAGCTTGGGGGCTGTGTGTGTACATTGCAAATGCTACTAGAGTACAATTTAGCTAAAATCTTTGTTCCTTGGTGCTGGCTGGTTTTAGTACAATATATTGTAGTAAATCATGTAGTTAAAAGCCAGTTGAAGCCATAGGATTATTGGGTTCATTGTTGACCTTTTCATTTTAAAATGATTGTGATGGTATCCTTTTTCCTTGGCTCTTGTCTGATACTGCCATAAGAATATCCACCTTGGGATTTATTTTTTTTTGGGGGGGGGGGTGTAAGGAAAATATTAAGTCTTTGGTTAAAATCCAAAAAACCAAATACTTCACGTTTGAGTGAGTTATGTCCTTCCAATACATGGTTGCTTTTGCAAATTTTAGCAAAATGCAGACACTGGATAATTGTGTAACATAGGCCAAATTCTGCTTTTGAGAGTTTGCATTCTATTACATCATAAGGCACAGTAGCTGATTTAATGAGAAATGGGGTGAGTACACATCTGAGTTCATAAATGAGCCCCATGTATTCTGCAATACCTAGGTACAGTGGTATGGCAAGGGCTGACATTTACGTAATAAAATGTAGGAGTGCAAATTATCCTACTGTACATGGGAAGTGAATGCCCTTATATATATATATATATAATATGTCAACATTTAAATATAGTTTTCATAGCTATTTTTTTGTTCTCCGTGGATTTGTATCCATATCAGGAAAAACGACACAGTTTAACATGATTCACTGTCCTCAGGTCAAGAGAGACCCAAGGTTTTTTGTGGGCCAGGGTTGAGGAAGGTTTGCAGAGATGTTTGTGGAAAATTTGATTTGTTTGTCCACATTCTGGCTGTAGCTAGTGCTGCTCCCTTTTTATACGCACCATACATACAATTAAAGTACAGTTTACTTGAAGATTGGGAGCCCTTTTTTTGCATATCATATCTTGCACTGTTATGAAATAGTCCTTTGGAGCCCAATTTGTAGTCACTACTCATGTGGAACTCCCATTGAAACCAGTGGGCTTGAGTAGTCATTTACATCTGTGCAGGATAGGTGTAAAACACCAACAATCCAGAGTAGTAGTTTACACCCACTTTGCATAGTCATTTCCACCAATTCAGTATGCAAGGGAATTGTGAATCAGGCATGACAGGAGTACCCTTTGAAGAATGGGGATAAGATCAGGCCTTAAGGCAGAGGTGAGCAAACTATGGCCCCCTGCCCTGCCCCTGAGCTCCTGCCCCTGGAGGCTAGCCCCCGGCCCCCTTCTGCTGTTCCCCTCCCCTGCAGCCTCAGCTTGCTCTGCCGCTGGTGCAATGCTCTGGGCAGCGGGGATGCAAGCTCCTGGGGCAGCGCAGCTGCAGAGCCAGGGCCTAACCCGGTGCCCTGTGCTGCGCGGAGGCGTGGCTGGCTCCAGCCGGGCGGCGCGGCTGCCTGTCCTGGTGCTCTGGGCAGCGTGGCTGTAGCGCCGCCAACCACCGGTGCTCCAGGCAGTGCAGTAAGGGAGCAGGGGGGAGAGGGGGTTGGATAGAGGGCAGGGGAGTTCGGGGTGGTGGTCAGGAGGTGGGTGTGTGGATAGGGGTTGGGGTGGTCAGAGGGCGGGGAACAGGGGGGTAGAATGGGGGCAGGGGTGCCCAGGGGGCAGTCAGGAAGGAGAGGGAGGGTTGGATGGGACAGCAGGGGGCAGTCAGGGCCCGAGGTTCTGGGGGTGGTCAGGGGACAGGGAGAAGGGAAGCTTGGATAGGGCAAGGGTCCCCGGGGGGGCAGTCAGGAATGAGAGGATGGGGTGGCGGGGGGAAGTCAGGGGACAGGGAACGGGGGGTTGGATGGGGCAGGAGTCCCGGGGGGGGGGCGTCAGGGGGCGAGAAGCAGGAGGGGTCAGATAGGGGGCGGGGGCCGGGCCACACCTGGCTGTTTGGGGAGGCGCAGCCTCTGCTACCCGGCCCTCCGTACAATTTTGGAAACCCGATGCGGCCCTCAGGCCAAAAAGTTTGCCCACCCCTGCCTTAAGGTATGATCCTCACAAAGAAAATGGCTTTTTATATGCGTACAAAGTAAAACTAAACAAGAATGAGAAACCTTTAAAATTAATATTCTACAGGTATATGTAAAAGTTTTGCAAGCTAGCTCTCAAGTAATCTACTTTGGGCTACATCCTTGAATGTTAGCAACTTCAGAATAAGTAGAATTTTAGAAAAAACATATCTGCCTGCTTGTCTAGAAAACATTCAGTAAGTTAAAAGTAGGTTGTATTCCAACAGGCATGTTTCTGTTGAAGTAAAATATCTTATAACAATTTAACTCCTGACAGGCCAGCACTGATGCAGGGTCAGCAGGAGCCTTGACTCCTCAACATGTCCGAGCTCATTCCTCTCCAGCTTCGCTGCAGCTAGGAGCTGTCTCTCCAGGGACACTTACCCCCTCTGGAGTAGTGACTGGTCCTGGAGCTGCACCTTCTTCTCAACATCTCCGCCAGTCTTCATTTGAGATTCCTGATGATGTACCTCTGCCACCAGGTTGGGAGATGGCTAAGACGCCATCTGGCCAGAGATATTTTCTGAAGTAAGTAAAATCTATTTGAAAAAATGTTAGCTGTATTTCCTAACAAAGTTTGTGTTCCATGTTTAAGAATCTCTGTGTGTAGGAATCGCTGCATCTTTACTAAAGTTCATTTAGTGTAAAATGTATTTTAAAACTATAGGGCAGGGGTAGGCAACCTATGGCACGCATGCCGAAGGCGGCACGCGAACTGATTTTCAGTGGCACTCACACTGCCCAGGTCCTGGCCACCAGTCCAGGGGGCTCTGCATTTTAATTTAATTTTAAATGAAGCTTAAACATTTTAAAAACCTTATTTACTTTTCATACAACAATAGTTTAGTTATATATTATAGACTTAGAGAAAGAGATCTTCTAAAAACGTTTAAATGTATTACTGGCATGCGAAACCTTAAATTAGAGTGAATAAATGAAGACTCGGCACACCACTTCTGAAAGGTTGCCGACCCCTGCTATAGGGCATGATTTTCAATAGTACTGAGCACCTGCAGTTTTCACTGACTTCAATTGGAGATGAGAGTGCTCGGCTCTTATGAAAATCCTGTGTGTTTTAAACATGTTTTATTCTTGGTTTGTATTAAATATGATGTGGTTGTTTTCTGTGTTTGTGTTTTAAAAATCACTTGGATGTATATAATGATATTTTGAATTGCATAAAGTTCTCCTTCAGGCCAAAATAAATGGAAATGTCACACAAATTGCTATAAAATGGATGTTAAAAATGTTAAATAACTTTGGCGCAGATATTGTAGTGAGAGGAGTAAAGGATTGATCTGATTGTTCAAAGTGCAATGATATAGGCACTGATTATGCATTCAGATCCACGCATGCAGACTCCCGCGCCCATGCGGAGTCCATTGGCACATGGATCTGATTACAGGATTGGAGTTTATAGTTCTTAAAATTAATTTACATTGTTTGGCTTGAGAGGGAAAATTCATAAAATTCTTGAAAATTGCTCCTTACTCATGCACACATGGCTTTTTTCCTATACTGAAATTAGTATACCCTTTTCTATAAAAATAACAGGAGTACTTGTGGCACCTTAGAGACTAATCTCTAAGGTGCCACAAGTACTCCTGTTATTTTTGCGGATACAGACTAACACGGCTGCTACTCTGAAACCTTTTCTATAACTGACCAGAGCTTACACATGCCAGCAGTGTGATATATAATCCATTAGGGAGTGTTTTTCTTTTATACGGTATAGTTTCTAAAGCAGCAGGAGCCTATCCTCCTCTCTGAAAGAGTGAGCACCCCAACATATAATTGGCCCTCAAATACTTGGACTGTATTTTTAGCATTTTCTTGTACTTATTTTTAGCATTTTGTTAAACTGGGAGGCTCCAAGTAGCCCATTATTTGCCATTTTGAATTTAGGGAAAATAAAGCATATATATAATCCTAGTTTACTTGAACCAAATAAAGCATTTGTATAGTCATACCTTGCTTGCTTTAAGATTATTGTAAACTTCTGTGTCATGTTGACCAAAATAAAGTATTCAAGCCTGAATTCTTTGGGAGATTATTCTGTGTTAAGAACCCAAAAATAGGCAGTAGCCAAAGAGTATGTAGCTGTGATTTTTGTCGATGTAACTGAATAATACACGTTAGGCCAGATCCTCAGCTGGTGTAAATTGGCATTGCACCTTTGAACTTTTTGGAATTAGGCAAGTTTACACCAGCTGAGACTATTTCCCACTGGCCTTGAGGAGCTCAACATACATTTTGAAATTAGATCAAAACCGTTTTTTTTACTGTACTACTCTTACGAACTAGCTTATATAATAGGGCAAAACTGCAAACACAACAGTCTGCTAATTCAGATCAAATGTAATGGATTTAAAATTGCGCAATTGCTAGTGTTTCTTACTATTTTTAGTAATTGTTGACTATTTCAATTTTATAGAAAGGGTTTTATTGCTTTATAAGAGATGCTAAATGTCTTTACACTTAAATACACTTTTATAATTGATTCTTTAATTATGCTCATTCAGGTGAAAGCAGAGGGAAGGATTTGATCTTGGAAAGCTTTTCTACAGTTTCATTATTACTACAGAAAATCTTTTCCTTTTTTCTGCAAGTTTTCTTTTTTGTCCTTTCTTGGTGTCCTGGTATCCATTTCAAAGGGTCAGGTTTCAGCAAGAACAATAAAGAGCCTGAGACTGGAAAGTACACACAAGTCTGGCAAACTCATCTGCATGAGCAAGGTCGTTTGTTCTCAAGCAGACATCCAAAGTAAATGATTGAAAGAGCTGCTAGCTGTGAAGGATGTGTCTTGAAGGGGAAAAGAGTGGAAACAAACCAGGTTGTTAGGAAGAAAAATAAAGGCTGTACTTTTTGAACCTCTCCCTGCTGGGTCACATGCTGACCTGGGGAGATTTTCAACAGCTTAATAGGCTGTTTTCTTTCTACTTTCCTTGGGTGATTCTGTGCTTTGGGAGAGTCTGATGAGGATAGTTCAGAAGGCTCTGTTCACACTTGAAGATCAGCATTTGTTGTCCCTAATAGGTCTTATAACACTGTCTACAGGTGTAACTCACAAGCCTCATTGCAGTTCAGAATTGCTTGTGTTATCTTTATAACCTGAGTACCAGTGAAACACTTTGGCTATTTCAAAAACATACAGTAAATAATTTTTTTGAAGAATTCCTTTTAGCACAAGCTAATGTATATTTCAGAAGTTTTCTTAAAACAGTTATTTTGAACTTTAGATAGAATACATATATAGGTCCTGGAAGCTGATTTAAACTGGCAGTTTGTCTATTTATACTTTGAGTTTTCTCAAAACATAAGTGTATCCAGACTTTTGCTGTTAATATGACTTTTGTGCTCTCATACATCTAGGAACAAAGAATGTGGCCATATTTACAGGATGGAGGACTCTATTCTGGGAAGCAGTGACTGAAAAAGATTTGGGGGTCATGGTGGATAATTAGCTTAACATGAGCTCTCAGTGTGATGCTATGGCCAGAAGGGCTTGTTGAGCCTTGGATGCATAAACAAGGGAATCTTGAGTAGGAGAAGAGAGGTTATTTTATCTCTGTATTTGGCACTGGTGTGACTGCTGCTGGATACTGTGTCTAGTTCTGGGGGTCCAGATTCAAGAAGGATGTTGATAATTTGAAGAGTGTTCAGAGAAGAGCCACAAGAATGATTAAAGAATTAGAAAATATGCCTGATAGACTCAGTGAGCTCAATATGTTTAGAAGATTAAGGGTTGACTTGATTCCAGGTATAAGTATCTATAAGGGGAACAAATATTTAATAATAGCTCTTCAGTCTGGCAGAAAAAGGTAAAACATCATCCAATGGCTGGAAGTTGAAACTAAACACATTCAGACTGGAATCAGGGCGTACATTTTTAACGGCGAGAGTAATTAACCGCTGGAACATTTTACCAAGGGTTGTGGTGGATTCTTCATTGCTGACAATTTTAAAATCAAGAATGGATGTTTTTCTAAAAGATATGCTGTAGGTGTTATTTTGGGGAAGTTCTCTGGCCTGTGTTAGACAGGAGATCAGACTAGATGATCACAATGTTCTCTTCTGGCCTTGGAATCTGTGAATAATTGGTTCCCTCTACAATATGCAGAGTTTTGGCCCCTCTTCCAGGTATTCAGCCTCTTCATTAGCTTGGTATTGTTGCTTTTTGTACCTATTGCCCCATTCTGAAGCCATTCCATGAAAGCATGATCCTTTCTGGTAAATTGGTAAATAGAAGTACTGTACATTTATACAGAATAGGTGAAAGTATTAGACATATCTTCAGTTGTTAGTCAGCCTTATGGTGTATCGTAGTACACCCTATACTTATGCTTGGAAGGACTAGTTTTTTATCAATAAATGTTGATAAACATAGATTTAACCATACACATCCAAACCAAAGACAGATATTTCCTGTCATGATAATTCAAATTTATAGATAGGCAAAGTAAGAAAAATGCTGTTTGGAAAAAAAAGTTTTATTTAAGGATATTTACTTTGTATATTTTGACATATGATGACAATTTGTGTTTTAATGGTTAAAAGTTTTAACTTTTTGACCCCCATTGTCTTACTCCCCATAATTTCACACAACTGTGAAAATTTAAATCGATAAAAATTTTAAAAAGCTTAAAACCCATTATTTTATGCAACTTAGAGAAAAATAAAAAAAGTGCTTAAAATAGTGATAGCCATCAAAATTATACACTATATAAAAAAATTAAATTCAAATCTGTCTATCCTGTGGACGGTTAAATACAGTATGGAAATTTCACTTGATGAAAAGATCAAGAACTGCAAATGCAACAATTTTCACAATGGGAGAGGCAGGTGAGAAAATGACCCAAAATAGCCAAATGTTCTAGTGACCAACTCTTGTACTCATATATCAGTCTGGGATATTCTGAGTTAGGATCCAGTTTTGAAATCCCAACATCCGGCATTCTTACATTAGTCCATTTCAGCATCATCATTTAAACTTCATGTGTAAGTGGTGGTCCAATACTTCATTAATATTCATATCACCCTTATAACCAGGAGTTTTATTAGCATAATTATTCTATAGTGTAATTGAAGCAGAGTTAGAGCGGTGAGGCAAACACATTCCTGTCATGGGTGGTAGCATTTATACTTCATTAAAGCTGCAAACTTCTGTGAAATGTAGCTAGAGTTCATCAGTGGTAAAATAAGTATTGTCTCCTTAGTAAGTAGTCAGATGTTAGCCTGCACAATATTAACATGCAGAGCAGGAGTGTTTCAGAATGGACTGAATATAAAATAAAGATTGCATAATTGGTCAGTGTGTCAATCACATGGCTTTTGAAGCACTTCCTGTTGGCCAGTGGTAGGTTGACATTTCAATGAACTATGAAGGGGCGCTACCAGCTCAACCTCTGGGCAAGAGATAAAATGCATTGCTGCAGTAATAGCAGTCAACACTTTTCAAAAGGGGAAATCCGTATGTTAGATGTAATTTCTGGTGTGATTTGCTTATTTTATATTCAACACTGGGCTGTTTTAAATCATACAACACAGTCCACTTAATTCCTACAAAAGTGGTGTAATACCCCTTCCCCTCTCCCAGTGAGGAAACTGCTATTGCTCAGTCCAGCTGTCTTGTAGTTGCTTTTCCTGCAGGAAGCAGTTCTTCCACGCAGTTTATCAACAGCTTCCTATTGTCTTTATGAAGTGTTCTGTGACTTCCTGAATAAAGCTAAGTTGGTTTTCAGTGATATTTACCATTACCATTAACCTTTTATAAGATCTCTTATCAGATGGGTTATTGCTAGCTGTGTATTTCTTACATGTTCTGTACAGAGTTAGGGATAGATGCAGGTAATTTGATCTAATATGGAACTAAAGGCCCTTAAAACAATAATGCAGCTTGATTCTTTGCTTTTATGTGATTTGTAATATAGAAAGGTAAAGGACCTAATAAAGTGATTGACACTGCTGTTACATTTCTCTCCCATTCTTCCTCAGCACTTATACAAAAACAAGGAAGAACTGACCTCAGTTTTCTGGGCCAGAAAATGTTTGTTGGTCTATTTGGATCCAAGGTGACATTAAATTGAATGTAGTACCTTAGTGTACAGATGAAGTACGTATTCAGCAACATAATTAATGGAGCTTCTCTGAAGTTCTTCGCCCTGCTCAGTACACAGCTCAGGTTCATTCTGAAATTAATTGAACAGTACTGTTGGAGACTAAAATTGTAACTACTGCTTATGATAGGTTTAGGCTATTTTTTTATACTTGTGCTATTAAAAAGCAGTATAAGTTTTTACTACTCTCACTCTACTGAGCTATATGTAAGCCAGAGTACAAATAAAAACTTAATTTCATGTTCATAACATTGATTCCTGACTATTTTTTTTAAGTTTTCTGCAGTGTTTACGATGCATTGTATATCAGCCAGCTTCCCCAAGATTTAAAAAAACACATTTATATTAGCTAATTTCACAACAAACTCGGGTAACTAAAAGAAGGAAATATACTTGTGTGTGTTACATTTAAAAATTCTTAACTTGTGTGTGTTCCTGATGAGTTACATTTCTTGGTTTTGGAAAATAGTATTATATACAATAAGATGACTTCTTTATCCTTTAAAAATGAAAAGCCTTTAATATTTCTCTGTGATATTGATGCTGCAAAATTATTTTGAAACTGCAGTTGCACAAAGTATTTCCATATTTGGGGGGAAGGGCAAGTCTATTTGTCTTGAGAGTGAGCTGGGAGAAAGATGAAAGTATGTCTTTAATGCTCTGTAAAGAACTTGCACTAAGCTCAGTGGGTGGGCATCAATGGAAAGAATGACACACAATACCTCACTGCTTTCAAAAAGAAAATGCAAGAGCACTGATAGTATCCCTGTGTTGAATACTCTGCCATATGCAGTATTTTTGTAGTACTGTATAAAAAAAGTTAAGATAATAGAGACCATGCAAACTAACATTACATCTCATGGAAGTATGAATAAAACATTTAAAATGTGTTTTCCTTTTATAAGTTTCCATTTTGTTCCAAAGGAAAACTGGACAATTGGCATCAAGTTGTGAAATTACAATGAATTGTGATGGCTCCCTGGGAAAAAATCTTAATTAAAAATAGATACACTTTTGGGGATTCACACTAATATTTTTTCATTGGTTGTTCATTTATATAATTTTAAAATGACTTTGTACTCAAAAATTTCTATTTTCCTAAGAACAACGTTTGTGCTTTGTAGGGGCCTGATAAGTATTGACTTCAATGAGGACTTTATCATTCCATTGACTTCAATGGGCACTGGAGCAGGCCCTCATTGCGAGCCAAATATTAATGCTGTATGGGAAGCAAGGCTCAGCAGTTGTGAATACAGCTCCCATTAACCTTAATAGGAGCTGTGCATGTACATTGAAGGGATGCGATTCCCCGTGTTTAACTATAGGAGCATATTTTAGAACAATAACACGATCACATTACTACCATTTTCTTTAAGTAGTATTAAGGGTGAAAAGCAAAACTTTTTTTTTTTTTTTTTTTTTTTTTTTTTTTTGAACATGTAAAACTACAACTTTAAAATCCCCTGGAAGCACTGATGTAAAACTGCCTCTGATATTATTTGAAGAACAATGTAATTTTGCTTTAATATAGATTAAAAAGAAAATGTTTTTCATTTCTTTATAATATTGCTCACATTTTGGATTCCCCAAATTGAATTTAAGTTCAGCTTTGTATTCAGTTGGCGTTACTCTGATTTAAAATATACTGTAACATGTTAACAAGCACAAATTATCACGTAGCATTAATTAGTCAATTATCAGTGTTTTCTAATGGGAAGTCTTAAAGAGGCTGTGAGTATCCGTAACAGTGGTTACAAAGTTTGATACATTTCTTAGATGGGGACTGCTTATTAAAGGATTAATCAGACTTTCATGCAGTGAAAGAGACACTGATGCATTTATGAAGAAAAATTGTTGCATGCCCTGGTTGCTCAAGTACTGTCGCACCAAGTTTTCTGGGAACAAGTGTTGCCACCAGGGAAGCACTTTTATTTGCTGGGTTCTTGAACTCTCCTTAAAGGCAAACAAAAGTTTGGTATAAATCTTCTAACCATCCTATCCCCCCTCTATCATTCTCAGAGGCTAGGAAAAAGGACAGTTGAATTGTTTAATACTCCTCTGGCTCACAGCATGGGAGGAATAATAATCTGTAACCCATCAAACATAGAATAGATAATTGCTGCTCTATAGAAAGCTGTAAATTAACAAAAGGATGCCAATTTGGAAGTTGCCATTCAAGTAATAGTGGTATTAGCTACTAATTATAACATTCTTCTTTTTTATATTAAACATTATTGGTAAGTGGTAGCATTTTCACTATCTCCTTATTAGTGGCAGCCTTCATCACATACCCCATCATAAAACCCATCTCTTCCCCCTTCCATAAGAAGTAAAGCAATAACTTTAAGATTTAAGAGTTTTAAACTTTGGCTGTCAAGCAATTAAAAAAAAATAATTGCACTTAATTGTGCAATTAAAAAAATTAATTGTGATTAATTGCACTGTTAAACAATAATAGAATACTATTTATTTAAATATTTTTGGATATTTTCTACATTTTCAAATATATGGATTTCAATTACAACAGAATAAAACGCGTAGAGTGTTAACTTTAATTTTGATTAAAAATATTTGCACTGTAAAAAAACAAATAGTATTTTTCAATTCATCTCATACAAGTACTGTAGTGCGATCTCTTTATCATGAAAGAATCATTTAGAAATGTAGATTTGTTGTTTGTTTCATAACTGCACTCAGACAAAACAATGTAAAACTTTAGAGCCTACAAGTCCACTGAGTCTTATGTCTTGTTCAGCCAGTCACTCAGACAAACAAGTTTGGTTACAATTTGCAGGAGATAATGCTGCCTGCTTCTTGTTTTACAATGTCACCTGAAAGTGAGAACAGGCATTCACATGGCCGAAGCATGAAGGGGTATACGAATGTTTAGCATATTTGGCACGTAAATACCTTGCAATGCCGGCTACAAAAGTGCCGCCATGTGAACGCCTGTTCTCACTCTCAGGTGACATTGTAAATAAGAAGCAGGCAGTAGTATCCCCCTTCCATGTAAACAAACTTGTTTATCTTAGCAATTGGCTGGACAAGAAGCAGTACTGAGTGGATTTGTAGGCTCTAAAGTTTTACATTGTTTTGTCTGAGTGCAGTTATGTAATAAAAAAAATCTACATTTCTAAGTTACTCTTTCATGATAAAGAGATTGCACTACAGTACTTGTATGAGGTGAATTGAAAAATACTGTTTCTTTTATCATTTTTTACAGTGCAAATATTTTTGATCAAAAATAATATAAAGTGAGCACTGTACACTTTACATAATAGAAATCAATACATTTGAAAATGTAGAAAAAAATCCAGAAATATCTAATAAATTTCAATTGGTATTCTGTTGTTTACCAGTACAATTAATCACGATGAATTTTTTTTTTCAGTTAATCGCGTGAGTTAACTGCAATTATTCGACAACCCTATTTAAAATCTTTGGTACTTAGAACGAATTTATCGTTCAATGTCTCTGATTTATGAATGCTGCACACTAATTAATGACTTTACATAATTGATACTGAGCAGAACAAAGCAGGTATTAATTTACTTTATTCACTTACTTTGGTTGCCAGTAATGTTTTTTGAGGAAAAGTAAACCTATTATGGACACTAGATGTGTTTTAAAACATTTTACCGCAGGGATTGAATTGGGTCACAGGTGAAGTGAAGCAAGATGATTGATCCTAGCTCTGAATAGTCATCTCTACATATCACAGACATAATTAGTTGCCAGGTGAGGCAAATAATGGTATAGCAAGGATGTTATGTCAGGATTGGGGTACAAGATGAACTGTGGAAGCTAGCATAGTATTTAACTATAGGCAGTTGTATGCTTTCACATCAGAGCTAAAATTCACTCAGATTCTCCTAAAAAGAGAGAGGTGAATAGTTAGAGTACTGTTGGCCAAAAATAAAGATGTTTCTCCTTCTTTCTACATGTATTCAGATCCCGTGATATGTTTCCCTTCATAGTTTAGGAAAAAATCCAAATGATGTAATTGAATTTAGTTTAACCCCTTGAAGCTGTGGGTCCGCAGCTCTTTCTATGTTGTAAAAACTAATTCGTTTTGCCATTACTATGTTAGGAAATCTCAAGTGGCTAAAACATATAATAAATATTTAAGTTGGTGAATTTCCCCATTAATAGTGACCTTTTTTGTGTAAGGAAAAAAAATCCTCTTTCACATAAGGATGTTTAATTCCTAAAGCTTGAATAAATCAAGGTTTATTTTCCTCTTGTAAATTCTAAAAATAATACGGTGTTGAATGCAGGAAGTCTGCATGGGAGGCATATGCAAGTAGCACATGTAAAATACCTAGGCTAGATGCCACCAGGACATGTTTGTCTATGGGTGAATACACATTTTCATAATCAGCAGTCGTTGTGTCATCGCCCACACCTCCCATGGAGTAATCTGACAAATTTGGGTTAAATTAATATGAAACAAAACTCTTAGGTGGAGCCTAAGTGTTGGAAAGTTAAGATGCCACACAATGATTGAACATATTCTATCAAACAATGCTTTTTAAATTAAGTTCAGTTTGTTTAAAAGGTATACTTTGAAACTTGTCAGGTATGGAGCTGTTTGGTGTTAAGCATTTAATTTATAGGAAGTTGTAATGCTCTGTTATGAAAGTGGTGACTAGTAAACATATTTTTGCTGTGTTGGAATTAAAAATATTCTAAACTGGTTTTGATTTGTACTCTGGCTTTTTGTGTGCAAATTAGTACCAGAAGCAATGCTGGCAGTTTTTACTGGATATCAGGAGTTTGAATCCTGTAAGATTAAGGTTTAACATTGTTTCCTAGCCTCTTCAAAGATACATTCATGAATTCAAGCTCACATTTTAAGGCTCAGGCAAGCACAACTAAAACACCAGCTGGTTTTTAACTCGCCTACTTAGGCTGTGTTTGCCTGAAACCTAGCCCAATTTTAAGTTACTGTATAAAATCTAGATGCTAATTTAATGGCTATCTTGTGAAGTAAAATCATTACTAGTATTCTGCAGGTCAGCAATGCCAGTTACTAAGGAAACAAATCTTTGTCTTCAAAACAATTTTGGCCTTTGCTTTAATTTCATTAATAAGACTTTTCTGTGTCATATTGAGACACCAGAACCCCTTTGCTTAGACTCTGGCACGCTGACTGATAAAAGATTACATCAGTGTTAGTAGAGAGTTTGGTTCTGGATTATTACTCTGATGTTGGGTAGTCAAAACTGGTGCTGAACTGTTTTATAGTGGAGTCAAGTAAAGGTAATTGACTATTGCTTGTTTATCTGCAAAGGGTTCTGATTTATGGTGGGCTTTGTTGTGAGTCTGTGTGTAGCCACATTAGAGTTATTTAAATAGTGTTGTTCAGGGATGCCTTTTCCTTTCTCATTAACTGTTGGAACTGAAATGTTAAATACTTTTTTTTTCTTCTGAATATATTGTAAAATTAGACACTTATGACATGATAAAATGTTTTCTAAAAGCCTCATATGGGTTGTATAGCTGAGATGGAGTTTCTTGGTAAGAAAAGTAAACCAATAGGGAGATAGAAAGGGATATTTCTGGGGGTAGTAGGATGACATTAAGAAAAGGAAAATTAAAGGTTGATATTCATGAAAAACTTTCTTAAAGTAAGGTCTATTAGAATGTGAAACCGTTTCCTAAGAGAAGTAGTGGAAGACTTTCTGGTTGGAACTCTTAAAACTGCACTAGATCAAACACTAAAAAATGTAGAGAAGATGGCAGTGTCCCACTGGCATGGGATTGTTTTGTGTGGCAGCCTAGCTCTTTTCAGTCCCCAGTTTGTAACTTCAAGACAACCATTGTAATCTGCACAGTGAAGTATCGAAAATGACTATGTACTGGGAAATGTGATGTAATGATTGAAAAGTGACTACACACACACACACACACACACACACACACACACACACACACACACACACACACACCCCTGTTTGCAAGACTCTTCCACAATATGCACTATTTACTATGAATCCTAGCATACTTCAGAAACAAACAAACAAAAAAACCCTTTTGGATAGAGAATAGGTACTGCTTTCCTTAACTGGGGTTTAGCAGTTCATAGAATCTTGTATTGGCCGGTGGGACAAGGTGAATTTCACCCTTTAACAATAAAATACTTTAGAGGTCTCCACTTTGGAGTGAGACCATTTAATAGCACTTTCCAACTTCAAAGTGCTCTGTAAACATTAACATAAAACTACCTAAAGTTTAAGTGCTGGCTTTCCACCTTTCACTGAAAATCTGAGGGGAAACAGTGTTGCATATTAGAGCTAGAGGAAGTTTGGTTGGCCTGGTAATTAGAAAATTAAGTAATTTAAGTGGAAGGTTTTTTCCCCTTCCCATTTTATTTTCACCACCTTCTTACTACTGTAAACTTATGGACTATTAGAGTTGAAGACAATGTTAAAACAAGCCACCCTTTGATTAGTCTCTTCCATAAAAAGTTTTTTTAAAAAGTCCATGAAAATTACATACCCTCCTTTAGGAGTTTTTACTTCTCCATGAGATTCTTTTCTTGCCATTGTGAATACTACCAGCTGGTCAGCTAGCAGTATAAAGATGCACTGTTAAGTTTTTTATGTTAGTCTTCAAGGTGAACTACAAAAAGTCTTGTGGGTTTTTTAAAGGTGGTGAAAGGTCTGAAAGCTTCTCTGCTTGATTTTGGAGGACTCTGGCTGGCTGGAGAGCTAGTAAGATTAGGACAAGACCCAAAGAAGATAAACCTGATTGAGTTGGGGATTCATTTTTATTCAGACTGTATAAAATTGAGTGGGTTGTTTTTATTAACACCTGTCTAGGTTTAATGGTTAGACTAGATTTGTCAAGGGTTCAACACCTCTTCTCCTTCAGTCAGTGGCTGAGAACTCTCACAATATACATCTCTGAGACCCCCTGACTCATCTAGCAAAGGTAAGGAAAGGGAAGACTTAACATTTGTGGTATTTCTAAAGTAAAAAGAAACACATTCCTTTCCCTCTCTTTTTTTTTTTAAAACCCCTCTATTTAAAAAAAAAAAAAAAATAAAAAAATCCACCATGCCTGCCTTATATATTATATAAAGCATCCAAATTGGTGGGTTTGGGGGAATTCCCCCCACCTCCCTCTTTTGCAGGTCACGTTTAAGAGAGACTTTGTTTCTAGACTTCGTGGCCTACTGGATAAAACCTGTTTTACTTGCATAGATTTAAATTCCAAGTGGGTTTGATCCTGTAAGGTGTTGAGTTTTTTGGACTCCAAAGTATCAAGGGTGCTCAGCATCTTGCAAGAGCAGCTTGCTGGGAAGAATGGAAGCCTAGTGCTGTCTTAGTTGAATTTGACCTTTCAAAAGCAGCAAATTTACTGTGTTTTAATGCAGCACATACGTCATCCTACAAGTTCAGTAATAAATCTGAATCTGGTTATTTTGTAATTTAGAAAACAATCTGCTTTCTTTCAAAGAAAACAAGTATTTCAGCTCTCTAGGATGTTAGGCTCAAGTAATTGTAAGGTAATGGGGATGTTTGTAAATTTAACATTTCTTTGTAAGATGTTGGTGATGATCTGCACATTTTCTGGCACTAACAAATGACTAATCACTGGAAAAAACCCTATTTGCCATTTCACAATATCTTGATAATTTAGTCACCGTTTCACTTTGTAGTGTCTCAGTAATCGGACCATATGAAGTCTTAGAATTAAGTTTCTAAAATCCTTCTACTCAAAGATACTTCCATTCATTAATATGCCTCTGAAAGGGCCTATACTTGATCAACTCTGTAGACCACACTGATTTGTTGTGGAAAATAAAGATATTATCTCTTTGATCTCTTACTATCGAAGCTTAGTGAATCAAATTTTAGTCACACGTGGTAATGCTGTCTGAAAGACCCAATGATTCTTTATTTAATTTAAAAAAATAAAATTGTGGGGTGGCTTCTCAGCTTTTGTTGTTAGGGTTGTATTGGTACCCGGAAGAGAACATTATAAAAGTGCAGCTATTTATGTAGTTCTTCCTCCAGGCTGCAGTTTGTTTATACAGAGTTGCTGAGCAAGTCAGAGTTTGCATGTCAGTCGTAATTGATTCTTCCACTCTGCAGTCATAATGCAGTAGGAGTTCAGACCCTCTGCTGTGCAAAGTTTTGCTCGTTTAAAGTATCTTTAATTGCTTGCTTTGCTAAAGTGAAGTGAGGGGCATAGGGGGTGGGGGAGATGCAACAGGATTTTAAAGACTACTGGTATGTTACTGACTGCCTGAGGGAGGCACAAATGTTAGTCAGTAAAAACTCTTAAGTTATTGTTTCTTATAGATGACTAAATTTGCATCAGATACAAAAACTGTTTAAAAATAACACTAGTAGTCTGTCATCCCCACAAAAAGCGGTGTTCAGAAGAGAGAACTCCAAGAGTACTCAACTTGAGCCCTGGAGTATGTCTACACTACAAGCACTACAGGCAGTGTCACTGTAGCACTGAAGCGTAGAATCATAGGGTTAGATGGGACCTTGAGAGGTCTTCTAATCCAGTCCCCTGCACTCACAATGGGACTAAGTATTATCTAGACAATCCCTGACAGGTGTTTGCCTAACCTGCTCTTAAAAATCTCCAATGATGGAGATTCCACAACCTCCCTAGGCAGTTAAGAAGTTTTTCCTAATGTCCAACCTAAGCCACCCTGCTGCTATTTAAGACCATTGCTGCTTGTCCTATCCTCAGGTTAAAGAGAACAATTTTTCTCCCTCCATAAAAATCTTTTATGTACTTGAAAACTGTTATCGTGTCCCCTCTGTCTTCTCTTCTTCAGACTAAATAAACCCAATTTTTTCAATCTTCCCTCAAAGGTCATGTTTTCTAAATCTTTAATCATTTTTGTTGCTCTTCTCTAGACTTACCCCAGTTTGTCCGCATCTTTCCTGAAATGTGGCGCCCAGAACTAGACACAATACTCCAGTTGAGGACTAATCAGCATAGAGTAGAGCAGAAGAATTACTTCTCGTGTCTTGCTTACAACACTCCTGATAACGCATCCCAGAATGATAACGCAGCGCACAGTCAACTTGTGGAACTCCTTACCTGAGGAGGTTGTGAAGGCTAGGACTATAACAATGTTTAAAAGGGGACTGGATAAATTCATGGTGGCTAAGTCCATAAATGGCTATTAGCCAGGATGGGTAAGAATGGTGTCCCTAGCCTCTGTTCGTCAGAGGATGGAGATGGATGGCAGGAGAGAGATCACTTGATCATTGCCTGTTAGGTTCACTCCCTCTGGGGCACCTGGCATTGGCCACTGTCGGTAGACAGATACTGGGCTAGATGGACCTTTGGTCTGACCCAGTACGGCCTTTCTTATGTTCTTATGTTCTTATGTTTGCTTTTTTTTTTTGCAACAGTGATACACTGTTGACTCATATTTAGCTTGTGATCCATTATGACCCCTAGATCATGTGATGTTCCCCTCTAGTGTTATCTGGACCGGTGATCTGCTAGGTCACTCCAATCCTCGACTCTGGGAGCCAGCCTTACCCTGCTCTGCTGTGAGAACCCCCACTCCTGGGCTGTTCATGCACAGCCTCTGACATATAAGCTGCTCCTTGGATTGTTCAACCGAATGACACTAGCCAATATCTCTGGTCCCAGACACAACCCTAGGAACCTCCGTCTTGCAGTGTCCAGTTATGCCCGCTGGACGCTGCAAGCTTATATGAGTTTGTCAATTTAACAAAGAAGTTGATATGAACCAGGCTTGTTATCCCAAGGGGAGTCTCTGACACGCTTCAAACCAAACGCACTGCTTCAGGTAAAATAAACAAACAGATTTATTAACTACAAAGATAGATTTTAAGTGACAGGCAAAAAGTCAGAGTGGTTACCAAAATAAAATATAAGCACGCAGTCTCAACCCTATTAGACTGGGCAGCAACTAAATTAAGCAGTTTTTCTTACCCCACTGGATATTGCAGTCCTTAATATACAGGTTTGTTCCTTAAACCTGGGCCAATCTCCTCTGTTGGAGTCTTGTCTTCTTCTCAGGGTCTTAGTTGCTTGCAGCGAAAGTGGGGGCAGGAGAAGGGCCCAGTATGTGTCTGTTTTATACCCTCAGTCCATGTGCTTGGAGAGCACAAGTCCAGGCATGTCTGGGGGGCATTGCCGAGTCTCTCCAAGCAAGGTTGAGCAATTCCCCTGGTGTGGCCTCATGCAGGTGAGTCATTGCATTGTAGCTCCCTTGCTGAACAATGGTTGTTGATGGGTGGTTTGACACCCCGCCTGGGTGGTGTTTACTTTCCTTGCTGTTGCCTCTGGGGAGCTAATATCTGGCCGATTTCCCCAACTTACAGCATGCTTTAGTGACCACCATACAATTCTCATAACTTCATATGCATTAATGATACACATATATGGATAGAGAAATGACTTTCAGCAGATCATAACCTTTCCCCTGATACCTTACAAGGCATGCTTTATATGCAAGATCACGATTATATGAAAATGAGGAATATGGAGGGTTGCAGTATGCTCCCACAAGGTACAGAATGTCACACCCTGCAGTAGTCCTTCCTCAACAGTCATTTCCCATTTCGTATGTGTAGACACTCGTAGCGATGGAAGGGTTTTTTCAATCACTGTAGTAAATCTACTCCTTCGAGAGGCGGTAGCTAGGATAATGTAATAATTTTTCCATCACTCTAATGGTGTCTATATTATGGCTTAGGTGTGCTTAACTACACCTCTTAGGGGTATGAATTTTTGCCACCCCGTGAGCAACATAGCTAGGGTGACCTATGTTTTAGGCCTATGTTTTGGAACTCTGGGTACATGCAGTAAGAGTTTTGGTGCCCCTCAGCTAGAAACGCTGTGGACTTCCATGCTGTGCCATTGTTTTCAGGTCTGTTTTATGATACCCAGGGTAATATAGGGATCGATTGTAGCTCTTATAAAATTTCATTCAGGTTTATTTGGAATGTTGGGTGTGCTTAAGTTCATATTTCTTGTTTGCCAAGAGCCATAGCTAGTTTGCTTGTGTGTTTGCATAATTCTTTAAATGAGAAAAAAAACAAACCTACAATTGCAATATGTGCTTGTACATGTAGCTTATTTAATAGATGGCTAAAAATAACTAGCGTTCACTCAGCAATCAAAACGTGCATTTGATCGGTATTTTCCTTAGCCTGAAGTTTTGGGGAGAGGGTAGCTGCTAAGTCCTATTTTGGGTTTTGTGAGATACTTCTAGCATCACTAATTTTTTTTTCCATTTTTTAAAATTTGGCTGTACTGGAAAATGCTACTTTTAAGGTGTATCTGAGGTCGTAGAAAACAAATTGATGATTCGTTCTTCTTTGTGAAGTAATATTATCTGGTAATTAAAGACTGTTGTTTTTAGTGTGGTTATGTTGTAGTAGTGCCTAAAGGCACTGATCCATTTTGTTAGGTGCAGAACATACAGATAGTAAGAGGGTATAAGCTCTTTGAGGCAGGAGCTAACTGAAAAGACAAAACCTATAAAAGGAAGGGGAAAGGACTAAAACATAAAAGCGAAGCGATTATTGTGATTATAGACAAATGCTTAGTTCCATTGTGACTCTTTTAATATGAGGTCCTCTCAACTGTCCCTTCATCTAGCTATTGTTAGTGCCTTTTTATTAAAATTAAAATATTGAATGCAGTTTAAGGCGTTCATTCTGATATACAAAAATTAACCGGTATATTGTTTGGGTCCGTGCTATCACTCAGCCCTTCTACGTAAGGGGTTGGATGGTATTTTCATACAGTCTGAATTTGTCATTCATTAAATAACACACTTTTACCTAGAAGTTGCATATGCATGTTATAAATGGTAAAGTGAAGTAATTTAAAAAGAGAAGAGGCTATGCAGAAGATGATATAATAGTAGATGGAGATGAGAAGTGGGGGCAGTGAAGGTAGCTAAGAGTAAAGACTAAAGGAAAAGAACAGTGCATACAAAACATGTTGTTTTGAGTCAGATACTTAAGTAATCAGTTCTGGAATATAACCTCTGTCAAATCCTGCTTGGTGGGTAAGCTTGTTTGCAGGATCTCCAAGAGTTAACCATTCTCTTACATCTTCCCATGGGCTTTGGAGTGCAGACACATTTCAGAGCTGTCAGTTGCATTCAAACTTGCAAGGGAATAGGATCGTAGAAGTGTAGCACTGGAAGAGATCTTGAAAATTCCAATCCCCTGCACTCAGGGCAGGACTACATAATAACTAGACCGTTTCTGACAAGTTTCTTAAAAACTTCCAATGACCGAGATTCCACAACCTTCCTAGTGCTTAATTAACCTGACATAAAGGAAGTTTTTCCTAATGTCCAACCTAAACCCCCCTTGCTGCAATTTAAGCCCAATCTCTTCCAAACTCTGTAAGGGATTCCAGATTTTCTGGAGATGTCTCTAAAGTACTTGTTTGAAAAGGTTCCAGGTTATGTATTAGAGATGCTCAAGCAGAAGGAAGCTCTACATATGCAATTAAGTGAAATGCATGGGTGTTTATAAAACAATAATAGTAATTGTAAGAGTGACTATTCATTTAAAAAAAATCTAGATATGTGTGTTTGTTAATGCATAGTCTGTTTCAAATTTGTTTAGGTTTTTTTAATGGAATAGAAACACTAATAGCTGAGTATAAGAGCCTACTATGCTAGAGAGATGGGGCAAAATTTTTCATATACTTAGAGCCTTGCGCGGATCCAATTATATCCACTGATGCGGATATTGGTGGAGCTGCAGTGCTCTACTGGGAACTGCAGCGGCAAAAGCAGCAGCATATCGGGCCACTGCTTGCAAGAGCCAGTGCCCCACACGGGCAGCTTCTCCGGCATGGCTGTACCATCCCCAGCTCCGCCCAGCGGGGCGGACACCAGGCTCACCGGCAGCTGTTCCTGGTTGTGCTAGTGTGTGCAAGCAGCTTGCACGCTCCTGGACAGGAGTCCCTTCCACGCAGTGGTCTGTGCCTCCTGTCCTGGAGCATGCAAGCCTCTTGCACACACTAGCACGACCAGGCACAGCTGCCAGTGAGCCTGGTGCCCGCACCAGTGGGTGGGAATGGGGACGGTACAGCCATGCCGGAGAAGCTGCCCATGCGGGGCACTGGCTGCTGTGAGCGGCAGCCAAACATGATGCTGTGGTTCCTGGTAGAGCCCTGCAGCTCTGTGGATATAAATTTTGTATCCACACAGGGCTCTACATATACTCATTTTAACTCCTTTAATTTTATGCTTGAGTGAACTTCTTCTTCGAGTGCTTGCTCATGTCGATTCCATTCTAGGTGTGTGCATGCCCACGTGTGCGGCCGTCAACATTTTTTTGCCTTAGCAGTACCCGTAGGGGTGGCTGTGGCGCCCCCTGGAGTGCTGCACTCATGCTGCGGTATATCAGGTGCCGCTGGCCCTTCCTGTACCTTCTTGCTGCCCGTGGTGGTCAGTCGGAGTGCCTTTCTTGCTTCGTAAGAGCTAGTGGTTTCTCCATTCTGAACTTAGTGCCTTAGGGCCATTGTACATAGTTCCCATTTGATTGTGTTAAGTGTTTAAGTGTGTGTTAGTAGTTGGGGTCCTAGTGGGACTTTGCCCCAGGCGGGGCATACCCCGGTCTCTCGGGTTTAAGCCTTGCTTGGACTGCAGCAGGCCTATGCCTGTGAGTGACCCCCCACAGCAGCTGCCTTATGTGCTTGGGGGAGTCACACGTCAAGGAGCAGTGCTGGATCTGCAAAAACTTTCGGCCCTGCACCCAAAGGGAGTGGGATATCTGCCTTAGGGCTCTCCTGATGGAATTCGCCCTCTGCTCGGCTTCCGAGCCGTCCCAGCAGGTCGCACTGAGTGCCTTGGTCGCAGCAAACCGCCGGCACCCGGCTCCTCCCAGCACCATTCGCCATCGCCGGTGCCGAAGAAGAAGGCCAAAAAGCACTCCCTGGCACCGAGCAAGGAGGTCCAGGGATCATTTACCAAGGCCCCTGGCCGCTGGGCTACTCTGGAACCATGCTATCATGCCTCTCCGGGTGGGGCATCCAGCCCCCTTAAAGATCCGCCACCGACTCCTGGGAGCGGTCTGGGACGCCCATTCCTGCCTGCACCATCGTCATCCCAGGCTCCCCAGGCACAAGAAGGGTACCAGTCTCCACTTGCTCCGATGAGACCCTGGTGCTGCAGGACCCGGTTAAGGCTCCCCAAGGGGGCAAGCCCGCTGTTAAGACCCCTCAGGGATGGGGGAACACTAGGGGTCGTTGGACAGAAGACGTCGATCTTCACCACCGCATCAGGAATCCCGGGGCAGGTAGGGATCGTAGGTCGCCTAGGTAAACTTCCAGATCCCTTCTGCGCTACTCACTGGCATGGGGTTGACGCTCCCCTTACTATTCCCAACACCGCTCATTCTCTCTACGGTCGTCCTTTAGGCATCCGTCCCGATCACCTGTTCCCTGTCCCACGACTGGTCTCCCTGGCACCGGTACCGCTCTCCACGATACCGTTACCGGTTAGTTACACCTGGGCAATGGTTGCTGGTAGCCACAACCAGTAAGCAAATGCAGCCGTCAACGGCTCCTCTCTGGTCAGCGGAAGGAGGCTCCTCCAATACGGAGGGCCAGTTTAGCCCATCACCAAGGTATCATCAGCGTGATTTGGACACTCCCGGAGCCTGCTCCCTTGTCTGCGGCACCACAATGGCAACACGGCCAGTAGCCAACGCAGTGGCCTTATTGGAGCGCGTTGGGTGTACCGGTTGTGACGATGCCTCCTTTGCGGCACTCCTCGGTGTCTGCGGTGGAACATCGGTCAGCGGCCCCACCGGCACTGGGCCCGGTACCAGCAGCCTATTCTGAGGTCAGGGCAGAGGAACTTGTGCCCACCCCAAAGCCACCTTCTCTGACGATGGTCGAGACCCCAGCACCTCCACTGGTGGTCCAGTCTTCCTCGTCATTCCTGGACGAGGTGGTCACGATACCTTCCAGAGCTAGCCCGCCGGATGACTTTAGGGAACATCAAGCCCTTCTCCAGCACTTGGCCAAGAACTTGGGGCTCGAGGTGCAGGAGATGGCAGAGCAGGAGGACACCCTCTTCAACATCCTCTCAGACTCTACGCCCGCCTGGGTCGCCCTGCTGTACATGAGGGGGTCCTCAAGATAGTCAAGGCCTTGTGGCAGCCCCCCTCCTCCATCCCGCCAACCTTGAAACAGGCCGAGAAACTGTACTTTGTGCCGGCCAAAGGATTAGAATATCTTGATACCCACCCATCCCCGCAGGGCTTTGGAGCTTTGCTCCGTCTCCGCTCCAGCTCCAGGCAAAAACCTGCAGCTCCACTGCTCCGGAGCTGCTCTGTGCTCCAGTTCCGGCCTCCGCTCCAAAGCCCTGCATCCCCGGGCTCACTTGTTGTATCTGAGGCCAATGAAAAAGATAAGCAGATCCCCACCAGAAACAAGGAGGCTAAAAAATTGATTTATTTTGGAGAAAAATTTATTAAACTGCCAGCCTGCAACTTCAGGTGGCGAACCATCAGGCCCTGCTGGGCCGGTACATTTTAATCTCTGGGTCGGTTTTAAAAAGTTTCAGGAATCCCTCCCTCAGGGTCTGGCCCAAGAGTTTGGCACCCTGGTGGAGGAGGGTACTGCGGCGATCAGATGTTCCTTGCAGATGGCATGGGACGCAGTGGATTCAGTGGCAAAGGTGGTCACACTGGCGGTGGTCATGCGACACAGCTCCTGGCTCCAGATGGCAGGCCTCTCCCAGGAGAAGCAGGCCTTGATCCAGGACCTCCCCTTTGATGGAGTTAGTCTGTTCTCGGTTCAAACAGATGCCAGGCTGCACGTGTTGAAGGACACGAGGGCTACCCTTTGCTCGTTGGGCATGCATATGCCGCAATCTGCCAGAAAGCCCTTCCAGCCACCACCACCAAGACCCTGGCAACCTTGTCAGGGATCTACAAGGAGAAGGGACGCTAGTTTTAGTTGTTGTCATCGTCGCCATTTGTCCTCCTGCTCGCTAGCCTAGCCTGGGGCTGCCAAATACCCAGGGGGCCAGAAGCAATCATTTTGAGGGTGCCACCTGAAGGGCAGGGTGGTGCAGGTCCTAACGGACAATACAGCTGCAATGTATTATTTCAACAGGCAGGGTGGCACCAGGTCTTCGTCCCTTTGTCAGGAGGCGCTCAGCTTCTGGGACTTCTGTGTGCATCATGCCATTCATCTGCTGGCCATCCACCTGCCTGGAACGTCCTGCCGGATTGCTTCAGCCGGACCTTCTCGTCTCACCACAAATGGTCGCTTCATCCGAAGGTTTTCAGCCTAATCGTCTGCGGGGGGGGCTCCCCAGGTGGACCTGTTTGCATCCAGGCAGAACAGAGAGTGTCGTGCTCTGTTCTCTGCAGGGCAGGGGCAAGGGCTCCCTATCGGACGCCTTCCTGATTCTGTGGTCGGGAGCACTGATGTACGCCTTCCCGCCAATACTGTTGACCCACAAGGTAATGGTGAAGGTGAAGCAAGACACATCATCTGTTATCCTCATAGCCCCAGTGTGGCCTTGTCAACACTGGTTCAGCATCCTGCTGAGTCTTTTGGCAGCCACCCCGATGCAGCTACCTCTTCGGCCGGATCTGCTGTCCCAGAACCACAGCAACCTGCTGTGCCCGAACCTGGCATCGCTGCACTTGGCTGCTGTGTGGCTGAGTATGGACAAACGGGAGTGCTCCGCTGGTGTCCAACAGGTCCTGCTGGGCAGCAGAAAATCATCCACGAGGGCAACATATGTGGCAAAGTGGAAGTGGTTCACATGTTGAGCCTCGGACCAGCACATTCGTGCTGAAGAGGCCCTGCTGCAGGACATCCTGGACTATTTACTGCACCTTAAGTTCCAGTGTCTGTTGCTATCTTGGATCAAGGTACACCTGGCGGCCATTGTGGCATTCCACCCTCTGTTTCAAGGCCGATCGGTCTTCACCTATCCCATGACGGCGCGGTTCCTGAAAAGTCTGGAGCGCCTTTACCTGCGTGTCTGGGACCTGGTTCCCACTTGGGACCTTTATCTTGTGCTGTCGAGGCTCATGGGTCCCCCTTCGAACCCGTGGCTTCCTGCTCCCTCCTGCTTCTCTCCTGGAAGGTTTCCTTCCTGGTCGCTATAACTTAGTCTGAGATCAGGGCGCTCACGTCAGAGCCACAGACCTTCTGTAAGGACCAGGTCCAGCTGCGTCTGCACCTGGCTTTTCTGCCCAAGGTCGTCTCCCAGTTGCACATTGGTCAAAACATTTACTTACCAGTCCTTTGTCCAAAGCCACATACGACGGAGGAGGAACGCAGGCTGCGTACCCTGGACGTCAGACTGGCACTGACCTTCTACATTGATAAAACAAAGCCGTTCCATAAGTCAACGCAGTTGTTCGTTGCTGTTGCTGACAGGATGAAAGGTTGCCCAGTGTCAGCCCAGAGAATCTCATCTTGAATCACGGCCTGCATCCGGTACTGCTATGAGCAGGTGCCCCCACCGGTGATCGTGATGGCTCATTCGACTAGGGCTCAGACATCCTCTGCGGCCTTCCTGGCGGAGATGCCGATCCTAGAGATCTGTTGGGCCACCGCCTGATCATCTATCCTCACATTCATGTCACACTACGCGCTGACCCAGCAGGCTTGAGATGATGCTGGTTTTGGTAAAACAGTGCTGCAAGACTGTGAACTCCGAGCCCACTTCCGCTGATTCTGCTTGAGCAGGGCCGGCTCCAGGCACCAGGCAACCAAGCTGGTGCTTGGGGCGGCACCTGGAGGGGGGCGGCGCGGCGCTCGGGCCGCCGGGGAGACCGGGGCCACAGCCGGGCTCGCCGCCCTCCCCCCGGCGCTCTGGCCGCCCTCCCCCCCGCGCCCTCCCCCCGGCTGCCGGGGGGCTCGCCGCCCTGCGCTCTGGCCGCCGGGGGGAGAGCCGAGCCCCAGCCGGGGCTCGCCGCCCTCTCGCCGCCCTGCCCCCGGCGCTCTGGCCGCCGGGGGGAGAGCCGAGCCCCCGCCGGGGCTCGCCGCCCTGCCCCCGGCGCTCTGGCCGCCGGAGAGCCGAGCCCCCGCCGGGGCTCGCCGCCCTCCTCCCAGGGCTCCGGCCGCCCTCCCCCCCGGCGCCCTGCCCCCGGCCGCCGGTGGGAGAGCGGAGCCCCCGCCGGGGCTCGCCACCCTCGCCCCGGGGCTCCGGCCGCCCTCCCCCCCGGCGGGAGAGCGGAGCCTCCGCCGGGACTGGCCGCCCCCCCCCGGCTCCGCCCTCCCCCCCCCCGCGGGGGGGGGGGGCGGCGGAGGCTTTTTTGCCTGGGGCGGCAAAAAAGCCAGAGCCGGCCCTGTGCTTGAGTCACCTAGAATGGAATCGACATGAGCAAGCACTCGAAGAAGAAAAACAGTTACCTACCTTTTGTAAGTGGTGGTCTTCAAGATGTGTACTCTCTGTTCAGTATACAGGAATTTTAGCACAGAATTTTATGCATTAAAAGCAGTGTTACATATATTCTTATGTAGGCACCTGTGAGTTGATGTTATGCTGTATGAACACTTGTACTATAAAATGACCTATAGTACTGTTTCTAGTAACTAATGTGCAAGCATTCCTAATTCATTTTTTCTGTGACTTTTGCTGTGTATACAGATGTTTAGAAATGTACAATATGTAAAAGCAGCAAAGAGTCCTGTGGCACTTTATAGACTAACAGACGTATTGGAGCATGAACTTTCGTGGGTGAATACCCACTTCGTCGGATGCATCGGACAAAGTGGGTATTCACCCACGAAAGCTCATGCTCCAATATGTCTGTTAGTGTATAAGATGCCACAGGACTCTTTGCTGCTTTTACAGATCCAGACTAACACAGCTACCCCTCTGATACTTGGTACAATATGTAGTCACTTTCATAACACATGATCTGAAATGAGTTGTTTATACTGACATAACAATTACACTATTATTGATGAATTCATAATTAATTCATACAAAGTTTTTAGAGAGAAAAGGTGAGTGAGGTAATATCTATTATTGGACCAAATTCTGTTAGTGAGGGAAACAAGCTTTTGAGCATAGACAGAGCTCTTCTTCAGGTCACCTCAGAAGCTTCTCTTTCACCAACAGAAGTTGCTCCAATAAAAAAATATTCCCTCACTCACCATAGAATCATAGAATATCAGGGTTGGAAGGGACCTCAGGAGGTCATCTAGTCCAACCCCCTGCTCAAAGCAGGACCAATTCCCAACTAAGTCATCCCAGCCAGGGCTTTGTCAAGCCGGGCCTTAAAAACCTTCAAGGAAGGAGACTCCACCACCTCCCTAGGTAACGCATTCCAGTGCTTCACCACCCTCCTAGTGAAATAGTGTTTCCTAATATCCAACCTAGACCTCCCCCACTGCAACTTGAGACCATTGCTCCTTGTTCTGTCATCTGCCACCATTGAGAACAGCCGAGTTCCATCCTCTTTGGAACCCCCCCTTCAGGTAGTTGAAGGCTGCTATCAAATCCCCCCTCATTCTTCTCTTCTGGAGACTAAACAATCCCAGTTCCCTCAGCCTCTCCTCTATACCTCTAATATTCTGAGATCCGTATGGCTACAACACTGCATACATACAAAGTTTATGACAATTTGAATCTCTTATGGAACTGGTTTGGGCTCTTGACTTGAAGAATGTCTACTTCTGCATCTTGATTACTTGTCTATGGGTTTACGTGCAAGAAGGCTGCCACCAGTACTGTTTTACCCTTTGTCTCTGCAGTGCAGAGGGTTTTCACCACATACCTGGCTGGGGTGACTGCATTCCTCAGGTATCAGTGGTTTTTTTTTTTTTTTTTTTAAATGAAGATATCCCATCTCCTAGAACTGGAAGGGACCTTGAAAGGTCATCGAGTCCAGCCCCCTGCCTTCACAAGTACTGATTTTGCCCCAGATCCCTAAGTGGCCCCCTCAAGGATTGAACTCACAACCCTGGGTTTAGCAGGCCAGTGCTCAAACCACTGAGCTATCCCTCCCCCCTGGGTACTTTGTACCAAGATGACATGATAATCAGAGCACAGTCATCAAAAAGAATGTATTTGGCACTTATTGATAGTTTTTTAGTTTTCCAACTTCCTGGAACTGATGTTGAAACAGAGTTCTGATTTCCAGTCTACCGGATCAATTGTCTCAGAATCAGGGACAAGATTCTCCACTCAGATGCCATACATATCAGACTCAAAGCTTGTTTTCTAGACTTTTGCAGACTAGATCTAGTGCCTCCAGCAGTCCAGAAGATCCTATCCAGAAGTAATCAACCAGGCAGATGTAGTCAGTGAAGGGGAAAGAGATCCTTCTTCTGGGCAGCTCAGATGTTCTAGACCAGACGTGGGCAAACTACGGCCCGCGGGACCATCCTGCCCAGTCCCTGAGCTCCCGGCCAGGGAGGCTAGCCCCCGGTCCCTCCCCCGCTGCCTCCCATCCCCCGCAGCCACAGCGCGGCGCCAGAGCTCTGGCCCACCACTCCTACTGGGCAGCGCGGGTGGCTGCAAGCTCCTGCTGCTCTGAGCAGCATGGCAAGGGGGGGGGGGAAGAGAGTTGCATAAGGGGCAGGAGGTCCCAGGGGACAGTCAGGGGACAGGGAGCAGGAGGTGGTTGGATGGGGGATGTGGTCTCGGGGGGGCAGTTGGGGTGGGGGGTGTGGATAGGGGTTGGGGCAGTCAGGGGACAGGGAGCGGGAGTGTTGGATAGGCGGTGGGGTTCTGGGAGGGGGCGGTCAGGGGACAAGGAGCAGGGGGGGTTGGATTGGTTGAGGGTTCTGAGGGGGGCAGTCGGGGTAGGAAGTGGGAGGGGGCGGGAGCCAGGCTGTTTGGGGAGGCACAGCCTTCCCTACCTGGCCCTCCATACAATTTTGCAACGCCGATGTGGCCCTCGGGCCAAAAAGTTTGCCCACCCCTGTTCTAGAGTCAAAGACAGTTGTCCATCTTCCACTGCATTTGGAATAGTCACATGTCTCTGAGCTCTGTCAGAGTCTACTTAGCTGCAATTTCACCTTTTCATCATCTTATGCATAGATCTCCAGCTTTTGCTAGCTCTAAAGAATTTCTAAAAAGGTTGGTTTGTGTATTCTGTATGGTGCATGAATCATCGCCATTAAATCATCTAAATATAGTTCATGAGGGCCACCTTTAAATGTTTGTCAAACTGTTCCCTGTACCATCTCTCTAAAGATGGCATTCTTTATATCTAACATTTTATCCCACTTAAAAACAAAGACTCCAAGAGGGTCAGACTACAGTATTTGACTCCTGTAGTTTGTTAGGTGTTCAGCCACTAGTTGTGATTAGAGAACATTTATGTAGGTCTGCCTCTGACTGATCAGTGTCTCTTATTTAGATTTGAAAGGCTGCTGCTTGGAATTCTATATACTTTTATGCAGTCATCAATTTTTTTATAGCTCTGATAACTAATTTGACAGCGCATTCCAGCAATCACTTTTCAACTAGTACTCCTCATAGACATTCCCACCGCTGCTGCTTGTTAATCTTCTAAGTGTAGGGAATCCCCCTGGACAGTCCTTACATAAGAAGAAATTGTTGCTTTCGTAGTGTCTGTAGTATCTTTGATTCTTTAGGATGTGGTTCCATTTTCTTCAGTCTTCTAGTTAAGAATTTCTGAATTAGTGGATAAAATGGAAGGCTATTGGGAACACAGTCCCTTTATGTCTCTTTAATGCAGTGCAATGGGTTAAAAGACAGCATACTCTGAGAGTGTCCCGGTAACGTAGGTGTGAGCATCCACCTGGCCTGGCCCACATATGAGCAGTCACACTGCAAAGCCATATTTGTGTGTCCTCTGAACTGCATCCATATAGATGCTGTACTCACTCGTGAGGTGTCAGGACTTGAGGGTTCCTGAGATGGTTCTGAGATGCTCTAGGATTCTTTCTCAGTGAATTGTGGGAGAACTTGTCGTGGGCACATGGGGGGAATTGTAGGAAGGCATTTGAGGACTGTTGACACGCAAGAGGTTTAGCCTGTGTCCCGTGGGTGGGTGGGTGGGTTATCAACCCAAGTGTAAGCAGCACTTGGGCTTTAGGCTGTGCCCTGCTAGCCCAGGTGTAAAGCAGCACCATTAAGCCTGTGTGAGAGGTTTCTGTGTGTGGACAATTAGGAGTAATGTTAATTCTGCAGTGAAGAAAACCCCTCAAGTTGTAAAACGTTAGCCATTGTTCAGCATTCTTGGTTACAGGTGATCGAGATAAAGGTGGGTAGTGGGTAGAATAAATCTGGTCAACTACCACAACAGATTAAAGTTGTGGTAAAACTGAATATAATCACAAGCCAAAAATTTCAGATTCATATAGCTTTACACATAACTTTAAAGTATTAGTGATCCACAGCTCCACCAGACTGTACTGCATACATGCATTGGGTTTTCTCCAAGCTGAGAACACTATTAAATATCTCCTTGCTGGTTAGAATCCTCTCTACTTCACTTTTGCTGTGGAACCAAGTTGTGAGGGTGTTTTTCTTGCTTTGGTTTCCAATGGCAACTGTCACAATGGTATTCTCTGCAGTTCAAAAACCACCCTCCTGCCATCACCTGCAGGCAAATAAAGGAATGTTAGATAAATTAAAAATGTTATCTTGCCCTGTCCCAGTCAGCTTCAAACTGACGTGATATATGGGTTTGTATTTCCGCCAGTGAGTGAGTTGGATTTCAGATGAAATCTTATTTTGTCTTTTCTTCGTCACTGGCCAGGTGAAGTTACAATCAGCTAGGTAAGTTGCTCTTTGTTGGGTAACTAAACTAAACTTTTGTAAGAGCCAATGTAAAACAATTCATAAAAATAAGTTTTAACAATCTCTCTTTTGACTTTAAATAACTATATGTTGGTTTTTTTCCTGGCCTAGTACTCTAAGCACTGCTCCTCTCTACTCTTCTCTTGCTAACTACAAATGATTTGACTAGGTGATCATTAAATCTATTATTTCTAGAGTAAGCCAGTGATGGAGGAGTAATATTTATATCTAGAGTTCTCTGTGAAGTGTCCTGCTTAATTTAAACTCAGTTGTCAATCTTGAATAAATTTTAACTGATTGAGTGTTCTTCAGTTTTTTTAGCTAATTTCCCTTCATCCCTCCCACCCAGCCCCTTATTTTCTTGGGTTAGGGGGATTTGGATGCCTAAAAAGTCAACCTAGTTTCTCCTTTTATGTGAATATTCAAGAGAACTAGATTCACAATATTGAAGAAAATATTTAGGTAGGAAAATGTCTCCTACCAAATTCAGGCTTCAAATTGTATTTTTTGTTGAGCTAAAAGCTTGGTTGGCTAAAGCTTGGTTAACACCTAAAACTTACGTTGACCTAGCTGTGCCACTTGGGTGTAAAAATTCAGAGCCCTGAGAGACGGAGTTACGCTAGCCTAAGTCCTGTTGACCTAGCTACGGCCTCTTGAGGGGGTGATGGATTTACTGTAGCTATGGAAAAGGAAAACTCCCACCCCCCGCCATTGCTGTAACAAGTATTTACACTATAGCAGCGTGTAACTGCATCTTTGCCGTTGTAGCACTTGTAGTGTGGATATGCCCTAAACAAAAGAGGCATTTGTTTGAACTCCTGGAACGAGGTGCCAGAGATTTTTATGATGGGAGGGGCCATCTGCCTTGAAATCTGCATCCCATGCTATACTTAGGACCCTGAGCAAAGTAACATCTAAAACTCTGCAAGATGCTCCACTTTAATGTCTTTAACCCCACCCCCCCAAAAGTCATGGCTTGGAGTATATTTGTTGTCAGTGTGGTAATGAGGTAGGGATGGTCTTTCCTTATGCCCATTAGACAAGTTGGTTAGTTTTTAATTTTCTAAACATGGCTAGATATGATGCACAAGTCCAATTTACAAATAGCAAGTAAAATAAACAAGAATAATTGTTTTAAACCCATCGTGAATTGTACACATGGTGTTTGTCTGGCTTTGTAAGTGAAATTGAAGTTTTATTGCAGACATCTGTTTAGGCTTGCCACCTTTCAGTTGTGCAAAAACTAAGCCAGGGCCACTCTGTAGTTCTTCCCATCCGATCGCACACAAATCTTGAATGAGCAGTGGTGATTAAAGAAATACAGAAAATGGAAGTGATAGTTTACTGGTGTGTCATATATAGCGAATGTGGCTATGGTCATTGTAACATTAGAAACTCGTATTCAAGGGTGTATTTTGTTTGTTTTAACCCCCAACAATATGAGCAAACTGGATTCATCATGTTGTGCAGGTAGTCTGATCCAAAGCTCACTGAAGTCAATGAGCTTTCTTCTCCCCCCTCCCCTCCCCCCCCCATTAACTTCAGTGGGCATTGGATCAGGCCCTTAGCATAACAAATGTGTTTTCATCTCTCCTGACTAACTTGCAGGTAGAGGCTATTTTGAAACTTTAAACAACTTAGTCAAAATAAGGTCACTTTTTTAGAGTCCATTCTTTTTCATCATTTATGCAAGGGCTACAGAGAATTTAAATGTGGAGAAACTTGTAGTGTTGTGTTTCTTAGACATGGGGTTGGAGGGATGGGAGCTTTGATCTTGTTACTGCATATAAACATTTGATATCAATTCTTTGTAGAAGCTTAGGAGCACTGAAGGTGGCTTGAAATCTGGAGTGACTCAACTTTTTTTGCAGCCAGTTTTTAAAGAAACGGTTAGGATGTTCATTTCAATTTGCTGCAAGCCAGAGGATTTTGACCAACAATACTAATGTAAAATTAACAGCTACAGATTATATTGCTGAAGATCAGTCAGTTTTTAGGACTCCTGAAAAACTGTTGCTACTATCCTTTTTGTCAAAAGGGCAACAATTATTAAAGGGCACATTTGTAAACAAAACCATTTGTTCAATTGCATACCTGATGTTACACCAACTTAAAAAATGTTTTCTTGGATCAGTTCCATAGAATTTATTTAAAGGCGGCACATGGGAAATTTACCTACTTTTTGGTAGTGACATAGTAGGGCTGTGTGTAGTCTCCCCTTCTCCCCCCCCCCCCCCGGATATTCTACCCTAAAATGTAAGTGAGTGTGTGTGTGAGAGAGAGAGAGAGAGAAAATGTTGTTTTGGTATAGCACAGTTATTTTACCTCTGCTGCAGAAGTTGACTGCTTGGCAGAGAAAAGTGAAGCCATGTCTCTGTAACACAATAATTTTTGAATGCTGCATTTGATCAATTCTGAAATTTCAGGGAATGTTTTAGGCATCAATGGACAGAACCCTATTGATTTTGGTGAAAAGCAGAAAACAAGAAGGGGAAAAGGAGGGACACGTGGACCCCTTTGTGTTTGGTTAGCAGACTCAGTATCTTCAGCAACCTCTTTAAATGTCCGTAGTTAAAGAACCAGTTGATGGTTGCCATTAATACCTTCTAGCATACCAGTATCCCCATCCCTGCTCTCCCCATTCTCCCCAAAGAAGTTTCACGTGTTGATGTTCTGAATGACTTGTCCCCCAGACAGAAAGGAAAGAAATAAGAGTGGTGGGAAGAATGGGAACAAACAGAGTTCCAGCACTGGTTGGGGAGGAGGAGAATGGGGGACCCTGGTATGTGGCAGAGGGAGGGTATGGGGAGAGGGGAACAGAGCCCCTGCCAGGAGGATGGATGGCAGAAGAGGAGAATGAAGTGGTACAAAGAGCCCCTTGTATGGGACAATGGGGGGCTGGCATGGAGGAATTGGGGGGTGAGTGGCACAGAGCCCCTGACCGGGAGGGTGGGTGCAGGGAGTCCCTGAAATAGAGGGAGATAGGTGGTTGGCACACAGGGAGCTTGTGGAGGTACGGGAGAATGCAAAAATAACAGGAGTACTTGTGGCACCTTAGAGACTAACAAATTTATTAGAGCATAAGCTTTCGTGGGCTACAACCCACTTCTTCGGATGCATATAGAGTGAACCATATATTGAGGAGATATATATACACACACATACAGAGAGCATGAACAGGTGGGAGTTGTCTTACCAATTCTGAGAGGCCATTATCTCAGAGTTGGTAAGACAACTCCCACCTGTTCATGCTCTCTGTATGTGTGTGTATATATATCTCCTCAATATATGGTTCACTCTATATGCATCCGAAGAAGTGGGTTGTAGCCCACGAAAGCTTATGCTCTAATAAATTTGTTAGTCTCTAAGGTGCCACAAGTACTCCTGTTATTTTTGCGGATACAGACTAACACGGCTGCTACTCTGAAACCTGTCATTATGGGAGAATGCAAGGAGCCCCTGGTGTGTGTAAATGAGCTCAGCTAACAGAAGCCACAAGGTATGTGACCCTCTGGTTGCAGATGACAGTGTCAGAGTGCTAATGGATATTAATCGCATGCAGTGTAATGCTTATACAATACAGCATTACTTACAGAGACTTTAATAAGGCTTTTGCTTCTTTATTTATCCGTTGCATTCAGTTATGTCCAAGTGTTCTGTGTCTATAAGAGGTGAATGTATGTTGTAAACGGTTGGGTAGACCTCTTTTCCCCCCCCTAATCTCTCTTGCTCTCAACTCATAATGCATAGTAATCACTGTAGCTATGGTTCACGCTTGAGAATACCAAAATGAAAATAATGAAGATGTTCTGTATTTAACAATTATTCCTCCTCTGATGTATGACTTGTTTTTCCAGCTGATCTGCTTCATTTAACTGCCATGCTGTGTAAAACTAAAGTAAACTTTGGATGCTTTAATAACGTGATAAACCAGAGTTTTTCAACTGTGTTCTGTTCACAACAGAAGGGCAAACATACAGCTCCGTGTGCGCGCGCTCTCTCTCAGATGGAACCTCTACAGGACAAATATCCTTACTGTGCAATTTTTTTGCTCAGAATACCGTTTAATCCAACATATTTGAAAAATCTTCTGAAAGTTTTGAGGGAATAGCAATCACTATAATTAGAAGACAGAACTAAGACAAATATGTTTTGTTTTATTTTTTATTTTTTACTGTGATTCAGTTTCATAAGTTTTCAGACTGTTCAAGGTAAACTCTGCATAAAGCTACTTGCTTCCAGGAGGAAGCATGGTAGAAGAGGGAAAGAAAGTGGGGTGGGGGGAGAGGCGGCACTCAGATCAGAGTTATGTTCTTTTTCCTGCAATAGTTGATGCCAAAACTTCACATTTAATAATGCAGGTGATGCTTTTTTAGGTGGTAATAATTTTGTCAGCTGTACCAGGGGAAATTTGTGCTGTCATGTAGGTGAGTAATGAAAGAGGAATAAAGTTTTTTTTTAAATATTTTAGGGTATATACATACTTTTTAGGTCTGATCTGTATTCAGATACTGGTTTGTGATTATGTAGTTAGTTGAAAACAAATTCAGTGTTGTTTTTTTGATATCTTGATTTATGTATATTTGACATTGACAATGTTGAATAACATGGTGTGGTATCTAACAATTTAACCAGTATTTATTCATAGACTTTAGTATTCATTTCATCTGATCGGATCATTAAATGGATGCTATTATGTTTATAAATCCAGGATTACTCTGTAATTCATTTCGAGAAACACTTTTAAAAAAAAAAAATCTTGGGAACTCTTAGTAACAGAGGGAAGAGGCTTCTCTTTTAAAGAAAAGGTTAAGCCATTGAAGGGTCAAAAGGGTGAGATCTGTAATCTTGGATTATAAGGTAGTGTTGAGGGGTCGCTTATCAGTTATTGTAACTAAGCCAGCCCTAATAAGGAAAACCTGTGCTGAACATCTTTATTGTTCCTGGACTGATTGGCTTTGGCCTCTTTGTTTTAACAAATCTGCTATCAGCAGAACATTGTCTGGCAAAGGGCTTAATGATGGAAGAATGTTGCAATTAAGATGGGTGAGGTACAGTTCAGAATCACGTAGTTTTACTTCCAAAAATTAACAATTAGACTTAATTGCATTACGTGTATATACCTATATGAATGAGTTCAGTTTCATATAATTGTTGTTTACGATGAATTGTTGAATATATGACTTCATATTCAGTAACTACAGTTGGGGTGATGCTGCAAAATCTAAGATAGTTACATCATTCAAATTTTGAAGTGTGGTTCTACTCTGAAAAAGTGATTTAAGAAAAACAATATAATTGAATTTCCATTTGTCAGATTTCCTGACTGAAAAAATATGATTATAATGCCAACTCTGTGAAGTTCTTTGGTTCTAAGATTCACACACCATCCAATAATAGTTATAGATTTTAAAGGCCAGAAGGAACCATTATGATCATTTAGTCTGACTGCCTACGTAACACGGTCCAAATAACTTTACCCAGTAATTCCTTTATTGAATAATACATAAAGATTGCGCAGACCAAATTCTTCCATCATTTACCTATGTCATCAATAGTGAGTCGGGGGCAGGGAGGGGAATATAACTTATATTTTCTTACCCCCATACTTTTCATAATTCATAGTATGGTTGTGACATGCCTGAAATTGGAGACACTATTTTGAAAAATCAGAAAGAGAATATTGGGTGTAATTTTTATAGGAAGAAATTTTTAACAGCTGGAAAATATTTGAAAGTAGTGATACACTTTAATAATGGCAGATACCGTATATTGTATCAACTTTCCTTAATATTGTAGTTCCTTAATATTGCAATAAACATAATAAAGTTTTGGGAGAATTACAAGACTTGCTTTAATGCTAAATACTATCAAACTAAAAGGTGTTTGAGTACTCAAAATCAGTATTTTCTGGTTTAATTCCTTCTGTTAAATATGATTCAGAAAATCCAAGCATCATGTACATAGATAAAACTGAGCCTTGCAGCTTCAAGCTGGAAAGCCAGCAGTTAGTGTTTTGATTCTTTTTTCTTTTAGAACTTGATGATAACTATTGATACAGATTTGAAACCATGTTTTTTGTTGTTGTTTTTTTTACTGTTTGTAAGACTCTCCTTGTAACTTGAAACTGAAACTCCTCACTTTACATCATTTCATAGTGTTAAATTAGGCATTATTTTTTTAATTAATAGACGCCATTAAAACATTTAAAAAATAAACAGAGCTATGTTTACCCTGCAGCTATTTTGGGAGTGGGGAGGCAGTAGGTTTCATTTGGGGTCTAGATCTTGTGACAGGATTTTTTTTAAAGCCCCTCCCCCCGCCCCATGCTGTTGTTTTAATCGGTATGTCTAGTTTTACTGTGGATTCAGTAATTGCACCTGTATTTTTTGCTGAAATTCTGTTTTATAACGTCCTACAGAAATCTTCTCAAATATAAAAACAGGCTTTTGAAGAGAGAGGTCATAATACAGATGCAGCTTTCCTCTTGTTTGGATTGTTAAACACTAGTAACTAAGATTGGTACTTGGAATCTCATGGTGCACTAATAATGCTTCAAAGTAAATTCTAAAAAATGTGCTGAAATACAGTGTCAACTCTTAGGGGAATCAGCAAAGAAGTCTCCCCCTAAGCGAAATGGAGACCAGTTATGTTTGAAAGCAAATTCAATTCAACATATACTTTTCTGGTGGTGCCCCTGAAGCTGACAAACACTCGGTGCCATTATTTGGTTCTCTGCCTGTGAAGTAAAACTGAAGAAAATTATCAGAGGCATAGTTTCAATAATGTTTTACTAGACATGACTATCTTCTGAGAATTTTGAAATCATTTTGAAGCAGTATTTCTAGGGATGGATGGGAGAGTAGATGGAGTGTGGAACAGCATTTACTACCAGCAGAAATTAAGTTATATAGCTTATTTCTGCTCTAGTATCTGCTTCACAAGAAAAGCATTAATTAAAAGTAGCTCTATCCTGGCGTGACCTAGAGAGCAAGATACGTTCTTGTAACACGAGTAACTGCTCTCATGACAAAATATCCTTAGACATGCTAGCAATTATAAAGTACCGCCTTCCAAAACCCCTTGTTTTTGAGAGCGTCTGTTGTCAGAAAAATGCTGTTGTGTACCCTGTGAAAAACTGAATGTTGGGGAAACTAGTCATCAGAGATCTTGAATAACTGTTGATCGTGGAAGGTTAATCAGATATCTCTCAAATACTCAGAGCAGGCAAAAAGCTTGAAGACTTAATACAACATGTTACAGAGGGCTTGTCTTCACTACCGGGGTAAGTTGACGTAGCTTAGGTTGACTTACCCCGGTGTCTTCACTGTGCTGCATTGATTGCAGCAGTGTTGATCTCCCCGTAGTGAAGACCAGCCCTAAGGAAGTGAAAATAACATGCCCACAAAGCCTTATTCCTATACTTCTGGGACTTTAAATTTGCCAGCCACCTCACTGAGGAAGGTAGAAAATGGACCTGTGTCAGAGGGAGAGAGACTAGTCCTGTTTGTCCATTTAACACTCTCTTTAGAGATTATACAAATCGTTTTACAAGCTTGTTTTGTAACTTCAGTTACTGTATGACGCATAAGATGAGAGACTTTGGCAAGGGTTTGATCAATGCAGTGTTAGATGTGACTCACTTAGCAGTTTCAGTACTGCCTTCCATATTGTGCACACTCCCAGTCATATTCCATGTACTGTGTATGTCACTTTCTGAAGTGCCAGCATCTCAATGAGACATCATCACTTCAGAAAAAGAAAACGTGTTCTGCTGTTACATGTAGGCTACTGCAAGAACCAGCAGCAAAAGGACAAAAATCCACATTATTTTAACTCGTCAAGGATAATTAGGAGTAAAATGTCATCAGAAGGCATACATTGTTCCAAATAAAGAGATGTACAAAATACAGAGTTGTATGAATCCCAAAATGGGGCTATTCAGTGTTTGTCTGAACATGAGGCTCCACGCATTCAGCAGCTGTCAGGTATGTTTGATTGGTTCACTCACATTTTTGCACTTGCTGCTGCTATTGATCTGATATTCAGAACACTGATGAAATTTCATCAAAATATATTTTCAGGCCAGGTCTACTCCCTGCTGTTTGGCTGCAAAGGTCTTTGCTCTCCCACTATAAAGTGTTGTGGGAGGGGCTGCTGAAAGACGAGTTAACCCTCCTATTCAGAGTTTGAGCGGCTAGATAGAGGATTCAGTGGATGCCACTGGGTCATAGACTGGAGGACAGGAAATAACGTTCTACCAAGAGTAGACTTAGAAGAGCATGAGTCTGTGTAATCGGGGTTTGCTCTCAGCAAATCTTAGAAAACCAGATTATTGGAATGCCATCTAATATTTATGGTATTAGTAAAATGCCGATTACTGTTGGTCTGGAGGATCTTTTGTAAATTTTATATACTTCTAACATACTATTAATTGACCAGATCTCCTCTCTTCTCCCTGGTGTTCATATCCCTCTTTCATCTTCTTCCTCCTCCCCAATAAATAAATAAAAGCTTTTTTTTAGTCCACCCTACTATCTTTGACCTCTAGCATTGAGTAGTTACTTTAATCTAATTCATATTGTTCAAATTCTAATCTGATATGTAACGTGTGATACATGATTGAGATTTAAATCTAGGATAAAGTCTGGTTGGTTGGGTTTTTTTTTAGTAGAGTCCTTCTATCCTGACAGTCTGAACTGTTGCATTAAATAATCTGTGAGATCCTCCATGCTTTAAAACAGTGGCTCTCAACCTTTCCAGACTACTGTTCCCCTTTCAGTAGTCTTTGTCTTGCATACCCCCCAAGTTTCACCTCACTTAAAAACTACTTGCTTACAAAATCAGACTAAAAATACAAGTGTTACAGCACATATTACTGAAAAATAGCTTACTTTCGTATTTTTAACCATATAATTATAAAATAAATCAATTAGAATATAAATATTGTACTTACATTTCAGTGTATAGTATATAGAGCAGTATAAATAAGTCATCTGTATGAAATTTTAGTTTGTACTAACTTCGCTAGTGCTTTTTATGTAGCCTGTTGTAAAACTAGGCAAATATCTAGAGGAGTTGATATACCCCCTAAAAGACCTCTGCATAGCCCCAGGATAACATGTATCCCTGGTTGAGAAGCACTGCTTTAAAATATAGTTCAAATACATGTTAAGTGCATGTGGTTACACAGAAACCTGGATATTATTGATAAACAATGTCAATACAAAAGGTATACAAATCACAATCTCTCATCCATGTCATGTAAACTTCAAACTTTGTATTGACAGTTACAAAAATAGATTATTATAAATATACAAATATAAAAAGCATGCGTTTGTGGTTTAGAAACTATAGCTTGTAGAAAGATTAGTTTCAACAATGCAGCATTGTCTGTAGAGTCAATTAAGCATGTATGTTTAGCTAGCTTGGGAACAAGCCCTAGCATGTGACATTATAAATAATGCTTGCACAACAAACATAGGCTTGATAAGTGGGCCATAAATCTGGGCTGTCAGCCCACTGAGTTTTAGAACCAACCCTGTCATCACAGTATTCGGAATCTTTCTGATGACAAGAAAGTTAGATTTGAATTGGAAGTGGACTTCACATCCTCAACAACAGCCTTGCACTGTTCCAGTTTTCTAATTTAGCCGTGCCTTTTTTCCCTCCAGAAACCCAGTAGTTCTTGTTGAACAAAAAATCTGTGACCCCTCTCAGAAGTCAGAGTTCCTTATCATCACATACTTGGTTTTGTAGTCAACCAAGTACAGAATCTCCAGTCTCTTCACAAATTATTGTACTCCAGCAAATGTCTTGCATACACGTAGATCGCATTTCTAGCATTGCATCAGACTTTTTCCACGTTGTCTAGCCTAGTTAGTTGAAGGAATTGATAAATTAGAATTTCATATCCCTCTAATACAGTTGCAAGTACAAGTCCAGACATCTAGAGTGTTCAGAAAGATTAACATCACCATTTTTGTCAGTCAGGTCATACTTGCCAGAAGGCATTATTTTTTTTTCTCTCTATGTGGAAAACGAAGACCTGGCAGTCTGTATGTGTATTGGTGTTGAAAATGCTTGACAGCTGGATGAATAATTTCTGTATTTATAATGTTTCTAGTAAAGCAAGTTAAATTGCATTGGTATGTCTCATGCCTGGTATGTATGAACAGCTAATTTGATAGCTTCCTGAATTGTGACAAGGTTTTATATTTTTGGAAACATGGTATTGGCATTAAAAAAAAAAAAAAAAAAAAAAAAAAAGCAGCTTTTCAGAGATCTTATAGGATAGCAAATTGGTTTCAATGGTGAATTTCTATCTGTAAGAGATTAAAAATAGCAATATAAAAAGGGCATTTTATATTCTGTTTTAGAATTGAAGGCAAAGGGTAATGACCAACAACACTTAAGTGAGGTTTAAATTCTGATCTCAGAGGTGGCTGCAAAGGTGACCGTTTACAAGTTAAACAATATCGCTTAGATAGAAATGATGAAGCCTTGTCATGGCTTGACCTGATAAGTTTCTTGTCTCTTCTCTGTTCCTTCCCTACTATGTTCAGTGAGGTGGTAAGTGATGTTTACTAAGTTTCAGTGATTTGACTATTCTGGATTTACAGGATGATTGGATATATCGGAAGCAATGAGGTACTAAAATGTTATGGTAACTGAAGGGACTCAATTGTCTTGATGATCACAATTAGAAACTCTTTACCCAGGCTTGAAAAGATCCTTACAATATTTTTTATTTAAAAAGCGTTCTTTGTCAAATTTAAAAATAAAATAAGTTGGTAGTATCCCTCTAATTTTAAAAGTTAAATAAAAATTCTAATTTTGTGTACACCTTGAGTTTACATAGGCAATTCAGTGTAGTAATTTTTATGCCCTTTTGTTCTGTTAATCTAGACATGATGGAATTTATCTTCCACATTAAAGCCTTGTTTTCGGAAAGCATTCGAGCATGTGCTTAAGCATTTTACTGAAGGGGGAAATTTCTGGCCCTAAAGTGCTATCTACACAGTTATATAGCTAGGTCCAGGGACCAGTAGCAACGTGGTTGTCCCTGACCCTGTTAGACATCATTAAATGGTATGATAGTAAGGGCCGAACTCACAAAACTGAGATTTTTTTTTTTTTTTTTTTTTGATAAACCTTGGACAGTCCAAGACTTTAGCCTAGTTAAACCGCAACATGCTACGAACTTTAATGGGGTTTCTGACTTTTTAAGTGGGCATACCTGCTGCTGACTGTTTAATGCAGATTTCTTGGGCCTTCTAAAAACTAAAACACTCTTTTTTGCTTCCCATTATCTGATCTGCCTCTTTAAGAACACAAGAGTGTGGCAGTAAGGCTGCCTTCACCCGGACCTTGAATTTTATTCTCTAGATGGCATGGAGTTCAACACCCAAAAATCAAAAAGTGTCCCTAAACTTCAGACATTAGCTGGACCAGTGCTCTTGTAGCACTTGATTTGGTCCTCTCTCCCCACAAACTCAGATACTATTGTAGTATGATGGGTGGATAAATAGTTCTGCCATTGCAGAACATTTTTAATGATGTAGAGACCTTGACTCTTGCCCGCTGACTTGTGACAAGCCGAAGTCATACATGTGGCATTTATATGGGAGCTGAAGGATTTTTGTGTCCATCAGGTGTTCCAGTGTGCACAGGCCTCTCTGTGTTCCTTCAAAGAGCTGAGATAAGTTTGGTGTTGCATTCCTTTTTAGTTTTTGTAGCTATTCTTAATTACTACCAAGGTACAATAGGGGTCCGTTTGACTCTATAGCTGCCTGGGTTTACAGGGTAGTTATTCTTGGGAGATCTCCAGCCTGCTCCATTGCTACTATTTGGAATTTAAACTTGTTGCTAAAGAAGTTCAGGTGGACACTTGGAGTCCTTTGCATTTCTCTTATGTATATGCATTTGATTATTTTTTTTTTTTAAACTCTGAAAAGTGACTGTGTAAAAAATGCCACTTACACCTTAGATCTGCTCTTTGTGTGCATTCAGACATACCTGCTTATTTTAGTGACAAATTATTGTTGCTTTTTACTCCTGGTAGCACTGCAGAGCCAACAAAGCTATGGGACATGGAGCTGGGCTCAGCATCAACAGAATTGATAACTAAGTTCTAATTAGTTACACCTGTGCAAACCCACTGAAGGTGTTACTGAAGGCAGAATTTGGCATCTAGAACCTTTATAACAAGTGATGTGTGAAAAGGAAAGAACCCAGCTTGACTTTCAGAACCCAAGGTGAGTGTGTAGGGCTGACAGTTTAGAAAAAAACAGCTTTATTTGTAAATTGGACACATCTGACATGGAGTCATTAAGAGTCAATAAATATGGATCACCACAAAGCCACTTTTTATATCTCCCGTCCATCCCCCCCTCCCTAGAGTACAACCACATTTTGAGGTGGTACTTGAAACATAAGTTCTAAGATTGGGAGGTTTGTGCTTTCTCTTAAGACTTTCATAAAAAAGACTCCAGAGGCAATCCTGGTGATTACAGGCCAGTAAACCTAACTTCAGTACGAGGCAAATTGGTTGAAACTATAGATGTTGTGAAGGCCAAGCCTATAACAGGGTTCAAAAAAGAACTAGATAAATTCATGGATCAATGGCTATTAGCCAGGATGGGCAGGGACGGTGTCCTTAGCCTCTGTTTGCCAGAGGCTGGGAATGAGCGACAGGGAAAAGATCACTTGATGATTACCTATTCTGTTCATTCCCTCTGGGACACCTCACATTGGCTACTGTCAGAAGACAGGATACTAGGCTAGATGGACCTTTGGTCCGACCCAGTATGGCCATTCTTATGTTTTTATGTTCATAACAGAATTATCAGATAATAGATGAACATGATTTGTTGGGGAAGAGTCAACACAGCTTTTGTAAGGTGAAATTATGCCTCACCAATCTCTTAGAATTCTTTGAGGGGGTCAACAAACGTGCACAGGGGTGATCCAGTGGATATAGTGTACTTGGACTTTCAGAAAGCCTTTGACAAGGTCCCTCACCAAAGACTCTTAAGCTGTCAGGGGATAAGAAGGAAGGCCCTTTTCTGGATCAGTAACTGGTTAAAAGACAAGAAACAGGATAAGGAATAAGTGTTCAGTTTTCACAGTGGAGAGAGGTAAACATCAGGGTCTTTGAAATATTTGTACTGGGACCAGTGGTGTTCAACGTATTCATAAATGATATGGAAAAAGGGATAAGCAGTGAGGAAGCAGACAATACAAAACTACTCAAGATAGTTAGGTCCAAAGAGGAATGTGAAGAATTACAAACGGATCTCACCAAACTGGGTGACTGGGCAACACAATGGCAGGTGAAATTCAGTGTTTATAAATGCAAAGTAATGCATATTGGAAAACATCATCCCAACTATACATATAAAGTGATGGGGTCTAAATTAGCTGTTACCACTCAAGAAAGAGACCTTGAAGTCATTGTGGATAGCTAGTTCCATGAAAACATCTGCTCTATGTTCAGCAGCAGTCACAAATGCTAACAGAGTGTTAGGAACCATTAGGAAATGGATAGATAAGAAGACAGCAAATATCATAATGCCACTATATAAGTCCCTCATATGCCCACAGCTTGAATACTGCGTGCAGTTGTGGTTGCCCCATCTCAAAAAAAGATATATTAGAATTGGAAAAAGGACAGAGAAGGGCACAAAAATGATTAGAGGTATGGAACAGCTTCCATATGACAGTAGAGATTGAAAAGACTGCGACTGTTCAACTTAGAAACAAGATGATTAAGGAGGGGGGGGGGGGTTATGATAGAGGTCTATAAAATCATGAATGGTGTGAAGGAAGGGAATAAGGTGTTGTTTATCCCTTCACATGAGACAAGAGCCAGGGGTCACCCATTGAAATTAATAGGCAACAGGTTTAAAACAAACATTAGGAAGTACTTCTTCACAATGCAAAGTCAACATGTGAAAGTTGTTGTCAGGGATGTTGTGAAGACCAAAAGTATAACTGGGTTCAAAAAAGAATTAGATACGTTCATTGAGAATATGTCTATCAGTGTCTGTTAGCCAAGATGGTCAGGGATGCTCCCCCATTCTCTGGGTGTCCCTAAACCTCTGACTGCCAGAAGTTGGGACTGGACAACTGTGGATTTATCAAGCAATAATTTGTCCTGTTGTGTTCATTTCCTCTGAAGTATCTGGCACCTGGCCACTTTTGGAAGATAGGATACTGGGCTAGATGGACCCTTGGTCTGACCTAGTGGGCATTCTTATGTTCTTATTTGATCCTCTTTATGCTCAGGGTCTTATCTAAGATTCTTTTAAGCCAGGAAGTTGCTAGTATTCGCTTCTGTCCTTTTGTTGGAAGCAGTTTTGATAAGTGTCTGTGATGCTTTTTTATGTGTTATGATAGATTTGAGAAATTTAGGTCTTTGGATTTTTTCTCTGTTGCTTTTTGAGAAATAACCAGTCTCTAAGCTGTTGATTTGGGGCCTTGTCTGCATAAGGTGTTTTTGCATCAGTATTTCTACACTGATGTAGCTGGACCAATGCAAACATTCCCTGCCTCGTATAGAGACACTGCATTTACGTAAAGCAGGGGATGTACTGGTGCAACTTACTCTGGCTTTAAAGATTCAGATACTTTTATTTTTGTACCCTGGCTGCAGAGTGAGACCTCTCTTCGTAAACTCTGCAGATGTTCTCCAGCCATCACCTTTAATGGCTTCATGTTGGATCTTCCTACGTTTGAAGACAATGGGCTTAATTCAGCATGGGGTGTGAATGGACCTGATTTTACTGGAGTTTTCCCCACTTAGACCAAAGTTTAATTGGCCCATGGTGTGTTGATTCATACTTGGAGTACTGGTGCTTTCCTAGTACCTGTTCTGTCTTATTTTTTTGGTTTAGGAAATTGCTAAAATCAGAGCAATCAGAATGTGCGGAAAATGTGTCTTTGTTTCTGCTGCACTTCATTAAGAAGGAGTGACTGTAAGTTCCAGATTATTACATTTGAGATGGGGAAAATATTTATCCATTAAGAGGTAACCAACTCATCTTTTATAAGATGTACCCCTCCTAGATACACACAGATCAATGTAAGCTCTTTGCTTTTTCAAAAAAAAAAAAAAAAAAAAAACCCAACAGTAATGTTTTATAAGTGTTGTGTAAACTTTGTGTAACAAAATAAATTATTGGTGCATATTTAATTGGAAACTGGAAACTTTTCTGAGGCTTTCTAGAACGAAATTAAATATTTAGGAACCCCACACTATTAAAAGGGAGTTGGACTGTCAGTTGTTTTTGTTGATTGTCTCTCCTCCCCTCACTAAGTTTTCTTTCATAATTAGAGTTTCCATAACCCTTTCCCAATAGTGAGTTAAGGGGAAATGCAGGATAACGGCAGGTAAGTCAGACAGTCGCATCAGCAGGCCAAACTACAAGGGCTTGTAGAACTAACCTTTGTGACCTTCACAAGGGGCTTCTCCAGAGAGAGACATTTTCCCTGGACTGTAATGGTAAAGAAAAACCTGGCAACTCCTTTGGTCAGCAAACCAAAAACAAGTAAAGCAAGGAGCAAATGGATGGTTTGGGGCACAGAACTGCTAAGTCACTGCCTCCCTTCTCTGTGCTGAAAATGGTGCTGCCACCTTACATAGAACACAAAAATACATATTTCTGGGGACACAGAAGATCTTTGGAGCTGAAATACAGAAAATCTTTTATTCAAAAATAAATGGGAAGCCCATTTATTCCCAGTTACAATTGTCTGAGGGAGCATCATCTAAGCAAAGGAAACAGTTTGCAACCTCTGTTGAGAGTGAAAGAGCCCCTCACACAATGATACAAGAAGAAAAATTATTTCCAAAAGGAGCGTAAGGGAATTAATCACCTAGCAATTTCAGTGGGAGTTGGGTGTCCACGTTTAGGTTCCTTTTGATAGTCCCAGTGTTGAGACTGGGTTGAGCTTTATTCTGGTATTAATATTACTTTAGTTCTGAACAAAGGTAGCACCTGGCCTCTGCCTTCATAGTAAAAAACAAACAAACAAACAAAAACATTATATCTCCATATATAATGTTGTTGTAGCATGCTTCTTAATTATTAAGGTATCGTCCACATTTGCAGGTTCTAGTGAAAGGAATAATGACCTTTCACAAATATTTTAAGTCCTGTTTTTATTTAGTTTGTGTCAATAAAAATGTAAGTTTGGAAAACATAATCCAGTTCTAACTTAACTGCCAATACTACTTTTGCTCATTTCTTAAAAGGGAGGGGTGGGGAACCAGTTTTATATTTATCTCCTGGTCCTTGCAGGTTCACATGTGTTTGTGTTCATGCTGTATTCTAAAAGCCTATTTTCACCTCTATTACTTCCATTCTTTTAGAGGAGGTGCAGTGATTGATATTGTACCCATGCTGTAATCCTTTCACCATCCTCTCACCCAACCAACAGCTGCTTCCCTTCAGATCCTAAACAGTTCTGGGTAGAAAGTGATCACCTCTCCCTGACCTGACAATTGATTTCTTTTAATACTCTTCTGTATTAAAAGCTTCTATCTCTGAGACAGTAATTAATTACTGAGCTTCATTTTACGTGATCATAGTTTCTCTGATGAGGAGAGTTTTACGTCGTTGAGTTATTTTGATGTCCTTTGCAAACTTTAAAAAATACTGTAACTGCAGATCCCTGATTGCAATTGGAATGTCACTGTGCCTCACACTACATGAGCAGCCTCTGAAGTTGCGAAGTCTGAGTCTCCTGTTGCACTCAGATGATGATTACGTGGTGTGGCATTGAGACCCCAATCATAATTGGGGCCCATTGTGTTAAGCAGTGTACAGACACACACTGAGGACTAGTCCCTCCCTGAAGAATTTACAATCTAAATAGGCAAATAACTCACACAAGAAGCCTGGGCCGAGGCTGGAATAGAGCCTAGGTCCCTCGAGTGCCCAGCTACTGGACCACACAGTTTTGTGCTATGTCACTTCTCATTCTGTACTGTCCCTTTGTGTCGCCTGTTTTCCACCTTTGTGATGCTAGTTGATGAATTCTTTTTCTTTGGCACTTTAGTCAGGTGTCTATCTAGGTGTCTCAGTTCCTGGAGTGTGATACCATACCCTCAGTTGTTGGATAAAACCTAGCTATTTCTCACTTGGACACAGTCTTTTTGTTTGCTTTAAGATGGAAACTGTTTTCTGAGTAGGTATTATGAGCTTTGAAAGCATGGGCTTCCTGGATTGCAACTTCTTTTTACTCTGTGTGACTAGAACCTTTTCTACTTTTCTCATGTTCCACCTTGATTTTAAGGTGGTTCAGTTTTACATAGTTACTTGTGACTTGGCATTTTATCTCTGAGGAGGAGGATGGTTTAGCACTTACAGTGCTGTATGTGTTTAAGGATCATTATAAACCTCTGTTTTACATGCTTTTTCTGTTCAAGTGTCAAACTCCTAGCTTCTCTGGATTTATATATGCTTAATCAAGGCAAAAACAAAGCAGTTATATCCCATCTGCACTCTTAAAGATGCAAACTGTATGCTAATTATCTCTCCAGTCCGCCAACAGAAAAGAATTTTTATAAAGAATATTTGTTATATAAAGATGTGAATTGTGTTTGGGAAATAGTTCTTTCTTTCCTTCTCAAATATGGTTGTTTACATTTCCTATTCAATTAGCTTGACAGTGTATATAACACTGAATTAATCTTTTGTCAAATTAGACAAGCAAATTCACTGCATCTTGGGGAGTGGTGGTTGCAAGCAAATTAAGATATAATAACCCTTCGAAACATCTCTTCTCTCTTAACTTTGCTAGTATATTTTCACCCAGAAAAATTTTCTTTGGAATTAAATGTCAGAGAATGGCTTCACTAATGTGGGAAATAGCATAAATCTGTAGTCACATGTCTACAGATAACCTAGTAAAAAAATTTCCACTATAAGTCTGATCATCTCCTGTCTGATTTTCTCAAAAGAAGTTTTTGTTTCTTGTACAGCTTTCTTTCCAAAAGAATGTGTGTGTGGATTTTTGGTTTGGTTTAAGGAAGTTTGAAGAGCCTTTGGTCCTGCATAGCTTAACATAAGTTATCTACACTTGAGCTATTCCTCTTGAGTTAGCCCAGCTCACATGAGTGCGGCCAGACTGTGAAACAAGACTTAAGTTACGGTGTCCACACAGGCACTAAACTCACTCTGTGTATGATACTAAGACTTCTGTGAGCACATCCCATGATTCTTAGCACTGCAGTAAGCTGAGATGAACTAAAAAAAAATGTTCACAGTATATTGTGAAATAACTTGTCTGTCCTTTTTGGACACGGGCCGGGGCCGGTGGGGAGGGGATTGTGTGAGCAGCTCACAAGTATAGGGCTACAGGCTCAAGCAGCAGTCTGCCAATGGGAGACATTTTCCTATGGCTTTCAGCAGAGCCTTGGGTGGCCACAATAAGTGCACCTGACCCCAGCAGCATCTAGCGTTCTGGCGAATTGGGGGGGAATAAAAGCTATGGGAGCGGAGAATAGGTAGAAGGATCCGCAAAAAAAAAAAAAGTAAGATAAAAATCAAAAGAAAAAAACAGTTGGAAAAATGGAAGTGTGTGTGGGGGGGGGGAGATGCATGTAGTGGCAAAAGTATCAAAGCATTCTTAGGGGTTGGGGAGTGGGGGGGGGGGGGACTCCCCATTTGATAATCCTTGCCTAAGAGGTGGGGGACTCCCAACAAGAAAAATAGACTTCAGCAGTAGAATTATTACGTGGTTAGAAGTTGAGCAATGTAAGTTGGTTGGTTAAGACATGAAGCTGTACTTCTTAAGTATACATTAAAAATTAAAGAAAAAATGTTTTCTAATTAGTACTACACATTCTGGTGACAATGGGAAATGGATTGTTGTTGTTCTTCATAGGGAAAGCATGCAGATTCGTTACAAATGATCTTACGCCTGCTTGCAACTCCTCAGCGGCAGACTGGAACTGGCCACACCTCTGAAAACCCAGCCATCCAGTTTGAACTGCATCTGTCAGCTGCAGGAAGTCTAGCACACCTCCTGCTTCGAGCAACAAGGAAACAAAACGGCCAAGAAGGGATCCTTTTTATTCTCGCTGACCACAGCAACTCCCAGTGTAGCCTGTCTGGCCAGGCCTCTCTTGCTGGAACACCTCACAGGCAACCAGAGGAGTAGAGAAGTTGTCAGGGAAGGGCACAGAATTGCCTGGTCTGACTGGACATTGCTCATACTGTGGGACAGCCATGCCCCACTGCTTTCTCTCTCTCATCCAAATAGCCAGCCCTGGAGGGATGAGAGGGAGACCACCCAAGAGGAGGAACAAGCAGGAGGGTTGGCAGCAAGGAGCTCGGTAGCTCCACTCCCTGTTTCTGACCATTTCCCCTGTCCCCTTTACCAAGTTGTGAGTTAACCCTTATGTCACCACTTCTTGCTTATTCAATGAGACCAAATGGCTGTGCTGTGTGAAGGTTTTCCCTGCCCTTCCCCCAAGCAGGGCTTAGGGAGCATCCATAAAGTTCAAGGAACCCACTTATGGATTATCTCAAGAGTGACCCTTTCAAGTGTTGCTCTTATTTCTATAGCACAGCAGCAGGGACAAGAAAAGGCCCAGAAAGTGCAGTGAGATTCCTTATATTCATCTTCCTGGGAGCAAGGACAGCTTTTTTCACAGTTGTGGTTGATTCATAGAGGAGGAATCTGAGAATCAATTTTTAAAATGTAATCTGAAACCATCCCCAGTATTATGTGCATTCTATTCCTCCATTAAAGCCTCTGAAAAAGGAAATGTGGGAGAGAAGAGGAATTAGTCCACTCACAAGTAAATCTGTTATGATCTATGCTTTCACAAGTATTCCAAGAGAGTCCATATCTTCTCTAGAAGTTTTTAAATTTTTTTAGCCAGCAGAACTTATCATCCCTGTCCTCCCTTGTTCCGTTGCCAGCAGGTACTCAGAAGGCCATAGTACGTTGGAATTCTTCTTGGCGTATGTGCAACGTGCCTCAGGTGGTACGTGACCAGGATTCATCACCAAATTTGGTCCGCTGGTTGGATCATTAGCTTCCCCAGCCCGGGCCAGGTACTGACAGGGAATGCAACGTGAACGCTGATCCATGCCCCCCATGTTGGAATTGAAGAGGTTTGTTGTAGAAAATCTATGTCCACTTCAAAAGCAGAGAAGCTCATTCAGAGAACCGATTCACCAAAGGCTAATGGAATAACCTCCAACAGTATTAGTTGACTCAGGTTTAGCACAAGTAGGCCCTAAGAACAGAACTCCTGTTCTGAACAACCAAGTACTGATGATGTCTTACAGCACTTCATCAATGGCCTCTATCAACAAAGAAGGAGGTACCAGATCCACAGTCTATGTATGTCTAACTTTTTGTTCCTAGATGGGCATGGGGGAAAGGGAGAACTTTTTATATTTTCAAGCACTACAGTTAAAAAGGAAATACACCCCAGAGCAGCAGCTGATGAAGAAGCCAAAGGATAAATCTAGGAAAGTGGAGTTTACAGCCCAAGGTTTTGAGTGGAGAGTCAGGCCCTGGGTCACCCACCTGTCAATGGATCTATTTGCATCCAGAACCCAGCAAAGAAGAAATCAAAATCTTATACCAGATGAAGAGATTAATAACCCATAGCTACGATTGTGTACTTTCTCCCATCACCAAATACTGTATATGACTGTCTCTTTCTATTCTTCAGGACAATTTTTAAAGAGCAAAATTTCTAGAGCGATTCCTGGTTCTCATATTCAATTCAGGTGGCAATCACTGCTCAGGTATGCCTACTCTACAAGAAGGATTTGCTCTCAAGGAAAGAATTCTGTACCCAAACCTAGAAAAATTAAATCTAGCTACATGATGTTTGAGGTAAAAATTAAAACGGATTATGCAGATGTGTTTATAACATGCTCTTTTTATCCTTGAGAAAGTATTCCATGAGCAGGGCATGGTCAAGGGCCTAATCTAGACGTATGCCAAGTGGTTGTCATCTGCAAATTTTATAAGCTTATTCTCCACTTCTTCATTATCCAAGTCACTAATGAAAATATTAAATTGCACTCGCCCCAGTACAGACCCCAGCAGGACCCCACAAGATATGTCCTCCCAGTTTGACACTGAACCATTTATAATTACAATTTGGGTACATTTTTTAACCAGTTGTGTACCCACTTTACAGTAATTTTATCTAGACAGCATTTCCCTAGTTTGCTTATGAGATTGTCATGTGGGACTGTGTCAAAGTAAGATATTTAGGGGTGATCACCACAGAGCAACTTGTAGCATTAGCAGAGCGGTATAGTTCGGCCATAACTCCCTGTGTGCACACCCTTATTCAGAATAGCAGCAGCCTTGTGTGTGTGTGAGAGAGAGCGAAGTATCAGAGGGGTAGCCATGTTAGTCTGGATCTGTAAAAAGCGACAAAGAGTCCTCTGGCACCTTATAGACTAACAGATGTTTTGGAGCATAAGCTTTTGTGGGTGAATACTCACTTTGTCAGATGCATGTAGTGGAAATTTCCAGAGGCAGGTATAAATATTCAGGCAAGAATCAGTCTAGAGAGAACGAGGTTAGTTCAATCAGGGAGGATGAGGCCCTCTTCTAGCAGTTGAGGTGTGAACACCAAGGGAGGAGAAACTGCTTTTGTAGTTGGCTAGCCATTCACAGTCTTTGTTTAATCCTGAGCTGATGGTGTCAAATTTGCAAATTAACTGAAGCTCAGCAGTTTCCTTTTGAAGTTTGGTCCTGAAGTTTTTTTGCTCTAGGATGGCTACCTTTAAATCTGCTATTGTGTGTCCAGGGAGATTGAAGTGTTCTCCTACAGGTTTTTGTATATTGCCATTCCTAATATCTGACTTGTGTCCATTTATCGTTTTACATAGGGACTGTCCAGTTTGGCCGATGTACATAGCAGAGGGGCATTGCTGGCACATGATGGCGTTTATTACATTGGTGGACGTACAGGTGAATGAACCGGTGATGATGTGGCTGATCTGGTTAGGTCCTGTGATGGTGTCGCTGGTGTAGATATGTGGGCAGACTTGGCATCGAGGTTTGTTGCATGGATTGGTTCCTGAGTTAGAGTTACTATGGTGCGGTGTGTGGTTGCTGGTGAGAATATGCTTAAGGTTGGCGGGTTGTCTGTGGGCAAGGACTGGCCTGCCTCCCAAGGCCTGTGAAAGCGAGGGATCATTGTCCAGGATGGGTTGTAGATCACTGATGATGCGTTGGAGAGGTTTTAGCTGAGGACTGTAGGTGATGGCCAGTGGAATTCTGTTGGTTTCTTTCTTGGGCTTGTCTTGCAGCAGGAGGCTTCTGGGTACACTTCTGGCTCTGTTGATTTGTTTCCTTATTTCCTCGTGCGGGTATCGTAGTTTTGAGAATGCTTGGTGAAGAACTTGTAGGTGTCGGTCTCTGTCTCAAGGGTTGGGGCAAAATGTGGTTGTATCTCAGCGCTTGGCTTTAGACAATGGATCGTGTGGTGTGTCCAGGATGGAAACTGGAGGCATGAAGGTAGGCATAGCGGTCGGTGGGTTTTCGGTATAGGATGGTATTAATGTGACCGTCACTTATTTGTACCGTGGTGTCTAGGAAGTGGACCTCCCGTGTAGATTGGTCCAGGCTGAGGTTGATGGTGGGGTGGAAGCTGTTGAAATCATGGTGGAATTCTTCGAGTCTCTTTCCCATGGGTCCAGATGATGAAGATGTCATCAATGTAGCGTAGGTAGAGAAGGGGCGTGAGTGGACGAGAGCTGAGGAAGCGTTGTTCCAGGTCAGCCATAAAAATGTTGGCATATTGTGGGGCCATGCGGGTGCCCATAGCGGTGCCACTGGTCTGGAGGTATATATTGTCACCAAATTTGAAATAATTGTGCGTGAGGATAAAGTCACAGAGCTCAGCAACCAGTTGTGCTGTGGCATCATCAGGGATACTGTTCCTGACAGCTTGTATTCCATCTGTGTATGGGATGTTTGTGTAGAGAGCCTCCACATCCATGGTGGCTAGGATGGTGTTTTCTGGAAGATCACCAATGCATTGTAGTTTTCTCAGGAAATCAGTGGTGTCACGGAGATAGCTGGGAGTGCTGGTGGCATAGGGCCTGAGTAGGGAGTCCACCTATGCGGACAGTCCTTCAGCGAGAGTGCCAATTCCAGAGATGCCAATTCCACAAACCTGGAAATCCTGGACACCCCATCATCGCTTCAGTTCATTTGCAAATTTGACACCATCAGCTCAGGATTAAACAAAGACTGTGAATGGCTAGCCAACTACAAAAGCAGTTTCTCCTCCCTTGGTGTTCACACCTCAACTGCTAGAAGAGGGCCTCATCCTCCCTGATTGATCTAACCTCGTTATCTCTAGACTGATTCTTGCCTGCATATTTATACCTGCCTCTGGAAATTTCCACTACATGCATCTGACAAAGTGAGTATTCACCCACGAAAACTTATGCTCCGAAACGTCTGTTAGTCTATAAGGTGCCACAGGACTCTACCGCTTTTTTTGGGGGGGGGGAGAGGGAAGGGGGTTAGCGTCTCTCTACTTCTCCCTCCCCATTCTCTAGCAAACAATATCTGCTTATTCATTCAGAGTCATGGAACTCTCATGCCCTGTAGGATCATATCCAACATACGAAGAGAGATGTGGGGTGATTACCTGGTCATGTTTCCACAACCTTCACCAAGTTTTACAAATTAAATATATGGGCCTTCTCAGTCCCTGTCTTAGGAAGGAGGATTCTGTATACTATGCTGCTCCAGTAACTAAAATATTAATTTTAAAAAGACACATAGCTACCTCTTAGTCATCCTTTGTTTTCCCCTCTTGTGACAAAGTGGTATCGAACATCCCATTATAACGGATCTGTGAACTTTCCCTGTGAAGAGTAGGAAAATTTGAGATTACCTTCCCTGAAAGTTCCCTTTCTTCTAGAGGGAAAGTGGGAAAGTCCTTAGGTCCAAACTACCTAGCATGAGAACTGAAAGAGTCTTAAAATTGTCATGCACTTCTACATTTTCTTTGTAGGACATTTATGTAGGTTATATGTATGTATGCCCTCTGGAAAGTGGGGTGGACTTTGATGTTGGCTGTGCAGTAGGAAATATTTATATGAACTTCTTATTCTATCTAATAACCTGTGAATTAACGTTTTTAAAGGGTTTAGTTTTACGAAGCAGCTTTGGAAATATCACAGATTGGTTGGTTGGGTCTTCAGGAGTGTGGCCACTCCCAATCTCTCTTGATGTCAAATTAAATTTAAAATAAAACCCAACAACTTCAGACTCACTTTTATTGTGATGTGACTTTTAAAAAATGCCATCTGAATTTTGCATTACTTGGAATTTTGGAACTGTGTCCCTTCTTGACATCCGAGTTGACATATGCACTGCTAATAAATACTCTTGTTACATGCAAATAACATTTGGACTAAGCATAACTTCCAAAATTGACATGCTTTAATTGGTTTCATCATAAACTTGGCCAATATTTGAAGGAATCAGCAGAGACGTACCCCTTCTAGACATTGCGTATATACATAACCTAGATATGTGGCTTTCTTCACTCGTCTTGTCTGGCGCTAGATGTTGGATTTAGGGCATTCATTTCTCATGTGTTTACATTCCTTAATATGCTGGAGCTATTGTTATTGATTGTGTTCTAAGATTGCCTACCCATCTCTGTTAAAAGCCTGATGTTTGTTCTATGCATTCGATACTAAGACTGAACTCTTTAACTTAGGTATAAATAGTCTTTTGAGCTCTAGCTTATGTCCTATACTACGTTTAATATAGCCTTTTTAGGGAGCATGATGATTCATTTATCTCTTTCATTGCTTCTGTAGATGTTTAAGACATACATGAACCTGTCTGTAGTTGGTGTTTGTGCTGCATCAGTAACTGGCAAAGATATTGTAAGAGACTTATGAATCAAGTGTAGGGACTGTGACAATTGGCCCTGGTGTCAAGTGCATAAATGAGCTATTTTGTAAAATCAGTTCATTTAAGGAGGAAATAATAATGTAATGTTGGTGCCAGAGCTCTGTGAACAAATTCAAACATTGGATGCTATGTTCTTGCAGAGCTTTCTCTACGCTGTTGTTCAAAGTGAAAGGAAAAACTCTTTCCCATCAGGCAACATATTGTTTTCATAGATCTGAACACTATCAGAAGTACCTACGTACTAGATGCATAAAATTAGATGGACCAGTTGATGTTAAAAGAAGCCGACATGTATCCATTACAGTATTTAAATTTATTATTGGAACACATTTTATTGCCATCAATGACAGTTTATTGCTTTTTTCATAATTTAGGTTGTTTTTCACTTCCACCTGTTTTTTATTTGATTAGTTGATAATTCTTTTAAGTTCTCTTTTAAAGACCAGTAACATTTTATATATTTCCATAAATTTGGGAATCTTATGGGGATTAATAACTGAAGATTTTCAGAATAGTAGTCTTGTATGGGTTTATCTTCACTCCATAACTTCCCAAGGAAGTGACATTTTTATGTTCCTCACATTTTTAGATTAGGTTGAAGTGGGAGCGGGCACTTGGCAGACTTATGTGACTTTTTTATGCATAACCTTCCAAGCCAAATACTTCACTGTTGCCTCTGTAGAGATGATAAACTTACTAAATGGAGTAAAAACCATGAGGAGTACTTGTGGCACCTTAGAGACTAACAAATTTATTTGGGCATAAGTTTTCGTGGGCTAAAACCCACTTCATCAGATGCATGGAGTGGAAAAGTGAAGTAGTTACCTAAGATTGTGGGTGAACACCAATGGTCATACTTTTAACAGTATATTTTAGCACTTTTTGGGAAATAACTGTTTGGCACAACACAGTTCATTACACTTTCTAAACTAACACTCCTGTAAAGCCATCTCTCTCTCTCTCATGTGCACTTGTGTTTTGAGAAGGCTACTGATATCTTTTTTTTGTTTGAGCAAGTCATTTTGCAGTTTTGAATCACTATTTCAGGGGTGGGTAACCTATGGCACGCATGCCGAAGGCAGCACGCGAGCTGATTTTCAGTGGCACTCACAGTGCCTGTGTCCTGGCCACTGGTCCGGGGGGCTCTGCAGCTTCATTTAATTTTAAATGAAACTTCTTAAACATTTTAAAAACCTTATTTACTTTACATACAACAATAGTTTAGTTATATATTATAGACTTATAGAAAGAGACCTTCTAAAAACATTAAAATGTATTACTGTCACGCAAAACCTTAAATTAGTGAATAAATGAAGACTCGGCACACCACTTCTGAAAGGTTGCCGACCCCTACGCTATTTTATAGACCATCAAATCTGGCCCTTACATAAATATACATATTACATATATCGTATATACTCGATCATAAGCCGGTTCATTTATAAGCCGACCCCCCCAAGATGGATAAGTATAAATGGAAAAAAAATTTGACCCATTCATAAGCCGACCCTATAATTCGGGGTCAGCAAACTTTGGCTCCCGGGCCATCAGGATAAGCCGCTGGCGGGCAGAGATGGTTTGTTTACCTTGAGCGTCCACAGGCATGTAAACCAAGTGTCCTGGCGCGCCAGTGGCTTACCCTGACGGGCCTGGAGAGCAACTGGCGGGGAAATTTGGGGGGGGGGGGAGAAGCTGGGGGTCAGGGGAGTAACCCCTGTGACCACCCCCGATGTAACCCGCCCCAGCCCGGGACCCCCAAACTCTCCCCATCCCATCCCTTCCCACCTTATCTGGGGAGGGCCAGGGGAGGATGTCTCTGGCCTAGTTGGAGCTGCTCCGGCAGGCTGAACAGCGCGGCCGCACCCTACTCCAGTGGGCCAGACCGTGCGGCGCGGCTGCAGCATGTTCCAGCGGGCTGGGCCGGGCGGCGTGGCCGCAGAATGCTCTTGGGGGCGGGGCTGAGTGGCACGGCTTCAGCCTGCCAGCCCCACAGCTGCAGCTGCTTCGGAGGCTGGGGGGAGAGCAGCGTGGCCAGAAATGGAGACACTCTCGCCCTGCGTCTTCCCTTCTGGCTCTGCTGCCTCTCCTTGCTCCCTCTGTGGGGAGGGGCTGTGTCCCACCTCTCCCTCTCCCTCTCTATACCTGTTCATAAGCTGACCCCCTTCTCTGGTGATTCCCTTTATTACTAAAAAAAATTCGGCTTATGAACGAGTGTGTGTATATATCACCAAACTCAAGGTTACACATTTGATTATTGAGTTTGGTGATTCTTTACCCCACTGTTCCTGGAATTCTGAGTAAGCATACTTGACAAATTGGAAATGGAATGGGTGGTGGCACAGGCTGGTACTGTGATTTAAACACATTGTTTCTATGAAGAATTACGGAGCAACTTTTTTACCTCTATGTTATCGTCACCTGATTTCATTGCTGTTCCAAATTAATTGGCAATAAAAGCAGCTTTCCAAATGAGAAAAATTGCTTAGTCCTAGCTATTTGAAGTATTTTTGACAGGGGCTGCAATCTGTTTACTCTGTATTGAATGTAAAACCCTATTTATATAAGCAATGGTTAAAAAAATAAAAAACTCTTGGCTTATGATGTCTTACTTGCATTTGATAAACATGGATATTTCCCTGTCTGTTTCCTAATGGAGCTGAACTTCTGATAGTTTGTGTACTAGCTTTGTTGGTTGTCAGCACAACCTTAGACATCCTTGCATTAAATTAGTTGATGTTTCACAGCTAGCCGGGGACAGTGATGCTATTTTAATTGGCCCTGCAATACTTGTGGATTTTTTCCTATTGGTGGGGAGCGTTGGTAACATGCCTTTCCTGGTGGCAAAGTGGGGATTTTTGTAAATATGAATTAATATTTTTCACTGCAAATGACATTCACCACTATTTTTATAACTATTTTAAAGTTCAATGGGTCAGTGAGTTTTGGCCTAGAATTGAGCGTTCCTTTTTTTCCCTTTGGTTTCCTGTTGAATGTTTTATTCAATATCTTTGGTAAAGCTACTGGAAAAATTATGTTTTCAATTTAATCAGGATGTGTAGCTATGGAATGTTATCTATATTGTTCTAAGAGCTAAATTTAGGATGAATAAAATATTTATGCTCTTTGGGAATATCAAAATATCTTGGTTCAGCATGTGGAACAATCTTCATTTATATATTTAGATTTACTAAAGGTCTAGGTGCCTATACAACAATTAAAAATACATAGAAAAGAATACATTTTTTTAACTAAAAGGAAGTACCCAAGGTCACTTCACAATATTATACGTTTAATATTAACAAAACAGTCCATTTAACAATTAAGAACTTAAATTAAATGCTTCTGAATAAACACTCCAAATCCTAACACACCTTTGAGGTTGTGATTGACTTGTATTTGGTATCTGTTTGTACGCAATTATTTAAAAGTATGCTTTGTATCCTAAAGACAAAACTTAGAATTGACTTCTTAAAACTTTTTACTTGAATTACTTAGTGCATTCTAATCTATTCTCTTTAGTCTCAGTAAATTGACTTTGTGGAATCTGTGGTAAATCTCTACATAATCCCATAAAGGTGTAAACTTTCTAAGGCGGGGTAGGCAACCTTTCAGAAGTGGTGTGCCGAGTCTTCATTTATTCACTTTAATTTAAGGTTTCGCGTGCCGGTAATACATTTTAACATTTTTTTAGAAGGGGTCTCTCTCTAAGTGTATATTGTATAACTAAACTATTATTGTATGTAAAGTAAACAAGGTTTTCAAAATGTTTAAGACGCTTCATTTAAAATTAAATTAAAATGCTGATCTTACGCCGCCAGCCTGCTCACCCCGCTGGGTGGGGGGTTCAGGGCAGAGGGCTGGGTGTTGGGGGGGGACTCGAGGTCAGGGCAGAGGGCTGGGTGTGTGGGGGGGTTCTGGGCAGAGGGTTGGGTGTTGGGGGGGACTCGAGGTCAGGGCAAAGCGCTGGGGTGTGGGGGGGTTCAGGGCAGAGGGCTGGGTGTTGGGGGGGACTCGAGGTCAGGGCAGAGGGCTAGGGTGTGTGGAGGTGCAGGGCACAAGGCTGGGTGTGTGGGGGGGTTCAGGGCAGAGGGTTGGGTGTTGGGGGGGACTCGAGGTCAGGGCAGAGGGCTGGGGTGTGTGGACGTGCAGGGCACAAGACTGGGTGTGGGGGGGGGTTCAGGGCAGAGGGCTGGGGTGTGTGTGGAGGTGCAGGGCAGAGGGTTGGGTGTTGGGGGGGACTCGAGGTCAGGGCAGAGGGCTGGGGTGTGTGGACGTGCAGGGCACAAGACTGGGTGTGGGGGGGGTTCAGGGCAGAGGGCTGGGGTGTGTGTGGAGGTGCAGGGCAGAAGGCTGGGTGTTGGGGGCAACTCGAGGTCAGGGCAGAGGGCTGGGGAGTGTGTGGGGGGTGCAGGGCAGAAGGCTGGGGTGCTCGGCTCGTGGGGGTGCTCCCAGCCCCCTGCCCTGAGCGGCTCATGGCAGGGGGCTGGGAGGGATATGACCTGTTCCACCCCCTTCCCCCAGGCCCGTCCCTACCTCTCTCTGCCTGCTCTACGGAGCAGCGAGCATGCTGCGCTCGGCTCTGCTCCTCTGGGAGGAGGAGGGGCCGGAATGCACCACGTTGTGCGAAGAAGCAGGGGAGGAGGGAAGCTTGGCTGCCGCAGGACCAAGCTTCTGCCTCCTGCCCCCGCAGGGGAGAGCGGTGGGCGGGGGGGGGCTGAGTGGGGCGGGGGGCTGGGACCCCCTCCCCACCGCTCTCCCCTGCGGGGGCAGGAGGCAGAAGCTTGGTCCTGCGGCAGCCAAGCTTTCCTCCTCCCCTGCTTCTTCGCACAACGTGGTGCATTCCGGCCCCTCCTCCTCCTCCTCCTCCTCTCAGTGGGCAGCAGCGTGCCACTCAGAATCGGCTCGCGTGCCGTGTTTGGCACGCGTGCCGTAGGTTGCCGACCCCTGCTCTAAGGCAAGGATTGTCTATTTTGTTTTGTTTGTACAGCACTTAACAAAATGGTTTCCTGGTCCATGACTAGGGCTTTTAGGCACCATGGTAATACAATAAAAAGGAACTAAAAAGAAATAATTGACTAGGTTATGCAAAGTTTAACTATAGTTTGTACACACAATGTTGGTGCAAGTTCTCAGGGAGAAAGAATACATCCTGTTTTGCAGTATTAAGGCTAGGTGCGCTTATTGTACATAGTTGTAATGACAGTCAGATTAATTGCAAATTCTTCTTCGAGTACTGGTCCTTCTGTGTATTCCACACATGGGTACACATGTGCACCATACACCCTGAGATCAGATTTCTAGGAAATAGTGTCTGTTGATTTGCACATGTACAGTTGTTCTCCTCGTGCTCTGAATCAAGGGTATAAGGGGACGTGAAGACCAATGTGTCTCTAGTTCCTTCTTACCGTGATATGGCCTGAGTCACAATCCTCTGTGTCCAAAACTATTTTCATCTAACTTCTAATCTGTAAGTACATGTGTTGTGCATAGTTTTGGTGTTTTTAGTCTTTTAATGTTTATAGTTAGTGGAGTTTTCCCCACACAGAAAGGCCATGCCCAGAGTTGAGAGGTTCAGGAACTGTATCTCCTGCCCCTGCTCCTTCTCCATCAGTGACAAAGACCAGCGCTGCCTTTACTGCCTTGGGATATATCATATCACTACCAAGTTGTCACTTATTCCCTCCCCAAAATCACAAGGGATCAGAGCTCCATCTGCAGAAACATTTCATGGAGAAGTCAATGAGACCCCAGTTGGATCCAGGTCAGGGAGATTCCCCTGTATGGCAGCCTCAGACAGCAAGCAGCGCCCCTCTATGCATGAGCCCTGGAGCAGAGGCCAAAAACATTAAGCTTAAGAAACCCTCTCACAAGAGTAGGGGACATGAGGATAAGCATAAGGATAGATTCCCATTAGATCTGCCTCTAAGAAAAAGGATCCCTGTCTGCCTCAGTCCAAGGTGCACGAGTCCTTGCATGCCCTCCTAAAGACTCAGGTTCACAAATCTTCTCACAGAGAAGAGAAGTTGCAAAGGAAGAAGGATCTATTAGCTCTGGCTCTGGCTCCAACTCACAGGCTGACAGATGGGCACACGCAGTCTCTGGTTGGAAGTTCTATGTTGGACTTCCATTCGATGGCACCCAGATACTCCAGAAAGGATCTGCCAAGAGCTGTCTCCTTAGATTTGCTGTATCCATTGATCCAACCTTCTGGACTCCTCAAACTCCAAGACTGAGACCTTTACCTCACCGGAGCATATTTTTGTCTTACCCTACCTATAATCTCCTGTTCTCTCAGGTCCGTTCCTCCGCCTGAACATTCTGACAGAAAAAAAACACCTCAAAGAGTGATGGCCTCTCTCCTACCCCATCCACAGACCGGAGCATGCTTCCACTGGTACTGTTGGTAGAATTTGAACCTACCTTTTCATAAGATGAGTCTGATGTTCTGGAGGAATCTTCACCCCTTTGAGAGAGTCCAGTCTGGATATAACTTTCTCAAGGTCTTGGAGCTGTCTTCCTCCCAGAAATGCCTAACCAGGGACTATTGGTACCCAAAATCTTGGGGCCTTCCTCAACCAGTCGAGACTTCATACTGGCCCTACTGGGGCTCATAGATCATACACTAGAAGCTCTGGATCTGGATGAGAATCACACCATCCCTCTTCCCCTGATCAATACCGCCCAGCCCATCAGAGTACATGGAGGAGGAAGTTGAGTTGGCTCCGCTGGACAGTTCCAAGAGGTGTGTCGTCCTCAGCACCAGATGAGGGAATCACTGTCATCCCTGTCTCCGCCTGATGACCACAGGGAATACCAGGAGCTCTTGCAGAGGGTGGCAATGGAGCTCAGGATCCCTCTTGAGGAGGTCAGTGACATGTAACATAGACTCCCAGACACTTTAAAAACCTCTGGCCCTAGCACGGTGGCCCTCCCAGTAAATGAGGCCATTAATGGAATCTGCCAGCCTCCTGTGCCCTGCAAGGGGCTAAAAACATTATTAAATTCCAGCTGAAAGGGCAGAGTTCTTATTTACCCACCCAGTGCCCAATTCCTTGGTGGTGCAGGCAGTCACAGAAAGATCCAGGTGGCGTCAGACCAAGACAACTCTGTCAGATAAGGGTGCTAAATGCCTTGATTTTTCTGGGGAGGAAAGTATCTTCACTGACCAGCCTTCAGTTTAGAATTGCTAACTACCAGGCTCTGTTAGCAAAATATGAATTCACAAATTATTCCATACATCTGGAATTCAAGGGCAAACTTCCGCTGGAGGATGGGGCTCAATTCTAAGCCTTCATTCATGAAAGCAAATTGGTGGCTAAGTTTTTGCTCCAAATGGTGATTGCCATGGCTATAGTCATGAGGCTTAGCAATTTGGGGTTACCTAGGGAAGTCCAGGATACCAGGAGGACTTGCCCATTGATGAGTCTAATTTCTTCATTGAAGAGATGGTTGAGTCACTACACCCACATAAGGACTCTAGGGCAACCCTACTCTCCCTGGATATTTACACCCTGGCTTCGGAGAGAAAGCACCATAAGCAGGTTTATAAACTTAGACCTCCCCGTCAACACTTTTGTCACCTGTGCTCTTATGAACTGCCATGCAAGAGGGTACAAAAATCCAGATTTGTGACTTCTTCCACTTCAACTGCTGCCACTCAACCCCACCCACCATCCAGGTGTTCCTTTTGATGGGATGCTCAAGAGCCACATTCCTCTATTAGTACCATCCTTCACTGCCCCCCAAACCTTTGGTGGCCACCTCACTCACTTCGCTCACAACTGGAGGGCAGTAAGGTTGGACAAGTGGATGCTAAGGATTATTCACTCCAGCTACACAATCAAGTTTGTGTCTCCTCCCCATCACAAACCCCCTTTTTAGGGACCACTCTCATTAGGAGGTTTTCCGTCAGGAGGTGGAGTCTCTTCTTCAGCGAGGGGCTATAGAGCACAGGCCACCTCAACATCAAGGGAAAGGGTTCTATTTCCCATATTTCTTTTCCCCCCAACAAAATCAGAGGTTGGAAACCAGTTCTCGATCTATGACAACTCTTCATCTTTGTTTGAAAATCAGAATTTCTCATCATCACGTTGGCATTAATAATGCCTTTTCTCAAGGAGGGTACATGGTTTGTGGCTCTCGTTATGAAAGATGCCTACTTTCATGTGTGCGTTCTCTCATCCCACAATAGGTTCCTCAGATTCCTGGTAAGACAAGAGCCAATACCAATTCAGAGTGCTCCCATTCAGTCTAGCTACAGAAACCAGGGGCTTCACAAAGGTCTTCAGTAGTGGCAGCTTGGATGAGCTTGGCAACTGGCTTCTGACGGGTAGCTCCAGCAGGAAGGTTCAGTTGGCGACCCTACTCCTAATTCGTCTGCTACCTTCCTTGGTCAATTTGAAAAATTCCACTTTGATTCCCACAAAGACCATGGACTTTATAGGAGTAATCCTTAACTTGTCTACAGCAAGGGCCTATTTTTCTATGGAAAGATTCTGAGGGCAGGTCTATGGTACAAACTTACATTGGCGCAGCTGTGCTGCTGTAGCATGTCTGGTGAAGACGCTGTAAGATGATGGGAGAGAGAGCTCTCCCATTGGCTTAATAACTCCACCTCCGTGAGAGGCAGTAGCTATGTTGGTGGGAGAGACTACACGGGGTTGAGGTGGATTTTTCACAACCCGGGGCGACTTAGTTATATCGAAGTAAGTATATAGTGTAGATCAAGCCTTAGTTGTGAACAACTTGGTAAGACAAGTCACTCTTAGACCACAGTGAAGGTCTGCCTTTCCCTACAAGGCCACATGGCCTCATGTATTTACGTAACACCGTTTGCCAGGCTCCAATTCCATTACCTACAGGCCTAGCTGTGGTCTGTTTATGAATACTAGGGTAACAATTCCCACAAAGGTAATGGCTTCTCTAGTTTGGAGGATAGAACAAGTGAGTGTGTGGGAGACCCTTTCCTTATACCCACACCTGATGTGACCATTATCACGGATGCATCTCTCATAGTTAGGGGAGCCCACATGGATAAACACATTGCACAGGGCACTTGTCTCTTAGGATGCCAGGATGCATATCAGCCTGCTAGAGAGTGGTACATCTAGCCTGCAACACATTTCTTTCACTCATTTGGTCCCACCATATCCAGATGATGTCAGACAACATGATAGCTGTTTTCTACATAAACCGGGTGGAGCAGGATCCCTTCTTCTCTCTGTAGCAGCATATATACCTTCTAGGTGTGCGGAACTCTCTGGCAAACAGTCTCCACAAACCACGAATGGGAGATATGTTGTTCTGTCCTGAACAAGATCCCCACCCATCCTTGTGCCTGTTTGCCTCCCAGACAAACAAAAAGTTTCCTCTGTACTGCTCAAGAGCAGCTCTGGGCCAAGGCTCTAGTGTGACGCCCTTCTGGATGAACTACCTCAGGTATCAAGTATCAGAGGGGTAGCCGTGTTAGTCTGAATCTGTAAAAAGCAACAGAGGGTCCTGTGGCACCTTTAAGACTAACAGAAGTATTGGGAGCATAAGCTTTCGTGGGTAAGAACCTCACTTCTTCAGATGCAAGTCATCTGAAGAAGTGAGGTTCTTACCCACGAAAGCTTATGCTCCCAATACTTCTGTTAGTCTTAAAGGTGCCACAGGACCCTCTGTTGCTTCTTACCTCAGGTATGCCTTTCTTCCTATCCCAGTGATATCACCGGTCCTACAAAAAATTCACCACAGCAAAGCTTGGGTCATTTTTATCGTGCCCAACTGGCCCAGGCAGTTTTGATTTTCAGACCTATGAATGTCATGCCGGTGAGAGGTCAGCTACCCCAACCCAAGCTCTCTTCATCTCACGGCTCCACCTCCATATTTGGATGGGTGTCAGACCTGGAACATACATGTTCGGAGTTTGTTCAATCTGTTCTCAATCAAAGTAGTAGAAAGGACTCCATCAGAAAATGCTGTCTGGCCAAAGGGAGACATTTCTCCACCTGGATACAGCAGAACCAATTATCCCCTGAATCCAGGGGATAATTAGTCCAGACAGTCTACTCACTCTTAAGATATCAGGTCTTTCCATTCGCTCAGTGCAGGTCCATCTTTCAGCAATCAGCACTTTCCATCCTCCATTTGAAGACTATACTGTTTTCACTCATCCCACTACAGCCAGTTTTCTGAAGGGCCTCATTAGGACATTGCCACCAGTGGCAAAATGAACAACTCAGTGGGATCTTAATCTTGTTCTTGCAATACTTACCAGACAGCCTTTTGACCCGCTCACCACCTGCTTAATGTCCTATCTCTCTATGAAAGTTGCCTTCCTAGTCACCATCACATCAGCCAGAAGGGTGAGTGAACTGGGAACGCTTACAGCAGGCAGACCCATCATACACCGTATTTCGTAAGGAGAAGGTTTCCCTTCATTTCCACCCAAAAATCATCCCTTAGACAATTTGAGTTTCATTTCAATGAACCTATTCACACACCAGTATTCTTTCCAAAACCTCATGCTTCCAATGAGAGACTACTTCATTCTCTCGATATCCAATAGGCTTTGGGGTTCTACCTGCACGGAACAAATCAATTCTGAGAACACCTAGACTATTTGTTTCTTTAGGGAGCAACCTAAAGGACAAGCATTACCTGCTTGTAACAAAGTGGCCTCTGGCGGGACACAACTGAGAGTATCAATTCAAAACAAATTGCTTAGAGCAGAGCAGTCACAGCCCAAAACTGGGGGTCCTTTATTACTAAGGCACACCAAACCAGCCAAACAGAGAGGACTTTGCTTTTACCCCACTGGCTAACCAGAAGTCATACAAGCAATTCCCTCAGATACTCCAGTTCCCTTGTATCACCACCAGCACCGCTCCTTACGGGGATGAATGTTTATGAAAACCAATCCCCCAGTAAAAGAAAAAAGGTTCTCCCGATCCCAAAGGACCAAGCCCCAGACCCAGGTCAATATAAAAAATAAGATCTTACCCACAAATCATGCATTTGCTAGTCCTTTAGAATCTAAAGTCTAAAGGTTTATTCATAAAAAGAAAGAAATATAGATGAGAGCTAAAACTGGTCAAAGTAAACAATTACAGCAATGGCAAAGTTCTTGGTTCAGGCTTGTAGCAGTAGTGGAATAAACTGCAGGCTCAAATCAAGTCTCTGGAGTACATCCATAGCTTGGATGGGTCATTCAGTCCTTTTTCAGAGCTTCAATGTAGCAAAGTTCTTCCAGAGGTAAGAAGCAGGACTGAAGACAAAATGGAGATGATGCAGCTGCCTTTTATAGTCCTTTTGCCATGTGGCTTGTGCTTCCTTTGTTCCAAACACAAGCTGCCCAGCACATGGCATGGAAAAACCTTAGAGTTCTTTCCATAGGCATGTCCCTGCATGCCTTGCTGAGTGTCAAGTGAAAAAACAGATTGACAGAGCCAGACGAGTACCCAGAAGTCACCGCCTACAAGACAGGCCCAACAAAGAAAATAACAGAACACCACTAGCTGTCACCTTCAGCCCCCAACTAAAACCTCTCCAGCACATCATCAGAGATCTACAACCTATCCTGAAAGATGATCCTTTACTCTCACAGATCTTGGGAGACAGACCTGTCCTCGCTTACAGACAACCCCCCAACCTAAAGCAAATACTCACCAGCAACCACACATCACTGAACAAAAACACTGACCCAGGAACCTATCCTTGTAACAAAGCCCAATGCCAACTGTGTCCACATATCTGTTCAAGTGACATCATCATAGGACCTAATCACATCAGCCATACCATCAGGGGCTCGTTCACCTGCACATCTACCAATGTGATATATGCCATCATGTGCCAGCAATGCCCCTCTGCCATGTACATTGGCCAAACCGGACAGTCTCTACGCAAAAGAATTAATGGACACAAATCTGACATCAGGAATCATAGTACTCAAAAACCAGTGGGAGAACACTTTAACCTGTCTGGCCATTCAATGACAGACCTGCGGGTGGCTATCTTACAACAGAAAAACTTCAAAAACAGACTCCAAGGAGAGACTGCTGAGCTGGAATTGATATGATGTGGGCGTACCATGGATTTATATAAGGGCAATAAGATACTCTCAGTCTTATTCTCTATCCCCTTTTTAATGATTCCTAACATCCTGTTTGCTTTTTTGACCGCCTCTGCACACTGCGTGGACATCTTTAGAGAACTATCCACGATGACGCCAAGATCTTTTTCCTGACTCGTTGTAGCTAAATTAGCCCCCATCATGTTGTATGTATAGTTGGGGTTATTTTTTCCAATGTGCATTACTTTACATTTATCCACATTAAATTTCATTTGCCATTTTGCTGCCCAATCACTTAGTTTTGTGAGATCTTTTTGAAGTTCTTCACAATCTGCTTTGGTCTTAACTATCTTGAGTAGTTTAGTATCATCTGCAAACTTTGCCACCTCACTGTTTACCCCTTTCTCCAGATCATTTATGAATAAATTGAATAGGATTGGTCCTAGGACTGACCCTTGGGGAACACCACTAGTTACCCCTCTCCATTCTGAGAATTTACCATTAATTCCTACCCTTTGTTCCCTGTCCTTTAACCAGTTCTCAATCCATGAAAGGACCTTCCCTTTTATCCCATGACAGCTTAATTTACGTAAGAGCCTTTGGTGAGGGACCTTGTCAAAGGCTTTCTGGAAATCTAAGTACACTATGTCCACCGGATCCCCCTTGTCCACATGTTTGTTGACCCCTTCAAAGAACTCTAATAGATTAGTAAGACACGATTTCCCTTTACAGAAACCATGTTGACTATTGCTCAAGAGTTTATGTTTTTCTATGTGTCTGACAATTTTGTTCTTTACTATTGTTTCAACTAATTTGCCCGGTACCGACGTTAGACTTACCGGTCTGTAATTGCCGGGATCACCCCTAGAGCCCTTTTTAAATATTGGCGTTACATTAGCTAACTTCCAGTCATTGGGTACCGAAGCCGATTTAAAGGACAGGTTACAAACCTTAGTTAATAGTTCCGCAACTTCACATTTGAGTTCTTTCAGAACTCTTGGGTGAATGCCATCTGGTCCCGGTGACTTGTTAATGTTGAGTTTATCAATTAATTCCAAAACCTCCTCCTTATGCTCTAATAAATTTGTTAGTCTCTAAGGTGCCACAAGTACTCCTGTTCTTTTGACCTACACATTGTATATGTTCATATCAGTGCATGATCTTGCATACCAAGTACATTGGAACTTAGACATGACAGGATGATGTATGGATGGAATGTCTGCTTTAAATCTGGATATCCCTGGCCAGTTTAGATTTCAGTATTAAATTTAGTACTTCCCTATTGGAAATGGGTTATATTGGACATGCCCATATGTCCCAAAGAAAGCCAAAACACCAACAAGGTCCCTGTCATGATGCCTAGTGTGGAAAATCATTCCTGACATCAAATTAGGTGATTGGTTGAACACTGTGTAATAACAATACTTGCTGTAGAAAAGATTATTGCATATCTGAGTTTGATATTTTTATGTGCACTTTCAGAGCAATCCTACTGTATGTGTTATGGAGAGAATATGGTTATTTATCCCAGTGCATAAATAGCCTTCTCTTTCATATTATAAACATATATTAACATGACAATGAAGTTGCTGGTGGTAAACTTGATATGGCTTCAATATTTGTGTGAACGATGGCTATGAATGCCATCCCCAGCTTTTGAGCAAGTTACCTTAAGATCAGTAGTTCCTACTTCCCGAAGGGGTTTGTGGAACTCTAGTTGTCTGCAGAGCACTTGCTGGTGGTCTGCAGAAAGCCATCTCATCAGATAGTTGTGGTTCATCCCTTACTGTTTACCCCAATAAACTGAAAAAAAGCTAAAAAAAAAAAATTTTTTTTTAAATTTTACTTTTCCAAGTGTATAGTTGCTCTGGTTGCAACAGTGAGGCTCTTCAGTTGTCAATGAGAGGGAAAGTGATCCTCAAGACAATCGCTTCCAAAATATGGTCCACATAAAGAAAAAAATTGGGAAGCCCTCATATTACTTAACACTCTGATAGACTGTACTGTCTGATCAGTCTCTAATGATTTACTGATTAGCTGATTAATAGTCAATGCTTGGGGAATTAACACAATACTAAGTTACTTGATTCTGCGTGAGATTATAGACATAATTGTTTTTGTTTTGAAAGATTTTGAAGTCACATCTAAACATGAGAAAGTAGAAGGTAAAAAAGATTGTGAACAGATACTTTAAAACACAAAGGGCCAGATTCTTATACCCTTAATTCTTATAGTTCTTCTCACCACCATTGTTCCCAGTGGGATCAATGAGACTGTTTCTGGAGAAAGTGCTACTTACTAGAGTAAGGGTTTCAGAATCTGGCCTATAGAAAGCCAAGGAAAAACTAACTGAAGAAGGTTTTTTGCTAATAGTTTTGAATTATGCTTTTGCTGTGTGGTTTTTCTAATCTCTGTTTTAGACTTTGTCTACTCTAGCACAACATTGTTGTGAATACACAAGACTTTGTCTAACTCTGGTTTGTTTTGTCTCAGTCACATTGATCAAACAACAACATGGCAGGACCCTAGGAAGGCGATACTTTCACAGATGAACATTACAGCCCCCACCAGTCCTCCAGTGCAACAGAACATAATGAATTCAGCATCAGGTAAGCAAAAATATATAAATATTTATATTTCAAAAAAAGGCATTACAAATGCATAAACAACTCTTTGATAAAATTTCAAGTTCTGCAGAAACAAAGTACAATTCCTCTCAATGTCCCTGCCACTACTAGTATCTTTCCACTAATTTAGAAACATTATTTTTCTTTCATTTTTAAAATGTAAATGCATAAATCTTGATGCCTTAAGCAACTGGATAATGTGAGTTGAAGAGAGAATGAATTTGTGACATCAGCACAAGTGTAATTTAATTTTTGTTGTGCTTTCTAAAATGGAAGATTCTAATGTTTTAAGAGATGAGGTTGTAAATTAAATCTCCCTCCTAAATATTAAATACATTGTTTATTTTCTTTTCTCCCCTTGGAGGTGTGCTTGCACATATCCTCCTGCCTTTTTGAATTTTGTTCTTCCCACCCTGCTGTTTTTGAAGATATCCCCACAAAAAGAAAAGTCCTTTTGGCAGAGGAAATGCAATGTTTTCCTCCTTCCTCCTCAATTCCTAAGGTCCCATATCATGGTGACCATTCCTTTAGCTGATGGAGAACCAGATTTGGCTTCTCCTGGAGCCTGTCAACACAGCTTTTTAAGCTATCTTGTGGGGCATCGCTAGAAAGCAATGCAAGGTGCTCACGCCCATGGGCTAAAATTCACTATTTTCCAAGTGCTCCCTGGCCCTGCTACTCTAGCAAGCAAGCAAATCATCTGGGTCTCATTGCTAATTTGTGACAGCTGCTGTGGTTTTCCTCGTGTTTTGTCTGCTCCTTCCTCTCCGAGTCTAATTTTTATTTTATCTGCCTCTCCATCACCACCATGTCCTCAAGTTCATTCTTGCGCCTCTTTGGTCCTCTGCGTATAGATTCATATATTCCAAGACCAGAAGAGACCATTGTGATCATCTAGTCTGACTTCCTAAATAACAGTCCATTGAAGTTCCCCAAAATAATTCCTAGAGTATATCTCTTAGAAAAACACCCGATCTTGATTCAAAAATTGTTGGTGCTGGAGAATTAACCACAACCCTTGGTAAATTGTTCCAGTGGTTATTTATGCTCACTGTTAAAAATGTGTGCCTTATTTCCAGTCTGAATTTGTCTAGCTTCAACTTCCAGCCATCGGATCATGTTTTACTTTTCTCTGCTAGATTGAAGAGCCCATTATTAAATATATGGTCCCCATGTAGATACTTACAGACTGTAATCAAATCACCTCTTAACCTTCTTTTTGTTACGCTAAATAGGCTGAGATCCTTGAGTCTACTGCAGTAAGACATGTTTTCTAATCCTTAAATCATTCTCGTGGCTATTCTTTGAACCTTCTCCAATTTATCAACATCCTTCTTGAATTACGGGTACCAGAACTGCATACACTATTCCAGCAGCAGTCGCACCAGTGCCAAATAGAGGTAAAATATCCTCTCTTCTGCTCGAGATTCCCCTGTTTAGAAGAGCCTGCATCTGGTTCTCCGTTTAGACAAGTTTGTATCTGTTTTATTCTGTTGCTTACACACTATAGACAGCAGCAAAAGATTAACAGGCATGAAATAAGATTGAGCAGTTTGTGGCTGTGACTTTTGAAGGCGAGGCAAGTCAAGCCATTGTCTTGACTTACTGCTAGCTAGGCGATGGGATGGGATAGCACTCTGAGTTCAGTCGGAGTTCCCCCATCCCTGAAACAAGTGAAGAGATCTTGGATGGATTTAAGGAGGTCATGGCTCAGTGCAGTTAAAAATCCCAGGATTTCTCTTATCTGAAAAGATAATCTAACTCAGCCATGACTTTTCCATTAATGTATGGAATGTATGATGGGAAAGCTACAGACATGATTCCCCTGCAGGATTCTTTACCCGGAGACTTCAGAGGAATAGGGAAGGGGAAAATGAGGCATTCCCACTGTCGCAACCCTGATTTATTTATCTCTCTGTTTATACCAGAGAACTAAATTTTCACTGCCGAACTGTGCTGTTCTGTATTCTAAGGTGTCTTTAAAGACTTTCATCTCACCTTATTGCAGAGATTGAGAGGAAGAAAATGATGTCGATACTTAGTGAAGTGGCACACAATGCAACTTAGAATAAACTTTAAAATTGACCTTTCTCTCTCTTACCCCCACCCCCACCATGATGAGCGTTAGCAAAAATTGTTTTTTAACTCAATATTTATTGAAGGGCCAGGGAGCAATCTATCAAGTCTCTGTAATGTAGGCAGTCCGTAAACACACTCAGACACTTCTCAAGAAGAACTGCTAAAATTCAAAGTCAAACGAGCAAAATGCAGATTAGTGACCAAAGGAAGTTAGCCAGGGGCCTTAGTAAGTCAATCTTGCTGTGGACACCATAGAGGGAAACTAAAATAGATATGTGAGTTGTGGTGTCTAATACTTCTGGGAAAATAACCTTGTTTAATGCAAGTCCATGAATGTTAATGACTTAGTCTGTTTTTTTTAAAAATAGGTTTTCTGCATTGTAGATCAATCTAGTAAATTCTGCCCTCAAAATCTGATTTTGATCAGCTCTGTAAAGAAACTATGTAAAAATTAACACAGGGTTCTTTGTCATATTTTTGTCTGGTCTAACTATTGAGCTTAGAAAATGGGATGCCAAGTAAACACTTCAGCTGACATAATTTTTTTATTTAACCCTTTTAATTCACTTGGAGAGTTGATAGTTCCAAAATTTGCTTGTGTTTAACAAAAGTACATTGTGAGAGAATTGAATTCTAGGACTGCATTCATTGTAAATTGATTCTACTGCTGACAACCCAGTTTGATTTAATGTACCTAATGTTTTAAAATAATTGATTTTTTTTAACTAAAGCTTTCATATTTTGCCACGTATACATGGTTCTATTACTTTGTTGCTGAGTTTGATAATTAATGCTTTCTTAAATGTCTGTGTAAAGAGTGCGGGAAGTGAAAGGATGAAATGGGCAACTGTTAAGTGTCTTCCTTTGGGAGGGGCAAGGATTGTTTTTCTATGTTAGTACAGCACACAGGACAATGGGACCTCAAGCTTTTTGGTTGCTACCATAATATAAATATTTACTATTATTAGTAGTAATGATCTTAAAAGTTTTCGTAAGTTTCCTAATTTGAATAGTTATCCTCAGGAGTTGGTTTGTAAGGGTGGAAAGTAAAGTTTATTGATGCCTTGATGCCAAAAGTTGGGATTTGTTGGCATGAATATTGTTACTGGCAGTGAAATGTGATCTAATGCTTCGTGTTCCAGAGATCTCAATATCCTTTAAAAAATGGTTAGACTGATGGCTGCACTCTTCCTGGTTTGAGCTTGCTCCATGTAACCTGGCTAAATTTCTTGAACCATACCGGTGGGAAGGGATGTTGCAGTATTATCGACAAAATAATCTATTTAATCTTCCTGTGTCAAATTGGACTAAATGAAGTAATTGAAAATTCCCCACGTCATCAACAATGGGAAGAAACAACTTGTTTTTGTATGTGGTCTATTTACTAGTAGAGATTGGTCTTTATATTTGTTTTTGGACTTCTCTGCTGTACCACTGAAAGCCATACAGATTGAGAGTTCTACAGCAGATGTTTTCAACCTTTTTCTTTCTGAAGCCCCCCACCCCTCCAACACTCTATAAAAACTCCACGGCCCACCTGTGCTATACCAACTGGTTTTCTGCATATAAAAGCCAGGTCTGGCATTAAGGGATTGCCAGCCGGGCAATTGCCTAGGGCCCCATACTACAGGGACCCCTGCAAAGCTACGTTGCTCAGGCTTCAGCCCCAGCCCCAGGTGGCGGGGCTCAGGGCCCTGGGCTTCAGCCCCATGCAGTGGGGCTTTGGCTTTCTACCCTGGGCCCCAGCAAGTCTAATGCTGGCCCTGCTTGGTGGCCCCCTGAAACCTGCTCATGGCCCCCCAGGGGGCTCTGGACCCCTGGTTGAGAACCACTGTTCTACAGGAAAAGCTGCATAGCTTTAGCTAGTCTCTTATTAAAATGATATAAGGTGCTCAGGTACCTTAGTGAGATACAGATATAAATTTCAAAATAAAAATATCCATGTCTGTTTCCTGTGCTATCACAGTTGATAGAACTGGTGTGGAAGATTTTGCACAAAGGAAGTGTACAAGTAACATAATTGTATCCTTTGAATCATTAATTTTATCCATCAGGCTGCTCAATTTGCCCTCTTCAGCCAGCATGTAGAGATGTTACAAGTGTAACTTGGCAATAGATTTTTATTTTAATGCTGTCCATCAATTCCATCAGTGTGTCATCTCCCTTCCTTTTGCCTTCTATTCCCCCTCTCCCCCAAGGAATTAATTTTCTTTAGTGGTATTTGGTAGAAATCCTCAGAACTTAAAGCTACATTTTAAGTGACTGTTAAATTGGGTCAGAATTTAGCAAGGAAATGGCCATGTGAGAGAGGCGGACAGAAGCAAATATACATTTTATAGCTCCTTGTGGGTAATATAGCAGAAAATGAACCAGGACCCTGTGGAGGGTGTAAATTTCAACTGCCTTATCTTGAGGATTCCTGCTCATTTTTAGTTTCAAATTTACCTTTTCTCCATACAGTTCATGATATTGTGTACACTGCTTTTGTAAACACTGGATATTATATGTGCTTATCAGGAAACTTAAGAAGAAAGTGTGTAAGAGATCATCATACACTGGGCTACATTTATTTAGAGGTGTGCCTCTCATTTTGGGAACTTTTCATGAAATTTAGCCATGGCAGGTTTATGACTCTGGTCAGAGTCTCATGATAGAAAATTGAGATTTGAAAAGTAGTGGGGATGAGGGAAGAAAGGTTCCTGCAACCTGCAATGTGTTTTGCTTTTTCTCATGTAACAATAAAGGTGAAGGATGTACAAAGTTATTCCATGTGCATCTTTTTAGACTCTGCTTCCCATGTAGTGTTGGACATCTTGGTGGAGTTGGATCATTTGATATTACAAAGCACCTAAAAGTTCTTGGTTGATAGGATCACATAGTTGGCTGGCTGATGGTTATAGATAGTTATAAAGAGAAGCTATTCCACTGTCACCCTTGTGAATTGCTCAGAAATTTTTATTTAAAAATAAACCTTCAAGGTGTTTTATAATACCACTATCTGGATTAGCTGACTTTTACTACTAGAGTTTAGCTGTTGCTTTAGTTTGACAGTTTGTTGATTTATGGACTGTTTGGTCTTAATTACTTAATTGTTATCAAGTTGGCAGATGTAAGTATTTATGTATATACCTCTACTTGCTGTATGTATCACACTTAGTAGAAATGTCTTGTTCCTTTCCTGCCCTATCTCCTTCTCTCTTTAAAAATTAGACATTGTAAGGTTTGTTCACTGTACATTATTGAAACTTGTTTGATATACCTTCTGTCCTCTTTTTTTCTGCCCCTTCTTTTGTCTGGCAACTACATGTTCTGTGTTTCCTTAATTTATAGCCTCAGTTATTCAGGGTAGGGACAGAATTTAAAAAAAAAAAAAATGCTTTGAAATACCATGTATTTACTACTTCTCACAACACAAGAACATGGGGTCACCGAATGAAATTAATAGGCAGCAGGTTTAAAACCAACAAAAGGAAGTATTTCTTTACACAACGCACAGTCAACCTGTGGAACTCTTTGCCAGAGGATGTTGTGAAGGCCAAGACTATAACAGAGTTCAAAAAAGAACTAGATAAATTCATGGAGGATAGGTACATCAGTGGCTATTAGCCAGGATGGGCAGGGATGGTGTCTGTAGCCTGTTTGCCAGAAGCTGGGAATGGGAGACAGGGGATGGATCACTTGATAATTACCTGTTCTGTTCATTCCCTTTGGGGCACCTGGCATTGGCCACTGTCAGAGGACAGGATACTGGGCTAGATGGACCTTTGGTCTGACCCAGTATGGCCATTCTTAAGGTCTTATGGTCTTAGATGTGGAGAGAGCAAGGTTGGTCTAGTGGTGATGGTCTCAGTCTGGGACTCGAGACCTGTTTCTAGTTCTCTGTACTGCTACAGACTTCTTATGTGATCTGACCCTAGCAGACAGGTTAATTCCTTGGGCTTCAGAATTCTGGGACACAAATCCCATGAACGGTTGACATGGGTATTTTCACATCTGTAAACCGGCAGATATCCTCTTTATATCTGTGCACCGTGTTTGTGGATCGCAGATGGATGCAGATCCAAATTTGATATCTAAATCCTGAAAATCTGCATATCTGCAGATATCCATACAGGATTCTACAGAGAAGGAGGTGCAGAGCAGCCAGTTGGCACCAGAATGGAGGAATTTTAAGCAGAAACACCGTTTAAATGGAAGCTGCTTGGGTCAGGGACTATTCCTATGTATTTGAACAGCACCTAGCACAATGCAGGCCTGATCCTGATTTGAGGCCTCTGAGTGCAAATACATATTAATTTATTCTTTAAAAATTCTCAAGAAAAGTTCTCTTAAGATTAAGCAAAAATCCCACAACTGTAACTTTCAACAGTAACAGGAGTCTAAAAGAAAATGACGAGGAAGGGTTATTTCAGTGTTAAACTGATAAAATAAATACTATTTTTTTGTGTCATTTCACCTACCTGCATTGTAAGTTTAGAGTGATTGTGTGTACATACCAGTCAGTTCTGTACTATATAGGACTTCTAAAAACTTAGCCAAACACTTACCAGCCAACCTTTGTAGATTGTTTTTATTGGCATTTTGTTGCATGTTAGATTGAAGAGGAGGGGGAGAAGAGCCTGAGTCCTGATGGCTGTTGGAGGAAGTTCTGTTTAATTTTATCTTTCTTCTTGAAATTTGTGGCAGAGGCACCAAGAACCTTGTATAAGCACCCCTTGTTATTGTTTAAATCCAAAGAAATAAGGATGGTGTTCTTTCAAGTATCTAAATCACTTATACACTTCCAAAAAGTCCCACCCTAAGTTAAATAAATTTATGTCCCAACATGTGGCAGGTAGTTTACGAAGGCAGAAGACAACACAGTCCCACCTCAAAGAGCTTACAGTCTAACTAAAGAAAATACAGATGAATGATTGGTGGGGAGGACGGGGGCGATGACATGATAAACTATAGGTGAGAACGAGTAGCGTTCATGAGCAGTGTTGTAGTGGCAATTCTCTAATCCATATCTTTCATGTCATTTGGTAGCCGAAGGGCCGGAGAAGACCCTCATGTTTCCTCATTCAGGCATAGCCCTTGGAGTCTCCTACGGGGAGATTTTGAGATAACATGCACAGGCCTAGTTGCTGGGAGTGGGGCATAGCATGACCCTTCCTGTCTCCTTCAGCTTCTGTGCATTTGTGTTTCTTCTTATTTATTTGCTCTTCCTCCACTTTCTCATCACTTTTTCTCTCCCTCCTTCCCTGCAGTATCATGCCTTGCATCTGCTGCGGCCTATAGCACTTTCGCAGTGGTGGGGGATGATTCCGGTAAATTTTGCTCTGCTGCTTATGTTGGAGGAGCAGCAAAATAAAACTTCAGAAGAATCATGTCAGTTTCATGCTGCTGCTGAGCCTTACTTACCAGAGGAACTTTCACCATTAGAGGGGGAGAATTACTTCCTATCCTGATACAATTTCAGGTGCTCATACTGGTTTCATTCTGGCAGGCTTGACTTATTGCTGGTTTTCTATTTTAAAATTCCTTTACCCCGAATGGACCCTAGCAAAGGAATAAGTGCCAAAACATATTAAAAGACACAAAAGTTATAAAATCAAACTCGTGATTATAAAGCATTTATGCCATTTTATTAAAAATCTGATTTGTATGATTTCTTCATCCCCGCTTCTCTGCCCTCCTCCCAGGACTGTTAGACATGAGCTTGAAACTATTTGTTTCATGTACTGTTTTACATGTAAAATGTTGGGATATTTTTTTTTTTATTTAGAGCTATTTTTGAGCTGGAGCAAACAAGAGCCTACTATGAATTCCTTCCTTCTATATTGCAGGCCCACTCCCTGATGGATGGGAACAAGCCATGACCCAGGATGGAGAAATTTACTACATAAACCATAAGAACAAGACCACATCTTGGCTAGACCCAAGGCTTGACCCACGCTTTGGTAAAAGTTCATCTCACTTAAGAATTTTTTTTATTCACTTTAGTTTCAGTCACTTTAGACATTTTCATTTTGCAGGCACACTTCGGAATATTTTTAGCAGTAAGATTAAAATACTTTGATTTGAATCACATACACCCTAATTACATCCTTTAAAAAATAAGTATAAATTCATATTCTCTCTGTCATCTAAATCTTTGATGCCAGGGGTCAGGACTTCACCAGTTGCTTCATAGGGCTACCAACTTTTGTGGCATCCAGGAATTACTTTGTCAGAATAAAGCATTTGATCCAGGCTCTCTGTTCTCCCACAATTGCAGATCTTTTACCAGCTAAAATGATGCTTCCAAAAGAAATATTTACTTTCCTTTATGATATCCTAACGAGCTCATTAATAATAATCATCATGCTGTCAAAATCCATTTGAATCACACACCAGCTTATAATTCCAGCTTGCTACAGTGATGATCATGAGAAAGCTGTCCATTTTTAAACAGTATTGAGAGAAATATATGATAGTGTTGCTTGTTTCAAAATCTCTTATTTGAGGCATGGAAAATAATCATTGGTTACTATTTTAGTAAAAATAGAATTATTAAAATCTTTTTAAATTAGAGGAACTAATCTTTCACTTTTTTTGGTAATGTTAATTTTCAGGCAAACAATAAGAGAAGGTTACAAACTTTTCAACCTTTTTAGGCTGCGAACCACTTTCCAAATAATGTAGTCTACCACATATCTCCATCTGAGATAGGGTCATAATATACCTATGAAAATGCGGGGGGGCGTCTGTAAGGGATAACATGATGGGTTGTCTGCATTACAGAATTTTTCTCATGTACCTCCCGATGAGCGCTCATGTACCTCAGTTGAAAACCACTGCAATAATGGAATATAGCTAGAGTACAGTGGATTGTGGAAATCACAGATCTTGTTTAGCTGCATCATACAAACGGTCATTGAACTGTACAGAATTTTAATAATTTTCTCAGGTCATGTTTTAGCATTATGGTACTTCAGGTATTTTTTGTTTTTGTTTCAGTACAAAGTCACGATACTTTACAAAAAGTCTGCCAGTTTTAATAGGTACATTAGCTTTTCCTTGATTTCTTATCCAGATAATTTTCAGCTCCTTTGGGTGGATTTGTGAGGTATTTTTTCAGAGCTATGGAAAAACCTGTATAAAAAAGAGAGCAGATCATTGTGGTTTTCAAGCTTTAGTCTTGGACTCAGTGCAACTAAATGAAAACAGTGTGCAGATCACTGAGTAGGTCAGGCTGAGGGGATACAAAGCCTTTGAAGCTTTACAGGGGTTGACCTAACAACAACTGTGGGCCCCTTTTGGGAGAGTCATTAACTCCATGAATGCCAAATAAACACTATAGTGGAAAACTCAAACTCAGCACTTCACTTTTATTTTAAAATGGCTGCTAGAAATTTCAGCTTTTTTTTTTTTCCAACTTTGTAGTCATAAATGTTTAAATATCTGTCTGTTCTTATGAAAACCACAGAATTATCACAATTTGTTTATAAGCTGCTGACTAGCTTGTAAACAGGTTGAACCACTGTGCGACCTGAGTCAAAGGTGGGGCATATATGGGAGGCTGTCATCTTCGGCAGATCTATCCCTATTGCCCTTAATACTAGCCTTCTGAGTTGTAGTCCCATTTGTGTGTTGCAAAAGCAGTGTTAGTCATTTGAACTTCAGAATCTACTTAATATATGAATAGTAATTTGTGGTTGAAACAGGAAGTAAAGTCATTTAGAAAAATAGTGTTGCCTTTTACAATGAAAAGAGGGATGCCAATTATGTTTACTTAAGTAATCGCACAGGAAATGTATTTTGCTCTTCTTCCATGTATTGCTTTACAGTTTTGAATTATAAGAGCCTGGGTCAGCCAGCTAGAATTAAAAAAGAGAAAATGTTTTTAGCTAAGATGCATTTAATTTTTAAGAACTAATTTCAACTCCCGTAAATAGTACTGTCTCAATAGAAGGATGGAACTACTTGTCTTGAGCATACTGAAGTTCCATAAAATGTTAAGGCTGTGGCAGTTAAACTGAAAAAGGACAGAAATGTCCGAAAGATTGCATAAGGGTTTCTTACTGCATAGTTTCCCTTTTTGGGCCCACTGTGTATGTGTATCCCAGACAGGATTGAGTACGTGCCAAGGCTTTTTATTTTGTGGTTGGACTTTTAATCTGTTCCAGACCTTTTCAGTCAAAGAGCTCAAGTGTAACTGAAGGGGGCAGGAAAGGGGGGGGAACCAAAAACGCATGTGAGCTCCTCTGATCTAGAGTGACGGCAAATAGAGACAGGCTGCTAGCTGCTGTTGAGCTTAAAGGAGTTTTCCTTGAAATGTGTACAACTTCACATTCTATTGCGGTTTACGTTTTTATCATCTGTGCCAAGAAAGTATAAAATCTTATTCTTGTTCCCTTTTCCGATATGACCTCCTCCAGGCCACTCCAGCAGTGGACGTACTATAGTTTTGTTAGAGAGTCAAGGTAGGTGAGGTAATATCTTTTATTGGACCAACTTCAATTGGTGAGAGAGACAAGCTTTTGAGCTTACACAGAGCTCTTCTTCAGCTCATAGTTTTTTGACAGAGGTAACTTACTGTGCCTGATGTTTATTTTACTTTGTCATGTGCAGATCTTCAGTAAATGTGTGCTGATTTGATTGATCAAATTTGATTGATTCAAAAGCTTACCTTTCAGTGATTAGTAGGAGTTGAAAATCGTGTTTATTTCTGAGGACTGCCATGCCCTTTTGTAGCCTAATTCTTTCCACTAAGGGCTTGGCTTCCATTCATTGTTGAATATTAACACTTGAAACAAGCTACTCTAGATAAATTCAGATTCCTAAACATAAGGGGAAATTTCACTGTAATGGCAATTTTCTGTTGGCGTCTAAGTAACAACAGTAAAGAGGCATTCAGTTCACTTTCTTGATGTTGCCTCTGCAGATCCCTCACCGCATGAGCTGTGGAACACATTAGATAGTATGTGCAGGTCTGCCCCTCAGTTTCAGTGTTGTGGAAAAGATGGCATGAAAGACACTAGCTGTTGCTGAATCCCTCTCTTCTACCAGCTACTGTGCTCAGGAAGTTGATCCCCATTTCCCTATTTTGCTTTGTCCTCATCAGTTTGAAGTTTTGTTAATAGTTAAATAAGGTGCAGTTTTGTTGGTGGTGTTTTCAGTTACTGCTTTTATTCAAGAGTTCATAGGGATCTTGTCCAAGTTGCCTTGCGACTTGGTTTCTGGCACAGCTGAGCAGGAGTGGAGGATAGGCTTGAAAACCCATCTCAAACAAAAAGTCCTACTGTCCAAAGTGTTTGGGCAAGGGGTATTCATGCTGCGGCTTTGAGACTTGCACTGTGTTCATGCCTCAGGCCAGCCTGGAAAGAAGCACAGTTTGAGAGCAGTCTGCAAAGGCAAATGGATTGAAGAGAAATTACCTTGAAACAATACCCCAGGTCTGAGTGGGTCAGTTCTGAAATCTAAAGGCTCCAAATCCAAGAGAAGAAGCTTGGATATGACACTGGAGTATCGGAGACTCTGATATAAGGTCTTTTAAGTGTTGGATTTGAGGTCTTCGAATCCATCACTCTGACAAAATGCTGTTGTCTGGACTTGGATCTTAGTCCTCAAAGCTGGTGTCCACAGCTATGGAGGGAAGGGTCTTGTCATGCCCCACCACAAGCAGTCATTTCAGATTATGGATGACCAAAGGAATTAGGCCTTCCTCAGACCTGGAACAGTAGGATCCTTTGCACTAGTAAGGCACTTGGAACAGTTTCACTGCACATACCCTTCTGTGGGGCCTCTGCATATGCACAGTGGGACTTGTAGGGTCAGCCTTCAGTCATGAGTCCTCCATTAGTGTCTCCTGCAGAAGCATCTTTCTGACAGAATAGTTGATACCTTGGATTTAAGTTCCAAGACCTCTATTTTGAGGAAAATGGGAGGAGTTTATGAGAAGAGTATGACTGTATCTAAAGGGTATAGATTTTCTGATAATTATACTCCTTGGTCTGGCCATCCTACCTGTCTGTCTGCTGCTAGGCAGTTATAGGCTTTGCCTTGGATTTTGGCAATTTGAACTCCAGCTCCTCTTGTTTCTTATACTTTTTCCAGAGGCTATTTCAGCAAAAGGGATACAGGATCAGGCTGACAATAGGTATAAATCGCTTTTTCCAAGTGTTCTAGACCACTGGAGGAGCTTTTTCTCTCACCATGAAAGGTCCTCAGATTCTGCATTACTAAGGGGATGACTGTTAAGAACAAGTTTCTCAGTCTTCACCATTGTCCTTGGATGATTCTCCTCTGGGAGAAATGAGAAAAATGTAGGATCTGAGAGGTTGGGATAGTTCGGTTTTCTGATATTCATCTCATCTAGGTGGAAAGCAAATCACATAAGTGTGTTGGAGTTGACTGAGTGGGGCAGAACTGCTTTTCCAATACATTTAGGGTTTGTAAAGCCAATGAAGGAGCTATGGACTCATTCAGCTGCAGTGCTACAAGTTTCCAGGAAACCCCTTTTGTACCAGATACCCAAGGAGGGCTTTAAACTACTTTTTAAGCATCCTTCCCTGGTCTCCTTCACAATATTTGTGGCCTCAGAAGGATTTAGGCCTTTCAGAGATCTTTTTTGTGCTCCTGTGGGCAGGGAATCTAAGAACATGGATCAATTTGTGAAGAAAGCATATTTCTGGATTTCTTTAACTTTAAGGCCAGCCAACTGTTAGGCTCTTATGAGCCTCTATAATTATATCTTATGGGTTAAATTTTCTGCATGAGTCGAATAGATGCCTGGGAGGGAAAATATTTGAGGTTTTGTCCACCATCAAAGAAGATAAGTTGGTGTGATGGTATTATTCTTTAAGAGCCTCATATAATATTTTTGACTTTGGAACCTGGTCTCTGGCAATGGTGGCAGTTTGGAGATGTTTTTAGCTGCAGATGTTAGGACTGTCTTCTAAAGTACAGGCAAAGATACTTTGCTTTTTGATGATACTAATCTGTTCATGACGATGACTGGTGTTGAACTTAGTTTTTTCATTTTTTCCATCAGAAATCATCCATTAGCTTTTTGGTCTGTCTAAGGTATCCTGGATCTCTTATGTTTCAGAGGTCCTGATACCAGTCTCCGCCCTTGTTGCCTCACTCCAGTTGGTTTCCACTTGACAGTTTCATGTGGGAGTCTGTGTTGGCATCCAGAATAAAACTCTGCAATCTGACCCCAACTCGATGGGACCTGACTACATGTGTTAGGTCGGGTCAGAAAACAACCTGATGCTCTCAGGCTCAGGTTGGGTCAGTTGCCCCTGATGATCTGCTGCTGCTCCTGGGCTTGGCGTGGTAGTAGTGTGTGTCCCGCTCCTGCTGGCCTTTGCCATCTTGCTGCAGAGTGAGTATGCTGACGAATAGCCACGCCCCTCACTGTGCAGCACACACAGTGCCACTGCTGGCAGGAATAGGGTAGGCTATAAGGAATGGGATGGAGAATAGTACAGAAAAGCACTATGCCATTAAGTACCTCAGTGGTATTCCCTCACTTGGAATACTGTGTTCAGTTCTGGTCACCCCCTGCCAAGAAAGATTGGGGGAGGGGGTGTTTCAGAAGCATGCTGCCACAATGATTAGGAACATGGAAGAGGGATTGAAGAGAGTGGAGGTAGTTTACCTTAGTAAGGAAATTAATAAGAGGGGATAAAAGCTTACAAAATAATGAATACAGAAATTAGAGTGAGGTTTTCTTTTCTCCCCCCACCCTCCCATCTTTTAATAACGTTGAGGGGAGCAAATTCAAAACTGATAAAAGGAAATATCAGTTTGTGACACTCATTGCCAGAGGATATCAATGAGACAGAAAGCTTAGGATTCAGATAGGGTTTAGATTAGATATTTATGAATAACAAGAAGATCCAGATTTAAATTAATGAATATTTTTAAAAAAGCCGTAGAATGATATAAAAACTCAAGCTTTGAAGTATCAGCCAATCTCTAATTACTGGGGGTTAGAAGGAAACTTTCTCTGGGGGCAGGTTATCCCATAGTTGCCCGCTTCAGCATTTGTATTTCTAAAATAGCTACTACTGTAGAGTTAGAGATATGATATTGGACTGGATGGAACACTAGACTGGCTCATGGGACTTCTAGCTGGTTCTCAATGGGTTTATGGAGGCCCACTTCGAACATTTGGGAGTCTCCATCTTTTGATGAAGGGAAAACATAAGAATGGCCATCCTAGGTCAGACCAAAGGTCCATCTAGCCCAATATCCTGTCTTCCGACAATGGCCAATGCCAGGTGCCCCAGAGGGAATGAACAGAACAGGTAATCATCAAGTGATCCATCCCCTGTTGCCCATTCCCAGCTTCTGGCAAACAGAGGCTAGGGACATCAGTCAGGATTGTTTTAGCTGCATGCTGTATGGCATACTTGCTTTACAGTGTTTCATAAAAACAAAGTTGAATTGTGACTTATCTAAAAACTTTAACTTAAGGTGGTCTCAGGTTTTTATTTTTGCTGTCTGTCTTTTCCAAAGCCTCATGATCTATCAAGCAAAGCCAGATTACATAGTTTGAATGCAGAAAAGAAGATTGATTATGTTGCTCAATGAATGTGTGCGCGTGTCCCCTAACAGTGTTACTGTTTTCCATATATCGGTGTCTCATGTTAGGGCAAGTAACATCTTTTTGGACCTGCAGAAGAGGTAACACGTTCTGAGAAACAAAAAGTTACTGGTTAGCAATCTTCTTTTCCTGCATCTCCTAATAATAGTAAATGTGTACTCTTGCTTTTAATGGGGGGGGGGGGGGGGGAAATAATGTTTCAAATGTTTTGTGCATTTTAAAGGTCTGTTTATTTCTGTGTAAAGGGAAAGGATTATTTGAAGCAACCATTAAATCTATTAAATCTGAGATAGTTGTGCAAAATGCACAATATAGAATGTATACATATTAATAAAAATATGCTGTTCCCTATTAGTGAATTCTACATCAAATTCCTCAGCCAGTGATATTGGTGCATCCATTGCTGGTAATTGATATCCTGATCTGTGCTCCTGAGGAAGCACCAACCTTTTGTTTGTTTTTTTCATTTTTGCCTGATACTTTGAGGACAAGACAAAATAAAATATCTTGAATATTTTATTATAGAAATATTAATGAAACTGCTATAGAAATAATCTGACTCTTTGAGTATTCATATTTAGTAGACTAAATCAAAATAAACCTGTGTTTAAGCCAAAATAAGTGTCCCTACAGCCTTTTGGACCAGTTTAACTAATTTTGGTTTAAAATAGCACTTGAAGTTAAACTGACACAATTTTTTTCATATATACAAACCTTTAACCAGTTTCCAGTCTGGCAGAATTGTACCTCCCAACTCCTTAGTTTCCTTATAGCCTCTTGTTAGAAATTTTGCCAAATGCTTTTAAAATCCAAATAAAATTTTACTGGGTTTCTTTTCACTGTTTATTTTTTGTTGGCATGCTCAAAGAGTTCTAGTAGTCCAAGAGGCCCATTTTCCCAGTATAGATGTCTAGGCTGGTATTTGCCCCATTATATCACGTTTAGACAATTATTTTATAAGCTTTTCATGTGGTAAGAGAGAAGTGTGTGTGTGTGTGTGTGTGTGTGTGTGTGTGGATATAGATATGTAAATATAGCTATGCAAAGTTTGGCAAATAGAAAGTAGGTGTCTCAGATTCACTAAGGGCCTTGTCTACACACACAAGTTGCACCACTGTAACTATGTGAATTGTGGCTTGGTCTATCAGGGCTTGTCTGCCCCCTGTTGAATTCCTCAGCATCCTGATACCTCTGCACAAGGTAAACCTATTCAGAATGGCTACGAACAAGACTTAAGCCCAGGCTACACTTAAAAATTTGATCAACTTAGCTATGTCACTCGGCTGTGAAAATTTTTGCACTCTGAGTGCCATAGTTAGGTCAACCTAACCCCGATGGACACGTGGCTAGGTCAATGGAAGAATTCTTCTGTTGACCTAGCTACTGCTTTTGGCAGGTGGATTAACTACATCAATGGCAAAACCCCTTCCCTCAATGTACGAAGCATCAACACTATGGCACTCCAGTGATGCAGCTGCAGCACCATAGCTGTGCAGCTGTAGCGTAGACATACCCGTAGTCCTCCAGAGGCCTAGAAGGAGACACTTACCAAAGAGGAGATACCAGGCCACTTAAGAAGGCTTGGCTTCTGCTTCTGAGGGGCAGTGCTAAGTGAGACTGGGACAGAGGAGATCAGGGCCTTGCCCCAAGAGCTTTAACTAAATGCTTGCATGTGAGTTTTGTTTGGCTGTCTGTGCCATTAAATAAATTCTGATCTTATTATTTTGTTACTTAACTGTTTAGAGACTGATGCCGATCCTATGGCACAGGCCACCCCACTTCAAGCAGGTGACCAAAACTTGTGGACTACAGCAGGAAGTGCCTCCAGTGCCATACTTGGCCCTGCATGGAGGTGAGGGGGACACTACAGAGCAGCCCCAGCTGCCACATTGGTATAACCGTATGCCTTTAGTGTGGCTGTAGTGTTAGGTGTCTACAAGTACTTTATATCAGAATAGCTATTCCTCTATGAGAAGGGGAATAAGCTACACTGTTTTACTGCTGTAACTGCATCCATATTGGGGAGTGTACCAGTATAACTATTTAGGTTAAAAAAAAAATCACACCCCTAACCGAAGTAATTATATCAGTACAAAATTTGTGTAGACAGCAGCTTTGCACATTTTAGAACAGGACAACTGACCTTGGATTGGGAAGGAGATTGAGGGTGCATGACTCTCCCTGAGATTATTAGTATTTAATAGTATTGCTTCAATTGTGTATATAACTTTTACACCCAAACTACAACAGGAGGGTAGAAAGTTGTAGTAGCTTCATTCATGTTCGGTACTGTTTTTGAGAGCAAGGCTGTGGAATGCTATCTTATATATCATGATTCTTACAAAATGGTGCTACCTAAAACATTATAAAACTTTTAGTGATTTTTCTATGAGCTTCAGATTTCTTGCATTTTCACATATTCCAGCTGTTACTGTTGGACTCTTGGTATATAAGTGATGTACATTAATTTATAAATAACTACCTAGTCATTAAGAGAAATGTCTGTACTGTTTTAAAAAGTATAATCACCTTAATTTTCAATTAATTTTTAATTAAATGAAGAGACTGGAAGCTGCCATCTAGCCTGTCTTCTGGCCTAATTTGTGGAATAGGAAGTGAGTGATGTGTAGTGTGTGACTGCACAAAGGACAATGAGGACAACTAACACTACTATGTGTAAGAAATTTTTGTATTCTCATTTATTTAATATTGAGAATTACTTATGATACATCTATTTTGCTAGATCTTAAGCTGAGAGCTACACTGATTTACATCAGCTGAAAGTCAGGCCCACTGAATCATCTAAACTTACATTTCTACTAGTATATAGAACTTGTCCTAAGACAATCTAATCTAATGAGTGTCATTTTTCTCAAGTCTATTAGGTGCATTCGCCTACTGAATAGCACTCCTTTAACACAAATGTGCTGCTTGGAAGTAACAGCATTCTTTGGAGGCATGTCAGATCCTTTCAGTTATATCGATAAAACAAGGACAAATGTCTATTTTAAATTGTTCTGAAAATTCAGTTTTTAAATAGTACTCGGGTATCTAAAGGCGTTCAAAGAAACTTTAGTTTATTTTGAACTGCATAGATGTCGCATCATTCAGGAACAGATTATAGCCATTTGCACTTGCTGCTCAATCGTGTTTATATTTGAAGTGTTTCTGCCTGCCTGTGCTATAGAAAATGCAACTTCTTTTAAGAGTGAAATTTAAAGTAGTGGAGTGAGTATACTCCACAAGATTACTGTTGAGTGCCACATACAAACAAATCTAGAAGTCGGTGAACCAATTGCAACAGCATTTTTTCCTAGTTTTAGTTATAAATTAATTAGGGGTAACAGGGCAGTCATTGATACTGTAAAATCATGGAAGTTGGCCACAAATCCTGTTATACTGTTTTAGGATACAAAAGGGACAGTTCTTAATTGATGTTTGCAAAGAATGGCAGCCTTGTTTAAAGAAAACTAATTTCAAAAACCTGCCTACATTCATTTCATATTCTCAAAATATCTATTGCCCTAGTAACAGAAGAACTAAAAGAAACCAAATCTCACTTGAACATAAATAAGAATGGCAGATGTAAATGTATTGAAGTCATAGTTATGGGTAAGTTATTAGAAGAATAGACATAGTAGGAAAAACTTAGTCTCAACCAAATATTCAATACAGGAATGTGTACAGTGATTACTTACCTTCTAAAATTGCCTACTGTGAGACCATGTAACTAGAGATAGGTTTCAAGTATCAGGGGGTAGCCGTGTTAGTCTGTATCTACAAAAACAATAAGGAGTCTGGTGGCACCTTAAAGACTAACAGATTTATTTGGGCATAAGCTTTCGTGGGTAAAAACCTCACTTCTGCATCCTAAGAAGTGAGGTTTTTACCCACGAAAGCTTATGCCCAAATAAATCTGTTAGTCTTTAAGGTGCCACCAGACTCCTTGTTGTTTTTAGAGATAGGTTTAAGCATCAGTCTTCATCCAGTTTTCCCCCAAATTCCAGGATATTCAAATTAATCTGCAAAACAGAGTTGCTAACAGTGAAAGCACTTCATTATGCTCTTTTTAACTTAGTGTTCATAATACTGTTTTTCATAAACCATTTTGTTTTCCTTGAAAGATAAGAACAAACAAAAGACAAGTGCAAAGTACAGTAGAATCTCAGAGTTATGAACACCTCAGGAATGGAGGTTCGGAACTCTGAAATGTTCGGAACTCTGAACAAAACAAAACTTTCAACAGTTTACAACTAAATATTGACTTAATACAGTTTTGAAACTTTACCATGCAGAATAAAAACTTTTAACCATCTTAATTTAAATTAATCAAATACAGAAACAGTTTCCTTACCTTGTCAAATCTTTTTTAAACTTTCCCTTTATTTTTTTAGTACTGTACAGTACTTGCGCTTTTTTTGGTTTCTGCTACTGCTAATTGCGTACTTCTGGTTGCAAATGAGGTGTGTGGTTGACCAGTCAATTCATTGGTTCTATTGTACTGCACTTAAGAAGGAAAGCTCCAATGCATGAATACAAAATGGGGATTAACTGGCCTGGGGGTAGTACTGCAGAAAAGGATCGGAGTTGATAGTGGGTTACAAATTGAATATGAGCTAACAGTGTGGTGCAGTTGTGAAAAAGGCTAATATTCTGGGATGTATTAACAGAAGTGTCCTATATTTAGGGCCCTTCATTTTCAGTTTTTATTTTTATTAAGTCTGTCAAATAATTGCAGTTAACTCGCACGATTAACTCAAAAAAGATAATCGCGATTAACTGCAGTTTTAATCGCACTGTTAAACAATAGAATACCAATTGAAATGTATTACATATTTTGGATGTTTTTCTACATTTTCATATATATTGTATTCTGTGTTGTAATTAAAATCAAAGGGTATGTTATTTTTGATTACAAATATTTGCACTGTAAAAATGATAAACAAAAGAAATAGTATTTTTCAGTTCACCTCATATAAGTACTGTAGTGCAATCTCTTTGTCGTGAAAGTACAACTTACAAATGTAGATTTTTTTTGTTACATAACTGCATTCAAAACTAAAAAATATAAAACGTCAAGCCTGCAAGTCCACTCACTCCTACTTCCTGTTCAACCAATTGCTAAGACAAACAAGTTTGTTTATATTTGCAGGAGATAATGCTGCCCTCTTATTTACAATGTCACCAGAAAGTGAGAGCAGGCATTTGCATGGTACTTTTGTAGCTGGCATTGCAAGGTATTTACGTGCCAGATATGCTAAACATTCGTATGCCCCTTCATGCTTCAGACACCATTCCAGAGGCCATGCTTCCATGCTGATGACGCCTGTTAAAAAAATATAATGCATGAATTAAATTTGTGACTGAACTCCTTGGGGGAGAAATGTATGTCCCCTCCTCTGTTTTACCCGCATTCTGCCATATATTTCATGTTATAGCAGTCTCGGCTGATGACCCAGCACATGTTATTCATTTTAAGAACACTTTCACAGCAGATTTCACAAAACGCAAAGAAGGTACCAATGTGAGATTTCTAAAGATAGCTACAGAACTCGATCCAAGGTTTAAGAATCTGAAGTGCTTTCCAAAATCTGAGAGGGACGAGGTGTGGAGCATGCTTTCAGAAGTTTTAAAAGAGCAACACTCTGGCGCAGAAACTACAGAACTCGAAACACCAAAAAAGAAAATCAACCTTCTGCTGGTGGCATCTGACTCAGATAATGAAAATGAACATGAGTTGGTCCTCACTGCTTTGGGTGGTTATCGAGCAGAACCCGTCATCATCATGGACGCATGTCCCCTGGAATGGTGGTTGACGCATGAAGGGACTTGCGAATGTTTAGCGCAATGTTTGTAATGGCTCAGCCATTCCCAGTCCTTATTCAATCCTGAGTTGATTGTATCTAGTTTGCATATCAGAAACTGGAATTGATATGCAAACTAGATACAATCAACTCAGGATTGAATAAGGACTGGGAATGGCTGAGCCATTACAAACATTGAATGTATCTCCTCTTGTAAGTATTCTCACACTTCTTATCAAACTGTGTGTACTGAGCTATCTTGATTATCACTTCAGAAGTTTTTTTCTCTTACTTAATTGGCCTCTCAGAGTTGGTAAGACATCTCCCACCTGTTCATGCTCTCTGTATGTGTGTATATATATCTCCTCAATATATGTTCCACTCTATATGCATCCGAAGAAGTGGGCTGTAGCCCACGAAAGCTTATGCTCTAATAAATTTGTTAGTCTCTAAGGTGCCACAAGTACTCCTGTTCTTTTTTCTAAGTATAACTGTGGTCCTGCCTCAGTTCTGGGATGAAGTGGATCAGTGGTTCTCAACCAGGGGTACACAGACATCTTCCAGAGGGTACTTCAACTCATCTAGATATTTGCCTACTTTTACAACAGACTACATAAAAAGTACTAGCAAAGTCAGTGCAAACTAAAATTTCATACAATGACTTGTTTATATTGCTCTTTATACTATACACTCAAATGTAAGTACAATATATATTCCAATTGATTTAATTTATAATTATATTGTAAAAATGAGAGGCAATTTTTCAGTCAGTGTGCTGTGACACTTTTTTGTATTTTTATGTCTGATTTTATAAGCAAGTAGCTTTTCGGTGAGGTGAAACTTGGGGGTATGCAAGACAAATCAGACTCATGAAAAGGGGTACAATAGTCTGAAAAGGTTGAGAGCCACTGAACTAGATGACCTCTGGAAATCCCTTCCAGCCCCACATTTCTATGATCCTATGAAAATATTCTGTAAAGGGATCCACAAGGATGACTTGCATCTTTCATAAACAAAAAATTGCAGTACCAAACTTTTGTAAAAAGGCATACTTGAAATATGTTTTAAAGAGTTTTGATGCTACTTTCTACCAATCCCACTAACTTTTGTCTTTACAATCACATTTTCCTATTAAGAAAAAAAATCATCCTTGTTATGTGAAAAGGGCACTAAATATTGTGTGTGTTTATATCACAAAATGCTGTCAAATGCACAACATAAACTGAGAAAATATAGAAGTAATTTTTTTCTTCAGTAGCAATGGTCTTACTGTTATGAGTAACAAGTTAAAATTTTAGACCATAGTGTGACCTTTTGTAAGCTGATGGTGTTCCTTTTAAATAATAAATTTGGAGAATACAGGTAGCTTGACTTTTGAAGGGTGAAGTGATTAATACACAGATGAATGTTTGACTTGGTTTTACCTATTCTCCTTATAGATTACCTAGAAAGGTACTTAAACACAAATCTGCAGGAGGAATCTCTGTGGCTGTAAACTGGCAACAGTCCTGTGTCAGATTACACCAGCAGAGAACTGGCCCCTTATGTCTGTGAATTGTAATAATTCTCTGCCTTGCTCTTTGAAAAGCCAGTGAGCAATAATTGTTTACCCCATTTTCTCATTAAAATAGGTGAAGGGTCATCTAAATCTTCCCATAACTTTGAGTATTCATTATCTACTGCAAGTATATGCTATTTGTTGGTGAGTGAGGATAGAACAGTTAATGCCTTATATTTAAACAGCACCCTCAAACCATTCCAAAACGCATGGTATATTAGGGTTACCATATTTTAAGTGTCCAAAAAGAGGACACTCCACGGGACCCCAGCCCCACCCCAACTCTGCCCCGCCCCCAAAGTCCCCGCCCCAACTCCACCCCCTCCCCTGAACACTTCGCCCCCCTGCTCCTCCCCCTCCCCTGCTTCCCGCGAACATTTGATTCGCGGGAAGCCTGAAACAGGCAGGCAGCAGGTAAGCTGGGGCGGGGGGGGGGGGCGCGCGAGGAGGCGCGGCACAGTCCAGCCCCCCCAGCCAGGCCCCCCCAGCCGAGCAGCTCCCTCTGGCGGCCGGCCCCGGCCAAGAGGCTCTGGCCCCAGCCTCTCTGGCCCGGCTTGGCTCGGGCCCTGGGGCGTCGGCCCCGGTTCCAGCCGAGCAGCTCCGGCCCAGCCCCAGTCCCAGCGGCTCCGGCCAGCTCGGCTCGGGCCCCGGTTCCGGCCCAGCGGCTCCAGCCTGGCCCTGGCAGAGCAAGCAGCGCCGTCCGGCAGACCGAGTGGCACCGGCCGACAGAGCGAGCGGCGCCGGCTCCGGCCCCAGCGGCTCCAGCCCGGACCCAAGCCCCACGACCCCTCCCTCCCTATTTTCCCGGACACGTCCAACTTTTTGACAATTCCCCCCGGACGGGGATTTGAGGACCAAAAAGCCGGACATGTCCGGGAAAATCCGGACGTATGGTAACCCTACATATATGTTAGAACTGACTGTAGTCAACAAATCATGGAGGTAAGCCATGTTATAGCGGCAAGTGCATAACACAAAAAAACTTTATACTGTCTCTAGTTCCCTGATTTAAAAAAAAAAAAAAAAACATACTAGTTCCCCTCCCCCAAATCCTCTTCTCTTCCCTTAGAAACAAAGCCATGTTTGTTCTTTTTCTGCCTGTGAGGTCTTTGCTGCCTGCCCTGTATGGGTGCAGAGCCCCATATTTAAATACTTTCCATACCCAAGAAAGGTAAGAAACCGGATACACCAGGAAACTGATAAATCCCAGCTCTAATAGATAAATGACGTTGTTTGCCTTTGAACTAAAGCCATTTAAAATGAGCGCTGTGTGTAAGGATCATCACAAGACCATTTGAGTCTGTAAGTGGCAATCAAGGTGCACAAAAACAAATATGCTTACATGAGATCATACTGATAAAGCTTATTTAGGTAGCTTTTACTGTGCAGATTTCAGCACTCTTTCCTTGCTTGGTCACACTCATTGTTTCTTATCTGAATGTTTAGAGCAAAAACAAAAGCTTGCCCCAAGGTGATAGTTTGGATATGTAATTAAGAGTTAAAAGTTTTAAAGATTATAAAAACATGTTAATTTTCCTTGTCATTTTGTTTGAAGCAAGGTGTCTTCACTGCTAGTCAGGGTGGAGAAATCAATTATTTTAAAAGATTTTTTTTTTATTTTTATTTTTTTAAATCTGTTTAAAATGAAATCTGAATTTAATACAAAAGGTGTTAAGGCCTAGATTTATAATCTTTTTAACTGTTTAAATAAATAAATATGCTGAATCCTTGAGACTATCAAAATCTTTCTATATAAAGAAAGAATCAGGAGAAAAACATCTCCCGTTTGAAGTCAAGCTTTATAAATAGGTCAGCCTAAGCAACTTAGGAGTCTGTCTTATTTTCAAGAGACTTAGGCAAGACAAGGAATTTAAACTCCAGTCACTTTTACTTAGGCATATTTGAAAATTTTCCCAGGCTGACCTGAAATAATCAGTTTAATTCACTGACTAGAGTTAATCCTTCTGCTTAATAAATCATTTAGTTGTAAATGTGAAACGTATTTTGGATACATAAACTTCTCTTATCAAAACATTTTAATCAAAATATATTTTATATGCTGTTGTGTGTCTAATTAAAATTCCTGTTACCCTCCGAATGCAGCTTGACACAAGTAATGAGCAAAAAGTTAATTATCTAGTAAACAAGCAAAATATCGTTCCAATGTTCTAAAAGTTCAGTTGAAAAGAATCTGAAAAGATTAAGCTATATAGTTCCTTCAATAAATGTATCTAGTTATAGTGTGTACCGTCTTAGGTAGCAAAAAGATGAACCAAATCTAGTGCAAAGGCTCTACTTAGTTGTAAATCAGGGTCTTTTAAGGGTTACACCAACCAATGAGAGAATGCACCTTTCTTTAGAAAATAACTGAAGTACAAATGGAACAGTTGATTAAAATTGATTATTTAAACTGAGGCTTTCCACGTGGTGATTTAAATCGCCTTGATTTAAATCAATTCACCCAGCTCCTAGTATTAAATATCCTGTTTGAAAACAGAATTGGAAGCAGTAAATTCTGATTTTTCTCTTGAAAATTAAAAATAATATACTTGTTAAAGTCATTATTTGAATTTAGAGGTTTTCTTCCTTTTTATGTTAGCTGCAATCATGGTGGAATTAAAATTGTTTTTTAAAGTATAATTTTTAATTTTCAAAATTTAACTTAAATTTTGTTTATTCTAGTTCTTCCCATATTAGAGTAAAATTGGTTATGTGGATGATTTGTACTTGTTTCTTCAATTAGTTTCCTACGGTTAGTAGAATGTCAGATTTTACAGGGGGGTTTTCCTACTGAGAAGTTTCACACTTAAAAATGCTCATCTGTGTTGGAAAGAGACAAGTCCATGGTCTTAATTTAATGGTCGTACTGTGAGAAATAACAAAACTGACAAGTAGGGCTGTCAAGCAATTAAAATTAATTGTGATTAACCGCGCGATTAAAAAAATAATTGCGATTGCTGTTAAATAATAGAATACCATTTATTTAAATATTTTAGATGTTCTCTACATTTTCAAATATATTTATTTTAATTACAACGCAGAATACAAAGTGTACAGTTGCTCACTTTATATTTATTTTTTGATTACAAGTATTTGCACTGTAAAAAAAAAAAAAAAAAAAAAGTATTTTTCAGTTCTCCTAATACAAGTACTGTAGTGCAATCTCTTTATCAGGAAAGTTGAACTTACAAATATAGAATTATGTACAAAAACCTGCATTCAAAAATAAAATAAGATAAAATTTTTAGAGCCTGCAAGTCCACTGTTCAGCCAGTTGCTCAGACAAATAATTTTGTTTATATTTGCAGGAGACCATGCTGCCCGCTTCTTCTTTACAGTGTCACCTGAAAGAGAGAACAGGTGTTCTCATGGCACTGTTGTAGCCGGCGTTGCAAGATATTTATGTGCCAGATGTGCTAAAAATTCATATGTCCCTTCATGCTTCAACCACCATTCCAGGGGACATGCGTCCATGCTGATGAAGGGGTTCTGCTCAATAACCATCCAAAGCAGTGCGGATCGACGCATGTTCATTTTCATTATCTGAGTCAGATGCCACCAGCAGAAGGTTGATTTTCTTCTTTGGTGGTTCGAGTTCTGTAATTTCTGCATCAGGGTGTTGCTCTCTTAAAACTTCTGAAAGCATGCTCCACACCTCATCCCTCTCAGATTTTGGAAAGCACTTCAGATTCTTAAACCTTGGATCGAGTGCTGTAGCTAACTTTAGAAATCTCACATTGGTACTTTCTTTGCGTTTTGTGAAATCTGCAGTGAAAGTGTTCTTAAAACGAACAATGTGCTGGGTCATCAGCCGAGACTCCTGTAACATGAAATATTATGGCAGAATGTGGGTAAAACAGAGCAGGGGACATACAATTCTCCCCCAAGGAGTTCAGTCACAAATTTAATTAACACATTATTTTTTTAACGGGTGTCATCAGCATGGAAGCATGTACTCTGGAATGGTGTCCGAAGCATGAAGGGGCATACAAATGTTTAGCATATCTGGCACGTAAATACCTTGCAATGCCAGCTACAAAAGTGCCATGCCTGTTCTCACTTTCTGATGACATTGTAAATAAGAAGAGGGCAGCAGTATCTCCCGTAAATGTAAACAAACTTGTTTGTCTTAGCAATTGGCTGAACAAGAAGTAGGACAGAGTGGACTTGTAGGCTCTGAAGTTTTACCGTTTTTTTTTTTTTTGAGTGCAGTTACGTAACAAAAATCTACATTTGTAAGTTGCTCTTTCACGACCGAGATTGCACTGCAGTACTTGTATGAGGTGAAAAGAAAAATACTGTTTCTTTTGTTTATCATTTTTACAGTGCAAATATTTGTAATGAAAAAAATATACACTTTGATTTCAATTATAATACAGAATACAATATATATGAAAATGTAGAAAAACATCCAAAATATTTAATAAATATAAATTGGCATTTTATTATTTAACAGTGTGATTAAAACTGTGATTAATTTTTTTGAGCTAATCGCATGAGTTAACTGCGATTAATCGACAGCCCTACTGATAAGCAAATATCCCATGCTATATTAACAACCAACACCATCTTCAATCAATATATTGAATTTACATAAGCCAAGAAAGCTAAAATGCTTTAACCAAACTGATGGAGAAGTATAGCTGAAGTCACTGGGATTTCTATTACTAAATCACTAAGGTGATTTTGCAAATCCTGTCTGTAAGTGCCTAAATATGGGTTTGGAGTCTTAGTTTAGGCTTCTATTTTTGAATATTTAGATCTTTTTATAAAATAAAATTCACAATACCTTCGTTAATGTATTGAAAGTCTAAATAACTTTTCTTTAACATTGAAGCAGCTTTCTTTAAAAAATGACACCAATTTTAAGTCATTGAGAGATAAAATTTAAATTAAAATACAGTTGTAACCCCAGATGCTGCAAGCACTTTGAGCACAGGATTAGTCCCATTGAGGTCAGTGACACTATTTGTGTGTGTAAACTTGCATACCTGCGGAAATGGTTGTGGGATCAGGGCCCTGCTCTTCAACATTCTGTTTTTTCCTACAGCAGTTACCAATCCCAGTATTCAGAGTAGCAGCCGTGTTAGTCTGTATCCGCAAAAAGAATAGGAGTATTTGTGGCACCTTAGAGACTAACAAATTTATTTGAGCATAAGCTTTCGTGGGCTAAAATCCACTTCATCGGATGCATGCAGTGGAAAATACAGTAGGAAGATAGATATATATATAGATATATATATATACAGAGAACATGAAACAATGGGTGTTACCATACACACTATAAGGAGAGCGATCAGTTAAGGTGAGCTATTACCAGCAGGGGGGGGGGGGGGGGAAACTTTTTGTAGTGGTAATCAAAATGGCCCATTTCCAGCAGTTGACAAGAAGGTGTGAGAAACCGTAGAGGGGAAAACTAAACATGGGGAAATAGTTTTACTTTGTGTAAAGAGCAACAGAGGGTCCTGTGGCACCTTTAAGACTAACAGAAGTATTGGGAGCATAAGCTTTCGTGGGTAAGAACCTCACTTCTTCAGATGCAAGAAGTGAGGTTCTTACCCACGAAAGCTTATGCTCCCAATACTTCTGTTAGTCTTAAAGGTGCCGCAGGACCCTCTGTTGCTTTTTACAGATTCAGACTAACACGGCTACCTCTCTGATACTTACTTTGTGTAGTTACCCATCCACTCCCAATCTTTATTCAAGCCTAATTTAATGGTGTCCAATTTGCAAATTAATTCCAATTCAGCAGTCTCTTGTTGGAGTCTGTTTTTGAAGCTTTTCTGTTGCAAAATTGCGACTTTTAGGTCTGTAATCAAGTTCGGGGATCGATTTATTATGTCTAGACGAGATGCAATAAATCGATCCCCGATTGCTCCCGCCGATCCGGCGGCTAGTTTGGACGTACCCAAAGAAGCACCAGACCTTGCCAGAACAACAGATGCAAAACCTGTAGGCTTATCTCCACTGCTATGATGATCAACACAACACACCTTTCAAGATCCCTGGGTCCTACATGTGCCTATCACAACATGTGGTGTACCTCATCCATGCACTAAATGCCCCAGTAACAACTATGTGGGTGAAATCAGACAATCACTACGCTCTTGAATGAACTCTCATAGAAAAATGATAAAAGACAAACACATCAGATCACCTGTGGGTGAACTAGCAAATAGGAACAGCGAACAGGGGAGTTTTAAAAGGGAGTTTTCCAGGTGAAGGAGTAGCAACTACGTTACCCTTGTGGTGAGTTTGTTGTCTGTTTGTGTGCTTGCTGCTTGACTGTAGTGTATAGTGTGGACTCTTTGGGGGTGGGGGGAACGGCTGTGTGCTGAGCCTAGTGGCTTGCTAGGCAAGGCTGAGAGCTTCTTAACAAAGCTTTGATTCCTAATCCCTTTAGGATCCGTTAACCAGTGGGGAGAGCTACTCGGAGAGAACAAGTGTTTAAAAAGCCAGCTCCTAAGCGACTAGAGGAGCTAGTGAACAGGAGCAACAAACGGGAGTTTTCTGAGGGAGTTTGAGAGGGAGTGAGATACACCTAGCATTCGCTAAACTTAGGCCAATAAACACTCCACTCCACCACCCCAAAAAAGAAGCTGCATGAGGAAACAGAATGCAGGTGGAAGTCCACAGTGGAGTGGGAGCTATCCAGTTTTGCAGGATGTATGAATTCCTGTCTTGTGGGCAGGGTGTGTGTGTGTGTGTGTGTGTGTGTGTGTGTGTGTGTGTGTCGCAAGGAGCTTATGGCCCTCAGAGGCAGAGTACGGGCTCCTGAGACCAGAGTGGCAAAACTGGAATAGCTAAGGGACACACAGGTACATACATGAGACTTTCGGGGATACAGTAGAGCAGTTTTACCTCCCAGTTTGACAGCCTCTGTGCTGTTGAGAAGGATGAAAATCTCAGGGAAGGAGAACGTCAAATTGGAGGAGAGAGAAATGATCGCATGGTTGGGACTCTCCTTCCAGATGATGTCATGGGATCCTCTCACACTGAGGATACCTCTTTGAGGGAGGGGCCCCCAGTTATAAGGAAGAAACAGGTAATTGGAATGGGAGATTTGATCATTAGAAATACAGGTAGCTGGGTTTGCGATGACTGGGAGAACCTCATGGTGAATTGCCTGCCAGGTGCAAAGGCTGCGGAACTCTCAAAACATCTAGACAGATTTATGTGCAGTGCTGGGGAGGAGCTGGTGGTCGTGGTACATGACATAGGAAAAGTTAGGAGAGAGGTCTTGGAGGCTAGATTTAGGGGACTAGGAAATAGATTGCAGTCCCGGATCTCCAGTGTAGCATTTTCTGAAATGCTTCCAGTTCCACATGCAGGGTCAGTTAGGCAGAACTGCAGGGTCTCAATGCATGGATGAGACGATGGAGGGGAGGAAAGGTTTAAGTTTATTAGGAACTGGGGAACCTTTTGGGAAAGGAGGAGCTTATACAGGAAGGATGGGCTCCACCTAAACCAAAACAGAAACGGATTGCTGACATAAAATTAAGAAGGTCATAGACACGTTTTTAAACTAAGGGGGCTAGGAGAAAGCCGACAGGTGTGGAGGAGCACATGATTTGGACAGAAACATCCCATGGGGGGATCTATTAACGGGAATTTTCCTAGTAAATAAGAGAGGCTAGAAGTAGATAAAGCACAGGTAGGAACTGAAGGGAAACATTCAAATGAAAGAGTCCCATTCATTTACTTCACATGAAGGCAGACAACTAAACAGTAGCAAATGTTTTAAGTGCTAGAAGTCTAAATACTACAGATGGGTGGACTTGAGTGCCTCGTATTAAATGAGGATATTGATATAATAGGCATCACAGAAACATGTTGGAATTATGACAATCAATGGGACACTAGTTACAAAATGTATAGGAATAACAGAATAGGTTGTGCTGGTGGGGGAGTGGTACTATATGTGAAAGAAGGCATAGAGTCAAATATTAATCAAACCGTATCATAGAATCTGTATGGATAGAAATTCTATGCTTGAATAATAAAAGTGGGCATACACTATGGATAGGACCCTACCAATTTCACGGCCATGAAAAACTTGTCACGGTCCGTGAAATCTGCCATTCCCCATGAAATCTGATCTCCCTGTGCTGCTGGAAGCCTGGGGCTCCTCACTGTTAGTCTGGTTGGGCTGTAGAGGGACATTTCCGTGCTGGAGCAGCCTGGGAGCTGGGCTCTGGGCTTCCATCCCCTCCCACTCCCATGTGGCTCCTGCCGCGGCTCTGGGCACGTAGCTCAGGGCTTCCTCCCCCAGCGGCTCCTGCCGGGCCTGGGGGCTTCTGCTCCCAAAGGCTGTAGCCGGGGCAGCCCAGGCCTGGGCTTCTGCCCACCCCCACAGCTCTGGTTCCGGGCATGGAGCTCGGGGCTTCCTCCCCTAGTGGCTCATGCTGGGGCACGGGGCTTCTGCAGCCGGGGCTGCCTGGGATCTGGGTTTCTGCCCACACTTGTAGCTCCTGCTGTGGCTCTGGGCACAGAGCTTGCCCCCTCCCACCCCTCCTGCTGGGGGTGGGAGCTTCTGTTCCAGTGGCTGCAGCCGGGCTATAAAAAATAGAAAACTCAATAATAATGGCACATTTCAACTATCCCCCTGTTGACTGGGTACATGGCACATCAGGAAGGAAAACAGAAATAAAGTTACTAGGCACTATTATTGATTACTTCTTGGAGCAACTAATCCTGGAACCCACAAGGGGAGAGGCAATTATTGATTTAGTCCTAAGTGGAGCACAGGATCTGGTCCAAGAAGTGAATATAGCTGAACCGTTTGTAATGTAACTACTTATGCTAAACAGTCTGTTCCACCTTGTATTTAACTGTAATACTGAGTACATTTCCCAGACCTGAAGATGACCTCTGTGTAATCTTGAAAGCTTGTGTCTCTCACCCACCTTCTCTACTATAACATTTGGTGAGAACACTATCAATTTGAAATCTAGTCAGTTTCAAAACGTGAATTAAAGGAATTTCAGGACTTTGGAAAAGGGGAGTAATTGGTTAAGAACAAAAAAGTTAGACACATTTGACTGCTTTTTTTTTTAAATTTAAATTACAAAGTTGGAAGATTAAGAGAATGCAGTAGATGATATATCTAAATTTTTGTGGTGTCTCATGACATCTTATGCTTCAAAATTAATTCAAAATGGTTTATATAGGAGTACTACCATGTAGATTTAAACCATGAATGAATTGCTGTAAACAAAAGTTAATATTAAATACTATGAGTTGGTGGAAAGTGTTCTAGAGAGTTCCAACGGGGATTGATGTGTGTCTGGTAAAATTTAACATTCATTAATGATCTGGGCAAGGGACTAAACAGCATGTTAATGAAATTGCAGATAAAATTAAAATGATAGCTGTAACTAACAGTGAGGACAAGAATAATGCAAAGGAATTTAGAAAAGTTACAAATGCACTCAGGAAATAAATTCTGAATAAGGAAATAAGGTAATACTGCTGAGAAACTAATCCAAATCTGAAGCTGTGTCTAATACTACTGCAGTGTACACAACTCCAGCTATGTGAATAATGTAGCTGGAGTCGACGTACCTTACGTCGAGTTACTGCAGGGGCTACACCGCGGGGGGTCAATGGGAGAAACTCTCCCGTCAACTTACCTTACTCTTCTCATCGGGGCTAGAGTACAGGGGTCGACTGGAGAGCGATCTGCTCTCGGTTTGGTGGGGTCTTCACTAGATCCGCTAAATCGACTGCCGGTGGATCGATCACAGAGCGTCGATCCCAGCTGTAGTGCAAATGTAGCCTCAGATATTAGAGAGCATGGAAACTTGGAAAGCAATAAACGTTTGGGCTTTTTTATTTGGATTTGAAAAGCATTGGATTTTGAGCATTTGAAAACTAGGTAATGCCAGACTTACGAATCGTTGCCCATGCAGCCTTAATTTGGCCATCTTATGCATCCTACCTATGAACTGAACGTGCAGGGGTTCTGTGGAAAAAATTATTGTGATCATGTAATTAAAGTTTGTATCATAATGCATATGCACAAAGGACCTGAAAGTTTGTATCATAATGCATATGCACAAAGGAGTTGAACTATACAGCTGCATAGGTTGCGAATCCGGCACTTCCTAACTTTTGAGTACTTGACTTTTAACATAGTTTTGGGGATGTAATTTCCTAGGTTTATTTTAAAGGACAAAGGTAAAGCTTCAGCTCTAGAAATCTCACCATCATGCTTCATTAACAGGTTTTCTGTCATGAACCTTCACTGGCAATGTAGCACAGACTTCTACCATTTGTACTTTAGGTAACGACTTTTAGCTGGCAGCAGGAGAAGGCTGTAATTCCACATGGGGGGGAAATGAGTCACTGGCACAGTGACCATGTGCTCGGTCCAGAGGGTGATTGTGGGGAGTCTGACACAGCTTTCTCTCATTCCCACTCCAGGAAGTGGGGGACTTCTGCTCCATATGGAATCTCTAGATGGAGGATGGGCTGTTGGGTCCTGGGGATTTAAGGGGGGAGCCAGAAAGTAAGGATTACAACTTTTAATGCATTCCAACTCAGTTAAATCTGTATCTTATTTCACAGACAAAGAAAAGGCACTTCTCTACTGTGAGGGCTATTCTCCCCCAGCCGCATAACAAATGCCTGCTGCAACCAGTGGAGGTGTGAAAGCTTTAAAAAAAAAAAAAAAAAAAAGTCGCAAGAATCCTTTATAAGGAAAAGTGTTAACCTAAATATGAGGTCACTAGTAGCTTCTCCTGTTTAAAAAACAAAAATAAAAAAACTACCCCCCAGTTCTAGGTGCCCTATTAGCTTATAATTAAAAATTTGGTCAAAGACAAAGCAGCTGGCTTTTCATTACACCAAAACAGCCTGTTAGCCAAAAACCAAACTCCTTGCTCTGTTCCCATAAGCTCTAATCCACTTCCCAATAAAAGAAAATCCCTACCATTCTCCTGCCCTGGTAACTGTGTTTGCAGCATGTCCTTGGCACTAACAAATTAGTAAGCTCCAGCTCTGGCACCTCTGCTGATCCCAACTATGGCAGTGTGTCATAGAGAAAGAGGCAGGTCTTTCAAGTAGGCAGGTCCCAAGATATGTCAGGCTTTATAAATCGTAACCAACTTCTTCTACCTTGTCTTGATTAGGCAATAAAGTGTGTTCGTGCCATGTGTTACCTCATTTTAGTTAACATGTTAGCTAAAATTCCAGTGAAGATAAGATAATTATAATTTTAACACATTAACAGGTAAAGGTCAGCACTAATGGAAGGCCTGCAGTTCACTTCAACCTGTTAACATGTGGAAACTACAAACTGCCTTGACTTCACTAGGATTTTACCTCATGTTTCCTAAAGCTTTGTAAGAACACACCGTTTAATTTTCCCTTGTGAAGATGCGCCCTGTACCCCTCTACTCAGAGGAAAGGGGGAAAAAAAGCACCGGTGCACATCCTTGAGCTCTGGTATCACATGTTCATGAAGATGCCCAGCTTTACAATAGTCTGCTACCTTCCGTGTCAGCTTTAGTTTCCAGGTTGATTTAAAGGTGTTCCATGTAACAGTGCATTGCATCGTCTAAACTTGAAATGTTTAGGTGTGAATGCCCGTTGCATGGTCTGCATCTGAGAGAGAAGTTCGTAACTATCTGAGCAAATGTGGAGAAAGTTGTGGTCACTGCTGCTGTATGACATCAGCTGCCGTTTGATAAACACCACCCCCTAAATCATGCACTCTATTGACAAACATGCCCTCAGTTAGAGGGGCAAATATAATCTTTGCCATATCCTTTGGTTGCTTCTCCCAGCCCACCATCATCACTGCAATCTAACCTGAACTGAGCTTCATCCAGCTCATTCTGATCCACACCCCGTATGCCACCAGAGACTATGGAAGGTGCTCAATCATACTGTCTGTCTGAGATAAAATGGAGTCACAGAGTTGAGTATTGCCAGCATATTCTGTGAGGAGATACAGCAAAATCCATTCCTACTCACTATTCATCCCAATAACCCAATCTCCACATTGAATAGCAAAGATAATGGCATATACCCTTATTATTTCCCCCCCATTAGAGGGCCATAAAGGCAGAAAAGCAAATGCCCAAAACTACCCTTTAGGATCTCTCTGACAGAAAAGAAGGAAGTCACAGGAAGCTAGCCCAAGCTACTTGCACTTTGGGAGTAGACAAAACACTTCGCAGTCAGTGGTTTCAAAGACAGCTGGTACTCCAGAAGCCATGTGGACTCTTGATAACCATTGCTGAGAGATCAGCAACCCACACCACCAGTACCATTTAGTGATAAAAGCAGATTGACAAAGGTCTGAGGCTCCTAGATACTGAGTTCTGTCATCCAGCCTTCTTCCTATTCTTAATTCAAAATGGAAGATTGTCATAATTATCCAGGTTGACAGTTTCAGTGGGTGGTTTCTTAAGCAGAGGTTTGTACGTGTTTCTTTAAAAACATAGTGTGCCCTGCATTCCTTTTAAACAAGGAATTAACCAGTGCCATCAGCGGACACAGCACTTGGCCCCTCACTAACTTTCACCGGTCAGGAAGGACATACTGTAGAACCTCAGAGTTACCTCAGGAATGGAGGTTGTTCATAACTCTGAACAAAACATTATGGTGGTTCTTTCAAAAGTTTGCAACTGAACATCGACTCACTACAGCTTTGAAACTACTATGCAGAAGAAAAATGCTGCTCTTCCTTCATTTTTTTTTAGTAGTTTACGTTTAATACTGTACTGTAGTGTATTTACTTATTTTTGGTCTCTGCTGCTGCCGGATTTCTTACTTCTGGTTCCAATTGAGGTGTGTGGTTGACTGGTCAGTTCGTAACTCTGAGGTTCTACTGTAGATTCAAAAACCAGTTGTGGAACAAAGTTTGCCTATCACATCCAGAGTCTCAGCATCACTTGCCTAATTCTGAATCAGAGACAGCTTAGCCTCCAACCTTTCAAGATCCTGCTTGGTTACAATACACAGAGTTCAGACCAAGTTTTGCATGCCCAGTTTTCTCTGCAAAATGATAAAAAATGTCCTCACAACTGGGGGTGCTGAAATCTGCCCCTGAAGCAATGTAGTCTGGCTACAGCAGACTATCCTGTACAGACTAAATCTGTTGTTTGAGAATCTGCAGATACCATAGTAGAGACTAAGAATCCTCCTCTGTGCCTACTGAACAGCTACTTCAAAAAAGTCTTGACTATTTGCAACTAATATTTTACAGCCTGTGACTTCTGCCACCACCATCTTTCTTCTCCCTTCATCTGTCAGAAATTATCACCAGAATGACCTGAGAGGATGAAGCTGGGGAAGAAGATGCATAGAGAAGCATCACAGAGTAGAGAAGTTCTGTATGACTAGTAAAACCACTGTCACATTACATTTCAGTTCTGAATGCTTCAAAACCAGACATTGACAAACTGGGAGGGAGTTTTAAGAACTCTAAATGAGGGATTGATTTTATTTATAGACCTAAGTGTGTACATGTTGGCTGAACAGAGGGTAGGAACATACAAATATCTGAAATTTGTCAGCACTAAGGATGGTGAAAATTTGCTTAGGATTTTACAGGAGGGTATAACTAGAAGTAACTAACTAGATGCAATTTAAAGGAAAAATTAAGTTGACTGTTGTAAAAAGCTTCCTTGACACAATAAGATTTTACTATGTAATAGTCTCTTAGGGGAAGTCATAAAAGACCCATCAACTGGGTCATTTAACACTAGGAAATACACCTCTACCCCGATATAACGCTGTCCTCGGGAGCCAAAAAAATCTTACCGTGTTATAGGTGAAACCGCGTTATATCGAACTTGCTTTGATCCGCTGGAGTGCGCAAACCGCCGCCTCCCCCCCCCCCCCCCCCCGAGCACTGCTTTACCGCGTTATATCCGAATTCGTGTTATATCAGGTCGCGTTATATCGGGGTAGAGGTGTATATCAGGGAATTATCCAAAGTAACAGGATATAGATGAGATGACGCAATATATGTTTTGTCATTTGAATATGTAGGATTCTGTGAAAGCAGTACTGAGTCTGTTTCATCTAAATAAAATAAGTAAAATGTGCCTGGGCTTGTCCTAAAGATGAGAATAAACAACTATAAAAAGTGGAGGTGAAATCAATCAAATTTTAACTTAATGTTTTGATTACTGCTTTTTAGAATGAACAGTTGTGTTTTTGTACCACCTTTAAAACATAGATCCAGATTTTCAAAAATGCATGTACAAGTTGAGCAGGCACATTCTTGAAAATTTGAGCATACTTTGATCCCACAACAATAGTATCTCTCTATATTGGACTTCTGTCTCACAACCTGTGGAAAATCAGTGCAGGTGTATGGTCTGTAGTGCCATGGTTTGCAATGGGTTATAAGTTCTGTAAAATTACTTTCAGCATGTTTCTTTCCTTTCCCTTCCCATACATTTGAATGTCATTTTAAAATGTACATTGTATTGTTTTGACTCCACAGCTATGAATCAGCGAATCAGCCAAAGTGCTCCAGTGAAACAGCCACCCCCACTGGCTCCTCAGAGTCCTCAAGGTGGAGTGATGGGCGGGGGCAGCTCCAATCAGCAGCAACAGATGAGACTGCAACAGCTGCAGATGGAGAAAGAGAGACTGCGACTGAAGCATCAAGAACTGCTTCGGCAGGTGAGGCCACAGGTTAGACACAGACTTCCACTATATTTTTTGTATGTTTTTGTTGTTGCACTTATGTGGCAATTCCAGGGAGCGTAAAGCACCAGAGACCACATAAGGTCTTAAGCTCCAAAGAGAGGACTGGGCTACATTCATTATGTCGTCACCTCAGTAGCAGAAGCTCTAGACCAGTGGTTTTCAAACTTGTTTTCTGGTGACCCAGTTGAAGAAAATTCTTGATGCCCATAACCCAACAGAGCTGAGGATGTGGGTGGGGGCTCAGGGCTTGGGCAGAGGATTGGGGTGAGGGCTGTGGAGTGGGGCAGGAGGTTGGGGTCCAGGAGAGGGGTCAGGGCTCAGCTGGGGATGCAGGCTCGGGGGTGGGGCCAGGGATGAGGGGTTTGGAGTGCAGGAGGGGGCTCCAGGTTTTGGGGGGGGAGCTCAGGGCTGGGGCAGAGGATTGAGGCACGGGCTTACCTCCGGCGGCTCCTGGTCAGTGGCCCAGCCAGGGTGCAGAGGCAGGCTTCCCGCCTGTCCTGGCACCGTGGACAGCACTGCGCCCCGGAAGTGGCCAGCAGCAGGTCCAGCTCCTAGGCAGAGGCGTGCAAGCAGTTCCGCGCAGCTCGCACTCGCAGACACCACCCCCCCGCCAATGGGAGTGCGGAGCCGGTGCTCGGGGCAGGGGCAGCACGCGGCGCCCTGTGGCCCCCCCGTCTAGGAACCGGACGTGCTGCTGGCTGCTTCCAGGGCGCAGCACAGTGTCAGAACAGGTAGGGACTACTAGCTTTTACTGGCCAGCCTCCAGGGTCCCTGGGTGCTGAGCAAGGCGACCCAGTACTGTGTTGCCACCCGAAGTTTGAAAACCACTGCTCTAGATGCAAGACTTTTTCCTCAGCAAAATTCCCAAAGAGCAAACATCTTCACTAGTTGAAGTGTCATTAGGGTGGTACAAGTAAGAGAGCACCACAGAGTAATGAACTTATTGGAGATTTCGCTGAGAATATTTGTCACCTCCAAAGAGCTCAGACTGATACAAGAGCCAGAGAGGCTGGTTCCCCACATCTGCTTGGCCTTCATTTTAAGGAAAAACCTTTTCGATATAACTTTTTTTTAAGTATGATTTTAGAACACATTGCAATCCAAAGGATACAAAAGTGTTTTTCAAATTACATGCTCTAGGTAGAGGAATCACCTCATTACTGAAATTCATCCACTTCCAAATGGTGTGCAGGCTGAACAATTGAATAGGCTTTGCTGGGTTTGGAGCCTGTTGTTCTCTTGTGTCTAGGTATTTCAAACCTGGTGCTTAAACGTTATGCCAGGGGTCGGCAACCTATGGCACACGTGCCAAAGACGGCACGCGAGCCGATTTTTAATGGCACGCTGCTGCCTGCCGGGACTCCAGTGTGCCATTAAAAATCCTAGCCAGCCCGGCCCGCTCTCCTCTGCCCTCCGCTCCCCCCTTGGGGGCAGGGAGCAGAAGCATAGGCGTGCGCACAGGGTGGGCAAATGGCCCCACTCTCCCAGCGTGGCAAGCCGCGGGGTCCGTGCTTCTGGGCCAGAGCGCCCAGCCAAGCGCAGCAAGCCGCCGGCCCCTCCCCCGCCTTTCCCCCCTGGAGCCCTGCCGCTGCGCACGCAGTGCCGCTCAGCCCACTGCCAGTCTGGGGTCCTGGCCACCGGCCCCACACAGCCTGCTGACGGTCTGGGGTTCTGGCTGCCGGACCCTTCCCAGCCGGGGTCCCGGCCGCAGGCCCCGCTCAGCCCGCTGCCGGCCTAGGTGAACAGAACCCCAAACCAGCAGCGGGCTGAGCGGGCCGGCGGCGTAAGATCAACATTTTAATTTAATTTTAAATGAAGCTTCTTAAACATTTTGAAAACCTTGTTTATTTTACAATACAACACTAGTTTATTTATATAATATATAGATTTAGAGAGAGAGACCTTCTAAAAAACATTAAAATGTATTACCGGCATGCCAGACCTTAAATTAGAGTGAATAAATGAAGACTCGGCACACCACTTCTTAAAGGTTGCCGACCCCTGTGTTACGCCATTCCCTCTAGAACTTTTCTAGTAACAAAAACTGGTCATGGAGAGAATGGTTGGTCTGGGAGGCAGGAACTCTGGATTTTGAATCCCAGCTCTGACTCCTTTTGTGACCTTGGGCAACCCATTAAACCTTCCACCCGAGTTTCTCCATTTGTAAGATGCAATAACGTTTATTTACTGTCTCTCAGGGTATTGTGAAGATTAATGGTTAAAAGCACATCGAAGATGGAAAGTGCTGTAGAAATACTCACTATTCAGATAGCCCAGTGGTTTCAAAGAATAACAGCAATATAAATAGGAACGCTGTAAAGACAAAAGGAAAACATCATGCACTGTAATTTAGTTAAGCCAGTTTTCAACACTGGGTAAAGGTGCTCCAAATATCCAGTTAGTAATGAATTAAGTATATTGATGCACTAACTAAACACACAACCCACTATAAGCAGCTTCTTTAAATAAGTTACAGGAAGGAAAATGTGAGGGGGGAAAAAATGTGAGACATTGCTTATGTTGTCATAATAAGGAAGTAATTCCAAAAGTGTAATTATTTACTTACAAGCAGCATACTTAACAGAGCATTTAACATGTTCCTTTTTTACTTTGTCTGTTTTAACTAGCTTTTAATGTAACAATTTACCCAGATTCGGTTGTAGATTATGGACTTTGTTAGTTTTGCAACTGAGTAACCTTGGGGAAGAAAACCCAACCAGACCATGATGTCTGTTTCCACAGTCGCCACTTTAAAAGTTCCATTAACATTTTTCTTTCTGGATTTTTGGTAGAAGGTTGGCTACCATCTTGTCCCAGAAATGTAGGTTATCCTCAGCTTTGTAGCACTGATGAGGGAAGCACTGACACCCTAGTCTTTTCTTTGAGAAAAACTTTTAAAGTCTTATCCTCTTCCCTTTCCACTTTGGTGATGGGCCTTATATCAGGAGAGGATAATATCTTCATGCCCTCTTTCTTTTTCTTCGTCACCTGTGGTATTCTGTCCTTGACCTGGAGTCTGATTCCCATTGTCCCTTCTGAAATCAAGGCCTGTTTGTAGGAATCTTTAGCATCTCTTGATATAAGTTGGGTCATCTTTAAAATTCGGTACTTCTTCTTAAGGTGTGCCTAAATAAGATAGCATCAGGACTCCCTTTCTGCTTAAGCACCCAGTCCTCTGCTGTTCCTGCTTCGCTGTTAATCCTCCAGCAAACGTCTATCCTATGTTAGCATGCTTCTAGATAGGCCTTTTAGTTTTCCTGCCTCAGCTCTCCTTGAGAAATCTGACTAACGTTGGATCAGATGACCGTCAGTTCCCTCCATGTTCTCCTTCGCCGTTAAGCTTTTCTGTCATGTTCACGTGCTCAGTAAACATTTGAGTTTTGTTTCATTGTGAAGTGATTTTCATCAACTCTTAACTCCCTTACCTTGTCTCATCTCGGGCTGTCTTAGGGACTTGATACTACAAGATGGTGTTTGTAAGTCAGCCTGCACAGCCAAATCATGCAGCTTAAAGTAATTTTTATCCATCTTATTTTTTACTCTTAGGCATTGCGGAATATCAATCCCAGCACAGCAAATTCTCCAAAACGTCAGGTAGGCTCTTAACTGATGATTCAGTGTAATAAGAAACAATTAAAGTATTAAATTAGGCTAGCTGAGGAACTTGTTTTACATGAAGCCATGAATAACAGCTGGCTCTGCCATACACCTTTTTAAGCCACTGCTCTAGTTGTGATCCCTAACATCGATGTTAAGAGTGCTTCATTACTTCATCATTATTTCAGTATTTTAAAGCAAACGTGGAATTTGTTACACTTTTCGCATTGCAAAGAACTTTCTCTTGTTTTTCATTCTTGATATTGAAATTCCAATTTTCATCCCATCAGAACAGACGTGTAAGCAAACCTCTCATTAAATGTAATGTAATAGCTAGTGGTTTTTAAATAATCTTCAGACATGAAGTATGTTTTGATCAGCGCAGTATTTATATCTAAAACCAATGTCATCTTGAGATGAGTACCCTATACATTAATTCGTTGAATAAAAGATCACCCAGAATATTTACAAGAAGATCATTGAGAATAAATTAAACTGTCAAAATAGCTGCTGGAATCAGATAATATGCAAAATGGAAATCAAAAATCAGTCATTTAAATTCTGTAATTAAACAAGCACTTATTATGCACCAAAACCAAAACAAACAAAAAACATCAGTGCAAGAGGAAATGATCAGAATTTAAGGAGTAATAGGATTCAGAATACATAACCAATTGAATGTGAATTCCTCTCAAACCATTGGGAATTGGAAAGCAATGTAATATATTGCTGAAAAGGTGGTTTTCCCTAGATGTGCTCTTAGGACTGAATTGTCCTAGCAACTTGCAGTCGTCATATGGTTATTGTTAATATACCCATTCTTTGGACAACAGTTATTGGCAGTTTGTGTGTAGCATATACAGGCTTTGTGCAGTGCTTTTTACTGTAAGAAAACATAGTATAATGAAAGCCTATGTATCCTGCACATCTGCATCCAGACTCTGCTGAAAAATAGTGTCAGAATCCATCACCTTAAAAAATTAATTTCTAGCCCTTATAGTTGCAAAGAGAACCTTCAAAGTATGAACCTCATTAAAACACATGCTGTGTTGTCTCCTTGAGCCTGAAAACAGACATCCCTCCAAAAAATAGCTTTCCCGTTTATCTATGCCATGGCAACTCTGAAACCTAAAAATGATCATTAAAATGCCAACATTACTTCACTGATAATTTTAGGAGCGAGACATCACTGTTGGCTGCAGAGGTGAAAAATGGAACAACTGGTTAAGGTTTGCTGGATGAGGGAGTAATTCAAGTCCTTTCCAGTCATCACGAAATTAAGTTACCTAGACTCTTGCTCACAAATGGATGGTAAAGAGGAGCTTCTTTTCCACCCCCTAAAATCCCAAACTGCCTTCCACACCTTCCCATGTACATCCCCACCTTATCCCAACTGTCAGAAATTCCACCTTCTCTTCCTTTCCCACAACAGCTGTTGCAGATACTTGAGAACACAAAAATATGCAGCAAATTGAAAAATTTGGGGACAGTATAAATACCAAAACAATGAAGAAAATATTATGTGGAGTGTTTTCATATTTAACAACATAAAAGTGTCATTTTTTTTAAACTACTTTTGAGTTTCTAGTTAACCATGATACAATGCAACAGAAACCAGAGGGACCAGAGTGCAGTTATGGGGTCTTGAGTTTAATTAGTTGGGTAGATTAGAGCAGCTAAAAAATTATGATTGGTCTTGGAGTCCTTAAGTGATTTCAGCATCTTTGCCTTAAATGACATTTATAAGTTAGCTGAGGACCTCTTTGTCACTTAACAAGCATGTGACTATTCTCAACAGTTGTCCACCCTCAATCCTATTTTATGATCTGCGATTGGTTAATGAGGCATGTGGCAAAAGCGGGATTAAAGTCTGATATATTAAATTCTGGTTTATGTTGGGGCTCAACATTGCTCACGTCAGGTCATGGGACCTATTGTGTACTAGTCTTCCTTTTGGTTTAAAGGACTTAGGTTTCAGAGTGCTCTGAGGTAGACAGAACACAGCCAGTAGGTTACTCTGTTGATGGCCTGGAAGAGGTTATAAAGCATTTTTTGTTCTTGACTGCTGATACAGTAGTATCTAAAAGTACCTTTTGTTTATGCTTTCCTCATATGTCACTTTAGTAAGATGATGATCTGCCACAGATGGAGGAGGAAGATTAGAGAACTATTAGTGGAAATTGTGCTCTAAAAGTTTCAGGTCCGTGTCTCTGGCAATAATATAATTGAAGTCACAATCAGCATAACTAATCCGGGTTATAAACAGCCTGGTGAATCAGGGCTGTCTTTAGTCAGAAATAATGTACTTCTTCAGTAGACTACTACTTCTTGTCAGATCATTCCTCTGTTTTGCTTATTAAAATCCATCATCTTTAGACTGGATCAGTTGCTTCCACAATGGTAGATTCTTGTTTGGGGGACAAACACGATATGTTCTCTAGCCAAGTGTCAGCTTTTTTTCACAAAGCTTCAAGAGACCTTGAGAGTGCTTCATGCTGTGACCAAGTTGGATTCATTGCCTTTATTAGTGGGATCATTGATCTGTTTTTGGTGGAATCTGACACTGTCTCCCCTTGGGAAATCAGGGAGCCATCATCTCTCAAGCAACCCCTTGTGTAAAAATATGTCTTGATGCTGACCTCTCATCAACTATTTCCATTTTGGGAATGGATACTGAGAACTCTGTGGTAAGGTGGCTTTGATTTTTACCTGAACACTTAGATAACCTTGACACCTTTCAGTCCGCTCTGAGATCTGAATATGGTACTGAGATTGCACTGGTTTTGTTGGTTAATTCTTTTAGCTGTCAGCTGCCTTGGATGGGATTAAACATAAAGTGTTTGAGTCTGCAAATACTACCAGAGGCTGGGGGTTTTTTTCTGTCAGGGATCTGAGAGGGGTGGTATTGATCAGTTACTAATCTTTGTGAAGCGTACTGCAAAGGGCTGTATGTTTGTAGGGGGACTTGAGTTTCTCATAACTCCTATATATGTCCTAACAAAAAATTCAGAGCATCTGAAAGCAGAAGTTGCAACTTCCTTTTTGGGTGAAGATAGAGGAAATCACTCTCAGCTATTGCTGCTACTTGGAAATCCAGAAGCACACGAAGCATTTATGTAGGGACTTGTACCAACTCATCACCATCATCAGAGTGCTTAACAAATATCTAAAGTTGCAAATATTAACAAAGAGTAAACATATATCCCCTCAGTTGAGCTATTGACCGTATCATTTCTGGATGATTCTCCCCACCACCAGCCCAGTCGTTATCACCAATATCTTAATGGAAGTCAGCTTCAGCCAGCTGTCATCTAAACCCCATATATGGCCAGACTCTGGGCAAGTAAAGACTCGATACCGCCAAGGTTCTGTGAAAAAGGTAGAGCTGTATGTCATCACTGATATCATTGCAGCCCTAAACAGCATGCACTCCTCCACTAGTAGGCTCACATACTTGTTTAAGATAAGAACTGCCATACTGGGTCAAACCAAAGGTCCATCTAGCCCAGTATCCTGTCTTCCGACAGTGGCCAATGCCAGGTGCCCCAGAGGGAATGAACAGAACAGGTAATCAACAAGTGATCCATCCCCAGTCACCCATTCTCAGCTTCTGGCAAACAGAAGCTAGGGACACCTGACCATCCTGGCTAATAGCTATTGATGGAGCTATCCTCCATGAATTTAGTTCTTCTTTGAATCCTGTTATAGTCTTGGCCTTCGCAACATCCTCTGGCAAAGAGTTCCATGGGTTGATTGTGCGTTGTGTGAAGAAATACTTCCTTTTATTTGTTTTAAACCTGCTGCCTATTAATTTCATTTGGTGATCTCTAGTTGTTATGGTGTTACGCGAAGGAGTAAATACTTTCTCCACACCAGCCATGATTTTATAGACCTCGATCATCTCTCCCCTTAGCCGTCTCTTTTCCAACCTGAAAAGTCCTAATCTTATTAATCTCTCCTCATACGGAAGATCCTCATCCTTGTTTTAAAAAGCCCTGCACAATCCTAGCTCCTGCTTGTCTCTCTTCTCTATCTCCTCCCAGGCTCTCCCCATTCTCATCTGTGCCACCTTCGGTGTGGTTCTGTATAAATGGAGCTCTCTCCCAGTCCACCATACCTCCCCACTGTGGTCCTTGCTATATTTCAAATACCTCTCTCAAATTATCTCCTCTTCCACCAGACCTATTAACTCCTGTTCCTCACCCACTTTGGAATGAGAATTAACAAAAGGGCCGAGAAATTATTTTTTTAGGAGATGTGAGAGACGCATGGCAAACTTCACCATTTGCTCAATCACGTGCTTTTGTTTTTCCATATTTCTCATCTGCTTGTTGCCTGCTTAAATTGTAAACTCGTCTGAGTAAAAGCATGATCTACTTACACTTTGCTACATAAATAACTAAGGACCTTTAAAGAGTGGTTGAGTTTCTTCTTTAATTATTTTTAAGTTCATTTTAGCTGGCACTGTCTCTCTGTCCTAATTTGTGTGGTTAATATGTGTATGCCTAGAGCCAATAGGTGTGTTTTGTAAATAAACATTTTAAATGCTAATAGAAACACTGAGGTAGATGGAAGTAGTATTTCTCAGAACTTTTCTTGTATTTTTAAAGATAAGCTAGGCAAATAAAACTATAGAAATGTCATTTTCTAAACTTTGTTTTTACTGTTGTTTTTAGCAACTAAAAGATTTTTATTTTCTCCACATTGAGTTTTTTCAGAAAACAGAACACTAATGTGTACATTTAAAATAAAACCCCATTGATTCTTTCTTTAAAAAAAAAAAAAAAAAAACCAACCAGATCAATCAGGCAGGAACATAAATCAACTTTTTCTGGTTTTAGAAAATAATGGGGAATAAAAAACATTAAAAAATAACACTTTTGTATTTTTTGTATGTTCTGGAGGCAGTTGTGCTCTGAAGTTGTCAAGCTTAAAACTGATACTAAGGGGAATTTTTTTCATCCGAATGTTCCACGACTAGGACAAATGCCGAGAGCTGGTGGTGTAGACCTGTACTTGGTGTCTGGTACCATTATACGGACACACAGCTTTCCGGCCAGGTGGCAGGGAATGGACTAGATTCCAGACTTCAAGCAGGGATGCTGGTGTTGGCCAGCCCAGGACTTTATGAGCTATATGTCTTCACTGCCATAAAAGGTGTGTGTTTTACAGCAAGATAACTAAATGAAGTTAGTTAGCTCATTTTAAAATCCTAGTGGGGACAAGGCACTGTAGTTTTACCTCAGTGTTGCTAGTCGAGATCTACCCCAAGTAGAGGAGGGACATCGTGTTGACCGCAATTAGCTTCATTGAGGTAAAGCTCAAGTTCGCTATCTCACTGTAAAAACACATTTTTCTGCAGTGATGACATAGATTTTGGCTCCAATAAACATTTTTGATCAACTAAACTTAAAAAAGGGGGAAAAAATCAAGCAACTCTTTGCAAACGCTGTAGCTGCCTCATGTCTGCCTTTGTCTGATCTCTTTGTGTTTGGGAGAGAAGATGGTCCATGACCAAATGTCATATCTCAAGAAGTCATCCATTATATGACCAATTACACTGAGAAGCCCTAGATTAGATGGATCAAAAATTCATCCTAAAAAAATCACGGTGAATTTAAAAATCATGCTTCTGTCTGAAGTTTGTTTCATAAGAAACACCTAAAATGACTGCCTACAAATTAGAGGCAAAACACTTGTTTTTTCCATTTTGTTTTGTGCATTTGACAGCACTTCGTGAATAATCAGTCACATTTTATCCCATGTAGAATAAGTATTTTCCTGTTTGTATTTCTTCCTCTCTCCTCTCGCTGTGTGAAACTTTTTAAAAAAAACAGAAACAAAAAAACAAAAACCCAGGATAGTGTGATTTTTAAATGCACACAATTGGTAGGGAAACTCAGAATTACGTATAATATCAGAAACTGCTTCTTTTTTTAATTGACTAGATTTCAAGTTGGCAGAGATACATTGGTATATATTTACTTTGGAGTTTTCCTTAAATACTCTTCATTCACTAAGTCCCCAATCCAGCAAAGCAGCTAGCTGTGTGAGTAGCACCATTATTCTGAATTAGACTATTCACATGCTTAATTTTAGGCATATGGTTAAATAAAATAGGACTTTAATTTTAGAAAATTTTTATATAACTGTAACAATAAATTAAACCCTTAATTTTTAGAAAAAACATATTTTAAAGTTCTGTGTTAAGTTTTAAAAACATTTTAGTTTGTATGAAACTGAATAATCAAGGTATTTGTACAGTTACTTTGGATCACTAGAAATAACTTTGGGAAAAGCTATCTCAGTAGAATCAAGCTGTCATTATTTATTGCTGGAGTTCCTTCCCAAAATCTTAGGAAATTATAAACTATCTTTTATTAGCAAGTGGCATCGCACAGAGTATGTAAGTAATCAGAAATATTGGGTTATTGTCTATTCAAATTGTTGAATAAAGTGACTTGGGACCTCTTTGTCTAGAAAGACACTGGTATTCTATGTACTTGGAGGTTAATTCTGATAGACAGTCTTGTCTTAGGCCCTGAGCCTGCATTGTACATCATCTGCACAAAGCCCCAACAACCTCTGGGGCTCTGTGAGGGTGCAGCAGTCTATCTGTTTGATGCATAATGCAGCACCACCACCATAGACCCTGATTCAGGAGAGTACTTCAGTACATGTTTGAGTACTGTCCTGAATTGGGGCTTCAGAGTGTGAGACTTCTTGTGAGTTCTTTGGCAGAATGTATCTTCATAAAACAGTGTATGACTGTCTCTAATGTTCTGTCTTTTCTGTGTAGCTGAAACTTTTGCCAAAGCATAGAGGTATGTCCATCAGAACTGCAGCTCACATTTAGGTGGTTAGGATTTGATGAAGAGGTTGCTTGATCTCGCGTATTGCTAAGAAATGTGAAAAATGTTATGGAGAACACTCTAATGCACTACTTTCAAAAGTGTCTAGAAAATCTAAACAAGATGGGATCTGAACAGTTGCTGTCAGTGAAAGGGTGCCCTATGTGGTTGAATTCTGGGCGGCATGCTGTCTGGCAAAAGAATGTATAAGACGCAAAATACGTTTATTAGGTTTACTGCAGAGGTAACATTACTGTTTCAGCTTCATAGGCACTGCTGTTACAAATTTTATGTGGCTTCTGAAACTGCATATCTAAGCTCCTTGTTGAGAACAATAAATCTAAGTTAAATTTGTTTATTTGTTTAATATGTGGTGAAAGCAGTGCTGTTAATGTTACTAAGAGGTTTGTGCTTTTCTGCTAGTTCAAATGTGGGAGGAGTTTGAGTATCAATGACTGGAATTTACACAGTACAAAATTATATTTGTTTATATATGTATGAAAAAAATAAGTAAAACAAAGTACTGTCCCCACTGGCAACAGAACAAATTTTTAATGGATTTTCAAAAAAAGCAAAATGTTTTGTTTTTTTTCACCCAGTCGTAGCAATAATTATTATTTTAGCATTTCTTAGCAATACGCGAGATCAAGCAACCTCTTCATCAAATCCTAACCACCTAAATGTGAGCTGCAGTTCTGATGGACATACCTCTATGCTTTGGCAAAAGTTTCAGCTACACAGAAAAGACAGAACATTAGAGACAGTCATACACTGTTTTATGAAGATTTGTGTTCAAGGCCCCCCAAAATGAAACAAGTACAGAGAAATCTGTCCACGGCTATTTTTTTGTATGACTCCAGTGCCCTAAGAACACGTCCTTGTACCTAGTACAGAGTTATACTGTACTGCACCAAATTACCATCAGTTTTTTAAGAGCTGGCCCCTGTGGGTGCACATGTGCTCTATGTGCCCAGGACCAGAAATTCTTCAATAGCAGTGTCTGTTGATCTGCACCTCCTCATGCTCCCAACCAAGGGCATACAGTGCAGCATGGGCCAGCTGTCTCTCCAGTTTCTTTCTACCACTTGTGCTCTGGAACAGAACCTCCTATGTCCGTCCTCTTTCCAGCATTCCTGGTTGATATTCAGACCTGTAAATAATTTTAGTTTTTATATTTAGATAGATTAGTTAGTTCGGGGATCAGGGTATCTCTTCCCTTTGTTCCCACACAATTTGGGGTACCTATCATGCCCAAAGTTCCAGGCTTCAAACCCTGCCTGGCCTGCCTACAGGTCTTCCCAGTGAGTGACCTGCATGAGAGCTGCCTGTACTGCCTCAGGGAAGTGCACATCCCCTTGAGGTGTGGTATCTGTTGTGGTTTTTTCCCCACACACACCAGGCAGTCTCAGAAGTTCAGACTCTGGAGACCCCTTATGGAGATATCCATGAAGCCCCATTTGGCCCCGGGGCCCTCACACTCCCCGTTTAGCCAACCTGAGCCTCCAGGCAGCATCCCTCCAGCTCCAGGATCCATTGGTGGTTCTTCAAGTGATGCTCTCCAATTATATTCCACTGAGGGGTTACGCATTCATGCCATGCGTCTGGAGTTGGAGAATTTGAAAGTAGTATCTGTTGGTCCGTGCATGCACCCTGGCTTGCCTCATGCTTCCATCTGAGGCGATAAAGGACGAGGCGGACTAACTGCATCTTCAGTTTCTTCTCATTGCCCCATGGTCCACATCAGAACTCTCTGTCCTTGCCTCAGATGCATGTCTAGAAACAATAGTTGTACATAGTTTTTAAACAGTTTTTACAGTAGTTTACAAGTTTTATTTCTTTTCTAGTTTTTAAAAAGTTTCTAATAGTTACTAGCTTCAGTTGTTTTAGATAAACTTGGGGTTTTCACCCCACCACCACCACCCACGTGCAGGTACCTCACTATTCTCAGATTCCTCCAGGCCCAACGAAGGCATGAGGAAGGAAAGGGTAAACACCTTCATAAAAAGAGGAATAAATCACCCTACAAATGCTCAAAAAAGAGATCTATCTACTTCTGACACCACATGGGATTCCGTGCCTTGGATCAGGTGCATCTGGAGCTCACAAACAAGAAAGGTCACTACCTATGGTGCCAGGAGCAATTAATACCTCGAAATTGCACTCTCAGAGGTGTGAAGTTCAACTCCAGCACTAAGCAGACATGGAGGGGATTGTTGTTCATCTACATGAACGGTACCAATCCAGCAAGTCCACCGCTTCCAAGATGGCACGGGCAGGTCTTGTTTAAACCCAAGACACCTACTAGCTCTCCTCCAATGAGAATTTGATACGCTTCTCGAGCATCTAGAAATTTATATAGATCCAGAACAGGGCCGGCACCAGCGCAGCAAGCAGGTGCTTGGGGCGGCCAATGGAAAGGGGTGGCACGTCCGGCTCTTCGGTGGCAATTCGGCGGTGGGTCCCTCAGTCCCTCTTGGAGGGAAGGACCTGCTGCCGAAGAATGCAGTGGCGCCAATTGCAGCTCTCTCTCCTCCTCCCCCCTCCCCCCCGCTTGGGGCGGCAAAAACGCTGGAGCCGGCCCTAATCCAGAATCTCCAATCTTCTCACATCTGATTCTTCTGAGAAACATCCCAACTCCATCAATATGACGTTCGTTGGTCCTGAGCTCCAACTGTCAGGTGGATGCCCTAGCACGGTTGGTGCACCACTTACGAGCTCCTGTCCCGAGTGCATTGAAGTCGGGTCATGTGGTGCTCTCAGCCCCAGCATTTGAGCCTGATGACTCCTGTTCATCAGCCAAAAGTGATCAGGTATCAACAGCAAACTGGCAAAGAACCATCGGCCTGGCCAGAGCTTCCAGAGTTACCTGGATGTCTTTGCCTCATGGCAAGTCACACTATTGGTCAATGGACCAATGGTACCCACCTCCATATTCCTATGATTTTGGCCACTGGCAGTATCCGGGCCGCTAAGATTCGTATTTTCAGGCACCAGAGAGGAGGCACAGTTCTTGCAGGAACCTTTGACTGATTAGGAGCAATCTGAACTGCCAGATCCACCAGCAGCACTTCTTGCTCTCCCCAGATGAATACCGATACCAGCATCTCCCTTACCTCCAGATGATTACAAGCAGTACCTGGACCTCCTAAGGAGGATTGCTGGCTCTTCAGATCTTGCTGGAGGAGGTTCAGGAACCTACCCACCAACTCCTGGACATCGTCCAGGCTACAGCTCCCTCTAAGGTGGCCCTTCCCAACAATGAGGTCCTATGGAGCCCACTAAGAAAATTTTGCATATGGCTCAGAGGACTGAGAAAAAGTACTTTTGTTCACTCCAAGGGAGCAGAATATTTGTTTTTCCAACCCTAATCCCAACTCATTAGTGGTCCAGGCGTAACAGAGCAGAGTAGGCTGCTCCAGCCCAGGTCATCCTCTCTGGACAAAGACACAAGATACTGAAACTTTCTGACAAGAAGAATTTCTCCTTGGCTGACCTATTATTCCCCGTAGCGAATTATCAGGCAGAACAAAAAGTAGCCAGTATATTGTTCCTGAGCTACTCAAGGCTTCAGCCCCAGAGGGGATGCCTTCCTGGTGCAGTGGTTGGACCCGCTGACGTATTCCTTCCCTCCCATACCTTTGCTACCTTGCATCCTCAGAATGATCATGCCGGACAAGGCAGCAGTGATCCTGATAGCTTCCTGGTAGTGGAGACTATTCTGATTCACCACTATCCTACAGTTGGCCTCTCACCCATGCATTCACCTTCAGCCATTTCCGAACCTACTGTCTCAGAACGAGGGCAAGACCAGCCACCCCAGTCCAGCTTTCCTCTTTCTGACAGTGTGGTTTTTAGATGGACAAGGAACATAGGGAAAGACTGGTTATAGGATGTTATAGGATCCATTCTCTACAAGGAAGTGCTATGCCACCAGTTGGAAGCGATTCTCCCTGTGGTGTCAGCAGCACCACTTAACTCCTGAGAAATCGGGAATCCCTCTAATTCTGGAATATCTTCTCTCATTGAAGACATCTGACCTGTTTATGAGTTCCCTAACAGTACATCTGGCAGCTATTAATGCCTTACATCCTCCGGTGAAGAACTGCACTGTTTTCACCCATCGCACTACCGTGACCGTCAGAATGTAAACCTGTCCCCACTTATAAAGCTGAGCCTCATCCTTTCCACTCTTATGAGCCTGCTATTTGAACCTTGAACCTCCTGCTTCCTTTACATCTATCTATGAATGTAGATAGCTTGGAGGACAGGAAGCCCCACTCACTTTAAATTTAAATTTAAATTAATGGAGATATCCCATCTCCTAGAACTGGAAGGGACCTTGAAAGGTCATCAAGTCCAGCCCCCTGCCTTCACTAGCAGGACCAAGTACTGATTTTGCCCCAGATCCCTAAGTGGTCCCCTCAAGGATTGAACTCACAACCCTGGGTTTAGCAGGCCAATGCTCAAACCACTGAGCTATCCCTCCCCACTTAATGTACACAGGGCTCTGGTCTTCTACTTACACAGGACAAAACCTTTCTGGAAGTCTCCAAGGTTATTCATCACTATTGCTGAAAGAATGAAAGAGAAAGCTATCTTTTCCCAAAGACTCTGAATGGATTTCCACCTGTGTCCTCCTCTTTATGATCTTATAGAAACCCCTCCTCAGGGCCCATTTGATTAGAGTGTAAGCAGCCTCAGTGGCTTCTCTGCAGGGAATCCCTCTGAGATATATATAGAGAGAGAGCAGCAACTTGAGGCTCCATTCAGACCTTCACCCGGCATTACACACTAGTTCAGGCTTCAGCTGGAGATGCTTCCTTTAATTTAGTGATCCTCCAGTCTGTTGTGCATCATGCTTCCTCACACCCACCTTCTAATTGAAACACTGTTTTGGACTCATCCATAGTGAATACCCCTGCAAATCAGCACTGGAAGAAGAAAGGAAGGTTACTTACCTTCTAGGAACTGGAGTTCAAGATTTATGGTCCCTGTGGGTATTCACATTCCACCCTCATTCCCCTTTGCTCAGGTCCTCTTTGGATTCACAGTAGAGCAGGAACTGGAGCGGTGTTTGGTCTGCATTACTCCTTATACCCTCGGTTGGGAGCATGAGGAGGTGTCGGGTGCAGGTGTTGACTAACGGGCACTGCTATTGATGAATTTCCAGTTCCAGGAGCACATGCACAACCACAGAGAGGTAACACACATTTTGACATTCCCGTCCTTTACTAGTGCTGCTTTCAGCCGTAGTAAAATGTATTCACTAAGTATTCTGTAATATAATCTTCCCCTACTTTCACTGCAGTCTACCCAACACTCAGATGTTATTCCAATTAAACCCCAAAAATAATGCAACAGATGTTGTAAGGGACACTGGTATTAGAGGAGTCTTTTTAAAAGACTCGAACACCTGCAAAAGCAATTCAAGCCAACAGGCTGCATATTAATCAATAGTCCAAAATTAGTGCAGTTCTATGGAAATTACAATTTTTCCACAATTCTTAGGTCAAAGGCCATTTTGAATATCCCATTCATATTTTGCAATTGAATTTTGTAACCTAGTTGGCTTGTGCATACAAAGTGTTAAGCAAACACGTTGAAAATAAACTTTTTTTGTGATAACTATCTGTATGTAGAATCAGCAATACATTAAGACAACTTACTGGCTGAGCAAGGGCAAAGTTATTACTGAATTCTCATAAAGGTTTGAGAAAACAGCTTTTCTATTTAAAATTAACAGCAAGCAACTGTGAGACTGAAAGACAGAGGGAAATTAATGGGTGACCCATTGCAGATTACTAAATGTTATGCATTAACGAGTAAGGTTCTGATCTTGAAAACAGAGGCACTAGCATGAAACCCCTGATTGTGCCTTCCAACAGGATCTAATGCAGGATTGGATCCTGGAATTTTTCACTAATATTATTAAACTTTGTTTATATCCTGAAACAAAGGGGTTGATTCCCCTAATGCAGTTTAGTCTTAACTAATTTCTGGTGTTCTTATTATAGCTGGAGTATAGTCCTTGGTGCATATTAATGATTCATGGACCCCATCTAGTCAGGTTGTCAATGAGGATTGAACCCACATTGTGTATCTGAAAACATGAGCCTTTATTGCTTGAGATAAGACATGTCTGTGTGTTTGCTGAGAGGCAATAGCAGACTCTTAAACCTCGATATGTGGTGTAACTACTAGAGTGGGACTTGGGTGCTATTCTCAAAACCAAAGAGGAGATGTTTGCATCTTCTTATACCCAATAGCACAGTGGTTAAGGTAGTCATCTGGCATGTGAGAGATCTAGGTTTGAATCCAGGTCTCTCTCCCAGGTGAGCATCCTAACCACCAGGGTGTTGGTTATTCTAGGGTGGGGGTGCCTCTGTCTCTTATTGAAGCTGTTCCACTCTGTATAAATAATTATTCAATTGGGCCAGCGAGAGCAGAGCGAGAGTGACTCTAGACCGTTGATTATGGCATTCACCGGGATGGGGGAATACGCCTGGGTTCAAGTCCCTGTTCCAATGAATATTTAATTAGTTATACAAAGTGGAATAGCTTCAATGTGAGAGAGGCACCCCCGCTCCCCCCAATAGCCTGGTGGTAAGGGTACTCACCTGAGGAGGGGATTTGCTCCAGAGTAGGGATTCAAATTCAGGTCTTCCACATTCCAAGAGAGTGTCCTAATTGCTGGACTGTTGGGTATAAGGGAGTAATGTAACCATCACTTCCTCCTAGATTTGGGGAATCTAATCCTGTGTGTCCATATTTCCTTTGCTTTCATTAAAACAAAAATGCCCAAAATCAAAACCGTTTTTTCTGAAAATTTTAATTTGCTGAAAATTCTGAAAAATTTTGCTTAGGTCTGACTGAAAATAGTTTGGAACTGTCAACAAACCAAGAAATGAATTATTAAAACTGCTCTACTCATGTAAAAAGTATGATGAAACTAAAAGGAAAAGGCTCTTTTAAAAGAGTCAGTTTTCTAAGCTCCATTTTGAACAAGTTATACACTTTGTGACTATCCAGTGAAGCTGTTAAAAACTTGTGTAACTGTAAAATAAACAAACTTGAAAAAGACCAGCTGGATAAGTTACAGAATGCTGACCTCATTTTTTTTTAAAGTAACTTTATCTAAGGAGTTGACAGACCATTTTGGTCTTGTAAATAATATCCAAAATTAGAATTTTATATTAACATTGTGAGTTTTAAGCCTTTATTTTCCCAAAGGTAGTTAGAAAAGTTTGACATACTTACAAAAATAGGAAGAGATCAAGCCATAGTAATCCCAAACAGAATTTTGTCAGACTTGTATTTTTGCATCTAGAAGGTCAGATAGTTCAAAATAAAGAGCCGTTTTTTAAACATGAATATAAATAATATATAAATGAATAATATATTTTCTCATCAGCCTGTAAGTAATTAACATCTTGTTCTAACACTGGTAAATCTTAGCGGATTTCAGGAAATGTGGAGTAAGGGTCTAATATTCCTCTTTCCTCAATGGGAAGTGCTGGTGTGTAGACACAGGAACTCTTTGACACAGTAACTTCAGTGCAGTCAGTTTATAGCCACACTTCATTAAATGTGATACAGTGCTCAAACTTTTGGAAATGAGGTGTAGTTGAATCAAGGGGAAAATCCTTACTGACTAGATACAAGCTTCAGTTACTCTGTAGATGGTACCTCTGGATAGGCAAAACAGAGGTCCTTGTATCCATCTTTTCCTGTATTAATGCATCTTTTTCTGATAAAATGCTTTGTTGGTTTCTTCAGTCAGAAGTTCCTGCAGCTGAATACTTCTCAGATATTGATGTTGCAGTTACAACCACTCTTTTTTTTTTTTTTTTTTGACCAAATGGCAAAGGAGGCTTAGTCCCCACCACTGTTAGACTTCTCAAGAAAAAACAAGAAGTTCCTTTTTTTAAAACCAATAATGCTGTGTGACTGTTTTTTGTTTTGTTTTTTGTTTTCTTTACTCCCTTCAATTTTATATTGATTCTTCAGCCAATGTAGAGATGAAATCTGGTCTTCTTTCCTGTCACTTTAGCACCATTCGCTTTTGAGAAGGACATCTGAGACTAGTTTTCTTGTTTGTTTGGATTTTTTTAATATTAAATCAGTTGGTGATGCTGACTGTGTGTCTGTGACCAGGGATTTTTAGTAAAATATTATTTTAGTTCATTGTTATATATGGAGCACTGTTTAGCACGGTACCACAGAAACTGCTGCTACTTAGATCTCCGACATGGAGGCTATTCCGGAGATCCACCAGCCTCCATTCCAGTTCAGAGTGAACATACGTGTCTACACCGCAAGTTTGCTTGTAATAATGTCAAATGAGGGGTGACAGAAAATTGTAGACTAGTAAATTCAATCAAATGTACTTGGTAGATACGTGAAAAGGGGCAATTGCCAAAACCCCATGTGAGACCACAGTTAAACAAAGCATACATGGGTATATGGCTGCACTCTCTGTAGTTAGGAAAGTGCAAAACCCCTTACCAGAGCCCTGGCAAAGAGGCAATTAAATAAGACAGAGGAGTATCTAGCCACACCCTGCACAGCTGGAATCCTTATGTAAATGCAGTTACTTAATATGAACATGAAAATTATTTTTAAAAGGTAGCCAAGGCAATCCTATTACAATAGACCAGGGATTCTCAAACTTCATTGTACCGCAACCCCGTTCTGACAACAAAAATTACTACACGGCCCCAAGAGGGGGGACTGAAGCCTGAACTTGCCCAAGCCCTGCTTCTCCAGGCGGGAGGAGGAGGGGCAAAGCCTGAACCCCACCACCCTGGGCATGGGGGGACAAAGCCCAAGGGCTTCATTCCTGGGCAGGGGGCCTGTAACCTGAGCCCCGCTGCCCAGGGCTGAAGCCAAAGCCTGAGCCCCGGGTGGAGGGGCACAGGCTTCGGCTTTGGGCCCCAGCCAGTCTAATGCCAGCCCTGGCGACCCTATTAAAATGGGGTCGTGACCCACACTGCCAGACTGATTCCCCTTCTTCCTCTCCACCCCCACCCCCCACAAGTGATACCTCATGCAAAGTCTGGCCCAAGAGACCCAGAAAGGAAAAAGTCTACATGTTCTAAAGATTTATTAATCTTATTAACCTACCTCCTCTTAACTCCACAACTGATCCCCCTCCTTTCCCTTACGGAATCAAAGGCTTTCTCATTTGATCACACCCTGTCCCTCATTATAGCTTCAATCGTCCAATAAAGAAACAGTTCAATGTGACTTAAAGTGACCAATCACACAGCAATAAATAGTGAATAACAAAAGCACTCAACAAACAGTTTACAAGCAAATTTAGGCCAAAATTTATTAATTTGAAGTAATTATTTCAACAATTATGAGAAATCAGTCTGTTCATAAACAATTCCCAAACAAGAAAAAGAGTAAAATTCTTTGATTACATTGTTTGCAACCACCTCTATTGGTAATTGGAATTTAGTTTGCATGTGGGTGGTGTCAAACAACAATTTATTTACTTATATTAATAGTTACAGTTAAGTCATTGTAATAATTGGAGAAATAGCCTGAGCTTGAATTCTCTTTAATTTATTGAGCAGAATGGGGATTCTTCCTTTGACTTTAGACATTTAGTAACTATGGAGATGTGTATTCACTGTACACTGAAATGCTGATGATGTGCCTGAAACATCGCATTGAATTTACTAATGTGCTCATTTCTTGTTTTTTTCAGGAGTTAGCTCTCCGTAGCCAACTTCCCACTATGGAACAAGATGGTGGCTCTCAAAATCCAGTATCGTCTCCCGGAATGGCTCAGGACCTGAGAACAATGACTACAAATAGTTCCGATCCCTTTCTTAACAGGTTTGTAGGAGTAGTTACTGAAAAAAAATTAAGATTCTGTTTAGTATGTGTAATCGTTTATTTTGAACATCTGTCTGTGCCAAAAACCACAGCTGTAATTGAATCTTTCCTTAAATGGCAAGTGAAGTAAAAGTTAAGGTTTAAAAGCTATCTCCTGTGGGAGGAAGTAAACTGTTCAGACTTGTAGGAAGGATTTTTATTCAAAGTCATAACATGTTTCCCTATGCATAGTCTGTTGACTAACAGTCACCTTAAAATTACTGACTCAGAAGAGCTTGTGAATAGCTTGCTATGAGATCAAATGAACTGTGAGGCACATTTACGACTACACTTGGAGGTTAATTTTAAGGTGTTTTCACATAGGGTATTTAGCCTGGCAATATTTTCACTGCAGTAGGATTAGTGCCAGAAAAAGTGGTGGGATTTATTTTAAATACCGTATTGTTTAAAGTTCATTTGTTTGTTCAAGGAGTTGGCATTTTGGATTGTGCTTAGGCAAAGTATCAATGAAGAAAGGAGAAATCTGTGTCCAGCAGATTTAAGGAAAATAAGGAGGAATTTTTTTGAGTATATTATGAACAAAAAGTATCCTGATAATGGCACTGATCCATTACTAGATTGAAATGGTAGAATAATACTGCACCAAAGGCAGAAGTGTTCAATAAATATTGCTGTTCTATATTTGAGGAAAAAACAGATGATGTAGTGCTATCATATGATAACACTCTTTCCATTCCAGTAGTATCTCATGAGGATGTTAAACAGCAGCTACTGAAGTTAGACATTTTTAAATCAGTAGGTCCAGATAACTTGGATCCACAAATTTAGTTCCAGAAGACTGGAAGAAAGCTAATGTGCTAATATTAAAAAAGGAGTAAAGGGGATGACCTAGTAGTTATAGGCCTGTCAGTCTGACATCAATCCTGGGCAAAATAATGGAGCAACTGATATGGGACTAGATTACTAGAGGATTAAAGGAGGGTAATTGTATTCATGCCAATCAGCGTGGGTTTACGGAAAATGGATCCTGTCAGACTAACTTGATAGTGATATTACAAGTTTGTTGATAAGGTAGTAGTGTTCATGTAATATACTTAAACTTTTGTAAGGCGTTTGACTTGGTAACACATGACATTTTGATTTAAAAAAAAAAACTAGCACAATACAAAATTAAGGTGGCATACATTAAATGGATTAACAGCTGGTCTCAAAATGTAAAAGAGAATCGTTATCAAGTGGATTTGTTTCCAGTGGCGGTCCTTCAAGGATCAAGCTTGGCACTACGTTATTTATTATTCTTATCAATGACCTGAAAGAAAACACAAAATCCTCACTGATAAAGTTTGCAAATAATACAAAAATTGGGGGAGTGGTAAATAGTGAAGAGGTCAGATCACTAATACAGAACGTTTTGTATCGTTTGATAAACTGGGCACAAGCAAACAGTATGTACTTTAATACGGCTAAATATATGTCTAAGAACAAAGACCATAGGCCATAGTTACAGGATAGGGGACTGTCTCCTGAGAAGGAGTGACTGAAAGGGATTTGTGGGTCATGATGGATAATCAGCTGAACATGAGCTCCCAATATAACACTGTTGTGAAAAGGACTAATGCGACCCTTGCATGCATACACAGGAAAGTCGTGAGTAGGAGTACAGTGGTTATTTTACCTCTGTATTTGGCACTGGTGCAACCATTGCAGGAAGAGTGTGTCCAGTTCTGGGGTTCACAATTCAAGAAAGATGTTGAAAAATTAGAGAGGGTTCAGAGAAGAGCCACAAGATTGATTAAAAGATTAGAAAACCTCTTTTAGTGATTGAGCTCCTGGAATCTATCAATTTAGTTTAACAAAGAGAAGATTGAAGGGATGACTTGATTAGAGACTATAGGTACCTACATGAGGAACAAATATTTGATAATGGCTCTTCAGTCTAGGAGGGAAAGGTATAACACAGTCTAATGGCTGGAAGTTGGAGTTAGACAAACTCAGACTGGAAATAAGGCATACATTTTTGACTGTGAGGGTAATTAACCATTAGAACAATTTACCAAGGGTTGTGGTGGATTCTGCATCACTGACAATTTTTAAATCAAGCTTGGATGTTTTTCTAATAGATATGCTCTAAGAATTATTTTGGCGAAGTTCTATGGCCTGTGTTATTCAGGAATAGGGTGACCAGACAGCAAGTGTGAAAAATCAGGACAGGGGGTGGGGGGTAATAGGAGCCTATATAAGAAAAAGACCCAAAAATCGGGACTGTCCCTATAAAATCGGGACATCTGGTCACCCTATTCAGGAAGTCAGACTAGATGATCACAGTGGTCCCTTCTGGCCTTGGAATCTATGAAACATTGCTATTTGCGTAACTTCTGCACACAGTCTCAGATGTTACGAACCGTTTTCACTTGGCTTGTCACAAATTTAATGTTTTAGGTAGATTATGTAAATGCTTACTAGTTGCTGCTAGTGTTTGGGAGAAAATACTGCAGCCTGAGACTAGTCCTACAAGATATTTGCTTAAATCAAAATGAGAAAGAAGTTGATTGACTCTGACCAGCAAATAACCCATTTTGTTAGGGAATTCCAAAGCCTGTATTATTCTCAGAAGCATCAAGCATCTAGACTTTTGCCACTTGAGATTTAGAAACAAGAAAGACCAAAAGGAAAAGGTTAGGTTGGTGCAGTAACTACATTTTGTAAAGTTTTATCATAGCATGGTTTCTATCAACTTTCTAAACTAACAAACCAGTTCATCACCTGATGAACAAAATTTATGAGAAAATGACTTCTTAATGTAATAACTTTATTTACACATGAGCTTATCAATGTTTTTTTTAAATCCCTTTTAAAATTAAACATTGGTCTCCTTTGTAAAAATAGGTATTCCAAACATACTCTGTGTTTCCATGCAGCAAAATAACATGCTCATCCCTATTTTTTAACCTGACATTATTTCATATGAGAGGGGTTCACGTTCATTAGGAACTGGGGAAACTTCTGGGATGGGAGGAGCCTATACAGGAGAGATGGGCTCCACCTAAATCAAAGTGGAACCAGACTGCTGGCACTAAACATTAAAAAGGTTGTAGAGCAGTTTTTAAACTAGGAGATGGGGGAAAGCCGACTGCTGCAGAGGAGCGTGTGGATCGGACACAGACTTCTCTTAGGGGAGAGTCTGATGATAGAGAATCTCCAGGTTATAGTCAGGAGCAGAGGACTGAAAAGTATAATGTAAGGGCCGGATCAGATGATAAACAGCCACATAAAAAAGAATCTGGCACATCAGAAAAAGGCAGGCTAATAAACAGGGACACGTTTTTAAAGTGCTTGTACACAAATGCCAGAAGTCTAAATAATAAGATGGGTGAACTAGAGTGCCTTGTGATAAAGGAAGATATAGATATAATAGGCATCACAGAAACCTGGTGGACTGAGAGCAATCAATGGGACACAATCATTCCGGGGTACAAAATATATCGGAAGGACAGAACAGGCCGTGCAGGGGGAGGAGTGGCACTATATGTTAAAGAAAGTGTAGATTCAAATGAAGTAAAAATCTTAAGCGAATCCACAGGTTCCATAGAGTCTCTATGGATAGAAATTTCATGCTCTAGTAAAAATATAACATTAGGGATCTATTATCGACCACCTGACCAGGACAGTAATAGTGATGATGAAATGCTAAGGGAAATTAGAGAGGCTATCAAAATTAAGAACCCAATAATAGTGGGGGATTTCAATTATCCCCATATTGACTGGGAACATTTCACTTCAGGACGAAATGCAGAGATAAAATTTCTCGATACTTTAAATGACTGCTTCATGGAGCAGCTGGTACGGGAACCCACAAGGGGAGAGGCGACTCTAGATTTAATCCTGAGTGGAGCGCAGGAGCTGGTCCAAGAGGTAACTATAGCGGGACCGCTTGGAAATAGTGACCATAATACAATAGCATTCAACATCCCTGTGGTGGGAAGAACACCTCAACTGCCCAACACTGGCCTTTAATTTCAAAAGGGGGAACTATACAAAAATGAGGGGGTTAGTTAGACAAAAGTTAAAAGGTTCAGTGACTAAAGTGAAATCCCTGCAAGTTGCGTGGGCCCTTTTTAAAGACACCATAATAGAGGCTCAACTTCAATGTATACCCCAAATTAAGAAAAACAGTAAAAGAACTAAAAAAGAGCCACCGTGGCTTAACAACCATGTAAAAGAAGCAGTGAGAGATAAAAAGACTTCCTTTAAAAAGTGGAAGTCAGATCCTAGTGAGGCAAATAGAAAGGAGCACAAACACTGCCAACTTAAGTGCAAGAGTGTAATAAGAAAAGCCAAAGAGGAGTTTGAAGAACGGCTAGCCAAAAACTCCAAAGGTAATAACAAAATGTTTTTTAAGTACATCAGAAGCAGGAAGCCTGCTAAACAACCAGTGGGGCCCCTTGACGATGAAAATACAAAAGGAGCGCTTAAAGATGATAAAGTCATTGCGGAGAAACTAAATGGATTCTTTGCTTCAGTCTTCACGGCTGAGGATGTTAGGGAGATTCCCAAACCTGAGCTGGCTTTTGTAGGTGACAAATCTGAGGAACTGTCACAGATTGAAGTATCACTAGAGGAGGTTTTGGAATTAATTGATAAACTCAACATTAACAAGTCACCGGGACCAGATGGCATTCACCCAAGAGTTCTGAAAGAACTCAAATGTGAAGTTGCGGAACTATTAATTAAGGTTTGTAACCTGTCCTTTAAATCGGCTTCGGTACCCAATGACTGGAAGTTAGCTAATGTAACGCCAATATTTAAAAAAGGCTCTAGGGGTGATCCCGGCAATTACAGACCGGTAAGTCTAACGTCGGTACCGGGCAAATTAGTTGAAACAATAGTAAAGAACAAAATTGTCAGACACATAGAAAAACATAAACTCTTGAGCAATAGTCAACATGGTTTCTGTAAAGGGAAATCGTGTCTTACTAATCTATTAGAGTTCTTTGAAGGGGTCAACAAACATGTGGACAAGGGGGATCCGGTGGACATAGTGTACTTAGATTTCCAGAAAGCCTTTGACAAGGTCCCTCACCAAAGGCTCTTACGTAAATTAAGCTGTCATGGGATAAAAGGGAAGGTCCTTTCATGGATTGAGAACTGGTTAAAGGACAGGGAACAAAGGGTAGAAATTAATGGTAAATTCTCAGAATGGAGAGGGGTAACTAGTGGTGTTCCCCAAGGGTCAGTCCTAGGACCTATCCTATTCAATTTATTCATAAATGATCTGGAGAAAGGGGTAAACAGTGAGGTGGCAAAGTTTGCAGATGATACTAAACTACTCAAGATAGTTAAGACCAAAGCAGATTGTGAAGAACTTCAAAAAGATCTCACAAAACTAAGTGATTGGGCAACAAAATGGCAAATGAAATTTAATGTGGATAAATGTAAAGTAATGCACATTGGAAAAAATAACCCCAACTATACATACAACATGATGGGGGCTAATTTAGCTACAACGAGTCAGGAAAAAAAGATCTTGGCGTCATCGTGGATAGTTCTCTAAAGATGTCCACGCAGTGTGCAGAGGCGGTCAAAAAAGCAAACAGGATGTTAGGAATCATTAAAAAGGGGATAGAGAATAAGACTGAGAATATATTATTGCCCTTATATAAATCCATGGTTCGCCCACATCTCGAATACTGTGTACAGATGTGGTCTCCTCACCTCAAAAAAGATATTCTAGCACTAGAAAAGGTTCAGAAAAGAGCAACTAAAATGATTAAGGGTTTAGAGAGGGTCCCATATGAGGAAAGATTAAAGAGGCTAGGACTCTTCAGTTTGGAAAAGAGAAGACTAAGGGGGGACATGATAGAGGTATATAAAATCATGAGTGATGTTGAGAAAGTGGATAAGGAAAAGTTATTTACTTATTCCCATAATACAAGAACTAGGGGTCACCAAATGAAATTAATAGGCAGCAGGTTTAAAACAAATAAAAGGAAGTTCTTCTTCACGCAGCGCACAGTCAACTTGTGGAACTCCTTACCTGAGGAGGTTGTGAAGGCTAGGACTATAACAATGTTTAAAAGGGGACTGGATAAATTCATGGTGGCTAAGTCCATAAATGGCTATTAGCCAGGATGGGTAAGAATGGTGTCCCTAGCCTCTGTTCGTCAGAGGATGGAGATGGATGGCAGGAGAGAGATCACTTGATCATTGCCTGTTAGGTTCACTCCCTCTGGGGCACCTGGCATTGGCCACTGTCGGTAGACAGATACTGGGCTAGATGGACCTTTGGTCTGACCCAGTACGGCCTTTCTTATGTTCTTATGTTCATATCATATAGAAAAACAAAAACCTTAGGTTTAATACTGAAAGGACTTCTAACTTCTTATTGTTCTTCAAGAGCTTGCTCATGTCCATTCCATGCTAGGTGTGTGCCCACCACATGCACAGTTGTCGGAGATTTTTCCCTTAGTGCTATCCGTAGGAACGGCTCTGGTGCTCCCTGGAGCCATGTGCATATGTGCCAGTATAAGGGGTGCCACCAGCTCCACACCCTCTCAGTTCCTTCTTACTGCCCATGATGGTTGCTTGGAACGATCCCTCTTCCTCTTGCAATGCTTCTTTCCCAGTGGCTTGGACTTTGTAGCATATTGTTTTTGTAGTTAGTGTAGTGTATATAGTGTGAATAGTGGTCCCTGTCGTCGAGGACTTTCGTCCCAGGGGCTTCAGCAAGCCCATGGCAGTGAGTGACCCGCACTCTAGCTGTCTAAAGTGCCTCAGGGAAACTTGCGTTAAGGAGAAGCCAGATCTGCAGGGGCTTCAGACCGTGCACTCAAAAAGATAGACATTCATCTGAAGGTTGTACTCATGGAGGCAGCCCTCAGACCAGCCTCGGAGCTGAGCCGCTGCGAATTGGCACTGAGCCCTTTGGCTTCCATGCGAAGCGCTGCCCCAACACTGTGCTCTTCCCTGCACCATTCTCCATTCCCAGTGCCGAGGAAGAAGCACAAGAAACAGCTCGCCAAGAGAGGGTGCTTTCCGGTGCCGAAGAGGAAAAAGCAGAGTGACTAGCATGGCCGGGACCCACCCCAACTCCCAGGAGCAGTCATGGGACTTTGCGGCTGCAGGCCTCTTTGACTCTGGAGGCTTTTCAGGCGGAAAAGGATCTGATGTCCCTCCCCATCCTGCCCACCCACTAAAGGCCCCTGCCAGTCAGGGCTACTGGGGACAGAAAGTATCAAGGAGCCATCATAGCACCGCCCAGAGGAAAACCCTCCATGGTTCCATTGTAACAGTCTCCGCCCAGTCACTGGCTCCCCAGCACCGCCTATAGGCAGAAGCGGCTACGGCAACCCCATAGTCTCCGAGGGAAAAATCCTCTTCAGAGTCCAAAGAGGAATCCTTCACCCCACTGAAGAAGTACCAGTACCCGACCTACGCACTGGACTTCAGTACTGGCTCCCCCAGCTGGCGATTGGCCACTGGCAAATGCAGTCACAGTCTTAAAACCTGTAGGGATTTCACCAAGTGCTGGTGCCCTCTTCCCACCATTCATACTCAGTGGGGTCCAAGAGGCGAGCCACTGTTTCATCCCACCCAACACCGGACCCTGACTCCAGTACCGAGGTCTCAGAAGTGGGCCCAATGGAAGTGGTACAGGTGGAGGAAAAAGAAGCAGCCCCTCCTCCAATGCATGCCTCTTCCTCAGTATCCACGGATGAGGTGGTCACAGGCCTTAGTAACCCATTCCCTCCAGATGACTTCAGGGTCCATCTGGAGCAAGTCGCCACAAATGGGGGCTGGAAGCTGAGAAGCTGAAGGCGTCTGTGCACAGCTTATTCTGGCTGCAGTGGCTCCCTCAAGAGTGACCCTGCCTGTTATTGAGGCAGTGTTGGGACCTGTCAGGGCACTACGGCAGACCCCTTCATCTCTGCCCCCTACCTCAAAAATGGCGGAGAAGAAATACTATGTACAGGCCAGTGGTCGAGTACCTGTATTTGTGTCTTCCCCCCCTTCCCCGGGTCCCTGGTGGTGTGGGCTGCAGACGAGCAGGACAGACAAGGTTAGTCAAGCGCTACCCCAAAAATAAAGAGGCTAAGAGACTGGTCCTGTTCAGACACAAGGTTTATTCAACGGGCAGTCTCCAGCTACGTATCTCTAACCAGCAGGCTCGGCTAGGGATGTACAATTTTAATCTGTGGGACTCGATGGCCAAGTTTAAGAACTTCCTGCCACAGGAAGTCAAGGCAGGAGTTCGTGGCCATCCTGGTGGAAGACAAGAAGATGGCCAGGACCTCCCTCCAGGCAGCTCTGGAGGTGGCCGACTCAGCAACCAGAACGATGGTGTCAGCGGTTGCCATGAGGCGCTGTTCGTGGCTCTAGTCTTCAGGCCTCTCTCACAGGGTTTAGCAGTCCGTCCAGGACCTCCCCTTCGAGGGTACCTCTCCGTTCTCTGAACAGACAGGCTCCAAGCTTCATGGCCTCAAAGACTTGAGGGCCACACTTCGCTCCCTGGGCTTTGACATGCCCCCAGCCTCCAGGAAGCATTTAAGGCCCCAGCAGCCTCCCAGATTTCCAGTGCCTTCCAGTCAGGAGCCCTACAAAAGAAAGGGAAAGGGCTATAAACGTCGTCAGTCCCTACTTTCTGTCTCAGCCTCCCAGTAAAGCTCTCATAGATATCCCAGCGGGGTCAGGCAGGTCTTTTGAAGGTGCACCTGAGGATGGCATACCAGTCTTGACTATGGATCCATCCCACTTTTGGTTTTGGATCGCGTGCGAGCTTTACTCACAGACTGTTATGTGAGACTTTAGCTTCAGTGAAGAATTCAGGAGCACTCTTAAACTACACTGAATTGACCAAATAGGGGGTATGTACCATCAACCAAGATAGACTACACTGTGGCTGCAAACTCTTCAAAGTGCTTTCCTCCTTCTACCAACACAATATCTGTCTTGCTTTCTCCATGAGCTGGTTGTATCCAAGCCCTAGATTATTTTGATAGTAGTGGTATGATCATATGTTCTGAAAAATAAGTAGAGTTATGTACTTTCTGCATATTGCTGGCAGTTGAGTCCTGAGCTCACACTCTAAAGTACTCAAATTACTGTATTTTGAGGACTTTAAATGGTACATAGGTCTTGTGCTGACCCTCTGCACAAAGCCAATTTCACTCAAAGTCCTCACATTTTTAGATATATATGTATATTAAGATGCATAAGTGACAATACGTTTATCAGTGAAAGATCACACTATAACTCATTTAGAGTGTAAGCATAATGGAGCCTCTCACTTTGTCTGAAAAGCACTATTCACACCTAAATAATACTTTCTTCTTTCATATGACAACTTGCAAATCAACATTAAAGGTTGACATGCAAGTTTGTCATCCAGTCTGACTTCTGGTGAAATGGAACGAATAGAGGCTGTCCCTCTACAGAAGGATTTTAGAGGGTAGCAGTTCACTACATGTTCTGTGGTTTGGATGTCCTTTCCACATGCACATATCATGCTGTCCTTCATTTTCTGTTTGTACACTAAGTAATTCCAAAGCCCATGTGAGGTTCTGAGGCCATTTGCTGTGATCTATATCTTACATAGCATGCTGAAGCCAGGTGGTTGGTCTGTGGGATCCGTAATCAGGTCTTGATTCTTGACCCCCACTGTTTTGGTGAGGGTGTCTTAGTTTTGAGAACTTTGGACACCAGTCAGAAAGGGGTTCCTGGACATAAGGCAATATCCTGGGAGAGGACGGGGGCGGTGCTTGGAGATCTTCATAGATGGGCAAGTCTATGTTTGTTGTTGTGCAGTTGAATTCTCTCATTACTGCTGCTTCGGAGAGACAGTGGTAAGATATGCGCACGGATGGGAAGCCAGACTATCGATTGTTGACTCCAGCACTCCTGTGACAATTCTCAGAGCAATGTCCAATTGCATGTTGACAGGTTTCATATTTGCGCCACCTGTCCATACTGACATTCAGTATATGCAGCTCCTGAGAAGAGAAGGGCCAAGCTGGCTGACTGCAAGGTGTAAGCATCTTGATACCCATCTGGTCCCAGTTAGCTTGTGGATTATATTATAGTTTTTATATTGGCATCCAACTTTTACAGATGTTGGCAGTATGTGAGGGTGCAATCCAGAACCATTTCAAAATATTTTGGGAAATTCTCGTGCTGGAGTTGTTGTAGAAGATGACATTCCGGTGCTTCTTTGCGTGTTGGTTACTCAAGTGGAACACAGCATTTTTGAAGGTGTGGTTGGAGCCACCATAACCAATAGTACACTTTCAGTTTTTTCAAATATCCAATTCCCAACGGGGTCCAAACCCCAAATAAATCTGTTTTACTCTGTATAAAGCTTATACGGTGTAAACTCGTTCGCCCTCTATAACACTGATAGATATGGACAGCTCTTTGCTCCCCCAGGTATTAATTACTTGCTCTGGGTTAATTAATAAGCAAAAAGTGATTTTATTAAATATAAAAAGTAGGATTTAAGTGGTTCCAAATAATGACAGACAGAACAAAGTAAATTACCAAGCAAAATAAAACAAAAACACGCAAGTCTAAGCCTAATACAGTAGGAAACTAAATGCAGGTAAATCTCACCCTCAGAAATGTTCCAATAAGGTTCTTTCACAGACTAGACTCCTTCCTAGTCTGGGTCCAGCAATCACTCACGCCCCTGTAGTTACTGTCCTTTGTTCCAGTTTCTTTCAGGTATCTCTTTGGGGTGGAGAGGCTGTCTTTTGAGCCAGCTGAAGACAAAATGGAGGGGTTTCCAGGGCCTTTTATATTCTCTCTCTTGTGGGCGGAAACCCCTTTGTTCTCCTGTGCAAGATCACAGCAACAAGATGGAGTTTGTAGCCACCTGGGCAAGTCACATATCTATGAATGATTCAGCTTTTTGCAGGCCAACACCATTGTTTACATGTTAGCTTGAATGTTTCCAGGAAAGCTCAGATGTGGATTGGCGTCTCCCGAAGTCCATTGTCAGTTAAGTGTTTCTTGATTGGCCACTTACTGAGACTAGTCCTTTCTCAAGAAGCTGATCAAATGCTTCACTGAGGCTACTTAGAATCAAATAAATACATAGCCAATATTCATAACTTCAAATACAAAAATGATACACACATACAGACAGCATAATCATAACCAGCAAACTACAACCTTTCCATAGACACCCCACTTGGCCTCCTCTGTATAAGAACTGGTGCAACCATAGGACCCTGGTTGCAACAATGATCTATATGGTCACCGTTTATGTCAATAACGTCACAGACAGACCCCAGAGGGTGGGTTGTTTATTATTATTATTATTGTTCAGAAATTAATATTCACACCCATCACCAAGCAACTGGAACCTTAAAATTTGAACCAACATGTGGGTCTCAGAATACCTGGGGTATACTGCCATAGGGTGGCTATGAGGTAACAAAGTAGTTAAATGTAAGAGAGTTTTTGGTAAATCCATGAGAGGGTGGTGGTGTTGCCAGGTGTGAGTAGCAGAGAATGTTGCTGATTGCAGACTGGAGCTGACCACTTACAAGTCATTGGTAGAATTCCTGGCAAAGCAGGGAAGAGGCTCCTGCTCCTTTCTCCTGGTACCTTTTCTCCATGGTGTCTGCAGTTGCCAGCTCTTGGTGCAGGCTTCTTGCCCAACGTTTCTTCCTACCTTGGTCATAAAGAATGTGGCAGTGGAGGGATGTTGCAGTGAATCTCCAGCATCAGTGGCCTCCTGAACACCTAGATAAATAAACCACTTCAGTCACCAGGGCAGAATCTGTTTTCAGGGCACAGAGATTAATATGTAAGGAGTTGAGTGTTAAGGACTGCTTATTTTCTTCAAGCTAATTTTTGGTGGGGGTCATTCTTTCAACCAAATCATTTGTCTTCTACATATGCTTGCATCAACCTTCCCTCATGGTTCTGCCATTTTTGTCGGACACACTTAGTCCTTCTGATATCCCAGCTGTCTTTTAAAGCCAGCTAGTTCTCCTCTGATGGGACCAAGCATGCCCCTCCTCTTCAGCTAGAAAGCCCACTTCATTCCCCTAGCTGTTTCTTCTTCCATCTCTTGGGCCAGAGATCTCTCCCTATGGTGGACCCTCAGCTATTTTCCATGGATTAAGAAATCTGTCCGCACTAGCTGTAGTTGCTAAGTAGGTCATGGCTTCCTCTCCTGGTATGAAAAGGTTGCTTTGAAGACATAAAGTATCAGGGGGTAGCCATGTTAGTCTGTATCCACAAAAACAACAAGGAGTCCGGTGGCACCTTAAAGACTAACAGATTTATTTGGGCATAAGCTTTCGTGGGTAAAAAAACCTCACTTCTTCAGATGTGTTCTTCTTGTTGTTTTTGAAGGCATAGTTATTGTAGCCAGTGCAGAGAAACTTTCAGTATTTTGTGATTCATTCTTCGGTGGTCGTATCTTCACATATTCAGAATCCATTATTTGACTGTAGAGAAATAGTTCTTGGTTTCAAATGCTTGTTATATATTTATATGTGAAATCCCTTGGCAACTTTACTTGCTGCTTTTTGATAATGGTAATTCAGTTTGTGGATTTATAAATGTAGTAAAGTAAATAATATTGGTGCATACACACTAAATTAAAAAATAATGCATGTGATGGATTCTCTTTGAAATGGCTATAAGCTAGGAAAGTCAAAGTTTTAAGCTGCCCTTAATTCACACTTCCTTAAGAAGAAAAAATAGCCAATAAGTAGAGTCTGCTGTAAAGAACCACAGCCATGCTGGGCCCAGCTCCAAAAACATATTTTATCAAAGCCCCATTGAGCTGTTGAACTTTTTTTTTTTCTTTTTTTCTGGGGGGTGGGGAGGAGAGGATTGTAGCTGTTGCAGATTTTCAGAGTATTTCTGGGTTAAATATTCTTTTTTTATAACTATTCTTATCATATCTATCTCGAGGAGAGTGCACCGGTAACATGTGGCTCGGAATACCTGGTTTGAGTCTTTAATTTCTTAAATCTAAGTCCTGTTCTGAATTGAGCATTTTACACTCAGGATTGTTTTCAGTAAAAACATAAATCAGTTTTATACTAGTATGTTGGCAAGGGAGATCAGGCTGGTCTCTGTACAAGACATAAAAGATCCTGCCCCAAAGAGCTTGCAGTCTACATAGACTGAAATACAGAACACCCTGGGGGAGACTCAGAGAAAGACACCAACTTAGAGCAGTTTTTAAAAATAAGCAATGGGTTGTCAGCATTTCACTGAACACAGTTTTAATGGCAGTGGTTAGCATTTGTGGGCTTTGTGGTGTTTTAATCTTTTAAGATGGAGCACACAAAGATGCATCTTTAAGTTAATAGGTGTTTTCCACCTTTTAATTTCTATTATTGTATACATAAAATATCAGCAGTCCTATAACATTTTAATTGTTTGATTCTATATTGGTGATGATGGTAATATTAATTAGCCCCAATGTTGTGCTTTGTTCCGTATGAACATCTAGAAAGACAGTCTCTTCTCCAGAGAGGCACCCAGTCTAATTCAGGTAAGACAGTTTAGACACACACAATACCATTGGGTGATATGGCCATCTAGATTGTGACAATCTCAAGAGATTTCTGTGAAAAAGGCAGAGGAAGTATGCTTTCAGGAGTGATATGAAGGGAGAGGAGAGGGTGGCAGTTCCAAGCATGAGCGCAGCAGCCAAGAAAACTTCATTGCTCGAGTGATTTAGTTCATTTTAGGTTCAGTGCTAGTTCTAGCATTTCACTCCACAAATAGAAATGGTATTTTTTCACAGACATTTTAAAAAGCTTATTTATTACTTTGAACAGTTGACTTCTGCCGGCTTAAGGGAAAAAAACATTTAATATACTGCATGGTTAATCAAATATGCTGTTTTAAAATCTAGATGAAAAGCTTTTTGTTAAGCAATAATCCTATAAAAACGTTGAGTTTTCTTGATAGTATGGCAAAAATGTCTTCAATAAATCTATCTGGTATTTCTTGTTGACAGTACTTTACTTACATCCTGGGTTTAACAGATGTCAGCTATCCAATGTCTGCTTGTCTATAGGTGACAAAAACTACTGCCATACATGTGTCATGGGTGCATTACCAGAAGGATTAGTGTGTGTCTGAATGTTAATTCAAGTTGTGCACAAAAGCTACATTAGGGTTCAAGTATTTATTGAAACTGGAAAAAATCAGTATTAAGGCAGCTAACTGATTTCTGGTTTTTATGCTGCCACAATCTGAAGAAATATGGGTTTGAAAATTGTATAGTTAATTCTAGCTGTTGGAAGGTTATTTTTTCAAACTCCAGTCCTACAGTCATACTCATCAGTAGTCCGGTTGAGTTCAGAGGTATTATTCACGTGCATAAGTGGTTGCAGGATCAGAGTGACACTGTAAGCTTTATGGCTTTTTATGATTGTACAGAGCCTAGAAAATAATAGTTGCCACTGGAAACAAATCATAAATATTCAGAATGAAGTTAGTGGTTTGAAAAACTTCTGCATTCTTCCTACATGTTTTCTCACCAAAAATACAGGTAAACAGGAAATCTAACTATGTACAAAGTAATACTTGGTCAAATGCACAAAGTAAACAAACTGAACAATTAGTCTTTCTCTAATGATTGTCCATTATAGTAACCTTAGTATTTGTTTACACTAGTATTTTTCTAAAAACTTCCCACCATACTGCTATTCTCCCGGGTGCCCCCTGGTAGAAGCAACAATAGGAGAGCTAGTATCAATGGGCCCCTAGTAACACCAGGTTTGTTAACCTCCATGCCAAGACCTGTTCTCAACATATTAAAGTGGTTTAAATACCAGTGGCTGATCTACATTAGTACTCCCACTATTGCTATGAAAAGTGAAGCTGAATTGGTGGTAGCACAGTCTTCTCCTTAGGGTATGTGCAACGTGCTTCAGGTGGCACGTGACCAGGATTCATCATCGAGTTTGATATGCTAATTGGATCATTAGCTTGCACAGGCTGGGTACTAATCGGGCGGGCGACGTGAATGCTGATTCATGCCCGCAGTAGTGGATAATAATTAGAAAATTGCATGTGCAGAGACAACCTTGGCTTTCATTTGTAATATTGGGCTACAAAAAAAAAAAAAAAAAATCAGAGGTTGTTTTTTGTTTTTTCAAATTGTTAGTGTCCTTTTATTTAGTTAATATTTGTGCAATGCTATGAAAATGTGCTACACAAGGGATAAATATTGTGATTGTTACGTCTTGTCTACACAGAAACTTGTACCAGTTTTAATTAGAGGGATGTTTTGTAAACTGATTTAGTTTAAACAAGTACAAAGCTCTGTGTAGACACACAGGCTCGTATCCACAAAGGGACTTACGTGTTGTGATGCAGAGAGTCACAGCGCTTAACTTGTAGACACCCAGAAAATCACAGGAACAACCCTGCAATCCATGTCACCTGAGTTAGGCAGCTAGGCTCCCAATACAGTGCATGGGAGGGATAGGTGCCTAAGAATGCAATCCGCAAAAGCCAGCATGCTAGGTGGGAAGCCACCTAAGCTAGCCAGTGCAAGATCCTAAGGAGACTCAGCCCCTGCCTCTCTCACGAAGTCTGGGCTGCTGCAGAGAGGCACCTATGTGCTAGTGATCAACAACCAGGCACCCGTATCCTTAGGCTTAGGTGCCTAAGTTATTCCTTGTGAGAATGAATTAAGTGCCTGCCTCATGCCACACAGCATACCTGGAGGAGGACGTGGTGCCAGCCTCATAACTTTTAGCCCACTGGTTACAGCATTCAGTTGGTACGTTGGAAACCTGGGTTCAATTCCCCCCCCTCTGAGCTATGGGATAGTCTGACGTGGGGCCCTTAATCTTTCCTGTTGGACGTGTTCCACTGTGGATGAATATTTGGGCTTGGTCTACACTACAGAGTTAGATCAACATAAGGCAGCTTACGTTGACCTAATTATGTCAGTGTACACACTACAGCCTTGCTCCTGCCCATGTAAGTGCCCTGCTACACCGACATAATAACTCCGCCTCCATGAGGGGCTAATAATGAGAGGTAATTACCGCGGTGGCTGTAAATTGACCTAACATAGGTCGGTTTGTAGTGTAGACATGCCCTTGGTTGTTGGGCCAGAGAGAGAGAATGACTGTAGCTTGGTGCTCCAGTTAATCTTTGGATAAACAATTAAAGTAGAACAACTTCCTTAGGAGAGATTGAGGGAGACCCACATAACAATTACCCATAGGTTAGTGGTTAGAGCACTCTCTTGAGAGGTGGGAGACCACCCTTCAAATCCTTTCTCCCCCTCAGGCAGAGGTGGGAATTGAACGTGGCTCTCCTATAGCCCAGATGAGCACCACCACTTCTTCCTCCTTCACCACCTCCAATGGGACCCAGTCTGTTAGGCAGTCTCTGAGCACATCTACCAGATCAAACGATACAGGCAAGACAGTAGAACGCCTATTTTGCCATGAGTTGTGGATTGCTATGGGGCTTAGTCAGGAGATAGGCACCTGGATGCCTAGCATGAAGCAGCTATGCACATGCCCAGAAGCGGAAACTTAGATGCCTATGTAACTTTGACTGCAAAAACTTTAGATGCCCACGTGGTTAGGCAGCAGCCAAACAGGAGTTTTGTGGATCACACTGGAACCTAAAATTTGGACTTAGGTGCCTAAGTCTGGGATGGTTAGGCACCCAAGTATCTTTTATGAGTCTGGACCTTGCTACTTTTAAAGAGCAGCTTAATTAGTCCTTACAAACTATAGCTAAACTGAAATAACTCACTTTTAAGCAGAAAAAGGAATGTCTGCAAAGATTTTTAAAATTAATGTCGTTAAACTGTTGCAGCTGTAGACAAGCTGTTAGCTTTTAATTCTGATTCAGTATGGCAGCATGGTACACTTTCACCAAAGCCATCGAGCTGATCCAAAAATGTGCACAACTTTCTCTTTTTTTCTTCTAATGTAGTGGGACATATCACTCCAGAGATGAGAGCACAGACAGTGGCCTCAGCATGAGCAGTTATAGTGTACCCAGAACCCCTGATGACTTCCTGAACAGCGTTGATGAAATGGATACAGGTTTGTTTTTCTTTATACCCGTAATGCAGGGGTTCTCTTTTCCCCCCAATATATTTGTCTGTCTTGCTTGCTCAGTCATTAGTGCACAAGAAGAAACATATAGTTCAGGGAAGCTGGGAGATTCTTGGCAGCATTATCTTGTGGACATGCACCAGATCAGAAATATTACAACATTCTTTTCCATAACTTTTGCTCTTACGAGGATTTAAAAGGTGTGCAGTTTGTCACAAACTTGTTTGTAAGAAATTAGTCAAAGATTCTGTCTAAGGGGAAACTCTCTTAAATTGTACTGGTATCCTATGGTTATGTGTGTATTGTGTGTGCATTAGCTTTTTGAGTAATGTTGTTGTTGCTTGTCCTAGGCTGAGGACAAAAACTCATATTTGAGTATTACTGTGCTCAATTATGTAATATACTTTCAGTTATTACAAGATGCAATTGATTTTCTTGAATGTAGTATAAGAATACTGTACATGTACAGCAAATACTGTAAAGATCAATGTATGGTAACATTGGGGAACTGGGAAGGTAAACACCAGAGGAATTTTCTATGTACATTGAGAATTAAATACTGTTTGATTTATGTGAGTAATCAGATTGCCATTAATGGGATCAATTGCACGAGTAAGGCAACCAGGATTTAAGCCCTTAATTAGTTATCTTAATCAAGATTATTGGTTTGATACTTTCAGAATGTTTTAATGTCTATTTGTTTTGTTTTATAACTAGGTGATATCAGCCAAAGTAACATACCTTCCCATCAGAACCGTTTCCCAGATTACCTTGAAGCCATTCCAGGGACAAACGTGGACCTTGGGACACTGGAAGGAGATGGGATGAATATAGAAGGAGAGGAACTGATGCCAAGTCTGCAGGAGGCTTTGAGTTCTGACATCCTTAATGACATGGAATCTGTGTTGGCAGCCACCAAACTAGATAAAGAGAGTTTTCTTACTTGGTTATAGAGGCCTCAGGGAGACTGCATTGTAAATCTGTGAAGGATCTAAGGAGATAAGACATCTGTGCCTGAAGTTCAAAACAAGCCAGTGTGGCATACTTTTGGTTTGTGGTCAGAAAAAATAAATGAACAAATATTCAACAAGATTCTTTCATCCAACATTTTGCTATTCCTTGTCCATCGCTGCTGTTATAGATTGCTGACCTCTCTCACAGTTGACTCTGAAGAATAGACATCTTTGTGATCTTTTTCTATTGCTGTTTCAACTACTGTTCAATTGGGAGCAGGGGGATGATGAGCCTGTTTGGATGACAAATGCCATTCCTTTTGTACTAATATGCGCTTGCATATCATTTTATCTAAGGACTCAGATTTGTGAGTTAACATCTGCATGTCACCACTTGTAGTTTGCTCAGCTAGTTGTTTCCTCTGCTGCCTGTGGCAAGTGGTAAAACCCAACTTACCGGTCTGAAAAGCCGAAAAAAGATGTATCTGGTCAAAAGAAGTCAATACTGATTTACAGATATAGCTCAAAGGAGGGCTGAAGACTGTTTGACATTAAGTGTTTGTTACTGCTAGCTCTTTTGTTAGGCAACAGAATGTTGTTGTTCTTATTTTATGGTATAGAAAATCATGAGTCATTTTATATAGAAACTTATATCAACTTTGATTTTTACCACGTACTCTAGGCTAACTTTTGTCAGTCAAAAACGAGAGAAGTTTTTGTTTTGTTTTTTGTTTTATTAGTGAATTTAATTATAGATGTAGCTTGGGAAGTAATTGTAGGTGTTCTTTTTTTAATAGTGAAATCTACATTTTCTGATTTCACAGTCTTATTTAAGTCTCAATTGTCTGCTTTTTTATATATCTAAAATGTCTATTTTAGCTAAATAGCTAGTGAGTACATATGGTTTTATGTTTTGCCTGTAACTTTTATTTTTAAAGGCTAGCTTTGAATGTAATCATTAGAATAAATGACCAGTGGCTTATTTTTCATGTCTACTTGCAAGAATTTGAAACTAGAATCTGGTTGCAGCACTTTGAGAATGAAGTGTCCTATATAAGCTTTTATAATGCCTTTTAAAGTAGCGGGAAACCATACACTACATGTTTTAATTGACTGTTACAAGTAATTTCTTGGGGTTAGGTTTTAATTTTGATTAAATCAGTGAGTTTAGATTGTGAAGTCCATGATGGGAGACAACTTAATGAAAAGTCTTCCCTTAATTAGCATGGAAAAATCATCTAAGTTGTCATCTCACTTTCTACTGTAATGAAAACACTAAAAAAAACTGACTGTCCTAAACAAAATAAGTATTAATTCTGTGTGGTGAAAAATAAGCCCTGGACACTATGTGTAGAAGACTGTAAAGATATGTGTTAGATGGTGACATGAGCAGGTAATGAAGTGTATATTAGTAGAGTTTAGTGCAGGGGTAGAGATGAATATGATTTACCTATATTTTAACAGGGAAAGATGTAACACTAAAACATCTGCAGGAGTTGACACAGTTTCCAAAGAGTATTTTTAAATGAACAAAATGAGCATGAATCAAACTTTCAGTATAAGCTATGAAGTAATTTTTTGATGATAAATAATGGCACCAGCTAGCACCTGTGTAATTAAGGGTTTGAGGGTCTGTCAGCATTCACATTATAAGTCCTTATTTTCAAGGGTTTATAACTGGACCATAAAAAGACTTTAGGTATGAAACTTGGTATGAAAAGTCTCAGCCTGAAAGGAATTTTTTTAAAGAAATTGTTTTAAAGGGCTTGACCATTTTTTAAGATATAGGAGTAAATAAAAAAAACCCAAGAGTTGTCTTTCAGTTCTTCTGTGCTCCAAAAACTTTAAATGGCTGTATTTTATAATAATTTGCAGACTATTAACCTAGAAGGACTCTTTGGTTCTGGAGTTTTAAAATTTGCTTTAAAAATTAAAGCAACAGACATTGAGATGTGAAAAATTGCCACTAAGTAAGCACATTTTCTATTTCTCATGAGGATTTTAGTACTCAGAACTTACAAAAGCATATGTGGATTGTTGCAGAGTATGGTTTTTAAAATGTTGATTCCCACTGAGGCATCTTAACAGCAGTTACATTCTACTACACCAATAGTCCACAGATTAGTAGGCCACTTACATGCGCAATGACAGAAACAGCCCTTGAAACAGTAAATTGTGTCCATAACAGGGATTATAGGAGCATCTCACACTCCCATTAAGAGTTCTTCCCTCTTTCCTTCCACCACTTAAAAAAAGATATTTTAAAAGACACTACATTGTTTAAAATAACTTGTATGGTCTGACATAAAACCACAAAAGCAAGGAAATTCAAAGTTTTGATGAGCGTAGGTCAAGTTTTTTTTTCCCCCTTGCTTTTGTGTGTTTCTCATAGCTTTAATGTTGGAATGTTTTCTTATTGTAAAAACTCTAAATAGCTTATACTATATTTGGGTAGCACTGCTGGGGTAGGTACTGACAAACTGGGAATTCTTGAATTGCTCTGACAGTAAACCTGTTTTGTGATTCTTTAATTAACTTTAAGACATTTCCGTTCTCTTCCATTTATTAGGGAATGTACCTTAGAGATGCTGTACTGTTGGCAATTGAAATTGATTTGGATTTTATTCTGCAAAAGCAGAAGTGATGAAGTGGTTAAAATTTGTTTGACGTACAAGAGTGTTTTGGGTAGTATTTTATACTGATTGATGTATATATTTAAACAACAAAAATCATTGTCCTAATGTGATAGTTTCTAGATTTAAGTATACTGTGCTCAGAATACAGAGGAGGCATATTAACTCTACTGTGCTTTAGCAGTACGTTGGCAGACAAATGCTTTGGAATAGGCTACAGTGTCAGTAAATCACATGGATCAAAAATTGTACCAATCAGTGTTGGAACTGAAGCAATGCAAAAGAAGAAGAGACAATTTCAACATGATTAACACTTTACATAGCTTTTGCACATCTGGTGAATTAGTACTAAAGTGACTTTTCACTTGCAAGCATGGTTTTTATACAAATAGCCGGTGTGCCTGTCTAAAATAATTACTTGTTTTTCTGTATCTTGAAAAAGTACTCTCCACATTTTAAATGTTCTATATTAGAGAACTCTTGAATGCACCCTTGTCAAAAATATATATATAGTTATCAATGTTACTTTTTAGATGTAAGAGCATGCCTGTTAGGTACCTAAGTAAATTCTGTTACATTATTTTTCTTTATGTAATACTTTTTCAGTTGTTTTATGTGATATAAATATATACTTTGTGCTTAAAACATCTTGTTTGTTTTTACATTTAATAGTAGATAAACTATTTGATTGCCTTAAATCAGGCAAACACATTGGAATTGTTTTTTGTTGCATTGCGGTTTTTGTCTGTTCTCTTAATCCCCATGTAACATTTTTTGTAATTATAGGCTCCAATCTTGCAAACACTTACACACAAGCTTAATTTTAACGCTGTGAGTAGTCCATTGACATCAGTGAGACTACTAGAATGTTTAAAGTTAAACATGCTGCAAGATTGGAGTCATGCTGGAAGGACATAACAAGTGGGGTCCCGCGGGGATCTGTTCTGGGTCCAGTTCTATTCAATATCTTCATCAATGATTTAGAGCATACAGAGTACACTTTTATAAAGTTTGCGGACAATACCAAGCTGGGAGGGTTTGCAAGTGCTTTGGAGGATAGGATTAAAATTCAAAATGAACTGGACAAACTGGAGAAATTGTCTGAAGTAAATAGGATGAAATTAAATAAGGACAAATGCAAAGTACTCCACTTGGGAAGGAACAATACAAAATGGGAAATGACTGTGTAGGAAGAAGTACTGCGGAAAGGGATCTGGGGGGTCATAGTCGATCACAAGCTAAATATGAGTCACCAGTGTAACGCTGTTGCAAAAAAAGCAAACATCATTCTTGGATGTATTAGCAGGAGTATTGTAAGTAAGACACGAGAAGTAATTCTTCTGCTCTACTGTGCTCTGATTAGGCCTCTACTGGAGTATTGTGTCCAGTTCTGGGCACCACATTTCAGGAAAGATGTGGACAAATTGGAGAAAGTCCAGCGAAGAGCAACAAAAATGATTAAAGGTCTAGAAAACATGACCTATGAGGGAAGATTGAAAAAATTGGGTTTGTTTAGTCTGGACAAGAGAAGACTGAGGGGGGACATAACAGTTTTCAAGTACGTGAAAGGTTGTTACAAAGAGAAGGAAGAAAAATTGTTTTTCTTAACCTCTGAGGATAGGACAAGAAGCAGTGGGCTTGAATTGCAGCAAGGGAGATTTAGGTTGGACATTTGGAAGAACTTCCTAACTGTCAGAGTGGTTAAGCACTGGAATAAATTGCCTGGGGGGTTGTGGAATCTCCATCATTGGGCATTTTTAAGAGCAGGTTAGACAAACACTTGTCAGGTTGATTTAGACAATACTAGGTCCTGCCTTGAGTGCAGGGGACTGGACTAGATGACCTCTCGCCCTTCCAGTTCTATGATTCTATGATAAGATTGGGGGGGAAATCACTCAACTTGCATAGAACAATATGTTAAAAGAGCAAAATAACCTACTATATTTGATAGCCCGCTGAAAGTTAGTAAGAATCTTATCCATTATGAGAAATTTTCCCCTTAATTTTAGATGTTTGTAATGTTCAGGATTTACCTGCATAGTGTGAATACTTCTTTTGGCTAACTCTAGGCTTGCATCGTATGGTAGATAACTAGTAAAGACACTATTTTCGATTTCAGGTTCTGAGCTACGATTCTGAAATATACATATAACAGACCTTCTTGAAGATGTTTTCCAGTTTAATTTCACTTAGATTGTTTTAGGGCTCTTGAATTTTGGTATTCTTTTACTTTTTTAAAATGGAAGATCTGAATGACTTCTGTGTAATGTGATTCTTCACACCTGTAGTCTTTATACATAAACTTTCCTTAAGTCTTTGCTTTTAGCAATCCAGAGTTCCTGATGTTCAGCATGGGAGTGTAGTTACAGCCCTTAACATTAAATGGAGTTTTGTGCTTCTCTCCATTAAAGGTTCAGAGCCTTCTACTTCCCCTCGACCACCAATAGTCTGCCACCTACCCCTGAGTTCAGTGCTGGGGATAATCATGCAAGTTTTTATAAACTTTAAAGTTTTCACCAGCCCATCATACCATGCACCTGGAAGTGAACTGGGAGCCAGTACAGAGCATGGAGCACAGGTTTTATGTGCTAATAGTAGCCTGCCCTCTTTAAAAGGTAATGACATATTGCACTAACTGAAGCTTGAGTAGCTTTCAGAGGCAGCCCTAAATAGAATGTATTGCAATAGTGCAGGATAGACCCCGGTGTTTAAAGTTGGTGCCTTTTTACACAAACAAACAAACAAACAAAAAGCACACTGTTGTTCTAAAGGAAAAGCTGAATACAAAGTTTATGGATACCAGTAAATTTGATAAGACTGATATCAGTTCTAGTGCATTTTTGGCTAATCAATTTGGTTTTCTTTGTGTTCTAAGTTAAACCTGTCTCTCAAAAATCCCCCAGTAATGCAGAAGCTACAGTATGTGCCATATATAATGCCTGTAAATATTAACTTTGATCTGTTCTATGTTAAATGTAATTGGTCATGAAGCTTACCAGACTTTGTATATTAAATTGGCTTGCATTGGAACTTTCTGTAAAATCATGGAGGATGATCTAATGTTGATACATCTGCATTTTGACTAATAAGTGATTAAAAAAATACAACTGAGTGACTAAGCGTACATCTACACGGGGATAAAAGACCCACGGCTGGCCTGGGTCAACTGATTCTGGCTCTGTGTAGGTCCCAGAGCTTGGCTCCAGCCCAAGCCTGAATGTCTCTACACAGCGATTTTTCAGCCCCACAGCCATAGTCCTGCAAGCCCACGTCAGCTGACCCAGGCCAGATGTGGGGTTTTTTTGTTTGTTTGTTTTTCCTGTTTAGACCTACCATAAGAGCAGGACAATATATGTTTGTTTCCTAAGTCATATGATGATGCCAAAATGAACTCTGTGTAAGAGATGTTGGCCCATCTGGAGCTCCCTTTCTTCCCTCTGCTGATGTGCTTTTAAATTATGTATTCTTGTCCATTAGTTATAATATTGAGATTGCAGTAGCACTCCAAGGCCCCAGTCAGGATTGAGGCTCCATTGTGCTAGGTGTTGTGCACCCACAGAGGAAGACATGGTCCCTATGTTCTAGAATTTAATTAAGAACATGAGAACAGCCATACTAGGTCCAGACCAAAGGTCCATCTAGCCCAGTATCCTGTCTTCCAACAGTGGCCAATGCCAGGTGCCCCAGAGGGAATGAACAGAACAGGTAATCTATCCCTGTCTTCCACTCCCAGCTTCTGGCAAACAGAGGCTAGGGACACCATCCCTGCCCATCCTGGCTAATAGCCATTGATAGACCTATCCTCCATGTCATGCTCTTTTCAATTTTATAACCTCTAAAACAGAAATTATCAAGATGTTGGGATTCAAATTGCTCAGCTCCCATTGCAGGATGTCTCTTGCTGACAAGCATTCATCATATTTAATCACTTGGGATGTGATTGATTCCTATTTACTCCCAGAGCTACTGTAAAGGGGGGGGGGGAAATTTCTCCTCAACTGTTTTGCTTCCAGTTCTTTGGCTTCTGGTTTGGTTGTCACATGCAAGACACAAGGACTCTCCTCCATACTAATGCAGTTACTGGTGCTGAATTACCCCCAAGAAGAAGCTGCACTTCTTCCTCATGTCCAATATTAACTGTGATTCTAAAGTTGCCCGATGTTTCCCGTTATTCCATTTCAAAGTCACTCAAATGTTTCCTTGTTAAATGTCATCTCAGTCAGTATCAACTCCTTTGTTGAGTTTTTCTCCTTCTTTTCTTCTCCATGAAGTTTGACACAGTACGCATGATTTTTTCTATACCCGGGGTCCATTGATGAGTAATCTATGGTTCAGTGCTTTTTCAGGAAATCCAGGCAAAGTTATGGACTTTCTCTTTTTTTGCATTAAAGAACTGTAGACTTTCAAATTAAGAGATTTACCAAATCTGGAGCAAAACTATTTAGCTCTATCATAGCTTAAAAGTCTGTGTTACGCATACGAGAAGGTGATTTTTCATTCCAAGCATAACAACACCGAGTTAAGTGATTTAATCAAGTTGGACCCAATAAAACTCCTCTTCACTTGCAACAGTCTTGCAGTTTGCTCCTTTTTCCTCCTCTCGCAACTGCTTTGAAATATTATAAAAGTGAAAAGTGCAGCTCCAATTTCAGAATTCAGTGTTGTTTTGTTTATCCCTTCTTTAATTACAGGTTTTTTTCCAACTCTTTTCTTGTGTTCCATCTCAAAACAGCCTGATGTTTTTTAGAGGACATTACTCCACCCTGGTGTTTTACCCTTCAGTTTCCCTTCCAATTCTCACATGAGTTTTTCATTAGAGGTTTCTTAAGTATGAGATCCATACAGCCCACTTCTCTCCCCCCCCCCCCCACCGCAAAAGCATAGGATCTAATGGGGGAATGGAATTTATGAAGATAAATGAGTACCACAGAGATATTTTGGTGAGACATTTACCCTCTATGCAACTATCCCTTCATCACACCTTTGAGATTGCCTTTGTGTGCTTGTACTCATTATTACAGTCAATCTTTTTTGCTCTTGTATTTCAGTATCTGACTTAAAAGGTACCATTTTAAATATCCATAGAAAAAAGAGGCCCTTAAGAATTTAGCACACACTAAAATTATCCAAACAGTAAAAATATTTACCCAGAAGCTTCTAACCTTCTGAAATTCAGAGATTAAAACCTTGTCCCTTTGGGGCATTTGAGAGATTGAGGTTGATCTTATTTGGTGTAGATACTGATTTAATCATAAAGACATGCTCAGATACTATGATGTTGGGCACAAATATAAGAATCTAGACAAAGAGCAGACTGAGAAAAGGAAATCTCAGTTGCCAGAGGCATGAGTCCTAGAGAAACAGTCAGGCAGCCAAATATTAGCAATGTATAAATAAAGCATTTTGATCTCTTATCTCTACTCTTTGGCCCAGGCTTGGAAAATAAATGCTTTTTTAAACAAAAGCCATTCTTACAGAAAGGTTCCATGTCGGACACTTGTTTCCAGATTTACTGTAAACAGCAAGCCACTTCCAGGAGAAGTGTCAGATGTTCCTACATGGATTCTGCTTCACAGCCTCTATAAAAAGGTGAAGGCTGACAGAGGCCATGATAATGTGAAGGAAGCAGATCTGGATTGCTGTACTATGGTGGAGTGTCTTAGCCTCTTTCAGGGCTGTTTTGACGGTGGTGAAGTGAAGACATATGGTGAACTTGTCCTTTTATTTGAGTTGGGTACACATTTGTTTGTGTTTTATTTTAACTTCCTTTGAACTTTTAGCGGGTGGCCACACCAGACACCTGCAACAAAGTGCAGAAGCTGCATTTGGAAGTTTAGTGTTAGGTACACGTAGGTAGCGTGAACACTGGCTGAGAAATAGGAACCCTCTTCTAGCTCTGCAACTGACTTTCTCTGTAATTTTAGGTGAGGCATTTAGCCCTGCTGCATCAGTTTCTCCTGTTAAATGATACCACCTGCTTCCTAGGAGTGTTGTGAGGGTTAATTAATGTTTATAAAACTCTTTGAAGATGGAATGTGTTATTTAAGTGCTGTCCTCATTCTCAAATCCTTGCTATTTTCCAAAACATCCATGCGGTTTTTCTGGCACTTTCCTTGATGAGGAGTGTAAACAAAACCAGAACTAGAATTTTGCACATAGAATAAGAGATGCAGATCCCATTCTGCCTGTGTGTATAGCTCTACCCCTCACTACCATTTCTCAGACTCATCTAAGGTATTACTTGTGGGTCTTATCCCCAGCCTCTTTTCTGAGAGGCAGAAATAATTGCATATATCTAAGGACAATATGTATTCTGTTAAGTTTGAGGAAAAAGAATAGCTTGACTCATTAACTGTAACAAAGTATTCAGTAATCCCTGTATAATACTGTAAGACCCTGAGTTGGACTGATATTTGATTTGCATTTATAAGAATGAATATACAAAACAAGTGCCTATCCAAAGCCATGCATTACACTTCTTTAGAAACACAAATTGGAACACACACATCCAGGAGCAACTTCCACTATAAATAAAGGAGGGAAAATACCCCTAAATACTACCCCCTCCAGCAGCACTTCCTCGCTAGAAACGTCTCTAAAAATGTAGAATGCCCTGAAGGTCAATAAATTTGGCTATTTTGGACCAAAAAGGGGAAATGAAAACTCCTCAAAGTATATGCTGCTAGCAGCTCCTCGTCTCTTACATCAAGGAGGGGCTAGCATATCTGCTGAGCTCAACTGCAACAAGTATAGCATGGGGGAGAGGTGGTCTCAGGTAGACACCTGCATTTTGCAGAATGAATTCAAAACTAGCAGCTGTCTTCAAGCTTAATGCATTATTAATGCCACACATGTACATCTTATCTCTACACACGTGTGAATATTATGGATTAAGATCTTCACTTACAGCAGGAATTAAATTTCTTATGTATGAATAATCTAATGCTTAGTGACATAGTCTGCTAACTTACAGCGCGTACATAATAGAGAATTAATTTTCTGAGAATTTACCAATTGTTAGTGAGTTTTTACTTTCAAATGGGCACTAAGATTAACATTTTAGCTACCTCAATGGGCACAGGCTATTTTTAAATTTATTAACATGTTGATTCATTTGATAACCATTTCTATGCTGCAATTTTTGTTGCTAAATATTGTCATTGTGGAATGGTTGCTTCAGAATATTAGAGAGTATTCTGGACTTGGGGACTGATCTCAAGTTCTTTTTAAGTCACTGAGAGTCTTTCCATTGATGCCAGTAGGCTTTGAACTGGGCCTTTGAGCCTTGTGTGCCCCCTGCATAGGAGCCGAGTAATTGCAATTAAAGGAAATGGGAGTTACTTGCATCCTGCTGTGAATGAATAGGGCCTTGGGTTCCATTCCTGACTCTGCTGTCTGACCTTGGGCAGATCTCTTAGTCTTTCTTTTGCCATCTGTAAAATGGTGATATTCTTTGCTTGTCTTCTTAAGTGCTTTGCAGTCGTCAGAGGAAAGATGGCATATAAATTAATAATACAATATATACCTTTGTATATATAATTAATACTTTAGATATCTAGTTATGATATATTGTATTTGTGCATGTCCTTGCAATCCAAAGTTTAATAATACAGGACTAGCTAGATTTACCTTGGTAGAATCTGAAGTGCATCACCTGCCCCAAACCACCAGGACTTCGGGCACTCTAACTGCTACCTGTCCACTGATACGTTCTGACTGTTCAGTTTGTGCATGAACTGAACTAGCAGAGACTGAATGTGTCAAAGAGGCTGTGAACTGAGCACAGCTCAAAGTTGGTAGACAAAAAAACCTCCTTCAAGGAAGCAAGAAATCTCCTGAAACTCATCCAGCTCTTGTGGAAAAGATGCATTTCTGGCTGAAGTTCAAAGGAATTGCTGGTGAGCTTGAAGCTCAGATTAGCCTCGATATCAGTCCTAGCAAAACAAAAGTATCATACTCAATTGGGGGGTGGGGGGCGGCATAAAAAGTGTGTGGGGTTTCTATCAGCAATCTGTTACCTGCTCTCCAGTTGATAATTGTGCTGAAAAAATGATGCCTTCCAGATTTACAGTGGAGATCTTTGTCAGAAATATTTTTCTCTTTTGAGGTGGGGTGGGGTGGGGAGGGCCAATATACCACTCCCATTGTTCCAAGCATTTAGCTTTTAAACACGTGACTAGAACCTTTCTCCTGGTCAGGAAACGGGGTCCTTCCAAAGCTCTCTTCCCCCGAGGCCTCATAGTGCCACTCTTGTCTAAGTAATTTACATGAGACTTAAAAGAAAAGCTCTATTCGTATTCATGTGATTCTGCGCTGGGACTCTAATGTAACTACAGAGCGATTCCACTGAAGTTAGTGAAATTACTCCAGATTTCACCGATCTAAGGGCAGATTTGGCCGTGGGTTATGAGAGAATCCATTGCACTACTGACATTTCCTCCCTGTAGTCGTGGCCAAAATCCAGCTTGGGTAACTGACAATTTATCTACCTAGATTGCTCCTGCAGTTTCAAACAGAGAAGAGATTCTTCACTTTGCCTCATAAGAACTCTTGTGCAGTCTGGCTGGGGCACCTTGGATTCTGCAGAGGTGGCTGAGTTTCCTCGGCAGGTAAGTGACAACATACAGTGTGTACAGTACTTTAGGCTCTTTAGGATGAAAGGTGCTTGATGTATGCAAATCATTTATTAGTTCACCGATGGGCTTGCCAGTTCTATCTCCCTGCATTCAATATGTGCATGACCTATTCTGACTTCACCAGCCGAGCCCTTTCCCAAAACAGGTTTTAATGCACGCTCAACCCTTTTGCTAGTGTGGTTGGGCTGCCTTCTGTTTCTATATTTACCTTCCCATGTTGCACTGCTGATCAGAGAGACAGGAACTAATAAAAATACCTTGGAGCTTTCAGAAGACAGCCCCTCCTTGAGGATGTTCTTTAGTGAATCGTATGTACCATGAACAACGTGCCAGAGGTGAAACTTCAGGCCTAAGCATGCCAACCTGGCTCAGCCTCGGTGTTCATATCTCAGAGCCGCTGTCACTTTAACTTTACTGTTTCTCTCAGTGGTCTATTCACACTCTCCCGAGGAACTGTTGGTTTGAAAATGCAGAAGACAAGTTCATCGTATTTTCTGTTTCCAGCTCTGAATGGAATGAGTGGGACACCCCAGAGCGTTGGTACCAAACACAACTTGAAGTGGGAAGGGCCCCAGCATTCCGGTCACCTTGAACCCAGGCACTGTGCTCTGGGGCTGCGTCTCCATTGCTTCATTTTGTTTAATAGTTGAAGTGATACTGATTACCTATGGCGGGAGCGCTACCAATCCGCTTTTGGCTGGGGCCTGAGAGAGCTTGTGACCTTCAAGTGGGCATCAGAGTCAGCTCTATAGAAGAGCTTATTGTTTGCCTAATAGTGTCAACCTGATGCTATGCTGCAAATGGCCTAAAAATACATTGAATCAATTGTCTCCTTGAAATGGAAAATGAGAAACATTTGTGTAATCATTTAAGAAGTGTCCTGTGGCCTCAGCATGTGACTGGGAGTCAGAGATTCCTGAGTCCTAACACTGGCTCAGTCCGTGTCTTGAACAAGTCAGTCTACCCTCTCTGCCTCTGCTTCCCCGCCTGTACAATTGGGGGCAATACCTGCCTCGCAGAGGATTAATCGGGCGATTAGAAAGCGGTTTGAAGATAAGTGCTCTGTTGCTCACAAGCTAAACTGTAGTTTTAAAAAGTCATAGTAACAAAATGAGGGAATACAAACTATAGACGTGCTCTATGAAGTGCTATAACAAGGTGCAGCCTGAAAGATCCCTCATTAAGACACCGGGGACAATCTGCTGTATCCAACAAATATATAAGGGCCTTCGCCAGCTATTTAAAAGTATGAATACTGAGCTCTTTCCAACTCCTTTTTAATTCCATTATGACATCCCCCCTTTCTAAACTGGCAACATTTTCATCTGCCACTAGTGTGACATACTGGGGTGCTATCCAGAGCAGTGGGGGACTGTCACCTTTGCCCTGCAACCTGGGGTGCCTTGCGAAGCACTTAACGTTATAGAGGGGAAAGTTTATAACTGCTCCCACAATGCTGCTGTACACATTTTACCATGATATTACTGATCAGCAAGTTATGAATTTTCAAAGGATGCCTCATAGGCATACTTTATACACAGATTATTAAAGTAGGTTGTAGGTGTGAATACAGGGGTGCATTCCATCACAACTAGATCCTGCCTCTCTTTCGGACCCTTCTTTCCAGCCCAGATACCTCCTCGCTCACACAAATTGTAGGCCTGATTCTCCACTGCCTTACACACTGTGTAGTTATTTACCCCTGTGAAAAGCAAGAACAAAATGCTACCAAGTCAGAACAGATGCAGAGATGTAAATAACACTGGGGAAATCAGTACCAACATGCTCTTTGGCTCCTTTTATCACTTTCATAAATTCATAAAAATCCTGGGTTGAATCAAGCAAAATAAAAGTCCCATCCACTCAAGGAGTACTCCCATTGCATGGTTGGACGTAGTCTCCTTACACGCTTGCTGAGTCTAAAGAAAGTCACTTCTCCTGGGGCCTGGTTCATTAACAGAAAGGGCCTTCCAAACTATATTACGTATGAAACCCTGACCTAAGCCTTCTCAGGCTTGGCTGCTTCTCTTTTTTTTATAGGAGAGCTCTGGTCTACAGCTGCTCTTAGGGTTCCTTCCCTCAGGAATTTCTGTTCCGTTCTCTCCCACACAGCGCTGACATGTTCTGTGATGTTAACCCTTAGAACATGCATATTCCCCCAATGGTTCTAACCTGAGGGATGGAGCCAAAGTGAACTCTGCTGCGTTCCTCATCCTAATCTGGCCCCCTCTCTCCCCTGAGCAGAACAATTCCATTCCCATCTCTACTGGCCACCTTCTCCCTTCTGATGATTACCAGCAGGCAAAGTCCCCTGTCCCAGCAAACCTTCAGCCTCCTCCATGCTGCAGAGGTTCCTGTTAGTGCCCACCACCCCCACACCACCACGCATGTCTCATCCCTTGTTGGCTCTGGGCCAACAGGGGAGATGGACCCAGCAAGAAGGCAGGCAAGAAAAACATAGGAAACTAGTGGGGCTAGTGGGGATATTTTCTTTCTTTCTTCCCAGCACAGCCCACTCTAACTGACCCACGCCTGCCCCTCATAAACAAAACCCAAAGCCCTTGGGAACAGGCCAGAAGATTAGCCAAGATTGTAGGGTTTGATATTAAATATGAACTTCCAGATGAGTCTTGCTCCCTATGTATGTTTAAGACTAAAAGTTCAGATAATCAGCCAAACCCTCAACGGTTTGGCTGATCTGAACCAAAACCTTTGACATTAACCCTTGGCAAGCTGGAAACACAAACACATCTAAATTATACTGTCTTGAGAACCAGTCCATTTGTTCTTCCAAGGGCAGAAGGGAATATTGTGATCATCTAGTCTGATCTCTCTTGTATAACACAGGCCATAGAACTTCCACAAACTAATTCCTTTTGGCCTATAGCATATCTTCTTTTTTTTTAAATCCAATCTTAATTTTAAAATAGTAATGGAGAATCTCCACCATGAAACTTGATAAATTGTTCCAATGGTTAATTATCCTCACTATTAAAAATTTACACTTGATTTCCAGTCTGGATTTGTCTAGCTTCAACTTCCAGCCATTGGATCTTGCTATACTTTTGTCTTCTAGTCTGAAGAGCCCTTTATCAACTATTTGTTCTCCATATAGGTACTTGCAGATGTGATCAAGTCACCCCTTAATCTTCTCTTTGTTAAGCTAAATAGATTGAGCTCCTTGAGTCTATCATTGTAAAACAGATTTTCTAATCCTTTAATCATTCTTGTGGCTCACCTCTGATCCCCTTCCAATTTTCAACATTGTTCTTGAATTGTGGTCCCCAGAACTAGACACAGTATTCCAGCAGCAGTCTCCTCAGTGCCAATTACAGAGGTAAAATAACCTCTTGACTCCTACTCAAGATTCCCCTTTTGGCCACAGCATCACCCTGGGTGCTCGGGTTCAGCTGATTATCCACCATGAGCCCCAAATCCTTTTCAGAGACACGGCTTCCCAGGATAGTGATCCCCATTATGTAAATTTGACCTGCATTCTTTGTTCCTATTTACAGTTAGCCATATTAAAATGCATATTGTTTGCTTGTGCCCAGTTAACCAAGCAATCCAGATCACTCTGTATCAGTGATCTGTCTTCATTACTTACCATTTCCCCAATTTTTGTCATCTGCAAACTTTATCAGTGATTTTGTGTTTTCTTCCAGATCATTGATAAAAATACTAACCAGCATAGGCCCAAGAAGCAGTCCGTGTGGGACCCATACCATAAGCATACCCACTTGATGATGATTCCCCATTTACAGTGACATTTTGTGAGTTTTTAGCCAGTTTTTAATCACATCTATGTAATGTGCTCTGTTAATTTTGTATTGTTCTAGTTTTTTAATCAAAACATGAGGTACCAAGTCAAACACCTCACAGATGTTTAAATATATTACCTGAACACTACTACCTTTATCAACCAAACTTGTAATCTCATCCAAAAAAAGATATCAAGTTAGTCTGATGGAATCTTCTTTCCATAATCCCATGTTGATCAGCATTAATTATATTACCCTCCTTTAATTCTTTATTAGTTGAGTCCTGTATCAGCCACTCCATTATCTTCCCCAGGATTGCTGTCAGACTGACAGGACTTTAACTATTTGCAGCGTTGTTGTAGCTATGTTGGACCCAGGATATTAGAGAAACAAGGTGGGTGAGGAAGAAAGTTAATGTTATATGAACAGTTACACAGATGATCCTGTTTCCCTTTTTAATAAAAGGCCTAGTGAGTGAAGTAATGTCTTTTATTGAACCAATTTCTGTTGGTGAAAGAGGCAATTTTTTGGAGCTACACAGAGCTCTTCTTCAGTTTATATGTAACATTTAGAAATGCTGAGGATGTTTTTGTACTGGCAGCATCAAATCTCCAATTTACATTGAGTGCCTATGCTGAAGTCCCACATGATATCACAGCTTTCCCCCCCCCCCCCCCATACATTACAGATAGGTGCACAAGGAAGTGGTCATCTTGTTCCTTCGTGTGATTTGATGGTGTGTAGCAGACAACTAATGCCCCATCTTGTGCTTTATCTGTTAGGACATTGATCCATAAGCATTCCAGATAATTTTCTTCCAGTTTGTCAGTGACTCAGAAACAGGTAATGCCAGTTGTGATAGAGTGCCATTCCCTCACCCCTTTGCCAACTCAATCCTTCGTAAGTAGGTTATAACCACTGATTTTAACATTCCAATTATGTGAATCATCCTACTGCCCAAATAAGTACCTAGGGCCCACGCTGAAGTCCATGGTGCTGTGGCTTCACTGTTACTGGTACCTATGCTAGTTAGAGTAAAACTAGCTCAGGTATGTCTACATATACTGGACCCTGTGATTACATACCCACAGTTCCTGCCCTAAGGAGTGTACAATCTACAAGGAAGTTGTAGACAAGACCAGAGGCACTGGGAGATCCAAATTACAAAGTAGATGTTGACTTAGAAGGTTTATATATATACTGTTTGTGTATTTACTGAAAACTTTCAGTGGTTGTGAGCTCCACAGAAATAGTGCATCTTTAGAAGGCTTTGAGGGCCAGATCCTCTGCTGGTATAAACTGGTGTGGCTCTGTTGATGTCAGTGAAGCTGCATCATTTTACACCAACTGAGAGTCAGGCCTTGGACATTTTCTCTCTGCTTTGTGATGAAAGAGAATGCCACATACTGACAGAACTCCAAGATTACTGGTGTAAAAGCAGTGCTTACCATCACTGAATATACAGTGTGCTGCAGAAATCAGAATACAGCTTCAAAGCCCCCTTCATACATTGATCCACACTATAAATGACAGCAATCAGACCAAATACAGGGAAAGAACAAGTGGAAAGGTATATTTACTTTCCACATTTAATTACTAAAAAGCTTTCTATCAAACTAACCATAGCCCGGAAGGCGTGGTATGAGGTAACCTAGGGCAGTGTTTTTCAAACCATGGGTTGCAACCCACTAGTGGGTCACGGCATGTAAGGTGCTGGATAGCCTTGCTCTGGGCAGCACCGCCGACTGGGACGTTAAAAGTCCCGTCGGCAGTGGTGCCCAGCTAAGGCAGGCTAGTGCCTACCTCTTACAATGCCGCACTATGCCTCAGAAGCAGCCAGCAGCGGGTCTGGCTTCTAGGCAGGGGGGGCCACGGGGCTCCGCGTGCTGCCCTTGCCCCGAGCACTGGCTCCACACTCCCGTTGGCTGGCAACTGGGGCAGGGGCGGTGCCTGAAGGTGAGAATCGCACGGAGCTGCTTGGGCACCTCTGTCTAGGAGCCAGACCTGCTGCTGGCCACTTCCAGGGCACAGCACGGTCCGCGGTGCATCCCAGCTGCGACGCTGATCGGGAGCCGCCAGAGGTAAGTCCGCGCCCCAGTCCCCTGCCCCAGCCCTGAGCCCCCCAAACCCGGAACCACTTCCTGCACCCCAAACCCTTCATCCCCAGCCCCACCCCAGAGCCTGCACCCCCATCCCAGAGCCCTGACTCCCTCCTGCACCCCAACTCCCAGCCCAGAGCCCCCAACAAACCTGGGGCACCTCCTGCACCCCAAACACCCATCCCTGGCCCCACCCCAGAGCCTGCACCCCTAGCCCAGAGCCCTGACCCCCTCCCGAAACTAAAGTGAGCAGCTACAACTCCAGATACACACGGGGAGCAGCTCACTGTCCTGTCCGAGGAAAAAAAAAACACACCTTAATGTAACCCTTCTGCCCCTCTGAGTTGGCAGTAACAAGGGCCGGGTTCAGTATCTAGGGGTTCCGTTTCAATAACGCAATGCAAAACCGGTTCGAGCCCCCACCCAGTGACCTGGGACAATTACATACCACCCCCGGGCACCTCTAGGAGGCAATACTTCCCCTCTCGCAAGCACAGAGTCAGAGAGTAGCAAAAGCCTTTTAATAAAGGAGGGAAACAATGCGGCATTATGTTGGGGAAACACCACAAACAGGATTCATAACACAAACCATGAGCAAAAGACCCACCCCCAAGTAAGTTTGGCAGAGTCCTTTTTCCCTCAGGGTCTTAAGTCCAAACACCCCAAAGTCCAACAACCCCAAAGTCTCTGTCCCTGGTCAATGCCGCCCCAGAGTTCAAAAGTTTATCTGCAGAGTTTTACCCCCCCAGCCTGGGCGGAAATTGGGGGGGCACACGGGATGTTAAGGGGCGCCTTACGTGGTCCGAGGCCGACTGCCCCACCTCTCCGTGGAGTTCTGCTGCCGCCTTTACCACGAATGGCTCCGCTCTACCAGCCGCGCCGCGCCGCTCCACTCTGCTCCTCCAGCCGTCCCCACAAACTGCTCCGCTCTGCTCCCCGTTCCGTGGGCCGCTCCAACCGTCCCACAAACTGCTCAGCTCTGCCAGCCGCTCCACTCCACCAGCCATCCCATGAACCACTCCAGCTGCCCCCGCAAATGGCTCAGCTCCGCTCCGCTCGCTGTTCCATGGGCCGCTCCAACTGTCCCACGGGCCGCTCCAACCGTCCCACAAACTGCTCGGTTCTGCCAGCTGCTTGGCAATATATCTTCAGGCTCCCCCACTGATTAACACAGCACTCATTGATCTCAGCTCAGCAATTTTAGCTCTTTTAGTGATTTCAGCTTGTAGTAGGGGAGCCCCAGTGCGGGTGCACCATTGGCCCAAAGTGAATTCAGTTCAGTAACTTCTAGCTAGACTCCTAATGGAAGGAAACTTAGCTCTGCTATTCAACAGTGGAGAGAGGAAGTAGTGCAATTGGTGTTCCAGGCCCTCAAAAGGGGCCCATACTATCAGGTACACATACCTGTCCCTAACCTCTCTCAATTCACTGGGTTTTGTAACCCATGCCCCTTGTCTAGCTAGTGCTACTTAGTTACTGGTGAGTCCCTCTGTCATACAACAGTTCCACTGGCCTTGATTCACAGAATCAGGGTAACAACACTTTATTCTTCCTGCCCCAATAACAGAGAAACTGGGGATCCCACACCAGCCAAAGTAACCACTTTCAGTTGTTGTTGTCCCAGGCTAGGCGGGTGGGTGTGCCTATGCAAACAAGATCAGCCCCTGAAGTTCTTTTCCACCCTCGCCATAATTCACCACCAGATGTCAGGGTAGAGCTTATCCTGACTCTGCTTACATTAAGTTTAGGGAAAAGTGATGCACTCAATAAAAGCAAACAAAGGAACCCATTGCAAGCACAGAGCCAGATGAGCAGGTATGGGACTTGATTTAAGAACCACCTTTCAAGAGTCAGCATGTTGTATGGGTTGAACGATGCCTAGAGAGGATAATTGTTGTTTAATCTCTGCTTTGCTTTACTGTCTATAATGATCAATGTTTATCTTTTAGCACAGTCTGAGGAGAGAGTGAAATACAAGCCCTGCAAGTCTCCATCTCTTCTGCCTGGTTTGAACCTTTTTTTCCCCCCCTGCTCCATGACACCATTCCTTTCTTTCCATCCTTCTGGACACTAAGATTCCCTGTTGAGACACACTTCAGATTGCTTTCCAGAAGTGTGTGGCTTGTAGAATAATAGGGGAGAAAGGACTCAGCAAAAGTTACTTCTCCTTGCTGGTAACCATAGGATAATAGCCTTCAATCTATATACACACTATTGCAAAGCAATGAATCTACACCACCTTAAAATACATTTGCTTGCTGCTTATTCCTTGGTTTTAAATGGTGCATATGAATGACTGAGGTAGGCATAAGTGTAAACTCAGGTGTCTATACACAGTGATCCCTTAAAAACTGTCCACTTGGCTTAGATAGCTAGATCAAGTGAGATAAGGTTAAATGTGGAACACAAGTTTTTTTAGTGTGGCCAGGTAGAGCATGTTGGCCTGAAACAGTTTTAAACCATGGTTAAGGGCCATGGTAGGGAACTTGGTTTAAATGTAGTTGCGAGCCCAAACCATATGTAATCGCTCCCTGGACATTGATGAGCTTGCTACGGCCTTGGCAAAGAGCTTTGTGTTTTAGCTCAGGCAGTAGAGGCTCATGCATTTAGCTCAAGGGGTCCCAGGTTTTATCCCGACAATGACAACCAAGGTAGATGGCATTACACGTTTATTCCTGTATCGCACCTTTTCACCTAGCCACAGCGGGGAGCAAAAATGGCTGTGACAGATGAAGGTATGTCTGTGTCAAATTGTGAACTCCATTTTGTTTGGTGAACATCATTTTCATTGTAATCATCCCTCAGTTCTGTAACTTCCATGTTGGGTTAAGTCTTCAAGGTGGTGGTGATGAAAATCAGTCAAATCTTGACTAGGGTTACCATATTTTAATTTAAAAAAAGGACACTCCACGGGGCCCTGGCCCCGCCTCAACTCCACCCCAGCCCTGCCCCTTCCCCGCCCCCGCCCCTTCCCCAAAGTCCCCGCCCCAACTCCGCCCCCTCCCCTGAACGCTCCGCCCCCTGCTCCTCCCCCTCCCCTGCTTCCCACGAATCAAATGTTCGCGGGAAGCCTGAAACAGGGAGGCAGCAGGTAAGCTGGGGCTGGGGCGGGGCGCGGCGCGGCCCAGTCCGGCCTCCCGGCCAAGCGGCTCCCTCTGGCAGCCGGCCGGCCCAGGCCAAGAGGCTCTGGCCCTGGTGTCTCCCGCCCGGCTCGGCTCGGGCCCTGGGGCGCCGGCCCCCGGCCGAGCACCGCCGGCCCAGCCCCAGCCCCGGCCGAGCACCGCCGGCCCCAGCGGCCCTGGCCGAGCACCGCCGGCCCCAGCGGCCCTGGCCGAGCACCGCCGGCCCCTCCCTCCCTATTTTCCTGGACATGTCCGGCTTTTTGGGATTTCCTCCCGGACGGGGATTTGAGGCCCAAAAAGCCGGACATGTCCGGGAAAATCCGGACATATGGTAACCCTAATCTTGATCAGGTCAGTCTATTCTAGACACTGTGTGCTTGTGCCAGGGAGCGGGAAAACCTCAAAGTGCTCAAATAATGAGAGAGCCATCAAGGCCATCAACATTGTGTGACTCTTCCCCACTGGAACAATAGGGATTTTTTATTGGCAGGGCCTTTGACTTTGAATAGACTCTGTAAATAGAAACTTTACAGGGAGGGAGGAGGGAACAGGAAAGCCTCCCCTCCTCCTTCCAGCAAAATCACATAGGCAGAAATGAGACAGAGATGGTTGTAAAAGGTGGCTGCTTTTCTAAGCAGGGGACCATCTCATTGCCATATGTAAGCAGACCAGGCTGGAGAGAAGAGAAGGCAGAAAAATGACTCTGCCTCGCCTAAGGATGTTGACTTGAACCTGACAGGGTGAGATCAGATGCCGGGGTGGGGAAGGGGGGGAAGATATGGGACAGACACTGCATTCAAGATGAATTATTAACAATAGATCTGTAACTCTCTTGTGCTTTTTAAAGAGTAAAGACAATGGTTAGGAAATTCCTTTGCTAAGCCCGTGTTATCTGGCTTTGCTGCCAGGTTGACCCTGAAGGGCATAACTGGGAACCCAGAGCTCAGACAGACAGATGGACTCTGGGGGTATGAGTGAGTCATTGGGGAGGGCTGTGGCACTGGTTCTGTGGTATCAGGCAGCTCAGCTGCAGGGTCCTACTACCCAAGAAGGTTGTCAGACACAGGGCCTTCACCTGGAAGGGTGCCTGGGTGACCTGAGCTAGGAACAGTGCCCAGTCACCAGGGCCTAGAAATATGTTGGAGTCAGAGGTTGGATCCAATTGCAATAGATTGCTGTCTATCCCAAGAGTGGAGCTGGGCCAGGTTGTGACAAAGGCATTTCCAGCCGTGGCCAGAACATGCTATAAGAAAACAAATAATTTCTTTTAAATGTTATCTAACTTTTTGGAACTCAAAAATAAAAATATCAATTCAGATTCTGGGGGAGATTTATTTGGGATCAGTGGTAGGACCAGTTTATTGATCCTTAGTAGTTAGATGGTCAAGTGACTTACTGGCTCCAATGGAATAGAAAGACTTTGGCAGAAGTTAACTACAAGGCACAAAGGAGTACAGTAACTCCTCACTTAAAGTCATCCCGGTTAATGTTGTTTCATTGTTACGTTGCTGATCAATTAGGGAACATGCTCCTTTAAAGTTGTGCAATGCTCCACTCTTACGTTGTTTGGCTGCCTGCTTTCTCCACAGCTGGCAGCCTCCCTACGCCCCTCCCTCTCCCCACAGAGCCTCCTGCCCGCCGGCAGACCCCGCGGATCAGTGCCTTCCCCCTCCTCCCCCTGCTCGCGGCAATCAGCTGGCTTGCGGCATTTAGGAGGGAGGGGGGAGGAGCGAGGACTCAGTGCACAGGCTCCCCCTCCCTCCCCTGCCCCTGAACACCACAAGCCAGCTGATTGCCCTGGGCAGGAGGCGGGGGGGGCAGGGGGATCCTGCGCGCCAAGTCCTCGCTCCTCCCTCCTGCCTCCTAAACACTGCAAGCCAGCCGATTGCGCCGGGCAGGAGGGAGGGGGAAGGAGCGAGGACTCGGCGCGCCTCCCCGTCCCTCCCCTGCCTCCTGCCCGCAGCAATCAGCTGGCTTGCAGCGTTCAGAAGGGAGGGGAGGGAGAGGGGAGGAGCGAGGATGCAGCGTGCGAAGTAAAGGGGAAGGAGATGGGGGGGGGAGAAGAGGTGGGTCAAGGGTGGGGGCTTGGGGGAAGGGGTGAAGTGGATGGGCCGAGGGTTGAGCCCCCTGCCCCCAGCAAAGTCAGTGCCTGTGCTTGCAAGAACAGCAAGAGGAGCAGCCGGACAATCCATCCTCTTCGACTCTCTGACTCCACCACCTCAACCATGCTTCATACTCAGCAGGGATGATTGTAGTATTAAATTGCTTGTTTGAAATTGTTTAAAATGTATATAATGCCTTTTGTCTGGCAAAAAAAAAAAAAATCCCTGGAACCTAACCCCTCCTATTTACATTAATTCTTATGGGGAAATTGGATTCGCTTAACATCGTTTCATTTAAAGTCGCATTTTTCAGGAACATAACTACAACGTTAAGTGAGGAGTTACTGTAGTTATCTCTAACTCTGGTGGGTCTTGACAAGCATGTGGGATCTGAAGCTCTGGGCTGGCCTAAGGGGTGGGCCACCTGGGCAACCACCCAGGGGCGTCATGGTGAAGGGTCTGCCGTGCAGCAATGTAGAGGTGTGCGCCGCTGGTGTAGTCAGAAACTGCTCCCGGCTGGCAGGAAAGTGCTGCGTGGGAGGTGCCCAGATTTCTCCCTGCTTCCTCCCGATGGAGGAACATGGGGAGTGACACTGATGCACAGATACTGCTCTTGCCCCCTCCCCCCCCGTCCCCAGCATTCCTCTGTGCCTCCCTAGGGAGCTGTAAGGTGGGGAGCGAGGAGCAACACCAAGCACTCTGCGCATCCAGGTCAGTTTCCCCACCTGAGCTGTGCTGTGAGGCAAGCTTCAGGAGCTGCTGCTCTCCTGCCCTCCCCTTACACAGCCCAGGTGAGGAAAGTGGCCTGGATGCAGGGAGCGCCTGACATTGCTCCTCGTTCCCCCCACACACAGCCCCCTAGGGGTGCATGGAGGAGCAGTATTCAAGGGGGGGAAGCAAGCAGCAAAGCCAGCTACTCCCTGAATTCAGGTCAGTTTCCCCATGTGGGCGCAGGAGGGCAGGTGCAGGGGTTAGGGGCAAAGGAGGAGTGGGGAGCCTGAGAGCCCAGAGGGGCCAGGGGCAATGGAGGGGTGCCATGCCCCAGGGGGTCAGGAGCACCAAAATACAAGTTCACTAAGGGTGCCATGTTCCCTAAGGCCAGCCCTTGGAGGCTCAAACTATTTGCTGATTGGAAGTCTCTAAATTCATCAATATTGTTTTGTGGAGAGAACCGGCAGGAATTCCTCCATATGGATTTGATGTGGGGTTATGGAAATCTGCATTGTAACCTGATAGAATTGCACAACCTTGATCACTGATGAATAGAAAAATAAGGCTGCTCTTCTTTCCTCCTCATTCAGTGTCAGTGGAACACTGCCCACAAATTCCTTGATGTTTTTCATTGTTGAATTTTGTTGGCATTGTTTTATTGTAATCTGTGACCTAAATCTGCAGCCCTTGTGTCCCCATAATCTGGTACTCTTCCCACAATGAAGGGAATCGGGATGGTTGTGGTTCAATTAATCAGCAAACGGGTAGCATAACTAAACTCTGCGCTGCCAAAAAAACAAAACAAAAAACCCTACTAATTGCAAATAACTGGGACATTCAAGAACTACTGTCTGCCAGAGAGGAAGAGAGCACTTGAGATGTTAATTTTGAAAGGGAGGTGAGTCCACATCATTTGCAAAAAATAGATAATGTATGCAGTAATGTTGGCTAATGTATCCAATGCTGAGTCAAAATATAAATAGAATAGGCCCAGTAGCAATGCAGAAGCCTTTGGCACCCCTCACAGTAACATTGGCAGTAACCAGATTATTGCCCTTGTAAGTAGTTTAAGTGAAGGCAGAGGGTGGGAAAGCCTACGCTAATTCCAACAAAATCCACGGCTTCTAGGCTAACATCGTGGAAACCAAAGTGGATCATAATCCAGTTAGAATTTAAGACTACAAAAGTAGATGTAGTTACAGCACTGAGAAAGTAGGTGGCAACAGTAGAAGCTCAATTTGTTCTATAAAATCTAGCCACAGGCCAAAAGTCTAATCTCTGCACACTGTATCTCAATTGTGGAGCTGATCTACTCACTGTGAAAAAATCTCCCATTGATGTAACCCTTCTGCCAGTGGAGTCAGCAGCACAAAGGGCTGGCTTCAATCAGGGCCGGCTCCAGGCACCAGCTGAGCAAGCAGGTGCTTGGGGCGGCCAAGGGGAAGGGGCGGCACGTCGGGCTCTTCGGCAGCAATTCGGCGGAGGGGCCCTGTCCCTCTCGGAGGGAAGGACCTGCCGCCGAATTGCCACCGAAGAAGAAAGCGGCGCGGTGGAGCTGCCGCCAATCGCAGCTTTTTTTTTTTTTTTTTTTTTTCCCCCCCGCTACTTGGGGTGGCAAAAACCCTGGAGCCGGCCCTGGCTTCAATATCTAGGGCTTCCTCTTAACACTACAAAACAGAATCAGCTCAAGCCGCCCTCCAAGTAATCTGGGAAAGCTAAACACTGCCCCTTGGGTGCCTCTAAGGGCTTGTCTACACCACGCAGCTTTTAGTGGCAAGGACAGCCTTGTTGCTAAAAGTCAGTATGCGTAAACGCTCTTTTTCAGTACTTTGTCGGCACTTTTGCCGACAAAATACTTAGCCACGTTCACACTGCCTCTTGTGTCGGCAAAACCTTTGTCTTCCCCGGGGGGGACTTTTTTAAGTACCCGTGAAAGACAAAAGTTTTGTCGACAACTTTGCAGTGTAGACAAGCCCTAAGAGGCAACACTTCCCCTCTCACAACCACTGTCTGTGTATAATAAAAGACAACTTTTTATTAAAAGGGAGAGGGAACCCAGCATTAATATTGGAAAACACTACAACCATGATGCAAAGGGATGTGACCATAAGCAAACACCCACCCCACACTAGGTTGGCCCATGTACTGTGCCTCAATTTCCCATCCTGCGGTATAAAAGTCTGATGAACAAATGTCCCTTTAACAGGCCACTCCCCCTTCCCTCTGCTGCACCCCACTCACAGTTAGTTGACTTTGGTCAGCAAAGAACCAGAGTTACATTCACATGGGTTCACCTCCCATCCCTGAAAAGCTGGGGGTGCCATGAAATGTAAGGGAAGTTCACAGTCAGTTCCTCTCATGTCCAGGCCTCCTTCCCAGGCCCTGGCTGCGAGCACTTGCTCTGACGGTGGCCACATGCCCTCATACTGTAAGTGGCAGTGCCCTTCTTCCCAGCGTCAGCCCCTCCATTGAGGTTCTGATCCCCCTCCAAATCTGACCTGCAAGGCCTCATGGCTGGTGGCATCTCCCTGCACTGGACTCTGTGCCCAGGGTCCCCTTGGCTCTCCCCAGCTGCTTACCACACTCAGCTCCCGACAGCCCCAGCCTCAGCTCCATTCTGCCTTAGCGCTGCTGCTCTGCCTCCAGGTCTGCTCGTCTGGTTCTGGCTCACATGGCTCCACTTCCCAGCTCAGCTCAGGCCCCTGCTGTCCCCTTAGCTCAGCCCAGCTCTGGCCCAGGCAGCTCTAGCTCACACGGAGGATGCCCCCCCCCCCAGCTTCTGACTCCCTCATTGGCCTGCCTGCCCTGTCAATCGGGCTGACCTTGAGCATTGGCTTGTCCCCATTGGCCCTGGGGACTGTCAGTCTCAAGGTCCTGATTTCTCATTGGCCCATTCCTTTTTATTTGGTACTGGGAGATGGCCAACCAAAAAGCCCCACTAAGTTTTAGTAAGGGGCCAACAGTCCTCTTACATTAGCAAAGATAGGGGGTAGTGTCATAACCCTGATCTGAGGGGAGGGGGCTGACGCTGGGAAGAAGGGTCCTGCTATCTAGAACCTGAGGGTGTGTGGCCACTGCCAGAGCAAATGTCTGACCTGTTGCAACCCTGCAGCACAGCCAAGGCCTGGGAAAGAGGCCTGGGATGTATGAGGAACAGACGGTGAACTTCCCTTACATTCCATTGACGGCTGTTTGTGGTTTCCCTGTGCCCACAGAGCGGAGTTATGTGTTTTCCGTTAACCTCTTCCATTTTTTTCCTTATTTTTTTAATTAGTTGCTGTTTAAAAAATTGTATTTGCTTAGAACTATGTGTAATAATCAGTGGGTCAGGGAAACATCCAGAGCGGAGAGAGTTCCCCAGAGTGGAGACACCCTTGCTCCTTTCCTAAGTGACCGTGACAAGATTGGGGGTCAAACCCCACAGGAATCCTGGGCCCAGGCTTGTCAGGATTACAAGGACTCTTCCAAAAGAGTGGAAGGGGAGTCCTTGAGGTCAGGCAGGCCTCTGCCATCCAAAAGACTGGAATGGGAGGCCTCGAGGTCAGGCAAGGTAAAGGGAGTGGGAATGAGGCTCAGATACTTTTGCTAGCCAATTCCACTGGGGTAGCGTATAAGCCAGGAAAATTCCCCACACTAGCGGGATCTTTCCTCCGCTTACATTAAAGACAGCCTGAGTCTCAATTAGACTCAATCTCATGAAGCATAATATGAGATATTGGCCATTTAGAAAGAGGGCGATCCTTTGTGATTTTCTCTGAAGGAGAACTTTATTCTTCAAGCTCTGCAGAAGGAGAAACTTTCAGTTATGAAGACTAACAGAAAAAATGACCATTAATCATAAATCCTTTTTTAAAAAATTACTGAGTGCACCAGATCTTCTCAAGGTTCACCTCAGCCAATTTTTGTGTTAATAAACTATGCCTGAGCTGATTAAGGACCAAAAAGGCCTGAAACAGAGTGCTACATTTCTTAAAGGATCCATTTAAAAATGAAAGCTTACCTTAAACTAATTAACAAATTTACCTGCAAGTCCTTATTCAGTAGTCCAGGAGCAAGTGCCTTAAATTTGGGGAGGACACATACTGTGCTCTTCATATATAACAAAGAGGTTGATTTTCTGTTTTAAAGCTAAATTAATTGTGGAGCTGTGATTGGCATCTTCATAACACCGTAATTTATATGTGAGTTAAGTCTGTTTTTAAACTTAAATTGTTTAAGATATGCAAAGGCACAATACATAAACATAACCGTGAGCAAAAAGAGTGCAATTCTGTTCCTTGGCAGAACATAATATTATGCAAAACATGAGAGTTTAAATTTGCAAATGTACATTGGGATCCATAGAGATGAAGACACACTACTATTGTAGATTCTGAATGTGAACTGTGAAAGCATATTTGGAATAACAACTGTAATTTATTTCCCCTATCAGGTATTGTTGAGAGCTATTATATAATATCGTGACAGGTTCCCCCCTGGGGTGCCACCTAGAACTGGGGTACCACTGATCCCCCCTGACTCACCGGCCTGGTCTACACTACGACTTTAATTCGGATTTAGCTGCTTTAATTCGAATTAACGCTTGACCCGTCCACACAACGAAGCCATTTAATTCGAATTAAAGAGCCCTTTAATTCGATTTCTGTACTCCTCCTCGACGAGAGGACCAGCCTGGGCTCCCTCTCACACTGTGCTGCTGTGACAAGTTGCTAAACTTGCTCTTTCAATCAGCATACACACAGGTAGGGACACACCCAACTGTACTAACATGCACTAACAGGCTTTCTGATCAGCTGCTGTATGGGAAGGCTATAAAGCTAGGGCACTTACCAGCTTCTCAGGAGCACACCCCCTCTGGAGGGTAAACCCAAAATTATACCATTTTGCACTGCACAGAGAACTGTACAGTGTAAGCTCATAAAATTCGCCCTCTCCCTCAATGTGGAGAGAGATATGCAACAGCTTTCTGCCCCAAGTTATGATTTCCATGCGCTAGTTTTAGCCAAAACAAAAACAAGTTTATTAACAACAAAAGATAGATTTTAAGTGATTATAAAGGATAGCAAACTGATCAAAGCAGATTACCTTGCAAATAAACAAAAATGCAATCTAAGCTTAATATACTAAAAAGATTGGATATGAGCAGGGCCGGTGCAACCATTTAGGCAAACTAGGCAGCCGCCTAGGGCGCCTAGTGGTTGGGGGTGCCTAAAAGCCTGCTCAGGCGAGGAGGTGGAGTGGAGGTGAGCTGGGGTGGGGGTGGCGCAGGGAGGGCCGCCCGCAGTAACAGGGGGGGCGCACAGGGGAACTGCTCCCCGCCCCAGATCACCTCCACTCTGCCTCCTCCACTGAGCACACAGCCCCCACTCTAATTCTCCTCCAATCGGCGCTGCAAGCCTGGGAGGGGAGGAGAATTAGAGCGGCACCGGCATGTTCAGCGGAGGAGGCGGAGCCGAGGTGAGCTGGAGCGGGCTCCCCAGGCGGGGTTAGCTGCTGTGGAGGTGGGCTCAGATTCCGCATGGGGGGGAGGAGTCTCCCCAGGTGGGGTTAGCTGCTGCAGAGCGGGGGGCTCCCCAGGCAGGGCTAGCTGCCGTTGGGGGGGAGTCTACCTGGGTGGGTTTAGCTTCTGCGGGGGGGGGGGTCTCCCCGGGCGGGGTTAGCTGCAGAGGGGGGGTAGCTGCTGTGGGGGGGGGGTGGCGGGCTCCCTGGGTGGGGGGCGGGGTTAACTGGGTGAGGGGGGGGGCGCAAGGTGGAAGTTTCGCCTAGGGTGCGAAACTTCCTTGCACTGGCCCTGGATATGAGTAGCAAATTCTCACCCTAAATGATGATTTAAGCCAGTTGCAGAGATTCTTAAAGGGCAAGCTGCTCTTGCTTGCAGCTTAAAACCTCAGGTAGTCCTTTCACAGTCTAGAATCCCTCTAACTTGGGTCCAGCCCTTCCCCCCAGTTCTGTCCTTGTTTCTCAGGTGTTTCCACAAGTCTCCTTGGGTGGGAAGTCAGTGAAGAACCACAGTGATGTCACTCCTCTGCCTTAAATAGCTTTTCCATATGGCGGGAACCTTTTGTCTCCAAGCTTGGTTCCCAGGCCTTTCAGTTGAAAAACACTGGTATTTCAAGATGGAGTCCAGTACCAGATGATCTGGTCACATGCCCCTGTAGTGTTATAGCAGCCATGACACGGAGGCTGTTTGTAGCATCCTCAGGAAGGCTCCCCAGTGGGAGATTAGCTTCTTCTAAAACCTATTGTTCTCCCTAATGGCTCTTGCCAGCCAGACATCTAGACTGATTGCATTCTGCCGAGTGGGCGTTCCCCAGGTGTAAATGTATTTGTAATACAGATATATAGTCAATATTTCTAACTTCAGATACAAAAATGATACATGCATACAAGCAGGATAATCATATTCAGTAAATAATAACCTTTTCAATGATATCTCACATGCCTTACCTTGCACAAACTACATCATAATTATGCCATACTAATATCATAATATTACTATGAAGAATATGGGGCATAGTGCCACATATATAATATTTGTTTGATTGAATTCTCTTCCCCTCCTTGACTCCCCCATCTTATGTCACGTGACTTCATAGGCCATGATCCTGAAAATGCTTATACATGTAAATATTCCCATTTACTTCAGTGGGTCCACTCATGTATGTAAAGTTACTTGTTATGTATATAAATGTTTGCAGGCTCAGGACCTCTTAGATCATAAGATCACTGGGGCAGTGACCATGACTTCATATGTTTGTGCGTGTATCACCTAGCACAATAAGGTTCTAGTAAAGATGCTAATGTAATATAAATATTATTGTTTAAATAGTACCCCACATAGTACCAGTCAATTGTTATATCATAATCTTGTAATTTAGTCATTAATTTTATCATAAAGATATTGGGCCAAATTCAGAGGTGACAGAAATAGTGGTGTTGAATAGGTGTCAGTAAATTGATGTTACTTACACACCAAAGGTGCAAATAGGTAGTGTAGTAGCAAGACAGGCAACTAATACAGGAGTCTTGGAAAGTATACAATCATTCATTGCTCTTCTTGCTACACACCCTATTCTGTCACTGTGTTATATATATTGCTCCAATTTACACCCACTTACTGATGTTTAATGTGTCCCTCAATTTATGTTGCTTCTGTATTTGGCCTATTCGGTTTAGTACTGTAATAGTTACCAGCCATAAATGGTTTGGTTTTGCATGCTGATCCATCAGATGACATTTCTTATCGAACCCCTTAAAAGTTTTCTTCTATTTACACACATTGATAGCATCAGGCAGAAACTCAGCATGACTTTTCAAAAGATAGGTGATGTTTGTAGTGTGGAAAAATTAGCAGCGAAAAGTTAATGAGTTCTTCATTTGAACATGCAACCAAAATCTGAATATAATGTTGTACCGGCTATACTAGCATTAAAAGTAATAAGCAAAACAAAGAAGACATAGAAGCTTACCTAACTGTCTAGGAAACTTTTAGTGCACACCAACAACTAACTAGCGTGCAACACGTTAATGAGTTTTAGAATCACACCCCAGGAGTACACATTGCTGCTCTGTGTAGACATGCCCTCAGTTTACATTTCCTTTTCCTTTAGGGAGAATTAGAAACTTTACTCGTGAAGCTTTTCATTAAATACTAACCCTACCATATTGTTATGTACAGGGGACGAGAAGGATCTTTTGAAAGTGAATGCATATTTTTCACCTAGACAATGAAAATGGAAGATGTGTATTGTGGAAAATTTTACTTCCATTACAGTGAGTCAGCTATGAGGCCGTGTAAAGGGTTATGCTGCTTTCAAACACTTGGTAAATATGTTGTAATCTGAGACTGCAAAGGTCTTGTTCCTCTTTACACAGATTTGCTTACCTGATCCCCTGTAGGCTACTAGCAACATAATGTGCTAGCTGAAGATTGTGTTTGCAGTCATGTCACCTAGTGGAACACAAATATAAATGAAGAAAAGTCCAAGGGACCTTTTTGGTCTCTGTCAGACTAAAGAGTGTTGGTGCCCTGGTGTGGCGTGCCAGTGATTCTGGAGACGCACTGTATCTGTGCAGGGCTGTCTAGCTGTGGCAATTTAGATGAGGGAGATTTTGAAGTTTTAGTGAGATTTTTACATCGCTTTGAAACACACTGCATCATGGGTCATAAGAAGAGAGAAATACTTAAACAACACTGCTAAAAACAGAAGGTAAAGTAAGGTAGCCTCCCTTCCACGGAGACTTTGCAGGTCTGACTGTACTTGAAACTATTGTGCAATTGGTACATTCATCAACAGAATGTAAATCAACTAGGTATTACTACAAGAAGAATTTTTTGACCTAGAATTTATTATAAACAAAAAACTACATGAAGGTTGCAAAGTGCAGCACTCAAAGTTAGGAAATGCCAGAATTAAGGTGCTTGTACAACCTTAATTTGCTCCATGCCTCTTGCATATGCATTATGACACAGTCTTTAATTACATGATCACATACTACTTTTTCCACAGAATTCTTGCCTCATTCAGTGCACAGCATGGACAGTGCTCACTGAATGAGCAGCTATTCAATATTTTGTAGAGCTGGTCAGGAACCGGAATTTCTGTTTTGTGGGAAATTCCATGATTTTCATTTTTTTTTCCATTTTGAATTGTGATGAAATGTCGAATTTCCCATGAAATGAAATTGGTGAGAAAAAATGGTTTTAGGTCAATCGAAATGTTTCACTTTGATCAAATAAAATACTTTGTTTTAATTTTGACTTTTTAATTTTATTTTTATATCTGTAATTAATTTATTTTATAATTTATAATATAAAAAAGAATAATTTTTTTAAAAAAAAGTCTCAAAAAATGGCAACATTTTGACCTTATTAAAACTCTTTGTTTTGATTTTTTCCCCCTAAACAAAATGTTGTTAAAGTTTACACATTCCTGAGGAATGTGTCAATTTTGACAGATCAGCATTTTCTGATAGAAAAATGTTCCATTGGAAAATTTTAAGCCAGCTCTAATATTTTTATGACTAAAAGATATTGCTTATTGTTTGACTACACATATGGTTCGAGATTAAGAATATTCAAGAGACCAAATTTATTGTCTAAAGATAAAGCAATATGGTACAGGAAAGAAAGAGTTAATGCATCATCAATTCTTCTCATGAAGCGAATTCTCACAGTGTATTTCAGTTCACCTTATGCAGAAGGTGTGCTTCTCAAATTCCCTCATAAATTAACCTTTTATAAGATGGCTGTTTACGAGTTACACACCACTGTTCCAGTTACTCATAAACAGCCAGCTTGTCCCAGCTTTGTCCTTGGTGCCTCCCTCTACTTTCCCATCTTTTGTGTTGAATATTCAATTCCAAATGTTAATGGGAATGAAGATACTCCCTAAAACAAAGCATTCATACATCTTACATTATTTCCTTGTACCCAGTGTAGCTGTTTCATAACACTCATCCATCTAGCTTTTGACAGTTTTTGTTTGCCTAAGCCAAGTGCTGAAGCTATACTTGTCCTAGGGCATTGTGGGATATACGCTTTAGTATAAGTGAACAAGAATAAGCATAGTACAATTTAGCATGATTACCCGTGTGTGTATGTATTATATTAATACCATTCACATAATGCCTATTAATGTGTGTGTGTGTGGGGGGGGGGGTGCATAACCTATATTCTTTGGCTAACAATTTTGTTTTATCCCCATTGTTCAGTGTGTGGCCCCATGCCTTATTTATTGCACACTATTCAAGCCCTGCTCAGAAGACAGAATTATTAATTTCCTCATAGACTTTTCTATGAAGTTAATCACTCTAGTAACTGAGTGCTTCACAAATTTTAATGAATTTATTTTTCACAACACCCATGTGAGGCGAGGTATTATCCCCACTTCACAGAAGGGGAGCTGAGAAACAAAGAGATCAAGATCAAAAGTGCTCACTAATTTTGGGTGCCCAATTTAAGGACCCCAGAGTATGTTTTTTCAGAGTACTTAGCATTATATAGCACTGTATATGTTCAAAACACAGCCCCCATTGCCTTCAGATGCCAGGATAAGTGCTCAGTGTTTCTCAGACACCAGGTTCTTGAGTAGGGCATCAAGAAAATGAGAAACACACAGTTAGCGACTACCTGTGCAATGTCTGGTTTAAGTAACTTGCTCAGAATCACATAGGAACTCTATAGAATTGGCAGGGATAGAATGCAATTCTCCATGGCAGCATCAGCTGCCTTGTTCATGAGACCATCCTTTCTCTTCCTGTAGTTCCCTGCCTCATTCACTGCACCCCTTCAGGTTGTTATCTTCTTTGGAGCAGCCACTAGTTGCCAGCAGCGCTAAAAGTGGTCTGAAAAAACTGGAAGATCTATCATACTTTGGAAGCAGCAACTTTGATATGATAGTGCTTAGCGTGTGCCCCTCAGAGACCTGCCTTGATTGTAAAAGAACCCAACAACTTTTTTTGGCCATGTCTGACCCGCCCCTGGCAACACCTCTTCTCTCTCTTCTCCCCCCTCTCCCCCCCGAGGCTACACACACTTTAAGCATTGCTTGCCAGTGGGTTTCCCAGTTCTTTGTTGAAAGCAAAGGAATGTTGAGACTCTGGAATCTTGGGTTCCATTCAAGGCTCCAAAGGGAAGTGGGTTCTCTTGATCACAGATCCTTCTGCCCTTGCTCCTCCACCCAAGTCTCACCCCTTCTGCCTAGTCCCCTTAGCCTTGGTTCCCTACTTCCAGCCCCCCTTGCCCAGTCAATTCCCCATCTCTGCCCTTCTCCCTCCTGGGGCTCCTCACCTGATCAGTCTTTACCCCCATTGGCTCCCAGTCCAGCCTCCTTGCCCAGCCACCCCTGCCTCCTGACCAGCTCCCAGTTTCAATCTCCCTACCCCCAAGCTCCTTGTCCCAACCCCCTTAGCCCAGATCTAGCTCTAGTCCCCTCTGCATTCAAGTCAGGTTGTTTCCTCCAAGCTGCCTGGGTTCCAACAGAAGGAGCAGTGAGAGCACGAGAGAGTCTCCCTGCTCACAGTTTTGGTGCCCAGCACCACAATGGCAGCATCTACCATAAACCTTGGGAGTTTAATACAAGCCTGGAGTGGCCAGTATTAATTTTTAGAATCCTTGTGGGCCCCCACCTTCTGCACTCGAAGTGCCAGAGTGGGGAATTAACCTTGACAACATGTATGTGTCTTTTAGCTCATGCAGTAGAAGCTCATGCCTTAAGCTCCAGAGGTCCCAGGTTTGATCCCATCTGCCAACGACCGGATTCTGTCAGCGTTACACATGCAGAGGGTGCTTAACACATAGTAGGTGAGAGGGGAGGAAACGTTCTCAGCACAGATGAAATCTTTGGAGAATTTAGCTGTCAAATGCTAACAAGTTTCTTCTGCTCATGTGCAACTGAAATTTTTCAGACTTATAACTTGGGCAAACGTGGGTGTATTTTCACTGAAAAAGCTAAAGAAACTAGAAACAACAACATTGCTAACACCAGGGCAACCCTCTCTGCCAAATTGCAAGCCCTTGCTCCAAACCATGGAGGTGCTAGAGTTTTTCAACAAAACAATTGTAAGATTTGATTTAGCATGAACAAAACAACGTATTTTTCCTAATCTTGTTCTTGGAAACAGCAGAGCCATTTAAACATTCAAAAAACAAAACAAAACCTCAACCTGAAGCATATACCTGGCATGAGAAATGTCACCCTGAATGGGTTAAAGTCTGGCAAAGTTTTATAAGCAACTGAAAACAGGGTCTTATAATGGGAAGTGCCGGGCAACCCGAAATTCAGCACTACCAACTCATCTATAATATACATAACACGTATTAGATAACGGCAGAGGGATTTTTCTTCATGGTTTATATAATTTGAAGATAACTGGATGAGTGTATTGGTTTGTTGGCTCCTCATCCGACTTAATCTATCACTGTCTTCCTCTTTATCTCTTCTCACAGTCACCCTCTTCTTCCTTGTAGTTCCTGCCATCTGAAACAGCCTTTGTGTATTTCTCACCTTATCAACTCCCCATCTAATTCCAAATCTCTGTTAGATACAGATCCGTTCTCCCTTGTCCCGGTTCTCAATTTTCTTCTCATTCTGTTGCTATTTATCTCTGAAATCGTATTACTTCTCTCCTTAATGCATATAGGTAGTTTAATTAAAAATACTATACTGTAAAATATAGCAGCCCAATCCTGAGAACTCTTATGAACATGATTAATCCTATTCACGTTAGAAGTCAATGAGACAACTCACGTAAGTAAAGGTTTTCACAATCATAAGTGTTAGGCAGGATAGGATCCTAAAGCTGTATTTTATTCCTATTTTTATCCATGAATTTTGTAATATTTACAATATAGGCTCACCTTCCCTAGTGTTTGTATTTACTCAACAAAGGACAAAAATTAGCACAAAAACTTAGTGGGTTTGGTTCTGGCTTTGTATATTTGTTTACATCAGGAGTAACTCCATTTAAAGGAACACCATCAACTTGAAATCTAGTCAGTTTCCAAAAATGAGCTAAATGTAGTGTTAGATGGTATGCTTGCCCTTAAGTCCTAGTACTCATTTTTGAGGTTTTATAATCACATTTTCCTATTTTTTTAAAAAATATTTCTCTCTCTGTTGTTGCTCTGGAAAAGACCCACATGAAAAACAAGGGAAACTGACCAATTTGCTATACAGAGGAAACTGTGAAACTGACTAGACCCAACGTACCAGCAAATGAACAGAGGGAAGTCAATGGTTTTGGATCAGCCGCAAAATGAACAAATTGAAAAAGAAAAGAACGTACCTCTAGTAATTCCTGGGTCTATACCTTATCTGAACTATCTAATTCATTAGTCTACCTTAGTTATTTTTGGGGCACCTATCAACACAGGAGTAGAATGTGAAAACCCTAATTGTGAGAGTAAACTGCTCACCAATGGGATTAAGGAGTTCACAGTTTGGACCATTTGCTTTTTGCTCAGCCATCCCCAGTGTAAAAACTGCAGCAGATTCAAACTTCTGCTGTTATTGCTACTATGGACAGATACCAACTATTTCAACATCGAAGGGACAATTAAACACCCTAAAAATCTGAGATTTAATCAATTTAATTTAATCACACATTGGGGCTGATTTTTCAGCCCAGTCTTAACTGTGGGCCAAAGTAATCATGGATGTAACTGAGCTCACTTATACTTAGGGCACGGCTACACTAGAGAGTTTACAGCTGCACCAATACAGCTGTGCCACTGTAAGATCTGTAATGTAGCTGTTCTAAGTTGATGGGAGAGAGCTCTCCCTTCAGCTTACCTATGCCAGTCCCCATGAGCAGCAGTAGCTATGTTGAAGGGAGAAGCTCTCCCGCTGACATAGAGCTGTCCACACCGGCACTTTATGTCAGTGTAACTTATGTTGCTCAGGAAAAATCCCTCTAGAAACAACATCATTTATACCCACAAACTGCAGGTGCAAAAAGGGAGCATGTGCTTTGAAAAGCTGGCCCTGTGTATTTCGGTGCAAGCCTCCTTTGTGTATTTTGATTAATGCTAACTGATTTGCAATCTACAAAACAGATCTAATTTCCTGTTTTGGTTTTTTTACCAGAGAAGCTCTCCCTTATCCCATCAACCTTGAGAAAATGGAATGTGCTGTGCTAAAAGAGACCTTTCCCCCAAAACACCATATACCAAATGCTGTTCTCAGGGAAAAAGTCAGTGGAGATACACTGAGGTAACTGAGGTCAAGATATCAGAAATCCTAGAGATTTCATGTTTTTCATTCCGAGATGCCTTGAATCAAGTACAATGTCTTAGCAATTTCATTTTCTGCAGTCACAGTGTTCTGGCAAAGGTAAGCATAAAGGAAACCTAAGCTAATACACTGAGGTTGTATCTACACTGTAGCTGCTACACAGCAGCATAGCTCATGCCCCTGTAGCACCGTAGTGTAGATACTTCCTACAGCAAGGGGTTTTTCATTGATGTAGGTAATCTCCATCTCTGACGGGCAATAGCTCTAGGTTGATGGAAGAAACCTAACCTAACCCCACGGCTACACTGGGGGTTAGGTTAGGTTGATCTAATTAGAGCACTCAGGGTGTGAAATTTTCACAGCCCTGAGCAATGTAGCTAGATTTATCAAATTTTTAAGTGTAGATCAAGTCTGAATCTCTGTGGTCTCAGATCCTTCACACTACCACAGTCGAAATTACAGTGTAAACTCTTGTGGTTTCCTTAAAGCCATAAGAACAGCCATACTGGGTCAGACCAAAGGGCCATCTAGCCCAGTATCCTGTCTTCTGACAGTGGCCAATCCCAGGTGCCCCAGAGGGAATGAACAGAACAGGTAATCAACAAGTGATCCATCCCCTGTTGCCCATTTCCAGCTTCTGGCAAACAGAGGCTAGGGACACGATCCCTGCCCATCCTGGCTAATAGCCATTGATGGCCCTATTCTGCCACAGTGTATTAAAACTGTGTTGTCTTGATTTTCTGTATTTCTTTTCCCATCACAGTCAATTTCTAAGACAGCTGTGTGAGAGTAGAAGCTTTCTCCTCTTTAATCACTCTGGTTCCTAGGTCACAGACACTGGATTATGAAATTGCTGAATGACTCAGACAGAAGCTAGGTTTGCTTAGACAGAAAGCCGCTGTACAGACAGCTCGGTAATCAAGAACGATGGAAGGAGAAATGCAGAAAGTACATGCTACACAGAGTTTAGATAAAATATCTTCAGGTTTTTCCAAACAAAATGGATCTTTAAATTCCTAGCGATTTAGTGCATTCTAGTCCCTCGGAGGGAGGAGCTAAGAGACAAAAGTCAGCAGCACCTGGAGTTTCTAGCCAGTGAATCCACACTTTCTACCTTTCATGGAGACTTGGGATTTTTGTTACACTTTCAGGAAAGAAACTCTTTTGTTTTCCAGAAATATATTTATTATTAATTGAAGTTATAACCTTTCATGGGATTTTTCCAAGGGAATTTCTCACTCTCCTTTTCACTCTATCATATACGCAAAGCATACTTTCTAAACAGGGACAGCTTTGACTCTCTTGTCTCCATTCTCTAACAGATGGTGCAAAGGTTTCTTAAACTGAAACTTCCCTTTGAAAGGTTACGTGTACATAATTCAGTAGATAGAGCACTGGTGTGGAATTCAGGAGATCTGAGTTCTACTCCCACTTCTACCATTGACCTACTGTGTGAACTTGGGGCCAGACTTTGCTTCCATTTCCCCTCGGCCTCATCTATTTAGACTGTAAACTCTTCAGGCCAGGGACTCTCTAACTATGCATGTGTGCTTAGCACAATGCAGGCTTAATCTCAGTTGGAGCTGTTAGATGCTGGTGTAATACAATTCATAATAAATCTCTAACAGAAAGCCAAGTAGCACAGAGCCAGTGAAGGTTCTCTACAGTGAAGCAGAGAGAACAATAGTAGTTTTAGGAACATTACAGATTTACCTATTCTAATAACATTCCGTGTTCAGTATTAGAGGAACGCGGACTCTTTTGGGGACTTTCTATCACTGATCACAGAACATGATGTCAAAAACAGACTCATTTCAAACCAGCATAAAAAAGAGGGAGGAAAAACAGCCCATGTCCACCAAGTTTTTTGCTCCAACCAGTCCACAGAATAGCCTGAGTGGAAGAAAACCAGAGTCTGACCTGTACAATGAAGCTTAACCCAGACAGGAGTAAAATAGAGGTCAGCTCATTCATTTATGCAATGAGGAAAGAACCTGAAACTATTTATAAATCATTTGCTTTCATTGAAGAAAGAGATATCATTCCTTAAAAATCGGATGAGCACATCAGTCTACAAAGTGGACTTTTACGCCACATAATACGCAAACAGGTAGACTTTCATCCAAAAGTGAGAGGACCAGGAAAAGCATTGGAAGCCTTTATAAGGGCCCACTATGATCATGCAGTAAAGAAGGACACACAAGATCATCTAGCAGTTAGGATTATAAACAAGGAACTTCCAGCAAATACACCTCTACCCCAATATAACATGACCCGATATAACACAAATTTGGATATAATGCGGTAAAGCAGTGCTCCGGGGAGGCGGGGCTGCACACTCCGGCGGATCAAAGCAAGTTCGATATAACGCGGTTTCACCTATAACACGGTGAGATTTTTTGGCTCCCGAGGACAGCATTATATCAGGGTAGAGGTGTACATGGCAAATGTCTGAGCTAGGTCTGGGACAATCTATAGAGAGGATTTTGTTTCAGTGGCTTTCAGACTCCAAAACTAGGTCCCAAACAGGCTTGTCACTGTGAAAGGGCAGCACAGTATCTGTGGTTTTTCACTCTCCTGAGAACATACTTTTGATTATTTAATTTTGGATTTTGCAACCCTTCTTGGAATTGTGCAGATGTGACCCTCTCTCCAGTACATCAAGCCTGCAAATCCATGGCACTGATAAGAACCAGCAATATTATTTTACGATTTATCTCATTCTTGCCACACGATGGTGCTAAAACAACACCAGTGGTTTGGCTCTCACGGTGTTGCCTCAGGCTCCATGTTGTGCATTGCGGTTGTGTGATAAACAGGCTGGGGAAAGCAATCAAGTCCATGTTTTAAAGAACTGTTCCTGAACCAGCTGACATACAGCCTATGTACAAGCTCACTTCGCTTCCGTAGGGCCCTTAAGTGTTCACTCTCCACTCAGCCACTCTTTTGTTTAGAAGAAAACTAAAATGTGTAATGCAAAAGGATTCTAATAATTATGCCTAATTACACAGAGTAAAGATCAGAAGCAAAGATTGTGGGATTTTTAACTGCCAAATATAATTTTCAAAAATTAACATGCAACACCAGACACTGCTTGTGGACTGTCAAAGACATCAAGATTATATATTTTTTTCATGGCTAAATGCAAAAACTACTGTTAAATTAAACCTTTTTTTGGGGTCCTTTTTTGTATCACCAGATGGACCTCCTGAGGGAAAGGACATTGGATGGGATTCTCTATTTTGTTCTGGGTGCTTTGTGGCACTGAGGTCACAAAACAGGCCTACAGCCAGTTTAACTGGTTATTGGAGGATTTCTCCATATGTAGGGTAATCATTTGGGTGGCAAAGAGCTAAGCAGAGAACACGGCCAAGGAGAAGGAAGTGTGGATGAGGCACCTCTACCACTTCATGATCTTTGGGTGCCAGAACAGTTCCTTGAGCCTACAGACAGTCGGTGTAGACTAGAGTGCCCTGTTGTATTGATTTGTTATTAATATTGGCCAACAGTGCAAACATAACCCAGTCACTGTCCTGCATTAAGCAGTGTTAAATGATATACAGAGACCTCATGGCAAACACCTATAAAATTCAGACTTGGCCACAACAACTGTTGCTTTTAACCCAGACTCACCTCCCTGGTCAGGGACATCATCTGGTTGGTCAGGTCCCTCACAGTCACTTGTCCATCTCACCCTGGGCTGGACGGGTTGTCTCGTCTCACTGTGCAGGTGTTGTGCATTGCGCTTGATGTCAGGATCAGGTGAAAAGCTAAAAGAAAGAGAGAGGTAGGAAAGGAGGAAGATGGGGGCAGAAAAGAACACACGAGGAAGAGGAAGGCAGAGCAGGATCTCAAGTATCACGCTGTGGTCCTTGTTGGTGCAGCAATGATGGTCAGCCTTCCCCACTCAGGATTTAGTGTCATGGCAACAATCCTTTCATCGCAGCCACAGGGATGGTAAAAGCTCGCTCTCTCTCTCTCCACACCCCTCAAATCTCAATTTAAGGGCCCCAAACAGTCGATGAGTGGAATAATCAATTCTCTCATTGTTTTGTCCACCAGTTAAGCCTAATTTCTGACACACCAGTTTTAGTTCATTGATTTCTGGTTCTCTGCTCCTCTTGTTTACCAGTCATAATCTTAACAAAGTCCTTGAGTGGTATCAGTAGACCCTATCTGTTTAAATGAATTCAATCTGTCTGTCTCAGTCGTGCATCTTTTCTTAAACAGTCTTATATAATAGATCATTGTAACAGTTCATAAACCTTTACCTACTTTTCATCAGTTAGGCGAACAATTAATGTAGGCCTGCCATGCCTCAATTAGTACAACAACCCCCTGTGGCTGCTCTAATTTACCCTAAGGAGTGGCTCATGACCAAATGGAGCCTCAACCATGACAATGTGGCTCCATTTCAAAAGCAGCCAGTGGCACCACATGGACAGTGTCCACTGAAGAAAAACCCTGCCACTGTGGAATCTCCTCAGATTACTTCCCAGACCCATCCAACCTGAGAAAATACTTCCCAGAAACTCCAGGAGGAGGCAGCCTTGCAGAGTTTCTTGGCCCCTTTGGAAAGTTATTTCCCATGGCAACAAGCTATCAGGGCCTCTACTAAGATTTCACTAAAGGCTGCTGTTTTGCAATTAAAGTCTTTTTTGTGTCACATGGTAAATCATACTTGATATGACACAGTCCTTGTTGGGAATAATTGGGCAAGTGTAGTTAACGCAAGTATTTCTTGTGAACTCTGGTACCATGATGTAATTTATGTGTGTCAAACGCTGGGAGTCACCCTGGTGTTCTTAACAATCAGGAACATTGTGTCCCAGGAGCATGGTCCCTACTGGGTGGTTTATTTCATTTTCCTTCCCCTTATTTTCTTTGTTAAACCGTTCACCTCCTCTTTCACTTCATAAATTAAACTAATAATGTGTGGTGGGGAGGAAACAAGACATCTATTGCTGTTGATAATCAGGGCCGGCTCCAGGCACCAGCTAAAGAAGCAGGTGCTTGGGGCGGCCAATACCAAGGGGCGGAACTCCGGCTGCTATTGGGGCAGCACGTCCGGGTCTTCGGCGGCAATTTGGCAGCAATTTGGCGGCGGGTCCCTCAGTCCCTCTCGGAGCAAAGGACCTGCCGCCGAATTGCTGCCGAAGAGTGGGGCGGCAGAAAACCTGGAGCTGGCCCTGTTGATAATCATTTGTATTTTGACAGGACAGATTCAAGTATTGGTCAATACTCACATAGGTCAGGGCACGACTTCACTGGCAACGTTAAAGCGCTGCTGCAGCAGCGCTTTAATGTGGCTTGTGTAGTCGCGGCATAGTGCTGGGAGAGAGCTTTCCCGGCGCTCTAAAAAACCCACCTCCATGAGGGGAATGGCTCCCAGTGCTGGAAGCGTGGCTCCCAGCGCTGGTGCACTGTCTACATTGGCACTTTACAGTGCTGAAACTTGCAGTGCTCAGGGGGGGTGTTTTTTCACACCCCTGAGCGAGAAAGTTACAGCACTGTAAAGTGCCAGTGTAGACAAGCCCTCAGGCTAGTCATGAGGCCTTTGCTAACCACAAAGGGGAAGAGTCTCCCCTGCACCTGGGATCAGCCAGAGAGGAAGTAGACACAGGGTGCTGAAACAATTTGTATGGTGGGGTTGCTAAGAGCCATTGAAGCAAACTGTACACCCTGTATATGATGGAAACCACTTCAAGCCAGGGGGTGCAGCAGCACCCCCAGTTCCAGCACCTATGAATGGACACACTTTACTTCCTCTGATTGATTAATACAGATCAAAGCTGACATCAGGCATCTGGTGACCAGGATCGATGATGAAGGCACCTGTACTAACCACAGCCAGGGCCACGACAGGGAGGGGACCAGTCTGACTGAAGTTTGCTGATGCTGATTGGACCTAGGTTTCCTGGGACTGGTACATGTACCTACCAAACATAGGCCTGCTGAGGATGGTGCTGATCTATGCTGAGAAGGCCTGGCCCGAATCTTCTCAGGCTAATGTTTGAAGGCCCCTGCTTAGACATTCTTGACTTCTCTTCTTAATATTGTTGTAGTCAATAATTGTGCCAACAAATCAATGACCTGAACAGGATGTAATGATTAATATTTAAACAGAAAATCAAATAGGATGAAGAACCACAAAGAGAATGCAACAGCTTATCAGTTCTGAATTTTTTTTTTAGATATGGAAAGTTTGCATTGTGGCAGTTGGTTTTATTTCTCTGCTGTGCTGCATAATCCTGCCCTGTGTGAAACGAAAGTGAAAATGAATCTAGATTATGCAAGGCAAATATAGCACACCTTTCCTTGGGGGCAGGTTATTCCATAAAAGCCTTTTGCAAGGTTTTTTGCCCCTTCCTCTGAAGCAGCTGGCAACTGTCAGAGAAAAGATATTAGATTAGACAGGCCACTGGTCTGATGCAGTATAGCAATTGTTAGGTTTCTCATTTTCTTTTAATCATCCTGAGAAGTAAACTGTATATTCAAAAGCATTTAGATTCTTTATTATATAAAGAAGAATTGATCATACAACTAAAGTGGTAGTTTAAAGTACAAGTGATCATGACTTGATCATAATCATAATGTACAAGTAAAATAAAGTCCATGCAAATAATATATATAGTTGGTGTTTTATTTCACAAAGCTGAAAATAATTATAAGCCAAATCAGCTGGGAGGAAGAATTTTATCACCAAAAAATGTGCATGATAATTGGGAATCACTTAAGAATATCTTAGTGGATGGCCAGAAAACCGCAAATGAGAAAAGGCCATGCTGCTTTTAAAAAAAAAAAAAAAAAAAAAAAAAAAGCTGGTTTAGAGGGAAAGTGAAGGCAGCTATAAAAAGTATAAACAAATGAAAGAAAGGGGAAGTTGATAGTAATGAATAAAAATCAGAAGTTGGGTTTTATAGAAAATTGTGAAGGGAAGCAAAGGGACACAAAGAAAAAATAAATGGCCAGCAGAATTAAGAATGATTAAGGAGGAGTTTTTAAAGTATATTAGGAACAAAAAGAATCTTGACGATATTGGTCCATTACTAGATGGAAGTGGTAGAATAAACAATAATGCAGAAAAGGTAGAAATGTTCAATAAATATTTCTGTTTTGTATTTGAAAAAAAACAGATGATGTATTCCTATCATTTGATAACACTTTCTTTTCCAGTATTATCTCAGGAGGCTGCGAAACAGCAGCTACTAAAAATCAGACATTTTTAATTCAGCAGGTCCAGATAACTTGCATCCAAGAGTTTTAAAAGACCTGGCTTAGGAGCTCACTGGACCATTAATGCTGATTTTCAATAAGTCTTGGAAAACTGGGGAAGTTCCAGAAGAATGAAAGAAAGCTAATATTGTGCTAATATTTTAAAAGGGTAAACTGGATGACCCTGCTAGTTATAGGCCTGCGGTCTAACATTGATCCTGGGCAAAATAATGGAGCAGCGGAAATGGGACTAGATAAATTACCCTTCTTTACTTTTTTTATTAAAGTAATGTCGATCGACATGGGTTTATGCTAAATAGAGCCTGTCAAACTAACCTGCTATTTTTTGTATGCGATTACAAGTTTAGTTGATAAAAGGTAATAACATAGACATAATATATTTAGACTCAGAAAAAAAATAGTGGGTGCTCAGCACCCATAAGCCACAGCTGTTCAGCAGCACCCTGGATCAGCTGATTGGTGGCACCACCAAACAGGTGATTGGTGGTGCTGCCAAGCAGCTGATTGGTGGCTCGGGGAGGGGCTTGGGGGAGGGTGAAGAGCAGCGAGTGGGAGGGGCCTTGGGGGAAAGGACGGCATGGGGGCATGGCCTCAGGGCAGAGCATCCCCAGGGACAAATAAAAGTTACTGCCTAAGTTTAGACTTCCATAAGGCATTTGATTTGGTATCACATGACATTTTGATTTAAAAACTAGAATGATACAAAATTAATGTGACACTCATTAAATGGATAAAAAAAAATGACAGGCCTCAAAACAATTGGAAACAGAGAATCATCATCAAGTGGGCATGGTTGCAGTGGGGTCCTGCAAGGATCAGTTCTTGGCTCTACACTATGTACCATTTTTATCAATGAGCTGGAAAAAAACAAAATCATCACTGATACAGTTTGCAGATGACACAAAAATTGGGGGAGTGGTAAATAATGAGAAGGACATTTCACTTTTCAATGTGGCTAAATGTAAATGTACACATCTAGGAACAAAGAATGGAGTCCATACTTCGGGGCGCCAGCATGGGGCAGCCAGGAGGCCATGGTCCCACCACTTTTTACCAGCGACGGGGGGAGGGGTGGAGATGAGTGTTCAGGGAGCGGGGTCTGGTGCTGGCAGCAGCAAGTGACCTGGCCCCAACCCACCTCATTCTGCTCCGCTTTGCCCCACCCTACCTCTTCCCACCCCTGCTCCACCTATGCTCTGCCCCCACTCCACCCCTTCCCCCAAGTCCCCGCCCCACCTCTTACCAGCTTTCGCCCCCTTCCCCCGAGCGACGCCAGGAGCTGGTGGGGCGGAGAGGAGCAGAGTGGGCTGGGGCTGGGACCCATTCTGGGCACCACGAAAAATTATACAAACCTGGCCCCCATGGTGATACTGAAAACAATTTGGGGGTCATGGTGGATAATCAGCTGAACATGAGCTCCCAGTGTGATACTGTAGCAAAAATAATTAATGCAATTAACAGGAAAAGGTAAATCTTGTGCAGGTGTAGAGAGATTATTTTACCTCTGTATTTGGCACTGGTGTAACTGCTGCTGGAATACTGTGTCTAGTTCTGGGGCCACAATTTAAGAAGGATAGTCATAAACTGGAGAGGGTTGAGAGAAGAACCATGAGAATGGTTGACGGATTAGAAAATCTGCCTTATAGTGATAAGCTAAACATATTGTGCTCCTTGATTCTAACAAAGGTTAAGGTGTGACTTGATTACAGTCTATAAGTATCTACATGGTGAACAAATATTTAATAATGAGTTCTTCAATCGAGCTCAGAAAGTTAACATGATCCAATGGCTGGAAACTGAAGCTACACAAATTCAGACTGGAAATAAGGTGTACATTTTTAACAGTGAAAGTAATTAACCATTGAAAAAATCTACCAACGATAGTAGTGGATTCTCCATTACTGACCATTTAAAATCAAAAGTGGATATTTTTCTAAAAGATCTGCTCTTGGAATTATTTTAGGGAAGTTCTAAGGCCTGTGTAATACAGGATATCCAACCAGGTGATCACAATGATCCTTTCTGGCCTGTGAATATATAGATCATACGGCCAGAAGTGACCATCGTGATCATCTAGTCTGACCTCTTGCATAGCACAGGCCCTAGAACTTCCTTGAATTAATTCCTGTTTAAACTAGAGCACAGCTTTTAGAAAACATTTACAGGTGCTGGCTATATAGCATCAGTTTATTTTTTCTTTGCCCTAGTAAATTACCTCACATTGTGTTTGCATGTGGAACAACCCAGGCTAAAACCTTTTCTATTAAGCTCTTTGCTATTTGTACTGACTTTTCTGTTGAACCCATCTGAATGTGCCTAACAGTTAGGGTGACCAGATGTCCTGATTTCATAGGGACAGTCCCGATATTTGGAGCTTTGTCTTATATAGGCGCCTATTACCTCCCACTGCCCTGATTTTTCACACTTGCTGTCTGGTTACCCTACTAACAGTAGTTTGACAATTGTGTTGAACAGATATCCCAGAGAGCTTTTCAAATGAGATACTTGCTGACCAGGGATTACTGTTAACAACTCATCATTCTGCTACATATAACTCGAAACTGCTATGCCTTTGTTTTCTGTGTGTTAGCCGGTTTCCTAAGAACTCTGCTGGTCAGCAGAGACAGCAGCTTTTTTTTTTTCCTCCCAGAGTTGCGGCAGCATTTTGCTGTCCAGCTTAGGTTTTTCTCTAGAACTCATCATCATAGAAACACACTGAGTTCTCATGGAGACTTTATTTCTGTTCTTTCTTATTCTTATGTAAACCATTTTAGAGCAAGAGTATATGGGTCGTCTTTGTCTATGGAAAAACATAAGGATTCTGGGGGTTGGGTAAATTTGTATGGGGATTAGTGAGATCTTGAAATTTGTCAGCTGGAGTCTACCTTTGTATTACAACAAGGGGAGCGGGGGACGGGGGGGACAGGCAATATTGAAGGAAGGATATTGCCTACAGCTGCTAGGATGTTTTTTTGAGTACTCTACAAATGGTTAAAGGTGGATACCAGATCAAGTTTCAAAGGAAGGAATGAGGGGAAAGTGCAGGACATAGAAGCAAGGACATCATGCTTTCAAGCTACATCTATCACAATCTGCACTGCCAAGGCAAGCCCACTCCTATTTCGGGTGTATTAGGAGCGTGCTGCTTGATGTATGCAGCATTTCATCTTCAAAATATTTTGAGTACTAATCCATAAGGGTTAGACTCTTCCCCTGAACTAATTCTAGAGCTACATCAATTTTAGACCAAAGACATTGGGAATCTCATGCAACTGGAGTTCCTCTTGTGTATTCTATTTTCTGTGGCAATAGTTGCCGTTTTCGCACTTGGATTCAATTGTAGCATTCATGTCAAGCCAGACCATGAGATTGCTGGCTCTGAGTATGCATTTCTCAAAACCCAGATGTGCACTTAAGTTTTGCATAGCATTTCAGAACTCATTGTATTTGATACCATGACATCAGTGTATCGTTTGTACATATTTTACATATTGCAATTTCATCTCCACACATGATTGAATTCATTGCAATACCTTGGATTTTTCTGTTAGCCATCGTGCTAGTTTCTTAAGATGATCTAGTTTTATTTCAGAGCAGGATAGTACTTGAGCCATCTTCATTTCAAATGATTTCTTCCTATAGTTTCTTCCTTTCACCCTCTATAAACATCATTTATTTGCATTACCAGAATGCCTAACAGGCCAAGTCATAGACATGAATCCAGTTGTGCTAGGAGCTTTACAAACAGGACAAAAACACACTCCTTGCCCCAAACAGCTTACAATCTACATATCAGACAAGAGACAACAGATGGATAGAGACAGACAGAGATGGGAAAGCACAAAGGGACAACGAAACAATACAGATCAGCATGACAAGCTGTGGACCAGCAATCAATTTTTTTTCTAAGCAGCATGGTGTCGGAGAGCGAGTGAGTGAGCAAGCCTGAAGCACTGGGCTGATGTGAGGCCTGAATCATAGTCAGCGAAGTCAGGCTGTGTATTAAAGCAGATGCTTACAAGTTTACTGTCCAATACATGACCTTGGCAAAGGTACTGCTAGTGTTGCTAAAACACAGGCACTCCTAAGAAGCAGCAGAAACAGTATTTGTGTGAACATACTCCAAAAGATTAGCCCAGGTACATCCTGACCTAACACAAGATAAGAGGGTTTCAAAAAGTGAACAAGGATGTTTTCCAAGAGCCACCTGGAGCAAGATACAAGGGGAGGTAACAAACGGCTGTCATGAAACACGTAAGGTGGTACGCAAGTTGTTTGTCTCAGTCTATAAACAGCGGCGGCTCCAGGCACCAAGCGCGTGCCTGGGGCGGCAAGCCGCGGGAGGCGCCCTGCCAGTCCCTGCGAGGGCGGCAGTCAGGCAGCCTTTGGCTGCTTGCCTGCGGGAGGTCCGCCGGTCCCGCGGATTCGGCGGCAATTCGGTGGCAGGTAAGCCGAAGCCACAGGACCGGCGGCCCTCCCACAGGCATGCCGCCAAAGGCAGCTTGCCTGCCGTGCTTGGGGCGGCAAAAAAGCTAGAGCCGCCCCTGTCTATAAAAGTCAGGGTACCTCATCTTTAACCTTTGTCTAGCTGAGAGGGCAGGGGAAAGTCCAGCTGCTGAATGAACTGGTCCATTATAATGGGCATATATGTGTTAGTGTCCCTGTAAAGTCTGTGGGGTGCTAGCACCATGCTTCATTGACAATAAACCTGGCTGAGCATCTTCACTGCTGAACCAAGTCTCTGGTCTTTCTGGGCAGTAGTATTGAGATCTGCGGGGCTGTCTGTCTGCAGGGCTGGTACAGCAGATACAGAGAGCACACACGCACACCAATTGACAATGCATGGCAAAGGAAAGTTTTGAGCAGGGTTTTGAAGGAGGATAATGAATTTGTTTTGTGAATGTGTGTGCTTCTCCAGGGCATAAGGGGCAGCAAGGGAAAAAGCATAAAGGTGCTTGTTTCAAAATTTAACACAGTGGAGATGGAGGCAGACCTCATGGGCTGACTGGGGGAAGACATCCTCTGTGTATCCCAACCAGAGTTTCATGCCTTCCTGTTGGGGAAGTTAATTAGTCTGAAACTTCCAGCCCTACCCTCTTCTCTTCCTTCTGGCCCTGTGTAGAGAGGACAGGGGCAACCAAGCTGTAAGTTAACCCTCTGTTTGCCAGTGGTGGTGTCCCTGCCACACAAAGTTGTTTAAGCAGTGAACAGATCTAGTTAAAGAAGTTTAAGATTCAGCTTGTAGGTAATGGATTTTTAGAAAGTAAAGAAAACCCCCACCTGTCTCTGAACAGCAGGCATCTATTAAAATTGTACTAAAAATAGTTAGGGGACCTCCTCCCCGCCCCCCATTAATGCTATTGGGGAAAAAAATCAAGAGCAAGAGATTCCATTAGTTTCTCAAATGGAAAAAGTATTTGCTGTGCCAGCATTCAAGTCTATAAGGACTAGTTATAAATTTAAACAAGATACTAGAGTGTTTTAGGAGTCCAAGAATCAAGCCCTTTAGCCATGCTAGGTACAACTGCACTGTACTTTACCCTGTGAGTGTTATTACTATAATGATTTTAAAAGAGCATTCCTTCAAATAAAAGTTTCTTGTTCATCACATTTCAGATATAGGGTAATGTTTTCAAAAGTGCCTATGTCCCATTTTCAAAGGTGACATTGGCAATATTACAAACCTAAGTCCCATTGACTTTCAATGAGATTTAGGCTCTTAAAGCCCAGATTCTCAAAGGGTATTTAGGCACCTAATTCTCATTGCAATCAATAGGAGTTAGGCAACTACATACCTTTGAAAATCTGGGCCCTAAATGCGCAAGTCATTTTTGAAAGTGGGACTTAAGTAACTTATCAGCCTAGAAACTTACAAAAATGTTACCCAGTGTCTTAACGTCACTTACTCTGTTGCATTTTGCATTAGCAGAAAGGTAACTTAACTCAGCAGCAGTGACAGCAATCCTCACACACTCCACCATAGGTTTACCAGAGTGTATTTTAGCTACAATGTCTTATTCAATTTCATTGCTCATCACCTTAAGGCATTTCCCAAGCTTCAACTTACACCTTAGACACCAGGGAAGGGAAATCTTATCTCTCTGAAAGCCTGAGCTTTTTAGCCCTTCCTTTCAGCCTTCCCTTCTCTCCCTTTCTGTCTCCCATTTCACAGTCCTCAGCTGATGAGCTGACTCCCTTCACTAACTAGTTAATCACCCAGTCCTAATCAATTATCCCCCAATGTGGCTCATGCAGGGATGCGGTTGGGGGAGAAGCTTATGTATCAAGGGCATTCTTGATTCTCTGCCAGGGCTGGCCTAAGGGAAAATGGTGCCCTGGTTGAACTTGTATTTTAGTGCCCCTGGCCACTGTGTGTGCCCCGCATTACCCCTTCACCCCAACCCTTGCACTCCCCCCTTGCCCCTAACCACTGCACTGTGCCCTCTTTGCCCCAACCCCTGCACTCCCTCTTTACCTCTGCACCTCCCTCCTGCATCCCAACCCCTGCATTTCCCTTTTCACCTCTGCACCTCCCTTCTGTGCCTCCAATCCCTGCACCTCCCTCCTGTGCCTCACCCTCTGCCCCTCCCGTGCCCCAGCCCCTGCACTCCCCCTTCATCCTTGCACCTCCCTCCTGTGCCCCTAATTCTTGCACTGTGTCCCCTTCACCCCAACCCCTACACCCCCCTCCTCTTGCATCCATGTGGGAAAACTGACCTGGATTCACGGAGCAGCTGGCATTGCTGCTCACTTCCCCCCCCCCCCCAACACTGTTCCTCTGGGCACCCCAATGGAGGAGAGACATCAGAGCTCCCTTCATCCAGGTCACTTTCCCCACCTGGGCTGCATAAGGGGAGGGCAGGAGAGCAGCAGCTCCTGATGCTCGCTGCACAGCACAGCCCAGGTGGGGAAAGTGACCTGCATGCACGAAGCACTTGCTGTTGCTCCTCGCTCCCCCCTTTGTCGCCCCCGAGGGAGGCATGGGGGGTGTGTGTGTGAGCAGTATCTGTGCACCACTGCTCTTCGCACCTTCCGTTCCTCCACCAGGAGGAAGCAGGGAGAAATCTGGGTGCCCCCCATGTAGTGCTCCCCTGGGAACAGTTTCTGACACTTCACCGGCAGCGCACACCTCTGTGCTGCCGCACGGTGCCCCCTTGACCATTGGGCTCCCTAGGTGGCCACCAGGTGGCCCACCCCTAAGGCCGGCCCTGTTCCCCAAAACAAGCATGCATTAATGCTCCAATACTGGTGAGATGTCATGCAGTCAAACTAGCCCCATGAGTGCTGTGCTTCCACATACCACAGGCAATCAGATCCTACAGTCACAACCACAGTTTAAGTAAATACATAGACAACAGACATAGAGCTGCTTGACTGATACCCAGTACATGCTGATGCTTCCCTTTGTGCTGCTGCCAGGAACTTGCCAGTCCCTCTCCCTACACTGAGGTCAGGCAGGAGACATGGGTAAGTGGCCCCCACTCTCTTCTCTATTGGCCCAAACCTGCTCTCACTGAAGTCAGTGGAAAGATTCACACTGATGTCAGTGGGAGTTGGAGCAGGCCTTATGGCAGCACAAGGAGAGATGTTGGTGCACAGTAGTAGGTGACTGGTAGACAGACAGGCAGCTCTGTGGGAGGGACCAAGAGCCTGGAACTCAGTTTTGAAACAAGCTGATTTAATTGAATACCAGTCTGCTGATCTCCTCAGGGGCACACTCCTTGCCTCCCTCCATCCAACGTTGGCTCTTTTTTGAGGAGTGAAGGATGCTTGTCTCTTCGCTGCATTGGCCCCGGATTTAGCAACAGAGCTTTTCTTCTTGCTGCCTCTACTGCTTGTGATATCATCAGCAGCGTGAAGATTGTCTTCTTAGAAACAGGGAAACAGAAAAACTATTAGCAGATTGGCAAGTTATCAAATCTATTAAAGGAATTAAAATAAAAGTAGGCCAAGATTGGTCTGTAACTCATTCTAGTCCCTTTTTCAAAGTGAGTATTTGTGAGTAAGGCTAGTCTCTGACGCAACAGCCTCAGCTCATCCTTGTGATCTGATATGTTTTCGATTCTAATCTAACTACTACTCTTAACATTTGGAGCAATTCCCCCATAAGCAATGAGGGGAGGAAAAAACCAGCCAACAACAAAACCCACAAGATTTACTTAAACTTTAACATTTGTCCCTGTGGCTCATTTGTGTAGGCAGGTCGGTAAAACTGAGTTTCATCTGGCTTGCAAAGACAGTGGAAACTCTCCGGCCTTTGCGTTTGCTGACCTTCAGCACAGAATTGCAAGGCACACCTTTCTGCTTACATATTTGTGAGGTTATGCGATATCACTCATGTGGAATGTTTTTTTTTTCTAATGATGGGTCCAGAGTGCTTGTCTTCTGTGGACAGTTACATGGAATGTATTGCTTTTCATGTATGTCATGGTCCCAAATGCCACAACAAATAGGATAATTAAAAAATCATTAAAATAATAGAGATACTCTGATACTCTCTGATCAGACACAAATGAATCAGCTTGAATTCACAGAGACTTTCAGGTCACAGTCTGTCGGATTTCCCCACATGATATAAGAGGTCATTTCCCTCCTTTCTAGGACTGGTAATACAAGCATGACAGCTAAAGCTAAGCTTTATATTCTTTCTCTCTAAATGTACCTCCCCCTAAGGCTTCCCTCAAAATCTCTCTCTTTCCCATTACCTCTGGGCAACAGGTCTTCCATTTTATATCCTGATGGAGTTAACAAACCACATCTGCCAGAATGAGTCACCAGAATTTATTCACCAGCTTTATGCAGGATTCTAACTTTTGCCTCAAGGTAGATCAACAGAAGAGATCTACACTCTTATGTGAGGTTGTAGATCCAGCCAGTGTGCTGAGTGGCTCCTATTATTAAATAATTCAAGGTGGGTTGCATCAGCATGACTACTAGACCATGCCAGTTAGAAGTGCTTTAATGCCCTCTTTCCCCTTCTCTAAACCTGATAAATGTGGGGACCAGGAAATGATCTTTGTTCTTATGGGGATGTGGGTGATAAATGGGCACCAGCCTTAACTAGCCTTTTTACCAAGCAGGCTATAGGTCCACTATGATTAACCATCTCAGGTAGTACTTTATCTTTATGTGACTGAATGTTCCTAGAAAATAACAAATGCATTTGGGAGTTCTGTTGTTCATTAAAATTACAGATAGAAAAAACATTTTAAATTGCACAGGGTATTTGTATCTAGTTATATACAATACAGGCACACTAATGAATTGCTACATATATATAGTGAAATATGCGTGGGTACAGTTAAATCTCCAGAAACCATTAGAGTTAAAAGTCACTGATAATCTTCATGCATGGCAAGAGTGTGCTTTGTTAAGATTGAACCCTAACTAAATATTTTGAAACTGATTATTTCTAACTTAGTGGAAGTGGAAAATAGGGTTTCCTCCAAGATTTCACGGAGGAGGGGGTTTAGAGAGGGCACACCAATGTGCATCCTTATGACTGGGAGATATTCAGAAATGTATTGCAAAGAGAAACAATTTATGCTGTATATTTTATCACTATGAACTAAGGCAACCTGGAGAGGGGGATAGGACTTCAGAGATGGGACAGCATGAGGAAAGAAAATTAAAGTGTAGTGGAGCTGACGTGCTTTAGATCTTTTGGGAAAGTCCTTAGAAACTCAAAATTATTTCTGTAATTTTTTTTGTTTGCGGTAGGAGAAGGGAAATCTAAACTCTAAAACTGTGTCCGTCTGTCTGTCTGTCAGCGCATGGTATTAATCATGTATTTTCCCCGGTAGTAAAGTGGTTCTAAAGCTTTAATACCTAGCGTACTACATCTGAAACTCAAAAGTGTTTGGTGTGCTACTTTCGTAATTTTAATTAGGATAGTTAAAATGAATATTTACTCTGCCAAATCAACCATTCACCATCTGATGGAGGTCAGCATAAAGACATGTTGCCAACTTGTGTGATTTTATCGCAAGTCTTGTGATGTGTGATGTTAACTGGGGAGTTGGGGACAAGTTGGAAGCTCCAGATCATTTGGTGGCACTTTGTACAAATTGTGCAATTTGACCTCAGTTGGGTCTTCCAGTGAGAACTCCTGCAGTGGGTGACAAAATCACCTTACTCTATAAATTTGGGATTGGACAACTCTGTAATTAACTCAGACACACACTGGAGGTGGGCTGTAGCAGTTCAAAAATCAAAAGATAGGCAAAAAATGAGTAAATATATACACATTAAAAAAAAATCTCATGATTTTGGGGCTAATCTTGATGGGGGGGGGGTTGACAGATGATTTTTAAACTTTAGATCAGCAATATTGCTAACCACACTTTTTCAATATTCAATAACTCCATTACCTCTTTTTAATTCTTAAATTAATAAATTGATTGGGGTTTTCCCCCCTTTGTTTCCACTTCCAGAATTCTGGTCCTGCTATCTCTACCTAGAATTGGACTGAGAGAGGAAGAACTCAGGGTCCCAGGAGGAGGCTAATTTGGAACAGTCCAATTCCATATGTGCTTGATCCTGCAACATGTTGAAAGCCTCCTGGAGGTTCCAATTACTGTATGCACAGCTAATAGAGTGATGGGCAGCATTATAAAATGATAAGATAGATTAAAAAAAACCAACTGAAGTCTGTAGTTTTCCACAGTGCTCAGCACCTGGCAGGATTGGCCCAAAGTATTAAATATTTCTTCTTCTCTGCCAGGATCTAACTTGGGGATGCTGAGAGGAGTTTCCTGGCCCGGCTTGCAGTTTAGGGGGCTTTGTAGGGAAGTATGTGATCTGGGCCTAGCAAGTCAGTCAGCATACAGACAGCCTACAGTAGGTTGGAGTGAGTTAGGCCTCTATGCCCTCAGGGAGCAGTCTGTTTTGTCTTTCCCTGTTTTGGGGCTCTTATGTGTTATTCTGAATTCTAAGAAATAAAGCAGTGTTATGTTGCAATCTTCCAGCAAGAGTATTTATTTTATTTTATTTTATTTTATTTCTCTTTGTGTATGCCATGAACCATAATATGGGAAATGGTGGAGACATAGCACTAAATGTAATGACATAGAAGCTGACCAAATTTGGCATGTTTCCTTTTAGAAGTGATGACAAATTACTTTCTACCTTAACAGGAAATGTCAGAGAGAGATTGAGTAAACGGGGTTATAGGGTCTTTTGTAAATGCATTTTACCGGAACCTCTTTCTATAAAAAGTTAGCCATGGTGTCATAATGTACAAATTGGTTTTGCTTCCTATATTGCACACCTTCAGTTCCTAATTGCAAAAACACCCCACCCCTCATCCCTACTTGAAAAAAAAAAACCATAGTGGGGCTTTTTCATCTTCTTGTATTTATTCTAAGGAAAGAGAAGGTGATACCATGATTGTGTTGGGAGATTTTGAACCTCAATAGTCAGTGCTAGGGGGGTCTCTTGTGGAATTTTTTCAAATTCCTGTGTGGAGATTCAATCTGAAACCAGTCAGATAGAAATTTGACTGCATTCCATTCTGTGTCCTCTTTCTGTTTCTTTTTTCCCCTCTGACATTTTACAGTCTTTTCTTTAAAGTTTTGAAAGTTTGATGAACACAATTGCCCCTTCTTATACCTCCTGCTAGAGGTCCACTCTGTAGATGCTCTGGTGATATCTGTCCCAGCACTAGTAAGACAAAAGCAAAGTTCATAACACTGCCAGAAAGAAGCTCTTCCTCCTTCCCAGCTCAGGGAGACAGAGGCAGTATTGCCAACCCCCAATGTTCAAAAATCATGAATCAGATTCACCAAAAATCATGAGATTGGCTTTAAATGAGATTATGTAATGAGATTTACATGATTATGTAAAGATAATAGATTTGGTATTCCTATTTGCCTTCTGCTTTTTGAGCCTTTAGGGTGCACTGGGGTCACCTTTTGAAGTTTTCTACACAGCCACAAGGGCTAGAAACTTATGGTACTTTTTCTTTAAGAATGAAGGCTGAAATAATCACATATCCACTTGACTCCAGGAGCTGGGGCTAATTTAAGGAAAACAATAATTATCATGAGACTCATGACAAAATCATGAGAGTTGGCAATACTGCGAAGGGAGGAGAAAAGGGGCTGATTGTTAGTGACAGATCTCAGAAAGGGGGATGATGGTGGCACAGAATGAGGAGCTGCTCACAAGAGGCCAGAAGATTGCTAAAACCCTTATGTTTTAGGGCAGGAGCTATACTATAATTTACTCTGTCTACTTTGTCTCCCTTTCTCTCTGTGGCATTTCCCCTTAAGGAGTGATGTATGGTTGTGATCAGGATAAAAGGGAGGGATGCAAAAGCTGCTGCCTTCCAGTCTAACTTAACACACCCACACATAAAAGCAGGAAGTAGATCAGGCCTTTGGAATTCCCCCAGCGGTAGGGGTAGGGGAAATACACACACAGACGCACATATTTCTGCCGGGTTTCCCCTAGAAAGAGGAAAGTACCTAATGTTCCTCTTAACTTTGGTGGGAACAGGAGCAGGCCCTTATTCAGTGTGATTATGTGAAGGAGCAAGAGGTGAAGGGGGAAAAAAAACCTGAAGGAAAGTCTCACACATTTGGGGCCTGATCCTGGACCATTTGAGTCAGTGGGAGTTTTGGCACTGACTTTAATGGGAGTGGGATGGGACCCTTAGGGAGGAATATGCTTTTAGTTGGGATTTACCTACAGACAAGGTGTTTTGTTGGTTTTTTTCAACTGCATTTGTGAGGAAGGATTTTCCTGTGCATTTCCAAGGAGATGTTTAAAATTGCCCTAAAGGAGATTACAGGTTGCATCTTACATCCATTGATATGGACAGGAGTTATGATCAAAGGGCCTGATTCTGCTCTTTAATCCCCCCCCTTCCCTTCCTGGCTTAATGAGAAAGCAACACTTCATTCAGAAGCCTTGGGGGCCCTGAAGAGCTGTTATGTGGCCGGCCCCCTGAACATTCCCCTAAAAGCTGGCTCTACCTGATTCCTGACCATTTTGATCCCAAGTCCCCAAATTGTACATCAAACCAGGGAGCAAGTCTAGCTGTTCCTACTGCACTGACCAACCCAACCCCAATTTATATGCATGAGCACCGCATAAACCTGGATCTGGTAAGCAGGTATCTAGTGGATCCTGCTATTTTTTGGCCCCACTCCCCATGGTGTACTGCCAAAACAGAGAATGCAGGGGGCTATTCCTACTTGACCTCTGTGGGATATGGGGCTGAAGATGGCAAAGGTCCAGGTTTGGTCAGTGCTTGAATACAGGCTTCAGGGGGGAGCTGGACTGTTTTGGGGGCAATTGTAATGAGTTTGCTCGTTTTCTCCTCATGCCATAGACCGGGGGGGGGCAGGATTCAGGCTGTGAGGGTGCCTCGAGAGCGCTGGGGCGCGCGTTCTCTGGGCGCAGCCGGGCCGAGGACGGGACAGGCTCTGGGACCCGCGCGCCAGCCACACACTGGCAGCACCCCGCAGCCGCCCCGTCACCGCCCAGGTCGCGCGCATGCGCAGTCCGTCCGACTGGGGACTTTCCCCCGCGCGGGGCCCCGGACGTTGTTTGACAGGAGTGGGGCTGGGGCGGGGGCGGAAGGGGGAGTTTCCGCGAGGCGGGGGGGGACCCTGGCCAGCCGGCCGTGGTATATAGAGCGTGTGGGACTGGCGCGGCAGCGGAGAATTACGCGCGTCCCAGCCCGGGTGAGTATCGCAGCTGGGGGGCAAGTCCGTGCGGGGGAGGGGCGGCTCGAGCCTCAGCCGAGAGGCGGGGCGTGCACTGGGGGAGGGGGGCCTCAGTGCTCCCGTGCGCCGCGGCTCGAGATGGCGGGTTGTGAGGTGGGTACGTGCCGTGGTGAGCGCTGTGTGCGGGCGCTGGCTGCGTCACTGCAACTAGCGTGATAACGGGTAACGGCGTTAGCCAGCGGGCAGCGGAGCGGGGCGGGGCCTGGGGGTGGGTTTCTGAAGCGGGAGCTGCTGGCAAAGGGTGGGATTGGGCTGAGCTGGCCGGTGCCAGGTACGTTGCACTCTGTTAAGTGTGTGTGTGAGGGAGAGAGAAGGGGACAGACCCACCATCTTGCCAACCTTACGCGTGAGTTGAGGACCTCAAAATATGATGGGTTTTTAAATAATTATTTGGGTTTGTTCGATGTGAATTTTGGGTTGGCTTTTTTTTTTTCTTTGAGCCTGCAGGCTGCGCTGGGGTCATCACGTTTCCAAGCCCTCTGCAACCCTGAGAGTTATTTTAAAAACAGCAGCTGAGGTTCTTATGTAACTGCTTCTCTTCAGTAGTAAACAGGATGAGACTTGGGATCAAATTGTGATAACTGGCAACATTACTTTAGTCAGTCAGGGGCATGGATATGGCTAGACTTGCATAGTGTGGATGGTGCTGACTGAAACTTGAGTTTAATGAGGGTGGGTGGATGAATAAGGATGGGGTGACATGTGCCCACACTGTGTGGGGGAGCTGGTGGTGAGTTGTTTCCTATAATTATTCCTTTCTTGCTTTAACTGAAAAGAAGGCCTAAAATTTCAAAAACTGCAAGAAGGATTAAGTATTTGTTTAAGCATCTAGTTAAATTTAAACCTTATTAAATGCAAAAGGCTGTGTTATTGGGTATGTGCACATTTGAGATGTGGTTAACTTTACACACTGCAAGTAGTCCCATTGAAGTCAATGAGGCCATTCACTGTGGAAAGTTAAGCATGTGTGGTCATTGTAGGATATGATGGGCGCATGTTTGTATAGTTAAAACAGCAAAAAATCATAAATGCAAAAGCGGAGGTCTTTTCAATGTAACTAAAGCTATAATGGACCCATTAAAGTACTAAGGTTAGTCAAGTCCAGAGATGACTGTGACTTCAGGGGAACTTAACCAAACTCGGTGAGTGGACAAGATGTTGCTTGATACATGCAACATAATACTTACTGGAGGGTAAAACTCCCCTTATGTACCTTCCACTAAATTTATGATCTCAACTCATTTATATGCCATAATATAAATTGATGGTATGTCCTCATCTGGAATACTGTGTGCACCACTGGTTGCCCCATCTCAATACTACAGAAGTAGAGGGGATTCAGAGGAGGGCAATGAGAATGATCAAGGGTCTGGAAAAATACATGGAGAGATTTACAAGACTGGGATTGTTTATTTTAGGAGTGCCTACAAGGAGTCACTCAGGAAAGTTAAGGCAAATCAACTGCAGGTGTGATGTCAGTGCGTTTAAATTAAAGTGAGTGAAACCCCCATGTGATGCCCTTCAATGAGGATTTGGTGACAGGGAACTAAGACCACTTCACTCCTGAATAAAAGCATCCACATGATGTATTAACCCACTTATGCACATTGTCTTCATACTTTCAGTTATTTGACCCTAACTTTCCTGATTGGCCCTGTCTGGGCATGCCCTTAGAAAGGAGATGAATAAGAAGTGAAGTTGAAGTTAGACTGGGGCATCTGCTCTCTATTTCATAGCACAAGAATAAGGGAATATTAAAAAAAAAAGTGGCAAATTGATTAAAGGAAATACTTTTTTACTCAGTGTGTGACTAGACTGTGGAACTCACTGCAACAGCATATTGAGACCAAAACTTTAGCACGATTCAAAGAGGGATCGGATGATTATATGGATTACAAGAATATCCAGAGTTACAATAGTAGTTAATGCTAAATGAAAAGATTTGGAAGAGAGATAAAACCTCATGCTCTGGGCATAAACCAGCCTCCAATTATTAGAGATTAGGATTCAACCCTTATGCGAGGCAGACTGTCCCACATCTGTCTACTGTGGGGTTTCAGGTACTTCCTCTGAAGCATCTGGTGTTGGCAGCTGTCAGAGACTGGATGCTGGACCACAGTTCTGATCTAGTGTGACAATTCCTGTGTTCCTAGCTATTGTCAGGAGCTGGGGGGGATGGGGCAGAAGGGAGAAGAGAAGGCTGGTCTCCTGCTCCCCCAACTCACTGTGCCTAATCATTTAAATACCATGGTATCAATGAGCCATCACCAAACTGAAACGAGTGGGGAGTATGCTGCTGCTGTTTGCTTGGAGACAGTTTCTGTAGGGGGGGGGTGTCACCCTGGTAGCAGCATATTTGTGTTGACTCTATTTCCAATAGGAAGAAGTGTTGTGTGTATTTTAATGAAAGTGTGGAACACTTCAGAAAGCTTGAAACACAGCAAAAACACCAGACCCTAAAATTACAGATTCTGATTTCTATCTCCTCTTCTCACCTGGAATTTTTGGTTGTATTTTGTGGGCTTGGGGTTTTTTCTTTTGTTTTTTGGCATTTTTAAAAAGCATTCTACAAGTCATTGGACAACTCTTGAGTTTAGACAAGCCCTTGTTTAACTTAAATTGGTTTAGGTGAATTGGTGCAACTTTTGTGTATGCTGTTTTATACTGGTTTAAACCTGGCTTGTATCTGTTTAGGTTCCACCTTTAAACTTAACTAAAGCTATGTAAAATAACACTGTTAGTCATATCAGTACAACTTTGTATGTAGATCAGGCCACTCATCTATAGTCTCTATCTGCCAAATATTTGACAACTTGTGAAATTAAATCATTTACTTTTCCAAATTTTTCGGTACAGGGTGGGAATAGGTTTTGATGTCAGTGTTTATGGAAGTGACCTTCATTAACTGTCCTGAAACCTGCTGGCCAACAATTAAAAAAACTAGCTTTGCGATTCTAGTGTTCAACAGGTTTATAATTTGAGAAATACTGTAGATGACAGCTACAACAAATACGCCTAATTTATCTTGTTTTATAAGAAAAATGTCTTTTCTCCTTTACAGGTTTTGGCAGCACAAAGGAATTGGATGTTTCAGACTACAAATATCTACAATTTCTTCTTGTGAACTACAAATCTCAGTATGGAGGCCTAAGCCCCTTAAAAGGGACTTCAGTCTGAAATCTGGGAGGTAGTTTTGTGCACAAATAAAGAAACTAAAGTTAACAAAATATATTTCTGTATTGACCAGTGTAAGTTCTGTTTGCTTTCTGAACATGGCCTACAGAGATCTTTTAATTAATCCATATAAAATACTAGAATATTCAAACATAAAGCCATATATTTGTATTAAATGTTATAAGAGTGTACTTGTACCCAAGCAACCTGGCTAAGTTTATGATGCCCAGTGTTGAGAGTGTGATGGAAGAAAACACACTGGGTCTGTTCCAAGCCAGTGGGTATCTGTGACAAGTTGGTGGTGTCACTGCTATGGTCAAGAATCATTCTTGCCGGAGCTATAGCTCTGCTGTATGTAAGGTAGTTGAGTATAACCTTTAATTTTGTTTGTAGTGTCTTGCATATCTTTGGGTGAGGATTGCTAAAACAAAGGGTACTTTGTTTTGGCAATCTGACATACGAATACACCTTTAGAAGTTTTGGGGCTGTTCTGTATGTGCCTCTGTAAATGTGTCAGGTTAGAATTTCAACATAAGTATGCGACACTCTTATCAAAACAAAATCTTTACAGATGTATAAAAGCTGCATTCGTATTGGCTATCTAGGATGAAATAAACACTTAATTTTAAATTGGAGCATGATATTAAGGTGCAGTGTCTTCAGTTTTACCCGTTTTAGTTTCTTTATTGGGGTGGATTTTGATCACTCTTACATATTTTTCTGTATCTCTTCCACCCCACCCCCATCTGCACCAAATGCCATTGACTGTGAGATGAGAAGTACAGTATACTAAGGAAAATGTGATGTATTGTGACAGGAAAGTCCAGTTGACCTACTTTCTGTACCTTCTAGAGTGTTGAGGTTGTGTAACTTCTCCATTAAAGTATCAGAGGGGTAGCAATGTTAGTCTGAATCTGTAAAAAGCAACAGGGTCCTGTGGCACCTTTAAGACTAACAGAAGTATTGGGAGCATAAGCTTTCGTGGGTAAGAACCTCACTTCTTCAGATGCATCTGAAGAAGTGAGGTTCTTACCCACGAAAGCTTATGCTCCCAATACTTCTGTTAGTCTTAAAGGTGCCACAGGACCATCTGTTGCTTTCTCCATTTAAAAGCAGTTGTGCAGATTAAAATAAAAGCAGGACTTCCCACATATATCAAGCCTGTTTATTAATCATAATTCATTCCTTTCACATGCATTCAGTGATACAAACCAAAATGTTTCACTTTCAGGTCCTTACTCTTTTATATGGCCTGGGAGTTACTCAAAATCACCTCCATGCACAAAACTACCTCCCAGAGAAAGACTTGTCCCATTCTTCCCTAATATTTCATTATGAACCTAGTGGAAAGCAGCTCGTTCCTGGCTAATCTGATGAATAACAGCACTGTGTGTGAACTGAAGTATGAGTTGTCGTGTGAACTCTACAGAATGTCCACGTTTTCTACTTTCCCTCTTAACGTGCCAGTGTCTGAAAGGAGTCTTGCTCGAGCTGGGTTTTATTACACTGGTGTGAAAGATAAAGTTAAATGCTTCAGTTGTGGCTTGATGTTGGATAACTGGAAACAAGGCGACAGTGCTCTGGAAAAACATAAACAGCTCTATCCTAGCTGCAGCTTTATTCAGAATTTGCTCTCAGTTAGTAATCTTGGATCATCCTCTCATTCAGCCTTCTCACCTCCAGCCACAATAAACAGTCTTTCACCATCTTTGCATTCCATAACTATTGCTCCAAGCTTAGAACAAATTGGCTTTTTCAGTGCTACTTTCTCCAGTTTTCCTCAAGAACCAGTAACTTCTAGGGCAGTTGAGGACCCATCACACCTGCGACCTAACTTTAATAATCCTGCAATGAGCACAGAAGATGCTAGACTATGTACTTTTCAGACATGGCCCCTGACATTTCTATCACCAACAGATCTGTCCAAAGCTGGATTTTACTATACTGGGCCAGGAGACAAAGTTGCTTGCTTTACCTGTGGGGGGCAACTAAGTAACTGGGAACCGAAGGATAATGCCATGTCAGAGCATCGGAGATACTTTCCTAACTGCCCTTTTGTGCAAAATAAAACTAGAGACCAACCAATATTCAGCATTTCTAACCAGAGCATGCAAACCCACGTGGCTCGTGTTAAAACATTCATAAACTGGCCCACAAGAATTCCAGTTCGACCTGAACAGCTTGCGAATGCTGGGTTTTATTACGTAGGTAAGAAAAGTTAACCTATCTAATGTCTTAGTTTATATTTGTTTTCGAATTTGCTAAGCAATGGCTTGTGTGAACACTTATTGAATACTTTATAAACTTGCTTTTAAAGGTCGTAATGATGATGTCAAATGTTTTTGCTGTGATGGTGGATTAAGGTGTTGGGAGTCTGGAGATGATCCATGGATTGAGCATGCTAAATGGTTTCCAAGGTAACTGTTTAAAAAGCTCTGTAAGTGGAAGAATTAGGCCAGTGCAGAGCCCTTTCAGACCTTCCCCTATAATTTTTATCTTGAAATTTGTCAGTGGGAGCAGACTTAGGCCAATGTGAGTGCTTTTGAAATTCTACAAGAGGGTTTTTTTGTGTTCCAGATGGAGAGACTTGAGTGAGAACATCTCTATTGGTGAATAATAAAATGGGGGAAATAATGACACTAATAACTATGGGGGAGATTTTCAAAGACAGATGTCAGTAAGACACAACTGCTATTTGTACCTTTGAAAATATCCCCATGTTAATGATTTTTAAATAGCTTTCATGAAGTTGAGAACAGTACAGGAAAAATAGTGTTTTGTATGCTAAACTTTGACACAGTTTACCATCAGCTATTAAACTAAAGTTCAGCATCCAACTTTTGCTTAGCTCCTTGTTCATCTCCCCCATTAACTTTATCAGTGTATTTTTTTTATCTTGTGTAAAGTTTAAATTGCTTTACTAGTGCAAAGTGTAGACTAAGTTTTAAAACCTTTAATTTTTTATCTATTTCATTGTGGTGGGTTTTTTGTTTTTAAATTTAGACAAGTTTGTAGACACTGAGTGATTTGGGCGGAGGGGTGGAGTATTGGCTGAGATTAAAAGCTGTTGAGGTTGTACACTAAAAGGTATCTATTACTGAATGCTTTGGTATTGATGAGATCATATTTATATCTGATACATACAGAAATTAGGCCATATTAAGATGATTCAGCAAAGCATCCTTCTTCAGTAAGGATACTTAAATATGTGCTAAAATTCCATTGAAGTCACTGGGACTTAATCATGTGCTTAACTTTTAAGTATGTGTGTAAGTGCTTCCCTGAATTGGGGCCTAACTGAGCACAGTATTGTAGGCTTCTTATTCTGTATGGCTCTTAACTAGTATATATGAGAAATAAATATTGTAACTTGACAAACATTTATATTCTGTTAATGTTTAGATGTGAGTATCTACTGCGAATAAAAGGGCGAGAGTTTGTCAATCAAATTCAGGCAAGATTCCCACATCTCCTTGAACAGGTAAACTAGAATTTTTATGTAACTTTCTGGTTGCTAATATCAGCATTAGATGGTGGTACATAACTTTTTTTTCCCCCTACCCACTTTCCAGATATTGCACTAAGGCTAGGTCCACACTACCCGCCTGATTCAGCAGGTAGAGATAGATCTTCTGGGATCGATTTATCGCGTCTCATCTGGATGCAATAAATCGATCCCAGAAGCGCTCCCCCGTCGACTGTGGAACTCCTGCTCGCTGAGAGGAGGAAGCGCTGTCAGCGGGGGAGCTTGCCTGCGCTGCGTGGACCCGCAGTAAGTAAACTTAATTCGATCTAGGAAATGTCGACTTCAGCTACGCTATTCTCGTAGCTGAAGTTGGGTTTCCTAGATCGATCCCCCGCCCCAGTGTGGACCAAGCCTAAGTAGTTTGGCAGGTATGAGTTTTAAGTTTGATTGATAGTTCATGAATGAACAGCTTTACATGAAAATGAGATGAACCAATTCTAATTGATGGTCTTCAAAACTGACTCTCTGCACATCTTCCATGAGCAGTTTTTGTATTTTTGAGAATTGATATTGAAAATAGATCTGGTAGCATTGGGACTTGAGTCATTTGAAGAGCATCACAGCCATTTACAGTCAAACCTTGGGACACTTGGTGTGAGGCAATGAGAGCTCTAGACTGAGTATAAAGAAGTGAAGTTCTGATTACACAAGGCTTAGTGACTAATTCAGATTAGTACCTGCTAGTACAGAAACTGGTTCTGGGTGCCTCTCTTGTGGGACTTTTTTTTTAAACTAAGCTGTTTGTAACAAGTTACTTTTGCATAAACAAAAGGCATAGTGAGTAACTTCATTTAGAAGAGAAAAGCTTGTGTTGGTATAAACTGCCTGGTTTTACCCCAATGCACATTCGCAGTACAAATTGTTGTAAGACTTGTATAATCCTATCTACAAATACTTCACTTAGGCTTTTTGAGTTAAAATTCTTAATTGCAAATCTTTGGGTGAGGTGTGGCTGGACAGTGACGAGCACAACGGGGTCCTGGCCCCTGATTAGGGGCTCTTAAATGCTACAGTAACTTCACTATTTGTACCAAGTTCTTCCTTTTGTAAATCACTTAATTTTTGTGGAAAAGCATGTACTGGAATTACCAGCGTTGTATGCAAAGAGAGAAGGATGCTGACTGTGGGGTGTGTGTGGTGTTTTTTTTTGTTTGTTTTTGTTTTTTAAATGCTGTTCTTTTACATTCCATAGCTCTTGTCAACTTCAGATACCCCTGTGGACGAAAGTGCCAATCCACCAAGTATGTACATTTTAGTTAATGTCTTTCAAGCTACATAGTGATAAGACTTTGAGCACGCTTACAAACTTAATATGCATCCGAAGAAGTGGGCTGTAGCCCACGAAAGCTTATGCTCTAATAAATTTGTTAGTCTCTAAGGTGCCACAAGTACTCCTGTTCTTTTTGCGGATACAGACTAACACGGCTGCTACTCTGAAACCTACAAACTTAATGTAAATATAAATAGAACTTTTGTATGAATGCTTTCCAAAATTAGCTTGCTAAGCAATTCATAGCATTTTAGAAAGTAGCAGCATTGGAATGCTTCCCAGCAAGTCAAAGCTTTTTTTTCTTTTTCTTTTTTTCTTTGACAGTTGTAAAGTGTACTTAAAATGTCAGTGAGGTGTGTTTGAAATTTTATACTACAATATTCAAGTTTGTTGCAAGAGAAATTTCCCATCCATTCATAATTTCCACAATACTAGGGATTTGTATACATACTGTATAGTTTCTGAAGAGTTTGCCTCTGTTTGCATGTTTTCTAACTGGATTTAATGGACTCATTGTTGGTTACACCAGCTTCTGCTAGAGTAACCCAGGGTATAGACTATCCTGGTATCACAGCTCCTTAGAGGCTGATGTGATTACACAAGATACCTACAACCCTACCCTGCTGGGGGCCTGCAGCTATGTCAGCGACTTCAAAAGTGGGCAGCAGTAGCCAGGAAGAGGGAATGGCCAAGCCAGCTTGGGGACATACTGAAGAAGTGCAGCCTTCCAGACAGCTTCCTCTGGGGCTGTAAAGCTGCTTTTCTTCAGTGGAATACCCAAGTATGACACCACTGCTGTCTGACTTCTCTGGGGGTGAATTCCCCATACTGGCAGTGGCCCCTGCTGAGGCAGTGAGATGAGTCAGATTTCCAACTATTACGCTTAGATAGCTACGTGCCAGGAAAAGGATGACCAATAGTAGAACTGTAACCATTCTATTAATGCAGATGCGACTCAAGAACTTGGTATACCATATGAAAGGGAGGTATTTCCATAACTAACTTTTTACCATTTTTTTTTTTTTTTTTTTTTAGTTCTAATCTAATGATGCTATTCAACAATGGCGTGACCTCTGGGTTTTCCCTGCTTTTGCTGCTTTAAATTGGATCTTTGTTATTGTAACAAAGCTTTTTTGTTTAAGTTCAGTCTAATAAAATTCTAAACAGGAGTTCTAAGTAAAAATACCTTGATTTTAAAAAGTTAGGCCCATGTCATTAAATGATTGTTTTACGCTAAATCTATCTAAAGTTTTCAAATCATCTAACATATCTTTTCTTTTCTTTTTCCCCCCCTCCCCTTCATTAATAGCTATTCATTCTGAATCTGGAGAAAGCCATTCAGAAGATGCAATCATGATGAACACCCCAGTGGTTAAAGCAGCCTTGGAGATGGGATTTAGTAGAAGACTAATAAAGCAGACAGTTCAGAGTAAAATCTTAGCGACTGAAGAAAATTACAAGACCGTTAATGATCTTGTGTCCGATCTGCTTACTGCACAAGATGAAAAAAGGGAAGAGGAGAAGGAGAGACAATCTGAAGAAGTGGCATCGGGTATGCATAGGGCAGTAGTAATACACTTGTCTTCTTTGTTCCATTGTAATCTGTTTGCTTTTTGGTCTAATTCTGGGGACACTTGTATTCATGAGCTTTGGTAATGTTTTTTGTTGTTTTTTTTAAAGGTAAATATAAAGGATTAACACTGTATCATCTGGATATCAGTGTGGAATTTAGGCCTCAATCCTGGAATTATCCTTACAGTGATGCACCCTATATTTCATTGGGGCTCGATATGGTCCATGAGTCCACCTGCACAATACTCTGCAGGATCAAGACCATATTTTTGTCCATATGCCTATATGTGGTGTTAGGTCCATCATATAAACCAAAACTGTGACTCCTCTATATAGTAAAACTTCCACCACATAGAAACAATTATAAATATAATTTCGGTCTCCTGACGTTACTACTGGTCTACTCTGTGACTTCTCAGCAATAATAAAAACATGGAGATTAATGTACAAGACCATATATATATATATATATATATATATATATATATATATATATATATATATATATATATATTTAATTGATATTCTTTGAAGTTAGATGTAGTTAAGTCAGCAGGGTCTGACAAAATTCACCCTAAGGTGCTTCAGCTAATTCCTTATGCAATCTTAGAACTATTAGTTATCTTCAAGAGCTCATGGTGGACAGGTGAGGTCCCAGAGGAGCAAAGAAGAAAGCTACTATGTTTGCCCACCTTTAGAAAGGCCCACTGGTCTCTAATTCCCCAGGTCCTCAATGTTTTCCTAACTTCAATACCTGGAAAGATACTGGAACAAATTAAACAATCATTTTGTAACCTCCTAGAGGATAGTAGGGTAATAAGTAATAGTCAACATGGTTTTGCCAAGAACAAATCTTGCCAAACCAACCTAATTTCCTTCTTTGGTAGGGTTACTAGCCCAGTGACTTGGGGATGGGAGGAATAGATATGGTGGTAGATGTTGGTTGGTTTTTGGTTTTTCAAGTAAGGCTTATGACACAATGCCATATGACAGTCTCATCAGTAAACTAGGGAGATGTGGTCTAGGTTAGTGGCTTTCAACCTTTTTTCATTTGGGGCCCTTAAACTTCAAATGGAGATGCAGACCCCTTTGGAAATCCTAGGTGTAGTCTGTGGATACCCAGGGGCCTGCAGACCACAGATTGAAAACCACTGGTCTAGGTGAAATGACTATAAGGCAGGTGGACTGACTGAAAGACCATACTCAGAGTAGTTATCAGTGATTTGCTATCAAACTGAGAGGATGTATCTAGTGGAGTCCCACAGGGGTCAGTCCTGGGTCCAGTGCTAGTCAGTATTTTCATCAATGACTTGGATAATGGAGTGGAGAGTATACTTATCGAATTTGCAGGTGACACCAAGCTGGGAAGGATTGCAAACACTTGGAGGATATTGGAATTCAAAATGACCTTAACAGACTAGAGAACAGATCTAAAATCTACAAAATGAAATATAATAAAGACCAGTGCACTTGGGAAGAAAAAAGTGAAATGCACAATTTATGAAATGAGAAATAAGTAGCTAAGTGGAAAAACTGCAGAAAAGGATCTGGGGGTTAGAGGGTCACAGGTTGAATGAGTCAACCATGTGATGCACTTGTGAAAAAGACTAATAGAATGTTAGGGGTGTGTTGTGGGTTTTTTTTAAACTTGGTTAATGAGGACAGTTTGTGGGATTTTTTTTTTGTTTTAAACCATAACCTGGTCATGTTTAGCCTTGAGAAAAGAAGACTATGGAAGGGGGAGAGAGGAAATGGGTACAGATAAAATAGCGTATACACATCTACCTCGATATAACACTGTCCTCGGGAGCCAAAAATTCTTACCGCGCTATAGGTGAAACTGCGTTATATCGAACTTGCTTTGATCCACCGGAGTGCGCAGCCCCCCCCCGAGCACCGCTTTACCGCGTTGTATCTGAATTCGTGTTAGATCAGGTCGCGTTATACTATATTTCAAGTCTGTTTTATAAAGGGGCAGAGACCAGTTGTTCTCCATGTCCACTGAAGGTAGGGAACTAATGGGCTTAATCTGCGGTAAGGGAGATCTAGGTTAGATGTTAGGAAAAACTTTCTAACAATAAGATTAGTTAAGTAGTGGAACATCTTACCAAAGGAGACTGGAATCCCTATCCCTGGAGTCTTTTAAAGAACAGGTTGGACAAACACCTGTCAGGGATGGTCTAGGTATATTTGGTCTTGCCTCAGTGCAGGGGGATGGACTAGATGACCTCTCAAGACCCCTTCCAGCCCTATACTTCTGATTCTTTAATATTTGCTTTTCTGTTTCAAAACCTCACAAGCATGCAGTCTGGCTTTGAAACTCTTGAAAAACAGTAGAAGCCATGACTTAATGAACATAATTTCTGTAGCACAGCATATTAAAGTGCTGTGTATGTCCTCCTGGCTCACTATATGCCAACAGCTGAGATGTCACAACTTGGTGCATTTTTAGTCATTAAACCACAGTAGAAATTGGACAGCCACAATCTGGAGACTATAAAACACAATTGTACAATAAGGTCTGGTGTGGTGTGTGGGTGTTTTTTGTTTTTGTTTTTGTTTTTTGCGCTGAGTGTTCTGTACTGTTTAGGTCTTCCCCATGCATAACTCTGTCCCTATGTTTTTTTTTTTCAAAAAAATATTTAGTCCACACAGATTTAACAGTATTTTTGACTGGCGGTGATTTTTGACTTTTGTTCTTGATAAGCCAGTGGTGGTGACACACGTAGGCCTTTGGGTCTGTGCATTCCACTTGTGCAATGAATATACCTTTCACTGTTGAGTTGGGAAATAATGTATATGGTGGCCTTGCTACTTTGGAGGAAAAGGGGGACTTTGTAAAACTTCACAATACTCAAACTACTTGTCTGCCTCTCATGTGATATGTGAAGTCTGTAGTAATTATTTAATAGTGTGTATTACTGATATGGAGTGGGAAGTGGAATGAAAAGAATCAAGGTATCTCTTATAATTTATAGCACACATCAGTTAATAGTAACAATGCAACTTCAAATCTTGTAACTTACTGAATTTTCCCCTTGAATTTAAGATGACCTGTCCTTAATCCGGAAGAATCGAATGGCTTTGTTTCAGCATTTGACATGTGTGCTTCCTATCCTGGAGAGTTTACTATCGGCCAAAGTGATAACTGAACTTGAACGTGATGTTATTAAACAAAAAACCCAAACGCCATTGCAAGCAAGGGAACTGATTGATACAATTTTAGTGAAAGGAAATGCAGCAGCCCACATATTCCGAAACTGCCTGCGAGAGTGTGATCCTATGTTGTACAAAGATTTATTTGGTGAGTTTGACTGACAGATGTACTCTTTTTCTTTTCCCCCAGAAGATTGATGAACTGATTTCCTAAGTCTAACCATCTTTATTTTCTTAGTAATACATAGAGCCCTGCGCGGATACAAAATTTATATCTGCAGATGGATATAAAGCGGATATCTGCAGAGCTGCAGGGCTCTACCAGGAACCACAACGGTGAAAGCTGCAGTACGCGGGCTGCTGCTCGCAGGAGCCAGCCCCCAGCCTTACCAACTGGGGTGGGCACCAGGCTCACCAGCAGCTGTCCCTGGTTGTGCAAGTGGCTCTCACGCTCCTGGACAAGAATCCCTTTCATGCAGCGATCTGCCTCTCCTGGGTCCTGCAAGCAATGGCCTGACATGCTGCTGCTTTCGTCGCTATGGTTCCTAGGAGAGCCCTGCAGCTCTGTGGATATAAATTTTGTATCCATGCAGGGCTCTAGTAATACAGTCTGAGGTATAGTAGTAAAGCAGTAATTAAAACTTCTACTGGAATGTAGATCATTCCAATGACTAAAATGTTCCTTTTTTGTCATTTTAGTGGAAAAAAACATGAAGTATGTCCCCACAGAAGACACTTCAGGTAAATCTTCAGTTTTATTCATTTGAGTGGTTTGGGCAATAACTCAGGTTCTCAAAACAAATTTTTCTCTTTGACACTGTCACATTCTGGGGTGTAATCCAGACTAGTCAGGGGTTGTCACCACCTGCCCTGTGACCTTGAGTGCCTCATAATGCTTTGCTGTTGTAGCTCCCAACTTGTGCTGCTCACAAACAGCCTACGAGCATGCAAGTTACTGAGTGTCTGTGTATAGCTACAGTCCTGGTTTGGTGGCTCTGATTCCAGCAGCCTGTTAGCAACACTCCTGTCACACTTTGGCTTCCACCAGCCTTGGTTACTACTTGCAGAGTGACCTCAACACAATCCCAGTCCCACATTTCCCCAAAACTGTGTTCTGCACTATGCAGCCCTTCCCTGGGCAGTTCGGATATTAAAGGTCCGTTGCCCCTGCAAAGGGTCAATATTCAACAGTTTGCTACTTTAACTAGTTACCAAATGCACTGGACCCTCACTAGAATGCGGGATTTGGGATCCATGCATGGTACCACGTTAACACGGGGATTGCGTTAAAATGAATTGTAATTAAAGTAATTAAATTTGGGATCCATGGCTGCTACCGCGTTATATGTGAATTTGCGCTATGTAGGCGCACGTTTTAGCGAGGGTCCGTTGTAGTTCATTTTAAACAATACTGTTTTATTCTTTAATTCAAACTAAACCAAGCTTATTTAAGTAAAGAGATCTTAAGTGAGTACAACTATAAGGCATTAAAGTCAGAAATAGTTACAAGAGAAATAAAAATATTCACTTTCTAGTAGCTAAAACTTAACAAGCTAGACTGGGTTCAAAGTAAAATCCTTACCACATGATCCCAGCAACATGGCTGACCAAATTCTCAGGTCAGGGTCTCCCCCACTAAAGTAGAGGGGCTTGTTCCTTTGTCTTAGGGGAGAGAGAGTGAGCTTGGGGTGTTTTTGCCCCTCACTTTTATAGTCCAATCACCCTTTGAAATGCATTTTCCTGCCCCTAGATAAAGTTCATTCCAGCTCTGAGAATGGAGACCTGAAGTCTCATGGTGAAAGAGGTTCTATGTTGTTCCTTGCTGAAATGCAGATCAATTTGTTTCTGCATCCCTTCATTGTCAAGTGGCTATTCTTTGGCAGGTGATTGCCAGTCAACTTTGACCTCTGGCACAAGGCATCAGCTTGTCCTTTGTCTATCAGAAACTGGTTCACCCCCCTCCCCAGACTTGTGTGGTAAACACATTTTAGTCATAATTTCTATAACTCTTAAGATGCACTTCTGGCATACATTACACAAGAATATCCATGATCAGTGTGGTGGTCATTTTTAAATGATACCTCACAAGGCATATTTTGTACTGGGTGGCAGTCATACTGAATTTTATTGCTTTCCCATCTCTAATCAGTTCTGCCATTTGAAGATTTCTTTGTGGTGTTAAGTTTGTTTGTTCTCTTCTCAGGGTTACCCATGGAAGAACAACTGAGAAGATTACAGGAGGAAAGAACCTGTAAAGTTTGCATGGACAAAGAAGTTTCTATTGTATTTATTCCATGTGGTCACTTAGTGGTGTGCAAAGAGTGTGCACCTTCCCTAAGAAAATGCCCTATTTGCAGGGGGACAATAAAGGGTACCGTTCGCACATTTCTTTCATGAGGAGAGGAAACCTGCAAACTCCTGTTCCTGTGCATCTTAGCAATGCTCAAGACTAACCCAGTGATGTGTTAAGAATGGAAAACTATAGTAAAGAAGATGGATAAATTACTTGCCTAATGTGGCTTATGGGGTAATAGTGGACTGTTGTGTGAGCATGCTAGGCCTTATGCTGCCAAAGATCTTTTTTGAAACCTGTGTAAGTAACTATTAAAAAATGATGGGAAAAATAGGTTTTTTTTTTGTTTTGTTTTGTTTTGTTTTTTGCTGCTGAAATAACTTTTTTCAGAAAGTCTTAGCTTTAAAATTAAATGTATTAGAACACAATGCTTCACTAGTAAAGGATTTTTTCAAATTAGGATAAAGACATGTTTATGAGATCTCTTCCTTATTTACTGAGTCTTAAATAACTGAAGCATTTTCATGAGACTTGCTTAGAATTGACACTTGATTGATACTTGTAAAACTACAGGATCTTCTACTTCAGCTGTTCTGGTTGTATCAAGACTTAAAAAAAAAAAAAAAAACTACGAAAAGACCTTATAAGAAGTCTTATGTCTTATTGTTAATGTGTGTGTATAATTGATATTTAATTGTATGAAAACAGCATTAAAATGTTTTCAATAAACTATTTTAGAAGTGAAAACTTTTATTTAATACAAAATGTTCCCAAAGTTAGCTTAAATTTTTGTATAGGTTGCAGTGACAATGGAAAAGTTTTTGTTAGCTGTATTGGTCTGTACCATGAAGAAGAAAATCCTAATAGCAGAGGAGCAGCCCCTAGTACTCGCTGCTGTGTTGTCCTTGGGGAGGAATCCAAGTCCTGGTGTAGGACTTGCACTCATGACCTTAGAAACCAGGTAGCTGGACAGTAGTGGTGGTAACCTTTTTAAGATGACCAGATCAGTTACAGGTAAGTAAAGGTTCTTCAAGATGTGTGGTCCTTATCTGTATTCCACGGAGGATTATATGCATGTGCCATGCACCGGGTGCCAGAGCTTTTGAAAGTAGTACTGTTCAGTAGTCTGTGCATCTGGCCTTGTGGTCTTGCCCCAGGTGATATAGGGCACATCGGGCTGCCAGCGTTTCCAGTTCCTTCTCTATCACAGAGCTGTTGACTCTGCAGCAGAGGGGAAGGAGGGTGAGTTTGGAATAGATAGGGACAACACATATTGAAGAACCTTCAGTTATAGTAAGCAACCTCGTTTTCTTCTTTGAGTGATGGTCCCTATTGTATTCCAGGGAGGGTGATTAATATGCAGTACCTATGTGGGAGGATGGTGCAAGGAGACTGGAATGGAGGTCTGCTGCTCCAAACAAAGCATCTGTCATGGAATTGTGCACTAGAGCATAGTGCATGGAAAAGGTGTGTACCAAACTCCACATGGCTGCCTTGCATGTGTCTGCGAGAGGCACGTGGTGGAGTGTGGCTGTAGTTGATTGTGCTCTTGTGGAATGGGCCCAAATCCCTTCAGGCAGGGATCATTCCGATAATTGATTACGTGCTCTTATGTACTGAGATCCACTTGAAGATTCTCTGGGTGGAAATGGTTTGTTCTTTCTCTCTGCTATGGCAACAAACCCTGGGAGATTTCCGAAAGGGCTTTGTTCGGTCAAGATAGAAAGCCAATGCCCTTCAAACATCTGAGTGAAGCCTTCTTCCTCATTTCAGGTGTGAGGTTTGGGGAAGAAGGTAGGTAAATATTTGGGTTGATTTGAGGTGGAATTGGAAAACCACCTTGGAGAGGAACTTGGGGTGGAATTGTTAAGGGACCTTTTCTCTATGGAAAGGTGGGAGGGGGAGCTAGCCATCATGGCTCCTATTTTGCCAACCCTCCTAACCAATGTAATAGCGACAAGGAAGGCAACTTTGATGGAAAGGAGAGAGAGTGATCATGAGACCATAGGTCCTCAGCAAGGTGAAGACTAAGTTAAGGTCCCATGGTAGGAGGGGGGGGGTCAATCAGTTGAATAGGAGGTTTATTTTTGCAGGAGGCAAAACTGCAGAGTTAACAGGTGGATAAAGATTGAATGACTATCCACCGATGGGTGAAAGGTGCTAATGGCAGCTGTATGCACCTCAATGGAACTGAGGGTCAGTCCTAAGTCCTTCCGATTAAAGGAAACATTCAAGGAGTACCAGGATGTGCATAGCTTCAAGGACAAGGCCCTGGCTGGTAGCCCAGGAAGTGAAATGTTTCCACTTGGCTTGATATGAGCATCTCCTGAACTCCTTCCTGCTGCTTGAGGCCATCTCCTACTGCCAGAGAGCATTCTTGCGCTAGTGTAGGTGTCCATCCAACAACCAAACTGTCAGGTGAAGAGTGTGGGGTTGGGATATCTGAGTCTGCCATTGTGTTGGGCCAGTACCTCTGGGAATGTTTGAAGCGTGATTGGGGGCGGTGGAGGGTACTTCCACATGCAGAGGAGGCCAGAATGTGGCTATGAGGATGGTTGTTGCCTTCTGTCTGATCGTGTGGATCACTTGTGGTAAGTGCGGGATGGTGAAGGCATAATTTGTCTAGTCTGACCAATTGAGGATTAGGGCATCCCCCTATGATTGAGTTCCAACTCATCCCCTCAAACAATATTAGGGTACATTTGGTATTGGTGTGGGATGCAAAAAGCTCCCTCACTGAGGGTACCCATTGGCCAAAGATGTCTGCAATTAGTCATGCAACTCCCATTCAGGGTCAGTTGCAAAGTTTCTACTGCGGGCATAGGCAATCATGTTCTGGGTGTCTGGTAAGTAGGCTGCTGCCAAAAGAATATGGTATATGATGTACCATTCCCAAAGATATTCAGCTTCCACATACTGGGCTTGGGATTTTTGTTTTGTTTGTCTGACATGACAAACATGTTGCTTTTGGATGGTTGGCAGGAAGGCCTGACAAGTGTTTTGTACTGCCTGGACTTCTCTTGCTGTCTTAATTGAAGAAGAAATAAATGGGCTGCACAAGTGTTAGAGCTTATTCGTTCACTCTCCCACTTCCCTAGTCCTTCTCGCATGAACAGAGAGCAAACAATTCAATGTTTATTGGGGTGAACTTCCAGCAAGCTTAAATCCAAGTTCCTTTTTCCTTATTTTCAAATCCCAATTTACTTCTTGTTTTCCCCTAATTTATATATTAATATTCTTAGCTATACCTTAACCAATCGTAACATGATTAGCTAACCAATTATATCCCACCACCTTAATTAGTTTACACCCAGCAAAATTAATTATACAGCAGACCGAAACAATCACAGAACCAGACAGAGACCATGCAAATAAACTTAGCAAAGTGGGAACTATAATGACAAAACAATACAGAAGTGAGGATTTCACAACTACATCTATACAGACAAGGGTTTCCCAGCTGTTGTCTATTGATAAGTGAGTTCTTACTAGACAGAAAACTATCAAACTAAATTTCCTTTTACATTTTCTAGGCTCTTCCCTTTCTCGGGGGGTGATAGATTGGATCACCTTCCGAACAGCCCCCGATTGCCTTATTTCAATAGGGCTAGTTTGTAATGTGAGGATGTGACTGCAGGCTTCCCAGCTTATGTCTGCCTCTTAGCCAAAGGCATTGGCCTAAGCACACGGTTTCAGACTGCCACAGGGAGAGAAGGCCCTTACACAGATTCTTTCTTTTATACCTCTATAAGTAGCTAAATGAAAACATATACCTATGTTCTTAAAGTATAGGCCTTTACCCACAGGCTTGAATATCTATATCCTAACAGATATAACCCCTTTCAGATATGGGGTTGTTCAGGGGCCAGCTCATAGGCTGGGCAAGTTGACTAGGATGGCTTAACATAATATAGATTTATAAACCCAAAGCAGGGCCCATATTTTATACAGCATCACACATACATTCCTTAACAAACCAGTTCTATGCACATAGCCAACATCAGTACATTGTAGGCATCTAAAATGCCAGTTGACCGTACATCCTATGTAGATGGGACCTTGAAGTGAGTTGTGGAATCAACTGCACTGGTATAGATTAGATTAAACCATGGAGTCTCAAAGTCCCAACCCGCAGGCCACCTGCAGCCCGAGAACCTCCCCAGTGCGGCCCGTGGAGGAGAGATACGTGCAGCCACACTGCCGGCTCTGTCTGCTGCAGGCCCGGACTCCTGCAGCTCCCATTGGCTGGGGGAGAGGGAAAGAGATAACATCACTAGTCACCAGGCAGAGTCAGCTATGGAGGCAGCGTCCCTTTTTTTCACAATGAATATAAACAAGTCAAAATACCAAACACAACTCTCTGATGCACACCTTGCTGCAAACTTGAAGGTTTCAACTGCTCAGTCACTGAGGCCAAACTGACAGAACTGAAGCATTGCCAGGTGTCTGGTAAACACTAAAAACTCTCTGGCAGGCAAAGAATTGTATAAAGTTGTATGACAGTTTTATTATTTCTAAGACATTTGAAATAAAAAATACAATAGAAATGTTTTCTTTTCTGAACACCATCTTCAGTGACATTATTGGCTCGCTGGGAGGATTTGAGGACTGGCACTGGCCGTAAAGTAAATTGAGCTTGAGACCACTTGATTAAACTCAGCCGTGGCTAAACCAAGTTATAGTATTGTTCGGTTGCCTAATACAGAAACACCACTTTAACTGAAGCTGTTTACCTGGCCTAAAAGGAGATTTATAACCTGACTTTAGCCTTCTCATCCAGGAGTGGCACCAGGGTTTTTGCCGCCCTAGGCGGCAGCTCCTCCTCTGAAGCTGCGTTCTCGGCGGCGGGGGTCCTTCCGCTCCGGGTCTTTAGGGCACTTCGGCGGCGGGTCCCGGAGTGAGTGAAGGACCCGCTGCCGAATTTCCGCCGAAGACCCAGAGCGGAAGAAACCCCTCTGGGCGGTCCTGGTTCTCGGCGGCATTTCTGCGGCCGCTTTTCTTCCCGCCCAGAGGAATCGCCGCCGAAATTCCGCTGAGGGCGGCGAAATGCCGACCCCCACATCCTGCCGCCCTAAGCGAGCGCCTAGGGTCGCCTAGTGGAAGCGCCGGCCCTGTTCTTATCCCTAGTTAATTAGATGTATAAACCAATTTGGCTACAACCGAGATTAAGCCATGGATAAATACGTGGTTGCCTAACCAGGTTCAAAGCTGGATGGGAGGGACAAAAAGTACAAATGCATCCTGGCTATCATCTCTATTTCTTTGTCCTACCTTACCAAATACTTTCCTCCTTGGATAGAATGCCAGGCCATCTAATTTCCTAAAATCCATTTGGCAACTGTAGGAGGGAAGAAACTTTAGCACGCTGGAGATACTGACTTAGAAATTACTGCTAGCTTGACTAAAATGCCACCTCAGAGTTCTTTGTTTTCATTTGAACGAATACAATATTGTAAGAAAAACTCTGTTCCTGCATCAATTGTTCCACAGGCCCACTAGCTGTTGCTGGTAAAAAATTGAATGTAGTTAGAAAGACACTATGCTGCCACCTAGTGTAAAGCTGTTTTAATTTTCCATTAATGTGGTTTTTTTATTATGGAGCAGAGATAGCTCATCTATAGTTAAGGCTGATACGTTTATTTCTATTTATATAAACCAGACTTTTTGTTCTTCTGTCTCTTCAACCCCTTTCCCCCACATTTGCAATACAATTTTTTGCTTCAAATCTGGCACATAGGGTTATTTGGGTAAACCTCTTTAAAGTAATCAGATGTAGAAAAATAAAATCAGTTTGGAAATTCTTGTCATGCCCTTTTGCCCTCTTTGAGAGACTTCAGACAGTTTGTGAAAGAACTTTGCTGGTAGTAGTGCACAGGATTATATATGAGGCCTTTAAAGTCTATTAAGTTACTTAATGCCCAATTAGCAAATTAGAATCGAGGATTCTTTCATGGATCAGTGGGACCTCTACTGACCATTTAGAGAGAGTTTGCAGGAGTGCTGATAAGTTCAGCTGCCTTACCTATAGTATTCCAAATTGCTCACCAATACTGATTTTTATACAGGGCAAGCGGGTGTCTTGTCTGGGGATTAGAGAAATTCGGTGGTAGTTATTCATGTGCCTTTGGTCTCATAGTTTCAACATCTTGCAGACATTAAAATCTCTACAGCTGGAAGCAGAAGCAGGATATATGCAGAATTTAGAAACTGTACAAAAATGCAAAATTTTCTAAGGGGTTGGGAGCATAAGTGTGGGTGGCAGATATCATAGGCCAGAGAAGACTAAGCCTACCCTAACCTAGGCAGTGGCCCTGGCCATGGCCTGAGGTCCTGCCCTGGCTCCCCCTCTCCCCTGAAGCCAGTGGGAGCTCAGCTTGGGCAGGTGGCCTGGAGCTGGGGCAGTTTGGCTGGGGCTCATCTGGCTGTGAGGGGGCTCACAGTGCTGGTGGGCAAGGCCTCCAGCAGAAGGGCCATGGCTGGGGGGTCTAGCCTTCCCAAAGGGGGTGTTTACGTGCCGGCCATGAGCATAAGAGTTACCATATGTCCAGTTTTCCCAGACATTTCCTTTTGTTTGATCCTCCACGCTCTGGGTTGATTTTTCAAAAAAAAGAGGAACGTCTGGGATTTTTACGGAGCAGATGTTGTATTTCAGAAAGAGCTGGCTCAGAGTCCTGATCAGTCCCTTCCCTGCAGCCCCAGGGCTCAGATCCCGCCTGTGTGATGCAGGTGGTGAGTCTAGTTGATCATAATGGTCCCTTCTGGTCTTTAAGTCTATGAATCAGTGCAGTGCAGCTTGACATTGTGGTCAAGGGCTTGTCTAGACCAGTGGACTCCAAAGTGGGGTGCGCAAGAGGATCCTTGGGCGCGGCAGGAGGAGCGCTTTTTTTTTTTTTTTTTTTTGCTTTGGCAAAAATGGTAGAGCCGGCGCGGCAGGGGGTGCGTGCTCAAAATTTTTTTACTGATAGGGGTGCGCGATCAAAAAAGTTTCGAGGCCACTGGTCTAGACAATAGTTTGTGGCAAGCGGGGGTGTCACGCTACCCTGTAGTAACCCGCTGTGTACTAAGTGTGCGTGTGGACCTTGCTGCAGCACACTAAATGTTCCCCAGTGTGCTTGGATCTACTCCCATTTCAATGCAGCATAGCTCAAAGCGCACTGGGGAACTTTTAGTGCATGCCCACAGGTTCCACCCAGACTCTTAATGTGCGGTATATTTGGGCAGGGTAGATTTACACCCCAGCTTGCTGTGAACTAAAGGTTGGTGTAGATGACTGTGTGCCAGTTCCAGGTCCTACTGCTGTGAAAAGCAGTCAGACAGCACTTAGGCAGATATGCTCCTCATGGTGACACTGTTGGCAAGCAAAGTGGTGTAAAATGAAACCAAAAGTGGGGTGGTTGAGGTCCAGTGCACATAGAGCCCTAAGAGACTTTTAGTGTGAAGGCAGAGGGAGTGAGGCTTAATGACATTAATCTCTATATAGTGGAAAGTATTGTTCGGCGGACCCAGTGGTTTCTGTTCTTTTTATAAACCAATTAACTATTGTTCTTATTTCATGCCATACCCAACGCCTTGTTTGAAAGTTACCAGAGTCAGCTTTGAAAATGTTTTTGAGCGCTGTCTCTTGGCAGAGCTTCAGTTGCTGATACAATAATAGAAAAGAACAGTTTCTTCTCAGCATTGAACTTTCTTCAACCCGTTGTGCAAGAGTTTTGCAGCGGACAGCAGTAAACAAAAATGGGACTATAAACACTGACTTCCTATGTAACGCTGCTGCCCAAGAGACTCAAGGCGGTTGTAAAATGTCAGCATTCCAAACCCAATGCCCTTCTTGTACTGGCAGGAGATATGTTCGGGCTTTTGGGAAATTTTAAAATGATGTTAAACAGCAGCCGTTGAACCTGATGATCTGATTTGTCATCAGCTGAAGTCAGAGGGCAAGATTCTGAACTGCTATAAATCAGCACAGTTTAATTGACTTCAACGGAGCGCTGCCACTTTGTCAGCTGAGGATCTAGCCCAGACAGTCACCAAACCACCAGGTTTTTCTGCTACTGTTTTGGGATGTTACGATCAGGAAGTTGCGCCACAAGTGTTTTGTGCGTTCCTGTAGTTGTATTTAGGGTGACCAGATGTCCCAATTTTATAGGGACAGTCCCGATATTTGGGGCTGTGTCTTATATAGGCGCCTATTGCCCCCCACCCCCTGTCCCGATTTTTCACACTTCCTGTCTGGTCACCCTAGTTGTATTGAACGTGTTCTCTCTCCTCTTCCTCATTTCACCTGTGAATGCTGAACAAACAAGCCGTTGGCTCAGAATGTTCCATGCTGCTGTCCATGTGGCACGGGTGTCCCTGTACTCAGTAGGCCTGAGACCAGGAACAGTGAGTAAGGTACTCCTCTGACCAGCAGAATCCGAGAGCCATGTGTGGAAACTGCTCACACAGACTGAGCATACTCAGTAACACAGCTGAAACCGACTGCTCTCACTCTACCCCTTCTCACCCCCCCACTATCCGCAGGCGCAGGTCGTCTCTGTAAGTACAACCCTGGAATCATTGTATGATTTGATTGATTTAGAGCAAGTCTATGAAATATGACCCCCTGAGCTTAATATGTGGCTAGTGGATCGAGCACCTAAGAATCCATGTAGTGCTGGCTGACTGGCACATCAGTTTGTGGACAGTAGGTCCAGCTATGAAGAGACCACCAAGGGGACTGGCCTAAGCCTGGGTCCTGAGAAAGGGAACCAGTGGAGGCACTCCAGGTATGGGATTCTGATAAACCCACAGGGGTGTGTGTGTGTGTGTTTGTGGGGGGAAACAGCTGACCCCAGTAGCCGCTCCCCCCTCCCCCCCGAGGGAGCTCAAGGACCTGCGGTGTAATATCTGTAGCTGAACAAGGACAGAGCAGCCACGAGGCTGCACCTGGTAACAGAGCCACCTGGTCCGAGGGGGCTGCCAATGGGGGGGAGGACCCTGCATCCCTGCTGCTCCAGACCTTGGGACACCAGCGATATGGCTAGGTTAACAACTTTGCAAGGGGACAAACCTACACCAATGCCCCCCAAATGCTCAAAGGGGCACTTCTAGGGTGACCACCCATCCCTAATTGGGTGGGACAATCCTGAAAGGTACATTTGTCCCAGATGCCCTGCAGCACTGCCCTGAGCCTGCACAAGGCTCAGGGTGGTGTCAGCCTCTTCCCAGTGTGTATATGTGGGGAGCTGAGGTAGGGCTTACCCCACCCCCTTGCCACGAGGCCCTACTCCTCCGCTCCCTGCCCCCAAGCCCCGCCCCTGGCTAAGCCAGAGCTAGGCAGTAGTAAGAGCTGCCCAGGGAGCCTGGACCATTGTGGGGAGCCCTGGAGTCCTGGATCCATCCCCTGCCCTAGGCCACAGGCCGGTGGCTGCTCTTGAATCGGTTTTACCATTGTCTGACTCCAGGTTTTGGCCAGGGGGCGTGGCCTCAGGAGGCCGAGGAGCAGGGGTCAGGGCCGTGGAGGGGGCAGGGCTCCTGCACGTGTCCCGTTTTTTTGCATTTTGAAAAGGTGGTCACCCTAGTCACTTCCTACCCCAGCCTAGGGTAAGGACACCCCAGGCTGCAGCCAAGATGGCTGACACACGACAGAATGTGGGTTCACTGGTCTCCTTGCTCCCTGGCAGATGAGTGGGAAAAGGTAATGCCACAATCCCATACCAGTTTCAAACCCCAAATTTTGGGGTAACAAAAGGGCTCAGGAGACTGCATGAAAACTCCCCATGTGCATCCTGTTAGTGTCAGCATCCTGTTAGGTCAGACAAGACCTAAGCGAGGATGTGAAACTGCTCTATCTTGTGTTATGAAAACTAAGATTGATTGATTAGAAACTGTGCTGTAAGAATCTTTAAAGTACCTGTTAGGTCAGCTACCAGGGATATGGGAAATATGCTGTGGCATCTATGCAGGGGCATGCAAAGGAATAAATATTTGACCGCTTCTGGAGGGGCATGTTCTGTACCCCTGCCACAGCACTGGGGCCGAAGGAGCTATCAGCTCCCCCTGTGGCTGGAGGAGCTCACTCTCCCCTTACTGCCATGGAGCCAGAGTTCTGTGCCCCCACGCCCCTGCTTGCCCCCCCTTGTCCATACCCCTGCATCTATGGATAACAATTGTGCGTTCAGACTTCCCCAGGACACTGGTTAAAGTGACCCTGCTCAGCTCATGCTTGAGCAGGCAAGACATGACATGGGTATTTTTTGTAATATTGTTATGAATCCTACGCATGCCTCCATTTCTCCCCATACTTAGCATTGTCAACCAATGGGGAGTGGGGGAGGGGAAGATTAAAAGAGTGTGTGGGGGAGTCACTTCCCTGCCTGGGTGGAATGAATAGTGTCATTAAAGAACTGGCTGAAACCTACCCCGCTCAGCAAGGGGTCCAGAGAGACAATGCAAACTCCAATGACTCATGCATCAACTTTCAACAGCGGGAAGCTCTGGCCAGGGAAGTTGTGAGCTCAGCACAGCACTGCCTGGAGAACAAAAGCCTGAGCTGTGGCCAGGAGTAGATATACAGTTGGCTTCTAGAAGAGGCTGGAAGCTCTGGACTAAGGTCTAAGGACAGAGGGCCAGAAATGGAATCCATTATGGCTTGTCTGGCTGATGGCAATGGCTTGGCCTCTTTTTGCTAACCTAAGAACTTTCAGTTTCTATAGTCAGGTGGCCAATAAATTGTTACCTTGATTGAAAAGGCTGCTTGTTGTCTCTGCAAATACAGTACTCACTGAGAGTTTTGTGCCCTAATAGGGTATATGAGCCTTCCACAGGAGTCTGGCGTGGCTGGATTCCCTGCAGGGAGCCATGGAGAGAGACAGGGATTGCTGGTACTGAAGGCCCCATCTCAGAGTCTTGGACGCCACAGGGCTGCCCTGGTGGAACTGTGTGGGCCCTTGGGACCCAGCCCATTAAAGAAGTCACTCCCAAGAGACTGGTGACAGGCTGGGGCATAGACCAGACCCTCTGAATCTGTGACAGTCCCAAGAATTTCTTATTCTCCAGGGGTGTGAATCCACTCAGGTACTATGTTTTCAGAAGGGAAAAGTTATTGACCTGTAATTCTATTTCCTTTGAAACCGTTCTGACAGGCTTCTTGGGCACCTGCCTTCCTCCCCACTAGAGATGAGTAGGTGTGGGTGTGGGTGGGGGGGTTATATTTATAGGAGAAATGCTAGTAGACTTTCATTTTCATTTTTTTTTTTTTTTTTTTTTAAAAGATCTTCAAGCCTTTGTTGCTGGTCTTACTTCCTTTGGGAGTTCTGACCCCTGCACAACAAGGAACCAACTGGAAAGCTCCAAGGTCAGAGGTTAAGCTGAGCAGATGGTGTGCAACTGCTATTTAACTAGGCTCTTGCTCCCCACTCTTACAATGGTTTAGGGGCTCATAATCTTAACAGTTTGGGGATAGGCTTCAGGTTTTGCCCTAGGAACCTAAAACACAGAAGTGAGCATCCTGTTATACTATCTTCAGAGAAGCAAAGTTACAAGTCAGTAATTTTCCATTTCAAGAAGATAAAAATAGAGCAGCAGGGTGAAACAGCTATGCAAGTACATGCCTCAAGATTAAATAGAGGCCTACAAGAACACTTGCAGTCAGAGGGAAAAAATCACAGCAGCTAGCTTCAACTTAAGTTTTAGCCTGATAGATTTCATTATGATAAAGCTGAAGAACAAAAATTGCAAACAGTTTCTAAAAATCACATGATAATTCGAGTTAGAAGGGATAGACTTTTGTTTTGAGGAAAGATGTCCCCTGAAACCTGCATAATGTAATTCAGTTGAGATCCTGTTCTCCTGCTGTGTATATAATGGAGAGCAGAATTTTCAGGCTATGATAAAAGGTAAATTTAGTTTAAGTGAAGCATAAACACTTTACAAAAGAAAAAATAAGGCAAACATGCAGGAGTTAAAAAAAACCCTGGAATAACTCATGAACTCTAGCCCTGCCCATTTTTTGTTGTTGGCTTTGAAAACTCTTAGCATTATTATAACATCCACAGATACCCATAATTCTCAGATTCCTTCTGTGGTCCAATTTTGCACTTTTGGTCTCAGTCCAAATTTTTTATTTTTATTTTTTTATTAAATGGAAGTTTGAGCAAAAACAGATTGTCCTTTTGTAAGTTACCAGTGTGGGAAAAAATCCAAAATGTTGTTTTCCCCCCCCATACAGGTAACTTGAATAATGTCTGAAGGTAGACCATAGGCTCATTTTGTACATCACATTGAGATCAAAAGCTCAAGCCAAGACTGAAGGAAGTCATTTGAATAGCTATGAGAATTTAAAATCTCAAAAATGATGCCTGCACTGTAGTTTTCTTTCTCCCCCCCTTTTTTAAAAACACATTGGATGCTAGGCAGCACTTAAACTTTCAAGGCAACTTATTTTAGGGGGCCATGGTGAGTATTATATAACTGGTTCTGAAAGGCAAGAGTACTTGATGACAAAAGGAAGAACATCTTTCAACCTCTTATTCTCTTTCCAGGGGGAGGGAGGTGCCAAAATAATTGTGCAGCGAGATTGAGCCACTGTTTATTCTAGTTTTCTTAGACACGGATCCAATAATGCATGTAAATATGTGCATAAATCCCACTGATGTTAAGCATGTGCTTAAGTGTTTTGTTGAATTGAGGCTTCAACATCTTGTATTTCATTATAAGGCAACCAGTTTTACAACTCAGAGACTACCTGTATATTCTGTATAACATTTCCAGAATGGATGCATTGTTAGATCTTGGGAACTTTCTATTGTATGCTCTCATAATGCAGCTATAACATTTCCAGAGTAGATAAGTTCAAACAGCTTTACAATAAGACAACACAGCCTAGAGGGCTGAGCACAGGGCTGGGATTTTTGCCACAGATCAGCTGCGTGTCCATAGGATAGGCATAGAGGGTTAGCAATGTTCAGACAATCAAGTTAGTTAAATAGCTGTGAATTTTAAGGCCCTGATTCTTCAAGTTACTACATATGGGTAGACCCCTGCATCTACAAGATGTCCCACTGAATTCAAGTCCAGCTGCACCTGGGTACAAGTGACCACAAACATGGAGCAACTTGCAGGACTGAGGTCTATGTATGTACTTTACACATATTATGGTACAGCAAAGAGTTCTGTCATTATCTGACTAGTATTATTTTAACCGTCAACTGACCATAAGGCTGAAATCCATTTCCCTTTCATTAGAATTTAAATTTTGAACCTTAATGGTGAGTAGGACTCAATTTTCAATTCCTACAGTATACCCCCCCCCCCCAAAAGGAATTTAACTTTCCTTTGCATCATTTACTGCTACATCTTAACTGCAGACATTAATATTGTTTTCCACACACAAACTCCAAACAAAATAAAATGTATTTTAAATTGCAGAAGTTCTGGCAAAAAATTAAACTCTCGTGTTCTACCATCTAAAAAGCGGATCATTTTAAACACCTGTATATTGTAAATTGACATTTTCATCCAACATTTTTTTGGGAATGATTCTTAAGGAATTAAAACACTGTTTAATAAAACCAAAAATATATTGGACCTGACATTCTGGTAATAAAGGCAAACATTTCATTTTATTATTCATCTGCACAACAGAGGTCAGAGGATCTCAGTAACTCTACTGAGTAGCACTTAATACAGTAAAACTCTCGGTAACTACAAAAAAAATTCTGTAGAACAATGATTTGCAAACTGGTAAAGTTTAGCTGTACTCTTTATATATACATATAAAAAGAAAAAGACAAGGTTTTCCCCAAAACAGTGAAATTAACAAACACTTAAAATATTTCAATTTTTTTTTTAAACAAGAGAAAAAAAAAAGTTTTAATGGCGTAGCCCTGCAAACCCTTCCTCCTGGGAGTACTCAAACAAGTAACTCTACTGATTGCAAAGGGATTGCGTGAGTAAGGACTACCCACAGTAGGAAGGGTTTGCAGGACTAGGTCTTATCATATACAGAAAGAATTTTATGTTCAGAACAGATTTTTTTTTTATTTTTTTAAATAAAATCCTATGAAAGTGCAAGACTTAAAAGAGTGAAATATTTCTAAACAAAATAGTAACTGGTATAAGACCTGTTTCCACCAAAGTGCTGCATCACACACTACTGGCCATCTTGCATGCAAAAATGCCCCTGGGCAAACTTTTCAATAGCTGTCTAATACCTATGTGGTTGTGTCTTGGATGGTGAATTATCGTTAGTGGTAATCATCAACGCAGCTCTCCATCAGAGGCACTTTTCCATACAGGGCCAGCTGCAAAGGGAAACTGACTGGGATTGAACATTAGCTCATTGCTGCTGAAATAATCTAAAGGAACTCCTGATTTGTAGTCTTTGAGCCTCACTCGGATCTTCTTATAACAGTGTAAATCAGGACTACATCCACTGAAGTCAATACAATTACACCAGTGTAAACGGGAAGGGAATTAGAAATCAGTCTCAGGCCCCTTGCATATGACTCCCAATGAAATAAAGATCTGATTCAAAGTCCATTGATATCACCCAATGGGAGTCTTTTCATTGACTTCAATGGACTTTTGACTAGATCAGGGGTGGCCAACCTGAGAAGGAATCAGAATTTACCAAAGTACATTGCCAAAGAGCCACAGTAATACATCAGCAGCACCCCATCAGCTCCCACCCTCGCTCCCAGCACCTCCCACCCACCGGCAGCCCTGCCGATCAGCACCTCCCCCTCTCTCCCTGCACCTCCCAATCAGCTGTTTCGTGGCATGCAGGAGGCTGGGGCGGGGGAGAGGAGCGAGGGCACGGCAGGCTGAGGGGAGGGGGTGGGAAGGAGTGGAGTGGGGGCAGGGCCTTTGGCATAGCCAGTGGTTGAGCAGTGAGTACCCCACAGCACATTGGAAAGTTGGCACCTGTAGCTCCAGCCCCGGAGTCGGTGCCTATGCAAGGAGCCGGTGCCTATGCAAGGAGCCACATATTAACTTCTGAAGAGCCTCATGTGGCTCCGGAGCCACAGGTTGGCCACCCCTGGACTAGAACATAATGTGTTAGTACAGCAGCACCAGGTCCTGCAAACAATGCTAAGAATGTAGGGCATAGATATATATTTTAAATGCTATCCTACATACTATATTTTACCACTTGCATTTGGAGAGTTATTCCCAACTCTTCCTAAAATCCTACTAGAAACCCTGTATAAAGCTTCCGAATAAAACAAAGCAGGGATTTTAAATTACATTCAAGCTAGAACAATTTTCAGTGGAAATCTTCATATTCACAGTAAGAGGCAAACCTTTTAAAAACAAAATACAATTTATCTCAATCATACCATTGTGACTTGCTGGATATGAACCACTAATTTAATTCTAAATAAAACCTGTATATTACAATGATTATCTAGCTCATTTCAACTTATAGACCACTTCATAAGAGACAAGTACTCGCATAGACTGTATCTCCTCCCCCTCCCAATTCCCCACAGCTTGATTCTCACTATATTTTATTCTGCAGACCCAGAGGCAATATGGTGGAAGAAGCACATAGGGTCACGTGCCCCCTCAGATTTCTGCCAGGGTTGATATGCCCTGCCCTGAACCTCGCTGCATACCACCAGAACGTTTAAATTGTGTCCCCCCACTATGAACAGTAGTCTCTGGGCAGACCCATCAAGGAATATGCCCCCAGATCACTCACTGATCATCGGTAGACTATATGTTAAGTACGTTTTCTATCATCCTGGTCTGGATAGTTTACAACATTATAAATTGTAATTTGATTAATTGGAACAATCTCACATCCCTTTACTAGCATCAGCACTGAACTGAAATATTTTTGTTAAAAAACAAAGTCTGAGGTTCCCAAATCATTAACAAAAGTTCATCTCAAGTTTCAAGTTACAAATAAATACATTTTAATACAAAATAGTAGCAAAGTCAGTTCCTCTTGTATTTTACCTGCCAAGCCTATTGCATTTTTCCTTAACTGCAACTAGTATTTTTTCAGCCTGTTGTACCCAGCGTAGAACCATCCGCATTTATGGCGTATGTAGGCAATAATCAAATGTATTCACAATTGTAATGTCACGTGGTATATTATGGTAATGATTTGGTATCTCAAAGTTTCTATGCATTTATTTTAAAAAGCATTTCAGTTCATCATTAGGTAACGAACTTTAAGGGATTTTTTTTTTAATTGCATCAACAACAGGGCATGCTTCTCAAAGTACTAACTTCCTCCAGCTCCCATTGAAATAAATGGGAGCTCAGGGTGCTTGGGAAGATCTTGACACTGTGCAGGATCAGATCTATGGATGCATTAGAGACTGGGACTATATGAAAGGAAAAAAACTTTTTCAAACAGATGTTCTAAAAGCAGTGATCGGGTGGAATTTCCCCATTGTCTTCTCTGAAGTATCTTTAAATGATAGCATCATGTTCATCACTGTAACAGAAACACGGTAATTAATCATTTGCAAAAGCATCAATGGTCTACAACACAATATCAAAAGTTTCAGAATGTCATGACCCACTTTATTGCTAGCAAGGTTTATTTGCTACTGGCAAGTGCTGAGCACCCACAATGCCTGTATGGGATTTTCTGTTACTCAGTGCTTCTCGGAACCAGGCCTGATGTTAAAACACTTCTCTTTCACCACATGCCTTAAGCCTTGCTCAACATATAAGACATTGCAGTGTTTTCATATTTCATTCATCTAGCTAAGTAACTACCAAAGTTCACAATGGGTACATTTTATTCTATCTTCCCTTGCCTATATTAGTGATTGAAGCTAGTCACTATTTCTTTCTCTTCTCTTTTACTCTCAAAAATGAAATTATTTAAAAACAAACAAGACAATTTTCTAGTGTTAATCCTACATGAATTTATGTACTGGATTACATTTTTTTTAATGGTTTCTGAAAACCCCAATCCAATGTAGATACCCTTTTTGGGGCAGGTAAACATTTTGAAACAAATGGCTAATAGTGTATTATTTGGACAAACAAAACACTTGGGCTCTGCATGTCTTGTTCACCCAACACTCCTGTGACTTCAATTGCTATTACACATCAAATGTTTTACTTGGTGTTTTATTTACTACCCATAGACATTACCACAGCAGTTACACAAACTAAGAGAAAGAACAAGTATGTCACCAGAACACAAAGAGAACATTTTTTCTTGCTGCACACAGGCCCAATCCTATATTCTTTGGATATCTGATGCTCCCTTTTTGGCTTTAGAAAAAAGAATTGGCTTTAGAAAAAGAATGGCTCCACTGACCCACAGATTGTACACTCTTCAGGGCAGGGATCATCTCTCTGTTACGTTTGTATTGTGCCTAGTACAATTGGGGTGGGATCTATGGGTCTTACTGCAATATAAATAATTATTAATAACAACAGGATTTTAATATAGGGCATTCAGGTAACAAATTTCTTGATGTGTAATGACTGCCTGCGTTAGCTGCTTTGCTAATGATGGAGAACTTGCAATCAAAATAAAATGTCTGATGTATAATAATGGTTGAAGGCAATGAGAGTTTTGGTGGCAGATCATCATCTACCTTACTTCTCTTAAAATTTCAAAATTATTGATTTAATCAGAAAAAACAATTAAGTTTATTTAGCCTGATTTGTCTCTATAAACCTGCATTGCTTCTTGCTTACGGTTGTGTTATCCTTTTCGGCCTTGACTTTTGGAAGTGCTGAGCATCCAAAACTCCAATTGAAGTCCAGGAGGGAGCTGCTAGTGCCCAGTTGCTCTGAAAATAAGACCCCTGATATCTGTTCTTTATATTTTCTCCAATTACTTCTAGATTTTCCTAACATTTGGATTTAAAGATGCCAAATGGTAACTACCAGGACATCACTTCTGAGAAACACTTGTTTTTTTCTCCTAATTGTCTAATGCTTTTCCAGTTATCCATACCCCTTTCAAAATAGATTTTACTCGTTTGATAGGTTCATACACCAGCTCTTAACTTCCAGGGTGCATTTCACTCAGATTCACTAATTGGTATATCATATATTCCAATCGATCAAGTACCTCACTTTACCTGCTTTTTATCAATAGCTATTTTGACAATCTGGTCATTATTTCCTAAGTGTCCATACAGGTCTAACAAGAAAAATAAAGACAAGACAGTTTTTAAAAACAGAGGAGAGTAAAATCAGAGAGGAGTATTCCGTAGAGCGATTCTTGTGAAAGGACAGGGGCAACTAACACTACAGTGCTTTGAAAAGCAGCATTGCCAACTCCCAATTTCATGAAGACTTCCACAAGATATGATGTTATTCTCAAAGCCTGGAGTCATGTGAGTACATGAGGCATCTCAGCTTTCCTTGTAAACAAAGATGTTTCTAGTCCTTATTGTTGTGGAGAAAAAGTTAAAAAGCACTAATCAAAAGACTCAAAAAACAAAAGGCAAATAAAAAGAATGCCCATTTTTTAAAATTATTGATTTTAAGCCAACCTTATGATCTTGGGGGGGAAGGAGGGCTGAAACATGACTTTTGAATGCTTACGGTTGGCAATACTGGGAAAAGAATGGCTGAAAATAAGAGCTAGTTGATGACTCTTGTATGTGCTTCTTTGTTTGGAGGGGGCTGGTGGAGGCTGGATGAACAATGGGGTGTTGGAAGAGTCAGTGTTGATAATGAGGGGGTGGAGCCATGACTCAATGGATCCTGAGACTAGCAAACAGAATTCAAAAGAGGGAGATGTACCAGAATCCCTTGACACTATCAAGTTCTAACAATCACCTCAAGTAAAACAAACACCTTCAACTGACATGGAGAATGGAAACGATAGGGAGTAAGGCACTCCAGTGTAAAGACGTTCCAGCTTCTGTCCCAGAGGGTCTAACACCCCAGGGTGAGATTACAGTTTGGACAGTAGTGCACAATGGAAAAAAGAGAGAAGGCAGCTTAGTAAGAAAAGCAAAAGACATCCTCTGAACCTATACAGTTGAAATATGTCCTGACAAAATAGCTATTGTTCCCCTACAAGAAGGAGTAACGTACCACTAATAAACCAAAAATATGCAGTAGCTTGATCAGTGACTAAGAAACAAGTACTGCATGGGATTAAAAAATAAAGCAGAGACAAGTGATCCTAATTAGTGACTCTACAGCAAGGAACCCAGCCCAAGATGTGACCCATATAAAGAAACAGGCACCAGGATGAAGGATCCTAATACTTAGTCCTGCCAAGAGTGCAGGGGACTGGACTAGATGACCTCGCAAGGTCCCTTCCAAGCCTATGATTCTATGATCTGGTAATGAATGTGATGAGAAACCTAGAAAATGATAGGGGCATTTCCACTAACTCTAACCCATATAGGAACAAGTGAAGGGAGTGTTAGGTAAGAAACAAAAGACCAAGTTATCTGACTTCAGGGATTTGGGAAGAGACCTGAAGGCAGACTCAATACATGTGATCTCTTGCAGAGTCAAGAGTAAGATAGGCGACAAACCAGGGGATGCGCCTGTATTGTAGAGAGGAGGATTTGAGGTTCACTTCAACATTTTCAAACATGAGTGCCCCAGGTTAGGCTTAAGTTTGTAAATGTTGGCTATAGATCATTGGAATGCTTTCTGTGATGAGGGGTGACTGATTTAGACAGTCTCTGCTTAAGCAGATGGGGTAATAAACCCTGGATTCAAAACTGGCTTGTTAGCCAGTCCGTAAATTATGGTAGATTGTAAGGGGGAAAGAGGGATAATTTAATTCCAAGAATCTGGTATGTGAATCCAACACATCCAGGATAACATAGAAAGCGGAATTGCTCTACTACAGAAAATGAAGAATAAGAAAAAATACCATCAAAAGAGTCTATACACAGATGGAAAGGAATGAGAAACTAGGAAGAAGAAATAAAAGTGCCGACAAATGATTATTTATTGATCATACAGCTACTGGAATGTCACCACAGATAGGTACAATAAGTACAGGAGGGATAGAGAGGAAAGTAGAGGAAGAGTAGCTATATGCAGAATACCAAGGAATGATAGGACTGTTGAGTGTGCGGATGTGAAAGAGAGATAAGGGTCTGGGTGAGAGAGAGAATTCTTCAGGCATCAGAGTTCATGGAAGAAATATTCAGCAGTGAAGAATTCTAGTAAATATTAACATGCAAAATTCTGGAAGAGGGCTGGAGGTTCTAAAAGGCAGCACAATTACAGCATAACAGTAATACGCAAAAGAAGAAAGCAGAGAACAAGAGATGATCAATATATCTTTCTGAGGAACTTCTCAAAAGATCTGAGGGTTAACCCCTCCATCCCCCAAAAAACCCAACCCTAACCCTGTAGTGGAAATGGAACAAGATTAGAATCAGTCAGACATAAACAAGGACAACAAAAAAAAGCAGAATGAATGAATTTAGACTAGCCAAAGGGCAGGGGAGTAAGAAAGGATTTTACAGAACAGATTAGAATTATTATTTATTTGTATTATTGCAGTGCCTAGCATAATGGTGCATTGTGCTAGGCACTGTACAAACAAGTAGCTTAAAATCTAAGCAAGAAAATCCCCAGTAAAGATAGGCCCCATGAATAAATAAGGATCAGTTGAGGAGGTGACACTGTTGAAGGCTCTAAGCGGCTGAGATACTGACCTACCTTTTTAAAAAAAAATCTCCATTGAGCAAGAAAGTAGAGCATTTTCTTCTCTTCATTTCCAACAAGAAACCAACAAATTAACAGGGGAACACGCCTCCAAAAAACTTACATGGTTCTGTACTGAACACCTCTTCTTGCGTGATATGTTTTACATCCAACGTAGAGAATGGCTAACATTCCAAGTGTCAGCACAATGCCACCAAAAAAACTGCCCACATCAAATCTGGAAGTTCTGGCTAGCACAGTTGCAGATTTTGGCGTGACTAAGAAGAAAACAAAAAGACAGTTTTTATGACGCTTGTAACTTTTGATGTAATGTACTGAGACTGTAGTTCTATCTGTCTAGGTTCTTATATACTCTCTGCCCAATCATCACATCATCTGAGGACCTCAGATGACAACTTTATACCGTGCTGCTGGTAAAATATCAACCAACTCCACTGGAACCCAGAGCCACATTCCTAAGTGCCAGATTCTGGCCAGCTTCATCATATACAATGAGTGAGGAGGATGGCACTAGGAGCCACTCTCCTCCCTTATACACTTGCACAGGGGTTGGCAAGAGTCCAATTGGCAGGCAACTCCCTCTACCCCCACACCTCTTTCTGCCCCGGTCAGTGGAGCTGGCCAGGCATGGAGTGGAAAGCGCGACAAACTCTCTTCAAGGTTGGTGCTTTCCAGAGATCCACAGGACAGCTGGAATTTTGGAACAGCAAACAAACCGATCAATCATAATTGAATATTCATTTCCATAGATTCCTGCGCTACGATATATTTTTACCACACACTTTTCCTTAGAAATACCAGTCTACCTGAATCAAGACTCATAGCCTTAACTCCTAACTCAGTGGGTTAGGAAAACTGGGTTTCCCACCTGTAGATACAGCTATTCAGCCCAACAGAAACCTGCACAATCACCATCCACCTATGACAGATTCCTGCCCCAGAGATCATGCGCCGGGGTAACCCACCCCACACCTTCGCCCAGGCAGATTCCAATCCCCGAGTGGTTTAACCAATCGAACATCCCAATCAAAAGATGCAATTTGAGCTGATGTGGCCAACTAAATGTGCCATGGCACCTAGTGAGGTTAACAGGCACTTCCCACGTTAAAAGGCTTCACCTAACTTGAAGCACATGATCTGTTTATAAGTGTCAATGATGAAAGTGGTTTGGGTCAGCAGCTGCCTGCTAGGAAACATTGACTGACAGCTTTATATTCATATGAGTAAAGGTTGTCAGATGTGAAGTGTAATTTACTCAGTGTGGCACTCTGTCCCCCTCTACAGGTGCCTGACCACACACAGGGGTTCACGAGTCTGTTACAGTCTTGGCTAACAGATCTTTCAGCTCAGGCAGTAGAGGCTCATGTGTTTAGATCTAGCAGTCCCAAATTCAACCCCTGTCGCCAATGACCGATCCAGGGACATGGTGTTAAATAAGCTCAGGAGGGCCTATACTTCCTAAATGGAATTGTTATGCACAGGAGCTGTATTGGACAAAAAGAGGTTATTTAGATTATTAGTTGAGTTCAACTGGAAATTTAGATTTGGCGCTTATGATGAAATCCTCTCCCAAACTGAATTATTGCCTTCAAAGAAAACAGAACTGAAGGAATGACAGAAACACAGAAAAGGAGTTCTTTAGCCTCCTGCAGAGTTCCTGCTGTCTTCTGTAACAGGCTTTCACCCAACATGGCTCTCATTTAGAAGAGAGAATGGCTTATCTTTTTAGCCAACAAGTAGAGTCTTTCTTGGCTTCACTGCCAGCACACTAACAGATATTAGTTAACTGTATAACTGTTGCAAGATGGTAAGATGGTGTTGTCGTTACAGTTTTTTCCCTGTTATAGGCACAGAGATAACTCTTGGAAATTCTTCTCCAGCATCTGGAGGTTGTAAGTCATCAACTAACTAAACTCAACAAGTGTGACTGGCTTAGCTGGTATCAAAGAATAACAGAAGCTGGAGACTTATTATGTTATCTAATGTGTGTCACCTTTCCAATGCACAGTTGTTACCTATTATGTTTGTACTGATGTATTTGTTGATTTCAATTTCAATTTTCATAGCAGTAGAGAGAGGACATATTTTGGTCATATGAAGGTCTGATGAACAGCTGCTTAAAAAGTACCCTACTGGTAGGTCAGTATAAACGATCTAATCCATCATGAACAATCAAGCCATCATATCAGTTAACTGTTCTTGTAAAACACAAGTGTCTCTGAACTCAAAATACTGAGTCACCACTAACAGTGTATGAGATATAATTCCATCCCCTAATACCTCAACAAAAAACCAAATCAAATCTGACATTAACCTTTGAGTACACTGTCCTTACATTAGCTTGAGGATTGGATTTTCAAAATGTCTTAAAGGAGTAGGATGCCCATTTCAAAGTCCCAGGTAACATTTTCAAAATTGACTTAGAGTCCTACGTTCTTAAGTCATCTTAACAAAACTTCCTTCTTATTTAAGTGTTGACAGGTCAGAATCTGACCTCAATTATACCTGTGTAAATCTTTCTGTGGAGTTACTCAAGATTTACGTCAATAACTCAGTAGATTCTTCTTTCTTTTAAGGAAATTTTGAATGCTACAGTTCGTAATCAATGGAAAAACAGGTCTAAAATGCCCAATCAGATAAAACTACAATTAACTGCAAGTCTGGCATGTTTATTTCCTGAATATGAATTCACAACCATGTTGTGCCATTTAAAAATCTCAAATGCACATTGGGTCAAATGGCCTTTTCCTAATGCTAAAGTAACCAGAGATACTTAGAGCAAGCTTTCAAGATTGTAGAGCAATGCAGATAACAGAAGAATATAAGTTAGCACACTGTGGGAAATAGGCAGCAGTCTATAGTACGTACCTGTTACGGAGCTGGAAGGAGACATAGTCTTGGAAGTGGTCACTGTGACACTGGCTGTTGATTGTATGGGTTTTGAGGTGTTGGTTGATGTAGTTGTCGGGTTGGTGGTTGTCTGGGTGGCGGTGGTGGTTGTCTGGGTGGGGGTTGTTTTGGTAGAACCTATAAACAGTGTACAATAATGATATCACATGGAAAATTATATTTAAAAAGAAGATGCTAATTGTGAATGAAACTGCAGCTTTTGATTAACACTATTTTGAAAGATTCACTATGTCAAAAATAGCTATTTTTGCTCCTTTACAAAACTATCCCTTCAGAAAGGAGGAATCACGTTAATCACTCTGGGTGTTGTTCTGCTCTCACAGGCACCTATGCTCCAGCACATTGTTATCGGGTCTCAGAGGCCACCTACCCACGTGCATTTCCTAAACTGCTAGTCCCCAGTGCTGACCTCCAGAAGTGGGTGACAGGGCCCTCTGCTGTGTAATCTGCTCTGTCCTGTGCCTAGCTAGAGCCCACATTTGGAAGTTCATTATGCATGATGCTTTTTCTTAACTTGAGCTCAGAGCCATAGCAGTGGTTGGGAGGTAGTAGGAAGAGAGGTGGGTTTGACTTCTGCAAATTGTTAGCAACAATTGTTCACTTTCATCTGTGTCCCATTAACATCTGAATTCCAAAGCGCTTGTGAATTCAATTATGCTCATGTCCATTAGGTGAGAATATTGTAAATACAAACATTATGGTTGTAAGCCCCCTCCCCCCCCCAAAAGAGGAAAAATTCTGATCAATTTCACAAGTGTACTTCAGAGACTCTGCTGAATTCAATAGAATTAATTTGGATTTACAATGATCTTATGCGATAGGAATCTGGCCTTGAAAAACAATTTTACTATAAAATACCAGTATATTTACATTGCTCCAATTAAAGTCTATGGCAAAACTCCAACAGGCTTCAGCAATTATTCCTAAATTCATAAGTTCCTCTTGAAGATGATACTCACTCTACTTACATAGCAGGTGTGTCAAACCCTGTTTATATACAGAGATTTCTGTGCCCAACCCTACTCCTAATTATGACCTCAATTTAGGAAAGTAACCCCAATCAGGAAAGCCCTTAAGCACATGCTTTACTGCTGAAGTTACGCAGGTGCTTACGTGCTTTCATGCTTTCATGATTCAGGGCTTTGTGCAAGTGATTGCAGGACTGAGAGCTTTTAGAGTTTTCAACATGACAAATCTTAATTAATCATAGAACCATAGGACTGGAAGGGACCTCGAGAGGTCATCTAGTCCAGTCCCCTGCACTCATGGCAGGACTAAATATTATCTAGAACAGGGGTTGGCAACCTTTCAGAAGTGGTGTGTCGAGTCTTCCTTTATTCACTCTATGTTAAGTTTTTGCGTGCCAGTAATACATTTTAACGTTTTTAGAAGGTCTCTTTCTCTAAGTCTATAATATATAACTAAACTATTGTTGTATGTAAAGTAAATAAGGATTTTACAATGTTTAAGAAGCTTCATTTAAAATTAAATTAAAATGCAGAGCCCCCTGGGACTGGTGGCCAGGACCCGGGCAGTGCGAGTGCCACTGAAAATCAGCTCACGTGCCGCCTTTGGCACACGTGCCAGAGGTTGCCTATCCCTGATCTAGAGCAGTGGTTCTCAACCTATTTACCATTGTGGGCCACATATGCAGCTCTCTGTGTTATGTGGGCCACATCCACACAATATATATACTGCCTGTACAGCTACCCAAAAGGTTTAGCATTTGCTATATGACAGCAATACGATATACATCTTTCATTTCAACGCTGGCAAATGTCTACCCAGAGCATTTTAAATCAGCAAAATGAGTCAAAACATTAACTGTTAAAATTAATTAATTTCCTGTAAGGGTGGCATTGCTTGGTGTATTACCACCCCCACTTCTGTGGGGCTTCTGGCAGAGTGGCTGTGCTGAGCACCCGGAGAGCATGGTTGCAGAGCCTGCTTGCAAAGATGGGGAACCCTGCCTGGTGCAGGGTACCCTACAGCCAGGGACTCTCCTCCATATACCCAACCCCCTCCACCCAGGGGCTGCCCTCAGCCAAGTAATACCACCCCATCACCCAACCCCAGCACCCAGACCCCACCAACACTGGGCTGGCACACATACCTGCCCTGTAGAGCCAGGGTGCCCTGTCCAGGGCAAAATGCCCCCCTTCATAGGGATTGCCCCCTCCAGCATCCCGTCCCCCACCCAGGGACACCCAGCCTCCCCAAGGACTGCCCCTCAGCTCTCAACCCCCTCATCTAGGGACTGTGCCCCAATATCTAGCCCCCCATTCAGGGACTGCTGCCAGCCACCAGTCCTACACCTAGAGACTGTCCCTCATGACCCAGCTGCACCCTCTTCCTGTGATCTTAGCCCCCTGCATCCTCCTCCCAGCTCCACAGCTCCCCGCCCCCTCCTCCCTACACCCCGGCGATCACTGGTCTCCTACCTCGGCAGCAGGTAGCTCAGCCATGCAGCCTGCCCGCTCCTGCTGTCCTAGGGCTGGGGAGCCTACTCCAGCCGATGTCATTGAACCCTCGATTCTGCAGGGTGTGAGAGCACTGAGCATGCTAATGCTGCTGCGCCCAATCCTGCCAGGATGGGGGGCTGACGCCACTGGGCCTGATCCTGCATCTCCCCATTTTTACACCCTCTCCGCCAGCTCTGCACCTGGGGCAGGTGCCCCTCATGCCCCACCCTAGTTTCAGCCCTGATGATGTCACATGAGCTGCAGCTGTGTGCTGATTGGGCTGTAAGTGGGCGATGGGTTGAGAACCACTGATCTAGATCATCCCTGACAGGTGTTTGTCTAACCTACTCTTAAAATCTCCAATGACAGAGATTCCACAACCTCCCTAGGCAATTTATTCCAGTGCTTAACTATCCTGATAGGAAGTTTGTCCTAATGTTCAATCTAAATTGCCCTGGCTGTAATTTAAGTACATTGCTTTTTGTCTTCTCCTCAGCGGTTAAAGAGAACAATTTTTCTCCCTCCTCCTTGCAACAACTTTTTATGTACTTGAAAACTGTTACCATGTTCCGCAATTTTTTCTATCTTCCCTCATACATCATGTTTTCTAGGCCTTTAATCATTTTTGTTGCTCTTCTCCGGACTCTCTCCAATTTGTCTACATCTTTCCCGAAATGTGGCACACAGAACCAGACACAATACTCCAGTCGAGGCCTAATCAGTGCAGAGTAGAGTGGAATAACTACTTGTTGTGTCTTGCTTACAACACTCCTGCTAATACATCCCAGAATGATCTTTGCTTTTTTGCAAAAGTGATACACTGTTGACTCATATTTAGCTTGTGATCCACTATAACCCTCAGATCCCTTTCCACAGTACTCCTTCCTAGGCAGTCATTTCCCATTTTGTATGTTGCAACTGATTGTCCCTTCCTAAGTGGAGCACTTTGCATTTGTCCTTATTGAATTTTATCATATTTACTTCAGACCATTTCTCCAGTTTGTCCAGATCATTTTGAATGTTAATCCTCTCCTCCAAAGCACTTGCAACCCCTCCCAGCTTGGTATCGTCTAGAAACTTTTTAAGCGTACTCTCTATGCCATTATCTAAAACATTCATGAAGATATTGAACCAAACCAAACCCAGAACTGATCCCTGCGGGACTCCATTTGATATGCCCTTCCAGCTTGACTGTGAACCACTGATAACTACTCTGTGGGAATGGTTTTCCAACCAATTATGCACCCACCTTATAGTAGCTCCATCTAGGTTGCATCTCCCTAGTTTGTTTATGAGGTCATGCGAGACAGTATCAAAAGCCTTATCAAAGTCAAGAGATACCATATCTGCCACTTCCCCTTATCCACAAGGCTTGTTTTTTGTATCACTTCTGAAACCACAGCACAAAAGAATACCTATCGGATATATATTAGACCCAGGATTCCACTCCTTGTTCAGCACCATATAACCTCTTACAGAATGTCATTCTTACAGAGAAGTTTTATTTAAAACTTGAGAAGACACATTTTGATTTTAGGAATGAGGTTGTCCCAAAGATTGAGTAGCACTGCTTCAAATGCAGCTGAGAACAAGAAAAAGAATTGAGAGGCTGCAGTACAGATCTACCAGACTGTGAAATAAACTTTAAAGGGGAAGTGGTAGAAACCTTACTCCTTGAGAAATTTAAAACTGGACTCATCAAAATGTTAGAAAATATACGGTAGAGAACACTACACCATCCCCATAATAAATAAGATGTATCACTCTCCTTTGATACTATGAGATGGCACATCATATCCCTCATATGCAGTTCAAAGGCAACATTCATTCAGATTAAATATCTGGCGCTGTTCCATTCATGTGCTTACCTTGTAGCAATTAGGAAATTCAGCTCCTCTCTGAAGCATGTGTAAAACACATTAAGTAAAATACAGAACACATTTTAAAAATGACATGCAAACCCTCCAAATGGCACAATCATCTGTAAATATCAGAACAGCCCTTACCATAGGTAGTATTTAAGATTTCACTTAGGGCTTGAACCTGCAGGGGAGGGGACAAGAGTTGACAAAAAGTAGTGCTGAGCTACCAGAAGGGTTGCTGAGCTTTGTTCCTTATAATCCAGTACAGTGGAGTAAACTGGGATGAGGCTCATACTGCTGGTAGGTGGACTGGCAAGGACCACTGTTGCCAGTGTACGCTATGAGATAGATATCTTTGGGACCCTCAGACTTTTTGGTCACCAGCTGGCTCTGGTCTTTGGTCACCGGCTGGCTCTGCTGGCATTGTCTTTGAAGAGAAGGTCTTAAACACACTTAACAGAGCCACAACTACTGGGTGGTAGCATGATTAAAACAACACACACTTGCATTCACTGGATTGTCACCTATGCCCTTTCTCCTCGCCACATTACACCCTGGGCTCTGACAGTTGAGCTCAGTTCTTACCCAGCTCTTATATAGCACTTTTCATCATCAAATCCCAAAGCACTTTAAAAAAGGAGGCAGTATCACTATCCCCATTTTTCAGATGGGGAAACTGAGGCACAGGGCAGGGAAGTGATTTGCTCAAGGTCACCCAGCAGGCCAGTGGCAGAGCCAGGAACAGATCCCAGGTCTCCAGAATCCTAGTCCAGTGCTCTCTCCACTACATGACACTGCCTCCAGGTACTTACATGGCCTCCATTGCCATAGTATCTGGATGATACTGTGAATTTATCCTCATGACACATCTGTATGGTACAGAAGTTGCACTGTCCAAATTTTACAGATGTGAAACCAAGGCACTGGTTGGAAATTGACTTGCCGGTGGCTACACAGGCAATCTGTCACAGAGCCAGAATTTAATGTAGATCTTGAGTCAAAATCCAGAGTCAAACAAAAGCCCATCATTACCAGTAATAGATGGTCTGCAGAGCAAATTGTCCCCTGATGACAACTACACCTGCCTTCATATCATCAGTCTAAAGAGTGCATGGATGCCACTGAAGCTGGAGGCTATAGGCATGAGTCTATAGTGCTTACACACAATAGCCAGCAACAAATTCAGTCTGGCTATAAGCAAGGTAACTCTTCCCTCTGAATCAGTATGGACCCAATGCCCTAACCCAGTGATGGGGACACTGTGCTTCTGAAGGTCCTGCCTTGTAGATGAGATGTGTCCAACTGTGGTCACTGAGGAGTGATATGGGGCAATAGTCTTCAATGTGGCTACCTAAATTCCCCCTGAAGGTATAACTGGCTACAATATTCTTCGGCTCATGACCTGGTGTTCCTATGCAACAATAAATAACGGTGATGTCTCACCCCATAGTTGTCTGAATTTCTGTGGTGGGTGAAGTGATTCTTGTGTTTCAAAAGTGTGATGAAGTCATTTGGAATAAAAAATAAAACAATATAAAGGATGGATTTCTTATACTAATGCATGTCAGTTAACGATATTCACTGTACTTTTCACCACAGAGGAAACAGAAATGGAACATATTACTGATGGCAGTTATTCAGTCATGAAAAAGACAAAATTAACATATATTCCAAATTTTAAAATTATTCAACCATTTTCTTGAAACTTGGCTTATTCCTTGGATTTCAGTGAGATCCAAAGATACAAAAGAGAGCAACTCTGAACTTTGTAGCTCCAGTCATTTGAGTAGTCACTGTACAAAATGTTTAATCAGAACATATAGAGGGAAGCATGTAAGATTTTTCCCCCCGATTAAAAACTCAAAAATAACTCAGCTGTTTCTATTCAGTGTTCCCCCACCCACACACAAGAAATTTGTTTGAGAAAATCATGAGCAACTGAAGGAGGCATGTATAGAAGCTAGAGACCAATCTAGACTATAGCGTGCTCAACTTGCGGCCATTCTAGCAATACCATATGCTCTTTCACCTCCAAGATAATGAATCCGGTCATGAAATCACAGATTAATCCAAATCAGTAGGTGGTTAAACCAATCAAATATTATATAAACAAAAATAGAAAATCATAGCACTGTTTATATTAATTTAAAGGGCACAATATATGAACACTAACCAGATCAACTGTAGGATTTTTTTACAACAGCTAACTTAGTAATGATTAAGAACTTGACTGCACCGTTAAAAAGCTTAAAGTGTAATTAAAAAGGGTTATCACACAATTTAAAAGTTTAACTCACCCAATGTAGTCGTGTGAGTGACATTTTTATCTAAAAGGAAGAAAAAAATAAATAAATCCAAGAATGCTTAGACATAAAAATCAAGGGTTTTTTGGTATTAAAATGCATTACAAAACCGCAGCTACCTATTGCTTACATCTTGTTTTGACTTGCAGATGGCAGAGTGCCTGGCTGCAGCTCCTTCTGCCACATAATTAATCCATGGTGAAACACTGGTTTATAATCTACACTTGATGTCTTTGTGCAAGTCCCATTAACAGAAATTGGAGCTCTGGGTGTGTCCTAATGTCCTGATCCAACGCTCACTGAATGAATAGAAGGACTCCCACGGACTCCAATGGGCTTTGGATCAGGTGCTAAGGGAAGAAAATACCCCCCAGATGCTGATTTTAATTCAATACCCACAAATAAACCTCTCCCCAACACGTGCTGCCACCTCAACTACTCCACTCTGGCTATGTCTCCTATACGATGTGCAGGCTGCACTCTTGAACCCCAACTCTGGGGAGAGCAAAGACGATGCTGGCTGGCAATGCAGACTGTCCTTCTTTGAAAGAGCCATGTAGCTCCTTTTCAAATGAATGACATCTTTACTGAATTCTGGGGTTGAACTGGAGCAGTGTCTCCTAACTGGCTCCTTGTTACATGAAGGTTTCAGACATCCACCTAGAAAGATCTTCCGACATGGAGTGTTGTATCAAACATCAATGCTAACTGCTCTCCTACTCCAAAAGATAAAACCTGAACAAAACAGGAGTCTATTAAAAAAAAAAGGAAAAATCCCAGTGAAAGGGTTTCAAGTCTTAGGTTTTTATTTTTAAAATGTCCATCACTTCCAAACAGACTGTGTAGTAATATATATATATATATGTGGTTCTGTGGGTCTGCTCATGGCCCAGGAACTCTATCTATCTATCTGTGTAATCCTATAGATATATACACACCTCTACCTTGATATAACGCTGTCCTCGGAAGCCAAAAAAATCTTAACGCATTATAGGTGAAACCGCGTTATATTGAACTTGCTTTGATCCACCGGAGTGCGCAGCTCCGCCTCCCCGGAGCACTGCTTTACCACGTTATATCCAAATTCGTGTTATATCGGGTCACGTTATATCGAGGTAGAGGTGTACATGATTACACATGTGGTTCCTAGGCAATGAGCAGACACACTGAACCACGATATACAAACCTTGAGTCACCCCCAAAAACGTCTTTGCTCTTATTCAAAGGGATTTTGATAAAGTTCCTCAGCATGTTTGCACTCGCAGTCCCATTCTGAACTATCTTTTTTTTCTTATTGTACCAAGACTATAGTGCTCAGTGACACAGTAAGCCTTTTCTTTGCAGAAAAGAGGTATATTTTCTATACACCGGCCTCTTGCAGTTTATTTAGTTTCAATAATTTCCAACATGAAGGGTGAGCTTTTCACAGGCACAAAAAGGAATTAGTGAAAGCCAGTGTGAGATGGGCACCCAACTCTTCTTTTGTGTCTTTGAAGAAAAAAAAAAAAAAAAAAAAAAATCTTACCCATCATATTTTACCAGCCAATCCAAGATGAAAGAACATCAGATAGCAACAGAAGAAAAACATCTGTCCTTTTATCTTTCTACTTCGCCTATTAATTTTCCCCTACAAGACCAGCTGTACTCTGATATGCATAATGCTAAACATACCTAGATTGCATTATTTCATATTTATTACTTAAAAAGGGAAAACAACTAATAATGCAATTAAATGTCATATGTTTTTGTTTTATTTTTAAAAGATCAATCACAATTCTTATGCTGGTATGAGCATGATAAATTACCTGCGTTTAAAGATACACTGGACACTTTCAGTCAAATATTTAGGGTGCATAAAGAAGGCATCAGTTCCGAATACTAATTTTTAGTGCATATTCCAACTCACCACAAGTGTAAAAAGATCTAGTGTCACATCCAAATGCATCCATAATTTTACACACCATAGTATGGCATGTTTAATAATTATCACTGTGATTGCCTCTTAAAATAAAACAAATCCTATTTTCTCTAGAGGAAATGGGATTCTTCTACTTACTGCTAGCAAATAGAGAAATTTTTCACCAACACTGTAAAAAACTTTTTCTAGCGAAAAACTAAACGACAAGATTTGGAGTTGAATCACCAATTAATTCAGGCAAGTTCTATGGCCTATGTTATGCAGGAGGTCAGACTAGAGGTCCCTTCTGTCCTTAAAATTGACGAATCTGTTTCAAATGGGTGTGTGTGTTAGGGCAGGTCTACACTATGGGGCTCAGTTGACTTAAGTTATGCAACTCCAGGTATGTGAATACTGTAGCTGGTGTCGACGTAGCTTAGGTCGACCTTTTGCAGTGTCTACACCGTGCTGGGTCAATGGGAAAAACTCTCCCATCAACTTACCTTATGCTTCTCGTTCCGGTGGAGTACCAGAGTTGACGAGAGAGCGATCGGCAGTCGATTTAGCGGGTCTTCACTAGACCCGCTAAATCGACCCCCGGTGGATTGATTGTCGTGCATCGATCCCCCGGTAAGTGGAGACATGCCCTTAAAGTTTACTTATATTGTAAGCTGTTTGAGCAGAAACAGTCTTTTTGTTAGGTTTGTACAGTGCCTAGCACAATGGGACTTCGGTCTTTATTTGCTACCACAATACAAATAACAATAAAGCTAGTACCTCTACAGGAAACCTGGATTTAAGAACCATCTTGAGTGTGAACACAATCCACATTTGACAATGGTTTCAAATGTGACGTCAAATTCTGTTGCGGACAGGGTAACTATAAAAGGCGAAAGAGTAGGGACTCTGCAAACAGTTAAATTAAGATGTGCACCATTTCCACCGCTACCCAAGACTACCAGGCTTTGGTAAGATTACGTTCTGTTCTCCTTTTTTTTTTTTGTACCCACTATTGAATCCTTAAGTCAAAATGCTAACGGCTATGGAGAGTGCAGATGGAGTTTCATCTGTATGAATCACCACATTCTTCAGCGCAATATTCAAGACCCAACAGGAATTTCTAGGAATGAGCCAAGTGAGAATGTTCACAGCCCACTGCTCACCTCCCTGATTGCTGCAGGTCTCCGCTACTTGGTAATCACCAAGACCCACAGAAATAGGAGTACTGGGAACTTATTAACTGATGTAGAAGTAGCTCTTACCAAAGATATAGCAACCACTTGATTTACACAGAACTCTCTGAGGCAGAGACTGTTTTTTTGTTCCATGTTTGTACAGCACCTCACTCGTGAAGGGGTCCTGGTCCATGACTGGGCCCCTACATTCTACTGCAATCCAAATAATAAACAAGTAGTATTCTACTTGTGATATTAAAGCAAATAATACGTGACAAAATAGACACAAGGGGAAGAACCTAGATTTCCTTCTCTTCCCTCTTTCAAGTGGGAAATTTCAGAGGGCCATGACAACAGATTATTTTCTAATGCTTGTTCAACACATACTGGAAAGTGGTATGACGTGCTAGCTCTCAACCAACCTTTTACTGACATGGTGAAACATGTCTGTGCCAAGCTCCCACAAGAAACGACTTTTGAGTTTCTCAGTTCTCTTGCCATGATTTGTTCTCTTTTAATAATGTCACGTTGCAACAACCCGAGGCTAGAATGTTGCAAATCAAATGAGATGGATAATTTGTTTTAGTAGCAGATTAAAAATTGCATAGAAAATTCATATCTTCAGCCCTGCTAAGGATGGAGCAGGGGTCTAGGGTAGGGGAGCATAGTTTTACAGGGTTCTACGTCTACAGCTCCCACACATTAATTATACACATTGACTTCTTTTACCATAATACACCTGGCAATATGAACCCTCTTGCTCCTTCTAATGGTAGAGCATTAAAGTCTGAATAACTTGTATTATAAATAAGGATTTGGGGGCTTCCAAGTATTAAGGCTCTTTCCCCAAGGAATGGGGGACGGAAACTGGTGGCATATCTTTAATAGAGTGACTCGCTCTTACTGCCAATATCTTGTTTGAACTGCAGTGTTTTGTGACATAAGCTCCAAGGAGACAGAGCACGTTTCCATGGCGCAGCTACCCTGGAGCCTCATCCAAACAGAAATTTTTCTCTCTTTCCCTGCCCCATGACACGTGGATTCCCACCTGTTGGTTACATTCACAGGATACTACAGAGTAGGAAAATTCAAACAAATATCCACTCCTTGCTTGGCAGCCTATTCACTGTTCTACTGCACTAAAATGGAGTGGGTTTGCTAAAGTTCAGAACGACCAAGAAGAAAATTAATCAAGGAGCTTTAGGTTTTGCTTTCTTGACTCTTCTCTTCCTATGGTATTGGGAAGCTCATGGCTTGTGGCCAGCAAGTTACCTGGAATGGTGTCACCTTTCATTTTACCAATAAAATAAAAATCTATCTTGGGAGGTCTCTTAGTGGTGCCATCCCATTGCAGAAAATGTTAATACCTCCATAAAATGCACTGTTTCAATCGCGGTCTATGGAGTGTTGTCTAATTTTTCTGTTTGGGTATTTTTGGTGCTTGCCTATATAGTACCAGCAGGAAAAGGGTTATCAGACACTTACCACTTGCTGAAGTATTTGAAGTGGATTGTGTGATTGTGGTTGGAATGGATGTATTTGTAGACCCTTCAAAGAAAAAAGAAAATAGTGAAAGAATGAACTCATCTAGCATTAAAAACAAGCCACTTTTGCACAACCATAATGTATTGCAATTGAATGAACAAGTCCCAAGGGCATGCACATCTTTTCTTCATGACATCCAACTGCAGGCCACAACTAGGGTCAGGGCAGAAAGCACAGTCACACAAAGGGTGGGTCTTGTCCTATTGCAGTCAATGACAATTTTGCCATTGATTTCCCTTTCAGCAGGATCAGGGCCACATTCCTTAAGTCCAGTGATCCCTGTCCTTCCTGGGTTGGAGCCCTGCTCACCTGCCTTTTTACTAATTGCCTCCCCTTTCTCCCTTCACTTCATGGTCTGTCACAGCTGCTGCATGTGGCCACGTTCTGACTGCCCGGGTCTGGATTTTTGCATTTTGTATTTTTCCCTGTTTCCCCTCCCCCCAGTTTTGCTTCTGAGTATTTTGGTTTTGTTTTCTCTCATGGCCCCCCATCACATTCTCTCCTCTCCTGCTTCTGCATTTGATTTAGGCCACGTCTACAGTAAAAATAGTAATGTCAATTAGGGGTGTGATTTTTAATGACATTTCTATACTAGCAAAAGCCCTAGTGTAAACAGTTATATTGGCATAAAAGAGTTTGTGCAAGTACCATAGAGTTTATTTTGCTCAGGGAACTGGTATAGTTTATCACTTTTTGGCCATCAGAAGCTGAGTCTACATAGGAAAAGTTTGCTGCGATAGCAGTGCAAACCTTTTCTGATGCAGATAAGGTCTTATGTCTCCATTTTCTCCTTACCTTCCTAGTCCCATTTTTAAAATTGATTTATTGTTTGTATTACTGTAGCATCTAGGAGCCCTAGTAATGGATCAGGACCCCACTGTGCTAGGCGCTATACAAACACCGAACAATAAGACAGTCCTATTCTTTCAGTTTTTCTCTTCCTCTCTCCCAACTTTCTCTGCTAACCCCTTCTCTTCAGTTCTCGCGCTCTCTACGTGCTCTTTCCCATGGTCCCTCCAATCCCCACTGTGGTGTGTCCCCTCTCCAGTCCTTATATCTTAATGGGGTTGTTACTCCCCACCTATGTTTGGGGCTGTTCCTTCCCTACCTTTCCCGCCACCAGTTTTGGGCTGTCCCCCTCTCCTCATTTAAGGATCTCTGAAGTTGTGGCTACCACATGTTCTTTCTCTCTTCTCCCATGTTGCTGGTGTTACCCAACCACTGCCCTCCACCTCCTTCCATAATGATTGTAGTGAGAGAGCATATTGTAAAGAGCTGCCTAGGGGGGAGGGAGGGCTAGAGGTGGCAGGAGAAGGACAGAGAAACAAACATGTCCCCCTTAAAAGGTCCTGATGTTCCTAAGGTTTGGAATCTCTGCTCTAAATCTCTCCCTTCCAAGTGATTCTGTAACAGCTGCACACAGGCAATTAGCATGTTAAGGTTTAAAAACAGATTAAGTAAATTACACACAAGCAAGCATGTGAACATGCACACACAGTTTGCTGTGTAATCTTCATAAGACTGACTTCCAGGCATCCTGTTTGGCACATACAGAGCAATAAACAATGCTACAGAAATGCTACACGGGTATCTAATACTCAGAAAAATGATATTAGTTACTTGTCTAGTCTATGGCATTTGAGAAATAGTGTGTGATCATTAATAATTAAACATACAGGGCCTGATTAGTCTTTTGGCTACAATGATTTTACACTTGTGTAATTTCACTAACATTAGTGAAGCCACCCCTCACTATCACAAGCCCTGTACTGGGGGGGCCGAGGAATGGGTGAGCGTGCATGCTCACTTGTGGAATTTCTTGACTTCTGAGTGCTTAACCTGTGCCACCTCGGTGCAATGTTTTGACATGGGTTACATGCCCATGCATGGGAGTGAGAATCACTGACACCACCCTACATGGCCTGCTTGGAACGTGGACCTGGGAGAGCCACTGTAACTAGAGTAGGTGGGTAGGGAGTGGTTGGGAAGAGCAAGGAAAAGGGCAGAGCCTTGGCTACACCGCCCTCCTTGTTGGCCAGCAACAAATTACAGCAGCAAGGAAACAGGGGAGGAACTGATTTTAGGGTGTGCCTCTGAGTCAAAATGCTGCGTGGGGTGGTGCAGCACATACACCACCCATTAGGGTGGATAAAAGTCAATGCTCTTAAAAAAAAAAACAAAAAAAACCCCAAGTAAGCCAGGAATTTTATTTAATTTGGATTTTTTAAATTTAAATTAAATACAGGTTTATTTAAAAACAATTTATTTAACATTATCTTCAAGTTAACAACTTATGTTAAGGGTTACATTTATTATAATCTATTCACATTATTTAATTAAATAAAAAAGAAAATTAAGCAGTACACTACACTCCTGTTTATCCAGAACCCTATTATCCAAACCTCTGCATTATCTGAACCCCTTCCTGGTCCCCCAACATGAGACACATGCTATCGAGAGCATGCATCTCATGCTGGGGGACCAGCAAGGGATAGAGATAACATGGATGTTCGGATAATAGAGCAGAGATCCCTGTCCAGGATTGCAAGGAGGAGCAGGACAATGAGTCCCTGGCCACAGCATGGCTCCTGCCCTCTCAATTATCTAAACTCCCAATTAGTCAAATGAAATCTGTGTTCCCCATGCTACTCGGATAATTGGCAATATACTGTACACGCTTGCTGCCAAGTTTTACAGGAAGTCAGACCACTGAATTGGTGGAAGTCACTGGCTAAGCACCTGGAACCAGGATCTGTTGATGTGCTAAAACCAGCTTTTGACTGCAGTAGCCTCGTCTACAAGTGCGGAGAGAATATTTTCTTCATTTCAGTTTATTTAACCAGTTCTGTTCAATGACTAGTCCAGTCAAAGTTAAGAAACCAAGTACTCAGGAAAGTTAAGACAAATCAACTAGCGCTGTGAAGTTAATGAGCATAAATTAAATCCTAAAGAGGATTAAGCTTCAACGAACTAAAACCAGTTCTGAATCAGAGCACCCACACAAGAGTTTAATTCACTTTAACTTCACAGCTTTCATTGATCCGTTTTAACTTTTCTGAGCCTCTTCTCTGCAGCAGGGTCAGCCTAGTGCTAGTACATGGGCTACATGCAACTGTTAAGAGAAAAGAGGTAAGAAAAAACAGACATGCACGCAATAGAAACTGCTAAATTTGCACAAGTGACTAGGAGACTTGTGGTGGTTACTGATTTTTATGACTTAGCAAGAAAACAAGCACAATAGAAGAGATCAGTGATTCTGCATGGGAAAACATACTGTTTATTACTCTGACAAGGATAGTTTAGTTCTGATTATATATATAAAACAATATACCATAAAATATAAGTCAATGTCCTGTAATCTACTTCAGAAATACAATACAGCCTTAGTAATAATGAAACCTCCATTCTTACTTCCCAGTAAAGATCTCAGAATGATCAGGCTTGCAAATCAGTGAGGTGAACTAGTTCCCACTGTATTTTAAACCTAAGGTGCCCCTACAGAGTGCAGTGTAGCAAGACACTTTGATATTATGATGGGACTGATGTAATGGGTAGAATACTTGTTTACAATAACAGCGAAATTTCCCAGACTGGTAACGTTAACAGCAGCATGGGAGCAGAGTTAAAAAATTTTCCCCTAGAAAGGACCCAATCCTGCAGTTCTTACTCAGCGTATAAGGGGGTGGGGAGTTTGCCTGAGTGAGGCCAGAAGGATCAAGCTTCTCTTTCCCTGGCAGTCCAAAGAATGGATTTTAATTCTGTTAAAAGTTAATTTATTGCAATAGTTTGTGTCTCAGATAATGTAATAACCACAATTTATAAGTTCTAGTGATGACATTTTATATGCGAGTTCAATCATGTGTTTTTTGAATGACCTACTTTTAATTCTGTTAAAAGTGTATGCATTATCTGATCGACCAGCTGTTTTATCAGTCACTCTGCTGTTTCCCTTTGCTAGTGTCATCTGTAGATACATCTTGAAACATGACTGTTTGTGGTCTGCTCTGCTGAAGTGGATCAGCTGCATCAAGCTGGCTTAGCCTGAATGAAAACACGTTTCCTGTGGGGATCTAAGATGGTGTCTGTCATGATGATTTATTCCCGTCTCCTGAAAACACTTGTGGTCTATACCACATGCAGTGTCAAATGTCTGATACAAGCTAACTTGGATAGACCAGAAACAAAAACTTTCATACACAGAGAATCAGTCAGTTGCTCCAGTTTTATGTGGAAAGGGTCTCCGAGTCATTTCCAACGGCTATTTCTATGAGTATATTGATGAAATTGAGTGTGATAGCGTATATATAGACAGTGGAAACCTTCATGTGTGTTAAACCTATGCATAACTAGAGGGTTGTGCACTTTGTTGCTTCTGTAGGCTAAGTTCACAGCACACGCCTGGCTCCTTGCATTCTTCCATCCCCGCCACAACCTCCCTGTGTGTCAACTTGCCATCCCCCTCTATTTCAGGGACTACTTGTAACCCCATCACCCCTCCCTTATACAGTAGAATTTTAGAGTTACAAACAACAGAGTTTCAAAATGACCAAGCAATCAACCATCCACCTCATTTGGAACCGGAAGTACGCAACAGCAGAGAGACACGCAGCAAATACAGTATAGTACTTTGTTAAACATAAACTACTAAAAAATAAAGGGAAAGTTTTAAAAAAGATTTGATAGGTAAGTAACAGTTTCTGTGCTTGTTTCATTTAAATTAACACAGTTAAAAGCAGCATTTTTCTTCTGCACAGTAAAGTTTCAAAGCTGCATTAAGTCAATGTTCAACTGTAAACTTTTGAAAGAACAACCATAACATTTTGTTCAGAATTACAAACATTTCAGAGTTATGAACAACCTCCACTCCCGAGGTTTTTGTAACTCTGAGGTTCTACTATACTGCAGGCTCTGGTAGACAGACAGACAAAATGCAACGGAATTGCTTTGCTGGGCCAAAAAGGTCTGAGATACACAGTTCTGTCACTTGCATAAAACGAAGAGGAGCAAAATTTACAATGTATTTTATTCTGCATATTAAAAAAGGCCCTGATCCTAAACTGTGACAGCCGCTATCTTGGCTGACACATGGGGATTGAACCTAGGACTTTCAGAGTTACAAGCATGAGCTGCTCAAACTAAGGCCTGGTCTACACTGGGGGTGGGAGATCTAAGTTACGCAACTTCAGCTACGTGAATAACCCAGCTGAAGTTGACGTACTTAAATCGACTTACCACTGTGAGTCGACTGCTGCTGCTCCCCCGTCGACTCTGCCTGCGCCTCTCTCGGCGCTGGAGTACAGGAGTTGACGGGAGAGCGCTCGGGGTCGATTTATCGTGTCTAGACTAGACACAATAAATCGACCCCTGCTGGATCGATCGCTGCCTGCTGATCCGGCAGGTAGTGTAGACATACCTTAAGAATGAGCTAAAGCTATGCAGTTGGGGCTATAATAGACTCCTTTCCACTGCAGATCACTCACCAGCACTTTGTGATTGAAGTTATGATTGAAATGATGACTGAAGGACTACTCCTGCGCTTAAAGTTAAGCATATATGGAAGTGTTTGCAGGATCAGGGCGAGAGTCTGTAGGAGTAATCCAAGTGTTGTATAGAGCTGGTGCTATATGTAATCTCACATTATGGGTAGTGAGGATGAAGTTAGCTTTCATCAGAATCCCAGTCTAACTTTACCAAAACTAAAGCAATTGGTAGGAGAGACAATGGACAAGGTAGGCTAGGTTCAGCCCTGAGTCACTCAACTTCTACCAACATAACTCAGAATGCAAGGACCCTGGTGCTCCAAAGTCTAACCAGAACAACTTCTGATACTGTGACACCATGTAACAACAGAAAAAAAGATATATTAGAATTGGAAAAGGTACAGAGAAGGACAACAAAAATGATTAGGGGTATGGAACAGCTTCTGTATGAAAAGAGATTTAAAAGACTGGGACTTTTCAGCTTGGAAAAAAAGACGACTAAGAGGCGATATGATAGAAGTCAATAAAATCTTTACTGGTGTGGAGAAAGTGAGTAATGAAGTGCTATTCACTCCTTCCCCTAACACAAGAACCAGAGGACACCCAATGAAATTAATAGGCAACAGGTTTAAAACAAACTAAAGAAAGTACTTCACACAACACACAGTCAACCTGTGGAACTTGTTGCCAGGGAATGATGTGAAGGCTAAAACTATAACAAGGTTAAAAAAGAAATAGATAAGTTCATGGAGGACAGGTCCATCAATGGCTATTAGTCAAGAAGGGCAGGGATGCAACCCCATGTGCTGGGTGTCCCTAGCCTCTGTTTGCCAGAAGCTGGGAGTGGATAACAGGGGATGGATCACTAGGTAATCGCCCTGTTGTGTTCATTCCCTCTGACGCACCTGGCACTAGCCACTGTCAGAAGACAAGATACTGGGATAGCTGGACCACTGGTCTGACTCAGTATGGCCGCTCTTATGTATAAAAACATTGGGGGGAGGGGGGACACCTCTTTCTCACTCCCATGTAGAGATAAAGCAAGGAAAGGTGGTAGTGACCACTCTGGGGCCCTGAGCTCCCAAGTTGAGAATCCACGATCACAGGAGTGATCACAGGGCTTGGTACCAGCAACTCACGAGCAAAGTGCACATGTCCATATGTCAAGCACATCATTATACAGTAGGGGTATGTGGCTGGTATTGCCAATATTGAACATTTATAATGTATCAATGTCCAGTTATCTATCTTTGGATGTACGGTGGATGAGGACACAAACACAGAGTAGAGTTTTGTCTGATATAACTTAACTCTGCATTTCCACTTTTTTGTTTTTAAATGTAACCATACCTCTGAATCTCTGGGATTTCACACATTCATGAATTGATTTTTTTAATTTTTAAACCATAATTTTCTAATAAAGTTTTTCCCTTAAATATTTGATGCATATTCATAACTTAGTAGCAAATTAAAAAAACAACAACCCACTATCAACTTGAAATTACAATTCTGTCTGAAAATTTTGTACCCACTATAGTTACACCTATTTCTCTCTATTTTCTCCTAGCTCATTTACTTTGTGTATTTGACAACATTTTGAGTACAGTCAGTTTCACACTTTCCAGTGTATTGTCAATTAGTGAATCATTTTCATCCTTGCTGAAATAGACAAACATCAACAAGGGAGCAGAAAAACCCTCAATTTAGTTTTTTAAAAAGTCAGAACATAATATTTAAGGGGCACTCTATTAGCAACTGGCCATGTTTTAAAATTACTTAATATAAAAATACCCCTTTAAATTGAGAGTGTCCCTTTAACGAAGTTGTCTTCGAACAGAACTTGTAATTTCATCACTATATCATATTAACGTCTTTAGATCAGCTCTAACAGCTTATTTTTCTACAGTCAGTTAAGCACAGCTCATAAATATCACATTTCTCAAAAAAGAAAATGCTACTTTACAGTGCCTGGAAAATACAGATAATAAAAACAGAATTATCTTCTTACAACATTTAACCAATATTTGCCAGTCAGCTTGCTTACCAGGGTCTTGTATTGGTTTACAAAGACAAATCATGCTGTTCCTTACACAAAACAGAACCTCCTGCAGTGTTTCATTGTATGACAGGGTCATAATGCATTAAACAAGACAATAGACAGGATACAGCATATGTTCCATCAAAAGAGCATTTTTTTATCCAAGGGAGAGTGGTTTTCTACTGAAACTGAGACTTTAAAGCTTGTCACGTTCCTCCACCTGCTTTTTAAATTCTATTTTTCACTGCAGTTTCACCAAAGTAAACTCAGTGTAAAAACTTTTACTAACTGTGTATCTGTAACATGAGAAACAACTCAGGATTGCTAGACCAAGTGATATTTTACTTTAGTTTCTGATGTCAGGTTGCTTTTTTGCAGATTATTTTGGTTACTTATTTAAACAAAACTGTTGTGTTTGTGTGGGACTCCTTGAAAGTAATTTTTCTGGCATTCTGTCTAGCTTTTTACAGCCATCCTTGCGGTTTGAGTGTTTTCAGAGGTCATCAGTGTGGACTGAATCTGGTACCTTCACCGCTTGAGTTAAAGATGTGAGAAAGCAGCAATCTGTATTCTTGACAGATCAGCCACTAAAAGGAAACATTATCATAAGCACCAGATCAGTGCATGACAAAAAGGGGCCCTTCTTTGCATTAAAGAGTAATCCCACAACTGCAGAAAGAGCAGCAGATACCAGTCTTGCCATAAATGTAGCACTGCCTTAAGGCATTTGCTGACCTTCAGCTGGGATCAGGAAAACTATTTCCCCCCTCTCCCAATTTATGACACTATACTACACAACTGGCCAGGAGTATTATGGCTGCCTCCTCTCCTTTCTCTGACATCTAGGAGAGGCCCCTAGGACAGTTCACCAGAAGGACCTTGATCTATGCGCCTCATTCCATTGTTCCTGTTGGTTTCGTCAGCTATGGTTTTGGTTGTACTGATCCCATATATAAGTATCATCTCTCCCTATTTTGTATCCAGATATATTAGTATTTTTCTTTGTTGAAGGGAAGAGGGGATAGTGGAATTCAAAGTTGAACAAGAAAAAATAAATCTAGGGGACTTGTTTCCTTTTCTGCTTTCTTGCAATGTACAAGAAGGTTTATGGGGATGAGAAGGGGGGGAGGGTTCTACTTGTTTTTTCACTTTAGAAGTATCAAGAATGTCAAGTCTTGTCTTCCCTAGTTTGTTGGAGGTCTCCTTTAGAGGAATCAGAGTTATGGATTGGGAGCTTTCAGCTATAAATTGAAGGGGTTAAGAGTTGATTCTTTAACAAGCGATTGGAAGAGAAAGGTCTTTTGTTAGACATTTGAATCAAATGCATCTTAACAGAAACCAAAAAGAAAGTTTTAAACACTGTAATTAAGAGGGGAAGTGATTTTTATTCGGTCATGTTTCACTTCCTTGGTATCTGTGAAATCAAAGCCTACTAGTCATCCATAGGATCCTCCAAGAAAAACTGGGAAGATCTGACCTGAATTTCCATTGTAAAGAAAGCAGCAGACTTTCTTTAAAAAAAACAAAAAAACCCAAACAAAAACAAAAAACACACACTTTGGGCCTTTTTATACATCAAAACCAATTTTCTTTTCCTTTGCAAGCCACCCTTAAAACAGATAGATGCCTATTCTCTCCAATATAATCATTTTTTGGTCTGGTTTTCTGGGATTTTGCTTCTTCACTAACCCAATGACTAATAAAATTTTATTTTGATTTCAATTCCTACCCTAGATAAACATGTTAAATTATGAGATTATTTCTGCAATCTCAGTGCCATGGTCCAGATTTTATTAGGAAAAAAGTTTACAATGTAACCAAACAGTAAACATGATAAACCAAATGTAAACTGTGTGTTTGAAATGAGGGTCATTTTGGAAGTGTGCACACAGATTCTCAGACTCTGTACTTGGCAAACCTGGTCCACTCCCTACATCCCTCCCTAAGGGAGTAAAACATATTGGGACATAGCTTGGCATGTCATCACTTACAGGGTGGATAAGATGTACACAACTGAGCCAATAAATATGATCCCATCGCTCAGTAATTGCAGATCACAAACCTTTCTGCACACTGTAAAACTGTAATCCTGATTGCAAAGTGTGATTCTGACATAAAGTAGCCATCTACGGATTAGATTAGATTCAGGGGGTCTCAAACTTTTTTTTACTGATGACCCCTTTCACATCGCAAGCCTCTGAGTGCGATCCCCATAATAAATTAAACACCCTTTTAAATATATGTAACACCATTATAAATGCTGGAGGCAAGCGGGGTTTGGGGTGGAAGTTGATAGCTCACGACCTCCTGAGGGGTCCTGAACCCCCACTTTGAGAACCCCTGGATTAGATCATCCTAGAAGGGTGAAAAGCATCTTTCGCAAGTGTCTTTGAAAGGCACAACACATTTCTGCTAGACCTGTATTTGATCCCTTATCTTAAAAAGCCCTAGTGCAAAACAAACTAAGATGATGACTGCTCTACTTAGAGACTTACACCCCGATTAGTATCCCTGAGGTACGGAAACATGCTTTTATAAGCCTGCATGACCAGCAGCTCCCAGGACTCTCATGAAAGCGGGATTTACATCTCACCAAGCTATGGAATTAAAAGACAGTTCTTAACTGGGACCTCAGTACAGTGATACCTGAACAGCAGCGTGGCAATTGTGCCAGGGCAATACACTAGATTTCTTAGCAACCGGCCCCTGGCATCTCTGACAGTTTAGGAAGGCAGCAAGCCGGTCCCTGGTATAAAAAAGGTTGAGAAACACTGAGCTAGGTGACCTAAGGCCACTTCCAATGTCCGGGCAGCCCCGACAAGGAGCACTCGCCAGCCCGCTAGGTCTCCCCTGTGATTTGCTCTGCCAGGGGCCCTTCACCCATGTGGGAGGGGAGCGCCGGCCAGAGGCCAGGGGCCGGATCGGGTCCCCACTTGGGGCAAGGCGCAGGCACACAGGGCAAAGCCTTTTCTGGGCGCACCATTACCCACGGCTCTGACTTACCGGACGCGGAGAGACAGACGGCGGCGAGCAGCAGCAGCGCCGCAGCGTGCACAGGGCTGGCAGCCCCCGCGGAGAGTCTCATGGTCCCGGGAGGAAGGGGGAGGACTTGCCCCGTATCTAGCCCGAGACACCCCCAGGGCAGGAGGCGAGGGCCGAGCGCTGCTGCTACCTAGACACTGACCGGCTGCGCCCTCCCCAGCTCCGCGCCTCTCTGGAGCGGCCAGGCGGAGAGCAGGGCCCGGGGGCAGGGAGCTCACGTGGAGGGGCGCAGCCCGGCTGGGCGGAGCAGGCTGTAGCGGCGGCTTCCTTTGCGGCAGGGGGAGGAGGAAGCTGCTCCGCCCTAGCGATTCCCTCCCGGCAGGGCCGTCCTTACCCACGGGCAGCTGCGTGGGGCACCAAATTTCCTAGTGTCCCGCGCAGCTCCCGCTCTTCCCCAGGGCCCCCAGCCCCGCCCCCGCTCCCCTGAAGATTGCAACCAGGCCCGACCCTGCACTCACCGCAGGGTAAGTGGAGCGACCCGGCCCCAGCCTGCTCTGCTCCCCTGGCTCGGGGGGAGGGGGGACCATCCCCCTGCACTCGCCGGTGGCGCGGCTGGGAGCCAGGGGAGCGGAGCAGGCTGGGGCTGGGTCACTCCACTGCCCGCAGGAAGTGGCCAGTCGTCGTCGTCCCGCTTCCGTGGAGGCCTGGGTGGGACCCCACACAGCCCCCCTGGAGGCCTGGGGCCACCCGCCTAGGCCTGGGGCCAGCGCTCCCCCAACTCTCCCCCGTGGAAGGGCTGCGTAGGGCACCAAAAATAGCTAGGGCCAGCCCTGCCTATCATATGTAGAAAGCTTAAGTCTCACAACGGCCTTGTGTTGTAGACAAGGGGTCACTTGCCTAGTTCTGGGATGGGAGGCAGCAACTGTTTTATAGCACAACAGTTTAGGGTAGGAAGTGATGAAGAATACATTATCTAATTGCAACTGCAGGAACACTTAGATTAAAATGTAATTAGCTGATTTGGAGCCTGGCTAGATCACTGGAGTTAAAAAATGCCTACTTTTACAAAATTCACCATGGGACCCTTACTGATCACACAGGTGTCAGTTTTACCTCCCATTTGAAAGATGACACATTTAGCAGCACACTGCCCCGACAGACACATTGTTGGACACCAGTTCCATATTGACCCAGACGGGTGAAATTCTTCATACCAATGCTATTTTCTACAGTGCTTGGAGATGTCCTGTCTAAGTATTGACTGAACCAGCAATAGCTTCTGAGATCTGACAGGTTCACAATACAGTGCAGGATGCTACTATCTTTTCATTATCTGTTGTTTTACAAGAGGTCATTAAAACTGAGACTAATGTGGTGATCCTTCTTGGGAAATACCGGTATATAGACAGTGTAAAGAGATCTGATAGCAATGGAACTGTTAAAAACTATTTAACTACTCATTTTGAACTGTCAATAAAGTAAAATAACAAATCAAAAGTCAAAACAGCCCATTTATTACTGTAATCGTCTGAAATAAGCATGGGAATAGTTTTTTCAAGATGGAAATGCATATTTTCAGGTACTAACTCAATTAATATTGCACTTCAAACAGTTAACTCTTCTTCAAAGACACTTCACCAGTACATTGGAAGCCGGATACAATTTAGATTCCTCACTGCACAGGATGTCCAGCACAGCATGCTCTAAACATCAGAAACCAGAAGTGTTTTGGTTATGAAATCTTCTGTTAGTCAAATCAGAAAAAATGAATTACTTTCAGTTTGCAGAAATAAATACACTTAGAAATGCAAACAACCTTCTTCCTTCTTTTTGTTTTTGTTTCTTAATAGAGACTTCTGCAAATTGAATGGCTATAGTTATTCCAAAAATGAGTTTGCAATAAGGATAGGTTTTTTTTTTAAATGGATACCTATTGTTTAATATGGATTTAGGAGCCTAATTTTAGCTACCAGTTGTTGAAAATCTTGGACTGGGAGTTCACAAGGCCTGCTTTTCAAAGATGGCTGAGCACCTGCAGCTCCCATTGACTTTAGGTTTGAGAACTTGGCATATCTGAAAATGAGACTCTTAATCAGCAAATTGAAAAACAATGCAGTGCTATAGTTATCCTTTTTCTTTGAAAGTAAAAATATTTTGTATATCGGTCCTTGGAAGAAGTCAACAGAAAAGAGAATTACACATTTTGTTGCACTAATTTTTAAATTACACCATTATTTTGGACAAAAATGTTGTGGAATAAGATAGTTTAGATTAGAACACCGAATGTAAACTTCAGATAATGTGTTCTATATTATCAGTAATATTGGTCAAATTTTGCTCTAAGCTGGTGTGAATCAGGTTTGGCAGAAGTGTGTGTGTGGTGGCCACCCGTCCCTGAACCGTGGCCCCGCACTCTCACCTCCCCTTCCCTCAAGGCCCCACCCCCCGCTCCCTCTTCTTCGCCCCTCCACCCCTTGCTTACCCTTACGGCTGGTAAAATAGTGCCCCCCTGCACCCCGTTCCGGTGCCCCGGTGCAAATCCAGAATTATTCTGTTGTTACTGGTATGACTGAAAGCAGAATTTGGCTAGGTGTTTCCACTTTGGTCTGCTGGCTTCACTTGATACTACCCTCCCAAGCCCTCTTTTATCCCCCCAAAAAATCTTAGCTGTTTTCACAGTCTAATTCCCTAGCACATACATCATTTGAGTTGAAATGCACTTTCAGTCAGCTTTGCCAGTTCCCCCACAGGATTTAGTGTTATGCAATATTTGGCCAGAGATTAATGCATTCAAACAGTTTTCCTTCTAATTCTAGTATTTTGAATCCTATGCTAGAAATGACTACCTTTGTGTCGCACAACATCAAGGACTCTGCCTTTAGAATGTACAGCCATATATATAGGGTGTCGAGGGGTACCGCACCAGAACTAGTCCTCAATGAGTCCTGAGTGAGGTAAGCATATGCTTAAGTTGACCCTGATTCAGCTATACCATCTAAGCACATGCTTAGAGAGACAAAATGGGTAAGGTAATATCTTTTATTGGAGCAACTTCTGAGGGTGAGAGTGACAAGTAAGAAGTTGGTCCAGTAAAAGATATTACTTCACCCACCTTGTCTCTCTAATATCCTGGGGCTGACACAGCTACAACTACATTGCATAATCACATGTTTAACTTTCAGCATGTGCTTACATCCCATTGACTTTAATGGGATTCAAGCAAAAGCTTGTTAAGCATATGCTTTGCTGAATAGGGGTGGCTTGCTGCATCAGGGCCTCTAGTGGTGGAACACATACGGGCTCTGGCTGGGAGTTCAGATATGGCTCCTGCATTTCCTTTTTAGAGGTATAGGGCTGGCTATGCTGGCTACACCCACCAGCCTGTGCAGAAAGGCATGAGGCCTAATTCTGGCCCCTCTGGATTTTCTATTGCCACTGGTGGTGCTAGCACACCTTCAGCCCTTGCGTTTGAGGACTACGTTCTTGGCTGTTTCAGCTGTGCTGGTAGATACACGAGAGGGACTTTTTGTATCCTCTGTTTCCATTGCACACCCACACAGCCAGTCATGGGGCCTGATTTTCCCACCCTTCTGTAACCCAGCGGTGAGTGTGTGTTACAGGTCCTACTCTACCGAGCCACAGAACATATGAGCTGTGACAGGCCCCAGCTACAGAGCCTTGTTTTTTTAGCTTAAGCTCTAGCATCTTGTGCTCTGAACTCTGCAAGATGGTGGCCATCACACTTACATGGAATTATCTTACTACATGAGCACTACTCATGAAATAAAGTACTAACTAATGTAAATGACCGTGGCAGAATCAGGCCTCTAATTATTAACAGCTTCGGGATTAAAATAATTTAAGTATTGTCAAATTTCCATTCTGATCACTCTGTTCAGGAAGAATCTGCCAGCCTCTGTTAGGTAGGGCTCACTTTCCTACTACAGGAATCCATATTGTTTTCAAAATGGAGTTTTGCACCATAGGTCCATTTTCCTGCTCTTTTAGTTCTCCTGGAAGTTGTAAACAAGTTCCAGTCAGAACCAGTTTTCCTAAGGGGTTTCCCTGGAGGGGCTTCCCGCCTTTTCTAAGGGGTTTCCCAGAAGGGCTTCCCGCCTTTTCTAAGGGGTTTCCTGGGCAAGCGTATAAAAGGCTGCCCTGGACACAACCTTGGGGCTGTCCATCTGAGTGGCAGCCAGGGATGGTCACGGGTCACAGGTCTTACTTGCAGCCTCATCTGTAAAGAGAAGAGAGAGAAGGAGAAGAAACAACACTTACCTTTGTCATCATACATCATGGTTCCCCTGAGCATACTATCTGCTCTGCTTTCCTGTCCCTCACAAATCCTGCTCTCTTCTGAAATCTTTCAAGTGTAGTCAGAGAGACAGATGTTTATCTTCAACTTATCGCCTCGAACCACTGGTTTAGGCAAGGGTGGGGAATAACTATTTAATGGAACATACAATTGCTTTGGAAGATATCCATGTAGCAATAGCTTTACTGATACCTGCAAATATGCTCTATTTGACTTGTTGAATCCAAATCTGTTGGAAATTAAGTGCTATAGAAACAGCCTCCTCATCACTTTAATACCATTTGATTTTCTTTCTACTAAATTCCTGGAGCTGCCCCTTCTGAATGCCCCTTAGGTTTTTTGGCTATAAACATTACTTGTTGGGCTGGTTAGAAAATGGGGGGGGGGAAATTCACAAAGTGTTTAATTTTCATGAACATTTTCCAACCAAAAATGATTATCTCAATTCTCTGGGCTTGTGATAGATCTGTTACAACAATTATCAAAAAGTGTAATGTTTTCTCTAGTGACTTGCTAACATATTTGGCCACCAGGATAAATATGGAATAATTCTAATGAATTACCACAGATTTACTTTGGTGTAACTGAAATTATGCATTCAATATCCTGTTTCAGGTTAGTAAAAATAAAATAATGTTGTAGGTTTTGTGAGAGTGTACAAGATACAGATTTATAAAAACAACATGAAAACAGGTAGTCATGCTGGGGAAAGGGGAAGCCTTATTGAAGCTGGTGGGCATACTAGTTGTCCTTATTCAGGATAAATGTAAAAACAATCAAGCTCTTTTGTGGAATAGATGGCTGACATAATAGAAGCCACCATCAAGTAAAGCTGGAATAGGAGTTAAGCCATACAGTCGAAGGGGCTTTCACTGGGGTCTGAATGCAAATGCAGGGGGATGGGGTTGGGGGAGAGGGAGTGTGACACCACAGAAGCACAAAGGAGCCCCAGAGAAGTATTTGTAATGTGATCTCAGAAAAAGCTGAGAGAGAGAGAGAGAGAGCTTTTGGGTAGACTGCTGGATAGAAAGAGGCTTGGAATTGTGAGCCAAGAAACTATTCCTGCTGTCGTTAGGGAAATAGAACTTTGTGTACATTCTTTGTAAATAAAAAGGATTGCATAAAAAAAAATACCTGACTCCATCATCCATTTCTCCCCCTAGTGGAAACAACTCACAAGACCCAAAATATTCACTAATTGCTCAGGTCAAAAGGGATAACAATATTATGAATTCTTTTGTTTTGATGTTCTTAGATAAAGAATAGACCTGCTTCAGTAAAGAACCATAAACGCTGAAAATACTGTTTTGTTGGCTCAGAGCTAGCTATCAGTAGATCTAGAAAATAAGAGTGTTTGTTGTTACACAATACTTAGGATTCAATTATTTGCACAAATCATTTTAATTTTTCTCTGATTAGGATTTAAAAATAAGCAATTAGATATTCTGTAAAGTGCTTAGGAAATTTGTATGATTAAGATCAGCATGTACTCTGTATACATGGCTTTACCATATATGCAACCTCACGTCTACACTTGTAAGAGGACCACATTTTCTGAAGCAGTTTCAAACCACTTCAAGCTAGGAAAGTTTTAAGCTACTTTATGTTTCAAATGTGAATGGTGTCCAGCTGTGTCGATTTTTTTTAAATTATGACCATGATCTAAGATCCAAATGTTAAGAACTTGCTTACATCATTCATGTGCTATGATGAATAGGGCTGCTTTCCTGAATTGTGGTCCATATTTGGAACTGTCTTTATAGTTTAGACCCAACCACCCTTCTTAAACAGTTTTAACATATCTGTGCTTCCAAGTATGTTAACTTGAACCAGTTAATCTTTGTTAAACACATTTAAAATTGAAATGATTTGACATCAGATTTAAAACCATTTGAGGAAACATGATTCCCTATAAATATAGAAGGGGATTAATTAGTATGAAACTGCAAAGATCAGATTCTCAGGTGGGGTAAATTGGCAAAGTTTCCTTGATTATTACTGTAAGTATTACTTACATTAGCTGAGGGTTTGGCCCTGATAACAAATATAAAATTATCATAGAGCAAGCCAAAGTCAAGGAAATGTAATACAGCTACAGCATGAACAATACTATTGACTTGTACCACCATCTGCTGGAAGACACAGAAAATAAAAACAGTTGGAAGTTGTTTTATACTCCCTCGGGACCAGATTTACTCTTCTTTACACAGATTTGGGCCCTGGTCAGGGGGCGACATACTCATGTAACTGAGGAGCAGAATTTGGCCCTAATATGGGTTCAGTCTCTCAGTTAGGCCTGTCTTTTTATCTTATCTATTGATATGGCATCCATCCCTATAGTAGAAGAGCAGCTGTCCCGTTTCATACAAGATACATCAATATCTATATTGTTTATTCACAATGTTTTTATCTTTGTTGTACTGTTCCTTTTGAGAAATAAAAAAATAGAGTAAAAGTAAAATGTACTTTTTATCCCAAATCTATGTGCCATTCGTGATCTTGATCCAGAGCGTCTTTCCTCTGGATTAAGAATCCAGCTGAGACAGCTACCCCAGTCCCACACATTCTACAAGGGAATCCAAAGTCAGAGCAATGGCGTTCAGTGAAGTATAGCTGCTCTCTTTGAACATCCTGATAGATGAAATAAAGGACTGGGGGGGGGGGTCATCATTAAAAGTACCTTAAATGGGAGCTCAATCCCCAGAGCTATGATTGCTGAATCAGGAAAAAACAAGAAAGTATGTCCTCTCAGGGACTGGCATATTCAAGTTTACAAGAGAGATGATAAAGACTGGCCATAACGTAGAAAAATCAAAATTCAAGTTTGCCAGTAAGAAAAGAGCCTCAGTAATAGTCAACTAAAGAATGGAAGGGAACAGTTTACCTAGGAAGTTACAAGAGTCTTTATTAAAATGGAGAGCTACTTTTGTCCTTCTGTCTGCTTGCTTCTGGCAAAGGTTGACTCAGGAATAGAGGGGGAATCTCTTGGGGTCCAGCAACTCTGCTGGCTTGGGAAAGTGTGCACTGTGAGACAATCTCTGTTCCTCTGTTTCGACAATTTAAAACCCTTAAAAATATCTTTCTTTACAGCTCAATATAGAAATTGCCAGAACCTAGTCCTGTACTTTTTATTTAAAAATAAACAAACAATGAAATGGGGATGTTTGCACTAAAATGATATGAATCAATGTCTGTATTTTTATATATTTATACGCCAAACAAATATATAAAATCTGCATTAAAATAACGATTAGTAAGTTTGAAAAATTGAGCAATGGAAAGTTAGGAAATGCCAGGATTCAGGTAGTCTGAGTACTGTGTACGTGCATTTTGACACACTCTTTAATTACACAATTGTACTATTCTTTTCCACAGGCCCCCTCATTCAGTGGTAATTGAAGTTTTGTTTGTTTGCCTTCAGACACTGTGCACCTGTGTACATACTTCTGCAACATGAACATATCAAGTCAGGTTCCAGGTCTCAGTCCTTCTCTTCAAGGTGCTCAATGGCCAGGGCCCAGTATATCTAAAATATCAGGTAAATCCCTGGGATTAGGACTGTGGCTGACAGGTCCTATTTCTCAGGCACCATGAAGTTTTCTACTATAAGGGTGAGGTTTGTCTGTGCAGGAGATAGAGCTTTCTCAAGGGACAGTCTGTGACAGTGGAACAAACTCCCAAAGGAACTAAGGACCATCACAAACCTCCCCACCTTTTCCAGTGCAAGGTGCATTTCTTCCACCTGGCTTCTCTAATATAAATACAGAGCAATGTGTACACATAACCTCACCCCCAAACAAACCAAAAATCAAAGCCCTACCAAAACAAAACTGCACACACAATTCTCCCCATGAGAAGAGGATGAGAGAGAATGAACTGGACATGACAAATGTTACTTGCAACCGTGTTGTAGCCATGTCATTCCCAGGATATTAGAGAGACAAGGTGGGTGAGGTATAGGGTGACCAGATAGTAAGTATGAAAAATCGTGATGGGGGTGGGGTTGGGTTGGAAGGCACCTAAACCCCGAATATCTGGACTGTCCCTATAAAATTAGGACATCTGGTCACCTAGCCGAGGTAATATCTTCTGTTGGTGAAATAAACAATCTTTCAAGGACCTGAAGAAGAACTCTGTGCAGTTCTATCACCAACAGAAGTTAGTCCAATAAAAGACATTACTATGACAGAGGTTAGTCATATTATTAATGTACTAGGGGAAGCTGCTCAGATACTGCACTGATGATAACAGTATAAAAACCTATATAGAATAAAGTGAAGGAGAAAGAGAGAGCCTCTCTCTGAGATTATCCATTTCCTTCTCCCTAATGATCCTATTTGCTAACAAATATATACATTCTTAGTGCTTTTGTGGCTTTGTGCAGAAGTGTGAATTGTCTCAGTAGATTCTGATGTATTTTATCCTTTAGGCAAAGATATCTAAAAAAGGGAATATAAATAACACATGGTATGCAAACCTGCACCACTAGGTGGAAGCAGATATTTTGAGTTGTCATTTATTGAGAAACTATTTCAAAGAGCGAAGTAATGTTCTTGGAATTCTGCTTTAAGCCATAAGGCACACAGCTAAGAGTCATCTCTAGAGTGCTGGATCTTTTACTTTTTTTTCCATACAAGAACCTGCTTAAAATCCCTTTAATAAATTGTGTCATCTTCACTCTCCTATTTGTCTGTGCTGTGATAGAAAAATATAATTGTCTGTTAATAATGGCTTTTATTTGAAGCAGAGAGTTAGAAAACATGTTTGTAAAATGCTTTGAAGAAGAAAATCTCTCTAGAAATGCAAATTATTATTATTGTTGTTATCGGGTCAAATTCTACAGTCCTTGCTCAGATCCTAAGAGGTATTTAGGCTCCTAGCTCCCATTGATCCCTTTGAGGATCTGGGCCTCATACCCTACTCAGACAAAACTTTCACTGACTTTAATAATTCAACCTAGCACTGAGTTGGGTTAAGCCCAATATCTTACTGTACATTGTACAGAAGCTTCTTGCTAGCAGGAGTCAATCTGCTAGCTATTTTTGCAGTAATGCATTTTCTGTATTTACCACATTTGTTTTCTTGCATCCTCAGACATTTTGGGCCTTGTACATAAAGTGTATAAATGGAATATTTATCATCCTCTCTGACTGTAATGTGTTTTAAGTGATGGGGTATTGTCAAGCTGCATTCAGTATGGGTTGATCTGTTGATCCTCATTAGTGAGAGAAGTGTATGAATTACAAGCCCAAGACCTGCTACGGGCAGGATCCCACAGCTCATTGCTGCAGCTCAACTTGGACTGCTGCAGAACACTATTTATGTGCGTGCACAAGGCTTGTGTTGTGAAAACCTTGCCCCCTGTAAATACACTCAAAGTCAACCGATGATCCAGCTCTTGTAAAATGCAGCCAATTAACACCACAGTGACCATGGGTGTAAAGCTGTGTGGCCTCCTTTTGAGGGTCTACTATTGCCCAAGATCTAAGTCGAGCTGAGGAAGTATTTGGGTGATGATGTGCTAATTTATGAGCTCCTTGCTGTCTGCACAGTGTTTGTCATGGCTTTGCCACACATAATGTTGTTCTGTTATTGATCTTAATTTGTTCTGTGACGTTACATAGTTCATGGTGTTACTTGTCACATGCATGAACACTCTTCCTATCAGTGGTCCATCCGTAGTGGACTTATATGTGGATGCCTTGCTCTGATGTTAATAGCTGCAATGAACAAGGATTATTACAATTACCTGTGCTCCTACATGATGCGGCATTTTTGAAAGGCCCGACTTCGTGGAGCCAGGTGTAGACAATGAGGGGTGCATAACACCAGCACAGAGACAGGCAAACTTTCTCTGTGCTGACCATGCCCTTAGCTTCTTGCAGAGTGGCCTCCTGTTTATGTACTAAAAATGGAGTAGGCTTCAACTGTGTGCCACTGTATACTTTCCATCTTGTGCAATTGTACAAGTCCCCAGTTTACACAATGGTATGGAACAGGGGCTTAGTCACATCAGACCCTGAATCAGGGAGAAAGTTCCCTAAATATGTAGCATTATATTAGTTATATGCTGGTACTGTTACCCGGGGTTCTTTCAACCCAAAGCTCTTGATAACTTACTCTGTGCAAGGTTGTGTTAGGAAATAAATCAGGGGAGACACGGCTGTCCGACCGATAGATGGCTGTCACAAACAGGACAACACAAGAGTGCTTTCCCTTAAAGCTAAACTTTACTTAGTCTCACGCACTTACACACATCCGCAACAAGTTAGTAAAACACCCTCAACCCTTGATAATTACCAAAGCTGAGTGTGGCTCTCGAGTGACACAGCGGCAGGCTTCCGGTGGCCAAATCTTCACCAGTGGTGACCGCAAGATGTATCCAGAGGGAGAGTCCAAAAAGAGTCCAACTCCCTCAAACTTTCCCCCCTTATTTATACATTAGTAATAGAATGACATGTCCCTTAAAGAAAACTCGTTAAGTACGCAGTTTCAATGGTCAAGCAAGAGGTTCCTTCTGATTATTGATTAACCAGGTGTGGGTTTTTCCAGAGTTTGCAGCCTTGAGACCCCAATAGACATTCCTGGGGCACATCCTGCTTTTTTAAAATGCCTGTATCAGCAACTTCAACACAATTCTTATCAGGAAGGACGCGGGCTCAAGCTGCCCCTTCCGTGGCACCCAAAACTCCCTTCCCTCCTGCCTGGGTCAAGCTGCATGGCGACTTTACAGCCTGCTGACTAGGTTGCTTTTAGCAATAAGCCATAGTGGTTTCAGGCACTTTACTGGTTTGCCAAAATCTCTCCGTACAGTACCTGGTCAAAAGTGGTTTTTTTTTGCTTGCTTTATTATCCTCTTGTCTGTTTGTTGTGCTGTTAATATGTGTTAATTAATGACAGTTAAGGACATCTTGTTCTATGTTTGTACAGGTCCTAGCACAATGGGATCCTGGTCTGTGACTGGGACTATGAGGCAGTAGCGCAATACAAATAGTTACATGCTGATCTACAGAAATACTTTTGTACCGTGGCCATCCCCACTGGCTTAAGAGATTAGTCACTGAAAATGGAAGTATGTGAACTTAACATCTGCAGTTTAACTCAGTCCCCTTGTCTCCTGCACTGAGTGTTCTTTCTGTTCAATACACACTCAATGGTAGGCAAGTCCACATAATAGGGTTATGAAGATGGGTCTCTGGGAGGGTTTGACTTCCTCTACCATGGGATGCTATTGCAGGAAGGAGGTTTGCTGGGAAGAGATGGGGTCTGTCTGACCAAGAAGAAGAAGAACATCTTCATGCACTGACTCACCAACCTTATGAGAAGAGCTTAAAATTAAGTTCAGAGGGGGCAGGTGAAAAAAGCCACCAGGTAAAAAAAGGTGACCTTAATAGAGGACTAGATGTTTGGAGAGAAGTAGATGTGGAAAATTGCAGTAGAATTATAGGAGAAACGAGGGAAATCCATGGGGGCATCTGCTTGGGGGCATCTTAGATGTCTATACACAAATGCAAGGAGTAATAATAATGGGGAATAAACATTAAGAACTGGGAGTTTTAGTATATAAGTCATAACTGAACTTAACTGGCATCACAGATACTTGATGGGATAAATTTCATGACTGGAATATTGGTATAGAGGGCTATAGCTTGTTCAGGAAGGACAGGCAGGAAAAAAAGAGAGGAAGTATTGCATTGTACACTTGTTCTGAAGTCCAGAAGGAGGTGAGAAGCAGACCAGTTGAAAGTCTTTGAGTAAAGATAAAAGAGGGAAAAAACAGGGGTGATGTCCTTGTAGGGGTCTATTACAGACCACCAAATCAGGAAGAGGAGGGAGATGAGGCATTTCTAGAACAAATAACAGAAATATCCAAAACACAAATCCTGATAATAATGGGGGACTTTACCTACCCAGACATCTGTTGAAAAAGGAATATGGCAAAACACAAAATTATCCAATAAGTTCCTGGAATGTACTGGGGACAGTGCTTTGTTTCAGAAAATGGAGGAAGTAACCAGGGGACAGCCATTTTAGATTTGATTCTGACCAAGAGGGAGGAGGAGCTGGTTGTGAATGTGAAGGTGGAAGGTGATTTGGGTGAAAGTGATCATGAATGATGGATTTCATGATTCTAAGGAAAGGAAGGAGTGAGAATGATAGAAGAACTACAAAAAGCAGACTTTAACATACTCAGAGAATTGGTAGGTAGCGTCCCATGAGGAAAAAAATTTAAGGCATAAAGGAGTTCAGGGAAGCTGGCAGTTTCTCAAGGAGACAATATTAAAGGCACAACTGCCAATACAAAGGAAAGATAGGAAGAATAGTAAGAGGCCAATATGGCTCCATCAGAAGTTTTTTAATGAACTGAAAATCAAAAAGAAATCCTAGTAAATGTGGAAACATGGACGAATTACTAAGGAGGAATAAAAAAGAATAGCATATACATGTAAGGACAAAATCAGAAAGGGTAAGGCACAAAATAAGATACATAGCAAGGGACAAATGTAATTAGATTTCTTTTTCCATGTGGTTTACTGCAAAGAGTGTCATCACTCTGAATGCTTTAAAGGCAACATAACTTCCAAAATCAAGTGTTGGCTTTACATATGTCCATACATATGACACCACACTGTATTAAACACAAATAAAAATTAATTTAGTTGATTTGTTTGGCAGGACATGGAAATGAAGTATAAATTTCAATTCATTGTAAAACAATATAAAAATCAATATTTGTAATACAGTCCAATAAGATTTAATCAAGCTTTTTGATCAACCGAATTAAAAAGCAAAGGAAACCAACCAACCACTCTCAAGTGTCCGGCTGGAGATTCTTGCCTGTATGCTCGGGGTTCTACTGATCGCCATATTTGGGGTCGGGAAGGAATTTTCCTCCAGGGTAGATTGGCAGAGGCCCTGGAGGTTTTTCACCTTCCTCCGCAGCATAGGGCAGGGGTCGCAAGCTGGAGGATTCTCTGCGACTTGAAGTCTTTAAATCACGATCTGGAGACTTCAACAGCTGAGTTAAGGGAAAGTGGGTGGGTAAGCTTTTGAGGCCTGCATCATGTGGGAGGTCAGACTAGATGACCACAATGGTCCCTTCTGACCTTAAAATCTATGAGTCTATGGTCTAAGTGTCATTGTGCATTCTCCAAGGCAGTTTCTTCTCTTTCTTTGTTTGGTGCTTTTATTTATAAATTCAACCAGGAGCAGATTTTCAGATAAAACCAATATTGGAAAGTATGGCAAACTGAGAGAGGGACTGAACCAAAATTCAAAATGATTTAGAGAGAATGAGAAATTCTACACTGGAGCAAATTTAGCCACCTATTGGACTGCTTACATGTATGGGCCCAGATATTGAAATGTATTTAGGTTCCTAACATCTATTGATTTCAGTGCAAGTTAGGAGCCTAAATACCTTTGAGGATCTTGACCATAGTCCTTTCCAGCAAAGTGAGAGAGTTCATGTAATTACAGCACTTACCTGGTCAGCAGCAGCTTATGTGGTATGCCACAGTCACATGGATGTCATAATAGTGCTTGCATAATCTTAACTGGCTATCCTGGACATGACAGATTGGGAGGCCAGCTGCCTACCAGTACTGGATCTCTTTGGAGAAAGGACTGGAGGAAGTGTTGAGGAAAGATTAAAACATAAATAAATTTGTGAGTGAGCAGGAGGTAACCGACAGAGGTAAGGGTCACCATTGTATTCTCTATATCCATTCTATAGTCACACACACATTCAGAAAGCATAGGCATACAGATAGATTAGCTGTAATGTTCTCCATTTATATGACCAGAACCTCAGCTGCTGTGAACCAGTGTCGCTCTGTTGACTTCCTTGTAGCTGTGTTGATTTACACTAGTTGAGGAGTTGGCCTACAGCCTCTGGACCTGGAAACTTTCCTGAGAATCTGAGTTTCTATTGAATGTTATGGGAAAGATCTTCTTTCTTTTCTCCCAGTTGTTTTATGTTTATTATGGGTCCTCATTTTGTGTCTTCTGCATCCATGGAGCCAACATCTAGCTGTGTAATCCATCAGAGATGGGGGAAATTAGAACAAAAAATGCAGAAGGACTTCTCCTCTAGCTGTCTAAATGAAGCTCTGTTAATATCTTAAATGCAGGATAACAAAGCATGGGGTCACATTTCTTAGCAACACTAGTGCTCCTAATCCCACACTATCACTACTGCAGCTGGATGGGCAATGTAGGTTACAGTTATGATTCAGTTTGCATCTGGGTGTTAGAACTGAAGGATGCAATTTGCATAAAGGATGGGCAATCACCTAACCCCAAGCAGTCTGATTAGTTCCTCCTTCATGCTTTGGAATGCTGTTACAATGGAGACAGATAAATAGGGCATTTCAGATTTCTTGTTAAATATTAAGTCTCCTGGAGAATTTCTGCCCACAGCTAAGAGATACATGGGAGATAAAATCCAGATTTTTTAAATACATCAGCTATTTCATAGTTTCATAGAGTTTAAGGCCAGAAGGGACCATTAGATTCATAGATTCTAGGACTGGAAGGGAACTCGAGAGGTCATCGAGTCCCGTCCCCTGCCCTCATGGCAGGACCAAATACTGTCTAGACCATCCCTGACAGACATTTATCTAACCTACTCTTAAATATCTCCAGAGATGGAGATTCCACAACCTCCCTAGGCAATTTATTCCAGTGTTTAACCACCCTGACAGTTAGGAACTTTTTCCTAATGTCCAACCTAAACCTCCCTTGCTGTAGTTTAAGCCCATTGCTTCTTGTTCTATCCTTAGAGGCTAAGGTGAACAAGTTCTCTCCCTCCTCCTTATGACACCCTTTTAGATACCTGAAAACTGCTATCATGTCCCCTCTCAGTCTTCTCTTTTCCAAACTAAACAAACCCAATTCTTTCAGCCTTCCTTCATAGGTCATGTTCTCAAGACCTTTAATCATTCTTGTTGCTCTTCTCTGGACCCTCTCCAGTTTCTCCACATCTTTCTTGAAATGCGGTGCCCAGAACTGGACACAATACTCCAGTTGAGGCCTAACCAGCGCAGAGTAGAGCGGAAGAATGACTTCTCGTGTCTTGCTCACAACACACCTGTTAATGCATCCCAGAATCATGTTTGCTTTTTTTGCAACAGCATCACACTGTTGACTCATATTTAGCTTGTGGTCCACTATAACCTCTAGATCCCTTTCTGCCGTACTCCTTCTTAGACAGTCTCTTCCCCAGTCTCTGTATGTGTGAAACTGATTGTTCCTTCCTAAGTGGAGCACTTTGCATTTGTCTTTGTTAAACTTCATCCTGTTTAACTCAGACCATTTCTCCAATTTGTCCAGATCATTTTGAATTATGACCCTGTCTTCCAAAGCAGTTGCAATCCCTCCCAGTTTGGTATCATCTGCAAACTTAATAAGCGTACTTTCTATGCCAATATCTAAGTCGTTGATGAAGATATTGAACAGAGCCGGTCCGAAAACAGACCCCTGCGGAACCCCACTCGTTATACCTTTCCAGCAGGATTGGGAACCATTAACAACAACTCTCTGAGTACGGTGATCCAGCCAGTTATGCACCCACCTTATAGTAGCCCCATCTAAATTGTATTTGCCTAGTTTATCGATAAGAATATCATGCGAGACCGTATCAAATGCCTTACTAAAGTCTAGGTATACCACATCCACCGCTTCTCCCTTATCCACAAGACTCGTTATCCTATCAAAGAAAGCTATCAGATTGGTTTGACACGATTTGTTCTTTACAAATCCATGCTGGCTATTCCCTATCACCTTACCACCTTCCAAGTGTTTGCAGATGATTTCCTTAATTACTTGCTCCATTATCTTCCCTGGCACAGAAGTTAAACTAACTGGTCTATAGTTTCCTGGGTTGTTTTTATTTCCCTTTTTATAGATGGGCACTATATTTGCCCTTTTCCAGTCTTCTGGAATCTCTCCCGTCTCCCATGATTTTCCAAAGATAATAGCTAGAGGTTCAGATACCTCCTCTATTAGCTACTTGAGTATTCTAGGATGCATTTCATCAGGCCCTGGTGACTTGCAGGCATCTAACATTTCTAAGTGATTTTTAACTTGTTCTTTTTTTATTTTATCTTCTAAACCTACCCCCTTCCCATTAGCATTCACTATGTTAGACATTCCTTCAGACTTCTCGGTGAAGACCGAAACAAAGAAGTCATTAAGCATCTCTGCCATTTCCAAGTTTCCTGTTATTGTTTCTCCCTCCTCACTGAGCAGTGGGCCTACCCTGTCCTTGGTCTTCCTCTTGCTTCTAATGTATTGACAAAAAGTCTTCTTGTTTCCCTTTATTCCTGTAGCAAGTTTGAGCTCATTTTGTGCCTTTGCCTTTCTAATCTTGCTCCTGCATTCCTGTGTTGTTTGCCTATATTCATCCGTTGTAATCTGTCCTAGTTTCCATTTTTTATATGACTCCTTTTTATTTTTTAGATCATGCAAGATCTCGTGGTTAAGCCAAGGTGGTCTTTTGCCACATTTTCTATCTTTCCTACCCAGCGGAATAGCTTGCTTTTGGGCCCTTAATGGTGTCCCTTTGAAAAACTGCCAACTCTCCTCAGTTGTTTCCCCCCTCAGTCTTGATTCCCATGGGACCTTACCTATCAGCTCTCTGAGCTTACCAAAATCCGCCTCCCTGAAATCCATTGTCTCTGTTTTGCTGTACTCCCTTCTACCTTTCCTTAGAATTGCAAACTCTATGATTTCATGATCACTTTCACCCAAGCTGCCTTCTACTTTCAAATTCTCAACGAGTTCCTCCCTATTTGTTAAAATCAAGTCTAGAACAGCTTCCCCCCAGTAGCTTTTTCAACCTTCTGAAATAAAAAGTTGTCTGCAATGCAGTCCAAGAACTTATTGGATAGTCTGTGCCCCACTGTGTTATTTTCCCAACATATATCTGGATAGTTGAAGTCCCCCATCACCACCAAATACTGGTTTGATCTTGCCTCCCAGTTTTGCCCTGACCCTCCTTTTTCTCTGCCATTATAGCCCACGCTCCCTCTTGTTTCCGAATCATCTCCCAGGTCTCCATGTTCCCCACTTACCTGTGGGCTTTGCTCACCTGTCCCCATCGAACCTAGTTTAAAGCCCTCCTCAATAGGTTAGCCAGTCTGTGTCCAAATAGGGTCTTTCCCCTCCTCAAAAGGTGAACACCATCTCTGCATAGCAGTCCTTCCTTGAATAGTATCCTGTGGTCGAGGAAGCCAAAGCCCTCCTGGCGACACCATCTTCGCAGCCAGGCATTCACCTCCATGATGCATCTGTCTCTGCCCGGGCCCCTACCTTGGACAGGAAGAATCGAAGAGAATACCACCTGCGCTCCAAACTCCTTCACCCGTATTCCCAGAACCCTGTAGTCACTCTTGATCCGCTCAGTGTCACACCTCGCAGTATCATTTGTGCCCACATGGATGAGTAGCATGGGGTAGTAGTCAGAGGGCTGGATAATCCTCGACAATGCCACGGTAACATTTCGGATACGGGCCCCCGGCAGGCAGCATACCTCCCGAGATGAAATGTCAGTGTGATAGATGGGCGCCTCCGTCCCCCTCAGCAGAGAGTCTCCGACCACCACTACCCTACGTTTCCTATTCGCAGTGGTGGCAGCAGACCTCCCAGCCTTAGTGGTACGAGGCTTCTCCTCCTTTACTGTAGGGGGGTGATTCCTTCTCTCCTGTATCAAGAAGAGCATAACGGTTACCTATTACCATGGCGGGAGGGTTCGGAGCAGGGGTGGAGCACTGCCTGCTGCCAGAAGTAACCAGCTGCCAGTGTCCACCCTGAGCCATCTCCTCCTCCACGAGTGGTGTGTCAGCAGTCCTGTGTACTGGGACAGCTACCTCAGCTGTCTCCACATGGACACTGTCCAGGAATTGCTCGTGGATTCGGATGCTCCTCAATCTAGTCTGACTTCCTGTATTTCACAGGCCATTAAGTTTCACCTAGCAACCCTACACTGAACCCAAAAACTTGTCTTGAACTAAAACATTTCAGTTTTTAGGAGACTAAACTGTTGTGTGCCATAGGCAGAGGACAGGAGAGACTGAGGTTCCACCAATGCCTGAGGCCCTTGCAATGATAGAGAATTGATTAGGTCAGATATACCCAGATGATCCTAGCAGGTGATCAGTGCCCCATCCTCCCACCCAAAGGTCCCTGCCAATCTGACCAGGGGAAAATTCCTTCCCACCCACAACTCTGGAGATCAGTTGGACCCTGAGCATGTGAGCAGGATATCTAAGGAAACAGATTCTCTGAACCATCTTGGAGCACTGGTCCACCCTACCAGGTGTCCCATCTCCTGCTATGGTCAATCCCTGATGCTTCAGATGAATGTTGGAGGGAACCACCCCACCCCACTCACAGTGTACACTTAGCCAATTGTGCATGGGGGGAAAATTCCTTTATGACCTCTACAGGCAACTGAATGAACTCTGTTCCATGAGTCTTCTCTGCAAGTATTTAAACTACCATAAAATAAGATTAATAGAATATCAGGGTTGGAAGGGACCTCAGGAGGTCATCTAGTCCAACCCCCTCCTTGAAACAGGACCAATCCCCAGACAGATTTTTACCCCAGTTTCCTAAATGGCCCCCCTCAAGGATTGAACTTACAATGCTGGGTTTAGCAGGCCCATGTTCAAACCACTGAGCTATCCCTCCTCCCCCCAGCATCCTTCAAAACAGGGGGCCTAAAGTTAGGCTTTTAAATTCATACTGTGCTGGATATGTGCTGCAGAAAGAGAGAGACTGTGACTCCTCGGCATCCTCACTCCACAGTGCATGCAGCACAGAAAGGAGGTGGTGGCTGACAGGAACATGCAGTCGCTGTTATGCCGATCCCATGGGCTAAAGGAGGAGAGCTGACCTGACTCAAGCCCAAGAGGGTCCAGTTGTTTTCTCATCCAACCTGACCCTGACGCCTGTAGTCAGGTCCCATAGGATTTGAGTCAGGTTGCAGGGCTCTATCCAGAAGTCAATTCTGCCAGCCCCGTGCATTCTTTTTTGCTCTCCCATGAATTACTTCTAATTTGTTGATCTCTCTGGGAATGTGGTGCTAGAAAAAAATGCAATAATCCAGATGCAGTCACACCTCAGCTGAACAGAGAGGAACTGTTGTCTTCCTGCTTTGTGCCATGATCCCTGTGTGTAAAAGGCCCAACCCACATGGCTCTTTGTGGTAGCCATCACACCTTGCATATACATGTTGACTTTGTTTTTCATTGTCACCCTCAGGGCACTTGTTGCTTCTCACTTTTCTCCCTCCCATTATGTCAGTCACTTCTACCTCCTTTCCAGATATGCTAGTTTGCAGTTTTCTGAAATGAATCTTGTTCTCTACTCAGGTTTTTAATTTCTCTGTGTCCCTCTTTATTTTTTCTCTGTCCCAACTGATACTATAACTCCTCCATATTTAGTATTATCTGTGAATTTCTACACTGATGGGCCTCATAAAAGACACCTTTGAGTGTGCTACTGTCAATGTAGATCTAACTGCTGAGCTAATTTCCCCTAGGAGCTGTTGAGGATTTACTGAAGGAGTTGGGTATTTTGTAATTACACATTTTCAAATTCTGCCTGGAGTGGATAGAGCAAGGGCAAGGTGCTCATTTTTATTGTTTGTTTTAAACAAATGAAACTAGATAAGGGGGCAGTGAAGGGCGCTTATTTTGGCTCTTTTCTCTCCAGGAAGATTAAAATACGTAAATTGCTCGGCTGCTTCTGAAGTGCTGCTAAATGCGGTGATTGTGGAGGGCATGGCATGTTTTACACCAATTAAGCCAATGGATTACTTGTGTGAGCATGCAGGCTGAGGAGTCAGTGTGGCCTAGTGGATAGGACTCTGGATAATGACTTAGGATTCTCTTCCTGGCCACGGACCTGCTCTGTTATGATAAGACTTGGACTAGTCATTTCATGTTTGGATTGTAAGCTCTTTAGGGCAGGGGCTTATTAGCCAAATTACTGTATGGTCATCAAGAAAAACTTTTCTCAATTGTTCTCTTTTATGTTTTGTCCCCAGCAAAACAGAGTAGACATTTACTGTGTCCTGGAGAAAGTATTAGAGCAGGACACCCGGGGCTTAGAGAGAAGGCTACTGAACAAAATAATAACACTAGCCTCAAATCACATGAGAGAGACTCAGATAAGTTAGTTCTCCCGAGATACTAATCAAAGGATCCAAAGCTTTAACTAATTAAAACTCTCTTTTTTAGGGGTAAACTATATACTGAAACTAAAATGTATTCTCCTGTTAAAGGTCCACACCTTCCTCCAGACCAAAGCCCAGATCCTAGACAGCACTTGTGCACATGCATAAGATGGGACAACTCACATGCTGAAAGTTACACATGTGCTTAAGTGCTTTGCTGGATCAGGACCTGAGACACATGATATCAGACACAGAGGCAGGCCTATGGTTTCTTAACGAGCAAGTCTTTCCCAAAGTCTACTAGGGATTTCATTATTGATACTGATTTTATGTGGAAGGCGCTTTGATACTATAGCGATAAGTGGCAGTATAAAGCCCTAAGACAGACAGAATCTGAGCTATCTTCAAAAGAAGCAGCATTGGATTTGGAACATAGTTTGCCAGCAGGAAAACCCATGGAAAAATCCCTCTCTTGTTCCAAAGGAAGTCAGCCTCCTTTTTGGGGACAGTTTATTCCAGGAAAGCTCTCTGAATATCTTGAAGCTGAAAAGTCTATGTCTCACTACCTCCTCAGGGAAGGGCAGGGGAAAATATCATGTGACTATGGTGACCAATCATCCACCACAAGTAGCTAATAGTGAATGGTCTAACTAAGCAGCTTGCAAACAACTCAAAGGCTGAAAATTGTTTAGCCAAATGACTCAATGAATATTTATGACTAATGACTCTATCCACAGAAAGTTGGGTTGGTTCATTCACAACTTGTGCACAGAAATAAGGACTTGACTCATATAAACAACTCTGGCTAGTGCAACTGGCTTCAGCACCTCAGTCTCTCTCTTTTTTTTTTTTTTTAGGAAGTAACAATGAACTAAAAGTGGCAGCTAACAACACCTTAGTGACTCTGGCACGCTGCTATTTCAATAAAGTGATGTATGAGCTGCAGTGTCATCTGAAACCACTGGAGCTGCCTGAAGAGTTTATTTTCATTATGTTGGGCAACCTGTCATCAGCCTATGGTATGGTAACTTCCATCTTTTGTTTCAAAGTTATTGTCTTTCATTTAAAGGACAGGGGATTACTCTCTCTAGCTAAAAATGTTACAGCTAAACAGAGCTCTGTTTGAGTGTGTGTATGCGTGTGTGTGTGTGGAGAGACACAAGATTAACTGCGGTTGCTAGTTCTGGCTTCCAGATCACGCGCTGTCCAGACGGAGGTGCAAGCTCTAACTTATGCCCCTGATTGAAGTTCCTTAAGGATAGGAATGAGTGGAAGATCAGGTCTAGTGGAGCTCTTCTCCACCCCACTTCCCATCCCACCCCAGTGCTCTCTCCCCTTACTCTGGGAGTGAGTTGGGCATCAGGCACAGCTGTACACTGGTGGAGGATTCCCCTCTTCAGGGTGAATCCCCCACTGGCTTTCAATGGCTGCTTTAAAGCCATTCTGCTCTGCTTACGCAGTGCAAAATGGTCTAGGAGCCCATAGCATCTTGCCCCACAGTGTTTGTCAGTGTGTTGTAAGAAGGTGGAGAGCAGCCGATTTTCTGTCTTCCTTCTCTTCTGGGCTTTCTCTGCAGCACTTAAGTGTATCCCTTTTGTGGGAATGACCCTGAACGTCATGATCTCCATGTTGAAGTTAGTCGAGGACAGCAGGCTAAGACAAGCATTTTGTGGTGGTAAGTGCCAGCACTTACTGTAGGTGCCAAAATGGATATTTAGGGGGTCTTGGCACAGATTTAAGTGACTGACCAAGTTTGCAAACAGGCCGTTAACTGTTCTCCCTGCCCCGGATTGCACCAGGTGCTGCGTTCCTTGGCTCCCGTGGCACTCAATGAAGTTGAGAGTGCTCCTTACTTTGCAGGAGGCGCTGAGCATTTGTAAGTTCAGGCCCTTTATGACTTACAGATATAATTTAAAATAAACAGACGCAAAAGCTGAAGCCGCCCATCTGCCAGGAGGCTCCTGGGGGAGGAGGTGAAGGGAGCAGATTTCATTACTGTACATTTAAAAATCCCGTTTCCCACTTCTCCACCCATTCTCTCTCCTTCGTTTCTTCATCATCATCTCCTTTCACCCTCTTTCTCTGTCTTCTCTTCCTCTCCACTTCTCTCTTCTCTCTCCTTTGCTTTTCAGGTGATGCTCAGTAAGGGGTTAATCCTGTGCCATTGAGGTAAATGGGAATTTTGCCATCAACTTCATAGAGAACAGGATTGGTCCCTAATTCTTCTTAGCAAGGACACTAGATACACCTACTTTTAGGGCAAAATGCTCCCCACTACCTTCAAATCCCAGTAAAGCCAATGGCAGTTAGGCGCACTGAACATCTTTCAGACAAACTGTAACTCAAGATGAAATCATACAGTGTTAGGGTTAAATAAACAGTAACTGCAGAGGACGCGAGTCATTCAGAAGAGAGCTGGTTGAAATATTTTGATTTTTAATTATATTTTCCATAATTTTTTTTTCCAAATTTGATGAAAAACAAACCTGAAAAATGTCAAAGACCATTTTTATCAGGAAGTGTGCAGCCAGTGTTTTTGAGCAGCTAAAGAGGTGGCTGAATTTTTTTGATTTTTGAAAAATATAAATGATTTTTATACTTTGCAATTTTGAAAAAAAACCAACCCCAACAGTAAAGATTTTTAATTTAATTTAAACTGCTTTTTCAACCAGCTCTAATTAAAAAGTAACAAGGAAGGGAGAAAAAATATGTCTTCAAATGATGGTAATTGAAAAAAGATTGAGAGATATACTAAGAAAAAAGCCTTTTGAGAAACAAGAAATGGAATGGGGGGGAAGAGAAATAGCTCAAAATTGATATGGGATTTCAGCGTCTAGTCCTGAACTGAGCAGTAGCTGCCATGGAATTGTAGTAAACTATAGGCCTGGGTATCTTCACTGATAAAGCAACTTCTCCTCATTACTAATATGTCCTTTTCACATTGCCTGTCTTCTCTCCTTCCATGCAGTTCTGGAAAAATGGTCAAGGGCAGTAAATGTATATTTCAGTAACTGGGAAAGTGCCCATTCCCCAGAATGGGTGAATCGCAATTCTGTGATAAAATTCTTCCCCTCTATTGTCATGTGACCAGCAACTGGTTGACCTGTGAGGAGCTGGAGGTGAGAATTGCTGGCTTTCTAAACCTTTAGCAGAAATTGTAATGTTAAATTCTATGTGTCTGGCACTCTTTGTGATGATGGCATTTAATGGTAGGTCCTTCTGGATGGAACAGAGTGTCATGTAAAACATCCAAAAACCATATGTTTATAATGTCAGCACATCATGGAAATTCTGTCTGTACACAGTGTACATCAGGGATAGGCAACCTGTGGCACGCAAGCTGATTTTCAGTGGCACTCACACTGCCCGGGCCCTGGCCACCGGTCCGGGGGGCTCTGCATTTTAATTTAATTTTAAATGAAGCTTCTTAAACATTTAAAAAACCTTATTTACTTTACATGCAACAACAGTTTAGTTATATGTTATAGACTTATAGAAAGAGACCTTCTAAAAACGTTAAAATGTATTACTGGCACGCGAAACCTTAAATTAGAGTGAATAAATGAAGACTCGGCACACCACTTCTGAAAGGTTGCTGACCCCTGGTATACATGGATTCTAGTTTTATGCACCTAACGTGCAGATGAACATGGGACAGTGGGCTAAATTAATTCCTGGTATAAGTCCATTCAGCCCCAGTGGAGTTACAGCAGGGATGAGTTGACCTAGAATGCATACTAATCTGGGGAAATATCTTACCTGGTATAGTTGTGAGGTGCATTAGAATATAATCCTGAAACCAACCCTACAAGTCCCAGTTCTTTACCAGGAAATATTAATATAGGGCCGTTCCTACAGTGGAACAAGGGAAGTTGCACTCATTAGAAGTAGAAAAGGTGTGCCCATTGGATGATATTGAATTAATTCGCAGGAACATAAATTCTGTGTCTAATCTATGCAGCTTAAGCAGGCCATCATCAAAGCCCTTGGTCCCATGATGAGCCTCTTTCTACATAAAGAGGAGCAGCAAGATCAGATATTTGAACAGATCTCATGGCTCCTTGAGTAATATAAGGAGGACACTGATGTTTTTCACGTCACCAACGTGAGGTACCACTCATTAAGTTAACTGTCTGTGTGTGCATGTATGAACTGCGCGAGGAATTTGCTGCCAGTGGGGTTACCTGGTCCAGATAGTGACTTGTTAGATAATAAATATACACACAAGTTCTGGGTTTATACACATGGTGACCCAGGCAACAAGATTTGTAGGTAAATGCCTCTTATGAAAAGCATCCTCTGTTTCCTGGGGAGGATGATAAGGAGATAAAAAACAAAACACCTCCCCAACAAGATACTCCCTCCTTGTGATTTCCCAGTACATCCTGTCAACTCTGTGTCTCTCTTTTAGATCATAAGCTCCTCAGAGCAGGGGTTGCCATATATTGTCTCTGGTCAGTACCAAGCCAACTGTCAAGGGTTGAAAATTAATAATAAGGAAGCTTGAGGGTCATTACTTTGGATTATATAACTAGATAGACATAAAAGCATTGCCTGTCTATTTCAGCTACCGTTCTATGCAGTGCTGTTGTAGCCATGTTGGTCCCAAGATATTAGAGCAACAAAAGGTGGGTGAGATAATCTAATTAAAGATATTGTCTCACTCACCTTGTCTCTCTATTTCATCTACCCTCAGTACCACATGAGCAAGAAGTAAGGGGCCATATTCTGTCTTCAGTGGGGCTACACAGTTGTAAATGAAGTCATGAGACAGCTATAACTTTTTGGAAGTGATATTTACTCACCGTCTATGTTGGTTGAAGCTTTCTGGTACAGAGTATGTGGTCACTTTTGGGGTTGAAATATACATGATTTGGAGAGAACCAATGCATCATGGATTTGTTTGATAGCATCAGGGCACTACACAACTGCTTAAACATAGTAAAATATGTAGATGGCATCAGAGACATTCTGGAAGCTTCAAGCAGCAAAGGAGAAAAGTGTTTAGATGCAGGAATTAGATTTTCACCTTTTTTATCAATAACCTGGCAGAGGACATAAAATCATCACTGATAAAGTTGGCAGATGAGATAAAAATTGGGGAGTGGTAAATAATGGAGAAGACAGCTCACTGATTCAGAGTGATCTAGATCACTTGGTAAACTGGGCGCAAACAAAGGTGCATTTAAATACGACTGAATATAAATGTATTCATCTAGGCACAAAGAATTTAGGCCATACATACATGATGGGGGATGCTGTCCTGGGAAGCAGTGACTCTGAAAAAGATTTTGTGGGTCATGGTGAATAATCAGCTGAACATGAACTCCCGGTGTGATGCTGTGGCCAAAAAAGCTAAAGCTGGGATGCATAAAAAGGGGAATCTCAAGTAGGAGTACAGTGGTTATTTTACCTCTAAATTTGGCACTTGTGTGACTACTGTTGGAATACCGTGTCCAGTTCGAGTGCCCACAATTCAAAAAGGGTGTTGATAAATTGGAGAGGATATTGACAGAAGAGCCACAGTGATTAAAGGATTAGAAAACATGCCTTACAGTGGTAGAATCAAGGAACTAAATCTATTTAGTTTAACAAACAGAAAGTAAAAGGGTGTGTGATGTGGTTTACCTACCCCGCATTGGTTCAGCAGGGGTTAATCATACTTTGTGGGCTGAGGAGGCCATGCCCCCTCATCTCTGCTGGGCATGCTTCAGCTGGGACCAGGTTATAAAAGAGATCCACTCAGCTCACTCTGGGATGACTGCCAAAGGGAGCCAGAAGTGCATTGCAGGCTCCTGCAGAGAGACTGCCAGTGCTCCAGGATTCAGAGGGCAGCCGGACTGTGGCTGCAACCGACCCCCAGCCACCCAATGCCAGAGATGGAGGAGAGACCACAGAATCCTTGAGACTACCAGCTGCGGAAGAACGGGTGGGAAGTAGCCTAGATGGACTAAGCATTGATCCAGTTGAGGTACTGGGCTTTGACTCAGCATGTTTTGGAAGGATCCCCGCTGAGTTGGTGGCAGATACCCCTGTGGCAAGACAGGGCCCTGGGCTGGGACCCTGTGGAATAGGTAGGACTCAGTGGAGAAGGGCTGGCCACTAGGCAACATTTCCCTGCCACAAAAGGTGAGTCTATTGACTCTGGCCACTAGGCCGCATTGCCCTGCTGCCAAGGGTGGTTCCATTGACTCTGGCCACTAGGCTGCACTGCCCTACTGCGAGAGGTGGTTCTATTGACTTTAGCCACTAGGCCACACTGCCATACCTAGAAGGGCAGCCCTAGTGACTCAGGCCGCTGGGCCGTGGACCCTCACCGAAGGGCTGCTGCACTGATCCCAACCATTAGGCTATGCTGCCCTAGGAGCCAGGACTGCTGTGGTTGCTAGGGAGACTAGGCCGGTTGGGCCGCTCCAGATCTACTTCAATTCCTCCACAACCTGATATCACCCTGACGGGGTGGACCTATCCTGTGACAGATTGACTTAATTACAGTCTATAATATCTTACATGAGGGACTCATATTTTATAATGGGCTCTTCAATCTAGCAGAGAAAGGTGTAACTTGATCCAATGGCTAGAAACTGAAGCTAGACACATTCAGACTGGAAATACGGAGTACATTTTTAATGGTGAGATAATTAACTACTAGAACCATTTACCAAGGGCCGAGATGGACAATTTTTAAATCAAGATTGGTATGTTTTTCTAAAAGCTCTGCTCTGGGAATTATTCTGGGCAAGGTCTATGGCCTGTGTTATACCAGAGGTCAGACTAGATGATGGCAATAATCCGTTCGGGCCTTGGAATCTATGAATCCCCTGAATCTACTTTGGTCACTACATATTGCTCCTTTGTGTGCCCACCATCTGACTTTCACCCTCTGTTGCAGAGTCTGAGCCAGCTCTTGGAGGTCTCTGGTGAATATAATATCCCTCTACCTTAAGGGAAGTTTCAAGCCATCTGCAGTGCTCTGCACAACCAGCTGAGGGGTGGTTTTGCTTGGATCCCTTGAGCTTAGGCACAACAGATCTGAAGCATATTAACAATAAAAATCTATCGAATGACAGTGCAGAGCCTGGGAACCTCCTCATGTCTTACTGATTTCTGCAGACTCAAGAGTAAGCAGGTAGCGGTCTCATTTTCTTAGCTAATATCCAGCTCAGTTTGTAAAGCAATTTCACCATAAACTGATTATCGGGGGAGTCAGAGTCAGAGTTGTATAGTAAAAACTGTGGCTGTGTCTTGATTAGATCAGCTCTGCTGCTCAAAACACTTTAGCTTCTCTTATCTAATGTATTGGTCATTGTGTTTGATTCTTACTGTGCATTCAGTATCATCTACCTGGGGTTCAGACCTCTATTTGGACAAGTAGGAAATGTGAGCTTAGAAATTAATTGAACATTTTCTTTTCAATTGCTTCTGATTAGTTTTTCTTTGACTATTTCCCTTCTTCCCTGTTCTCAAGCTAAGCAGCTCAGCATGGAAAATCACATAGAGCTGTTCTATTGCAGAGGTTTGAGTAACATAGATAACTCTGTTAGATGTAAATACCCAGTGTGAGATTCTGATCTCTGTTTCACTAGTATAAATCCAGAGTAATGCCACTAAAGTCAGTGGAGTTACCTTGACTTTGCACCAATATAACTGATCAGATTCTGGCTCTAATCATTCAGTCCACGTCCTCACTGACAACTCCCACTGAAGTCAAGGGGAGCAATCAGCATGCAAGAATGGTAGGACCGAGTCCTAAGTGTTAAGAACTCTCCTTACCAGTTTCCTGGTGGACACACTGAACTCGCTGAAAACATATGCTACCATATCCCCTGCTGCACAATTCTCCACACTTTCTGAACTGAGCAGCCTCCTGATGAAATGAAGAACTGCCTTCCTCACCTGCAAGGGTAGAGATTACACACATGAGTTATTGTTATCCCTTCTGCCCAAAATATGAGATAGGATATGAGAGTCCTTATGCTTTTGATTTTATCTCCTTGGATTATGAACACGGATACATTTATCACAGACAGGAGAATGACATGCCTTCTCTATTCTGCAGTCTCTCATCTGGATCTGAATGGAAGCTCCACCCAGATATCCATTCATCCCATAACGTTGAAAAACACTGAAATATTTCACTGTTCCACACACAATCTTAGCTTAGCATTCTGATCACTGAGAGTGGATTTCACTGCCTTCACAATCAGAAACTTTTTAACTCTTGTCTCAGGCACTGAAAGATAAGGAGAGGTGTACAGTACTTCTTTGTTCCACACATTCACTTTCCACATTGGAATTAATCCTGGATTTCAAAGGGCCCTATTTAAGAATAGTACCAAGCTTCTCTCATATACAGAATCAGTGGGAAAAACATAGGACCAGACTCTGGTCTCAGTTACACCAGTGTAAATCTAAAGTAATTCCATTTCTATAAATCGTGCCAACATACTACCGTGATGGAAATATTATAAAAGAGTTAGATAGACTGAGGTCACCGAAGTTAATCTGTGTTTACACCAGTATAACAGAACTCAGAATCTAGTCTATAGTGTATAATACTTCTGATTATCAAGTCAGGAGTACTATTTTATTTTTATCTGATTATTGTTAACATGCATTAGCCCCAAGTTAACTTCTGTATTTGAAGTTGAAAAATACCTTGAAAAATATCCTGGGCTACATTCAGCACTTAGTTGAACCTGTTGATTTCTGTGTGGCCATATGGGGGTAATTTAGGGCAGCATTTGGTCCCTTAGTGGATATCCATACCACTGGTGACTGTGTGTTATAGAGCCTATGTGCCCCATTTGCAGAGGTGATGAGTCTGTTACAGCCCTGCCATGCCTACAAAGCCTTGATTCTTTAGCTCAATCTATAGTAGTTCATGCTTTTAGCGCTGGATGTTCCCAGCTCAACCCTCAGCATGTCGGCCAAGAGGGCAGCTGGCACAGTTGCTCCTGTGTTACTTACAGTCAGCACCAACAATAGCTCTGAGCAGATTCAAAGATGCCACATGAACAGCCTCATTCTCAGTCTCCAGATGCGAGAGCAGAAATGCTATCAGATCATCAGGAGAAGAACAGGCTGCAAGGGAAGAAATCACGTCCTCACTGACAACAGAACTTTTATTCTTACCATACCTTACAAAGGTAAGGAAGTTATAAGGAAACCACTGGGCAATACTCCCCAAGGGCCTTTTTTTCACACCCCCCCCCCACACCTTAAAGAAGGCTGCTTTTTCTCATCGGGCCAGTTTTGCTCTCCTTTAACCTGAAATCAGTAGAGTCAATCAATATTTAGTCCGGAGTAAGTAAGAGCAGAATTAGGCCCATTGATAGAATCACACTCACTCCACACAGAATGACCAAGCTGGTTGGGGCATCAGAACAAACAGAGTGGATCCCCCTGGTTCTGCATATTTATTTCCACTGCGCGGAGTCTGAATGTTTTTCCTTAGAGATAAAAAGATGAAACAGTTTTTCAAATTAAAAAAAATTTAACACTGTTGGGGAAACTCTTTTGTGTTCAGTGAATCATCCCCTTCACTTTAGGGTATTCCTAAGCCTGGGATCTGACCCACCAGTTAGGAGTTTCTATTATTCTCTTCCCTTCAGACATTTGTGCATTTCCAGTGCAATATAAAAGCAGGCATAGGTCAATGTTCAAGATGACTTTGTAAGAGAAGGACACTGATTCTATAGCCAGTGTCTTACTACGTACTAGCTAATAAGTTCTAGATAGCTATCTCACAGCAGGGTACAATACTTCTCACCCAGGATGTTCAGGAAGAAAGCACTATCCAAACCCTGTGCATTGACATCCTGCAATGTCTGGACACCTCAGTCAGTGGAATGACCCAATTAAGTGACCTGTTGCTACTGCTTCTTGAAATAGGGACATTCTTCCTTACGTTCCTTGTACCTCTCCACAAGGAAACTTTTTGCACAGTCAGCATAATGGAGGAACAGCATGTCAAATTCATGTCAGGGATGATGTGACCCCTTCATCATGGAGTAAGTGGTTCACATTAGAGAAAAGATATAAAGCAACTTAACTGGAAGGAATCATGTTGCAGAGATCTTCTCTTAATTCTTTCCACTGTCTGAGTGCAACTTCCCCTTAGATCCCCCATGAATACTTCAGAAATTTAGATTTGGTGATCCTGGATTTGAACAGATATTGGGGCTAGGACTGTGCCTTATATAGTTCTGTAAAGTTCTGGGTGAGTTTATGGTGCTATCTAAATATTTCCATAATGCTATAATGCAGGGAAAGAGGATTCATCTCTGGGTGAGAGCCAAATTGCTCACCAAACAAGGCAGTGTATTTAAAAGACAGTGTGAGGGGGCACCGGACAGGTAGAGTGAGATGATGGGGAGAGAGAAATGAGATGATAGGTTAGGGAAGGGTCAGTGATGAATAAAAGGAGAAGCTACATGACAGGGAGGGATTCAGACAGCAGGATACCGGAAGTGGGGGAATGGAAGTAGCTATGTACTGAACAGTCTCGCTCTTCTCTGCAGGTGTTATGGCCAAGGCTTCTAGAGTATGTGGTGCCAGCTCAGAACACTGGTACTATGAAGCCTCTGTGCAGATGCCTTTAGGGAACTGGCTGAGAAAAAGCAACAGGAAGGAGAAGAAGCTGCTTGCCTCGACTACAGTGGGCGAGGTTTATAACAGAAACTCTTTCATTTATTCTCTCCAGGCACTATGAAATGAAGAGGTTCAGTCTGCTCCAGTTCTCTCATCTGCAATCAGGAGTCTAAAATGAATGAGGGATGGTCTTGTGATTACAACATGGCCATGGGAAGGAGCTGGGAAATGTGGGTTCTGTTCCCAGCTGGCCACCAAAATTCTGACGTGACCTTGGGGAAATCACATGATCTTTCTCTCTCAGCTTCCCCACTTGTGAAATGAAGGAGTAATTAATGCCAACCTCATAGAGGTGCTGTGAGGCGGAATTCATTCATGTTTGTAAAGCATTTTGAGATGCTCAGACTGAAAGCACTATGGAAATGCAAATTATTATCTGCTGTATTCAACATTGGTGGGCACGTTGGAAATGGATAGGTGAATAACATCAGCAGGACTCTCTGCAAAGTCTGGCATAATTAATGATATTCTCTTTCTTTCCCTAGTGAAACTCCCTACACCCCAGGGGCTGCTGGCGTGACTCCTGGTGAGTAGACCATGAGAATAGGTTTTCTGCGAAATGTGAAGTGGGACAGTTAACTATAAAAATCAGTTCTATAGCTAGATGCTTGTAGACTTAGGCTGAGGAATGTGTATGATTGGGTCTCTCTCTCTCTCCGCCCTCTCCTGAGACAGGGAGGGATTCTGCATCCTCGTACTAGCTAGAATGCTTTCTTCTTCAGGAAAGCACTGCAATAGAAGCAACAACTCTATTGTATGGTCTCCACAATGAGAGAGTTTGAACTATTCCCTGTTTCAGGAACAAACTGGTATTCTGCTGATAAAACTTAGCCCGTTCTTTCTCTCTCATTGACAGGTAGTAGCCTCATCCCCTTATGAAAGAGAAGGACATGGATGTGCTGCCTAGCAATTACTAAAGGCCCTGCACCAAAATATCCATGCAGCAGTGCGTGAGATGTGGGTAGTAAAGATTCCATCTATGCTGCAGTACATTGAAGGTAAAGTGCTAGTTAGGAGGAGTGTGGTCCATGGAGAATAGAAGGGAAGTCAGAAAATGCAGCTTTGTATTGACATGTGTTGTACCATTCCTGTTATCCTATCCAACTGGAAGGGACCTTGAAAGGTCATCCAAACCAATCCAGTCCCGTCCAGCCCCCTGCCTTCACTAGCAGGACCAAGTACTGATTTTTGCCCCAGCTCCCTAAGTGGCCCCCTCAAGGATTGAACTCACAACCCTAGGTTTAGCAGGCCAATGCTCAAACCACTGAGCTATCCCTCCCCAGTACATGGGTCTAAAACATCTCTTTGAAATTCACATGCAAGTGAACTGTCTTGACACAGGAGAAGTGCCTCTTGTTAAGTTATTATGGGTCATACACAGGTTGACAGGTCTGCCAGTGTCACAAATGCATTTTTGGTTCTTATGCTCCCAGGATGCTAAAGCTCAATTTCTATTTAATCAGCTAAGAACATGAAACATAAGAATGGCTAACCTGCATCCCCCAGAAGAATGGTTCATCTAGCCCAGTATCCTGTCTTCTGACAGTGGTGGGTGCCAGATGCTTCAGAGGGAATGAACAGAACAAGGCAATTGTCGAGTGAACTATCCCCTGTTGGACAGTCCCAGCCCCAGCTTCTGGCAGTCAGAGGTTTAGGGACATCCAGATCATGGGGTTGCATCCCTGACCATGTTAGCTAATAGCCATTGATGGACCTATCCTCTGTGAACTCATCTAATTCTTTTTTGAACCCAGTTATACTTTTGGCCTTCACAACATTTCCCTGGCAAAGAGTTCCACAGGTTGACTGCATTGTGTGAAGAAATGCTTCCTTTTGTTTGTTTTAAACTTGCTGCCTATTAATCTCATTGGGTAACCCCTTGTTCTTGTGTTATGTGAAGGGCTAAATAACACTCCTTATTGACTTTCTCTACACCAGTCATGATTTTATAGACCTCTATCATATTCCCTCTTAGTCGTCTCTTTTCCAAGCTGAAAAGTCCCTGTCTTTTTAATCTCTCCTTGTACGAGAAGTTGTCCCATATGCCTAATAATTTTTGTTACTCTTCTCTGTACTTCTTCCAATTCTAACATATCTTTTTGAGATGAGATGACCAAAACTGCACGCAGTATTCAAGGTGTGGGGGTACTGTAGATTTATATAGTGGCATAATGATATTTACTGTCTTATTATCTATCCCTTTCCTAATGGTTCCTAACATGTTGTTAGCTTTTTTGACTGCATGTGAGCAGATGCTTTCAGAGAACTGTACACAATGACTCTGACAGGGGCTGGTGTAGCTTTTTTGCTGCCCCAAGCACGGCAGTCAGGCAGCCTTCGGCGGCATGCCTGTGGGAGGTCCGCAGTCCCGCGGATTCGGCATACCCGCCGCCGAATTGCCGCCGAAGCCGCGGGACCGGGGACCTCCCGCAGGCAAGCCGCCGAAGGCTGCCTGACTGCCGCCCTCGCAGGGACCGGCAAGGCTCCCCCCGCAGCTTGCCGCCCGAGGCACGCGCTTGGGGTGCTGGTGCCTGGAGCCGCCGCTGGACTCTGAGATCTCTTTCTTGAGTGATAACAGCTAATTTAGACCCCATCCGTTTGTATGTACATGTGGTAGTCTCGGCCAAGGTTCGGCCCTCAGCGGGGCTGTGGGGTATCCCACCGCCTCGCTCTGGTCCGCCGGGCCAAGACTGGGATAACGGACACACGGTTAGGGGGCTCAGGCCCGTAAGCAGGGGCTGAGCCAATAGGTCCGAAAAGAGCCCCGAGCCCTCAATCAGGGTGGGGCAGTAATCACACAGTCTGGGGCTCCGGCCCTCAAGCCGGGGCTCGGCTCCTCCTCGGGGTAGCTGGCACGGGGCAGGCTTGGCTCCTCCTTGGGATAGCTGGCACGGGGCAGGCTTGGCCAGTCCTCCTCAGGGTAGCGGGTGAGAGGTAGGCTCGGCAGGCCTGGTAAGTCAGCAGGCCGGTCGCGGCCTGCGGCTGCCTCCCAAGCGGGAGCTCGGCCAGAGACGTCTGCTCTCTCCACCGGCGTGGGCTCCATTGAGCTCTGCAAGCGGGCTTTTATACTTCCGGGTCGGCACCGTGACCTCTGAGGGGCGGGCGCCGGACATGGTGGCTCCACCCACGTCAGTATTAGGGGAGGTTCGGCCCTCAGCGGGGTTGTGGGGTATCCCACCGCCTCGCTACAGTACAATTGGGATTATGTTTTTCAATGTGCATTACCCAGTACAGTACAGGAATTAGAGGCACAATGTTACCAGATGTGCCCGTTACTTTGGGGTAGGCTCATTGATTAAGGTTACTCTTCTGGGGGGTGGGGGTTCTGTAATTCTATTAATGTGCTGCTTATGTCACTTGTGTATTCATATGGAGCTCTACTCCTTCCTTCTGCAAGTCCCCTCCCAATGGAGCTATCCTGCAGGACCTAGGTTCCCCAGGGCTGGGTTTCTCCAGCCCTAGAACTAGTGATGAACATGTGGGGTTTCTCCAGCCCTAGAACTAGTGATGAACACACACACTAGCAGAGCAAGTCTGAGCAGACCGGGTCAATCAGCACTCTCCAGCTGATCCCCTTATATGTCTCTGTACTCAGTGGGCTGGGTTAAGCAGCACTTTCAAATTGGTACCCTTATGCGCCCCTGGTCTCAATAGACTGGGCTGAGCAGCAGTTTCACCGCCCCCCCCTTATGTACCCCAAGTTTAACACATCCCTATCACACTTTCACATTACAATTGTACTGGTAGTAACCCACTTGATAAGCAAACCCCACAGTATTTTGGGGCACTACAGGGATCTTTAGCTTAGGTAAAAGAAGTGTTGCTGCAGAGTAAATGGGGAAGCTAAAAACACAAAAGAGTAAAATTCAGAGAGAGAGAGAGAGAGAGAGAAGCAACCAGATGAACCATAAACGTTATTTATTGAATAATAGTGATAACTACACAAGGAGGGCTAAACAAACATAACAGTTACATTTTAAAGGTTAATACCTGAGGTAGAAAAGAAAACAGAGAGAGAGAGAGAGAGATCGATCTCACCCACTCCATGAGGCTTGAACTGGTCGGGGTTCCCAGGTGATGGTGGTAGCTTAGGGTCCTGAGTGCTGGAGACAGGCAGAGCCCCCAGCACGATCAGTCAGGAGATGGAATCCCAGTGGAACTGATGCAGAGTTTGGGTCTATACATCAGAACCCTTACTTGGGCATAGGTAGGGGGTTTTGTAGAGAAAATACAATGGTTCAAGGGAGAACAATAGATTTGTTTATGGGTAAACTGATGACTCAAGGGTTTTCTTTAGGCTAGACAATAGGAGCTGATCACTCGTTTGAATATTTGCTACTACCACCAAGATCTGCACCTGCGGCGGCTCCACCCGGTGATGACTCAAGGGTTTTCTTTAGGCTAGACAATAGGAGCTGATCACTCTTGGCTATGGGTGGTGTTTTCTTCCAGGGAACTCAAAAGGCAACTAGGCTGCTTCAGTATTTTGGGATATCAATCAAAGATTTATTACTATAATTGGTCTGATAACTGCTGAGCTGGGTGTGTGCAGGTGTAGGTTCATTAGCATATGGAACAGGGATTCCCATGATGCAGTGCGTCCCTGCTTTTCTGGTCCCAGAGTTCAGTGCAGTTCTCTGTTCCTCATTCTTTATGCTAATCCCTGTCCCATCTTTCATGCAGATGAGGCTAGGGGAGTTGTCTCTGTTCTTCATTCTGTAAGCAAATGGAGATGTCTTAATCTTGTCATCCTTGTCAGGAGGGGTCTAGGTGTGTCTCCCAATGCCCTTCACTGCTCTCTGAAAGCCTTTTCCTTGATCGGTTTTGGTTCAAACAGAGACTGGTGGTGGTGGTGGTGGGGTGTCCTTCATGAGTCAGACAGGCTAGATACTGCGCCCTGGTTCCCCAAAAACACAGAGCTGACTGGTATCAACTATAAGGATGGCAAGTGAAGTCTAATACAGCTGAAGAACTTTCATTCTTCATTCTTTTTTAATTAGACTAAGGAAACTTTTGATCAGTTTGGATCTCTGATTGGACTAATAGCACCATACAGCTGTGATTCACTGGCCACGTCCTGTCAGTGGGTGGTTGACTGTATCAGCTGCCTTCTCTGTATACAAGGTGAGGAGACCATTAGCAGGTATAAGTAATTCTTCACCTTCTTTCACTGTTGTAATGTCCATTTTTCTGCCTATCTAGTTCTTTCTGTCTTGTCTATTGGCACTTAGATAACAGAATGATGGTCATCTTGTAAATACCCATTAGAAGAGAAGATTATGATGTGTAAAAAGCCTAGCACACTTTTGGGAACTGTACAAATAATAAATGGTCTGCATACAGGTAGATAAAAGACGGTTACTCACCGTTGTAACTGTTGTTCTTCGAGATGTGTTGCTCATATCCATTCCAGTCAGGTGTGCGCGCGCCGCGTGCACGATCGTCGGAAAACTTTTACCCTAGCAACACCCGGTGGGTCGGCTGTGGAGCCCCCTGGAGTGGCGCCCTCATGGCGCTGGATATATACCGCAGCCGACCCAGCGCCCCCTCAGTTCCTTCTTGCCGGCTACTCCGACAGTGGGGAAGGGGGGCGGGTTTGGAATGGATATGAGCAACACATCTCGAAGAACAACAGTTACAACGGTGAGTAACCATCTTTTCTTCTTCGAGTGCTTGCTCATATCCATTCCAGTCAGGTGACTCCCAAGCCCCACCTAGGTGGCGGGGTCGGAGTGAGACATCGCTGTGTGCAGAACCACTGACCCGAAAGCAGCATCGTCTCTGGATTGTTGCACCAGCGCATAGTGAGCAGCGAATGTGTGTACCGAAGACCACACTGCAGCTCTACAAATGTCCTGGATCGGGACTTGAGCCAGGAAGGCAGTCGAGGAGGCCTGGGCCCTCGTGGAGTGAGCGGTGAGGCGTGGCGTCGGGACACCGGCCAGGTCGTAGCAAGCACGAATGCAGGACGTGATCCAAGAGGACAGGCACTGAGAAGAGACCGGTGAGCCTTTCATCCGGTCGGCCACCGCAACGAAGAGCTGCGTCGTCTTCCTAAACGGCTTTGTACGGTCGATGTAGAAAGCCAGGGCCCTGCGAACGTCCAAAGAGTGCAAACGCTGGTCTTGACGAGTAGCGTGAGGCTTTGGATGGAAGACCGGGAGAAAGATATCCTGGTTTACGTGGAAGGGTGAAACCACCTTCGGAAGAAAGGCAGGGTGGGGGCGAAGCTGCACCTTGTCCTTGTGGAACACCGTGTATGGGGGCTCGGACGTCAGCGCTCTGAGTTCAGAAACACGCCGTGCTGAGGTGATGGCTACGAGGAAGGCCGTCTTCCAGGATAAGTACAGGAGCGAACAGGTCGCCAATGGTTCAAACGGAGGCCCTGTGAGCCTGGAGAGAACTAGGTTGAGGTCCCACGTTGGAACCGGCTGGCGTATTTGTGGGTACAGCCGGTCTAAGCCCTTGAGGAATCTAACGACCATCGGGTTAGAGGAAGCGAGCTCTCCTGGGTGGAACGCCGAAATAACGGCGAGGTGAACCCTGATTGAAGATATCGCCAAGCACTGCTGTTTTAGGGATAGGAGATATTCAAGTATGAGAGGAATAGGCGCCTGCAAGGGGGACGTAGCTCGTTGCTCGCACCAACAGGAGAAACGTTTCCACTTTGCTAAGTAAGTGGTCCGTGTAGAGGGCTTTCTACTTCCCAGCAGGATTTGCTGGACGGACTGCGAGCATTGCCGCTCTGTCTGATTCAGCCATGGAGCATTCACGCTGTGAGGTGGAGTGATTGTAGGTCGGGGTGACACAGACGGCCGTGGTCCTGGGAGATGAGATCCGGACTCAAGGGGAGCGTGATCGGCGCTTGAACCGACAGCTCCAACAGTGTGGTGTACCAGTGCTGCCTCGGCCAAGCGGGAGCGACTAGAATTACTTGTGCATGGTCGGTGCGGATCTTGAGCAGTACCCTGTGGACCAGCGGAAATGGGGGAAAGGCGTAGAACAGGAGGCCCTTCCACGTTAGAAGGAAGGCGTCCGACAGAGAGCCTGGAGCTCGGCCGTAGAGGGAGCAGAATGCCTGGCACTTCCTGTTGGCCCGGGATGCGAACAGGTCAACCTGGGGAAATCCCCACCTCCGGAAGATGGAATAGATGATGTCCGGGCGAATCGACCACTCGTGCGTCTGGAAGGACCTGCTGAGACGGTCCGCCAGCGTATTCTGGACTCCAGGCAGGAATGATGCGGTGAGATGGATCGAGTGGGCGATGCAGAAGTCCCACAGGCGAATGGATTCTTGGCATAGGAGCGATGAATGGGCTCCGCCTTGCTTGTTGATGTAAAACATCGCTGTCGTGTTGTCGGTGAGGACCAGCACGCAACGGCCCTGTAGGAAATTGAGGAATGCCTGGCAGGCTAGTCGCACCGCCATCAGTTCCCGGACGTTGATGTGTAGGGCTAGTTCGGACGCGGACCACAGGCCCTGGGTATGATGCTCCCCGAGGTGAGCGCCCCATCCTAGAGATGAAGCGTCCGTGACTAGGTGGAGGGAGGGTTGTGGGGCGTGAAAAGGCACCCCTGCACAGACCGCCGCGCGATCCAACCACCAGGTGAGGGAGGCCAAGACCGAGGACGGGACCGTGACCAGCATGTTCAGGCCGTCCCGGTGGGGACGGTACACTGATGACACCCAAGCCTGTAGTGGGCGAAGCCGTAGTCTGGCATGCCTGGTTACGTAGGTGCACGGGCCATGTGACCCAACAGGGCAAGGCATGTCCTTATGATGGTGAACGGAGATGCCCGCAGTCCGTGAATGACGCGTGCGATGGTCTGAAACCGGCCTTCTGGCAGAATGGCTCGTGCACTTCTGGAGTCCAGGATCGCTCCAATGAACTCTATTCTCTGGGTTGGCACTAGAGTGGACTTCTCTCTGTTGAGTAGAATGCCCAGGTCGTGGAAAGTTTGTGTCACTATGTGGACGTGAGCTTGAACTTGGTCTCTGGTGCGGCCGCGCACCAGCCAGTCATCCAAATACGGGAACAGCTGTACCCCTTGTCGACGAAGGTATGCCGCGACGACTGCCAGACACTTTGTGAACACTCTGGGAGCCGAGGACAAGCCGAAGGGAAGGACTGCGAATTGGTAGTGCACCTTGTTTACTACAAACCGCAGGAAGCGCCTGTGAGGCGGATAAATTGCTATATGGAAATAAGCGTCCTTCATGTCGAGGGCGGCGAACCAGTCTCCAGGATCCAGTGAAGGAATAATGGTCCCCAATGATACCATGCGGAACTTCAACTTTACTATGAATTTGTTGAGTCCGCGCAAGTCTAAGATGGGCCGTAGACCCCCTTTCGACTTGGGGATCAGGAAGTAGCGGGAATAAAACCCCCTGCCCCTTAACTCTGGCGGAACCTCCTCTATGGCTCCCATAGAGAGGAGCCCAAAAACCTCCTGTGTAAGGAGTTGCTCGTGAGAAGGGTCCCTGAAGAGGGACGGGGAGGGGGAGTGGGAGGGGGGGGGCGAGGAAAACTGGAGGGCGTATCCCCTCTCCACCGTGCGAAGGACCCAACGGTCCGATGTTATAAGGGACCAAGCACGGTGGAAACGGGAGAGGCGATCCCGGAAGGGGGGAGTTGAATCCTGGGTGCTGGTCATGGTGCCGTCCTCGACCGCACCTTCAAAAGGCTTGCCTAGGCCCTGAAGGTGGCCTAGGCTGGCCCTGGTTCTGGCCGGGTTGAGGGCCAGTCGACCTTCGCCTACCGCCTCGACCCCGCCTCCTGGCAAAGTCCTGTCTCGGGCGAGGCGGGGGAGGGTAGAACCTCTGAGGCTGGGGCCTGAAGGGTCTGCGCTGTGGCCCTGGGATATGCATCCCCAGGGAGCGCATCATTGTCCGAGAGTCCTTGAGGTTTTGGAGCCTCGAGTCCGTCTTTTCAGAAAACAGGCCCTGGCCCTCAAAGGGCAAGTCCTGGAGGGTCTGCTGCAGTTCAGGCGGCAAGCCTGACACCTGGAGCCAGGAGGTTCGCCTCATAGCTATACCCGACGCCAGGGTTCTAGCGGCCGAGTCAGCTATATCCAGGGAGGTCTGTAGGGAGGTGCGTGCCACCCACTTACCCTCCTCTACCAAAGTGCCGAACTCTTCCCTAGATTCCTGGGGAACCAGTTCTTTAAACTTCTCCATTGAGGACCAGGTGTTAAAGCTGTATCGGTTTAAGAGCGCCTGTTGGTTGGCTGCCCTAAGCTGAAGCCCCCCCGCCGAATAGACCTTGCGCCCGAACAAATCGAAGCGCTTAGCGTCCTTCGATTTTGGCGCTGCCGCCTGCTGGCCATGGCGCTCCCGTGCATTCACTGATGACACCACCAGTGAGCACGGTTGGGGATGGGTGTACAAATACTCGTGGTCCTTGGAGGGAACAAAGTACTTCCTCTCCACGCCTCTGGCCGTGGGTGGAATAGAGGCCGGGGTTTGCCAGATCGAGGTGGCATTAGCCTGTATGGAGTGAATCAGCGGTAACGCCACTCTGGATGGGGCGTCCGCTGAGAGGATGTTCACGATCAGGTCGTGAACCTCCACGATCTCCTCCATCTGGAGGTCCATATTCCGCGCCACCCGGCGCAACAGGTCCTGATGGGCCCGAAGGTCTATAGGGGGCGGGCCCATGGCGGATGTCCCCGCTACTGCCTCATCGGGGGAGGAGGAGGAGGATGCCCCCGGTGGCAAGGGGTCCAATGGCAAATCCTGCTCTAGGTGCTCCTGGAGCTGGGCCTCGCTCGCCCCAGGGTCCATGGCCTGCGCCGGCGTGGGCACTGGAGCCTCCATGCCCCCTGGGGGGGGGGCGGGAGATGGTGGCCTCCGGGGCTCTGGGCTCAGAGCGTGCCGAGCGGGAGGCAGACGGCGGAGCCCCTTGGGCTTGGTGGTAGGCCCATGGGGTCCAAAAGGACCAGTGTGCAGGTCCCTGCGTAGGGTCCTCTGCAGTGTCCTGTGAATGGCCGAAGTCCGCCGAAGCCGCCTGCCCCTGGGGAGGGTAGGCCGATCTAGAGGCCCCCTCAGAGGAATGGGATGCAGATCTCGACGGCCATGGTGGTGCCGAGCGCGATGCATCCGGCCCCGGCTGGTGCGGTGCCGGTCGGTGCCGGTCGTAGGGCGATCTGTCCCAGCGTGCCGGAGATTGGTGCCGGGATCGGGATCGGTGCCGGTAGCCCTGCTGGTGCCGCGATCCGGATCTGGAGCGAGACGACGATCGCGACGACACCCGGTGCCGGGAGCGGTCCCTCGAGCGGCGCTCATACCGGTACCGGGAGGTGCGCCTCAAGTCCGATCGGCGCCGGCGGTCGCGACGAGGATCTCGACCGCGAGTACGACCGGTGCCGAGGTGATAGTCGGCGCCGGGACTCCGAGCGGCGTCGGGACCTGCTCCGAGACCTGGAGCGGTGCTGAGAGTCTACGGCTGGAGATGGTGGGCGCACCAGTGCAGGCTTGCCTCTCGACTGCACTATGCGTGGAGCCACCGGTGCCAGGAGTTGCGACGGTGCCGGCTCCGTGAGGGCGATCAGGTCCCTCGCGGTCGTAAATGTCTCCGGAGTTGAGGGGAGACAAGGTTCCACCACCAGCCTAGGTGGTGAAACAGTTCGCACCGGACTCAACGGCCTCGGTGCCGGAGTCGACGGTGTGGCCGCCTGCTTTTGGCGGTCCAAAGGCAGACGCGGCTCTACCCCCGGCACCGGGGGAGCCGGCATCTTCAGGGCAGCAATGTCCAGTGCCTTGCGGGCCTTCTTATGGCCCGGAGATAGCGATCGGCGCCGAGTCCCCTGAGGCGGGCGCGGTGCCGAAGTCTGCCGGTGCTGAGAGGACTTGTCCGCGGCGCCGGTCGGGGCCGCTGGGGCGCTGCGCACCGAGGCGCTCGGTGCCGGGGCTGGGCGCGCCGAGGGAGGATCCGGGCTGAGCGCCGCCTCCATTAGGCGCTGCCGAAGCCGAAAGTCCCGCTCCTTCCTTGTTCGAGGCTTGAAGGCCTTGCAGATTGGGCACTTATCTGCTTGATGGGCTTCCCCGAGGCACTTCAAGCAGGAGGTGTGCGGGTCGCTCGTTGGCATCGGCTTCGCGCAGGACGCGCACGGCTTAAAGCCAGGAGCCTTGGGCATGAGCCCGGTATGCTCCGGGGGGAAAAGGGGGGAGAACAACCCCCTTAACCCCCGCTAACAATTTACAACAACTACGAAACTAAATAAACAACTATCTAAAGAACTTTAACTACTATACACAACTATCTACAGAAATGAGAGCTAGAAGCTAGGGAGTGTGGAGACCAGCTATGCTGTGCTCCACAGTTCCAACGACCGTCAGGGGCGGTAAGAAGGAACTGAGGGGGCGCTGGGTCGGCTGCGGTATATATCCAGCGCCATGAGGGCGCCACTCCAGGGGGCTCCACAGCCGACCCACCGGGTGTTGCTAGGGTAAAAGTTTTCCGACGATCGTGCACGCGGCGCGCGCACACCTGACTGGAATGGATATGAGCAAGCACTCGAAGAAGAACTGCTAAATTCCTTAGGGCTTGTCTACACAGGGACACTAAGGAAAGTTAATCCAAATTAACTAAAGATGTAAATTTAAAGTGCATTAGTTAAATGGCAACACATGTGTGGATGCTCTGATTTGGAATTAAAATGGCCCTTATTAATTTTAGTGAATTACATGAATTAAACTAACCTGAATTAAGGCCACTTGAATTCTAAATAAATGTGTCCCCATAGGTGTTTAATGAAGTTTAACTAATGCATTTTGAAAATGAATTTGGATTAGCTTTCCTGAATATCTCCATGTAGACAAGCCCTTAGTACTAAACATTTTCATTCTCTTTACCCTGCCACTGGCTGTATTGGAAGGGTTTCCTGGAATAATTCTTTAAACAAAAAGTTCTTCTAGCAGCCCTCTGTTATGAGCATTCAAAGCTATTGGAGTAAGTGTAGGCCATTTTCCCCTTTGTGAAAGAGTAGGATATTCTTTTCACCTAATGGTTAGATGTAAATGGATAGAGCTTGGTTATCGTTTAAGGCCATTTCCAATTAGGGTGACCAGACAGCAAATGTGAAACATCGGGACAGGGGGTGGGGGGTAGTAGGAGTCTATATAAGAAAAAGATCCCAAAATCGGGACTGTCCCTATAAAATCGGGACATCTGGTCACCCTATTTCCAATTATTATTAATCAGTCCTAAAAAACAGTGTTGATTCAGAAACAGAATAAGGCACTCCAATCTTTGGGTGTACAACATAGTAATCCCAGCATTGTTTAGAAGTGACTAATGAGCCTGGGTTTCCTGCCAAAGTTTTTATCCATCCCCGTCTCCTTTACAATGAGAATTTGGTGGAGGGATTCATCTCTAAATTGGAACCTCAGATCAACCTGCATGAGTTGTAGTTAAATAAGAGATTAGATTTAAATACTGAGAGCAGAGAGGCTACTGAAACCAGACACACACAGAAACTGCTCCAAGCTGAATACAGTGCTTGTTCAATCCTGTATCATTCACAATAACATACGACTACTGTTAACTTTCAGACATTTAGGGTGTAATCCCGACTCCATTACAGTCAACAGGAGTTTTGCCATTGACTTCAATGGGGCCAAGATTTTACATTATGCTGATAACAACATAGCAAATGGATCCTCCTGTATGAATATCCATGCGGTAGAGGTTCAGTTTCATTAATTGTTACAGTACTTTTTCTCCTTTTCTCCACTCCAGGCCAGTCCATGAACCTGGGGTCAGCGGAGGAGGAGCTGAGATGTCTCCGTGAAGCACTAACAGCTCCAGACCCCAAAGCTCTGTTTCAGGCATCTTCCAAAATGGCCAGGGTAACTGACTCAAAAAGCTTGTGCGGATGTCCTAGTGACCAGGCACCATTCATTTTACATTTACGCTTTCATGATGCCTTTCCATACTTGGAGTGAGCTGTGGGAGCGGGGCTAGTAACCAGCTAGTTACCAAGTGGGCATTCACCCACAAAAGCTTATGCTGCAATACATTTGTTAATCTTAAAGGTGCCACAGGACTCTGTTGCTTTTTACAGATCCAGACTAACACGGCTACCCCTCTGAAAGTAAAACTGGAAACTGGAGAGGTTTTCTGCCTAAACTCTAGGCTTTCAGATCTTTGCCCTCATGTGTAATGAACAAAAATCTTGCTGTTTCTCTCCCTCAGACAAAGAGTCGATTCCATCTCTGTTCCTACCCTAAGATAGGCAATGACAGAATCAACAGCAGTAGACAGAGATAATCCAAGGGAAAAGGAAGATGGTTGGTTATTTATTTGTCTAGCTTGTTGCCACAGTATTCAGCCAAGAAAGACTTTTAAAAACAGACTCTGGGGAAAATACAACAAGACAGAATGACTGGCACTTGGAGGCATCCAGTTATTAGGAGGCCTATGGTTAAGGGCTACATGGATAAAAATAGCACTGTAGTCATTCCCAGTCAGTCTGGAGCCTGGGCTCTGAGACCCACCCTCATCCCAGGTTTCAGAGCCTGGGCTCCAGCCCGAGCAGGAACAGCTACACTTTTAGTCCCATAGTGCAAGCCCCACAGGCCCAGGTTGACCTGAGCTCTGAAACTCACTGCTGTGGGATTTTTTTGCTGTGTAGATGTACCCTTTAAGAATAGAAGGAGGGAGGGAGAAAACTATAGTGTCTTTGGGATCCGCTATTTACATGCCTTATTCTGGAGACCAGTGCATGAGGGGTAGATGAAAGAAGCTCTCCACAAATCTTCTAACAAGGCTGGTGAAAGGCCTCAGGACAGGGAACCCTCGCAGCAGAACTGCCATGTGTGCACAGTGTTTTGAAGATGTGAAGGGCTAGGAATGAATATGAGAGGTAGTCACCTGTTCATAGTCCCAGGCATTTGCACACTGTATTTAAAGCACTTGCATATTTTGTGCTTGTGGTTGTTTATGAACTCTGCATTCTTTGAGGCAAATGGTCAGATTTGGCTGCTTAAATCACACCTGCAAAATCTGGGCAAGCAAAGCCTTCTTTAGTGCATGCGAACTGGTTTATTTAATGCATAGCTGGGCACCATCACATTAAATTACCTGGAATATATACGTGTGTGTCAATGTTCATTTTTACAGCCAAGTGTGGGCAATTTTTGTGGGTTAAATTTACGCAGACATATTTGAACATTTGTTTCTTGAAGAGAGGAATTTATAAAAAAGCAGCAAATGGCTAAATGGCTACAGTAAGGTTTTGATTCTGTAGAATGAATGGAGAGAAAGAAAAAGGGACATTTCTTTCTGGTTTTGTTCCTTCCAGGTGCCAGATATCCTGGGTATAATATATATCCACATGCCTACTATCCAGGAGGGTAGCTTGAGGCAGTTCCTGGTGGAGGCAGTGTCCATTCTAGATCACCATCACCTAGAGGGAGTGATCTCCAGCCTCCTCAGCAAACGTCTACCAATGGACAGGTATATACCGCTACCTATTGCATTAATCTTGGTAAAACATGGATCCCACAGCTTTACTGGGAGATGTAGGGCTTCATTTAAGCAGCAGTTTGGGATAATTCCTAAAGGTTAATAGCCTGGGTCTTTCTGCAGGAAGGTCCAAGAACATGTCAAGGTGGGGTGTGGAGAGAAATTAAGTGTCATTCTGTTTCCATTAATTAATAGCTGCTTTGACATCCTAAAGATCTATCTTTACTGGTATAACTGGAGTCAGGGGTGGCTCTATGTTTTTTGCCGCCCCAAGCACGGCAGTCAGGTGGCCTTCGGCGGCATGCCCGCGGATTCGGCGGCGTTTCTGTGGGTGATCTGCTGGTCCTGCGCCTTCGGCACACCCGCCGCCGAATTGCCGCCGAAGCCACGGGACCGGCGGCAGGCATGCTGCCCTCACAGTGACCGGAACGCCGCCCTCACGGCAACTGGAACGCCGCCCCCAGCGGCTTGCCACCCCAGGCACGCGCTTGCTGCACTAGTGCCGCCCCTGACGAGTGTATTGTTGGAAACATTTACCTCTCTAGACACCTGAATTGACCTCACTCTGGAAATTAGCAGTGGCTGTTGGTTTCCTGGTGGTATGACCGCTTCAAGTCCAAATCCCTGGCTGATTACAAAGAATAGGGCTAATATTATCATCAGACCTCTGCTCGGTATCAGTGAGGGTGTGGCTGCTAGAATGGAGTTGCCATCCTTGGTACTTAAAACTGGACTGGAAGCAGATCCATCATTTCATTTAAAGATCCCTAACTGAGTTATCAGTTATCAGTGCTGGAATCTAAGACCATAAGAACGGCCATACTGGGTTAGACCAAAGGTCCAATCTAGCCCAGTATTCTGTCTTCTGACAGTGACCAATGCCAGGTGTCCCAGAGGGAGTGAACCTAACAGGTAATTGTCAAGTGATCCATCCCCTGTTGCCCAGTCCCAGCTTCTGGCAAACAGAGGGTAGGGACACCATTTGTGAAGGGGACATAGGATGGCCATGAATATTCGTTCTCATAGTTGTATGTCCAGTTAGTAGGAATATGGCTTTTCTTTCATCAACTTGCCTTCCAAACCCTAGATCTTTGGGAGCCACATGCTCATGATTCCATATTTACTGGGAAGTGGGAAAACAGGAACTGAGGTTGGCGCTCTGTGTCCTGTCCTTCTGAAGTCTAGTATTAACGGTTAGGCTGCAGAAAGACTAGGTCACTTAACCAAATCTGTAACTGGAAACTCAATATTTAAACACGAAGAGCGTTAAAGGAGGACAATACTCCTAACTTTCTCATCATAGGCAAGGAGAAAATTTGGTCTTTACGTAAATATGACGCATTCAGTCTGAGCCACAAAAGTATCCAGGGGTTACATGTAACTTCTGTTAAATTGCAGTGACACCACTGAGCTGTGGAGATCTCTTGGGGGAGACCCCTTGCTTGCCACTCAAGTCCTACAGGTCCTAATAGATAAGATAAAGACTCCAACAAGCCAAGAAGGCAGCATCACTTCAGAGACTGAAATTGACAGGCATTTGGCAGTTGCTGAACCTCTCTCGTAAGTTAGATGACAGACACGTCTTTCAGGCTTTCCTCTGCCCTGTGACAATTCTGCTGATGGAAAGCTAGAAGTGTGGTATAATATTGCTGTGTGGGCACTTCTCTTCTGATGTACTGTTTCCCTGAGTCCAGCTCTGCTGTCTGTGAAACAAATATGGCAGTTTTAGAGTACGTGGCTGATTTACTTAATAATATCTGGCAATTAGAAGGTCTTTGAACCAGGTTTCTCACAGTGCTTTGCAAATATTCCTTAGGACTCACAACATGCCTTGGTAGGTCATACACATTTTTACAGATGTGGGAAACTGAGCCACGAGTTAAGCGAGTTGCTCGCTGTCATTAAAGTTACTCGCAGAAGTGAGAATTTAGTACAGTACAGCAGATATCAGAAGGGGAGAGAGGGTGTGATGGTGTTGGGAAGAGATCTCATTTTTTACCATGCTCTCCTTTCAGGCAACATGTGCCATCTTTGAGGTGGTGTCAGCACTGCAGTCGAGCAAAGCTGTGCAGGAGCTGCTCCCAGAATTGTTTCCTGTTCTCCTGCAGCAGGTCAGCCGCACCCTAGGACAAGAGATGCCTTTGCCTAGGATGAGCAGACAGAGGCGGTTATTCCGAAAAGGACTACAATTTACTGAGGGCAACCCTTGCTGGTAATTAGAAGCAAGGGAGAGAAACAAAGAGAATTCCAATAGAGTTGTGACATACTCCCCAGGAGTTCCCAGGGTTACCTTACCATCACCTGCCCTTAGAGTGAGGAAGTCTTGTCTGTGCCTGCTGTGGGTCAGTTCTCTGAAACTACCAGGCTCTGGCAAAACAAACACTGCCATCCAGGCCTCCGCAGGCCTCCATCTCTTTGTACAGGTTAGTGATAGGCACACACCAACCCCCGAGTCTTCTGACCATTCCTTATACTGTCCAGACCTTTATCCACTGAACACCCACAGAATTATCAGGCCTTCTGTTCCCAATGGAACAGTACACATCAGTTTATTACTTATACTTTAGACTCTATACTTTATACTTTATTACTTATACTCTATATTGCAAAACACACAGCACTTAGATATATTTATAGTGAAAACAAGAACAGAGATTCCAGTGATAGTGAGTAAGAATGCAAGCAAAAAATGGTTACATGTAAAATGAAATCATAACATGCTCCTAGAGACTAAACTTAACCAACAGGTTAACCTCCTGTCTAAATATGTTTCTCACCCAAAGTTCTCAACCAAGCCTGATAGCGACCCCTCTTTCATGAAGCAAACTCGCTGTCCATCTACTTCCTAAGTGAAGGATGCCAGGGTGTCTTCTTTGTCCTCCAAATATACTAAAGCAAACCTTTGATGTGTACCCCAAAATTGGGTCCCCACCCCCTGTCTACTTCCTGTTACTTTTCTTTCTTTGAAGTTCTCACAGTCCTTCTGAACTGAATGTGAACCCTACATGCTTAATTTACATGTAAACAAACAGATGGATAAACATTTCTTGCCTGAAAGAAAACCATTTTTTTCATCTTTCCTGGTGACTAGTCCCTAGACACAGATCGTAAGAACGTAATTTTCAATGCATATACATGACTCTTTACACAGCATCTGTAAATGTGTTTCACAATGATATTGGTGACATGGGCTTTTATTTGAGACTCATAAGGCAATCTTTTAGTGAACTAGAATGTACACACCAGACCCCTCGGCACCCACTCCGTGCCCCTCGCCAGTTAACACTAAGAGATTCCTGAGTCATCAGTTGACTTCAGCTCTGGTAGCCCATTAATGTACATTTCCCACCAATCTCAGAACGTTATTAGTTTCTATTATTGTTGTGTTTCTTTATTCCATGCCAACAAGGTGCTCAAATTACAGACTTCTTGGTTTTATAATGTCTCTGAATTTTCCCAGGAAACCAGGATCTAAACTCTGTTCACAGATGGGCAGCAGGTATACAATAAACATAAGGAAGTACTACTTCACACAACACACGTTATCCTGTGGAACTCATTGCCAAGGGATGTTGTGAAGGCCAAAAGTATAACTGGGTTAAAAAAAGAATTAGATAAGTTCATGGAGGACAGGTCTATCAATGGCTGTTAGGCAAGATGGTCAGGGATGCAACCCCAAGCTTTGGGTGTCCCTAGGCCTCTGACCGCCAGAAGCTGAGACTGGACAATAGGGATTGGATCACTTCAGGATTGCCCTGTTCTGTTCATTCCTTCTGAAGAAGCTGGCATTGACCAGTGTTGGAAGACAGTATACTGGACTAGATGGACCATTGGACTGACCCAGTAAGGCTGATCTTATGTAGTGGCCACAGTGAGTTAGGTTTTCAAGCATGTGTGCCTAAGTTTTGTCCACAAAACTTGAATTTGTTCACATGGATGGGTACCTAGCTATGTGATTGCTGGCACTGCAGACACAAGTGTATATTCTGCTCATGCTGTTGGCCCATGTGTAGGCCCATTTTAGGTACCTGTATGTGAGGGGTGGTATGCTGTGCCCCAGCCTCTTCCATGAACACAGACTGCTCTGAGTCCCTCCAAAGTGTTCTAGGGATGCCTGCTCCTGAGATCCTGGTGGTAAGGGCTCTGATGACTGTTTGACCCCAATGGATGATCTTAAGTCACCTTTACTCCTTGACCTTTGTTTTCTTTCTCCTCCCTCTTGTCTCTCAGGGAACTTCTCCATCCTCACTTCTGTGGCTTGTACTTTCGTGTCTAGGTTCCTCCAGCCCCTTTACATATATTTTCTCTTTACCTGGCCCTGCAGGTTTTATTTCCACCCTCCTGGGCCTCTATACATGCCTTGGTGTCCCTGTTAGAAAGGGATCCCAGTCCATGCCCAGTAGAAAGCAGTGGGGCAATCCATCCACTACCCCTTCATGTTTCTGCCTAAACTTCCCCTTGATTTCCAGAGTCACCTCTGCCATTGGGCAAAATTTATTGTCCCCATGTACATATTCAGTTTTGATCCTACCTCTGGGAAGTATCCAGTGGGGATTAGCAAACAGGATGAAGCTGTGTCCATTAGGCCTTTTGGTGGCTCCTCCCTACCCATACTGATATGGTAGGTACTTTCTTTTTTCTTTCCTGCCTGGGAGTCTTGTCCCAACCACAAAACTGTGCAAACCCACAGTCCATTTTAGGACAATCTCTTTTTAGCTGTCCTTCACATCCATGTCGGAAGCACACTGTAGGCCAAGCTCCCACTACAGATCCTTGAGGCTCCTCCCTCTTCTTCTTGCTGCCCTTCCCAGCTGTAGGCACTCTGGTCCTTCTCAAATCTAGTCCCTTAAACCACTGACTCACTCTGGGAATGTCCGCCTCTGCAAATTCCTCTGTAACTTTCACTGTGGGGTCCAGATTAACTGGCTGGCGCCACGTAACCCATCCTCAAGTATGCTCAGGGAGACTCTGAAGAAACTTCCAGAATCATGCAGACCATGGTCTCCCCTACAGTTTGAGTATCTGGCCTTACCAATTGAGTGGCCCAATTTTTTAATTTCTGTCCAAATGCACAGAGGCATAATCCCTCAATCCATCTTTCAACTCTACATTTCTAGCAGTAGTTTTCTGTGGACAGGCCCCACCTAGTCCAGCATGGCTGCCTTAATCATGTCATAATCTCTTGCCCTCTAATCACTAAGAGCCATATATGTGCTTCCCCGGTTAAATAGGTTGTCAGTCAAAGGGCCGACATTGTTCTGTCCCTATGAGGTCTCACTGCTGATCCTTTAAGAGTAATCAAAAACACATCAGGGTTGTTCGCAGGTCCCATTTTACAGAGTCTGATCTCCTGTGCCTGGTTTCCATTTCCTGTCACAGGACTCGCCAAACTTTGGAGGAGTTGTTGCCAGACCTAGGCTTGCTCCCGTATAAATTCCTGAAGGCTCTTTTGCTGTTAAACCTACCAGGCAAGCAAAGGCTGTTTTTCTGCATGGTGGGATTTTTGGAAGGTCTGTAGGGTCTTCTACACCAGCAGTTCTCAACCAGGCCGGTTTTAGGGGGTCCGCCAAGCAGGGCTGGCATTAGACTAGCTGGGGCCCAGGACAGAAAGCTGAAGCTCTGAGCCCAGCCGGGCTGGAGCCCTGAGGCCCAGCACCTGCACTAAAGTCCCAAGCCCCTGAACCCTGTGGGGTTAAAAACCAAAGCCAGGAGCCCCAAACTCTGATGCCTGGCAGGGCAGAGGCCTGGAACTGGGCCATGGAGTATTTATAGCATGTTGGGGGTGGGGGAAGGCTCAGAAACAGAAAGGCTGAAAACCCCTGTTCTACACTTTTCTTTGTTGCTTCATCACCCATTTCAGTGTTCCCTCCATCGCCCGGACTGCCAAACCTCTACACCGGCTTCTCCAACAGGTTCTCCATTTGCATAGATAACAGGGAAATCCCTGATGAGTCCCCAGCTGTGACAGAGAGGGGTATTGCACCCCCACATCTTCCACAAACAGACCACTTTGAGACTTTCTTGCTTGTAAGCACCAACGTGTAGTCTATTTAATCCCCCTACTAATACATAACACCTTTATATTTTATCTCAACTTTCTAAACTCTTCTCCAAAAGTGGGGGGTAAGGTGTTTCCACTCAGAGACCTCACTTTGTCAGGCTTTCCTAGCTTTTTGTCTTTCTGTTTCTCTTAGGGTGACCAGACAGCAAGTGTGAAAAATCAGGACAGTGGGTGGGAGGGTAATAGGCACCTGTATAAGATAAAGACCCAAATATCGGGACATCTGGTCACCCAAGTTTCTTTCTCTGTCTGTTCCCCTCAAAGGGCTCCTGCCCATGTCCTTTTATACAGTTTCCCTGTTAATGGAATGGTTGGTTCCTTGACTCACTAGCCCCAATCTGACCTCGTAATCAGGTACACCGCTATCCAATTAGGCCTTCTGTGAGGAACCGAATTAGTACTAATAGTGACCAGAGTGCTGACTCAGGTGCAAACCCTCAGCACTCTGTCACATCATATCTGGAGATATGACCCCAAAATGTCCATTAGTGATCACCACACTCTATGCCCCCAGTTTTTGGGTCCTAATCATGTATCTTTTCCATTCATTGTACTCTGCTAGTGCCCATACTCCTTGCAGAAAGGGAAAAATTACTGCAACATTTTGTCCCTAGCAAAACTAGTCATATGAGATGTATGAGACTGAAACTTACCTCCCGGCATCAAGTCCTTCCAGGGACACTGGTCTCCAGGATATTGCCAATGGATGAACTGTCGATGAACAGCAGACCTGACAAGTAACCGGGGCTTCCGGACTCTGTTCAGGCTGCACCTTCCTACTGATTGCTGCAGTTCTGTGCCTCTCTTTCCCCAGGCTTTCTATTGAAGCATTAGAGTCTGTGCTTTTCAAGGGTGGGAATGAGAGACTGGTGAGAGCGCTCAGGAAGCAGAGAACTTGGATTCTTCTTGAAAACCCCAAGACTCACCATGAAGGGATGTGTCTGCTGGTGAGATAAGAGATCTAGGAGGCATCATTTTATCCTTGGGAATCAGTAGCAAATAGAGTAGCTGAGAGGGAACCTCCAGTTTATAGCTTTGTGGGGGGTGCCCTGAGTGGAAACACACAGCTCCCACTCATAGATGTCAGAGCTGTATGCTCAGAGCAGCTGAGTTTTTGAAGTGTGCAATCTACCCCATAAGTGGTTTCTTTTGTCTTCCAATGTTCTGCTAAGTTCTGGACTAATAACACCTGAGATCATACAGAGCCTCCTCCCCTGGGTGAATTCCCCAACAGAAAACCACCGAGTCACCAGCACAGCTTTCTTTGCCCAGGTAAGACACAGGGCTCTGAAGAGCAGTTTCACCATTAGACTATTGTCTGTTATATGCCTTTCTTTCGGGAGTTGTACAGTTCAGTTCATAGGAGTAATTGTCATTTTATATGAAAACCTCACAAGGAACTTCATTACACCTTTCTGAGTCATTCTCTCTCTGTTATTTTTATTGCTGTCATTGCCTATACTAGCTACACAACCACTGGTGCTGGCTGAGAGAGATACAGACAGATACAGATACTTGGACCTCTTCTGCCAAGTCCTAGTGCTGATACTAACCAACAGCTCCTGATTTTGGTTTAGCTCAGCAGATCTTCTGAATGAACCTAGTGTCCTAATACTACAAAACAAGCAACATACAAATAAATTAACATCTAGCTTAGGTTCTCATTACTGTAGTATCTGAATACCTCAAAACTCTTTAATGTATGTATCCCCACAACACTCCTGTGAGGTAGGGAAGCACTATTATTCCTATTTTACAGGCAGGGAACTGATGCACAGAAGTGCTAAGTGACTTGCCCAAGGTCACACAGGAAGTCTATGAGGGAGCAGGAAATTGAACCTGGGTCTCCTAAGTCCTAGGCTAGTGTGCTAACTGCTGGACCATCCTCCCTTTCCACATCCTTCCTCTAACATCGTCATTATATTTCCCACTTATGCTAAGCAACTATCTTAGGGGCTCATCTGGTTCTAAGAAAAACAATCTATCTGTGCCTGTGATGGGCTGTACCTGGGCTTTGAGGCTCCTTACAAGAGGCCCCGTGGTCTTACTATACCCTGACCCAGGAAAAGAGCCACAAACCTGGGTCTGTCTAGAGAGGCCTTATGAAAGCAGCCAATCAGAGCCCATCAGGCTCAGATAAAAGGAGCTGCAGGGCCTTAGCAGGTTGGTTCCTGGCAGGAACTGGAGGGGCAAGAAAGGGTGCTGCTCTCTGGCCACAGAAATTCAGGGGATAGCTGGAGTTTGATTCTGGCAGCATTTGCTTCAGCTGGGTTTGCAGGAAGAGAGTCCCTAAGAACTTTAACCCTGAGGTGAGGGTGAAGCTAAAAGTTGCCGGTAGGAAGAAGCCCAGAGAAGAAGCAACAATGAACTGAAATTAAGCAGTGCCTAGCTACTGTTTATAGGGTCCATGGTTTGGAACCCAGAGTTATGGGCAGGCCCAGGTTCCCCTACCATCTACAGTGGCATAAGCCCCATGAAGGGGACAATGTTATGGAAAGCATGAACAAAGGGCAGAATTTAAAGGACCCAGAGTTGGGGCGGAGACCCTAATGAGGGCAATAGGACTGTTCTTGACTACCCCAGAAGGGGTTCATTTGGACTTTGGGACTCAGCCAGAGACCTGAGCCACAGAAGACTCACTGAGGTCAGCTGGCAGGGTCCACCAGGGGTGAGAAAAGGACTGTGGTACCATACCCAGCCACTAAGAGGCTCTCAAGAGGTGGATCCCTATTATAGTGCTCAAAAGGAAAGCTCCATGTTTTTAAGACATTTCTCATTTGCGTGTGTGACATTATGAGTGTAATATAATGTTTCACTGGAAGGTGACAGGGCCAGAAAGAGTTAATTAACTCACAGACTGACCTGACCAATGGCTGAACTTTAGAGAATGGTTAGGAAGATAGGTAAATGAATAGAGCTTTGAAATGCAAGTCTGCATTGTTAGAGATAGAAGGGTAGATGTTTGCTCAGGGCTTGTGATGTAAGCAAACAAGTCTTGTCTATTAGTATAGCTTTGATTCAAAGATCAAAAAAGGAGTATCAGTATTTAGGAAGACACTTGAGGGAAATAGTATTATTGTCTATATGTCTCTTTGAAAGTTGTGGTAACCTGTATCTGAACTGTTTAATGGATAAATTACCCTGTGCTAATTGCCATAATGTTTGGAAGAAGGAAAGTTGAGCCTATTGTTTTCTCAGGCCAAAAGGCTGCTGGAAATGTATAAGAACCTTGGGACATGATCCTACTTCATCTCAGATCTGCTTTGGGTTTCAAGAGGGGGAAACCTTAAGCCACAAGGATTGAGATCCCCAGTCACTGACTGGAGTCATAAGAACGTAAGAACTGCCGTACTGGGTCAGACCAAAGGTCCATCTAGCCCAGTATCTTGTCTACCGACAGTGGGCAATGCCAGGTGCCCCAGAGGGAGTGAACCTAACAAGTAATGATCAAGTGATCTCTCTCCTGCCATCCATCTCCACCCTCTGACAAACAGAGGCTAGGGACACCATTCCTTACCCAGCCTGGCTAATAGCCATTAATGGACTTAACCACCATGAATTTATCCAGTTCTCTTTTAAATGCTGTTATAGTCCTAGCCTTCACAACCTCCTCAGGTAAGGAGTTCCACAAGTTGACTGTGCGCTGTGTGAAGAAGAACTTCCTTGTATTTGTTTTAAACCTGATGCCTATTAATTTCATTTGGTGACCCCTAGTTCTTGTATTATGGGAATAAGTAAATAACTTTTCCTTATCCACTTTCTCCACATCACTCATGATTTTATATACCTCTATCATATCCCCCCTTAGTCTCTTCTTTTCCAAGCTGAAGAGTCCTAGCCTCTTTAATCTCTCCTCATATGGGACCCATTCCAAACCCCTAATCATTTTAGTTGCCCTTTTCTGAACCTTTTCTAGTGCCAGTATATCTTTTTTTAGATGAGGAGACCACATCTGTATGCAATATTCGAGATGTGGGCGTACCATCGATTTATATAAGGGCAATAATATATTCTCAGACTTATTCTCTATCCCCTTTTTAATGATCCCTAACATCCTGTTTCCTTTTTTGACTGCCTCTGCACACTGCGCGGACATCTTCAGAGAACTATCCACGATTACTCCAAGATCTTTTCCCTGACTTGTTGTAGCTAAATTAGCCCCCATCATATTGTATGTATAGTTGGGGTTATTTTTTCCAATGTGCATTACTTTACATTTATTGACATTAAATTTCATTTGCCATTTTGTTGCCCAATCACTTAGTTTTGTGAGATCTTTTTGAAGTTCATCACAGTCTGCTTTGGTCTTAACTATCTTGAGCAGTTTAGTCTCGTCTGCAGACTTTGCCACCTCACTGTTTACCCCTTTCTCCAGATCATTTATAAATAAGTTGAATAGGATTGGTCTGAGCACTAACCCTTGGGGAACACCACTAGTTACCCCTCTCCATTCTGAGAATTTACCATTAATTCCTACCCTTTGTTCCCGGTCTTTTAACCAGTTCTCAATCCATGAAAGGACCTTCCCTTTTATCCCATGACAACTTAATTTACATAAGAGCCTTTGGTGAGAGACCTTATCAAAGGCTTTCTGGAAATCTAAGTACACTATGTCCACTGGACCCCCCTTGTCCACATGTTTGTTGACCCCTTCAAAGAACTCTAATAGATTAGTAAGACATGATTTTCCTTTACAGAAACCATGTTGACTATTGCTCAACAGTTTATGTTTTTCTATGTGTCTGACAATTTTATTCTTAACTATTGTTTCGACTAATTTGCCCGGTACCGACGTTAGACTTACCTGTCTGAGTCACCCTGAATATGGATATTGGACTATAACCTATGGACTATTTCTAAAAGGACTTTTGGCAACTACAAGCTCACCTCTGCTATGTATCTGAACCTCAAGAATTGAATTCAAGTCTGTATGTATATTGATCTTTTAACCAACACTTTCTCTTTTCTTTTTAAATAAATTTTGGTTTAGTTAATAAGAATTGACTATTAGCGTATATTTTGGGGAAGATCTAAGTTATAATTGGACCTGGGTATGTGGCTGATCCTTTGGGATTGGAAGAATCTTTTCTTTTATATGATGAGATAAGATTTTCAGTAATCATCATCATATCTGACAGGTGTGTCTGGACGGAGTCTTGAATAAGAGTAAAGAAGTTATTTTCCCTCTGAATATGGCACTCATGTGAGCACTGCTGGAATATTGTGTCCAGATCAGGTGTGCACAATTCAAGAAGGATGCTGATAAATTAGAGAGGATTCAGAGAAGAGTCACAAGAATTATCAAAGGATTGGAAAATATACCTTTAGTGGTAGACTCAAGGAGCTCAATCTATTTAGCTTTACAAAGAGAAGGTTAAGGAGTGACTTGAGGACAGTCTATAACTACTCACATGTGAAAAATTTTTGATAATCGGTTCTTCTCATTAGCAAGCAAAGGTATAACAAGATTCAATGGGGAAAAATGAAGCTAGACTAATTCCGACTGGTAATAAGGCATACATTTTTAATGGTCATTTTAATTAACCATTGGAACAATTTACCAAGGGCTGTGGTGGATTCTCTGTCACTAGCAATTTTAAAATCAAGATTGGATGTTTTTCAAAAAGATACACTCTAGTTCAAACAGAGACTATTTCGGGGAAGTTCTATGTTATGCAGGAGGTCAGACCGGATAATCACAATGGTCCCTTTTGGCCTTGGAATCTAAGTAACTAGGAATCTAATAATAGGATTACACAGGTGTATTATGGCCCCGAGTTTGGCTCATTGTAGCTAGCACCTGGTCTGAAATATAGCTATAGGTCTCGGAGGGGGTGGGGGGGGAAGGGGGGTAGATGAAATTCCCACAGTTTCATAACGGCTAAAGAAAACTTAGAAGTGTGATCAGTGATAAGTGTTCTTTAATATCATATTTGTACAGGTGAAAAAGCACAAGTTTCTTCTGGACATACTGATCAGGGCCTTAAATGACACTTTCAGTTCTGAAGTCATTGGCGAGAGCATGAAAGCGCTGGCCAAAGTCCTGAAGGAGCTGAAGGAGAAGGACATAGGTTCTTCCTTCAGAGACCTCACCCAACAGATCCCGACCTACTTTGACAATGTATGTGAACAGAACTCTCCAACCCCAGTTCAACTGATCTTGATTAGACTCCATTTACAGTGCGTGATGTGGACTCCCTGGGCATTGCTCGTGTCAGAGTGAAGAGATTTTAGGTCCCAGGGAAGAGAGGTGTTTTATGGAGGAGGAGAACATTAAGAGGATGGGGATGACATCCTTGCTCCCACAGTCTCACCCTTCTGTTCTTCTATATTTCCACTGAGAACCTCAAAGAAAGTCTGAATACTAGATTAGGTAACTAGATAACCATGAAAAGGGGGTTACAGAGTACAATAGAGAGTGTTGGGCCTGCTCTATACCATTTTTATGTGAGAGGGTTGGAATGATAATTCCGTTTTGCAGAGAATTTTGAGATTTCAAATTTTGGTTTTGTTCCTATTTGTGGGAACCCCTCTCCCCAAACTTCAAAACTCTTTGTGAAACAGAATTACTTATTCTCAATCTAGCTCTATTGGAAGCCTGGGCCCAGGGCAGTCTGCTCTCAGACTATCCCGATGCTGGGAACCCAGGAAACTCTGGGAGCTAGAGGTGCCAGGGAGTTGCAAATTTGAGAGCCAGGACTCCTAGGGTCCCAGAAGCTGGGGGCCTGGAAGCCCACAATCCCAGTCAGCCTGCTAGATCGGCTGCCAAGGAGCTGGATGGGTGCACTGGCAAGACACCAGGCAGGTTTCTAAGGACCCCTGCCTGGCTTCTGGAGGAATTTCATCAAAATTGAACTGTCTCTAAAATATTTTGATGAATCAGCAAATTTGAACAAAAAATTGGTTAATTTAAAGTTTTTCCGACTAGCTGTAGTTGGAATCACTCTACTTTAGCGTAGAAGAGATGGCTGTGCGAGGTGCGTGATGTGATTGTCCTTAGTTACCAACTTGCGGGGCTTTCTTGGCTGTAGGAGGATAATGCTCTTTGTTCATTGGCCTTTGTCCTATTTGGCAGCCTGGCCTGCTTGACAAAGAGAAAATGGAAGGCCTATTTCGCCGACCAGGTTAGACAGAGCTGGGTCACACTTCTGCTGCACCTGCAAGACCCAAACTCCAAGGTTTCAATGGTAAGACCGACAGTGACTTGTTTACTAAGCAAAAGGAATCTTCCTCCCAATGCCAGGGAAGCTCTGCTATTCCTGCCTGCTGTGGAGGCCCTAATTCTCCCCTCAGTTCATTGCCCTCCTGCTGAGTCAGTTCCAGCCAGGTTGGTCCATGGCTGCCTCACCAGAATCCAGGATAGGTCATGGGTCTGACCCTGACAGGTCTCTATTCCTGTCTGTCTCTGCACCCCAGGTCCCTGCCTCCCCAGAACAGAGGAGAGACCACAGCTATGCCTGGTGAAGCAGCTTTCATAAGTATATCTGTTCCAAAAAGACATTGATGCTACCTCCAGGTTTCAGTGGAAGCTCCCCCCTCTATTAGTCATTCCTGCATGTTTTCTGCCAATTACAGCCAGATGAATCCCTTTTTATCCTGCTCATCTTAAATAAATACTTCAGCTGTATTTATTATTTACTTAAGATGAGCAGTCAAGCAGATGAGTTCCCTTTGAATGAACAGTAGGGAACAATTAAATGGTGTGACACACTTTTTCAGGAATGCAGAGCTACATTTCACCTCTGTGCCCCATTTTTGGGACTGAAGAGGCTCCAAACTGCAATTAATGATCACCTTAGTGCAGGCCTGCACAACTCGTAAAGCGGCAAGGGCCATATTACTCCAAAGAAAACAGCTGAGGGCCGAAACCCCCCGAGCGCCCCCAACCCCGCCCCCAGCGCCACCCAGCCCCCCTGAAACACAACACACACACCCCAGCGTCGCCTGCCCCACGGAAACAACCCCCTCCCAGCACCGCCGAAACACCTCCCCCCCCAGCGCCACCTGCCCCGCGGAAACAAACCCTCCTTCCCCAGCGCCGCCCCACCAAAACAGCAATATTGAACCTCGGTAATATGTTATAGCGGGCCCCTAAGGTAGTATAATTAAGGTAAAAGAAAAATGTCTGTTTGCTAGAAGTAGAATAAGATCTTCCCCCCACTTTGTAATCAATTGCCCTGTTGAATGAATGAGGTGTGAATGAGGAAGGCGTGGAAGGCAGCACCTCCAGACAGCTGCAACCCTTGGAGAGGGCAGGGCTGGCTGTAGGATTTTTGCCACTCCAAGCAAAAAAAATTTTGGCCTCCCCCCCCTTTTTTTTGTGCCCCCCTGCCCCTGGCCCCGCCCCCGCCCCAACTCCACCCCTTCCGAACCCCTTCTCCAAATCCCGAGCCCCACCTCCTCCCCCGGCGTGCCGCATTTCCCCCCCCCATTGCTTCCTGCGGGCCCCCCGCGACCTCCCGCCCTAGCTCACCTCCGCTCCGCCTGCTCCCCTGGGCGTGCTGCCACTCCACTTCGCCCCCCTCCGTCTCAGGCGAGGGAGGGCAGAGAAGCGGAGCAGCGGCACGTTCAGGGGAGCAGGCGGAGCGGAAGTGAGCTAGGGTAGGGGGCACAGGAAGTAATGGGGGGGGTAGAGGAACCACTCCCCGCTCAAGCTCACCTCCGCCGCCGCTCGGCTTCTCCTCCCTCCCAGCCTTGATGCGTGAAACAGCTGTTTTGCGCGCAACAAGCCTGGGAGGGAGGGGGGAGAAGCGGAGCGGCCGCGGCGCGCTCAGGGGAGCAGGCGGAACAGAGGCGAGCTGGGGTGGCGAGGCCACTTTTTCCCCATGCCCCGGAGTCGGCACCTATGATGGCCGGCGCCAGAATGCCACCCCTAGAAATGTGCCGCCCCAAGCACCTGCTTGTTTTGCTGGTGCCTGGAGCCGGCCCTGGGAGAGGGGATGGGAGCCAGACCAGATCAGTAGAACAGGTCAGCCACCGATTCGCCGCTCGCCTCCTCAGCCCCCCTCCCCTGGCTCACCTACTCACCCCCCGCCACTGCCCGCTCGCTCGCCTCCTCAGCCCCCCACCCCTCCGGCTTGCCTACTCACTCCCCGCCACTGCCCGCCCGCCTACTCAGCCCCCCTCCCATACCTGCCGCTTGCCTACTCACCCCCCCGCGGGCCGCACAGTGAGCCCACGCAGGCCGCATGTTGTGCAGGCCTGCCTTACTGGCACAGCCGAGCTGAAGCCTGAAGAGCTACAGGTGGACATTTGCAGACACCTTGTGAGTGAGCTGTTGAACTGTATGAGATTATTGACTGGAGTGGCTTGTGGTGGTGTAGAGGTGTGGGGGGATGTGTGATGGATAATGTAAATAACTGTAAGAGTGGGATATATAACTGCGGGTGATGGTAAATGTAATTCTGCCACAGATTCCCATTTTTCCCACTTCTGCCCAGCCACCTGTTCTTTCTCATTTACCTGTGGTTCGTAAAAGCATGTGCTGGCAGTCAATGGGCACTTCTAGCCAGAGAGAGCTCATGTGTCCCTGACTTCCTCTAGGCCAAAGAGAATGCAGAGCTGCTGGAGAGCTTGTACAAAACCACCATCATGTACTTCTATAGCAGCTGGGAAGGGATCCAGGCAGTTGCAGCCAAGTTAGCTGGTGAGAGATGATGCCCAGCGTCCCTTTTGCTATTCCCATTGAGGGAGACAGAAAAAATCCCACTGTGCAGCACTGAGCTTCCATCAATCTCTCCATGCCTCGGCTTCTCATACATCAATGGAGATGTTAATATCCCTACGTCTCCAGCGTGGTGGTAGGAGGAATTCATTAGTTGCTATAAAGTGCTTTGGGATTGTTGCAGGGAAAGCATGGTGCAGTCATTTAGTAGTAGAGGCTGGGACATTGTCACGTAGGGCATGTTTACACTTTGAGTTGGGGGTATAGGTCCCAGCTTGATGAGACATACCCACACTAGCCCTGTGTGCTAAAAATAGAGTAGCCGCGATGGCAGGAGGGGCTAACCACCCCAAGTGTGATCCCAGCCAAACCCCAAAGTCTGTTCTCAAGGTGACTAGCGCCTCCCACTGCTCATGCTGCCTTAGCTATATTCTATTTTTAGCATCCTAGCTCAGTCAGAGCTAGTGTCGGCATGTCCCATTGAGCTAGGGGTACCATTCCCAGCTCAAAGTGCAGACCTACCCACAGCGTTGTTCAGTGCTCCTCACTGCTACTTCATCATTGGGAGGCATGCAGCCCAACCTCCCCATAGTGCCTGCTGTTTCAGGTTCCTGGCCACACCACCTTGTCAAGGAAACATTAGATTCCTCCTCTTTGGCCCTGTGCCCTCTTCTCCCTAGCACACCCATGTGAGACAGGCAGGCATTGTGGCCTAAGTCATCTATCCGTCACCTTGTGAGATCCCTGCTTAGAACTCACTTATTCCTGGCCTCAGACCTTTGCTCAGACCACTAGACCAAGACACTATCCTACTATGTCTCCAATAACTGACAGCAGTGGCAAGAGGAACACGGACTGTTTAAAGCAAATGGGTTTTATGTAAACATTCTTTTTAAAAAATGTCTCTCTTATTCTCTTCAGTGTGGACTCTAAACTGCTCTAGCATCCTCTTGCCCACAGCTTACACTTAAGCCCACAGTAGGAGAAGCCAAAGACCTGCCTAGGGGCTGCTAATATCACTGTGCACTCAACAAGGGAAGGTTTTATTATTATTGTTATTTATTTTACATTGTATATTTAGGCATCATCCTGGAACACACAGACACCCAGCATATGAAGTGGCTGAACCTGGAACATCTGCTGATGTGTAAATAATAAATACAGCTGAAGTCCTGTTCATTAGTGAGTTATAAAGGAATTTAGCTGACAAGCAGAAGTAACCAATACCACTGGTGCAAAGTGCATCAGCCACACATTAAAGGACAGATTCACTCTTGCCCAGGAGAAGTCAGGTTTAGTTTCCCCAGAAGGCAGAAGCTGCAGCAGGTATGATATGAGTCAGTGCATCTCCTGGTTGTCCTGGCAATGCCCCCTCCCCAGCCAGTGCTATCCACTCTTTGGGCTTCGTTGGCTCCCTGTGGACTCCCCAGGTGAGAAGTTGTAGCCACTTTCTGCTACCCCAAATTTCCCACCAGCAGTTTTTCTTCCATTAAGTGCCCTGTGTCACACATAAACCAGCTTGGACCTGGCCTCTGTTTAATTCCAGGTTTATTTGAGCTCAGGCAGTGGCTCCTGAATAAAGATGGAAAATAACTTAAAAATGGAAGCTATTGAAACAATGGACTTTCTTCCATTTACAGCAAAGTGGATGAGTTTCTGGTAGAGTCAGGGTCTCCCCCCAGTTTGGAGCATGGAAAGGTCCCAATGGAAGAACCTAAAGCGTTCTTTGTATTGGAGAGCTTCTGTAGTGTGGTACTCAGAGGTAATAAGTCTCCAGCTATTTCAGGCACAGGTGACTATATGAAAAATGAGGCATATTCATTTCTCATGTATTTTCCATCCGAATATAAGGACTGAGCCCAGTTTCACATTTTTCCATGTGATTGTTCTGCTCAGGTACTTCAAGGTTCTGTGATCACTCTTAGCTGTGATTTGATAGTCTGTTCACTAGCGTGTTGTCCTCTGTAATTTCAGCTCTCCAGGTCCTACAGAAAGACCCAAGTCCCACTGTCCAGCTGGTGGCAACTCAGGTCCTAAGTGACATCTGTCTGGCAGAGTGCTTGGGGAATGAAGCGGAAAGGAGACAAAGAGAACAAGGCGCTCCCGCTACCCAAAATCGGAACAAGAGAGGGAGAGAGAGGCAACTATAATACTGGCCAATCTTAGCCGTAGTCATACTGCTCAGATGCTGTAAGTGAGAGAAGAATCAGGCCCTGTAAAGTAGCCTTGGTTGATTTTAATTACTCAAAGCATTTTTTATTAGACATCAGAACATCTGGTCATTCTGATGGACATGCAGTCTCTGGACAAGCTCAGTGATAAGCATGTACATTATACTGCTTGCTCAAGAGTCATTACTATAGTAACAGCCAACTACTGGCCCAGATCCTCAAATAAACCTGAGCTCTAGACTCTGGGTTGTTCTAAATTATGTTGTCTTCTAACAGCCATTGCTGCACTGGGGATTGCTGGAGCACAATGCACTCTGTCTGTGCCATCTTCTGTTTCCAGCTCACACCTCATATACTCGGGTGGGAAGCTAGGAGTTGGTGACATACAGCCATCTACACTGGCTGTACACTATATATGCTAGCTTTCTGTGTTAGGGATTTGCACATGCTGGGGGAATTCCTAGCTGCCCTCTTAGGGCAGCTTTATGGCTACTTTGCCCTGCTCCACTGCCTCATAGGGCAGCATGGCCCACTATCTGCAAAAAGGTGACTTTACAACTAACCCCTCCCCTATTTATGCACCTACATGTGATTGTTAGGAGTCTGAGCCCTGGTCTACACTACGAGTTTAGGTCGAATTTAGCAGCGTTAGATTGATTTAACCCTGTACCCGTCCACACGACAAAGCCATTTTTGTCGACTTAAAGGGGTCTTAAAATCGATTTCTGTACTCCTCCCCGACGAGGGGATTAGCGCTGAAATCGACATCGCTGGGTCTAATTTGGGGGTAGTGTGGACGCAATTCGACGGTATTGGCCTCCAGGAGCTATCCCAGAGTGCTCCATTGTGACCGCTCTGGACAGCCCTCTCAACTCAGATGCACTGGCCAGGTAGACAGGAAAAGCCCCGCGAACTTTTGAATTTCATTTCCTGTTTGGCCAGCGTGGCGAGCTGATCAGCACGGGTGACCATTCAGAGCTCATCAGCAGAGGTGACCATGGAGTCCCAGAATCGCAAAAGAGCTCCAGCATGGAACGAATGGGAGCTACTGGATCTGATCGCTGTATGGGGAGACGAATCCGTGCTATCAGAACTCCGTTCCAAAAGACGAAATGCCAAAATATTTGAAAAAATCTCCAAGGGCATGAAGGATAGAGGCTATAACAGGGACCCGCAGCAGTGCCGCGTGAAACTTAAGGAGCTCAGGCAAGCCTACCAAAGAACCAGAGAGGCAAACGGCCGCTCCGGGTCAGAGCCCCAGACATGCCGCTTCTATGATGAGATGCATGCAATTCTAGGGGGTGCCCCTACAACTACTCCACCCCTGTACGTGGACTCCTGCAAGGGAGTCTCATGCAACAGGAATGCGGATTTTGGGGGCAAGGAAGATGATAGCACACAGCAGGCAAGCGGAGAAACTGTTCTCCCCGACAGCCAGGAACTGTTTATCGCCCTGGAGACATTACCCTCCCAACCCGGGCTCCCGGACCTTGAAGGCGAAGGTACCTCTGGTGAGTGTACCTTTGTAAATATAATACATGGTTTAAAAGCAAGCGTGTTCAATGATTAATTTGCCCTGAAGACTTGGAATGTATTCGCGGCCAGTAAAGCTACTGGAATGCAGTCAAGCAACATCCGTTCTTTATCTCTCTGTGATATCCTCAGGATAGTGATATCATTCATGGTCACCTGGTTGAAATAGGGGAATTTTATTAAGGGGACATTCAGAGGTGGCCATTCCTGCTGGGCTGTGTGCCTGTGGCTGAAAAGAAATCATCCCTGCTGTTAGCCACACGATGGGGGGAGGGGGTGAAGCAATCATCCCAGAGATTTGGGTGTGAGGAGGGGTTAGTTGGGTTTGTGTTGCACGTTAACCCGAAAACCGCAACCCCTTCTTTTAAATGGCCAACCCATTTTAAATGGTCAACCCAACTCTCCCTTTTTTTCCTCTTGCAGCTGCAAATGTTTCAATGCTCCCCCTATCATCTCTGTCCCAGAGGCTAGTGCAGATAAGAAGGTGAAAAAAATGCACTTATGATGAAATGTTCTCTGAACTCATGCAGTCCTCCCGCACTGAAAGAGCCCAGCAGAATGCGTGGAGGCAGACAATGTCAGAGTCCAGGAAAGCACAAAATGAACGCGAGGACAGGAGGGATGTGCAAGAGGATAGATGGCTGGAGCAAGAGGAGCGGTGGCGGCAGCGTGATGAGAGGAGACAGGATGCAATGCTGAGGCTACTGGAGGATCAAACTGATATGCTCCAGCGTATGGTTGAGGTGCAGGAAAGGCAGCAGGAGCACAGACCGCCGCTGCAGCCCCTGTGTAACCAACCGCCCTCCTCCCCAAGTTCCATAGCCTCCTCACTCAGACGACCAAGAACGTGGGGGGGAGGGCTCCGGGCACCCAACCTCTCCACCCCAGAGGACTGCCCAAGCAACAGAAAGCTGGCATTCAATAGATTTTGAAGTGCAGTGTGGCCTTGTCCTTCCCTCCTCCCCTCCTCCGGTGCTTCCCTCCTCCACCACCCCTCCCAGGCTTCCTTGGCAGTTATCCCCCTATTTGTGTGATGAATTAATAAAGAATGCATGAATTTGAAACAACAATGACTTTATTGCCTCTGCAAGCGGTGATCAAAAGGGGGAGGGGAGGGCGGTTGGCTTACAGGGAAGTAGAGTGAACCAAGGGCGGTTAGAAGAGCACAGCAGGGCGCGCTGTGCATCAGAGAAGCTTTGAAAACCAGTTTCATGACTGGCCAGGCTACGGTGTGAAAGTTCTGTTTGTTTCTCGTTGATGAAAACCTGCCCCCTTGGTTCAGCCAATCCAAGTTGAAAGAACATCAGATAGCAACAGAAGAAAAACATCAGTCCTTTAATCTTTCTACTTCACCTATTAATTTTCCCCTAAAAGGCCAGCTGTACTCTGATATGCATAATGCTAAACATACCTAGATTGCATTATTTCATATTTATTACTTAAAAAGGGAAAACAACGAATAATACAATTAAATCATATGTTTTTGTTTTATTTTTAAAAGATGAATCACAATTCTTATGCTGGTATGGAAGAAGACCTCAGCCCAATGCCTCTCTGGGCTCTCTAACCACTCTTCCGGGATACACATAAAGCTAGATCTAATCCCTGTAGTTAGTGATCTGGGGTCTGGTTCTTAATCATAGCCTCTTCTTTGTCTTTATGAGAAGTCAGTGTTGCTGATGAATTCTGGGTTGTAAGTGGAATGGACTGTGTTCTGGTGAGTTACCCTCCTCCCCCCGCCCCCAGCCTATTTCTGGGTCAGAAGACTATCTGTGAACTACGTCTGTTTACTTACAGACTTAGGATAGGTGCCTGTAGTAGTGGGTGAGGGAGGCATCTCTGCTTTTCTAAGCCAAGTCCCTGTTTGTGTACTGCAAGACTTTATCAGAGAGGAAAAGACAGTTACTCACCTTTGTAACTGTTGTTCTTCGAGATGTGTTGCTCATGTCCATTCCAATTAGGTGTGCGCGCGCTGCGTGCACAATCATCGGAAGATTTTTACCCTAGCAACTCTTGGTGGGTCAGCTGAGGCGCCCCCTGGAGTGGTGCCCTTATGGCGCCGGATATATGCCCCTGCCGACCCAGCGCCCCCTCAGTTCCTTCTTGCCGGCTACTCCAACAGTGGGGAAGGAGGGCGGGTTTGGAATGGATATTAGCAACACATCTCAAAGAACAACAGTTACAAAGGTGAGTAACCGTCTTTTCTTCTTCGAGTGCTTGCTCATATCGATTCCAATTAGGTGACTCACTAGCCAAGGTGGGGTCGGAGTTAGATGTCGCGGAGTGAAGGACCGCTGAACCAAATGCCGCATCATCCCTGGACTGCTGCACTATGGCATAGTGGGAGGCGAAAGTGTGCACGGATGACCAAGTCGCTGCCCTGCAGATCTCCTGTATGGGCACATGAGCCAGAAAGGCGGAGGACGAAGCTTGAGCCCAAGTGGAATGGGCAGTGAGTCGTGTAGCTGGGACACTAGCCAAGACATAACATGTATGGATGCATGAGGTAATCCAAGACAAGATTCGCTGCGAAGAGACCGGGAGGCCTTTCATCCGGTCTGCCACCGCTACGAACAGTTGGGATGTCTTTCTGAATGGCTTCGTTCGTTTGATGTAAAAGGCAAGAGCCCTGCGGACGTCTAGGGAATGTAGCTGTTGTTCCCGTCGCGAAGTGTGTGGCTTCAGGAAGAAGACCGGTAGGAAGATGTCTTGGTTGACATGAAAGGCAGACACCACCTTAGGGAGGAAGGCGGGGTGTGGTCGCAGCTGTACCTTGTCCTTATGGAACACTGTATACGGTGGGTCCAATGTGAGGGCCTGAAGTTCCGAGACTCGTCTCGCCGATGTGATAGCGATGAGGAAAGCTGTTTTCCAGGACACCTTCAGAAGCGAGCAGGTGGCCATTGGTTTGAAGGGGGCACCTATGAGTCTAGATAGGACTAGGTTGCGGTCCCACTTAGGGGCCGGATGACGAATTTGCGGGTACAGGCGTTCCAAACCCTTGAGGAACCTGCTGACCATGGGATTGGAGAAGACCGAGCGCCCGTTCTCGCCCGGGTGGAAGGCTGAAATCGCTGCTAGGTGTACTCTGATAGATGAGACAGCTAGGCCTTGCTGTTTCAGGGACCACAGATAGTCTAGGATGGTAGGTACTGGCACCTCCAGAGGGATAGTATTACTCAGAGCACACCAGCAGGAGAAGCGCTTCCATTTGGCCAGGTATGTGGACCTAGTGGAGGGCTTTTTGCTCCCCAAGATCACTTGCTGCACGGAACTGGAGCAACGCCGCTCAGATTGAGTCAGCCATGCAGCATCCACATTGTGAGGTGGAGGGACGACAGGTCCGGATGACATAACCTGCCGTGTTCCTGAGTGATCAGGTCCGGCCACAATGGTAGAGGAATTGGTTCGGTCACCGACAGATCGAGGAGTGTGGTGTACCAGTGTTGTCTGGGCCATGCTGGAGCGATCAAGATTAAGCGGGCCTTGTCTCTGAGTAACTTCAGAAGGACCTTGTGGACCAATGGAAACGGAGGGAAGGCATAGAGCAGGTGGTCTTCCACGGTATCAGGAAAGCGTCCGACAGGGAGCCCAGGGAGCGACTCTGGAGAGAACAGAACACCTGGCACTTCCGATTCTCGCGAGAGGCGAAAAGGTCTATGTGGGGAAATCCCCACCTCCGGAAAACAGAATGGATAACGTCCGGACGTATCGACCACTCGTGAGCAAGGAAGGACCTGCTGAGGTGATCTGCCAAGGTGTTCTGGACTCCTGGGAGAAACGACGCCACCAGGTTGATTGAGTGGGCTATGCAAAATTCCCAGAGATGTATGGCTTCCTGACAGAGGAGGGTCTACCGCGCTCCGCTTTGCTTGTTGATGTAAAACATGGCCGTTGTGTTGTCTGTGAAGATCATGACACAACGGCCCTGCAGATGTTCGTGGAATACCTGACATGCCAGTCGAACTGCTCTCAGCTCTCTGACATTGATGTGCAGGGTTATTTCTTGCGTGGACCAAAGACCTCGAGTGCGAAGGTCTGCAAGGTGAGCGCCCCAGCCGAGAGATGACGTGTCCGTGGTGAGGACTAGAGAGGGCTGTGGGGCATGGAATGGCATCCCCCCGCAAACAAGGCTGGGGTTTAGCCACCAACCCAGAGAGGATAAGACCTTTGTCGGTATTGTGAGTACCGTGTCCAAACTGTCCCGGCCTGGACGGTACACAGACGAGAGCCAGGTCTGAAGCGGGCGGAGGCGTAGTCTGGCATGTCTGGTCACGAAGGTGCACGAGGCCATGTGGCCCAGAAGACCGAGGCATGTGCGCGCTGTCGAGGTCGGGAAGCTTTGGAGGCCGTGGATAATGGTCATCATGGACTGGAAGCGGGCCTGCGGTAGGCACGCCCTGGCGAGATTCGAGTCCAGGACTGCCTCAATGAAGTCTATTCTTTGGGTTGGCTCCAAAGTGGACTTTTCGGCATTGAGCAGCAGGCCCAGTTGCCTGAAGCAGGTCATGACGAACTGAACATGAGACCGCACCTGTAGCTCGGACCGACCCCGAATGAGCCAGTCGTCGAGGTACGGAAACACTTGGATTTGATGTTTGCGGAGCCAGGCCGCTACGACAGCCATGCATTTTGTGAAGACCCTTGGCGCTGTGGACAGGCCGAAGAGGAGGACCGTAAATTGGAAGTGCTGCTGTCCGACCACAAAGCGAAGGAACCGCCTGTGAGGTGGGTAAATCGCTATGTGGAAGTAGGCGTCCTTCATGTCGAGGGCGGCGTACCAGTCTCCAGGATCCAGGGAAGGAATAATGGTTCCCAGGGTAACCATGCGGAACTTCAACTTTTCCATGAATTTGTTGAGTCCGCGCAGGTCTAGGATGGGCCGGAGTCCCCCCTTTGCCTTGGGAATTAGGAAGTAGTGGGAGTAAAAACCCCTACCCCTCAAGTCCCTTGGTACTGCTTCTACCGCTCCGATAGACAGGAGCGCTTGTACCTCCTGTAAGAGGAGTTGCTCGTGAGAAGGGTCCCTGAAGAGGGACGGGGAGGGTGGGTGGGAAGGGGGTGTGTGTGAAATAAACTGGAGATGATATCCAGTTTCCACCGTGCGTAGGACCCAGCGGTCCGACGTTATGTGGGACCACGCAGGGAGGAAAGAGGAGAGGCGGTTGGAGAAAGGTAGGGAAGGATCCTGGGAGGAGACTGGTGCTCTATCCTCGAGCGCAGCTTCAAAAGTTTTGTCTGGGCCCCGCTGATGGTCTAGGGGGCCCTTGATTCTGGCCTGCTTGCGGACCAGATTGTCGCCGCCTATTGCCACGACCACGCCTTCTTGAGAAGTCCTGTCGTGGTCGAGGGTTAGGGTAAGTGCGCTGTGGCTGGGGTCGGAAGGGCCTGCGTTGTGTCACCGGGGTATGCATGCCCAAAGAGCGCATGGTGGCCCAGCTATCCTTCAGACTTTGCCGTCTGGGATCAGTTTTATCTGAAAAGAGCCCTTGGCCCTCAAAAGGTAGGTCTTGATAGTCTGCTGCAGTTCTGGTGGAAGGCCAGACACTTGCAGCCAGGAGATGCGTCGCATAGCTACTCCCGAGGCTAGAGTTCTAGCTGCCGAGTCAGCTGCGTCTAAGGACGCCTGCAGGGATGTCCTTGCCACCTTCTTGCCCTCTTCGAGCAAGGCCCCAAACTCATCCCTGGACTCCTGGGGAACCAACTCCTTGAATTTCCCCATTGAGTTCCAGGTGTTATAGTTATAATGACTCAGGAGAGCCTGCTGGTTAGCTACCCTGAGCTGTAGGGCACCAGTTGAGTAGACTTTACGCCCGAACAGATCTAGGTGCCTAGCGTACTTGGACTTAGGTGCGGGGACTTGTTGGCCATGCCTCTCCCTCTCGTTTACAGCCTGTACAACGAGGGAGCAAGGTTGGGGGTGCACATACAAGTACTCATAATCTTTAGAGGGCACCATGTATTTCCTTTCCACCCCTCTGGATGTTGGAGGGATGGACGCTGGGGACTGCCAGATAGTGTTGGCATTAGACTGAATGGTCTTGATGAAGGGCAAAGCTACCCGCATGGGGGCATCAGCCGACAAGATGTTCACAACCGGGTCCGCAACTTCCGCTACCTCCTCCACCTGCAGATTCATATTCTGTGCCACCCTACGAAGTAGGTCCTGGTGAGCACGAAGATCTATAGGTGGAGGGCTGGAGGAGGATGAGGATGAGGAGGACAATCCCTGAACTAGTGGGTCCTGGGGAAGGTCAGGTTGAGGAGGGTCCGGTTGCCCTAGGTCTACTTCCGTAGGGGCATCAGCCTGTTGAGGCGGTAGGGCGGTCATCTCAGAGGGTATTGTGGGAGGACGGCTAACAGTTGCCTCAGGCACCTGAGGCTCCGAATTAGCTGAGCGAGAAGCTCCTGAGGGGCCACCTTGGGGTTGGTGGTATGCCCAGGGAGTCCAGAAGGACCATTGTGGGGGACCCTGGTCGGGATCCTGGCCTTCATCCGGTCCCTGGCTAGCACCATCTGTGTCCTGGCCATGGACCTCATAGGCACTCGCCGCTTGGGATGACGCCGAATTCTGACGAGAAGGCCAAGGCGGTGCCGAACGCACTTGTTGCTTTGAAGCGTCGCGGTCTACTGTTCCGCGCCTGGGAACTGGGGACCGGTGCCGGTGTCCCGAGCGGTACCGCGATCGGGAGCGGGACCGACGGTCATAACGGTGCCTGGAGGTCGATCTAGATCTAGACGAGGACCGACAGTGCAGGCTGTGCCGTGACTGGCTGCGTGACGAGCGGTGCCGTTATCGGTGCCGGGAGGTAGATCGGTACCGATCGTACCGGGAAGGAGACCTTCGGGAGGTGGAACGGTGCCGCGAGTACGACCGGCGCCGAGATGGAGATCGGTGCCGGGACTGCGAGTGGCGCCTCGACCGGGACCATCTGCGGGACTGAGACCGGGACCGGGATCGAGAGCGGTGCCGAGTTGTTTCACCCTGCGATGGAGGTCGCATGAAGGCGGACTTCCCTATGGATGGGACAGTCCGCACCGGCGGTGCCGGAGGATGAGACAGTCCAGGCTCAGTCAGAGCTATCAGGTGGCGAGCAGTGGAGAAGGTCTCTGGAGTGGACAGTAGGCCCAGCTCAACCACGGTGTGCACCGGGGAGCTTATCTGCACCGGACTCAACGGCGCTTGGGGCGCCAGAATCGACGGTGCCGAAGTTGGTGCCTTTATATGGTCTGGCATGGGGCGCTGCTCCACTGAGGCCGCAGGCGGTGCTTGCAACTGCGAAGAAGCAGCAGGTGGTTTGTGCTGCTTCTTGGGCAGTGGGGACAGCGAGCAGTGCCGCGTCTGTACCGGTGCCAGAGACGTCCGGTGCCGAGGGACCTTGCTGGTGCTGGGTCGCTCCGGTGCTGGAGGCGCGCTGCAGACCGACGGTTCCTGGTCTGCGCGCGGTGCCGAGGGCACTGGACTAAGTGCCGCCTCCATCAGGAGTTGTTTTAGATGGAAGTCCTGCTCCTTTTTTGTCCGAGGCTTGAAAGCCTTGCAAATGTGGCACTTATCAGGCTGATGAGATTCCCCCAGGCACTTCAAACAGGAGTCGTGGGGATCTCCAATAGGCATCGGCTTGAGACAGGCCGAGCAAGGTTTGAAACCCGGAGACTTGGGCATGAGCCCTGGTACCAGGCGGAGGAATGGGGATAAACCCTGTTTCCTCAACTTATATACACTATATCTACAAAACTCAATAAGAATTACTCTAAACTTACAAAACTGGTAAACTACACTAAAGAACTATCTATAATACAACGAGTAAGCTAGGGATGTGGAGGTCAGCTATGCTGCTCTCCACAGTTCCAACGACCGTCACGGGCGGTAAGAAGGAACTGAGGGGGCGCTGGGTTGGCAGGGGCATATATCCGGCGCCATAAGGGCGCCACTCCAGGGGGCGCCTCAGCCGACCCACCGAGAGTTGCTAGGGTAAAAATCTTCCGACGATCGTGCACGCGGCGCGCTCACACCTAATTGGAATCGATATGAGCAAGCACTCGAAGAAGAACTATTGGATTCCCTAACTTCCCCCACTGCACTACAAGGGAATGACTGTCCTGCTGTGCTCACTGGTCTTGTGACTTCTCTGTATCAGGGACCAGCTCATTTTGTTAATAATTCACATTGGACTAGAGCTGGGTGAAGGCTGGAGGGTCAGTTCACTGTGGCGCTCACCAATTGAATTCCACAGTTTAGGGTATGTCTACACTACGAGAGTACTTCGATTTTAGTTAATTCGACTATGTGGAATCGATATTACAAAGTTGAACGTGTGTGTCCACACTAAGGACAGTAATTCGACTTTGTGAGACTTTGTGAGTCCACACTAACGGGGCAAGCGTCGACATTGGAAGCGGTGCACTGTGGGCAGCTATCCCACAGTTCCCGCAGTTCCCGCTGCCCATTGGAATTCTGGGTCAAGCCCCAAATGCCTTCTGGGTAAAAAAATGTGTCGAGGGTGCTTTTGGGCGCCTGTCGTCATCCGTCCGTCACTCCCTCCCTCCCTCCCTCCCTCCCTGAAAGCGCCGGCGGGAAATCAGTTCGCGCGCTTTTCTGATTACTGACAGCGCGGACGCCACAGCAGTGCGAGCATGGATCCCGCTGCGACCATCGCTGCAGTTGTGGCAGTTCTCAATGCCTCGCAGCTTCTCATCCACCTGTACCAGAGGCAGCTGCAGATAAATCATGAGAGGAGGCTACGGCACCACCGTGACGGCATGAAGTCGGACACTAGCTCCGACCTCTCAGAGAACATGAGACCCAGCGCCCAGGACATCTCGCTGTCACTGGGTCTTGTGGATACTGTTGAACGGCGATTCTGGGCCCGTGAAACAAGCATGGACTGGTGGGACCGCATAGTGCTGCAGGTCTGGGATGAATCCCAGTGGCTGCGCAACTTTCGCATGCGGAAGGGGACTTTCCTCGAACTGTGTGAGTTGCTGTCCCCTGCCCTGAAGCGAAAGGACACCCGGATGCGGGCAGCCCTGACTGTCCAGAAGCGAGTGGCCATAGCCCTCTGGAAGCTCGCAACGCCAGACAGCTACCGGTCCGTCGCTAACCACTTTGGTGTGGGCAAGTCTACCGTGGGGGTTGCTGTCATGCAAGTAGCCAAGGCAATCGTCAAGCTACTGCTATCTAAGGTAGTGACCCTGGGAAACGTGGAGCTCATCATAGATGGCTTTGCCGAGATGGGATTCCCAAACTGCGGTGGGGCTATAGATGGGACTCACATCCCTATCCTGGGACCGGACCACCAGGCCAGCCAGTACATCAACCGAAAGGGATACTTTTCCATGGTGCTGCAAGCACTGGTGGACCATCGGGGACGTTTTACTAATATCAACGTTGGATGGCCTGGCAAGGTTCATGACGCTCGGGTTTTCAGGAACTCTGGTCTGTTTAGACGGCTGCAGGAAGGTCTTTACTTCCCGGACCACAAAGTAACTGTTGGGGATGTGGAGATGCCTACAGTCATCCTCGGGGACCCTGCATACCCGCTAATGCCCTGGCTCATGAAGCCCTACACTGGCGCACTGGACTCAGGGAAAGAACTATTCAACTACCGGCTCAGCAAGTGCAGAATGGTGGTGGAGTGTGCTTTTGGCCGTCTCAAGGGGAGATGGAGAAGCCTACTCACTCGCTGTGATCTCAGCGAGACCAATATCCCCATTGTGATAGCTGCTTGCTGTGTGCTCCACAATTTGTGTGAGAGCAAGGGGGAGACCTTTATGGCGGGGTGGGAGGTTGAGGCAAATAGCCTGGCTTCTGATTACGCCCAGCCAGACAGCCGGGCGATTAGAAGATCCCAGTGGGACGCGCTGTGCATCAGGGAGGCTTTGAAAGCCAGGTTCCTGACTGAGCAGGGTCTCCAGTGACTGTTTACTTTGTGGACACAGATGCTGAACCTGCCCCCGTTTCTTTACCCAGTTACTGTTGACTATCCTTCCAAGTTACATACCCCCTTCCCCACCTTCCCAACAAATAAAATCTGTTCCGTTTTGTTAATGAACAAAGTTCTCTTTCTTACTGTTTTCGCGGGAATGTTTTAAACCGGGGATGCAGACTGTGGCGGGGGGCGGGTTTAGTGTTCTGATGCAAATGATGCTTCTAAACTCCGGGAATGACAGGCTCCGCAGTGCTGGATTGGTTGTTTCAACGCAGCCTGCCAGCAGTCCTGGGCGGGACTGCGTGTATGTGTCGGCCAAGTGACTTTCTGGCAGGGGGCGGAGGGTAACAGACCCCCTGCTGCGTGGCTCTGTGATCCAGGATAAGGACCGCGGCATAAGATCTCTAACTGCCCTCCCCCGCCACAAAGTCACAGATCAACCCCCTCGCACCCCAGAACATGAAAACCGCCTCCCAGACTGACCAGGGTAACTGGTGACTGCACTGTGTATGTGTCCTGATGCTGGACCTGCCCCCGCCTCTGTAGCCTGCTACAGGTGACTGTCCTGTCCAAGTAACAAACCCCTTCCCCCCCTTCAGACAGAATCCCCTCTAAAAGACACTCTCGGAAACAGTACTTAACAGAAACAGATGTTTTATTATGAACCGCACATGAAAAGGCAGGGGAGGAAACTTGGACGTGGGCTAGTGTGAGATGGGTAGGAAAGGACTTTTCAAACTTTGTGGAACGAGAGCCTTCCAGTGCTGCAGCAGTGTGCAGGGGCCGACTGAAAGTTTTAACGGCCCTTGCCGCCCCTCCTTCTTTGGACTTTTGGTGAGGGGGGTGTGGGACTTGGTGGCGGGGGAGGGCGGTTAGAGATAGACAGCAGCAGGGCTCTGTCCTCCTGCCTCCGGTCTTGCAGAACATCCACTAGGCGCCGGAGTGTCTCCGTTTGCTCCCTCATTAGTCCAAGCAGGGTTTGAGTAGCCTGCTGGTCCTCCTGGCGCCACCTCTCCTCCCGTTCCATGACTGCTCTGTGCATTTGTGACAAGTTCTCCCTCCACTGTGTCGTCTGGGCTGCCTGCTCTCGTGAGCAGTCCATAAGTTCATAAAACATGTCTTCACACGTCTTCCTCTTCCTTCTCCTAATCTGCGCTAGCCTCTGGGAGTGTGATGCCAGGCTGGGTTGGGAGACATTCGCAGATGTGTCTGTGGGAATGGGAAAAAGGGAGTGAATTCCTGAGACAGATAAATGAAGTTGCTAACAAAGAACATAGTCTTTCTCTGTGAACAACACCATGCACTGGACCTTTCACATGCGCACTCAGGACAAGGTCGAATTTTCGGCCCTCGCCTTCAGTGCCTCGGGTCCTGCAGTTGCGATCAGAGAAGCGTGGCAGGACACCTCTACTTCTGTTGCAGGAAAACATGGTAAGCCGTAGACTTGTGGCAGCTTAAAAATGTAATAGTAGCACTGGGCTCCTTTCGCACTGAATGCAAGGCCACTCTCTGCTGGCAGCAATCAGGGAAGCATGAGCTCTGCCCCTGTCCCACCACCTCGCGGCTGTCCCCGGGAAAGCTCCCTGTATGCTGCCCCTCTGCCGCCTCCACCGCGTGGCTGCAAAGCAGTCCCAATACTAACATTCCCCTCCCTAATTTAAAGCAGGGCATCATGTGTGATATTACTCTGATGAGGATCTCGGAGACCGAGAGGGGAAGGATGCTTCGGGAGACCATGCAGAGGCCAGGGCCGTATGCCGCCATGCTGTGCCGTGCCATGATCCCGGACTACCTAATGGACTCATGGCGTGGGAACGTGTGTTACCACGGTGGACCGAACAAGATCGCCCTGCCGCGGAACCTGATGCGCATGCTTGAGCGGTACCTCCAGGAGAGCTATGCCGAGCTATCCCAGGAGGACTCTCTGTCCATTCCCGGGCACATTGACCGTCTTTTCCTTTAAGTGCAGCATAAGGGACTACAGAGTGGAGCGTCCTGTGGTGGCCTAATCATGAATATCCGGACATTATTTGATTTTTTATACATAGTTAGGACTAAATAGTTGACTAAGCCAACTAAATCATGAACACCAAATTGCTAATATAGTTAATATTCCTGTTTTGTTATAAATAAAAGTTTCTATGTTTAAATGAGTGAATGAAAAGCCCATTCTTAACAATATAAATATTCCAGTTATGTTAAAATTAAATGTTTAGATGTTTAAAGCACTCACTGCTTGATCCTTCCCCTGATTCGGTGTCCGGGGTAACGGCTGTGGACGGTTGGTAGGGGATCTCGGTAAGGGTGATGAAGAGCTCCTGGCTGTCGGGGAAATCAGTGGTGCAAGCGCTGTCGACTGCCTCGTCCTCCTCATCTCCTTCCTCATCTTCCCCGTCAGCTAACATTTCCGACGAGGAACCGGCCGTGGACAATATCCCATCCTCGGAGTCCACGGTCACTGGTGGGGTAGTGGTGGCGGCCGCACCTAGGATGGAATGCAGTGCCTCGTAGAAACGTGATGTGTGGGGCTGGGATCCGGAGCGTCGGTTTGCCTCTTTGGTTTTTTGGTAGCCTTGTCTCAGCTCCTTGATTTTCACGCGGCACTGCGTTGCATCCCGTCTGTATCCTCTCTCTGCCATGGCTTTCGAGATCTTCTCGTAGATCTTTGCATTCCTTCTTTTGGAGCGCAGCTCTGAAAGCATGGACTCATCGCCCCACACAGCGATGAGATCCAAGACTTCCCGATCAGTCCATGCTGGGGCCCTCTTTCTATTCTGGGATTGCACGGCCATCTCTGCTGGAGAGCTCTGCATCGTTGCCAGTGCTGCTGAGCTCTCCATGCTGTCCAAACAGAAAATGAGATTCAAACTGCCCAGACAGGAAAAGGAATTCAAATTTTCCCGGGGCTTTTCCTGTGTGGCTGGTCAGAGCATCCGAGCTCGAAGTGCTGTCCAGAGCGTCAACAGAGTGGTGCACTGTGGGATAGCTCCCGGAGCTATTACCGTCGATTTCCATCCACACCTAGCCTAATTCGATATTGCCATTTCGAATTTAGCGCTACTCCTCTCGTTTTCGAGGAGTACAGAAGTCGAATTTAAAAGAGCTCTATGTCGAACTAAATAGCTCCGTGGTGTGGACGGGTGCAGGGTTAATTCGATGTAACGGCGCTAAATTCGATATAAACTCCTAGTGTAGACCAGGCCTTAGAGAATCATAGAAATGTAGGGCTGGAAGGGACCTAGAAAGATCATCTAGTCCAGCACTATACCTAGACTGTCCCTGACAGCTGTTTGTCTAATGGGTTCTTAAAAACCTCCAATGATAGGGATTCCACAACCTCCCTTTGAAGCCTATTCCAGAGCTTAACTATCTTTATAGTTAGTTAGAAAGTTTTTCCTAATATCTAACCGAAATCTCCCTTGCTGCAGATCAAGCTGATTCCTACTTCTACTTTCAGTGCACATGGAGAACAGTTGATCAGGGTCCTCTTTATAACAGTTCTTAACATATTTGAAAGTGGTCTGAACATATTTGAGCGTTTGGCTAAGATTAAGAGGCACTTGGAGGAGGGAAAGTAGGTTACAGGGGTATGTGTGTAGCTTTCTTGGGGTGCCCAGGGCTCTTGTTACCCATCCAACGAGAGGAAGATTTTCTCATGCTTTCTCTCTCTAACACCACCAGTCTGTTAGCCCTGAGGAGATTGGTAGGATGGCTCTGCCAGCCTTTACTTTGCCTTGCACAGTAACAATAGGTGCACCACAGCCCCCAAGTCCCTCTGAAAGTCTTCCCCTGTAGCATCAGGTTCCTGTCACAGGACACTCACAGAAATTACCAGGTTAGCTGTCCCCAAGGGAACAGAATACAAACAGCTTGATTGGTACAACTCAGGATCAGATCTTTTATAACATCACAGCACTGAGATATATGTATAGTGGAATAATCCTATATTTATTTTATCAAAGATTTAAGAGATACTGAGTCAGAATAATGGAAACAGAACTGGTTACATATAAAATGAAAATCATAACATGCTTCTTAGAGTCTAAATGTAACATTAACAGGTTAAAATCAATGATTACAGCAGTTTCTCACCTAAAGCAATCTCCCAGCATCATTAACCAACATGCCTGGGATCCAACTTTCATGAGGAAGGAAAAAGACTTTTTGCATCATGCAGGGGAGGATAAACAAGGTGATTTTTGCCTCCATTGATTTTGTCCTCAGAGTCAGGATGACCCCCGTGGATCCTTTCCTGGAGTGCTGGCTCCAAGCTATCTTCACTTACTCCTGTTGTCTGTTTTGCATGTGGAGTCTTTCATTGTGTGGGCTTACAAAGCTTCTTTTACATGTGAATCTAAGTAGATAGGTGAATCCACATCCCTTTGTGTGGCAATACCTGTTAGAGACTGTGGCCCAGGCAGGGTTGTCAAAGACATATTTTCAGTACATATACGTACTGCCTTAAATTTCATCTGTACATACATCTCACAACAATTAGGAGGATCAGTATGACGTAAGCTTTTATTAGACACATCACATGTCCCTTGTGGGACATGAAAGCAGTGTGTTAGGTGTAGTGAGCTTGTCAGGCCTGATAGGCGTTGGTGACATACAGTAGTGAAACCTTTGCCAGCTGGCACCAATGGGTCTGTTAGAAGTCAGGACCTGCAGCTGTGCCTGCCCGGTCACCAGGCAGCCAATGAGCACAGCAGAACCACCTGATTGGCTAAAGCAGTCAGGTGGCTTGCTTTTAAGCCCAGCAGCTATAGAGGATCAATGCACATGCCCACAGATTCTGTGCCTCCCTGTGCTCGCCTCACTCCAAGCCATGCTCCTGACTTGCTTTGCCATTGCTCCAAGCTAGACCCTGCCCTGCACCCGGGCTTGTTCCTGTCCTGTCCCAGCCCTGCTCCTGCCTTCCCTGACTCCATGGAATCCGGTTCTGATGCTCAGCCCTGGTTCTGACTCAACCCTTGGCGATGGCATTTGGACTCTGCCTTCAGTTCTGACCTTTGTCTCCGATCCCTGGCTTTGACTCTGCCTTGACCTTGGGCTCTGGCATTTGGACTCTGACTAGGTCTGACTCCTGCTCCAAGCACTAGGCCTGACTGCCTATGACCCAGTCTCATGACAGGGCCTCTGTGTCACAATGTGTGATTACTTTCCTTTTCCTGAAGGGTGGCTCAGGTTTCAAACATTTGGGATTGCTGCCATAGGCTATTTCCTGAGGCCCTTACTCTTTTTTTATCTTGTCCTGACTTCAACAGGAGCCTGCCTGATTAAGGAGTGGATAAAAATGAAGAGTGGTGGGGTACCATAACTGTGATCTCCATATTTAAATACCTGAGAAGCATTCAAGTTCTGCAGTGAGTGAGGTCATATCCCCTAAGTACTTAAACAGAACTGGCCTCTTAGAGCTCCATGGGATTTGGGGGCAGCGGGAGAGACCCTCTGTGTGGGGATCCAACCCTTCTGGTGCTGAAGTGGGGATTGGTTGTGTACACTGCATCATCTTACATCCTTCTGCTGGGCCCTATGGAGGGTACTCTGAGTCTGGGTATGAACAGGGCAGGGAGGGGGAAGGGACAGGGCAGGGACAGGGAGAAGAGAGTGGGCTGGGAACAAGGAGCCTAAACCATGGAGTTAGATGCATTTCAAGCACCCAACTGAGAATTTTGTCCTGTGTATATGTATTGTACATACAGGAGTCACTGAACCCATCAGTGAAATGCAACCCACCAGAGATTAGGACAGACAGGAATGCAGGAGGCAGAATAGTGCTGGGAGAATTTTTATTTTCACAGAAACTACTGAATAAATTTAAAGAGGTTTTCAAATCTCAGTAAATGTATAGGAGCAGAAATTGCTCTTCAAACATTTGCAATTTTAATTCACTGAAGAAATAAAACGAAACATTTCTGTTGTGAATTCTTCATTCTTTTTAAACACACCATGGTTCTTTAGAAGTTTTCACTTTTGCGGCCTGTGGAATAGAAATATGGAAACATTAAGATATTTGTTTAAGAGACAAAATATAGAGAAATATACACTTTGTGAAGTGTCCCATAGAAGGGAATGTCCACACAAGTGCCGCAGGCAAGATTTTCTCATTGGTTTAGGGTGCAGTTTTGCCACTGTAACTCACAGTGAGTAGTACCTGACTCCATGAGCAGTGAAGTGAGGGCCAGATTCTGCCATACTTACATTGAGCAATCTGCAAAAAGAACAGGAGTACTTGTGGCACCTTAGAGACTAACAAATTTATTAGAGCATAAGCTTTCGTGGGCTACAACCCACTTCTTCGGATGTGGGTTGTAGCCCACGAAAGCTTATGCTTTAATAAATTTGTTAGTCTCTAAGGTGCCACAAGTACTCCTGTTCTTTTTGCGGATACAGACTAACACGGCTGCTACTCTGAAACCTGTCATTGAGCAATCTCTCATTCAGCAAGTAGTCCTACTGATTTCAATGGCCTTTTCGGCAGAGCAAGGTACTACTCAGTAGTAGATGGTTAGCAGAATGTCATCCTCATTGATTTCTGCAAGGTACTGGTGTGCTGGGAACACATAGTCTGCCAGGATCTCCAACTCTATTAGCTTTTGTTGCAATATGGAGACGTTGCTCTCAAACTCCAGAAAGGGTAGGTGGGAGGTATAAAGTGAATTATGTTGTCTTGGTCTAAATTTTGATACCCTTATGTTGCATAGTACCTTACTCTGAGAGTAGGCCATTCAAATCAATGGGGCTGTTTGCTGAGTAAGGTACTTCTCAGTGTAAAGTGTGGCAAAATCTGTCCCTTTGTTGGTCATTTTTTATATCAAAATTACCATCTCACACTAAAATTACCGTATAATTTCTGAATTCCTTGTCTGTCATCAGCTGGAAGTCTGAAGGTGTCTGGGTCCCAGTAGCGATAGATAGGGTACATCAGAGCACCTTGAACATTTGAATGACCAAGTCCCAGAGAATGACCAAATTCATGTGCAGCAACAAGAAACAAATTTGTTCCTAAAATATAGAAAAAAGAGGGAAAAAATTGTTAACATATAATGGAAAAGAGCATTACAACCAGGGGAATTTGCATCTTTCTTTCCATTGTGATGAAATCCAATAAGTTTAATTTATTTTTACCTGCTCTCCCATTTAATTACAATATGTATGTCCACATGTTTTAGGAAGAATATTGCAGAGCCCAGGAATGGGAGTCAGGAAACCTGAAATCTATTCCCGACTCATCTTTTGACCATGAGCAAATCACTTAAACCTTCTGTGCCTCATCTATAAAAAGAGGATAATATTGCTTGCCCACCTTTGTAAAATGCTTTGAGCTCCTCAGGCCCTATATGCCTATTATGGGAGGTAAATGTAAGTATGTTCAAACACCAGGGTTTTGTTTAGAAGGAGCTGAAATTATTGTGACGGGTACATGGAATACTTTACCTATATGATCTTGTGACCACTTCTCACCCTCATCAAAGTGAGCATCTCCTCCTAACCCTGAGCCAGGTGCAAAGGCATGGGCCAGTATTCCCCCTCTTCCATCAAAGGGGGCTGAGTCACCATGTTCTGCATGTGCAAAGAAATGAATGTGTCATCAATTGACAGAATGATGCATTTTAAACATTGAATTCCACATCTTGAAGTTTAGAGTTTGTTTTTATTAATTGTAGATTACATTACATTAAAAATGACACTAAAATAATGGTAATGTTGCAAAGTCAAGCACTCAGAAGGTAGGAAATGCCATACTTAAGATTGCCTATGCAATGAATTCGGCTCCTGTGTGTGTATGCATTATGGTACAGTTTTTAATTACATGATCGCATATTATATTTTCCCCACAGGACCTCTGTGTTATTGAGGGCATGTTCTCAGAAATGGCTGAATCATCTTATTGAAACTTTACAAAAATGTTCAGCCTGAGGCTGACACCCAGCAAGAAAATGTCTGAATGGCTTAAGTTTTGCAAAGTTATAAGCATCTGAAGGTCCTATAATGGACAGTATCAGGCAATGATAACTATAGATAATGCCATCTGCACCACTTATAATACATCAAGTGAATGTTATCAGTAACCACAGCTTTGAAAAATTGAGGACCTCACTTGGTACACTGCTATCTTCTGTTAGATTCTTCTATAACAGTGTGTGGGATGTCCAGACCCTCATCCAGAGGTTGGCTGGAAAAGGTTGACTCTCCTCCTCTGCCTATAAGAAGGGCTACAATTTCTTGCTGAAGTGCAAGGATTTGCAGGATAGTTGTGAAAAATTCATCACCCAGAAGACACTATAAGATTATTGTGTTATTGGATGTTTGGGGATGAATCTCTAAGGGATTGGCTACACTTAGAATGCTGCAGCTGCACCACTGGAGCGCTTCAATGTAGACACTACCTACGCTGATGGAAGAGGTTCTTCCATCAGTGTAGGTACACTGCCTCCCCAAGCGGCAGTAACTAGAGCCCTGCACGGATACAAATGTATATCTGTTGATGCGGCTATCCACAGATATAAATCGTTATCCACAGAACTGCAAGGCACTCCTGGGAACTGCAGTGGCGAAAGGAGCAGAACGTGGGGCTGCCATTCCCAGGATCCAGCGCCCCTCGCTGGTAGCTCCTTCGGCGCAATTGTACCACCCCTGCCCCACCCACTGGGTTGGGCACCAGGCACCAGCAGCTGGTTGCACTCTTGTGTTCAAGTGGCATGCACACCCCCAGACAGGAGACACAGACAGCGGCGTGGAAGGGACAGAGGCAGGGCTGGGGGCAGTACAGCCACAATGGAGGAGCTGCCGATGCAGGGCGCTGGCTCCTGGGACTGGCAGCCCCATGTACTGCTCCTTTCACCGCTGTGGTTCCCGGGAGACCCCTGCAGTTCCGCGGATACCGATTTATATCCACGGATATAAATTTGTATCTGCGCAGGGCTCTAGCGGTAGCTAGGTCAATAGGAGAATTCTCCTGTTAACCTAGCACTGGTCTACAATGGTCAGAATAGCTGCCTCTCACACCACTGAGGGACATAGCTCTACCAAAGCAAGTACCTAGTGTAGACAAGGCCTAAGAGGAGGACTAGCACTGAGAGGGGAACCAGGGTGCATGCGTGTTTGTGTGCGCGTGCATTCGTTGTCCCACTTTCAGACTTCTTGGAAGTGAGACACTCTTTAGACCTATGCTTTGAGCATGGCTAAAACAAGCCACACCCTATGGCTTTGCTTTGGACTACAGTGGAAAGAAGTCCTGCTCTGTTTGTGTTTGGCTCTAAAGAGGCAAAAAATGTGTTTCTGTTTTACAATGAGGCATGTGACCAAGGTGTTTAAACCCCACACGGGCATGCAGAATCCTTGCTTGCTCACAAATAGGAGTAATGTTCATGGCAGAGGAGTATGTTTACAATCAAGTAAGTAGATATTATTTTCCTAATTTTACTGTTTGAACTCCCAAGGGATTTTTGTGATGGTTGATTAGTTAACATTGATATCAAATATTATCTAATATTTTATATTTGTTATCAATGTTATATATAAACTCAGTACCTCCCTTGAGAGGCAGCAATACTGACCGATTTATTTGGGCATAAGCTTTCGTGGGTAAAACACGTCACTCTGAAGAAGTGAGGTTTTTTACCCACGAAAGCTTATGCCCAAATAAATCTGTTAGTTTTTAAGGTGCCACCGGACTCCTTGTTATTTTTGTGGATACAGACTAACACGGCTACCTCCTGATAGCTATACTGACTGTATATTTTATCTTGCAGAACAAGATAAAAATTGGATAAACTCAGAATGAAAATATTTGTTCTCTCTTCAATCTTTGGCTATGAAAACATATAAGCTTTCAAAGCATAGCTTCAGCTTTAAATAAAATGTAATTCATGGATTCTTAAAAATTCAGCAGCAGCCTCACCACCATGCGCAAAACGGATCAGGATATCTGCTTCTCTCCTGGCAACTTTTTGAAACTTCAGTGGAGTCACGTCACTCCACACCTTAAAAGCCTTTTCGATTGCTTCCTCCACCATAAAACGAGGCAGATCAGGTGTATAGTTAAGGATCCTTTTGGCAACACAAGAAAATAAAATATTGTCATTTTAAGGTGTGGAATGATATGGCATCATTAAAAGAAAACAAAATACACAAAAAGTGAAATATAACCAACCTGTAAGTCAACAAATTCTTCCTCCATCTTGGATTTCCTGGAAATGTGCTGTAATCTAATACATCGGGGATGCCACACCTTGGCTGATCCATCATTTCCTCCGTTTCTGAATTAAATTTTCCTGTTACAGTCAGGTGGAAAAATTTCTGCATCTCTTTAATTTTCTCTTCTAAGGTACGGTCACCTGCTTTATTAAGGGATGGAAAGAACCTGTCAAGGTAATTCTGAAAATAAAAAGAAACATTAGACTCAGGATGTATCTCCAGTTGTGTTTTCTTATACCTTTAAGAATCAACTTGTCAGCAAGTATAAGACCCAGATGATCCTTGGGTATACTTACACTACTGCACCCCTAGAAACCCACCATGATCTGTCATAACAGGGAAACAATGTAGACAGATATGAGGGCACTTTTCCAATATATGTGAACAAAATAAAAATGTAGATTGGTGTTAAAATATTCACTACCTTTCTCCTTTGAGAATTGTGTACTTAACCTTACTTCACATCCAGATGCTTCAGGGCTCTATTCTGTTTTCTCTTATGAAATACATGAAGGGGTTCTGTGCAGGTATTGGTTATAATATTATTTGTAAATGTCCAGAGGGTCTGATTCTCATTTACACTAAGGACCTTTCATAATACCAGATTGGCAGTGTAAAGGGACATTAAAATGAGTGTAAATTTATACCCATTTTCAGATCCCTTTACACTACAAAGTGGTGTAAAAAGGCATTGGTGTAAATGAGAAATGGGTGCCTAGGTTCTTAGGCCTGGAAAGGTTCATGCATAAGCAATTACTCAAGTGAACATCATAAGATGTCATTTGCAACTAGGATCTCAATGAACTTCTTAAAAAGGAACAATTAGACTATCAATCAGTAATGTGCAAAGAAGGAGAGTTTTAATAAAAAAAAATAGGGCTCTACAGGCTTGACCTGGGATATATGGACTTCCCAGAAAATTATCTGTAACCAAGCAGTATTTTTGGCTTGAAAATAGAGTAACAGGAGGTGGAGGGTAGGACCAAAGGATCATATTGTTTGTACTTAATAAAAATAATAATAAATCATCATTCATTGTGACAATTTTTGATAAACATTACTGTGAAATCATCCTGTACCTTTTTATATGATGGGTCTTACCAGAAGGAGAGGGTTTGTGAGAACTGTGGACTCCTTGAGGATATTTTTTAACATAGGTTTTACTCCACAATAAGATGAAATCACCTCTCCTAAAACTCCCCCAACTTTTTATTTGTGGTGGTGGTGGTGTTGTTACTTTATACTCTAATCATGGATAATTATAACATCTTTTTTTCACACTTCAGTCTACCACTTTCAAGTGCTATGAAACAGCCTGCCATCTCTCCACAATACAGATTAAAATATACAGAGAAAGCCTTGTCCAATAATAGCAAGACACTGAAGCAAGTGGTCCTGTTTATTTATTTAAATGGAGATATCCTATCTCCTAGAACTGGAAGGGACCTTGAAAGGTCATCAAATCCAGCCCCCTGCCTTCACTAGCAGGACCAAGTACTGATTTTGCCCCAAATCCCTAAGTGGCCCCCTCAAGGATTGAACTCACAACCCTGGGTTTAGCAGGCCAATGCTCAAACCACTGAGCTATCCCTCAAACCACTGAGCTATCCCTCCTCCCATTTTAATGGGAGTTCACTGAGCATTAGAATCTAGAGAATAGTCCAACCAGTGTGGTGTATATAATTAGTCTTGCCTCTTCTCAAAGAAATGTGAGCACTGGATACAACTATGGTTAGATGCATCTAAAATAGTTAGTCCATCATTATTAACATATTATTTTTATCTTACTGGAATATTATATATATATATAATACACACCCACACGTACATCAAATTAATCCTTAATTTGGCCCATTGGTTTTAGAGACTCCATTTTCTTGGAATTTATTTCATATATATATAATTATTATAAGCTCCTTTGAAAGTCCCACTAGATGCTGGTCCATATCTTTAGGTACCTAAATATCTTTAATACCTGGCCCTAATTCACTTTTGCAATTTCACTTAGGCGCTTTCAAAATTTTCACTTTATGCCTTCTAGTTTTTGTGAACTGACTTGTAACAACTACATAACACCAAGGTAAAAATGAAATGATGTGAAATGCTCTCTAGAAAGAAATATAATAATTAGGACGTAGACTTAAAATGGAAAAGCAGCATATTCACAGTTCACCCTTACAGCCCCATTCGTGACATACCTGCATATGCTTCAGGTCTCCGGAGCTCCATGGCTCTGGCTTAAACTGAACTGGGACAGCAAGCCTTTCAGGCAGGAACAGTGCAGCGCAGAGTAGCATGTATCTCATAGTGTTATCAAATGATCTCTGCTAAAAAGAGAAAATCTGAGGTCTTCTGTGTCTAATGATCACAGCTATAATGCTTATATAGGCCCTTACTGCTATGTGTGGTAATAGATTGCGTGAGTCATTTTTAGGCTTCCTCTGTGGTTTTGTTATTTGCGGTAACACTTCTAAGGTGTCTTTATTCCAAAATGTAAATGAAGAAACATTAACTAAATCTTTTTGTTGACAGCACAGCTGATGTCACACTGACAGAGCAGGCAGCCAACTTTCTTTATCTCCCCGTTCATGCGATTCAGGTGCTAAAACCACAGAGGCACAGGGAAATTAGCTTTCTTAACCTCAGTCAATAAATATGCTTACTGTACAATCTCAGCTTCCCAAAATTTCCTTGGTGCCATTAACACACATTTCAACACTCTTCTGGCTTGATACTCTGCATGTATTGATTGACTGCGGAGGACGTGACTAAATGAGTGTTAGTGCCGTGTGAGTGAAATCACTTAAAACTACATACTTTGTGATACCTGCCACTGTAAAAGTTTCTGTTTAAGCTTTCTGGCCCAAATTCTGATATCAGTTACCTCGAAGTTATTGAAAATCCAGAGTAAATTTACTGAAGTTAGTGAAGTTTCTCCAGATTTAACTGAGATCAGAATCTGGCCCCTTCTATATGTAGGAAGGTTATTGGGCATCTCAATGTTTTTTACTTCAAATCTGATAGGCTCCGATGAGTCAATCTCTATAATGGATTATTAGGTATAAAATAAAGGGGCTAGAACTATCCTATGGTATGCATGTGAAAAAAAACCAACCAGATGCTTATATGAAAGAGTAAGGAGCCATACTCAGTTACGCAGGTGCAGCCTTCTGGATTTCAGTGAGGTAGTAGTAGTGTAAATGAGAGCAGAGCTGGGCCAAGGTCATCTATCTGGTCTATTCTGGCTTCATTAGCACTCCATGGAATTCTACAGAAAGCAATGGATTTATTGCACAGGGTACTTCAGGCCAGATATCAGCTTACTGTTGCTTTGTCCGTGTACAACTTAGTGACAGTGGATCTAAGCTGGAGGAAAAGGACAAATAGACCCCCCCCCACACACACAGAAGCCATCCCAGCATGGTGCTGTAACTGGGGAAGAGGCATCTGTTGTGTTTCACAATGGGACTACTCACATGCATAAAGTTAAGCATGTATGTAATTGTAGGAGAGAGGCCTTAGGGCCTAGTTCTACTTTGACTGAAATTAATAGAAAGTTTCCTGGGGCTGAGCTGTGCTTTGGCACAACTGAGAAAGGGGTGATAGTTAAAAGACAGATGTCTGCCACTTTGTGCTCTCACAATCTTGGGCTATCAGGGGGATGATCTGGTTCCTCACATAAATCAGAGAAATTCCAAGGTCATTATCAGCTAACACTAGTTAGAGCAGCCCCCAGGCTTCTCTAACCTGGGCAAGGGCCAAAGCTGAACCAGAGATTCAGGGGGCCATAACTAGCTCACTAACACCCCCTCACTCTGCTGCGCTCAACAGAAACTGGGCACAGCAGAAAGTCTGGCCCCAAATCAGGAAATTTCAACCTCAGAGGTGAAAGTTATTGAAATATTGAAACCTATAGGATGTTAGAATAAAAGTTCTTGTGTAATATTAATTATTGTGGCTGCTCCTTCCACACAATGAAGCAGCATAATACTATATAAAAAAGTCTCAGTCTTACCGTCTAAAGATTCATAGGACCTTTACTCAGGTAAGTAATCGTTCTGTGAAAACCAATGCTTAGCTAGCTCTTGTAGAATAATCCCACCGACTGAGAGGGGAATTTTTGTGCTCTAGGCAAAAGTGCCTCTCAGTATTTCACAGTGAAACTACGAACTATGTATCATCTCTGATACGATGACTTCTGTATTTTGGCTTTCAGAGTTTTTAATGTTCAGTCGGGTGAAAAAGTGAAGTAGAACCAAGTGATTCATTGTTGAATGGTCACTGGTCATTATTCTTGTAAGGGAGAATTGAGGTAGGTTCTGAACAAATTTATTTTAGGCAACACTTGAGTCTGTCCTTAAATGAAGAGTTCAAGATTGGCTCAAGTGTGTTGGCTGATGCCCAGAAGAAAGAATTTACCATAAAAGGTCATGAAATCATGAGAAAAGTTTTCTTTGGCCCATATATGAACTTTATTATACTGTACATCTGCTATTACAACAAAACTGTTTTAGTTTCCTTAGATAGATAAGACATTCAATGCCTTTTGCTGTGCTGTCTGAGTATTTAGTCTGATTTAAATATTTTTTCATATCTGTTTAAGTTCACCAGGAAAAGCTACTGTTCAAATTTTTATTTATGAAAAAAATGGCAATTTCTGAAGGCTATATGCAGAATCTGCTCCTACTTTCTGACGCTTCTGAGCAAAACCTCCATTCACCTTCCAGCCTCGCTTCCATACCTCTCGATTGACAAATTTGCGGTCCCCTCACTTTTATTGCTGAAGATCACTTACATTAGAAATAAAAAGGAGGTTAGAAGAAGAGTTGATTACACTAATCACATACCATTTTAAGTGTCCAGCATGAATAATATTTGTGTGGCCCTCATTTTGGTCTTTGTCACGTATTTGGGCCTTGATAAGTGGAGAGGTAGGATCACTTACAATTAGGTAATGGTGCTAGAAAATCATCTTAAGGGCTAGCTTGTGCATTATAGTCCAGATTCACTAATTAGGCATGTACCTAACTTTAAGAACAAGAGTAGATTCATTGAATGCTTAAGATTTTTGCTGAATCGGGGTCAATACACATTATGGGCCAGATCCAAAGCCCACTGAAGTCAACAGAAAAACTTCCATTGTCTTCAGTAAGCTCTGGAGCAGGCCTTATACACAGTAGGTGCCACGTGGAGCTGCACCACCATTGCTGACAGGTATCGAAGGCACGGGGAGGCTGTGCCTCCCCAAACAGCCTTGCGTGGCCCTGCCCACGCTCCACCCCCAGACACCTTCCTGCTTCCCGGGCTGTGCATAGAGTACACTTATAAAGTTTGCGGACAATACCAAACTGGGAGGGTTTGCGAGTGCTTTGGAGGATAGGATTAAAATTCAAAATGATCTGGACAAACTGGAAAAATGGTCTGAAGTAAATAGGATGAAATTTAATAAGGACAAATGCAAAGTACTCCATTTAGGAAGGAACAATCAGTTACACACATGCAAAATGGGAAATGACTGCTTAGTAAGGAGTACTATGGAAAGGGATCTGGGGGTCATAGAGGACTATAAGCTAAATATGAGTCAACAGTGTGATGCTGTTGCAAAAAAAGCAAACATGATTCTGGGATGCATTAACAGGAGTGTTGTAAACAAGGCACGAGAAGTAATTCTTCCATTCTACTCTGTGCTGATTAGGCCTCAACTGGAATATTGTGTCCAGTTCTGGGCGCCACATTTCAGAAAAGATGTGGACAAATTGGAGAAAGTCCAGAGAAGAGCAACAAAAATGATTAAAGGTCTAGAAAACATGACCTATTAGGGAAGATTGAAAAAATTGAGTTTGTTTAGTCTGGAAAAGAGAAGACCGAGAGGGGACATGATAACACTTTTCAAGTACATAAAAGGTTGTTACAAGGAAGAGGGAGAAAAATTGTTCTTCTTAACCTCTGAGGATAGGACAAGAAGCAATGGGCTTAAATTGCACTAAGGGTGGTTTAGGTTGGACATTAGGAAGAACTTCCTAACTGTCAGGGTGGTTAAGCACTGAAATAAATTGCCTAGGGAGGTTGTGGAATCTCCATCATCATAGGAGATTTTTAAAAGCAGGTTAGACAAACACCTGTCAGGAATAGTCTAGATAATACTTAGTCCTATCATGAGTGCAGGGGACTGGTCTAGATGACCTCTCGAGGTCCCTTCCAGTCCTATGGTTCTACTTTCTACCGTACTGCACCTTTTGCACCTGTCAGTGTAGGGGTTAGTTAGAAAGACCCTGGTGTTGGAACTTTATCGGAACACCTACAGTAGGCTCAAGTGTCTGATATTTACAGGCTGGTGCCTGCAATATTTGACACAGAGACAGAAGTACAGTTTAACTCAAGAGCCCTCTATGACTTGTGAAAGTGAAATGAATTATATTAAAGAAATAGAATGAATTAAAGAATGCTGTATGTACCTTTAAGTAGAAATGAGAAATGCTGCAATCCAGGTGTCAGGAAAGCAGACATTGACTGTTAATGAATTGCTCCATTTAAGGGCGCTTGGTGAAGCATTAGCCTTAGATCGATAAGAGTTAATAAGGAAGCAGGATATGCATATTGTGCCCCAGTCAAATTTTACAATTTTGCTCTCTCTGTCCCTTTGTTTAGTTCGCACCCTTTTATCTGTATAAATAAGACTGTTTGAATCTTGCATGGTGCTCATATTATCTGGGTGTTATTAGCAGAGCACTGTGCTAACAAAACAGAGTGGTCTGACAAACTATGAGTCCTGAGTCTAACTTTGACAGACTGCTTAGTTAAAGTGCCATATTTTCAGAACTTCCTTCACAGGCTGAAATGAAGAACTCATTCTGCTATTCTGTCTTTTGTGCTCTATAAATATTCTTAACCAAGTTTATTTCAGCAGCTGCAATCCCCACATGATTCCCCATGCATTAACTTAACACTTGGTACCACTTATCCATCTCTCTGTCTGCTTACATAATCCGTATCACTGCAGTATGTGAGAGCCTTCCAAGTATTTAAAATGAAATGTTACAATGTTTCTCTCTCTTTCTTCCTTTTCAGGAGAAAAAGTTTGGTTGGTTTATTGATTGTTTGTGCCTATTGTGTCTCTGGGGAACAGCTCAGTCAAAGAAATGAGTTTGCATTTCTTTCTGCAAGTGGGGAAGTCTCTGGTCTCTTGTCAAACTTGTGTCTTGCAAGAATGAATTCCATAATTTAGATTTAGCTTCTATGGAAACTGTCTCCCTTAGTTGCAAACATTCCCACTATTGTAACCCCAACACATAGGATTCTTGAGCTCTTAAAAGGCCTACGCTTCTCTTGGCATGCTGGAGACACACAAAAACCCATCTGGATTTTATGGAACAGAATAATGTTTGTGTTTTAAAAAAGTGACCTAGGAGGGGGAGCTTTCTGTGTATGGGCTACCTACCTAGAAAGGTTGATCTTGTGATTAAGTCACTACGCTAGGACTTCTACAAATGGGGTTCAAGTCTTGGCTTTCCTACAAAGTTCCTGTGTGACCTTAGCTAAATTACTTAAATATCTCTGCCTCAGTTCCTCATCTGTAAAATAGGGATTATATTGCATCCTTTCTCCCACACTTCATCTTGTCTGTTTAGATTGTAAGTTCCTCAGGAGTGGTGCAGTTTCCTACTTATACAGTTCCTATTTGAATGGGTCTCTGATCTTATCTAGGCATTACTGTAATGCTATTGTTAATAATAAGTGTGTTTCATGTCAATTTTGCTCCATTTATAAGTAAATATATAATTTCCCAGCAATGCTATAAGCAGGAATGCTGTGTAAGGCTTGAACCAGGTATAAAAATTCATCTTCCATACCTAGAAGAAATCATTGGACAGGGCATGTTTAAATAGACGCAATTCGGTTTATTTCTTTATTTTGGCTTGTGGACTCCTCTGTGCTAACCCCAGATCTTTTGTTTTGCTTGTAACCTTTAAGCTGAACCTCAAGAGAGCTATCTTGATGCTTAATTTTTGTAATTGTTTCTTTTAAGATCTAGCAAAAAGCCTAAGTTCCAAATGTATTTCCTTTCTTTTTGTTTTTAATAAATTTTATCTTTTTTAAGAACAGGATTGTATTTTTGGTGTTCTAAGAGGTTTGTGCATGTTGTTTGATTAGCTGGTAGCAACAGCTAATTTCCTTTGTTTTCTTTCTCAGCTCTTCCCAGGAGGGTGTGTGTGAAAGGGCTTGAGGGTACCCCACAGGGAGGAATTCCCAAGTGCTCCTTCCTGGGTCCAAGGGGATTTTCTCAGCTAACTGGCTGGCTGGGTGTCCATCAAAGGGAGCTTACCCCCCCCCCCCCACACACACTTCATTTATCACACCATCCATACAAACTCTACCCTGGGGTAGGAAATCAGGCTGTGTTCTTTCTGGTTTGCTCATCACCTCTAGTAATAAAGACTCTTCGGGCCTGATGATAACCACTACTATACTGATTCACCACCATTGTCTTCACTGGGTCTGCGAAGGAGATGCTAAGTACATGCACATAGAACTTAATTAACAGCCCCGTTAGGGGTGGATGAGCCAGGGCAGCTAGACTGGGCTCCCTCTCCCATATGTGTGTTGGTTCTGCAGTGGTAACTGGTGTAAAAGATGGTAAAAATGTAGTTTGGAGAGTGAAGGAAGCAAATATTACTCTGACTGCACAGATTGACAGAGCAGATGAGTATTTAGGGGTCATTTTTACATAGAGCTTGTCTACACTTAAACACTATAGCGGTGCCATTGCGGCAGGGCTGCTGTAGCAGTTCAGTGTAGACACTACTTATGCAGACCAGAGGGATTCTCTGCTGATGTAGCTAATCCACCTCCCCGAGAGGCGGTAGCTAGGTTGACTGGAGAATTCTAGCGCTGTCTACATGGGGACTTAGGTCGCCTTAACTACATCGCTCAGGAGTGTAGATTTTTCACACCTCTAACTGATGTAGTTAAACAGACCTAATATTCTAAACCACACCATAGTAACTTTTCAAAATGGAAAAATGGTTTTACTTATGCTGACATACGTCTAGCTTGCTAATAGTTAGAAGTACAGTAGAACCTCAGAGTTACGAACACCAGAGTTACGAACTGACCGGTCAACCGCAAACCTCATTTGGAACTGGAAGTACACAATCAGGCAGTAGCAGAAACAAAAACAAAACAAAAAAAAAGCCAGTACAGTACAATACTGTGTTAAATGTAAAGTATTAAAACAATAAAGGGAAAGTTTAAATTTTTTTTTTACAAGGTAAGGAAACTCTCTGTGCTTGTTTCATTTAAATTAAGATGGTTAAAAGCAGCATTTTCTTCTGCATAATAAATTTTCAAAGCCATATTAAGTCAATGTTCAGTTGTAAACTTTCAAAAGAACAACCATAATGTCTTGTTCAGCGTTATGAACATTTCAGAGTTACAAACAACCTCCATTCCCGAGATGTTCCTGAGGTTCTACTGTATTCAGATTCTGTAGGTGCCAAGTAACAGTGGGGTATCAACTTTATACAGTCTGTTTTGCCAGCAGAACCACATAGGCTCATAGTGCTCTAACTAAATCAAGCTCAAGACTGATTTTAATCCTTTACTTAAGACATTGTGCAATGCTGGTATCTCACAGCCATTACTTACTACATTAGATGTCTTATCTTCTAGAAAGGAGTTTGGTAGCCACTTTCCCTCCAGAAGCCTTGGAGACAGTGGCCAAACTCCCATTAATTTAAATGGAATTAGGTGCCTAGATACTTTGAGGATCTGGGCCACTGTGCTTCTCCCTCAGACTCCAGTTTGGGGACTAGCCAGCAGACCACCTCCTCTGCTAAATCCTCCAGCCTGCACATTCTATAACAATGAGACCCTAAAGTCTCCTCTGGTTCCATCCTGCTTCTATGACAATGGAGAAACACTTGAGTCCCCACTAATTAAGCAATAGGGCAGAATATGTCTCATATTATGGGTTCACAACCTTCTTATTGTATTTGCAGTCATTGGGTGTTAATGGACGTAGAGCAGTGCAAGTGAGTATGTTTTTGCAATAATCAAATTAAGCAATAAACCACAACAGGATGTGCATTCCTGAAAACATTACCTACCTTATACCTAGATCTGACATCTTATACATTTTATTTTTCACTTCCTTGATAATCTACATAGACACGTAGTCTCTTTATTTCGTGATGACACACACACCTGGGTTATATGAGAATTTCTTTTTGATATGCAATTTTTGCTTATTCAATTTGAATTGGAGACAGAAAGAATAACCACACAAAAAACGAAGATTAGGAGGAATGGTAAAGAATTTATAATTCTATGTCTATTTGTCCGTCAACCTATCCTTAGATTGTTCGCTCTTTGGAGCAGGGATGATTCCTTCTTTTCTGCCTGGAAAGCACCTACTACATACTGGGATTTTTTAAAAATAGCTATGTGCATCAAACAGCAAAGAACTGACATATTTTAAACAATTGCAAACATTTTCCTGGTCATTATAGAATCGTATTGGGAATCATATTACTGTAATTAAAAATAAATTACAAAATAAAGATTGGGTCATGCGCACTCTTTTTATTCTGTGTCTGTACAGTGTCTAGCACAGTGCGGTCCTGGTCCATGAGTGGGGCTGTAGGCACTACTGCAATACAATTAAAAATAATGCAAAAATAAATAGGCAAATAAGGAATAGTCAGAATCAGTCACAGAGGCCCAGATCCTCAAAGTTATTTAGGGGTCTAACTCCTACCCTTGAGGATCTGGGCTTGTCTATATAGAGACTTAGGGCTGGTCTTCGCTATGGGGAGATGGACACTGCTGCAATTGATGCAGCAGGGGTTGATTTAGCGGGTCTAAATCGACAGCAGAGCATTCTCCGGTCGACGCCAGTACTCCAGCTCCCCGAGAAGATTAAGGTAAGTGGACTGGGAGCGTCTCCCATCGACTCAGCACAGTGAAGACACCGGGGTAAGTAGACCTAAGGTACGTAGACTCCAGCTACGTTATCCACATAGCTGGAGTAGCGTAACTTAGGTCGACTTACCCTGGTAGTGAAGACAAGCCTTAAGTGTGTGGTAAGGTGGGGTGTATATCTACAGTGCAGTAGCCTGCCATGCACTAAGTGCCTATGTAGATGCTGCTGCCATGCACTAAAAGTTCCATAATGCGCATTGACCCACTGCTGTTTAGTGTGCAGCAGCAGGATCCATGTGGCCACTTGGCACGTACTAAGCTGGTGCACTGTATATTCACACCCTGCCTACTCACGCACTAAAGCCTTGTCTACACTACAGAGTTTCATCAAAAAAAAGTTATGCCGCTTTAATTAAAACCGCTGTTGCATGTCCACACTATGCTCCTTGTGTCGGCAGAGCACATCCACACTAGCAGCTCTTACGTTGACACCGAGAGCAGTGCACGGTGGGTAGCTATCCCACTGTGCAAATGGCCACAGAGTGCTTTAGGAAGGGTTTGCAATGCCTCATGGGGCAGGTACAGCATCACATGATGCAGATTTCTCAATCCAATTTGTTACCTCAAGGGGAATAAGGCAATGCTTCAAAGGAAAACTTTAGAAATGGTAGGGGAGAAATAGGAAAGGAAAGCCCCTTTTCTCAGAAGATACAAACTCGATTCCCTCCTGTATCTATCACCAGTGGATTTAGCCTCCCTCCTTGTGTGGTGTAAATAAAATAAAGAGGAGACAAGGTGATCTGGTGCAAACAAAGGTAAGTGTATTCAGGGTAAAGGTACAGAAAACTGGGAGGAATAGGGGAAAATGCAAACTTAATTAATACAATGAAACAGTGACTGGCTTTGGGAGCTTAAAGCTCAGGCCCATAAACCCTCCCTTGGAAACTGGAAAACAATAAATGATGCCCCAACACAGAAACCTTTCCTACTGTTCAGGTGCAGTGGATACCACGTACAGGTGTGATGCCCAGGACCTTCCACTCTCCGGCTGATTTAGAGCCTTTGAGGAGGAGCACTGGGGAGTCCAGACAACTAAGGAGACCCTCTGGGATGATGGACACCAGGAATGCAGGATCCTCCACAGGTAAGATGGTAAGATGTGGCAGGAATGGTGATGACAGGCCTCCTTTTCCTCAACCTCACTGCGGGATAGATGGTATTCTTCACTCTTCAGCTCTGGAGCATTGTGAAGACCCGACCATGTATGTGCTGTCGCTGGGGTGGACAGCGCCGCGCAGGCGCTGAACATGTCGTTATAAAGCTTTTGTGGCTGGAAAAGTTCTGAGGAGATGGAATGCTGAGGGCTGGTTTTGGCGGGAAAAACTGGTCTTGACTGGTTTGAGCCTGTGTCTTAATGGTAAACAAGTCCGCTCTCAGAGATGGAGTCCAAGGGTCAATAGTTTATACATTCCATATTGGATCTTATTTTAAAGCCAGTGATTTACTTAACATTACTTCATAAACGCCTTATTAAACAACTAATTGAACATATTAAACAGTCTATACTTCTTATACCTAACATATCCCCTCCTTGGGACCTTTTTACTTAACTAGGGATAAAAGGTCCCAAACAACCTTAATATAAAATTATAATAACAGTAAACATGAATAACAACAATACATATGGCAAGTACTTACAGGGTATTTGAAACACACAAAAACAGTGAGTATTACCACATATGTAATTAAAAGAAACTGAACAATTAAGAGTACCATGATTGGGTGTAAAAGAATGTACCATACTGACCTTATGTTCCCCATGTCAGTATTAAAAATTGTCTCCCACCAATAAATAGGGGTGGTTTCATAAATGTGTTTTATTTCTGAGGTATAGTGTTGAACGGTGAGAATGGTTTTTCTTCCTTCAATTTTCAAATTATTTAGGTACAAAGCCAATTTTTTGATGACGTAAAAGCTTTTGAATGTCTTCCAAATTTGCCCCAATATGGATGGGTGTTATTGTATTGTACAGTTTATAGTTATTAAACATATTTTTGGTATATATATATTATGCACTGTTACATTGATGTCACAGCCGGTTATTTGTATAACTTTACATATGCACAAATTCCCTATCCCTGTGTTATTAACCCTATAAAAACTATTTACCAAAAAGTGTGAACACAAACTTCGAATACAAAAACAATGAGTGTCTACCTGGACTATTGCTGAGGCTTTGCTGAGGGAATGATGGAACACCTCATAATGACAGGCTCCCTCTATGGGATTTAAACAAGTAGAATCTTCTTCCCGCACTTGAGTAGTACAAGTGTATCCCAAATTAGGTTGGTTAACACATGCTTGGAGATTAACGGGGACATATGAGTTGTTAGCATTTACGTGCACCCATTTGTGTTCTTCCACAGGAACTAACAAGGACTGATTAGCATATATTCCTAAAGCGACCAAAGGATATATTTTTTTCCTGATTGGCTGATTTTAAGGTGAGTATTAGTGCCATGATTGTATCATTATGTTGAAAATAGGTAAAAGTTAGTAACTGCCACCATTGATGATGATTTTTTTCAAAGTCATTGGCATCTTCATAGATAATTTTCTTTAATTCCAGAGGCAATTGTTGATTAAAACCATCCCTGACAATAGCTTTAGCTACTGTTATTAGCCATTCTGTGCCTCTATACAGGCCAGGGCCTGGGAAAGATTTGATTGAAGAATACCTAATGCTCCTAATATTTGCATGTGATCTTGTTCTTGGATCTTGAGCCAATAAGGAAGAATTCTGGTGATGTTAAACATTGTAGTCCCTAAGGCTTGGAATGCAGAAATCAATGGCTCAGAAAGTGAGGCAGCATCATGACCTAAATGTCCAATTCGTTTTGCCAAAACTTGTTGGTCCACTGTATTTAATACACCTAGCCCGGCTCCAACTCCTCCTAGTATCTTTGGAACTAAGTCACGTTTCTGTCTGTGAGATGAATTGGAGGAAGGGGGGAGCACTCCTTGCACCCAGGCCCTCCATCCCACTAAGAGTGGTTCAGTATATTGTGCACATTGACCATACACTGATGTAATTGATAATTGCAAAGGCATGATAATCCTCTTGATCGAGTACTGAGGCTCTATCATTAGAATTCTTGCTACATCCCTTTTTACTGTCAGTGATCCCACATGATGGATAGAAGGTGGTGTTACCACTTGTATTTCTACTTCATGTTTGAATTCTAGTGGACCTCGTATAGTCCACAATCCAGAATGTATTAAGGAAACGTTCATGGTAAAAACACTCGTACATAATTCCTTAAACTGATTCATTTCATTATCAGAAATACAAAATTTTGAATTGATATGATCTTTCAAGGAGATGTTATAACCCAATGGGAGAGAATTACAGGTTAATTTTAACATAGTGTTATTGTAATTGGGAGGCTTTACATAGACGTTTACAAAATTTACCTGAGGTTGTTGGTGGTACATGTGAATTGAAAAGCTTATTTCTCCGGGCATTACCATAGAAGGAGATGAAATGTTGAATGAAACACATTTGAAAAGGTCTCTGGCACAATTGGTAAAGGTTACAGTGTGCATTTTCCATTCACATTTATATCCTGGGCGTATAGGACCAAAGAGCTGCACAGGTTTAGATGTATTAGTTATTTCAGATAATGTGGAATATTGATGTTGAGAGTATTTTGAAACTGCTCAATAGCAACGTCCCAATGATTGGTAAGCCCATAAAGTTACCCATTCCCAATTTTCATGATTATTTATATTTCTTTTTCCTCTTCCACGGTGCCTTACTTTAAAAATTTTATTTCTTTGGGTAATAGTTACAGGAGGCTTCTTTGTTGTAATACCTTTTTGTATGGAACTTGTCTTATGTTTTTCCTCGGTTTGGAGCCTTTTCGGTGGTGAACTTCTCCATCGATCCATTATGGTCGGGTTGACTTGGCATCTTAAATATTCGTTCACCTTGATTGAGAAAAAACCACTTTCCTGAAGGGACACATTAGCAGTTGGTTGAGTTGGTGCTAGATTTTGTTTTCCCCGATGGCCGAATCCAAGGGTGCGAATCTTGACTGGTCCCTTAGGTGATGGTTCTATTTTAACATCTTTTGGGAAAGGCTTTGTAGGGGCTTTAATTAGTACCTTTCTCCTTATTTGGATTTTGGCTTCTTTGTCATTATATTTTTCAACTATTAAACATTTACAAATCCATAGGCATAACCATATTATAACTATATACATTAGAGACCTTCCAGAAGTGTTCATACTTCTCCTTTTCAGCATCCTATGAAGGAAAACAAAAACAATTAATTTTACTTATGGTGGTTTTTGATCACTTTTCTTATTACTTTCTTTTTTAGCTGGATTGGTATAGATGTTTCCCTTCCATGATTTTAGCTGTGAACTATGGAACCACTTTTGCACTCTGCGTTTTCCAGACTTTAATTCTAACAGGTAAGTTGTTGGACGGCTTTATTGAGAATGGTTACTGGCCCAATCCATCTTGGACTTAAAGGGTGGTTTTTCTCAGAGAAATACTTGAAAAGAACTTGATCCCCTATGTTCCATTCCACATGCTTTAGGTTGTTATTTAGCCTTTGGTCTATTTTGTGGATGTTTCCTTTTAAGTTAACTGCAACAGCTTTTTGCACCTCTGATATAGTATTTAAAACCGATTTTATATAATTGTCAGTTATAGTTCTGGGGTGGTACTCATCTGGTGGTACCCCTCCTGGCATCCACCATTGTTCAGGCGTTAACATAGGCCTTCCAAAAAGTGCTTCATATGGAGTGAATCCATGAACGCTTACAGTAGATCTAATTGCCATCAGAATAAGAGGTAAATGTTTGTCCCAGTTCTTTCCTGATGAGTCAATCACTTTTTTAAGTGTAGTTTTTAAAGTGCGGTTTGATCTTTCTACTAAACCAGAAGCTTGGGGGTGACCAGCTACATGAAACCTTTGACGTAGTCCCAATGCTATGCACAGCTGCTTGGTTAACTCTCCGGTGAAATGTGTGCCTTAGTCTGAATCTATAATCCGGGGTAGTCCAAATCGACTAAATGCGTTTTCTAATAGCATCTTTACTGTAGCACTGGCGATACAATTTCTGGTTGGGTACCCTTTTATCCATTTGGTAAATGGGTCTATTAACACTAAGCAATATACGTTCCCATGGTTGGTTCGAGGTAAGGGACCAATATAATCTATTTGCACTCGAATCCATGGGCCATCCACCGGTTGGTGAAGCAGAGGCCCTTTCCTTATCTTTACGTTAGGGTTGTTGTGGGCACACCTTAAACAGTTATTAATAAAGTGCTCAGTATCCCGGGTTATTTCAGGCCACCATCCCACCGTAGTTAATCTTTGTAGAGTTTTTTGAAGCCCAAAATGTCCTTGTTGGTGAGCTAATTGGATTAACTCTGTTCGTAATATGCTTGGAACAACTAACATTGGAATCAAGGTGTCTTTACTAGCATTTTCAGGATTGTCTTTTGTTGCCATTATTAGTCCAGATGTATGTCGAGTAATGAGGTAGGTTTTGTGTTTGCCATCTTTTAGCAACTTTTTGATTTCAGGGTCTTGTTCTTGTAGTTGCACTATATCTTGATGGTCCGTATGATCCACAGGTTTAATTGCACTAATATTAGTTCTTCTTCGAGTGCTTGCTCATATCCATTCCAGTCAGGTGTGCGCGCGCCGCGTGCACGATCGTCGGAAAACTTTTACCCTAGCAACACCCGGTGGGTCGGCTGTGGAGCCCCCTGGAGTGGCGCCCTCATGGCGCTGGATATATACCCCAGCCGACCCAGCGCCCCCTCAGTTCCTTCTTACCGCCCCTGACGGTCGTTGGAACTGTGGAGCACAGCATAGCTGGTCTCCACACTCCCTAGCTTATAGCTCTCATTTCTGTAGATAGTTGTGTATAGTAGTTAAAGTTCTTTAGATAGTTGTTTCTCTAGTTTTGTAGTTGTTGTAAATTGTTAGCGGGGGTTAAGGGGGTTGTTCTCCCCCCTTTTTCCTCCCCCGGAGCTTACCGGGCTCATGCCCAAGGCTCCTGGCTTTAAGCCGTGCGCGTCCTGCGCGAAGCCGATGCCAACGAGCGACCCGCACACCTCCTGCTTGAAGTGCCTCGGGGAATCCCATCAAGCAGATAAGTGCCCGATCTGCAAGGCCTTCAAGCCTCGAACAAGGAAGGAGCGGGACTTTCGGCTTCGGCAGCTCCTAATGGAGGCGGCACTCAGCCCGGATCCTCCCTCGGCGCGCCCAGCCCCGGCACCGAGCGCCTCGGTGCGCAGCGCCCCAGCGGCTCCGACCGGCGCCGCGGACAAGTCCTCTCGGCACCGGCAGACTTCGGCACCGCGCCCGCCTCAGGGGACTCGGCGCCGATCCCTATCTCCGGGCCATAAGAAGGCCCGCAAGACGCAGGACATTGCTGCCCTGAAGACGGTGCCGGGGGTAGAGCCGCGTCCGCCTTTGGACCGCCAGAAGCAGGCGGCCACACCGTCGACTCCGGCACCGAGGCCGTTGAGTCCGGTGCGGACTGTTTCACCACCTAGGCTGGTGGTAGAACCGTGTCTCCCTTCAACTCCGGAGACATTTACGACCGCGAGGGACCTGATTGCCCTCACGGAGCCGGCACCGTCTCAACTTCCAGCACCGGTGGCTCCACGCATAGTGCAGTCCAGAGGCAAGCCTGCACTGGTGCGCCCACTGTCTCCAGCCGTAGACTCTCGGCACCGCTCCAGGTCTCGGAGCAGGTCCCGACGCCGCTCGGAGTCCCAGCGCCGACTATCACCTCGGCACCGGTCGTACTCGCGGTCGAGATCCTCTTCGCGACGCCGCTCTACATCTCGGCACCATCGCGACCGCCGGCGCCGATCGGACTCGAGGCGCACCTCCCGGTACCGGTATGAGCGCCGCTCGAGGGACCGCTCCCGGTACCGGGTATCGTCGCGATCGTCGTCCCGCTCCAGATCCGGATCGTGGCACCGGCAGGGCTACCGGCACCGATCCCGATCCCGGCACCACTCTCCGGCACCACGCTGGGACAGATCGCCCTACGACCGGCACCGACCGGCACCGCACCAGCCGGGGCCGGATGCATCGCGCTCAGCACCGCCGTGGCCGTCGAGATCTGCATCCCACTCCTCTGAGGGGGCCTCTAGATCGGCCTACCCTCCCCAGGGGCAGGCGGCTTCGGCAGACTTCGGCCATTCGCAGGGCACAGCAGAGGACCCTACGCAGGGACCTGCGCACTGGTCCTTTTGGACCCCATGGGCCTACCACCAAGCCCAAGGGGCTCCGCCGTCTGCCTCCCGCTCGGCACGCTCTGAGCCCAGAGCCCCGGAGGCCACCATCTCCCGCCCCCCCCCAGGGGGCATGGAGGCTCCAGTGCCCACGCCTGCGGAGGCCCTGGACCCGGGGGCGAGTGAGGCCCAGCTCCAGGAGCACCTAGAGCAGGATCTGCCATTGGACCCCTTGCCACCGGGGGCGTCCTCCTCCTCCTCCCCCGATGAGGCGGTAGCGGGGACATCCGCCATGGGCCCGCCCCCTATGGACCTTCGAGCCCATCAGGACCTGTTGCGCCGGGTGGCGCGCAATATGGACCTCCAGATGGAGGAGATCGTGGAGGTTCACGACCCAATAGTGAACATCCTCTCAGCGGACGCCCCATCCAGAGTGGCGTTACCGCTTATTCGCTCCATACAGGCCAATGCCACCTCGATCTGGCAAACCCCGGCCTCTATTCCACCCACGGCCAGAGGCGTGGAGAGGAAGTACTTTGTTCCCTCCAAGGACCACGAGTATTTGTATACCCATCCCCAACCGTGCTCACTGGTGGTGTCATCAGTGAATGCACGGGAGCGCCATGGCCAGCAGGCGGCAGCGCCAAAATCGAAGGACGCTAAGCGCTTCGATTTGTTCGGGCGCAAGGTCTATTCGGCGGGGGGGCTTCAACTTCGAGCGGCCAACCAACAGGCGCTCTTAAGCCGGTTCAGCTTTAACACCTGGTCCTCAATGGGGAAGTTTAAAGAACTGGTTCCCCAGGAACCTAGGGAAGAGTTCGGGACTTTGGTAGAGGAGGGTAAGCGGGTGGCACGCACCTCCCTACAGGCCTCCCTGGATATCGCTGACTCGGCCGCTAGAACCCTGGCGTCGGGTATAGCCATGAGGCGAACCTCCTGGCTCCAGGTGTCAGGCTTGCCGCCTGAACTGCAGCAGACCCTCCAGGACTTACCCTTTGAGGGCCAGGGCCTGTTTTCTGAGAAGACGGACTCTAGGCTCCAAAACCTCAAAGACTCTCGGACAATGATGTGCTCCCTGGGGATGCATGTCCCAGGGCCACAGCGCAGACCCTTCAGGCCACAGCCTCAGAGGTTCTACCCTCCCCCGCCTCGTCCGAGACAGGACTTTGCCAGGAGGCGGGGTCGAGGCGGTATGCGAAGGTCGACCGTCCCTCAACCCGGTCAGAACCAGGGCCAGCCTAGGCCACCTTCAGGGCCTAGGCAAGCCTTTTGAAGGTGCGGTCGAGGACGGCACCATAACCAGCACCCAGGATTCAACTCCCCCCTTCCGGGACCGCCTCTCCCGTTTCCACCGTGCTTGGTCCCTTATAACCTCGGACCGTTGGGTCCTTCGCACGGTGGAGAGGGGATACGCCCTCCAGTTTTCCTCGCCCCCCCCTCCCACTCCCCCTCCCCGTCCCTCTTCAGGGACCCTTCTCACGAGCAACTCCTTACACAGGAGGTTTTTGGGCTCCTGGCTATGGGGGCCATAGAGGAGGTTCCGCCGGAGTTAAGGGGCAGGGGGTTTTATTCCCGCTACTTCCTGATCCCCAAGTCGAAAGGGGGTCTACGGCCCATCTTAGACTTGCGCGGACTCAACAAATTCATAGTAAAGTTGAAGTTCCGCATGGTATCATTGGGGACCATTATTCCCTCGCTGGATCCTGGAGACTGGTTCGCCGCCCTCGACATGAAGGACGCTTATTTCCATATAGCAATTTACCCGCCTCACAGGCGCTTCCTGCGATTTGTAGTACACAAGGTGCACTACCAATTCGCAGTCCTTCCCTTCGGCTTGTCCTCGGCTCCCAGAGTGTTCACAAAGTGTCTGGCAGTCATCGCGGCATACCTTCGTCGACAAGGGGTACAGCTGTTCCCGTATTTGGACGACTGGCTGGTGCACGGCCGCACCAGGGACCAAGTTCAGGCTCACGTCCACATAGTGACACACACTTTCCGCGAGCTGGGCATTCTACTCAACAGAGAGAAGTCCACTCTAGTGCCAACCCAGAAAATAGAGTTCATTGGAGCAATCCTGGACTCCAGAAGTGCACGAGCCATTCTGCCAGAAGGCCGATTTCAGACCATCGCACGCGTCATTCACGGACTGCGGGCATCTCCGTTTACCATCATAAGGACATGCCTTGCCCTGTTGGGTCATATGGCCTCGTGCACCTACGTAACCAGGCATGCCAGACTACGGCTTCGCCCACTACAGGCTTGGGTGTCATCGGTGTACCGTCCTCACCGGGACGACCTGAACATGCTGGTCACGGTTCCGTCCTCGGTCTTGGCCTCCCTCACCTGGTGGTTGGATCGCGCGGCGGTCTGTGCAGGAGTGCCTTTTCACGCCCCACAACCCTCCCTCCACCTAGTCACGGACGCTTCATCTCTAGGATGGGGCGCTCACCTCGGGGAGCATCATACCCAGGGCCTGTGGTCCGCGTCCGAACTAGCCCTACACATCAACGTCCGGGAACTGATGGCGGTGCGCCTAGCCTGCCAGGCATTCCTCAATTTCCTACAGGGCCGTTGCGTGTTGGTCCTCACCGACAGCACGACGGCGATGTTTTACATCAACAAGCAAGGCGGAGCCCATTCATCGCTCCTATGCCAAGAAGCCATTCGCCTGTGGGACTTCTGCATCGCCCACTCGATCCATCTCACGGCATCATTCCTTCCTGGAGTCCAGAATACGCTGGCGGACCGTCTCAGCAGGTCCTACCAGACGCACGAGTGGTCAATTCGCCCGGACATCATCTATTCCGTCTTCCAGAGGTGGGGATTTCCCCAGGTCGACCTGTTCGCATCTCGGGCCAACAGGAAGTGCCAGGCATTCTGCTCCCTCTACGGGCGAGCTCCAGGCTCTCTGTCGGACGCCTTCCTTCTAATGTGGAAGGGCCACCTGTTCTACGCCTTTCCCCCATTTCCGCTGGTCCACAGGGTACTGCTCAAGATCCGCACCGACCATGCACGAGTAATTCTAGTCGCTCCCGCTTGGCCGAGGCAGCACTGGTACACCACACTGTTGGAGCTGTCGGTTCAAGCGCCGATCACGCTCCCCTTGAGTCCGGATCTCATCTCTCAGGACCACGGCCGACTGTGTCACCCCGACCTACAATCACTCCACCTCACAGCGTGGATGCTCCATGGCTGAATCAGACAGAGCGGCAATGCTCGCAGTCCGTCCAGCAGATCCTGCTGGGAAGTAGAAAGCCCTCTACACGGTCCACTTACTTAGCCAAGTGGAAGCGGTTCTCCTGTTGGTGTGAGCAACGAGCTACGTCCCCCTTGCAGGCACCTATCCCTCTCATACTGGAATATCTCCTGTCCCTAAGACAGCAGGGCTTGGCGATATCTTCAATCAGGGTTCACCTCGCCGCTATTTCAGCATTCCACCCAGGAGAACTCCCGTCCTCGGTCTTCTCTAACCTGATGGTCGTTAGATTCCTCAAGGGCTTAGACCGACTGTACCCACAAATACGCCAGCTGGTTCCGACGTGGGACCTCAACCTCGTTCTCTCCAGGCTCACAGGACCTCCGTTTGAACCATTGGCGACCTGTTTGCTCCTGTACTTATCCTGGAAGACGGCCTTCCTCGTAGCCATCACCTCAGCACGGCGTGTTTCTGAACTCAGAGCGCTCACGTCCGAACCCCCGTACACGGTGTTCCACAAGGACAAGGTGCAGCTTCGCCCCCACCCTGCCTTTCTTCCGAAGGTGGTTTCACCCTTCCACGTAAACCAGGATATCTTTCTCCCGGTCTTCCATCCAAAGCCACACGCTACTCGTCAAGACCAGCGTTTGCATTCTTTGGACGTTCGCAGGGCCCTGGCTTTCTACATCGACCGTACAAAGCCATTTAGGAAGACGACGCAACTCTTCGTTGCGGTGGCCGACCGGATGAAAGGCTCACCGGTCTCTTCACAGTGCCTGTCCTCTTGGATCACGTCCTGCATTCGTGCTTGCTACGACCTGGCCGGTGTCCCGACGCCACGCCTCACCGCTCACTCCACGAGGGCCCAGGCCTCCTCGACTGCCTTCCTGGCTCAAGTCCCGATCCAGGACATTTGTAGAGCTGCAGTGTGGTCTTCGGTACACACATTCGCTGCTCACTATGCGTTGGTGCAACAATCCAGAGACGATGCTGCTTACAGGTCAGCGGTTCTGCACACAGCGATGTCTCACTCCGACCCCGCCACCTAGGTGGGGCTTGGGAGTCACCTGACTGGAATGGATATGAGCAAGCACTCGAAGAAGAAAAGATGGTTACTCACCGTTGTAACTGTTGTTCTTCGAGATGTGTTGCTCATATCCATTCCAAACCCGCCCCCCTTCCCCACTGTCGGAGTAGCCGGCAAGAAGGAACTGAGGGGGCGCTGGGTCGGCTGGGGTATATATCCAGCGCCATGAGGGCGCCACTCCAGGGGGCTCCACAGCCGACCCACCGGGTGTTGCTAGGGTAAAAGTTTTCCGACGATCGTGCACGCGGCGCGCGCACACCTGACTGGAATGGATATGAGCAACACATCTCGAAGAACAACAGTTACAATGGTGAGTAACCGTCTTCTTTTACCTTGTCCCATCTTGTTTCAGGTCCCATTACTGCTGCTTGTTTCGCCAATTTGTCCACTCTGCTGTTCAATATGTGTATTTCCACTTGATTCTTCCTATGTGCTCTTACTTTGAACAGGTAAGTTTCTCCCCTCCTATCTTCTGCTAAGCTCCACGCGTGCATCAGGTAGCCAGCATATGCCACTGGATGGTTATCGGTGGTCTTCATATCTCGTTGTTTCCAAACCAACATCCAGTCTAGCAAAGCTCTCATAGCCCAATCAGAGTCTGTACAGATAGTGATGTTACCTGTAGATTCAGCGTTTTCTAAAGCTACTATGATGGCCATGTCCTCAGACGCTTGTGCAGAATGGTGTGAAATGGTCCCTTGGTAAATTTTATCTGATGCAACATGAAGTGCTGCATATCCTGTAGCAGCTTTTCCATCTTTAAAAAGGCTATTGCCATCAACTACCCATAGTTCTCTCTTGCTGGCTTTTACATCTTCATAATGTGATTCGAGCTTAAAGGGGGATACAATTTCCGGAGCCTTGATAATAGGTAGAGGACAATCATGATTACACACATATAACTTCTCAGATGTTGGAGGGCAAAGTGTGAAAGGTGCAGAAATAGGTGCATTGATCTTTTCTACTTGTACCTCTTTGTTCAGGAGGGCAAGTGTCCAGTTGGCAAGTCTAGGGTGACTGACTCACCCTGCATTAGCTTTTCCTGATATTACATACTGGACTGGTGTATGAGTAGTCTTCAATACGATAGGGGCCATTCTTATCAAATACTCCCAATGGGAAATGGCCCAAACTAATGCTAGCACTTTTTTTTCGCACACAGTAAATTGTTTTTCCACTTCAGAAAGAACCTTTGATCCATATGCCACTGGTTTTAGGGAGGACCCACTGTGTTGTAGTAATATTGCACTAATAGCCGTCTTGGTGGTTGCCAACTGTAGGTGGAAGGGCTAGTTGACTTGTGGATAGGCAAGTGCAGGTGCAGTCATTAGGGACATCATAATCAATTACACCACCATTGTTAACTCCCAAACCAGCCAGCCAAAATAACAGCTTTTTTCGCAACAGGTACCTTTCCGGACATTCCTCCGGCATTTGCTTTTCAGCATACGTTTTACCCATTACATTTTCATAGGGAAAATACAGTTTCATAACACACTTATATATTGTATACTGTTCAGTATTCGTATCTACTATGGTACCATATGGCAACGCAGTGAAATCCTCTGATGACATACATTCTCTTAGAAGGGCTACCACATCCTCCTGGCTGATATTAGGAGTTGCTGACAATCTTGCCAGCCAATTTAGTACTGTTTCTCTATTGCAAGGACCCATTTGTTTCCCCAAAGCTCTGGTTTGTTCAGGAGTGAGAGCTCTGCTTTCATGCTTTACTGTGGGGGGTGGTCTATCATTGTCATACTGAGTTACAGTGGTGACAATAGGAGCCAATGGGTATCCCCTGTTTACAGACATGGCTTCCTCAGAGCTGTGAGGTGCCGAGGGTTCCAATCCTTTTTTCACTGAGTACCTTGGTGGTAAGTCCTCAGTCTCTGAATCTGAACTTAATTCTTCCAACCCAAAACTAAAAGCAGCCAAAGGATTTGTTTCAATAGCACCCATTAAACCTTTGGCTAATTGCAGCTGCTTTTGTAGCTTTTCAATGTGGCGATTGCAAGCCACATGGTTAACAGACCCTGTGTTGGCATTATGGGACTCCTTCAGGAGCTGGCGCACTGCTGCCTGCGACTCCTGGAGCTCCCTGCTTTTTACCTCAGCAACAGTTTCTGCAGCAGCAACCCTAGTGTTTAAACTCTTCAGCTGTTGTTTGAGCTGGGAGACTTGCAAAGTTAAGCTAGTTATTTTGGCAATTGCTGCTTGCTCTTCTGCAGCCTGCCTTTCACATTGCTGTTTTAACTGTTGCTTCTCTTCAAGTGCTTGGTCTGTCTGCTGTTTAAGCAGCAGCACTTGCGAGTTTAACTCTCATCCGACCATGGCCAGGCAGTAAATAAGAGCACACTTACGTGCCTTTTTATTAGGGGTAGGCTTGCTGTTTGAATACCTAACCCTACTGTTCAGGTGCAGTGGATACCACGTACAGGTGTGATGCCCAGAACCTTCCACTCTCTGGCTGATTTAGAGCCTTTGAGGAGGAGCACTGGGGAGTCCAGACGACTAAGGAGACCCTCTGGGATGATGGACACCAGGAATGCAGGATCCTCCACAGGTAAGATGGTAAGATGTGGCAGGAATGGTGATGACAGGCCTCCTTTTCCTCAACCTCACTGCGGGATAGATGGTATTCTTCACTCTTCAGCTCTGGAGCACTGTGAAGACCCGACCGTGTATGTGCTGTCGCTGGGGTGGACAGCACCACACAGGCACTGAACGTGTCCTCATAAAGCTTTTGTGGCTGGAAAAGTTCTGAGGAGATGGAATGCTGAGGGCTGGTTTTGGCGGGAAAAACTGGTCTTGACTGGTTTGAGCCTGTGTCTTAATGGTAAACAAGTCCGCTCTCAGAGATGGAGTCCAAGGGTCAATAGTTCATATACTCTATATTGGATCTTATTTTAAAGCCAGTGATTTACTTAACATTGCTTCATAAACGCCTTATTAAACAACTAATTGAACATATTAAACAACAACTAATTGAACATATTAAACAGTCTATACTTCTTATACCTAAAAAATTGTTCCTTGGGCATCCTACTAGATTGTCAGCCGCTTTTGAACTGAAGTGTATGTGGGCGGGAGGGGGAGAGACTGTGTGACAGGGAGTGTGTGTGTGTGAGACAGACAGAAACAGAGTGTGTGTTGGGGAAGTGTGTGTGTTGGGGGAGATTGTGTTAGCATGCTGTCGCTTTAAGTTCAGACAGCAGCCTAAGCAACTAATCCTGGGGGAGGTGGACACCTCCCCTCCCCGGCATCAGCCCCCAGGTCTGCACAGCACAGCAGTCTGTCCCCCTTCTCCCTGCCTGCAGCAGCAGCCCATTCTGTCTGCCAGTTAATGGTTGTGTGATTCCCTCAAATTCTGCCCCAGCCTCAGCTACCAGGAGTGGCATCCTTAGCAGCTCTGTGAGCTCTCCAAGCTGAGGAATGTCAAAGCTTCTTGGAGGAAAGGGGAGAGGCGCATGCCTGCAGGGCAGCTAAGTTCTAAACAGTGAGCTGAGCGGTCACGGTAGGCATTGTGGGCTACTGGGGGAGGCCAGTTATGTCAACATAAGGAATGGCAGTGTCTACACCAGGGGTAGGCAACCTATGGCACGCGTGCCGAAGGCGGCACGCGAGCTGATTTTCAGTGGCACTCACGCTGCCCGGGTCCTGGCCACCGGTCCGGGGGGCTCTGCATTTTAATTTAATTTTAAATGAATCTTCTTAAACATTTTAAAAACCTTATTTACTTTACATACAACAATAGTTTAGTTATATATTATAGACTTATAGAAAGAGACCTTCTAAAAACATTAAAATGTATTACTGGTACTCGAAACCTTAAATTAGGGTGACTAAATGAGGACTCGGCACACCACTTCTGAAAGGTTGCCGACCCCGGTCTACACTGACGCTTTGTCGCTTTAACTTTGCCACAAAAAGCATTATGCCTCTCATCAAGGTGATTGGACAGCAGAGTTTTGCCGCCAAAAGTAGCTTTGTAGTGTGTACATATCCTCTGTTTTGTCAGCAAATGCTGCCTTTTACTGACAAAACTGTGCGGTGTAGACAAGGCCTAAGTTTCTGTATAGACAAATCCAGTCTTTATCTTCTTATCCTTTTTGATCAAACCGATGTACATGCTTAGGTGGTTGTACAAAGTTTTGGGAATACAGACACAGTAAACCAAATAATATAGAATTTTTCATGATTTACAGAATTCTGTTTCTATCAAAAAGGACTCTGAGATAATAAGTCTGAGCCTGATCTTCATTATGGTAGCGTAAATCCATAGGAACTCCACAAATACAACGGGGTTACACCATCATACAACTGGTGTCCAATCAGATTTGGTGTTGAAGTTTCAAAATTTGTTCCATCCTAATGCAGAATAAAACTAAGACCTTTGTTCTGGGAGTGGTTGGGGGTTGGAGACACACTCCTCACTCTCCCTCCGGAATAGACAATAGTCCAGTGGGTTGGAGCACTTAGCTAAGATGTAGGCGATCCACACCCAAATCTTTGGTCTGCCTGATATGGACCAGGACTTGAAGCTGAGTCTCTGACCTCCTAGGCCTGTGTCCTAATGACTGGGTTATTGGCTGTTCCAGAGTCTCTCACTCTCTCTGGTTTTGACCAGAAATTCCATCCTGGTCTTGAGAAACCTTCTTGACAAAATTTTAATCAAAACAAATATATTTCTGCAAAAAGTTTTGCTGAATCATCATTTTCTGATGGGGGAAAAAAATGGTTTGTGGAAAAATCCAAGGCAGGTCTACCCAGAATCCTCATATTTCTAGTTTTTCTGTTGTTTTCTATTAATTAATTTACTGGACAGGGACACCATTTTAATTCATTCTTTTCCTATTATCCTAATTGGCAACAATGTTTTGAAATTTATTCTGAAAAATTCTATTGGGCATTTGCTTTTAGAAATTTTAAGAACTAAAATTGAGTTTGGCTTCATTAATTTTAATAGCATCCAATAAAAGATTCCTAGATATTCCCATGTCACTTTTCCCTGTCCCTAGAGAGAGCAGAATGGCATGAAGGAGAAGAAGAAAACCCTCATGATGAACATGACTCAGAGTTTCTTTTCTCATAGCAGAAGTTCTGGCTAGCACATGGTACTCTAGGAGTCTATGCTGGGGAATTCTACCTGGAGACATATTTTAAAAAAGGAGGGGCAGTTGTGCACTGTAAAATAGTGATTCACATGAATAGTCTGACTAACTTCAATGGGACTGTTTATGTGAGTACCTGCTCAATAGCGTGGCTAAGGGCCACACAATTAGGCCCTAAAGAAATTATATAGTCACACACACACACACACACACACACACACACACACACACACACACACACACAAAAGGAAGACATGAAATTTCAGAAAATCAGAGCAGAAGTGCCTTCTAACCACATGGTAACAAACAAAGTGGCTAGCTGCCATGGCAATGAGAGAGAAAACTCTTATATAACTCTCCTTTTAGATTGGAAGGCCTTTGGGGCAAGCACCATCTTTGTGTGTTGTGTTTGTACAGCACATAGCAGAGTGGGGTCCTGCCGCATGACTAGGGCTCCTAGGCGTTATAGTAACACATATAATAAATGTCATATAGAACCTGTCCTGCACGCTGTTTTCACATTTCTAGAGAATCTACTTAGGCAGAGGTGGAAGTGAGCTGGGAATAAGCCTGAGAGTTTCACTGGATGCTATCAGAATTCATTAATATACACACAAGAATACAGGTCTTGTCTACACTTGCAGTTAAACGACTTCCAGTACCACTTCAGCAAAAGTATGCTTCCTTGAGTAGATAACAGTGGCTATAATTCATAATTGTAAGGCTCTCTTTCTATGAACAGTTATAACTTTAATGGAAAACAAGTCAGAGAGAGAAATGGATGTTTTAATAGCTGGTCTTTCTTTAGAATCATTAACCCATTTGGGCCAGATTGTAATGTCAGTTATGTCAGTGAACTGTAAACCTAGAGTCAAGCCACAGATTTCACAAAAGTTACTCTGGGTTAACACTAGTGTAACAGTGATCAGAATTTGGGACTTTATATTGGTGGTAGGAGGTTTTGCTTTCCTCATATCTGTCTCAGGCAAATGAATGATGGTATCTTGGGTCTCATATGGTAACGTTCTTTATCTTCAACATGAATGGAATGTGCGTTCTTATTGCTGGGATGAGGTATACATTCTAATTTCCTTTGTGGCTTCTGTTTCCGCGAGCCAAAGCAACCCGACAAGCAAACTCACATACCATAGAAGGCACCAGGCAAGATATGGCATCTTGCTATGATATGTTCTAATGCGTTTCTGTCCCTCTGAGGAAAATGAATGTTACATTAACTCAGGTGTTTTGATTCAACACCCAAAAGTTGAAGACTAAAATAACAACTTTATGCCATTTATTGGTTCTGAAGATGATTCACCATTATTATTCCCTGAGCACAAACCAGGAACAATGTGTTTGTCTTTTATGCACTTTAGTCCGCATGGATCTCTGCATTAATGTTTAATAAAGGAAACAGGACATTCTCCAACCATCCTGAGTCTCTCCCCAATCCTTGGAACATAGCCCATTTTGTGTCCCTGTGGCTTCATAATTTGCATTCTTATATAACCTCACTGGAGAACAAACCTTGATTGAGTAGCAAGACCAAAGAATGGCAAAATACCAGGGATTTTCTAACACTCATGTTTTCCTATAAATTAATTTTCCTTTACGTTTATAACAAAAATATTTGTCATTACTATGTGTATGAATGTGATCTATGACAAACTGTCAGCCTGATGTCACCATGCTGTGTACTTTATGTAGTCATTTACACCTGTGCAAAGTGCGAGTGTAATTCTGATGTGGTAGGTTTCATAGTAGCAGCCGTGTTAGTCTGTATCCGCAAAAAGAACAGGAGTACTTGTGGCACCTTAGAGACTAACAAATTTATTTGAGCATAAGCTTTCGTGGGCTACAGCCTACTTCATCGGATGAAGTACTACTGATTTGGTAGTGCTCTACATCCATTTTGCACTCACTTTGCACAGGTGTAAATGACCACACAAGGTTCAAAGGGCCAATGTATTTCAAATATTTTAATTCTATTGTAATTATGTTGTTAAAATATGGTTCTAATTTCACCTGGGTGCAACTCCATGACATTCAATGGAGTTATGCCAGGCACAACTTTGGCCCTTTGTGTATAATATTTGTGTAACAGAGGCCAGTGGACTGCAGTGGCTAGTCACAGTGTGGGTCAAGGACACACTCTGACTACTTAGATTGAGAAAAAACAATCACCTTTCTAATCTAAAATGTTATCCTTAAGCAAGATTGGTGCTGCCCATAAATTAGCACGGACAATGGTGTCATGACCTTAGAGGCGTGAAATGTATCATGCTGTACACCCCAGAACTCCATAGAATTAACAGATGTCATCAGTAAAGTGCCAGCTCTTCTTGTCTTAATCACTAGAGTAGCTCCATTAGACTAACTTTATCCTCAGTGTGGCTCCATTGATTTCACAAGGGATGGTATGGCCCTAGGATGTCAGTGACATTCGTTACATGAATAACGTGGCCACAATTTAGCCCCAAGGGAAAACATTTCCTAGAACTCTGACCAGCAATTCTATCACACCCGTTTGGTGAAGTGGTGATCTACTGAGGATCTTTTTCTTGAACAATAACATTTTTTCAGAATCAAGCTAACTGGAAAACAGCTTCAGAAGCAGCTCCACAGCCACACACTGAATTTGCTATTGGGGAGCTGATTGAGCTAGATTTTTGGATGCTATTGTATGAGAGTACTATCCAGAGTCAAATATTTAAGTTTTGTAAAAGTCAAGTAGTCAGAAACTGTCCTTGGAATACCAACCTGCACAAGTTGGCAGCTTTACATATAGGGGGGAATGATTTGTCCCAATGTCTAATTTACACCACCATTGACATGATTGCAGAATTTGGACCCTAATGTTGTGAGAGATTTCCTACAATATTTCCTTTTCTAAGATCTTCCTATAGAGATAGTAACATAATCTTGTCTGCATAAACTTACACTGACTTTATGCATTTCATCTTGACATTTTACTATCTTCTACATAGACTTACACTGATTTAAATCAAGTATAATATGGGAGAAACGTATATTTTTGATTTAAAAAAAAATCTGCAATACATGGGCAGAATATTATGCTACATTATAGGTTTTTCTACAGCTTACAGTAGTACAATATTTATTTAGTTTCTGAAAAAATGGACATAAAAGAAAAATATATGGAAAGAAACATTTTATCAAGCCAGTAACAAGAGAGCCCAGGTAGCTAAATGGACAGAGAAGACATTTAGGAATATCAATAGTGTGATGTAAATATACCACACAATGGGAGATAGAATTTCAGGCCCCTTGTCCCTGAGATTTGCAAAGGAGAAAATTAATCCATTAGGCAGTAAAATAGAATTGTACTTTTCAAGAATAGCAAAACACATAGTTGAAATGACATAAGTAGCAGACAGTTTGAGTAAAGGATTTGCTCACAACATAAATGAGACATCCTGTAGGGTTTCATGAAAAGGTGTGATGATAGCAGGAGTATGTGAAGTATCTGGCAACCAATACATCTTAGTAGACCAAATTAATCTCCTGAATAACTCTAGTGACTTGAGTGGTGTAACCCCAGGGATGGGCTTGGCCCAATGTGTTATTTCTCTGAGTGTTTAATCACCTTTTTTATTGTTCTTGGCTGTCATGAGGTTTAACTGTCCTTGTAGAGATCAGTAAAATGTCCTAACTTGCTCAACAAGCTGGGAAGAGAATCAGACAAATTTTAAGGGGATCCTCATTCAACCACATTGTTGCTCTTCCAGCAATCAGCCAGCCAATATTACTACACAAGTGAGGAAGTATCTTACCCCTCAGAACCTATTGATTCATAACCTGAGAAACAAAGTGCAACTTTCATTTAATCATGACATTTACTGTTATAATCATAACAAGTGCATTGAATTTGTAGAGAAAGGGGAACTTTTTTCATGAAAATTCATAATTCTGACGAACAATGGAATTTTGATCAGCACCATTCAGGAAACTATAGCTCCATGGCCAACAACTCATTGATTTCAATGGATGCTGAGCACTTTTGAAAGTTCTGGTACCAAATATGGGTGATGAGCAAATCTGAAAATCTGGCTCTTCATTCCCTAATGGTGCAATCTCTAAATCAGCACAGGAGTGGCAGATGATATGCTACTCAATGGAGTACGATCTGTGTATCTAATAAGCACCTCAGTACCCTCCTTTTATGAAAAAATGTGATAGTTTATTGTACAACTCTACTGTTCAAAAGCCAGCTGCACAGGATAATGCCCCATGAGGCACAAGTACTAAAAGGCACCATTTTGCTTCAGTATACTGTGGTTCTCACTCCCAATATCAAGTATGTGGAGTTCATGTAGATAATTGTAATTTACTTCAACCTGTTAATAAGCTGTTTTCTTTTCATCATTGGAGAATCCTTGAACTGATGGTGGATGCTAGTTCCACTGCATCAATTCTGCCTAGATCTACATACCTGTAATGTAATGTGTTCAGAGTACACAGATTACAGGACCTAAAATAGATGGAATGACTTAGAGAATGTAGTCTCTGTTCTTGGTTACTTGGTTGTATGACACTGGTGTGCCTTTAGGTTCTTTATTGTGGAAAACTGGCACAACAGTAAAATGGACTATTTTACTCCCTGAAGCTTATACACAGTTGACTGTGTTTCTTCTACCCTGCACCTTTTAAATTATTTTTTAACAGAAGTACAATATTTTAAGTAGGGCAGACAGAAAAGAGATGGCAGGTTATATAATAAATGGGTACAGCGTTATCAGACTTTCCAGGATGGCATCAATTGGCATCAGTAAAGCTATAAAATAACTTAAGATATAAAATGGAAATACTATGATTATTACTCAGAGATGACACCAACTTCCCTCATGGAGCTGTTCACAAAAGGGAGGTATAATGTGTGACAGATGTGAAACCTGGGAGGTGTAAGGAGTTCAAATGACTATATTGAAATGTGCCAGACAGGCATGGTCTTTTGGGACAATGAGTGTTACATGGGTTTCCTGGGGAATCCTTGGGGCGTGCTTCATGCAAATTATACCACTCCAGTTATGCAAAATCCCAGCCTTTTGAACCTATGCCCTTAGCAGAGGGTAAGTGACTAGTGATTACCTGGTTTTGGAGAATGGAGCTCAAAGGCCCCAGGTGTATAAAGAAACAGCTGAATTGTCCAGCTGTGGTCTGGTTCCTGATCTAAAAACTGATGTGAACTTGTAACCAAGGGGGCAAAATGAGTTGTGGGGTTTGAAAGACTGACCCCCAACAGAGTGCTGTGTTAAATTTGGGGGTGACTTCTGGTAAGCTTTTAGCATGTGTGTAAGTTCTTTTATTGTTCTTTATATGTTTTGTCTGTAATGCTTTTGCCCTAAGAATAATTGCAGTTTGCTTTGTGAAGGCTGAATGGTAAGTGGCCCCTGGAGAAAGAGTTAACCACAGGTGCTGGATCCGAGAGAGACCTCCTGGGAAATCACAGCGAGGTGCAGAAGGATTGCAAGCCTAAACTCCCAGCCTGAAGGGAGAGAGATGTAGGTATCTGCCCCATGAGAGGTGACAGCTGGGAAGCCTAAAACCTTGAGTGGGTGCCCTCAAGGAAGACCAGGAGGGGAGTCAAAGGTGCAGTTAACCCTGATACGGTGATGTAATGTTAGGGGAGTGGCAGAGTACAGTAAGAAACTGGAAAGAAATATGGTGTTGGGGAAGGAGCATTAGGTTAGGAGTCAAGTGTTCTAATCTGCCACTGTATGGACTTGGGTAAATCACTTCATCTTTTTCCCCATTTGTAAAATGAGGATTGCAATACCTCCCTACCTAACACAAAGGGGGAAATGCGATAATCAATTAGTCAGTATCTATACTGTGCTTTGAGCACATAAATGGCTATTAAAATGCAAAGTATTATTATTGTAACCATAATGAATGTAACCCAGAGAAATAGAGGAAAACTTCTCAGTCTAGAAGCAGAGCAACCATCCTTTACAACTGTTTTTTCCTGAGAAAGAAGAAGTTACTGAAAACATGTGAATAATAGGGAAGTCTGGTGTCAGTGATCATGAGCAACTTGAGCTCAGCATAATGAGGGATGAGTCCACAAAACACAGCAGTGTGTATTAGAGTTAAAGAAATTGAGAAATCTAGTGAACATGTGTAAGAGGAAAGGGTTGGTAGATCCTAAAATACATTGTAATGAAAGTTATTTTCATTCACTTCCTCTGCTGTAAAAACATCAGATCTTACAGACTAAACAAGGGTAAGTACCTGGCTGAAAGATGTCCATGGGATACCAAAGTACTGCAGGAATGGTGGTCTTAATTGAGTAGGTGGCTCACTCATTTATGTTTGATACAATCCTAAATGAAAGTCCAGAATGCTGTCAGGGATGGTGTGCAGCTTGGGATGAGATGGAAAACTGAGGATCATTTTGAAATCTCCTGGCTCTGTCACAAGAGAATATGAAGGGTGTTAATTAACAGCTGTTTGTGAATTTACAGCAGAGAAAGTGTGTGGTTTTGGTTCACATGAGTTTCCAGCACATTGTTCTGGCTTTGTACAAACCCAAACTCAGACAAAATTTGTAAATTGCAATACTTTTGCTAAGAGTCAAGAAGTTTTGCTTGTTATATAACTCAATCCTAGAGATAAAACTTACTGATTTCAGGCAATACTCACATTTAATGTCTAGGCCAGTAGTGGGCTGAGACCTCTGCTTGTTGTATGACAACCTATTCACTTTACTGTTCCTGTCCTCCCCACAAATCCCCTTTGTCTTATCCACCTGCTGGCTTTTCATGACCTAGATGGTGAGCTCTTTGGGCAGGGACTATCCTCTTTATGGTGTGTCTATATGGTGCCCAGCATAAGAGAACCCCAAACCTTGATTGATGCTCCTAGGTGGTACTGCAATGCAAATAATAAATAAATAAATAAATAAAATCCATCCTTCTTCCTGTGTCTGGCACCCAGGGATGGCTGCAGCAGTAGGTGAAACCCACAGATATAGCACATATTAGCTACAATCCCTCGCTGGTTTTGTTGATGGGCTTGCTCAGAAGGGACCATTGTGGTCCTGGTCTGACATCCTGTATAACACAGGCCCTAGAACTTGCCCTCAAAATTCCAAAGTTGTCTTTTATAAAAACATCCAAGCTTGATTTTTAAATTGCCAGCAATGGAGAATCCACCACAACATTGAGTAAGTTATTTCAATGGTTAATTACTCTCACTGTATTTGTCTTACTTCAACTTCCAGCCATTGGACTGTGTTATACCTTTCTCTGCTATACTGAAGATCCCACTGTCAAATATTTGTTCCCCACATAGATACTTATAGGCTATAATCAAGTCACCCCATAACCTTCTCTTTGTTGAGCTAAATAGAATCATAGAGTCATAGAATATTAGGGTTGGAAGAGACTTGAGGAGGTCATCTAGTCCAACCCCCTGCTCAAAGCAGGACCAACACCAACTAAATCATCCCAGCTAAGGCTTTGTCAAGCCGGGCCTTAACAACCTCTAAGGACGGAGATTCCACCACCTCCCTAGGTAACCCATTCCAGTGCTTCACCATCCTCCTAGTGAAATAGTGTTTCCTAATATCCAACCTAGACCTCCCCCACTGCAACTTGAGACCATTGCTTCTTGTTCTGTCTTCTGCCACCACTGAGAACAGCCTAGCTCCACCCTTTTTGGAACCCCCCTTCAGGTAGTTGAAGGCTGCTATCAAATCCCCCCTCACTCTTCTCTTCTGCAGACTAAACAAGCCCAGTTCCCTCAGCCTCTCCTCATAAGTCATGTGCCCCAGCCCCCTAATCATTTTCGTTGCCCTCCGCTGGACTCTCTCCAATTTGTCCACATCCCTTCTGTAGTGGGGGAACCAAAACTGGACAAAGTACTCCAGGTGTGGCCTCACCAGTGCCGAATAGAGGGGAATAATCACCTCCCTCGATCTGCTGGCAATACTCCTACTAATAGAGCCCAATATGCTGTTGGCCTTCTTGGCAACAAGGTCACACTGCTGACTCATATCCAGCTTCTCATCCACTGTAATCCCCAGGTCCTTTTCTGCAAACTGCTGCTTAGCCAGTCGGTCCCCAGCCTGTAGCAGTGCATGGGATTCTTCCTTCCTAAGTGCAGTACTCTGCACTTGTCCTTGTTGAACGTCATCAGATTTCTCTTGGCCCAATCCTCCAATTTGTCTAGGTCACTCTGGACCCTATCCCTACCCTCCAGCGTATCTACCTCTCCCCGCAATTTAGTGTAATCTGCGAACTTGCTGAGGGTGCAATTAATCCCATCATCCAGATCATTAATAAAGATGTTGAACAAAACCGGCCCCAGGACCAACTCCTGGAGCACTCCACTTGGTACCGGCTGCCAACTAGACATTGAGCCATTGATCACGACCCGTTGAGCCTGACAATGTATCCAGCTTTCTATCCACCTTATAGTCCATTCATCCAATCCATACTTCTTTAACTTGCTGGGAAGAATACTGTTTGAGACCATATCAAAAGCTTTGCTAAAGTCAGGATATATCACATCCACCGCTTTCCCCATAGCCACAGAGCCAGTTATCTCATCATAGAAGGCAATCAGGTTAGTCAGGCATGAATTGCCCTTGGTGAATCCATGTTGACTGTTCCTGATCACCTTCCTCTCCTTCAAGTGCTTCAAAATGGATTCCTTGAGGACCTGCTCCATGATTTTGCTGGGGACTGAAGTGAGGCTGACCAGTCTGTAGTTCCCTGGGTTCTCTTTCTTCCCTTTTTAAAATATGGGCACTATATTTGCCTTTTTCCAATCATCCAGGACCTCCCCCGATTGCCACAAATTTTCAAAGATAATGGCCAATGGCTCTGCAATCACATCAGCCAACTCCCTCAGCACCCTTGGATGCATTAGATCTGGACCCATGGACTTGTGCATGTCCAGCTTTTCTAAATAGTCCTTAACCTGTTCTTTGACCACTGAGGGCTGCTCACCTCCTCCCCATACTGTGTTGCCCAGTGCAACAGTCTGGGAGCTGACCTTGTCTGTGAAGACCGAGGCAAAAAAAGCATTGAGTACTTCAGCTTTTTCCACATCATCTGTCACTATGTTGCCTCCCCCATTCAGTAAGGGTCCCACACTTTCCCTGACCTTCTTCTTGTTGCTAACATACCTGTAGAAACCCTTCTTGTTACCCTTCATATCCCTTGCTAGCTGCAACTTGAATCATGCCTTGGCCTTCCTGATTACACCCCTGCGTGCTCGAGCAATATCTGTCCAAGTTTCCACTTCTTGTAAGCTTCCTTTTTGAGTTTAAGCTCACCGAAGATTTCACTGTTAAGCTAAGCTGGTCGCCTGCCATATTTGCTGTTCTTTCTGCACTTCGGGATGTTTTGTTCCTGCGCCCTCAATAAGGCTTCTTTAAAATACAGCCAGCTCTCCTGGACTCCTTTCCCCCACATATTAGCCTCCCAGGGGATCCTGCCCATAGATGGAGCTACTTGAGTCTGTCATTATAAGGCAGGTTTTCTAATCATTGAATCATTCTTGTGGCTCTTCTCTGAACACTTTTCAATTTATTAACATCCTTCTTGAATTGTGGGCACCAAAACTGGATGCAGTATTCCAGCAGTGGTCACACCAGTGCCAAATACGGAGGTAAAATAACCTCTCTTCTCCTACTCCAGATTCCCCTGAATTTTTTTGTGAGGACAAAGCTGCTAAATCTTTATCTAATACTGGGCTTATTTCAAAGGAATGTATTAGCCACAGATGGGAGAGCCATGGGGATAAATATTCTGCCTAAGAGCATGGGCTGAGCTATGAGTTGGAATTGAGAACAGCCCTGTCACACTCGGGTCCCTAGAGAGCACTCACGAAGGGTCACTCCAAGCATAGGGGGCAACATGGCAGAACACACAGAGACAGTTGTGGGAGAAGTGGATAAACAGGTCACCCAGGCTGGCACCATGGGTAGGGCAATGGGGTGACACACTAAGAGAAAAGGGTGGATAAGTTGGGAATGGCAGAACTTGATGCAGTTAGGAAAGGAGGGATTCAAAGAGGGGGTGAGAATGACAGACAAGGGAGATGGACTTAGCAGCAGCATTTTGCGTGGGCTGAGACCTGGGTTTTGTGGGGCTCAGGGAGCAGGAGGTTGCAGCGATCAGGATGAGAGATGAGTTTTAGCTGTATGTAAAAGGCACAATTTTTTCCCCAGTTCAGTTGTTGGGTTTAATAAACAAAGACCCTTGTAAGAGCTTCATGGTTTAAGATCCGTAAGGCTGTGTAGGGCTCAAACACTGACAACTTGTGTGAACCCAGCCTATCAGTAGATGTTCATTCTGTGGGAAGATGGTAAGTGACTGCTGCTTATTTACTATTGCACATAATTTGTTAAATCCACCCTAGATATAAGGGAGGTGAAAATAGCTCTCTCTAGAAATATAAAGGGGGTCCCGTGGCTGGGGCTAACCACTCCTAAGGCGAGGAACACAGGAGACATGAGCTGGAGTTAGTGGTTGATTGTGTGATAACTTATTGTTAAGACAAACCCCAGGAAGGGGGCGAGTGAGTTTGGACCCTAAGCAACATGTAGGAACTACGTTTTGGAGCAGGCAAGGATGCTAGGATGCTACCTGCACACACTATAGCCTGATGGATTTGTATAAATAAGCATCATTCTATATCAGCAATGGAAAAGACATGTTGTCTTCCTATGTTGATCAGGAAATATACCTGGGTCAAATACTAGGAAGGCAGTTTATGTGAACCATGATGCCCTCACTGGGTACTTTAATATGAATCTGCTCTATTGTACATTAACAAAATGGGGCTTATCAATCTCTTTGCTATAAAGTTGGAATGATTTTCATTGTAGCTTCATTCAAAGTGATGAGTTTGTTTCCCTGTTAGTATAATTGAGCTATTCTGTCTTATTCTCCTCTATGGGTGTGAAAACCACAGGGTTTTCATTTCAGTATCCTGCTTAGGCATGCCTGAAACCCAAAGAAGCATGAAAAACAGTGAGGTCAGTAAATGTTATTCTGAGGTTCCACCTGGTAAATTACTGTTTCTATGTCTCTATTTGGAATAAACACCAAGGACTTAACAGCGCCCCTTGGGCTGTGTAAATGATTAACCTTTGAGATAAGAATTCACTGATGTAAACATTCATAAAGACTTTCCAGTACTGGGGTTGAGAGACCAAACCAAGCAGGACCATTATTTGTTAGCCAAACATATAATGTCAAACACAAGTATTTGTGTATGAGAGCTGTGAACCCTTCTGGAATTTGCGCACACACATTGAAGCAGCATATTATACACATTTAAGTTAGAAACCTATAATTTATCCTTTAATACCCAACAGATCACATTTTTAAAAGCAATTGCAATCATGTGCTAGGTTTGTGGTTAAGCGTTTCACATTACCATGGGGAAGGCAGTTACAGTCATGAGCCAGGTTTTTCATTAAGTGTCCCCATACGGGAAAGGCCCCTTGTATAATTGTGTGGAACACTTAACCGAAAGCCTAGCTCATGGTTTTAACTTCTCTTTCTTATTTATTCTACCCAAGTTTAAATACCATCCCCATAGTCATAGTGTCTCAGCAGTGTTTCTGAGTGACGTATCTGTGCTGCAAGCTATCAAAGGTAAAGAGCAGAAGTACTGGAACACTAAGTGCCTGATTTTCAGACATGTGGCACATATGCATGTGAGAGATTTTATTCTGTGCACAAATTTCATTTCTCCAAATATGTTTTGCATGTATAAATTCCACCATCTTTCAGCTGAACCCACAGGTGCTCGTGCACCAAGACAGCTGCACAAATACATGCATGCACTAAGTTGCATGCACACAAATGGGGGCTGTTTCAAACACTGCAAGCTGATAGCATCCTTTTGGCACTTATGAGACCACTGTCTTTGAGTATTAACATCCAAACCAAGCATTCATCTTGATGGAAAACACAATCTTTCTTTCTTCGTAGCTAAATGCATGTACTTGAGAGCCACCAAAAATGTACATGAAAGCTATGAGAGAAAAAGAACAATAATGTAGTTTCACTCACCCATAATTTTCTTAGAATATTTGCAAGGCTAAGAAGTTTCTGACTGAGGCAAAGGGAATAAGAAGTGTATTGGGTCTTGGTCAGTGGAGCTGTGTATGGTGTAGTAGGAAGAGAGCCTGAGACATAAGCCCTTGTATGAGGCAGGACCTGCTCACAGAATTTGGCAAGAACAGGGCTAATATTGCAAAAATACACATTCCTAAGAAGTGCTAGGCACAGAGTACTCACGCAAATACATCCCAATATCAAGTGGTACGAAAACATCCCAATATCAAGGACAGTACAAAAACATTCCCCAGGGATAACAGGAACACACTGACCCCTCTTAAAAAATAAGGTCAGAATGACAGTACGTAATAAAAATGTTTTAATCAAACCAACATGTACAAAATAATGGGTAATAACTAGCAACATCAGGGGGCAGTAACTAACTATGTCAAAGGGGCAGTAGTACTAACTTGTTTGTATCAGGGTATAAAGATGTATCTCAAAGGGAGTATCTTTGGCTGGCCTTAGGGAGAAACGAAAAGTCCCGCTGTTCACTGAGCTGTAGAGATGTACAATCCTCTAATGCAGTGGTTCCCAAACTTGTTCCACCACTTGTGCAGGGAAAGCCCCTGGCGGGCCTGGCTGGTTTGTTTACCTGCCGCGTCCGCAGGTTCGGCCGATTTGCGGCTCCCAATGGCCACGATTCACTGCTCCAGGCCAATGGGAGCTGCTGGAAGCGGCGGCCAGCACATTCCTCGGCCCGCGCCACTTCCAGCAGCTCCCATTGGCCTGGAGCAACGAACCGCGACCACTGGGAGCCGCGATTGGCCGAACCTGCGGACGCGGCAGGTAAACAAACCAGCCAGGCCCGCCAGGGGCTTTCCCTGCACAAGCGGCAGAACAAGTTTGGAACCACTGCTCTAACGGATCTTGTGGTCATTGGGGGGTTCGCTCAAGATCTGCCGTGCCAGCTGTCTGCACAGGGCTGGGGCGCCACGCAAAGGGAACACACACAAGCAGCCAAACATCTATCAACATCTAACCACACTTGGCAGATTTACTGGACCACAAACCTATAGGAAGGCAGCATAAAGCAGTGGGATATGTCAGTTATTTCTACCTATGCTGTGTAGTAATTGTTATAGCTTATCTGTGTGGCTTCCCTAGGCCCTATTTGCAGGTTAGGTGAAGGATTTTGACCCACAACCACTGTATCAGACCATGATACAGTAATAATACTAATTTACAAAACCAACCCATGTATGAATACTTGCTATATGGAGTCATTTAAATTATCCTGCAAAGTAGAATTTTATATTTGAACAAATAGTACATTTAAACATTTTCTTCTGGCTCAGCATCATATTTGCCACTCACCTTCCCATTCAAAGGCTGCATTTAGACGATTAATTGCTAAGAAACCATCTTTTTAGGGTACCCGGGTTCCATCATGTTTGGAACGTCGTCAAAACTGAGAGACAATACTTATTTCCAACTGTTTTTTTTTAAGAACTAAACCCACTCCTTTTGGAAACTGCACATTCTAACGAGCAGCAAATAACAATATCCATTACTACAATCTATTTGCAGATAGACAAAGGAATCTCAACTTCAGGGGCATGCACGTAAATCAAACATAGATCTTGCTCTAAATACCCTTGAACTACAGAGAAGTATGGATTCTGCAGCTCAAACTCATCTCTAGCCCATGCAGAAAACCAATGTCAGGAACAGATTTATCTTCTTCCTCCGCATTTCCTTTGCTACGTTTACTTGGAATTATTTATTGGTAAGCTTTCAGTTTCTGGGGGGTGGGACAACAGCTACTATAAGATGAAAGATATGCTATTTAGTTAGTGTTCTTGATTCTTATACTGGAGGAAACAATCCTGCAGTAGTAAAAGATTGATTTTACTACTAGTCAAGTCCACTGCATGCAGAACTCCTTCTGGCTTTAGTGGGAGATCTGTGTGTGTGCAGGGGGTTTGCAGAATCAGACCCAAAAGCTGTGGAAAAAGTCTTTGAAACAAGGCCTGAAACTAGGTTACAAACAAAACACAACCCAGGTTTACATAAGGTTCCCCTAGATTCACACACCTGTGATGTGTTTTGAGAAATCTTTGGCCAAATTCTTGATTTTTGTTTCTTCCAGATCCTGGGTTCATTTTCAGACTTTCAGTCCCCTGGGTTTGACATGGCTCCTATCACTGCCTTTATCAAACTACCCCCTCCCAACACCATACACTATTACACCAAACATTCACAACCAATAGTTTGTAAAGGAGGGAATTTGGAAAAGAGGTGTGCAGCAAGAAAGCCAGGTGTGAGGAGCAAATTAAGGTTGTAGTGCATGGTAGTTGTGGTAATGAGAAGGTGTGTGTAGGAGAAAAAGGTATGTAGTGTTAGGTAGCTTAGCGTTTCAGTGTCTTGCTTTGTGGGTTTGTGTCAGGCACATTACTTATGTTTAGCAACACTAATTGCTTCGTAGCAAAGTTTTTTGAATATTATTATTAGTTTCGATCCTGCAGTTGCTCCATGCATGGAGCTCCTGTTGTAATTGATGGGAGTGGGGAGTGCTGATTTGGTCAACTGTTTCAGTAAAACTATAATTTTACTATAAGAGAAAATACAGAAACCAGTGAGATTAACACCTCCAGTATTCATCGCCAACAAAGAACAAGGTCTTTTTGTTTCTCTTTATGAATACTGCAGTATCAACGTGAGACATAGTGGGAAGAAATCCTAGATCATATATAGAGTGTACTGTCAGTTCCACGGTCAAAGTATTTATTATCCAGCATTTAGTACACCTCTACCCCGATATAACGCGACCCGATATAACATGAATTCGGATATAACGTGGTAAAGCAGCGCTCCGGGGGGGCGGGGCTGCACACTCCGACGGATCAAAACAAGTTCGATATAACACGGTTTCACCTATAATGCGGTAAGATTTTTTGGCTCCTGAGGACAGCGTTATATTGGGGTAGAGGTGTATCTGAAAACCAAGTCATAATAAAAATAGTTATTGGAGAGACCACTTTTGTAACCTGGGTATTACAAGGTGACTAGCATTTTTGTGGTGTTTCCTCTTATCTGTCAGATTTTCAAAAGTGTTCAATATTGGTCAAATTCTTCTCCCATCTATGTCAATGAGAATTTTACCATCAACTTCAATGGGAACAAAGTTAGGCCAATACTAAGTGCTTGTGAAAATCCTTTCAATATCACTCGACTTTGTGTAACTCAGCTTTGAAACCCTGACATGTCAGATGACTAAGAAATAGCCCATAGAAAAATAAAGCAAACATGTTAGTTGGTTTGAGTGTTATTTTTGCATTTGTAGTTCAAACCCATTTTTTTAATACTTTGTAATTAGGAGAAGAAAAAATCCTCCTGAATTTTGTGAAAATCTGATCGTTGGTTGTATGTACATACGTCTGGAAAGCACGAGTGTGTGTGTGTGTGTGTGTGTGTGTGTGTGTGTGTGTGTGTGTGTGTGTGTGTGTGTGTGTGTGTGTGTGTGTGTGAAATTTCTGGCTGAATTCTAAATTCTTGAGAATGTAGTGAAAGAAACACTTAAGTATCAGTTGGTGGAACACTATATATGCATCTCTAGTTATGGGTAGGTTGGGGTATGATATTTACCTGTGAAAAGATAAACTTTTCTTCTTCCTGGAATTTCATAAGCACATCAGTTTTTGTCTGAATCTTTGGGAAATAACTTGGAAGGAGTCCTTCCATATTATCAGTCACCCAATGCTTACTGAGTCACATGTACCTAAAAAGAAAAGATGTTTTTTTTAAAAAAAGACACCTTTTACATTTCTTATACTTTACCATGCTTGATAAAAGTTGGGCAGTGTATTCTGAAGTGCTGGTGAAAATGTGACATTTTCTATTCTTTCTGTCTTCCCTAAATAAAATCACAGTGTTTTTCCTTGAGGACCATCAGTCTTCAATGAGTGTAGCAATGCATTTAAAAATTATACCTTTTCTGTAGCTTTGCATCTTGGCTCATTGAGGTTCAGGGATTCATGTTTCAAAGGAAAACATTCACCATTTCCCCCCCAAATTTCAGAATGAACTAGGCCTGCAGACTGTTAGAAATTATTAGCAAATTGTAAAATATAAAACTTATTTCTTGGTAGCTGCTGTTTTCAGGCAACCAGGAAGGAAATAAATGCATTTCCTATTGATTTCTGTGCAAACTGAGTTTTACTTCGCTTCCTAATTTCTCCTGCTTCCTGCCTGTTAATAGGAAGAAAGGTAGCTTTCAGGGGAAAAGCTCAGAGACCTCCACAGCTGTCTATAGAAATGTTGAGATTTCAAGAGGCATTTCTCAAATACTGTTTCTTCCAGTTTTATTTTATTATTATTATTTGTATATTTCTCTACCTCTAGAACATTTAGCAGGAAAGCACAGGATTTTTCCTTTAATTTTTTTTCAAGTACAATTAGATATATGAAGAACTGTTCTATTGTGATAGTTACATCAAGCCTGTACTCATTAAGGCTGTGATTCAGCAAAGTTACACATCTAAGTGTTTTGCTGGATTGGGGCCCAAGATCCTGATTCAGCAAAGCATATAAGCATGTGCTAAAGTATTGTGGAAGCCAATGAGACTTAAATCTTTTGTTGAATAGGAATAGGACTATTCACATACTTAAATGCTTTGTGAAATTGGGGCCTACTTTGTTCAAATAAGCTTTTAAAAAGTGCTGAGTATTAAAGAGAACCTCATAAAAATATGTCCTTTAATCAAGGTGTAACCATGCCTCCGTGGGTCACAACTGAGAATACCAAATTCAGGACAAACTGCTGAGAAATAGGGCAGAAAAACTGTTGGTTATTCTTTCATTAGCTATACCAAACCAGCAACAAAAGTAAACTTCTGTTTCACCATGCTGGCTAACAAGAAGTTAGAAAAGCAGTTTCCTTAGGTATTCCAGTTCTTGTATGACCACCAAAAACACTAGACTTTAAGATGAGCAGTTCTTTAAAACCAATTAAATCAAATAAAAGGTTCTTCTGATCCCAAAGGACCAGCCACATACCCAGGTCAATATACAACTCAGATTTTACCCAATAATCACGCTGTTGCCAATCCTCTAGTATCTAAAATCTAAAGGTTAATAGAAAGAAAGAAAGAAAGAGAGTTAAAATTGGTTAAAGGAATCAAATACATGCAACAATTGCAAAGTTCTTGGTTCAGGCTTGTAGCAGAGATGGAATAAACTTCTGGCATGTTAAATCTCTGGTTGCTTCCAAACCATTGGAAGGTCCTCAGTCCTTTGGTTAGAATGCTCCCATTAGTGTAAGTTCATAGTCCAGAGGTTTGAGCAGGAAAGAGGCAAAAGGGAAATGTTTCCAGGGCCTTTTAATAGCTTCTGCCATGTGGAGGGAAATCCATTGTTTCAAACAGCCTTCAGCACAGCTAGTGGAAAATTACAGGTAGCAAGATGGTGTTTGGAGTCACATGAGCAAGTCACATGTCCATACATGACTTCACTTAGTTACAGCAGGAAAGTCCATTAGGTGTCTGATAGGCATCTTCCATTGTGAGTTAAGTGTTCATTAATGGGCCACTTAACTTGAATAGTCCATTCAAGATGTGCAGGCTAAATACCTTGTAGGCGTTACCACAAGAGCAAACAAATTTGAAATACAGGTATAGAGCCAGGACTCATAACTTCAAATACAAAAATGGTACATGCATATGTAACACCGACAGACCCCAGTCATCGTTGGGCAGGATCGAACCAGTGACCTCTGGAGCTTAGTGTATGAGCCTCTACTGCATGAGCTAAAAGCCACCTGGCTGTTAGCTCAGGTGGTAGAGCAGATTCATTAATTTCTCTCTGTAAGTGGTCTTGATGCCACTAGATGGGCCAGAACACCACACCCAGAAGGTGTGTGGGTTACATATGCAAATAGCATAATCATATTCAGCAAACCATAAACTTTTGTACAAGATTTGTTGCAATTATATAACAGTGGTAGCAACAATGATCTACCTATATTTTATCAGATAACATCACACAAGGTCAATCAGCTCAATACTTGACACTGGTAAAAGGAGATGGAGCCTGTCAGCTTGGGAATCAATTAGATAAGAGAAAGAGTGATTTTCTAGAGTCTGTGAGTCTATGAAATGACTAATGGAACAGTCAGGAAGGAATGTGCTCTGCAAACATTTAGGTAGAAGTGTGACTGCCTCTACTGTGATAAACTAGTCAATAAAGTACTGTATATAATGAGAGTGGATGTTTACCCATCCTAGCAGAGCATTTCCAATACTAGTCATTGCATCGAAAGTTAGGAAATCACCACATTTCTGTGGAATGGTGATCCTAACTGGTTTTTCATTTTGAAGACCTTCAAACAAAAGCACATATATTTTTCTGTGTATTATTTACATTAGGTATATGAAACTAAACACACTGTACAAATAAATAAAAACAACGAGGAGTCTGGTTGCACCTTAAAGACTAACAGATTTGTTAGATTTGTTAGTCTTTAAGGTGCCACAGGACTCCTCATTGTTTTTGTGGATACAGACTAACACAGCTACCCCTCTGATACTTGTACAAATAAATGAATCTATTATCATGCAGAAACAAAGTTTTTGACTACCACGTCTTTATAACCTCTGCCTTGGAATTTATTTCCCCACTCTCTAAAGCTCTATTTTCCTGTGAAATATATACATGCACAGCCCAAAGCAGTCACATACAGGAAAACACTGTTGCAATATAGAAACTCTATTTGTCACTTGTCTAAAATGGCTATTCATGAACTCTGATTGTAGTTTCTAGGAGAGAGTCCCTTTATATGAAGAGCAAAGAGTGTTCAAGCCTAAAGCAAAGATCAAGGAAATGGGGGGAAAGGAGGTTGCCATTCAAATATACAGTCTCCTCCCACCCCATTCCCACTTTTGTTTTGAAAAGTCAGGCAGATGAATGCTAACCATGTAATCAGCATTTATGCAGTTTGAGATTAATTGAGATTAATGGGAGAAGTTGCAGCTGCAGCAGTCAATAGCAGAACAAGTATCAGGGGGTAGCCGTGTTAGTCTGTATCTACAAAAACAACGAGGAGTCTGGTGGCACCTTAAAGACCAACAGATTTATTTGGGCATAAGCTTTCGTGGGTAAAAACCTCACTTCATCTGAAGAAGTGAGGTTTTTACCCACAATAGCAAAACAATGTCACAAGTTCAAGCAGCATGTCCAACTGAAGCCTGCATTAAGTGTCATCATTATCAGTTTTGCCATAGCAGAGCTATAAGGAACTTTGGTAAGGGGTGATTGAAGCCCAACAAAATATGAACTGTATTGTACCTGTGGTTGTAGTAATGAAAGAGCATCTCCTAACTAGCTTCTAAAAGTAGTAACCCCTGCCTCTCCCCACACAGTATTTTGTGCTTAAAATATTACATTATGCAAAGCACTATCTATTAGTCTGAACAAAATTCCTAGAGAATGCATGTTTTGCAGCATTAAGCATACTTTATACTCTTCATGTAAATAAGGACAAATGAATTTAAAGGATACTAAAATAATCTAATTACAAGTAATTCAGTTATACATGTATTGCACCTTCCCTCAATCAAATAGATGTTTAGCAACAGATTCTCCACTAATGTTTCACCAGTTTGATGCCAGTGTGAATATGGTTACCTTCTTGTAAAACTGGTGTAATGGAGTGGAGTATCAGGCCCTTATTGTTCAAACAGTAACCATTTCAGCACTGACCGCACAAACACTGGATTGCTCTCAAATTGGCATGTGAAATTTGGAATCCTTTGGGTTAAAAAAAAATGTATAGTTTGGGTGCATAAGTACATTTGAGTCTTTGGAATGTGCTAGTCCCAGAGAATGTCTAAGTTCATGATCCACAACACGGAACAAATCGTAGCCTGACAATAAAAGATTGATTAGGTTTAACATCAACATTAAAAATATTGATTTCAGGTTACAGGAGAAGTTCCTGGTTTAACAATAGATGTGTTAGCCATGTCTCCTGTGATATACCACAATAAGTACCACATATGGATGCATGTGATTCATAGATTTTTAAGGCCAGAAGTCTGACCTGCAGAACACAGGTCTTAGAATTTCATCCAGTAATTGCTGCAGCAAATCCATAACTTCTGTGTAAACTAAAACATCTCTTTCAGAAAAATTTCCAGTCTTGATTTAAAGATGGATGGAGAATCCACCTGTCAAGGCTGTATCCCTACTTTGAACTTTAGGGTACAAATGTAGGGGCCTGCATGAAAACTTCTAAGCTTATCTACCAGCTTAGCTCTGGTCCGCTGCCACCATCTTAAGAATTCCCTCCCTGGGAAGCCTTGAGAAACCTTTCACCAACTCCTGGTGAATACAGATCCAAACCCCCTTTTGATCTTAAAACAAGGAGAAATCAATCAGGTTTTTTAAAAAGAAGGCTTTTAATTAAAGCAAAAGGTAAAAATCATCTCTGCAAAATCAGTATGGAAAATAACTTTACAGGGTAATCAAACTTAAAGAGCTTAGAGGAATCCCCTCTGTCTTAGGTTCAAAGTATAGCAAACAAGATAAGCACTTTAGTAAAAGGTACATTTACAAGTTGAGAAAACAAAGTAAATCTAAGACGCCTTGCCTGGCTTTTACTTACAATTTTGAAATAAGAGAGACTTGTTTAGAAAGATGGGGAGAACCTGGATTGATGTCTGGTCCCTCTCAGTCCCAAGAGCGAACAACCCCTTAAACAAAGGACACACACAAAAGCCTTTCCCCCCCCAAGATTTGAAAGTATCTTGTCCCCTTATTGGTCCTTGGGGTCAGGTGTCAGCCAGGTTACCCGAGCTTCTTAACCCTTTACAGGTAAAAGGATTTGGAGTCTCTGGCTAGGAGGGATTCCATAGCACTGTACACAGGAGAGCTGTCACCCTTCCCTTTATAGTTATGACACCACCGCATCTCTAGATAAATTGTTCCAATGATTAATTAACCTCAGTTAAAAATTTGCACCTTATTTCAAGTCTGAATTTGTCTAAGTTAATCTTCCACTCTTTGGATGCTGTTGTACCTCTGTATCTTACTGAGTTTCCTGGGTCACCTATCAGCCTCCTGCAGGTATTTCCTGGAGAAAAGTTAAATTTGGCTCTAAATCAAGTATACTCCGGGAAAACAGGTTTTCAGGAGGGATGTGTGTCAGAGGTGACTACTGCAAAGAAAGTGCATATTCTTACTAAGTAAATGAAGATGGACATGGAAGGAAATAATAAAAATGACTTCTCATTAAAAGCCTGTGGATTGACTATTCTTCAAAAGTCTGGCACATGCCATAATACAAAACCCTGAAGATTCTTTTGACAAACAGAACACACTTTAACTGGAGTTCACGAGTGAATAGAGAAAAAGTGTGTATACTAAGATGAAGATTATTTGCTACAATGCTTTCATGGTTTTAGTTTTCACCATTTATTGTTTGTAGCATAATTATTTTGGGCTTGATCCCAAACCCACTGAAGTAATGAAAAGATTCCAATAGTTTTCAATAGTCTTTGGATTTTTCTGAGGTAATAAGACTAAATAGTCTTTTCATCCTGTCATGCTCCATGCCATACCCATCATGGGCTATGTTTTTAGCTCCTTATGGCCATTCCGGGCTGGCATATATATAACGGTATTTCTGGGAGTGCTTAACAGTGCAGGGAGGATGGCATACAGAGGAACAACAGTATACAAAGGACAACTTTAAGTCACCTCTGGATACTGGCCCCTTATTGGCAGCCTGTGCATTTTGGCCAGACTCAAAGATATGGCCTGCGGTCTGTGGTGGAGCAATTTATGGAAACTTATTTGCATTTACATGCATTATATCAGCTGTGCTTTTGAATCCCATGAAATGTAGCATTCAGCCGCCAAAGTGTTTTTGTTCTAATGTCACCCCTAATAGAATCAGAACAATGCGACTCTACTGCTATTGGAATGTCTCCAGGAAAAATTAATTCAAAGAAAATAGGACACACCAGTTTGGTGGTTTTTAATTGAAAAATTAGATTAGAGCAGAGCACACAATGGCAGCTCCCCACAGGCACAAACCAAGGATGAGACAAAAGACTGGACTGGAAATTCCATGCAAATGAACTCTTTTCAATGTAATTAAACTCCAGTCCTCAATTTTCAATGAGTGTGCAACTGTGTTATACCAAATTGGGCAACAGCCATTTCCCCAATTAGGAGCCAATTGTAAAAGGCACCTGAACTGCTCCTGGGAGCTACAGTGGCCCTTAGACTTTCCCACAATAAATCTTAGCCACATTCTCAAATCGAATTTTCCAGTCCAGATATGCCTAGAGTTACAAAAATACACACAGGCCAGGGAGTCTTAAGTGACCTTTTAATGGAAGTGATCAGCTTACAGAGTCTCATACTTCAACAATAGACTTTGATTTCTTATAAATATCTTCGCACAGAGCTAATGCAAACACTTCAACCCATGAGTTGTTCCCAAACTGTTCACTTTGAGTAGTCTTTATTTGTGGTGTGTGGTTGGCCGGTGTGGTCATGTGGTATTGGGCGACAGAAACTTTTAAACGGTAAAATTGTCAATTTGTGTTAAGAAGTGCATGTGTAAAGGGCTCCACTCACGGCAGCTATGCCTCCTTGTGCCTAGTTCCAGGAATTAGCTTTCGCCTTGTATGGCACCCCTGCTTTTTTGTTGTTTGCACTATGGTCCTGCTCTCTTTTTGCAAAGTGAAGTGCTCCCTCATTGTGACTTGGCCCACTTGCCAGTTCACTGTACAGTCCCCATTTCTGGAGAACCAAAGTCCCACCAGCCAAGCTAGGGACGGCTCTAGCTTTTTTGCCGCCCCAAGCACGGCAGGCAGGCTGCCTTCGGTGGCGCGCCTGCGGGAGGTCCCAGGTCCCGCGGATTTGGCGGCATGCCTGCGGGAGGTCCGCCAGTCCCGCGACTTCAGTGTACCTGCTGCCGAATTGCCGCCGAATCCGCAGGACCGGCGGACCTCCCGCAGGCATGCTGCCGAAGGCTGCCTGACTGCTGCCCACGCAGGGTCCGGCAGGGCGCCCCCAGTGGCTTGCCGCCCCAGGCATGCGCTTGGAGTGTTGGTGCCTGGAGCCGCCACTGAGCCAAGCTATCCAAATTCTGCCTCAGACAGTCTTCCTCTCCACCCCCATGTCCTGTGCCACTTCCAAGTGGCTGGTAGGGGAACCCAGGCCCACCTGCAATTCTGGGTTCCAGCCCAGGGATCCTATGTAATCCAGGTTTGCTCAGGTTCAGTCCCAGTTGCTGGTTCCCTGGGCTCCTTCCTATCTCACCTCTCTATCTCTTAGTCTATCTCTGAGTTTACCACCAGAGCTTCCTCTGCTCCCTGTAGCTTACTTTCCCCTTGGACTTCCTCCTTGACCAACTCCCTTTCCATCTAGAGAGTGACTGCAGGCCCCTTCCCTGAAGCATCCTCCTTTCTTTTTCATGGTGAAGCAGATTTGCTGGATACTCTATAGCTGCCACCAGCTATAATTACTAAATATCTAGCAGTTTATATTATCTCATTCTGCCCTGTGTCTTTTAGGTAATGTAAGAATGCCTTTCTAATACTACCCCATTTCCCTTACATTTTTAATAAATAATGTAATGTAACTTTTGTTACCTTATACTGCTTAAATTCCTCAAAAGCTTTTCCCAATCTGTATCAAAGCCCTGACATACCCATAAAAGGTGATCATGTGTTTCTTCTATCTTGCGCACATAATGCATCTTTGTGTTCATTTATTCAAAAAAGATTTTTGTTTAGACAACAACGGCCAATTAGTACTCTAAATAAAATCAGTTAATTTTCCCTATCGGGGCTCTGAAGTTTGTCAATACCTTCAACTACAGGGCACAGTTCAAAAAAAATTCTTCTTCCTTTTTCATTGATCCAATTTTTTTGCCATCCCTGAATTGTTTTGTTCTAGGCTTTTGAATTCCTGTTAGCTCAAGGGTATTTCTTTGTCAGTCTTTCCAGTTCTCATAGTATTTTTAGCTGCTTTGTTCACCATTTCATTCCTTGTTATCCCGATAGGCACTGAGATCCAGGCTGATGCTACAAGTATCCCTATCGGTACTAACTGTTATTAGAAATATAATTTCATTGTTTAAATCACTTCTACATATGGAGACACCCCTTTTTATTTTCATAAAGCCTGATATTGAGTCCTAAAAAATGATCACCAATGTTGGGCATATATCCCAGATCCAGCTTAAAGTTAACATTATTGCTATTAGTTTGGCTGCCATGACAGCTACAAAATCAGATGTTCTTTTAGATGTACTAATTCCTAATTTTGGTATACAATATGCCATCCCTACTCCTGCTGTTTTTTCATTTTTGAACCCATCTGTATATATTTGACAAAAACAACTCCACTTCTCATCTATATGCTGGTACACTTCATTTTTTATACCTATTGTCTCATTTTTACCCTTAAATTTATAAAACACGTCTAATTCAACATTTGGATGTATGACTTTCCATCCATAACTAATTTCCCTATGACTAAAAGTTTTGACTTTGTTTAGCTTTTCCTTGTCTTTCAACTCTTGCATCCACATTGTAAGTTGAACAGCATGTGGAGTTCTAACATTGTGAGCTATAGCTCACCTAGTGCATTCCCAACAAGTCTCATATATTCGTTTGGTACTTTCATCATTGCAATTCCCAATTAACTTTGGCAGAGAAAGGCAGGTCCACTAGTTTCATTCATAGTGCAACTGGCAGCCTCCTCCTTTTCTCACTTCCTGGCTTTAGAATCCTATTCCAACCCCTCCCCCAGCTGGGCTTCCTCTGCAATCAGGCCTTATCAATGCCTGGCTTCCCTCTCAGTGCAACATATAAAGTTAATTGGACCCTTCTGGCCCACATTAACTGTCTCAGTGGCTTATGTGGGCTGAACACCCCATCACAACATGTTAAAGAGATGAACACAGGAAGCTGCTTGAAGTGTACAACAACTTTATTGAACCTATTACCTTATAGACAATGCTATAAATTCTTACATGACAATAGATGGTGCCCTTATAGAGCACTTTCATAACCCTTTGCATATGAGCAGTTCTGTTCTGCAGATCGACACCCTTGTTTGCATGCAAATACAGGTATTCTTTTGTACAATGAACAGTAATTCTTCAGTCATGGGAGCCAAATGATTTGCATATAAATAGCAACAACTAAGGTGACAAATATGGTTGAATCAAACAGCCACTCAGAACTTAAAAAACAAAAAAGAAGAAGGAGAATTCTGTGGTATTTGACTAGCTGTTTTCATAGAATCATAGAATGTTAGGGTTGGAAGAGACCTCAGGAGGTCATCTAGTCCAACCCCCTGCTCAAAGCAGGACCAACACCAACTAAATCATCCCAGCCAGGGCTTTGTCAAGCCGGGCCTTAAAAACCTCTAAGGATGGAGATTCCACCACCTCCCTAGGTAACCCATTCCGGTGCTTCACCACCCTCCTAGTGAAATAGTGTTTCTTAATATCCAACCTAGACCTCCCGCACTGCAATTTAAGACCATTGCTTCTTGTTCTGCCATCTGCCACCACTGAGAACACCCTAGCTCCATCCTCTTTGGAATCCCCCTTCAAGTAGTTGAAGGCTGCTATCAAATCCCCCCTCACTCTTCTCTTCTGCAGACTAAATAACCCCAGTTCCCTCAGCCTCTCCTCGTAAGTCATGTGCTCCAGCCCCCTAATCATTTTCGTTGCCCTCTGCTGGACTCTCTCCAATTTGTCCACATCCCTTCTGTAGTGGTGAGACGAAAACTGGACGCAATACTCCAGGTGTGGCCTCACCAGTGCCGAATAGAGGGGAATAATCACTTCCCTCGATCTGCTGGCAATGCTCCTACTAATACAGCCCAATATGCCGTTGGCCTTCTTGGCAATGAGGGCACACTGCTGACTCATATCCAGCTTCTTGTCCACTATAATCCTCAGGTCCTTTTCTGCAGAACTGCTGCTTAGCCAGTCGGGCCCCAGCCTGTAGCGGTGCATGGAATTCTTCCTTCCTAAGTGCAGGACTCTGCACTTGTTCTTGTTGAAACTAATCAGATTTCTTTTGGCCCAATCCTCCAATTTGTCTAGGTCACTCTTGACCCTATCCCTACCCTCCATCATATCTACTTCTCCCCAAAGCTTAGTGTCATCTGCGAACTTCCTGAGGGTGCAATTAATCCCATCTACAGTACTGACCATTTCTTCCTCCCTCGTTCCCCCTTGAAAGTGTAAGTATTTTAGGGCAATTACTGTAGAATTCTGTAATATATTTTCATAAAGGCAAATCTGTTCCTGCCAGTAGCAGCATGTGACTCACACCCTAGACTACATTTATCAGCTAATTTGGGCAGTGTATTGAAACCATCCTAACTACAGTTCAGACCCACAGAAAGTGTGATGAGTGCTTCCGTAATCTCCTCATCCTCTTCCCCGTTGTTCAGTACAGTGTCACAATTCTAAGGACATGACTCTTTTTCCCTTCTTCACAACATACACAGAAACCAACAGCTCTGAGAATAATTGCATAGTTTGACCCTTTGCAACTGAAATGTATACCATGCCATCACTCGTAGCTCTCTATGATAATTATAATCCCTCTATTAGTGACCCACGTCTCCTATATACAGATTCTGGTTCTCTAAGACAGTTTGCAGTTCAGACTTTTCCTTGAATTGTAGATCATCCTAGTGATCCTAACACTTCTCTTGGCTATTACAGTATTACAGCTTCCATCATTTCTTCACTAAATAGCCCTTCCAGTAACTAGAGTGACATCTTATAGAAGACAGCAGCAATGTGCTCAGTGACATCTTTTCTTTCTTCGTATCTCCATTTTCTAATTCCCCCAGCCAGCAGTCACAGACCTACTACCATTCCACTATAGCATCAGTATTGCTCAATGTATTAGCTGCAAATAGCAACTTCCATCAGGAGAAGTCAAAACTCTAAATAAACATCAACTGATCTTTTGAACACCCATGGAAGCAGGTGTTGCTACCATCATTTTACAGATGGGTAAACCGAGGCACAGAGCGGTTAAGTGACTTGCCCAAGGTCATAGAGAGTGAAACTGACAAACAGAAATAGATCCCAGGATTCGTGACTCCTAGACCCCTATTCTAATCACTAAATGACACTGCCCATACGCTAAACTGGGCATGGGGATCTGGAAGAGATACAATAGGTCTGTGTGTGGGTGGAAGGGGGATAGCTTCATATACCACATGCTGAGCAATAACATGAGAGGACTCCAGGTTTCTATAACTAAACCATCTCTTTATTAAGAGAACTATTTACAGAGGTGCTGCAACTGCAGGTGGCATTCTAGTCATGTGCACACACTGGTTCCTGATGCCTCCTCCAAACTCTTCCCTCCTGCAACTCATGATCCTCCCTCCAAATTCCATGCAGCTTGCTGTGTGTATGTGTGTGTGTCTGAGTCTGTGTAGAGGTCAGGTTAAGACTGCAAGGTTGGATTAAAGCATATCAGCATCCTAAGCACACCAGGACAGGGGATCTTCTGTAGCCCCACCCCTTGCACTGTGGCCTTGATCCCTTGGAGTGATGGCGGCAGGGGAAGCTGTATTGGCTGCCTTTTCCTCCCCAGGAGCATTGGTAGGTACCCCTCTCACCTCCTGAGATGGGGGTGGCAGCAGAAGGGCCACCTACTACTTACCAGCAACTAGGGCATATCTACTTGCATGCGTGAACTAGCCTGCTACACTCTGCTTCTCCTACTGCAGACACAATCCTTTCCTATGATAGTGTTGGCAGGGATCCCACAGAGCAGTGCGTCTTGGAGCTAAAACCCTATTGAGATGCATGGGGCAGTTCACTCATCTAAGAGCTGTTATTTCAGGCTGTCTGCAGACTCAGGTAGAGGTCTGCATTGGTTACACTCAGGTTATGTTTTCAAGTTTCTCTTTGCAAACATGAAGACTAGAAACTTTTTTGTTTGGATGAAAGCTGAGAGCATAATCATCTGACTCCAGGAGCCTGGGTCCTAGGCAAAGGTTGATAGTGCCTGTTTGACCCCTCAACTAATGATGAAGTTTATAGGAAATCCAAGGATGGTTTGGCAGTAGAGCACGTGAATGTCTCCGTTGTGTTTGAATGAGTGGGCCTCAAGAGAGAGCTACTTAATGTTCTGTTAAAAAAAAAAAAAAAAAAAAAGAATCTGGATAGAATAGAAATGTATTTTGGACATCTGTTTAAAAATCTTTGATCTAAATTTTGAAAATAAATATTTTACTTACATGTAATCAGTAATATTCTTCTGTTTCTCACTTTTTGCTCTATCTGCAGTGGTCAAGCCCCAATTCATCAAAGTGCCCACTTCAGTCTGTCCCTATTGGAGAAAGCACTGTCACACATGGTTAACATTGAAGTACTTGCTTAGTCGCACTGAAGAAAAAAAGTTTAAGTAAAGTTAAGCAGGATTGGGGATGGATTAATGAATCAAGGATTTACTGTTTTCTCACATTTGTCAATCAGTTATGCAGCCCTGGCAGTAATAAAGAAATCATCAATGATCACTGTTTAAAGCGCTGTAGGACAATACTTATAACGTCACCTTAGCAGTTGATTTTTTTCTACAACATTACCCGTTCTCTGATTTTTATGTTGTGTGTGTGTGTGTGTGTGTGTGAGAGAGAGAGAGAGAAAGATATTTTTCCAATATTGACTAGCAGCTTATAAATTTTACAGGAAAAATCCTGCATGATGAAAGCTGATGTTTAATAGTTCAACTAAATTATTGATTCCAAAAATTATAATCTTACCAGTCATTTCAAACGCTGCATCTAATTTGCCACTTGTTCCTGGAAAAGTATATGCAATGTTCTTGGGATAGTCTCTTTCCATAGTAAGGTAGACTGATCATAACTAAAGTACAACTATATAAACTAACAAGGAATACAAACAATTCAATAAATCCACAGAGTATCATTCAATTGATAAATAATTTCAGTAAATCAAGGATTGCACTGGCCAATGCCATGACTAGTAAAGTTGACTTCACTGGAATTAAAACTAGGGATGAATCTGGTCCCATATGTTTTAAGTGAATGTATATTTCAAGGTATATAACACTTATATATTTCAATAAATATTTCAGTTAATGATTTTTGAGCACTGTGATGGGATGTGAGCCCCACACTCTCCTTGAATGGGTTAACATAGGCCAGATAGGCCAATTCACCTATTAGACTGCAACGGGGGAGGGGCATTTAGGCTGAGAGGAAAACCCTAATTAAAGGAAGCTCATCTGTGCAGGAACAGGTGGGGCATTTATAAAACCAGGGAGCTGGCAGTAGAAACAAGACTACAGGGAGGAGAGGTGCAGTCATATTCCTTGGAACAAAGGAGCGAATGGGGTTTGTCTAGCAGACCCAGGTGACAGGGGTTTAGCTAGAAGGGTGGAGAATGCAAGCCTGGGACAGGCAAGGTAGGAAGTAGTCCAGGGGAGTTCCAGGAAGGTTCCTGGAGATAGGGCCCCTGGGCTGGGACCCAGTGTAGGGGGTGGGCCTAGGTTCCCCTACCAGCCACTGAATGAGTGGCACAATTTGGACAATGAACCTGAAGACTGTCTGGGACTGTTCATTCTAGTCACTGAGGGAGTGGGTCAGCCAGGACAGTGAATTTAAGAAGTGACTGAGACGGTGTGGAAGACTTTGATAGCACCCTGGAAGGGGAAGACTGTTGTGACTTGGTTGGAGTGCTAAGCCACGAAGAAGAGATACGGCAGCTCCTGAGGAGTAGAGGGTTGGGGTGGGGGTGCTGCAGAGCAAGAGAATGAGATGATGGGCCCAGGAACTGTGAGAAGAGGAAGTTGGGCTGGCAAAGCTAATCCTCAGATGCAGCCCGAAGGAGGTGCTCCAACGGTGAGTTCTTGAAGGACTGGTACCTGCTTAGCCAGTACTTCCAGGCGGGTGCGTTTCGCTTTTTTCGCCTGGTAGTTTTGTCTGAAGGCCTGCAACTTGTTCTGGGCATAGGCTTGGGTTGCTGCCTGGTTAGTGATTTGCGCTTTAAGTTGCTTAATTTTTACCAGCTGTTGGGTACACACCTTTTTCCCTTTTCCCCAACTTTTTTTTTTTTGTTTTAACAACATTTGATACTACATGGCTGCTGCAGTTTAAATTAATTTCACAGCTGCCCCTAGGTTTTTACCCTTTTGCTTTTTATACTTCGCATACAGGTCCAACAAATCCTGCCAAGTATCCATGCTCCTCTGAAGCTCCGCCATGGAACCCCAGGGATTATATCCCACCTTGGCAAGAGCCCTCTTCAACCAGGAGAGGTCCTTACCCACCTTTGAAAGAGGCAGCAAGGTTCCGTCCCTCTTTGCTGCCTCCCCCGTAGCACAGGCATTCAGCTTACCAGCCTCCCTTGACCCCAGCTGGCCGGGCGGTGTCCATGCTGCCTCCTGCCCTTGTGTCCAGCTGTGAACCCATCGATGATGCCCACAACTGTGGGACTCCTGATAATATTACTTTAAAGGCTTTTTAATTACTTGAGATTTTATGCTGCCCATGTTGGCACTGGGACTTTTAATGCTTACCCCTGGGCCGGAGGGAGAGACGCTAAGCCTCCCTTTGTATTACTTGGTTCTCTACCACCGAGGGTTCATGCACCAAATCCAAAACCCTTTGCGGGCAGAGTGAGAAACCCTAAGTTCTTCTCTTTTGCTTAGTTATACTACGACTGAGGACGCATGCACCGAGGTTTATCCCTTCTGCTCGGAGCGAGGGGCTCTAAGCCCTCCTCCCATTGCCCGGTACTTCTACGACCGGGGGTAGACCCACCTGCACCCTTCCCCCGCCGACCGGGGTGGAGAGGGGAATGCTAAACCTCCCTCCATTTCTCAGTCCTGCTACAACTGAGTGTGGGGCTTACCTTTAATTATAAAATTTTTAACATGAAAGACCAACAGTACCGGACAGAGCAAACATGAAATGCCAAGGGCAGAACAGAACAGTTGGTGCACCCCGCAAGGCCCCCCCCTCCGCAATTCTTCACCAAAAATGTGACAGATTTTAGTTACCAATCTGCCTGAGGCATCAGGTAATCAGGCTGAGGCCACAGGATTGTTTGGGGAGGGGAAGAAGGAGCACACCAAGGATTTAAATTTTAAAGCTTTATTAATAAAATAATAAAATAACAGTGGTGAGTGTTGGGACTGCTCCCACGTTACTCAAAGGAAGCAAGAAAGCATTAGTACCCCAGCCCTAATCCACTTCATACTCACACACGCATGACCCAAGGCTGGCCAAGCCTGGGTGTAACGTAAGAAGAAGAGGGGGAGGGGTGGACGGGAGTTTTTGTCCCGGGCACGGGTTGTCCAGGGTCTGCTGTGATCTCCAACTTATTTCGACCCTTAGAAGGGTTTTTAAGTCCCGGGTTCTTTAGGGGGCATTTCATTCAGGGACCTCTGTTCCCCGTGCTCTTTGTACCAGTCCAAACCGGCTTTCTGTGGCCTCCTCAGCGTTCCCAAAACACACCGGCTCCAGGGATGTGAGTGTGTTTTTTCCCCTTGCTGGCCTTCTCTGTCTTGCCAACTTTGCGATCCCCTGCCCAGCTGACCCCCCTTTTCCCATGGTTGGCTGAGGTGGGGTAAGAAACAGCTGTGACTGCAAGTTTTTTGGCTGCATAAAGTTTGTTTCAGCGCCGTGACCTTGGATTGGAGCCCAAATGATGCACATCTTATCCAAGTGCATGAGCCAGAGTGCCTCCTTGACCATCAAATGGATGTGATTCTCCATGAGCTAAAAAGATAATATACACTGACACGTAGACTTTTCATGTAAATCAAGTGCGGGTTATAGCCTTGATTCAGCAAAGGATGTAAGCCCAGATCCTCAAAGGTATTTAGAAACCTAATTTCCATTAGATCAATGGGAGTTAGGTGCCCAAATACATCTGAAGATCTGACCCTTACTTAACTATAGTATGCGTATATGTCCACCTATTTAAAGTTAAGTACATGCCTCACTGTTATTGTTGCCAATTTTCACGTGGTAAATAAGCATCCCAACTTTCACAATAAGCCAAAAATCAAGCTCATCCCATTTCAAAACAAGGCCAAAACAAGCCAATCCCTAAGAATCCCAACACTCTATCTGACTAGATTCCCCCGGTGTGCAGTCTGGGACTATGGTGGGCCCGCTGTGCACCCCTGACTCTCTCCCCCACATTGTCCCTGCTTTCCCTTGCCCCTGCTTGGTGGGAGCTGATCAATAAAAAGAAGCAACAAGCTACAAGGCAAAAACTAGCCAACAAGCAACTTACAAGCTAATTAAGCCAAAACCCAGCCCAATTTCTGCATTTCCCCCCCCCCCCCCCGCCCCGCAGGTTTGGCCTGTCTGCTCACTACTTTGCAAAATTGAGGCCTAAGCCTCAAAGAAAATGCAAATCCTGCCATTCCCTTGAACACTTTTACTGACCACTCTATCAGCATTTTTAGATGGGACAAACATCAGCTGACTCAGGCCTGGTCTACACTACGAGTTTAGGTCGACTTTAGCGCATTAAATCGAATTAAGCCTGGACACGGCCACACAACGAAGCCCTTTTTTTCGACTTAAAGGGCCCTTTAAACCGGTTTCTTTACTCCACCTCCGACGAGGGGATTAGCGCTAAAATTGGCCTTTGTGGGTCGGATTTGGGGTAGTGTGGACGGAATTCAACGTTATTGGCCTCCGGGAGCTATCCCACAGTGCTTCATTGTGACCGCTCTGGACAGCACTCTCAACTCAGATGCACTGACCAGGTAGACAGGAAAAGCCCCGCGAACGTTTGAATTTCATTTCCTGTTTGCCCAGCGTGGAGAGCACAGGTGACCACGCAGAGCTCATCAGCACAGGTAACCATGATGGAGTCCCAGGATCGCAAAAGAGCTCCAGCATGGACAGAACGGGAGGTATGGGATCTGCTCGCCATATGGGGAGACGAATCAGTGCTAGCTGAACTCCATAGCAGTAAACGAAATGGCAAAATATTAGAAAAAGTCTCAAAGGCTATGAAGGACAGAGGCCATAACAGGGACGCACAGCAGTGCCGCGTGAAAATTAAGGAGCTAAGGCAAGCCTACCACAAAGCCAGAGAGGCAAACGGAAGGTCCGGGGCAGAGCCGCAAACATGCCGCTTCTACGCGGAGCTGCATGCGATGCAAGGGGGTGCAGCCACGACTACCCCAACCGTGTGCTTTGACTCCGTCAATGGAGAAACACGCAACAGGGAAGCGGGTTCGGGGTACGCGGAAGATGATGATGATGAAGACAATGAAGATAGCTCACAGCAAGGAAGCGGAGAAACCGGTTTCCCCAACAGCCAGGATATATTTATCACCCTGGACCTGGAACCAGTAACCCCCGAACTCACCCAAGGTGTGCTCCCAGACCCTGAGGGCACACAAGGGATCTCTGGTGAGTGTACCTTTGTAAATATTACACATGGTTTAAAAGCAAGCATGTTTAATGATTAATGATTAATTTGCCCTGGCAATCGCGGCCAGTACAGCTACTGGAAAAGTCTGTTAACGTGTATGGGGATGGAGCGGAAATCCTCCAGGGACATCTCCAGAAAGCTCTCCTTCATGTACTCCCAAAGCCTTTGCAAAAGGTTTCTGGGGAGGGCTGCCTTATCCCGTCCGCCATGGTAGGACACTTTACCACGCCAGGCCAGTAGCACGTAGTCTGGAATCATTGCATAACAAAGCATGGCAGCGTATGGTCCCGGTGTTTGCTGGCATGCAGACAACATCCATTCCTTATCTCTCTTTGTTATCCTCAGGAGAGTGATATCATTCACGGTCACCTGGTTGAAATGGGGTGATTTTATTAAGGGGACATTCAGAGGTGCCCGTTCCTGCTCGGCTGAACAGAAATGTTCCCCACTGTTAGCCACGCGGTGGGGGGGGGGGGATGAAGTGATCATCCCAGAGAATTGGGTGTGTGTGTGTGTGGGGGGGTAGTTGGGTTTGTGCTGCATGTTAACCCGGAAACCCCAGCCCCTCCTTTTACATTGCAAACCCATTTTAAATGGCCAACCCAATGGGTCCTTGGTATGGGAAATGAGGGCGCTGCTGTTTGAAACCATTCCCACATGTTATGAAGGTTAAAAAAGCCAAAAGACTGTGGCTTACCATGGCTGCCTGCAAGCCAAATTCTGTTGCCTGGCACTGCATGAGTGATCTCTCACACCAAACTGGCAGGCCCTCAATATAAGAGGAAAAATGCGACCTTGTAACGAAAGCACATGTGCTGTGTAATGTGAACAGCAAAATTTAACGTGAAAGAGTGTACCCATTGTTCTCTAAAATGTGTCTTTTTTAACCACCTCTCCCTTCTCCACCACCAGCTGCAAATGTTTCTCCTTCGCAGAGGCTAGCGAAGATTAGAAGGCGAAAACGGCGGACTCGGGATGATATGTTCACAGAGCTCCAGATGTCCTCCCATGCTGAAAGAGCACAGCAGAATGCGTGGAGGCAGTCAATGTCAGAGTGCAAAAAAGCACAATATGAACGAGAGGAGAGGTGGCGGGATGAATCGCAGGCTGAACAGAGCAAGTGGCGGGCTGAAGATGATAGGTGGCGTCAGCTTGCAGACAGAAGGCAAGAGTCGATGCTCCGGCTGCTGGAGCATCAAACTGATATGCTCCAGCGTATGGTTGAGCTGCAGGAAAGGCAGCAGGAGCAGAGACCGCCACTACAGCCCCTGTGTAACCAACAGCCCTCCTCCCCAAGTCCCATTGCCTCCTCACCCAGATGCCCAAGAACACGGTGAGGGGGCCTCCAGCCACCCAGTCACTCCACCCCAGATGATTGCCCAAGCATCGGAAGGCTGGCCTTCAATAAGTGTTAAAGTTTTAAACTGCAGTGTGTCCTTTTCCTTCCCTCCTCCCCCACCCATCCCGGGCTACCTTGGCAATTATCCCCCTAGTTGTGTGATGAATTAATAAAGAATGCATGAATGTGAAGTAACAATGACTTTATTGCCTCTGCAAGCGGTGCTCAAAAGGGGGAGGGGAGGGTGGGGTGGTTGGTTTACAGGGAAGTAGAGTGAACCGGGGGGTGGGGGGGCGGAGGGATCATCAAGGAGAAACAAACAGAAGTTTCACACCGTAGCCTGACCAGTCACAAAACTGGTTTTCAAAGCTTCTCTGATGCGCACCGCGCCCTGCTGTACTCTTCTAACCGCCCTGGTGTCTGGCTGCGCATAATCAGCGGCCAGGCGATTTGCCTCAACCTCCCACCCCGCCATAAATGTCTCCCCCTTACTCTCATAGATATTGTGGAGCGCACAGCAAGCAGCAATAACAATTGGAATATTGGCTTCGCTGAGGTCTATCCAAGTCAGTAAACTGCACCAGCGCGCTTTTAAATGTCCAAATGCACATTCTACCACCATTTGGCACTTGCTCAGCCTATAGTTGAACAGGTCCTGACTACTGTCCAGGCTGCCTGTGTACGGCTTCATGAGCCATGGCATTAAGGGGTAGGCTGGGTCCCCAAGGATAACGATAGGCATTTCAACATCCCCAACGGTTATTTTCTGGTCTGGGAAGAAAGTCCCTTCCTCCAGCTTTCGAAACAGACCAGAGTGCTTGAAGATGCGAGCATCATGTACCTTTCCCGGCCATCCCACGTTGATGTTGGTGAAACGTCCCTTGTGATCCACCAGGGCTTGCAGCAGCATTGAAAAGTACCCCTTGCGGTTTATGTACTCGGTGGCTTGGTGCTCCGGTGACAAGATAGGGATATGGGTTCCGGCTATCGCCCCACCACAGTTTGGGAATCCCATTGCAGCAAAGCCATCCACTATGACCTGCACGTTTCCCAGAGTCACTACCCTTGATATCACCAGGTCTTTGATTGCCCTGGCAACTTGGATCACAGCAGCCCCCACAGTAGATTTGCCCACTCCAAATTGATTCCCGACTGACCGGTAGCTGTCTGGCGTTGCAAGCTTCCACAGGGCTATCGCCACTCGTTTCTCAACTGTGAGGGCTGCTCTCATCCTGGTATTCTGGTGCTTCAGGGCAGGGGAAAGCAAGTCACAAAGTTCCATGAAAGTGCCCTTACGCATGCGAAAGTTTTGCAGCCACTGGGAATCGTCCCACACCTGCAACACGATGCGGTTCCACCAGTCTGTGCTTGTTTCCCGGGCCCAGAATCGGCGTTCCACGCCATGGACCTGCCCCAGTAACACCATGATTTGCACATTGCTGGGGCCCGTACTTTGTGAGAGGTCTATGTCCATGTCAATTTCCTCATCACTCTCGTCGCCGTGCTGCAATCGCCTCCTCGGCTGGTCCTGGTTTTGCTTTGGCATGTCCTGGCTCTGCATATACTCCAGGACAATGCGCGTGGTGTTCATAGTGCTCATAATTGCCGCGGTGATCTGAGCGGGCTCCATGATCCCAATGCTATGGCGTCTGGGCTGAAAAAAGGCATGAAACTGACGGAGGGAGGGAGGGGCGTGTGACGACATGGCGTACAGGTACAGGGAATTAAAATCAACAAAGGTGGCTGTGCATCAGGGAGAAACACAAACAACTGTCACACAGAATGGCCCCTTCAAAGATTGAACTCAAAAGCCTGGGTTTAGCAGGCCGTTGATTTCACGGAGGGAGGGGGAAGCAAATGAATACAGAACAAATCTGGTCCATCTATTTTTTACATCTTAAGCTGGCAGCAGATGGTGCAGCATGACTGATAGCCATAGACATCTTCTGGGTGCTTGGCAGAAAATGATGTACTACGACTGCTAGCCATCATCGTCAAGACGGTTCAATAGGCCAGGAGACAAAACATGTCTGCCCAGGTGCCTCTGATTGAACTCACTGAGGAATACGACGATGACGGATACCAGTCGTAATACACCACCCACTGCCAAAAGGCAAGGAGCTGCTGCTGTGTAGCAATGCAGTACCATGTCTGCCGGCACCCAGATGACATATGGTGACGGTGAGCTGAGCTGAGCAGGCTCCATGCTTGCCGTGGTATGTTGTCTGCACAGGTAACCCAGGTAAAAAGGCGCGAATCTATTGTCTGCCGTTGCTCTGATGGAGGGGGAGGGGCCTGACGACATATACCCAGAACCCCCCGCGACACTGTTTTGCATGATCAGGCATTGGGATCTCAACCCAGAATTCCAATGGGCGGCAGAGACTGCGGGAACTGTAGGATAGCTACCCACAGTGCAATGCTTCGGAAGTCGATGCTAGCCTCTGTACTGTGGACGCGGTCCGCCGACTTAATGCACTTAGAGCATTTTATGTGGGGACACACACAATCGACTGTATAAAACCGATATCTATAAAACCGGCTTCTATAAATTCGACCTAATTTTGTAGTGTAGACATACCCTAACATCACTCCAAACTTTTAAAGCTGAAGAAATAAGGGATGATTGTAGTCATGAGGTATCTGTTGATATGCTGTGAAAAGTCAGAGCAGAAACTCTTTGTTTATTTTAGCAATTTTGTTTTAGAAATTATGAGTGGTCAAATCTGTGCTGGGTTTCTGTCTTAGGCTGATTTTTTTCTTGAAAGTTTCAGCCAAAACTGTCACCCTTTCTGAGGATGAGGTGAGGGGAAATGTATTGGTTTTGTTTTCCAATGAAAACTTTACAACAGTTTCATTGGGAAATCCAATGCCTCCATGCTTTGCAATGGAGACTTGAAATTTGGGCTGGGGCCAGAAAGCTGCCTTTTGCTGTACCCATACAGGGCCAATTTCAGCATCTGAAAATCACTGTTTGCAGATGCTCAGTAGACGGTCATTAGACCTAAGCAGCATAATCCTCAAGCCCCACCGTTCTGTGTAAACGTGCATGCTCCACCCTCCAGGCCTCACTGAGCACACTCTGAAGCTTTAATGGCTGAGCAGGACTTTTCTGCAATTGCTCCGAGCAGCTGGGGGCTGTAATGCTGAGCAGGGAGACTGTCTCTCCTGTGATTTCAATGCTCTTCAGTATAACATTATATATGAGCCAAATTCCGATGCAAATGCTGGGTAGACAGATTAGGCAGATGCACAAAGGGGTGGAGGAATCTTTCCCCGGCCTCTTCCACAGCTGCACTGCAGGTGGAGGACTGGATGATGATTTATTTAAGAATTAACAATGCACTCGATTCTGTTCCACACAAATTCCCGTCACCCTGCCCCACCTCAGTCTGCATTTCCCCTGCCCACCTTTCCTCTGTACCATACTACACAAGATACCCCTGTAGGTCTGCACTGCAAAGGAGGTGCGAACACTTCCTCCAAATCCTGCCTCCTGCATGGCCATAGAGGGATAGGCAGGATTTGTTCCTCAATTATACCCCTCTTCCTCATACAGTAAAATAATCTGATATGTTTTTTCCATGAGTTCGTTCTCTAATTGTGCACTGATCTCTATTTTCCATCACTTAAACAGGAAAGCGCTTCGGGTGAATCACTGAACATTATGCAGCTGAGTACAGATGATTTTAGAACTAGAGCTTTAACCACAGAATAATACATATGTGCCAGGGGCTCTTTACATGTATGTTAATACTTTCTTGAGCCAGGGACTCTGTTGCCCCACAGGGATGAAATGTTTTTTATCAGGTACTCCAGACCTAGGAGTTTTCATTACTTCCCACACCAATGTTGGCCCCCAACTTTAGAAGGATGTTTTAAAAAAAAAATACAGTTAATCAAAAATACAGTTCATCAACAGTAACAGAGTCTGGCCCATAGTTTGTAGATGTAATCCAACCAAGACTTTAGATTTGAATACCATCACTTAGTGGACAAAGGGGATGGTTCAGAATCTAAACCTGGATATAGATCTGAATATAGCAATTCTCTATCAATGTACAGTAGAACTTCAGAGTTACAGACACCTCGGGAATGGAGGTTGTTTGTAACTCTGAAATGTTCCATAACTCTGAATAAAATGTTATGGTTGTTCTTTCAAAAGTTTGCAACTGAACATTGACTTAATACAGCTTTGCAACTTTACTACGCAGAAGAAAAATGCTGCTTTTAACCATCTCAGTTTAAATGAAACAAGCACAAAAACAGTTTCCTTACCTTGTCAAATCTTTTTTTAAAGTTTCTCTTTATATTTTTTTTTACTATTTATGCTTAACAGAGTACTGTACTGTATTTGTTTTTGTTTTGTCTCTGCTGCTGCCTGATTGCCTGAGGTGTGTAGTTAGTCAATTCATAACTCTGGGGTTTGTAACTCTGAGGTTCCATTGTAATGGCAAACAACATCCACAACCCAAGTATCCCAAAGTGCATCCAGGTACCAATTATCTGGTTACGACCCCTCTTTAGTTTAGTATTTCTCCCCCCTCTCTTTTAATATCTGTTCAATTATTTCCCTAGTGAAGGAAGAACAAATATCAAGAGAAAATAATCCATAAGTGCCTAAAACTGGCATTTTCAAAGGAGCAGAAGGGAGTTAGGTGCCCAACATCCATTGGAATTCATTGAGTTCACCCAATTCCCAAAGTGAATTTCAATGCCTAACTTAAACCAGGCTACTGTCCCAGCGCTAGAGGATAATGGCATTGAGTCAGAGCTATTAGTCCCATTAATGACCAGGCTTGAGTCTGGTTACTGTGTATAGTCTGACAAGCTGCCAGATGATGTGGCTGCAGAAAAAAGCACTGTTGTTTTCCCCAGATAGCTTCTCATGATATAGTTCATTTCTTTATTAAACATCCTCATGTTCAATACCAACAACAACCTGCGGCTATGAAGAACACCTTCGAAAAGCCAGGATTTCATTCTTTTTTTTTTTTTTAAATCATAGTGCTCTGTGTATTTCTTTAGCACAAACCAGCCATATGGGCCCTATAGAATTAAATAATAATGGTAGTAGTAATAATATAAACTATACAAACCCTTGCAAATGTCAGGTTATTCTCTTTGAACCCATCAGCCATTTCAATCTGATCTCATTGCCAGAGACATAGTGAAAAGCGCAAAAAACCCAGCGAGGATGCTGTAACGCAATCATGATTCTGAGATTAATGGCAGATATATTAAAAATATATCTCCCTGTTTAAAAAAATGTAGTGTGCCAGTGTCTTTATAACAGTGTCTGTGTTGCAGTTGAAGATGATTCACCTGTGATATGTTAGAAACCAAATTAATGCCTTTGTGTTTTTAAGTACTCAAGTTCCAGATTCTGCAAATCCTTTTTATGCTGTGGTTGTTCTTGTATGAGAAGTCCCACTGGATCTGCTGCTCCTGTCACTTACAATGTGGTCAGCGAGGGCTAACTCCATTGAAGTGAATGTGATTCTCCACTGCCTTGCCCTCTTTGCAATCATTTATACCTGTGCAATAAAGAAGCGAAACACTACAAGCAGATTCTGATCTCAGTTACACTAATAAATCTCCAGAGTTACTCCACTGACTGAGGTCAATGGATTTGGCAGCATTTTACCCCCGCTTTGCATGCATTGTGCACAAATGACTATGCACAGTGCAAGGAGGTAGACAACTGATCCCAGTAATTTTAGACCAGTGGGAGAACCAAGTTCATAGAATTCTACTGGGACCAGCTGGGTGATAAAGAATATGGCCCATAGAGAGAAGGTAGACTGGCAAAGAAGAGGTGAAATCAAGAATATTCCTCTTTCATCTATAATTAGTGAGCAGTAAAATATTACTATGAATTGAAATATTAATTACATCAAGAGCTGGGTCATCTGGTGCATAATTCTTTATGCACTACATTTCTTTAGAAATAGACTTTTCAAACCTGTTAAAAATAATTTTTGTCACAATTTGCTTCCTTGGTTGCCTTGTGCCACTGGGCTTGATGGCCCCATCCAGTGAAAACAACTACGGGAGGTGGCTGTGGAAGGGGAAGAAACTGGAATGATGTCAGATTGGAGGGAGGTCTCAAGTGGGGTTCCACAGGGGGTCTGTTCTGGGCCCAGTGTTTAAAATCTTTATTAATTACCTGGATATAGGAATAAAGAACATATTGAGCAGATCTGTAGATGACACAGAGGGGGGGGGTTGACAATATTTTTTTAGGATAGAGCTACAATTCAGAGGGATCTTGATATATTGGAGAACTGGGCTATAGACGACAAAATGAAACTCAGCAAAGACGAATGTAAGGTGCTACACTCAGGGAAGAAAAACCAAATTCACAAATACAGAATGGGAGATAACTGGCTTGGCAGCAGTGCTGCTGCCAAGGATATGGGAGTTGTGGTGGATCACAACCTCAACATGAGTCAGCAGTGGGATGCTATTGCAAAAAAAGCAAATGCAATTTTAGATTGCATTAACAGAGGCATAGTATGCATGTCACAGGAGATGATAGTACCACTCTATTCAGTGCTGGTTAGGCCTCTGCTGGAATTATGTGTCCAATTTGGTCACCAATGTATAGAAAGGGATGTAGAGAAACTGGAAGGGATCCAGAGCGAGCGACAAAGATGATCAAAGGGACGGAATGCGAGCTATATGAGCAAAGGCTGAAGGAACTGGGTATGTTTAGTTTGGAAAAGAGGAGATGAAGGGGGGAACGTGATAGTGGTCTGCAAATACTTGGAAAGGCTGCCATAAAAGAGACGGAGAAAAGTTGTTCTCTTGCCCCAGAGGGCAGGACAAGAGGCAATGGGTTCAAACTACAGCATAGTAGATTTAGATTAAGGCTATGTCTACACTGCAGCCTATGTTGGCAAAATTTATGTTGCTCAGGTCTGTAAATATTCCACCCCCCGGAGTGACATAAGTTACACAGATCTAAGTGCCAGGGTGCACAGCGCTATGTTGGCAGAAGAGCTATTCTGCCGCCTACATAGTTCATGCTGCTCATAGAGGTGGGGTTTTTTTATGCTGACGGGAGAGCTCTCTCCCATTGGCAAAGAGCATCTTCACCAGACTCACTGAAGCGGCGCAGCTGTGTTGGTACAGTAGTGCCGCTGCAGTGCTGTACGTATAGACATGGCCTTAATCTCAGGAAAAACTTCCTAGCTGTGAGAACAGTAGGACAATGGAACGGATGCCTCGGTAGGTTGTGGAAGCTCCTGTACTGGACGTTTTCAAACAGAGGCTGGATAGCCATCTGTCTTGGATGGTTTATCCACAACAAATCCTGCATCTCTGCAGGGGGTTAGACTAGATGACCCTTGCGGTCCCTTCTAACCCTATGGTTCTATGAACATTCCATGAGATTCCTTTCATGGAGATTTTTCCCTCTGGGGTGAATGGGAAGGTTGTCCTTACAGGGAATGGGCAGCAGTTCAAAATTCTGTTGATCCTAGCTGCTCTGCAGGAGGCTCGGTGACTGGTGCTGCTGAAGACCTCTATTCCCATTGTTCTGGCTCTGTAACAGCATGGATCCTCTGGAGCTGTGCTGCCATGGCTTTGCTTAGCTGCTGCTGACTCTGCTCCCTAACCTCCCCTCATCCTTCATAGGCTTCCCCAGCAATGAACAGTTAACATAGCCTCAGTCACTTGCAGCTCTGATGCTGGCAGACCAGGTACCAGCTTATACCAAGGTCCCTAGTCCTCCCTGAACACTTACAAATGCATAGCTGGAAACCTGTCGGGCTCACCTGTGTGTTACATTGTCAAAATAGATATTGGCGTTATAACCATCTGTTTAGACTTTATGGAACACTTGTGGGATGCTGCATGTATTAATCTATTTTGAAAAATCTATATCCTCTGTTTATAAGATAACGTTTAAATATTTGCTCTGTAATCATAAAAATATTTGACTGTAAATTCCCCACAGTCAAGGGAGAAGCATTACCAAGTGTGAAATATTGGTTTACCCCAAGAGGTGTCATCTCTTGCCCATCAGGAAGGACTATTGAATCCAAATGGGCCATTGTGGAACAAAGACTTTGTCAGCTGTTCCCCTCCACCCATGAAGAGGTTACATGCAGGAGCGCTCATCTCATCAGCTTGGATTTTGGGGAGAAGGGGATAAAAGTCCCTGGACGCTGGATCTTTTATGCTGTCTGGACTCTGAGGGGCAACGATTCCTAAACATAAACAAAGGATCTCCAAGCTGCTTGGCCTGGGTCAGCCCTAAAGGACACGTAGAGCAGCTTATTATAGAATCTTTATTGCCTTTTTAAATGTAAGACTAACTCGTTTGTGTTTCCTGTTTTAACCCTGTAAATAATTCATTTCTTTTCTTAGTTAATCTTTAGTTAGTTTATTATAGGATTAGCTACAGGCATTGTCTTTGGGTTAAGATAGGAAAATAAATGACCTGGGGTAAGTGACTGGTCCTCTGGGACTAGGAGTAAACTGAATATTATTGTGATTGTTGGGGTACAGTGACCATCTATCACATAGTCCAGCTTGCCTGGGTGTTAAGATAGACTACAGTGCCCAAGTAGACTGTCTGTGACTCCATGGCAAGACTGTTGCTGCTTTAGGAGTTCACACGTTTTACTGGGTTGGTGAAACATAATTATAGACCATACAGCCAGTACAGAGTGTCTGCCCTGCTTCTTGCCAGTCTGCCCTGAGGATGGCACTCATGGTCATGAGCCACTCCAGACAGCATGAAAGCTGCTTTTTCCCCCCTGACTTTGTTTTACTGGCATGTAAGGGAATGATGCATGTGCTCCCTGTCCCAGCTGACCTTCCTGGGTTTTCTCTTCTCAACCCTATGGAGGCTTCTTTGGCTTTCTGCTGGACACACTCCATTCCCACACAACCAAGTACAAATCTGTAATGTTAATCATTTGCTTTTAGTACCAAAACATCCCTGAGTGTCATTCCCCAAACCATAGCTTATAGTAAGGATGGAATACATTCATAACACTTTAATCCTCTTGAAAGCCAGGGGATCCAGTGTGTTTTAGCTTTTAGATTAGACATGAGATTTACTCAAAATAGAGCTGGTTGAAGTTTTTCTTGCAAAACATTTTTTCATTGAAAAAATGGCATTATTGCAAAGACAATTTTTGTTGTGAAAAATGGTTGACATTACCAACATTTTCCACAAATTATTTTGATTAAAACGTTGCTAAAAATTGATTTAAGAGAATGTCACCAAACATGGGTCCATCTTGAACCCTCCAAAATGGAAATGTCTTGACATTTTTCATGAAATCATTTCCTGTTTTTTTGATCTGCTCTAACCCAAAACTTGAATGGAGGATGCAGAATCCACAAATCTTACCGGTTCTAGGACCGTTGAAGAGAGCCAACTGGGAGGGGGAAATGAATGCCCCATCACCACTTCTTCATCGTTGTTTAACTATAGGATAGCCTTTTAATTCTTTCATTTTGTCCTGCCCAATCTGTCCAGTTCCTTTCACTATTGTACTTGTATTTGGACTCTTTCCTGTTGGTTTGCATCTTCTTGGAGTTGAGGAGCCACAGCATGCCAGGTGCTATCCTCTTCTTGATTAGTGGTGCCTTTACTAATGAAGATGTTTGCAATTGCCCTTTGCAGTGCTTGACTAGTTTTGAATCCATATGATGTTTATACAACAAAGCAAATTGAATTAATATCTGAGTAAGGGGATGCTTTAGTGTCATTAGATGGATTACATTTACTGCGTCCCTATCATCCATTTCCCCCCACAAAATAATCATTTGGGGCCACATAACTACACCCCTCCCCCATGTGTGGATCATCTGCCTGCTCTGAGAGGAAAGGGGCCTCAGCTACCTCCTTGTCACTGTTTTCCCACTCTAGGCCCCTTCCCAGGCCCTGTGGAAAGCCTCATTTTGGGATTTGGGGATGAGTTGAAGACTGGCTAGTCTAGGGGTGGAGGTATGTCTATTGAAATGTATCAGGAATAAAGTAATACAACTCCAGGCTATACTGCCATTTCCACAGAGCTCCCCACCTGTTCCCAGGACAGCCACTGTCCGCACAGCTCTGTTGGAGCCACACAGCCTGAGAGCTAAGGGGAGTGCTGAGGGCAAGAGACAGTGTGGAGCTACAGAGCCTCCATGTGGAAGTCCTCAGGGTGGAACCCTCCCCTGATGGGATGCTATGGTAGGGTTACCATATTTCAGCAAGCAAAAAAGAGGACGGGAGGAGCCCCGCCCTAGCCCTGCCCCCGTCCTGCCCTAGCCCCGCCCCTGCCCCTTCCACTCCCTCCCACTTCCCGCCCCCGTCAGAACCCCCAACCCTCCCCCCGCTCCTTGTCCCCTGACTGCCCCCTCCTGGGACCCCTGCCCCTAACTGCCCCCCAGGACTCCACCCCCTACCTAAGCCTCCCTGCCTCTTGTCCCCTGACTGCCCCCTCCTGAGACCCTCCCCCCATCCTAACTGGCCCCCTAGGATCCTACCCCCTACCTGTACCCTGACCGCCCCAACCCTTATCCACACCCCCACCCCCAGACAGACCCCTGGGACTCCCACGCCCCATCCAACCACTCCCCACCCCCTGACAGCCCCCCCCAGAACTCCTGACCCATCTAAACCCCTCTGCTCCCTGTCCCCTGACTGCTCCAATCCTTCTCCCCACCCCTGCCCCCTGACAGCCCCGCCCCCAGAACTTCCAACCCCCCCCCCCACCGCTCCTTGTCCCCTGACTGCCCCCTCCTGGGACCCCTGCTCCTAACTGCCCTCCAGAACCCCACCCCCTACCTAAGCCTCCTTGTTCCTTGTCCCCTAACTGCCCCCTCCTAAGACCCTCCCCACCCTAACTGCCCCCCAGGACCCTACCTCCACCTGTACCCTGACTGCCCAAAACCTTATCCACCTCCCCCAGAAAGCCCCCCCCTGAACTCCCGATCCCCCCCCGTCTCTGGACTGCCCCCTCCAGAACCTCCCTGCCCCTTCTCCGACCCCCTGGCCCCCTTACCCTGCCGCTCATCCCGGCAGGCTGGGCAGCAGGGGAGGAGGAGCGGGGGAGGAGCTCCAGACTGCCGGAGGCGATTTGCGAATGCAGGGAGGGAGGGAGGGAGGGAGTGATTTCTGCTGCAGGGGAAGCGGAGGAGGGGCTCTCTCTGGCTGTCGGAGCCCCATGTAAGTGGCACCATCCGGCCTGCTGCCCTGTTAGCCGCTCTGCATGGGGGGGAAGTCCGGACATTTATAAATTCCTCCCGGACGCTATTTTTAGCTCAAAAAGCCGGACATGTCCAGGGGAATCCGGACGAATGGTAACCCTATGCTATGGGGGATCTCTGTGAGGGAATCTTTGGGAAGGTTTCCATGCAATAAGCTCCCTCCCATGGTTTTCCATGCAGGCGAGGCGCTTTACTTCTTGCTTGTTGTTCATATTGAATTATGCTCAAGATTATTAAATGGTAGTTGAAACAGATTTATTGCACTCTGTAACAAATTATGAACTCTGTGTTGTATTATGCGTGGGAATGCTACAGTACATGTTAGGGTTTACCCTAGGGAAGGGGCATCTCAGGATATTTATTTTTAAAGATCTTCAAGTGCTTTCAGAGTAAATTCACTACAGTTAAGAAGTCCCTTTGTTATGCCTGTGTTCCTTGCTTTCCTGCCACCTTGTAGAAATTCAGGGTGTCCATTGCCTAGGTAGAGCTCTGGGCAGTTGGGGAGGGGAAGGGGGGGCTGAGAGGTCAAACACTGATTTTCAGAGTAGAGGGCAGTTGGTGGCAGTGCCCCATGTCCCAAGGAAGGGCAGCAGACAAGAGGTCTGATACGGGGAGTGTGTCCTAGAGCTAGAAATGGTGAGTAGACTATACCCAGACCCAGCTGACTTGGAAGCACATGGGCCCCAGTAATTAGATTCCCTCTTAACAGATGGGTGACCATACAGAGGGATACTGGCCAAGGCTGTAATAAAAAGAATATTTTCCCCTATATGAATACCTAAACATCTCAAGAATGTGACTTAAGTATGCTGGTTAAGGGAAACTGCTATTAATACAAACCTCAGAGAATTAGTGTTTGTAAGATGTCAGTGTTTTATCTGTCCATGTTCACTGTAAAATATATTGAATACACAAGTTATAGATACTTTTGTGGTACTCCAACTTTTCTTTGTTTAGCCTCACAATGAAATATATACTTGTGATGCATCGGGATACTGGATTACAAAGAGTTTCAGAAGATAATAGGCATGAACTGGAGCTGGGACTATGCGGCTATCTTAAACATCCTGGGTGAAATCCGGGGTGCTGGAACAATTTGTATAGTGGGGGTTCTGAGAGCCATTGAACCAAACTGTAAATCCTGTGTATGATGGAAACCACTTCAAGCCAGGGGGTGTGGCAACACCCTTAAATCCCGCACCTATGTGTGAAATAGTGACTCCACTGAAGTCAGTTGCAAAATTCCCATTGAGTTCAATGGGGCCAGGATGTCACTTTAAATTTGATAGACTTGTAATCTGACCCTGGAACTACCAGAATCTCCACATAAAAATAAAAGGAAATATCTCAGTGTAGCCCATGCATGTCTCCTGCTTCAGTAAGAAACATCAACGAAAGGGACCGATGTAACAAAATACTGTACTTATTAGGACTAAATGTTGTAGCAAAGCCAAGACATTACTTTCCTAAAGGACACATTTATCTCATTAGTGTTTTGTTACAGTATCTTTCAGTGTTTTTTGAGTATGTCATGGAATATATATTTGTAAAACAGAGCAATTCACTTCTGGCATAAAGGGGTGCAGCTGCACTGAACTCTGAGGCAGAGTTTTAATACTTCTACCTCTTACCTCTAGACGTATACAACGCTATCCGTTGCATTTACAAAATCTGAGTGTTTTAGGAGAATTGTAAATTTGCTCAAAATTTATTTATTTTTGCCATTTAACCACAAAACACAGTGGTCAAAGTTGGACCTTGTCCTACCACCCTAGTAATACCTGGAAGAAGTTAGACCATTATTTGTAACAAAAAAAGCAACATTTCACCTTCACTTAGCATTCTTCATAAATTTGTCCCATGCAAAATAGCACCATTCCCACAACAAAAATTAGTTCCTTTGTTTTTTGTGAAACAGTAACAGATTCAAGATGTAACTGGAAAAAAAAAAAGAGGGACATTTATTTAACTAATTTTGCCAGAACCGCAGAAAAGTTTTCATGGATGATATATGTTAAACTTGTTGCTGATTTCATTAAATCGTAGGTCTTTATAGCTAAAAACTCTAGTTGCACAATCAAGTTGCAGAACAATGACAGAAATTAGAGATGGGTCCCATTTGTGAAGTTTGAACCTGGATTTAAACTTTTGCTAAGTTCAGGATGTTTGAATCCAGAGTTTTGGCTGGCATATGATATAGACGGGTGGGTCCAGAGGTGGAGTTCAGATCTGGGTCTGAGCTTCTTTAACGTGTGGTTCTGGAGGTTTGGGAGCAGTCCACCATTAATAAAAGTGAGCAGGAGAATTTCATTGAGGTGCTGCACATGAGAAGTTACACAGCAAATAACAGATAGCTTTTGTGTTCTCAGTTCATTTTTAGTAACAGAACTAACAGGAAGCCCCAAGACTGCAAATACTAGAGAATCAGTGCCAAAGTATGTTTCTATATTAAATCAAAAATTTTACTGCTGCAGGTAATCCATCTGGTTAACTTCCTAACATTTACAGCTCGATATGATGTGTTTAAATACAGGAATTATAGATGTGAACTAATCAGTTGAAAAGGAAACTTGCAATTTAGCAGATAGAAAGAGCACTCCCCTGTGAAAGCAAGATGTAACATGAGAGCCATGTTTTGGTATTGTATAATTAATAACTATATACTTACATATAGTCCAACATATTAGAATGCACTTATCTGACAACCTAAGATGTATAAAAACTAAAACAATAAACTACTCAATGGATATATTCACTTCGCCAAATATTTCCATCTCCTTCATGTAATAACTCTCTTCCCATCCTTTCTACACCCACACAAGCAAGTGTCTGATTAAACACAGTGTGTCCTGAAAATCAGCAGACTCAGACAATCCAGTCTGGGTATTGAGTTCAAGACCTCAAAGAGCCGTAGGTTTAAATCTAGGGTGTGTATTAGTAAAAATCACTCATACTATCAACCACAGAGAATTGTGATTTACAGTATTCACATGTTGTAATGAAAGGCATGACACTCATTTTCTATGTTCCCTTTTATTTTTCAGAACACTGAAAGAACTATTGTATTATCCCTTCCATTAGTCAGTTCTGTATAGAATACTTTAAAGATGAATACGTACAGGATTGGCTTATACTGCTGGAATGCATCACTGTGATTTCTTACACCTTTGTGGCCTTGGCCAAGCCTCTGAAAATCTGTTTCTTTGTTTGTACTGTTTATCAGGATTACTCAATTGTCTGCTATATTTAATAACTCAGTTTAGCGTAGGCAATGAATGATTGTTGCCTTTCACCAGCACACTTGACTTGGGGCTTATTTTCAAAGGGGCCTCAAACCAGGGTCCATTATTTATTAACAGAATGCAAAGCTTCAGCATTTGTACTTCAGATGAAAGATTGCATGCAGAAATTGGGTAATTAAATATCAAATTAGCAGATCTGTGTGCACAATTCTCATTTGCAATAGCTGTGCGTATGAAGCGAGAAGCCATCTGTGCCAGCACCTCACTTCACAACTTCTGGAAATTGTGAATATTATTTTTTCTTGATGGCGTTTGTTCTGAATAAGTGAGAATGTGGAAGGTTCATTCACTAGGAAGCAGGCTGAGAAACCAGAGAACTCCATTTGATACCCTGCAAATAGCCAAGAAGACATCCTGTGCTGCATCTCTTGCACAGATCTCAGTCATGAGAGGAGAGGCAAAGGTGGATTAACACCACTTTTGCACCTCCTGATTCTAGGTTGCTATTGGGGCCAAATGGCTACTGGTGTAATTTAAATTAGTCTGGGCAGCAGAAGGAAAGCTCCTGGAAGTTTTCCTGTGGGTAGCAATATTTTCCAGAATCCCTAGAGCACTATGGCCCAACCCACCAGACTCCCAGCACACTTCCTGGTCAGAGCTTCTGAAAGGCTGAGTTGCCATAGGCAGCCCAACACAGTGCCTGGGGTGGAGGAATTCTCCCCTTGGTGGTTGTGGGGTTTTAACCTGTGATGTACACAGGGCTTCATGGAGGGGGAGAAAAGTGAAAGTTTAATGTAACCCATGACACCACTTATCCTCATGGCCTTTAAACACAATTTGCTTGGGCTTGATGGTTGTTACTGGCAATAGAAAATACCAGAACGGTGCTTTTGCAAATCCATATGCTACAGTGTGCAAACCTTCTAATGTTTCCTGTCAACTGGACAGTTTTATAATCGCTAATTAACCTCACTCACTAAACAGCCCAAAATCAATTATATTGAACTTAGATAAGGAAGGGTAGATTCCAATTTGTTCCTTCATCATCGCCTTCTCAGCTAAAAAAATTTCTGTTGATGAAAGGGGCTAAATTTAAAGGCCTGGATGACTGATGTCCTCTATTTAGACATAGCAAGCAACTGTAGTGCAATCTTCCGTGTGCTGTCCTGCTGTGCCCTGACCTTGAAGATTCACATCTAACAATGAAGGAGTAATTCTTTCTCCATGTGCATTGTATCCAGAGACCTCTCTACTGATATGCCCAGGAAAGGGTCCAGTTAATTCCCATTGCAGTAGTGGTTTTATGTTGGGGAGAACCTGTTTACGGGACAACTTATTTAACATAAGCCACCAAGCATCTGTCAGACAATTTATCATTTTATTTTGTTAGAGTTAATTCTAGCTGGGGCTAGACTCAAAATTCATGTGAGCAGGAATTTAAGATGAGTCTGGGGCTCTTTGAAATACTGCAACGACATGACTATTATAACAGCTTTGTGTTTTTATGTTTTCTGAGCTGACTGATAGCAATGACACTGCAAAATGCCCTTTGAAAGGGAAAACCACAGCAAGAGAACATCCTTGACTCCGGTCCTTGAGCTCTAGTTTTCAGTTCCCACCAGCTGCAGTTGATGATCTGTTGCAGCTTCCAAGAACTGGATTTCACAACACTAACCACGTCTTTCTTCTCTCTGTGGTATTTATAGGCTTTAGGGCCAGAAAAGAAGTAAATGAATCCTAAAATAAAAAGAGGAAAGACTGATTATAGAAACTAACTTGTTGTAAGGGCTCTGTTACAACATTTTGTGGTTACATGTGCACATTCTCACAGATCCTAGAGAATGTTTGGGTGGTTCAACACAGGTAGATACTCTGGCTTGCTTTCTTATAGCTGTTAGAATTTTTTGGAGCTGCATATTAGCCTAGGCATAAGATGTTGCACAGCGACTTAGAAATATTGAATACAATCCTGGGGATGCCATCATATGCCAGCAATGCCCCTCTGCCATGTACATTGACCAAACCGGACAGTCTCTATGCAAAAGAATAAATGAAGTGGGCTTTAGCCCACGAAAGCTTATGCTCAAATAAATTTGTTAGTCTCTAAGGTGCCACAAGTACTCCTCGTTCTTTGTTTACTGAAGAATTATAGCATGAAATGATACATCAGCTAGTGACTCCTTCTGGACCATGGAGTTTCTAAGCTAGAGTGTCAAGTTCAAGCAATGTTATATTTGCCGTAGAGTAGTGTCCAGTGTCTCCACTCAGGATTTGGTCCCCACTAACACATTTTCTCATTGAGTCATTAAGAAGGCTTTCACAATAATCCGTAGACATAACTCCCAGAGACATTTCCTTGATACTGCAGCAATTTGATGTGGTCCAATGGACACAGTGGTATGTGAGTCTGTTTGTTTGGTGTTGATTGGGACATATACAAAACTCCCCAAAATGTTACATGTAACTACCAAAACCTATTGGATGCACTATCATAGTTATTGCTACCTGTCATAGCAGACATTTGTTCTGTCTTTGTCTCTGTACTGTTGGTTTCATGCCTTTTACATGAACAAATTTATATTTGGAAACTACATTTTGAACATATGACTTATTTTTAATCTTTAGTCATTTTATGGGTAGATTTTTTCTATTGACAAGGGGTTGCTTATATAATGGACCTTTATTATGGTTATTGAACACATGTCCTTCTGCTCTAAAACATTGGCCTTCACCACTTGAGCTGATGGAGCAACTCCCTTAGCTAAGAACAGTAGCAGGCTATTCTAAATGTGAACCAGCCACTTACCTGCATTACATTTACTCTAACATTAAGCCAAAGTTAAATGATATTTTGGATTTGAAGCTTTTCTACTCTATCTGTGATGTGTAGAAGGTCTTCAGTTCACTTATTGTTAGAAGAATAGTTTTTTTCCTCTTTGTGTTCAAAGAGGGTTAAAATTTACCTTAAGCAATGAAGAGAATTAAGAATTTTTCTTAACTGGAAACTCACAGTTCTTGCATTTTGCAAGTTTTCCAATAGAAAATTGGAGAGTTTCAGAATATTTAAAAATTAAAATGAAAAAAGGCCAGTTAAAATGAATATCAAATCTTGGGGTTTGAAATTAGTACAGTAATATAATAGTCCTGATCCATAACTGATGTCTACTGGAGTATCTCTCTGTGGAGCTAAATGAATTCAAACCAGCTGAAGGTTTGGTCCAATATTATTAAAAAATACCCACTTATTTATAGAGACTGACAATGGGCCTATTGTTTACATGCCTTCCTCCCACTGATGTACATGAGAGTTTTCTCTCAGGCATGACCAATAGGATCAGGCCTGTTACATGTGTTTGTGTGTGTGTGTGTATGAAATACTCACCATTCACTTCTATTGCTGCATCTATTTTGCCACTAATCCCTGCAGACTCTTCATCAATGCTCTTGGGAAAGTCTTTTCCCATCTTACTTTTTCTTCATTCTAGCTTTAGGAGCAGAGACTATCATCCTGGCCACTTCATTAACAGACACCTGCCATGAATAGGCCAAGGCCAATAGACCCAGGTCCCTTTTTGTAATATTAAAAATATCCCTGGAACAGTAGTAATTATTCAGTGCAATTACTGATTAATAACTAGGTGGTGCATTTTATGCAAAAACTGGAGTATGGCGGACTGGGACAGAGGAGCTTGTTACAGTCCTTTTTCAGGGTGCTACTTATCTCCCTCCCCCTATAGCTAGCCAGAGCCACTGGCCAGCTTAAGGGGAGGGTTGGGGATATAACTCTACCTATTCCTTGCCTCTCGCTAACTACAGTATTCATAGGGAGAGCATCTGGAGTGCAGTCAATGCACTTCCCTCAGCAGCTGGGACTAAGACCCAAGTAGCTCTAACATCTAGTGAGTGTGTGGGAATCTTTACTTTTCCCCTATGCAGTTGCATTAGGGCTAGGCACAGTCTCGCCCTGAGTGGCGAACTGGAATGCTGCTAATGTGCCGCAGTATGTGGATTGCAGTAAAACGTTCCATACAGAGCTGTGAGATGGACTGTATAGGATAATTATCCATATGAAAAATTTGAACAAATGCACACTAGAAAAAATAGTAAAGTAGGGCTAAGAAACTGATTGACCAAAAGGGGCTGGGAAGGCCCCCAAAAGGGATACCCTCCAGAGGAATTGTTTGACACTGCAGTTTCATCACTGATCAGAGTCAAGTTTACACCTTCCTTTAGTTCAAGCTTGCTAGTAAGACTAAAATGAGAAGGACAGCAAGTACTCACGGGAACACAGCCTAACTGCTGAGCTATAGGGAGTGTTCGAGGCCAACTGAAAATGTACTAGGATTGGTTGGAAAAAATATGGTAGGGGCAACTAAGTATCCACTTCCCTCAGATCTGCACCCGAGTCTCATGGCAATGAGAGCTGGTCAGTCAGGTTAAGCGTTTTTGGTGTCACTTTCGACCATTCTTACTTGGGTTTCCATTTCTATCAGATACATGTGATTGCTTTTCACTTGCATGATTTTCCCAGTCTGCCCTTAATTATTCCATTGTCCATGACCTTGTAAAATAGACACATGTCCTTCTAGCTGCAAAGTCTAATGACTTTAATATCCTCTTCACAGGACTTCAGAAGGGCAGGTTTGCTACGTGCAGTTTGTTCAGAATGAAGCAATGTGTTTGCTCACTGGTTTGAGCAACTGTGATAATATTACACCCACTTTGCATACTTTACATTGTTTGTAGAACGTGGACTGATTTTAAGTAGGTCTGGTTGAAATCTGTTAAACAATTGTTTTGACAAAAAAGGCCTTTTCATTTTCTTAAAAAATATATATAGATAGATAGATTTTTTTTTTAATTTTCTGGGGTTTTTTTAAGGGGAAAAAAGAAAACTAAAATGGTCTCAGATTTCACCTGTTTTCCCCTTTGTGATCCTTTTTTCTTCCCCCCTGCTTTTTCGGTGGCAAAAGAGAAAAGATGAATATAGAAAGGGGGAAAAACACTGAGAAACCAAAAATCAATTTTTTAATCATCATTTTCTTTAATTGAGAAAAATGAAAAGGTTTCACTTTTTTCCCCCCAGCAAAACATACTGACCATTTTTTGACCAGCTCTAATTTTAAGTGTAATTAGTGGTTTTTAAAACCATTAGCGATATAGGCCTAGGTGTATTGGAGGCCTTCTCCTGATATGCATCTGTATTCTAGTACAGCTACTTCTTAGAAATCCTCACCAGGTTTTAGGATCTGGGTGTGGAATTCCCTTCACCCCAGACTTCACAATCTACTTCACAATCTACTTTTTTGTATTGGAGAATAAAATATTGTTGTTAGAGCAAGATGTTTTCTAAAAAGAAAGGCAATAATAAATGCACCTGTAATATTCATTTCCCATAAAGAAGAGTATCTTTAGACAACTCATCAGTGTGCTGCACATTTCTCAAAAACCCAGAGTCAGAGATGGGCTGAGGAGGGCCTTGAATTTGAAACCCTCAAGTTGTCCATTAATGTGGGCCTGAAAAACATGAAATATATTATACGAGGATTATCAGTTTCCCTGAAATACTCTTGGGACCCAATTCTTCCATCCTAACTGCATGAAAAAATCCCACTGAGATCTCTCAGCATGAGTAAGGCTGAAGCTGGTGCAGAACGCAATGACTCACTTACTGAGTGGGCTGACTCACTGGGATCATATGACACCAGCACTCCAGCAGCTGCACTGGCTGCCCATTGTTCTTCAGGTGGAGTATGAGGTCTGGGTTATGACCTAAAAAGTCCTAATGGCCTGAGACCAGCCTACCTGAGGAACTGCTTTCTTCCGTGTGCAATATGCCACCGCTGCAGTGAGCATGGATGCCCAAGTGGATCCCCCTATTATAAAAGGGAGGGGGTGCTTGGCAGGGCACTGTCTGTGAGGGCTCCACGACTAGAACTTGCTCCCCTCTTGGTCCAAGACAGTCCAAACATGGTGACCTTTCAGGCATGCTGCAATAGACACCTGTTTAATTGGGCTGAGGGTAATGATTCCACCCCTTTCATTGTTATAGGCAAGACGTTTCTATATGTGGCTCATTGAGCGCCTGTTGAAATGGTCATTTTAATGATGGTGTTATTATAATATTAATGATGTATCAGGGTGCCTAGAGCCATCCATAGTCATCTTTTATCATTATTATTTAAATCTAAATAAATAAGGGGGACAAAACTGTGCCCATCATTCATAATTGTTAGTCTGCTGTTAACATTTTTAAGTGAGGGTAATTAACTACTGAAACATCTCATCAATGAGAATGGAAAATTCTCCAGCATTTGAAGTCTTTAACTCAAGACTGGATATCTTTCCCTACATTATCTGAACTGGGAATGTTGCAGTAAAGGGTTTTCTTGCCTATAGATTTTTCTTTTGGGTCTCAAAGACAGGGGTTGTACATCATATGGTGCTCTGCAAATCCTAAACCACTGTTCTGGGTGTATATGGGGGATGGCTAGAGCTTGTCAAAAGTTCGAATATCCATTCGATAAGAAATTCCAAAATTCTGAAAAAAAATATTCCATCTTTGGAATAAGTAGGATTTTCAAAATTTCCTGTGGAAGGGAAAATCCCCCAGAAGTTTGAAGAAAAAATCAAACCAATTTTTTTGAAAAATTTGAAATAAAATTGAGTCCTGCCTCCCAAATATTGAGGTTCTTGGCTCAGCCTGACCTTCCAGGGCTGTTGTAACCAGGTCACTCTCTAGCCCTGGCTTCTACAGTTCTCTCAATTTTCTAGAAATCTGCTCCTACTGCACTATTGATGGGGCACAATTTTTTTTAAAAAACATTTTATTAAGGGATGTCACAATACTACATCCTAAATTACTTAATTAGGATCAGGTTAATATTCGAAGAACCAGGCAAAAGATTCTGGCTTGCTGGCTGGGGAGCCCACCTCCTCTGAGTATGCTAAAACAGGTGAGCAAATTTCTAAATACCTATTCTTTTAGGCACCTTTCCTGTGTACCTACTTGATATGAAAGTTTTTCCATTAAAAGGACAGCCCATATTTTACTATACCAAAATACCATAGAAGAAGTCACATGTTTCCTTTAATGTGCAATACAAAGTCTTGATGCTAACAATAAACAAGAAATTAATTTGTTCTGTTTAAAATGTAGTTCCATTACTGGAACATTAAGTAGGCAGGTCAGGGGATCTCTAGGAAGCTGGTATTTTGTCATAAGATGAATTTCTTTAATAATTTCCTCCCAAAACCATTTTAATTCCTGGACACAACTACTGCCTGTACAAGTATGTTCCCCTTTTCCTGCAAGCCCTCCAACAGAGCACCTTCCTAGCAGCAAAACTATAATGAAGCTTAACTGGAGTTGAATGCGTTCAATACCGTAATTTAAAAAAAATTCTTTGAGCTATACAGATTGAAGATGTATATCCTTTCCCCATATATATCAATTTCTTTGTCCAAATCCCCCTCTCATCTTTTCATCTGTGTTGTTTTCTTATCAACATCTGTTTCAATCAAAATTGTATATATCTTCGAAATTAAATCTTTCGTTCCAGCTTGCTCCTGGGTCAACTCCTCAATTGTGGTTAAAGGTCTAGAAAGAACCATCTTGTATTCAGATGTCACAATACAATGTTTGACTTGTAAATATTGAAAGTATGGGTTCCTTCTGTTATTTACACAGTGTCATATAAACATAGTGTGAGCTGGGGTGGACAATGCCAGGGCCCTGTGTATGCTACATATTCTGCTCTTCGCAGGTTCACGCCAAGACTTAGGGAGACCCTGAATGGTGACTTGAAACATCACAGGCTGCATTTAGTTAGGCCTTGGTCCAGCAAAGTTCTCAAGCTCATGGTTAACTTTAGGCATGCAAGTGCCCTTATTGGGACATACTAAAGTGCTTTGATGGATCAGGGCCTTAGTCTGGCAAAGAGAAAGCCAGGGTAAATTACAGGGTCCGTGTCTGCCCAGCGGCTTCAGCAGAGAATCCTCTTTGCATACTCTTCAACCAACTCTCTGTCTTAGCCTCAACTACAAGCAACATAGACTCATAGACTAAGTTCAGAAGGGACGATTATGATTTTCTAGCCTGACTTCCTGCACAACGCAGGCCACAGAATCTCACCCACCCACTCCTGTAACATGGTGCTGGGGGGAAGCAGATGAATCTAATGAATAGGAATTATTCTTTGAAAGTTTTATCATTAGTAAGAAATTGTGTGTGTATCTGTAACTACTGTCTGGATAAATGTATATGGGGGAATCAGCCCTTTTTTCAGGGAGAGCTCTTATCCTGCAGCTCCCATGCCCAAGACCTATGTCTAATGTGTTGCACATTCTTCTCAAATGGGCAGCTGCCATCATCAAGGGATTTTCTCCATTTTAAGTTCCTCTTAGCTTCCTGGTGACTTTGTGGCTTCTTGTGAGCCGGCTGCTACTCTGTCTCTTTGTGAGAGGAGTTGCAACAGCTGCAGTTCCTATTCTGATTCTTCCTTAAAATCTTCTAAATACTCCAAAGAAGGCAGACAATGAAATCAAAGAAAATAATTAAAAAGAAAAGAGGATGGGCAGGAGGGGGAGAAAGTGTTCTGCCTGTTCACTCCAACTCAAAGCTATCATATCAAGGGTTGTAGAGGGGATTTGCAAAGGAGCCCAAGAGAGTTAGGCACCCAAATACTGGCATTTGTGTGCTTAACTCCCTTAGGTTCAATTGAAATTGTACTCTGTGTGGCTGCCAAAAATGCTGCACAATCCAACAGGGCCTCAGCAGAACAGTCAGGTACCGTTGTACGGACTCAGTCTGGTCTGAAGTCAAGTGACTATCTTGCCACTGCAGGGGTGTCAAATGAACATGGCTCTCCCCCATAAGTACATACTGTGCATGTACTGTGCATGACCATTCCCCTCTTTTTTACTGCAAGCAACTGAGCAGATGTTAGAAGCAGTGAGGAATTTTTCAGATCTCTCCCTGGTGCAGAAAAGGCTGATGACTCACAGGCCATTTACAGTAACTTTCAAAATGGGCTGGGCATTTTGCAGTTCTTCTAGGAAAAGGAGAAGTGAAAAGCAAAGTGGTCTGGGCTAATTGCAAAAACAACAAGGAGTCCTTGTGGCACCTTAGAGACTAACAAATTTATTTGGGCATAAGCTTTCGTGGGCTAGAACCCACTATGTCCAAATAAATGTGTTAGTCTCTAAGGTGCCACAAGGACTCCTCATTGTTTTTGCTGATACAGACTAAGACGGCTACCACTCTGAAACCTGGGCTAATAGCAATACTGAAAATAGAGCATGTAACTCAACACATTAGGAGTGGAGGATTCAGTTCCCAGGCCTAATTACTCAGTACCTGAGTTTGCACAGGCAAGATGGCCAGGGGAAAAAAAGGCAGAGCTTCTGAGGGAAGTTAGGGTTCTACCAACCTGAATTTTACCAGCCCCATGGTAAATTTGGAATGGATCCAGATAATATTTTGCAGCCCAAAGCTCCCCTAACACCATCAGTGATCAACATAGGCTGAAACTCAGCCAGGGAAAACATGTGCTTGTCCCCACTTTCACAGGTTTCTGACAAATCTACTGTGGAGTCAGCCAATCCAGTCTTGGAAAATCACAGGGGAATGAAGACCATATCGTATGAGATGAGACTAGCAGAGCTTGGTTTCTTTAGCCTATCAAAATGAAGGCTGAAAGGGTACATGATTATTCTCTATAAATACTTTGGGGGTAAACACCAGGGAGGGAGAAGAGCTACTTAAACTAAAGGACAATGTCGGCACAAGAACAATGGGTATAAACTGGTCATGAAGAAATTTAGAGTGGAAATTAGATGAAGGATTCTAACCATCAGAGGAGTGATGGTGTGGAACAGCCTTCCAGTATAAATGTGTGTGTGTGTGTGGGCAAACTGCCTAACTAGTAAAAGATGGAGCTTGATAAATTTATGAACAGGATTATGTGATGGGGTTGCCCGCGATAGCAAGGAACTGGACTCAGTGACTCACGAGGCCCCTCCCAGCCCTATGTCCCTACAGTAGATCTCATAACCAGTGTCCAAATAAAAAATTTTCTGATGCGGAAGGAAAATCCTTGTAAGCTGGTACCCTTCCTCAGGAAATGAAAACACAAGACAAACCTCCCATCTGATGTCTACTAAAGGGCCATTCCAATGACAAAGTTCCTTTGTACAAGTATGTGTACGAACAAGGGCTAAAAGACATCTCTGGAAGGGGGATGAATTAGCTGCATCCAGATAGGGGAATAAACTCACCCAGACTAGGAAAAGCCCTCAGACCCCCTTCAATGCAAATACTATGCATAGATACAGGTTCACCTAGAGACTATACAGTGTGATATAGAGATAAAACAGTGTCACAGAATAATGTTACATTATAGGTCTAGTGCAAATTAAAATATCTTGCACTTTCCAAGCAAATAAATAATGATTTTCACAGTTTTACCCATTTTATTTCAGGGTGTAAGAGGTGATATCCTCTAACAACAGTGCAGGGACGTGTTTCATCTTAATTGTGGTGTTGTGGTTTGAATACTTACCTTCACTTTCAAATAATATAATCAAAACTGCTTCCCCTGTGTTTGTTCTCACAGATTTCAATGGGGCAGCATTACTTCATGCATTTAACCCCATCTCTGCAGCTTTACTGACGTCTGCATGACTCAAACTGGATGTGTACTTTACTACTTTGTAAGAATAATACATGTTAGTATGGCTGCATGGGGCTGTACAGTTCTCCTAGAAGAGAAGGTCAAGAATTTAGAAGCAAACATTACTTTAAAAGAGGGGGAGTCCTGGCATGAGTTCATTTATTTGTCATTTCTATAAGGTTTTGCACCACATTAATTTTTCAGTTAACAGCAATATTAGTCTGATGGTGTTTCCTAGTAATGAGAATCAAAATGTATGTAAACTAATGAATCCCACCCTCTTTGTGACATCATTGTGCATTCCCCAGGCCCAAAATTGTACATGTGGAAATAATAGTCAGTTTTTAATTTTAGGGTCTTTCTTAATTTTTGCTTTATATATTCTTCAAGTTATAAAATTTCACTTAGTAAAAATAATGGGCTTGATTTTCTTCGCACTGGCCCTGGTGTATAGTCAATAGAGTGACACCAATTTAAAACTGGAATGAGAGGAGAATTAGATTCTATCGACCAATCTTTTTCCATTTAAAAGATACAGTTTTCAGTATGTGAATCTATGCACTGCTGCCCTGTTTATCCAGCCTTGCCATATATTTATTCCAGCCAAACAATAGCCTCAGTTGGTGAGAACTCAATTCATCCCCACCCAAAATCATCTCCATGAGCCATAAACGTTTTGTACTATTTTAATATCAGCATTATTAAGCACAGACAACTTATTTTTTGTTCACTAAACCAAGATATTTATATTCAAAAATCTGTTTGTACAGCAGTAAGGCTGCCTAGTTAAACTCGTAAAACGATGTGAAACACCCAAAGGGAATGTCCCACAACAATAACTCAGCTGCACTGCACAGCCTTAGTACTGTTGTTTTTTAAATTTGTCATCCCATTTAAATGTAAATGTAGCAAAATTTTTACTGCTCAGGCCCATCTCTACATTATTCTAGATACATTGTTTCTTGTGAATGTTAGACTGACAGTGTGTGGCTATTTGGCTTGTTGATTTTTTTAATGTGTTTATGTACATCTATATAGGGAGTCAGATTTGGTCAAATTACATGCTGTTTAAATGAGAGACAAGTTGGGTGAGGTAATATCTTTTACTCTGTTGGGGAAAAAGCCAAGCTTACAAGTTTCTTTTAAATGACATTTACTCATATTTTATCTGCTTTTTCTAGGGTGGCATTCATCCCTTATTATTATTTGTATTATCATAAAGCAGTTGTTCCCAAACTGGGGTTTGTGAGTCCCTGGGGGGTTGTGAAATGTTACAGGGGGTTCTCGGGAAAAAATTCCCTAATGGCGGATAGAGCTGTCCCTAGGGACCCCGGGCAGCATGGGGCCAGCAGCCTGGAGCCTCTGGACTTCCAAGAGCTAAGCAGATCAAAGCAAGCATATCTATCACACTGAGGAGATTTAAATTTCAAGACTCCTTATAAGAAATGGAAAGGGAGATGGATATTTTTTGCTGTTTTTAAAATTATATAGACAGCTAATATTGTTTTTAAAATTATTATGAAGAACAAATTTAAGCTTTGTTTGCCTGGACTGCTCAAGACCTGAATGCTTGTGTAGGAGGAACTCTTTGAGTTCCTTAAATTCTTAAATACCTTCATGTTGTTTCACATCTGATACTCCTTGATGAAACATAGGAGCCTTGTCTTATAACAGGCTTATTCAAAGTGATACAAGCTACGAAAGTAAGATCTTGGAAGAGTGTTGCCGTATTCATAATGTAATAAAAATGCTGTAATGATAAATAATAATTAATAAAAAGAACAGGAGTACTTGTGGCACCTTAGAGACTAACAAATTTATTTGAGCATAAGCTTTCGTGGGCTACAGCCCACTTCTTCGAATACATAGAATGGAACACACAGAAAGAAGATATTTATACATACAGAGAACATGAAAAGGTGGAAGTAGCCATGCCAACTGTAAGAGGCCAATCAACTGAGATGAGCTATCATCAGCAGTTGATCGTGTGGTGTGTCCTGGATGGAAGCTGGAGGCATGTAGGTAAATATAGCAGTCAGTAGGTTTCCGAGATAGGGTGGTGTTTATGTGACCATCGCTTATTAGCACATAAACAGACTCCAAAGAGAGACACACCACACGATCCATTGTCTACAGCCAAGCTCTAAGATACAACCGCATTTGCTCCAATCCCTCAGACAGAGATAAACACCTACAAGATCTCTATCAAGCATTCTTAAAACTACAATACCCACCTGCTGAAGTGAAAAAACAGATTGACAGAGCCAGAAGAGTACCCAGAAGTCACCTACTACAGGACAGGCCCAACAAAGAAAATAACAGAACGCCACTAGCTGTCACCTTCAGCCCCCAACTAAAACCTCTCCAACGCATCATCAAAGATCTACAACCTATCCTGAAAGACGATCCCTCACTTTCACAGATCTTGGGAGACAGGCCAGTCCTCGCTTACAGACAGCCTCCCAACCTGAAGCAAATACTCACCAGCAACCGCACACCATACAACTTAAACACTAACCCAGGAATCTATCCTTGCAACAAAGCCCGATGCCAACAATGTCCACATATCTATTCAAATGACACCATCATAGGACCATCATAGGACCCATCAGCCATGCCATCAGGGGCTTGTTCACTTGCACATCTACCAACGTGATATATGCCATCATGTGCCAGCAATGCCCCTCTGCCATATACATTGGCCAAACCTGACAATCTCTACGCAAAAGAATAAATGAACACAAATCTGACATCAGGAATCATAACATTCAAAAACCAGTGGGAGAACACTTCAACCTCTCTAACCACTCAGTGACAGACTTGAAGGTGGCAATTTTGCAACAAAAAACCTTCAAAAACAGACTCCAAAGAGAGACTGCTGAACTTGAATTAATATGCAAATTAGATACAATTAACTTAGGTTTAAACAGAGACTGGGAATGGTTGGGTCATTACACTAATTGAATCTATTTCCCCATGTTAAGTTCTCCTCACACCTTCTATGGGTCATCTCGATTATCACTTCAAAAGTTTTTTTTCTCCTGCTGATGATAGCTCATCTCAATTGATTGGCCTCTTACAGTTGGCATGGCTACTTCCATCTTTTCATGTTCTCTGTATGTATAAATATCTTCTTTCTGTGTGTTCCATTCTATGCATCCGAAGAAGTGGGCTGTAGCCCACGAAAGCTTATGCTCAAATAAATGTATTAGTCTCTAAGGTGCCACAAATACTCCTGTTCTTTTTGTGGATACAGACTAACACAGCTGCTACTCTGAAACCTAATAATTAATAATAAATAGTGTGTAATAAGCATGTCATAAAAACAAATTTTATATTTCCAAGATCATTTCTTTTATAATTTATACTGAGGAAAAAGGAGAAAATCCCTGAAAATATTCATTGTTAGGAGGGGATTCACGAGACTTGACATTTTAGTGAAAGGGATTCACACATTGTTAAAGTTTGGGAACCACTGCCATAGAGCCTAGGAGCCCCAGTCATGGCCAAGAACCTGTTGTGTTACGTGCTGTACAAACACAGAACAAAAAAGATGGTCCTTGACCTAAAGAGCTTACATGGGTTGATGGACCGTGTTGGTGGGATTTTTCAGAAAAGATCAATAATCACACTGTACGTTCTTGGCTTTCATTAGTATGTAACTGTCTTTTAGGGGATGTCTACACTACCCGCCAGATCAGCGGGCAGTGATCGATCCAGTGGGGATTGATTTATCGCGTCTAGTCTAGACGCGATAAATCGACCCCCGAGAGCTCTCCCGTCAACTCCTGTACTCCAGTGCCATGAGAGGCGCAGGCAGAGTTGACGGGGGAGCGGCAGCAGTCCACTCACCGCAGTGAAGACACCATGGTAAGTCCATCTAAGTCCATCGACTTCAGCTACATTACGTAGCTGAAGTTGCGTAACTTAGATCGATCCCCCCCCCCCAGTGTAGACCAGGGTTAGGAGTCCATGTGACCTTCTGTGTATTACTTAAATCTAGCTCATCTGCTAACTGCTTATGCTATATAATCAAATTTTCTTTGGAACCTTTTTTAGAGTGTGGTTGCTGGCACCTACTGGCTGCAGTGTGTAATAGCAACTAGGGCTGTAGGTTTGTCATGAAAACTTGGAAGTCATGGATGTGTGAGGTCAGAATTGTCAAACATAATGGAATAATCTTAAAAAGCCATCAGGTCATGTGAAAATCATCTCACTTTGTGGATTTAGGCTGTACGTTTAGAACAAGATTTTTATAGTTTACAAAATGTGGACACAAGGTATGTGCTTCTCAGTCACCCTGTAATTAAAACACAGTAAAAAAAACTTGCAATTGGATCTGTACAGTGCACCTTTATTATATATTCTTCCTTGATACTAAATACTCCTCCTCTCTGGCAAAATACTACAGACAGCAATGTGAGTTATGTAATCAGAATACACAATAGGGGTGAGAGCTGAAGTAAAGACGGAAGAGGAAAATTTTGTTCAGAGATTTTAAAATACCTTTAGTTAATTTAAAAATTCCCAGGAAAGACTTAATCTCATTGCCTGTATGTCAATGTATTTTTTTCCCATTTGGGCTTTCCTGGAAACAGGTGGTAGTTTGCTATATCAGGGACACCACCATGTGGCCTCTTTATTATACCCATAGTGCTATAGTTAGGGCGTTACCAAATTTACGGTCCCTTTTGGTCAATTTCACAGTCATAGAATTTTAAAAATCATAGATTTCATGATTTCAGATATTTAAATCTGAAATTTGATGGTGTTGTAACTGTAGGGGTTTTGACCCAAAAAATGGGTAGTGAAGGGGTCACAAGGTCATTGTAGGGGGTCACGGCATTGCCACCCTTACTTCTGCTCTGCTGCTGGCAGGTGGCACCGCCCTCAGAACTGGGCAGCCGGAAAGCGGCAGCTGCTAGCCAGGAGTCCAGCTCTGAAGGCAGCAGTGTAGAAGTAAGGGTGGCATGGTATGGTATCACCACCCTTACTTCTGCACTGCTGCTGGCAGTGCTGCCTTCAGAACTGGGCACCCAGCCAGGAGCTGCCGCTCTCCGGCTACCCAGCTCTGAAGGCAGCACAGAAGTAAGGGTGGCAATACCACAACACGCCCCCCCCCCACAACCCCCTTTGGAGTCAGGACCCCCAGTTTGAGAAATGGTGCTCTACCCTGTGAAATCTGTATCAGATAGGGTAAAAAGCACACAAAAGACCAGATTTCATGGGGGAGATGAGATTTTACGGTCCGTGACATGTTTCACGGCCATGAATTTGGTAGGGCCCTAGCTATAGTCCAGTTTCCCAGTAACCTGGAGACAAAAGAATACTTGCATTTCTTTAATTTTCCTTGCCATGGGAACTGTCATCTGTTACCATTGCCCCAACCTGGTGTCCTCCTTTCTGTATGTAATACTTGTCAAGGTATTCCTAAGAATGGAAAGAGACAGTCAAACATTGCTCTCTGTTTGACATGTGCTCTACTTTCGTTGATGACATTGTCATACATGTATGGTTTATATTTGACATTTAATTTTTGAAAATTGCTATGCAAGCTTATAAAACAAAACACATATTCTATACAGGGCTGAACATGTGGATGGTAGAAAGTCCTAGCAATGGCACTTCAGGAATATCAACACAAACAATGTGGCTATGAGTATCTCAGAGTAAGGCCACTGATAGTAGCTATACATTCTCCTGTGAACCCAATTCCTCCCAAAACTTCTTGGATTGAATTCCTTAATACAAACACTTTTCTTGGCTACATACTGTAACTTTCCTTTTTCTATATCAATGGTCCTCTCATAATCTGGGAATGATTTATTTTGGGACAGCTGTAGACATGGCTGGCTCTTTCTTCCTCCTCATGATATGCTCCAGAATTACAGGCTTCTTTTGAGCAGCAGGATATGTTGGCATTCTAACTATCTTAAGTATTTATATGTCTCCCATTATTGTTGTATCTGGGTGTCTTGTAATCTTTAATATATTCATCCTCACAACACACCTCTGATGTAAGGAAGTACTATTAGATCCATTTTACAGATGGAAAACTGAGGCACAGGAAGGCTTAAGTGACTACCCATGGTCACACAGTAAGTCTGTGGCAGGACAGGGAATTGAACAGCAGTCCCTCAAGTCCCAGCTAACACCCTAACCTCTGGACCAGCCTTTTTTCTTGTTGTCACATTATACCACAAATATTTAAAATGTGATCTTCCAAACCAAATTCCCAATATTCAGGTTTTGTTCAGGAGACTCAAAAACAGCTAGTTTGGGCAGACTTAAACATACACAAATACATTAACATTACATTTGTTCCAGTGTATTGCACATATTCATTTCTAAGAATGCTGCCTGGGTAAAGAGGTAGCTGTCAATTCGGTCCACCACAGTGTGGCAGTGTAAACCAGCTGGAAAGCTGCATAATCAGCTACCTGGGGATTCTGCTGGCCTGGGGGACTCTCTGGTTGGCTGGGTACTAGGACATCCTCCTCCTGGCCCCTGGAAAAGAAGGTGTGTTGAGAGCATCACTGGCAGGAAGGCAGTGTGATTACAAGGCAGTTGTGCTCACATGATCTCTGTGATCCCTAGACTAGGGTGACCAGATGTCCCAATTTTATAGGGACAGTCCTGATTTTGGGGTCTTTTTCTTATATAGGCTCCTATTACCCTCCACCCCCATCCCAATTTTTCACATTTGCTGTCTGGTCACCCTACCCTAGAAACCCCTATATTCACACCTTACACACTATTGAATAATATTTGTATAAAATATGCCTATGAGGTATCATATGAAAGCTGATAATATGCTGATTATTAATATCATTGTGAAGTTATGAATTCTCTCTGTATGATGTTACCAGAACATGTTAAAAACAAGACAGCCTAGTCTAGATAAAGATGATAAACAAGTCTGTCCTAGACACAGGAAGGTGGGTTTATCTCAGTTTACATATTAGCAGTAAAACAAAGCTATCCAGCTAAACCAGCAGGGGTTATCCTGATTTTGTCCTCAAGAGACAGAAAATTAACACGGCTACCGTCTCTCTGGGATATAAGAGACTGAATCCCCAGAGGCCTCCCTGACTTTTAAGGCAAAGACATCCCTTTGGGGATATAAAGAACACAGAGAGACTACATTTTTATCCATCAGGCTTAGGAGACAATGAAACCAAGTGATTTGATCACATCCCTCCACGCCGCTTCCCGCAGCTCCCATTGGCTTGGAATGGCGAACCGAGGCCAGTGGGAGCTGCAATCGGCCAAACCTGCGGATGCTGCAGGTAAACAAACCATCCCGGCCCGCCAGCGGATTTCCCTGATGGGCTGTGTGCCAAAGGTTGCCAATCCCTGGTCTAAGTGATCACCATATTTGAGGTCAGGAAGGAATTTTCGCCCAGGTCTGATTAGCAGAGATCAGGGGAGGGGAGGGAAGAAGGGGTTGGGTTGCCTTCCTCTGCAGCATGGGGCACCAGGATCACTTGCTGGTTTGTGCTAATGTAAATGGTGGAGTCTCTGTATCTTGAAGCCTTTCAATCAAGATCTGAGGACTTCAGTAACCCAGCTGGAGGTTATAGGCTTATTACAGGAGTAGGTAGTTGAGGTTCTGTTGCCTGCAATGTGTAGGAGGTCCGACTAGATGATCATGATAGTCCCTTCTGGCCTTAAAGTCTAGGAGTTCATTGAGAACTTGTTTTCCTTAGTTTGATAGTGTTCTCAAAGTAAAGGCCCCTACCTACTTTCATAGATGACACTTGCACAGCTCTAAATAACTACACCCTGCTTTTAATTTGCTGCCAAGCTATGCATGGGTTGTAGTTTCAGGAAGACTACTCAACCTTTAAATGGTCCCAAAATACAGCCCTGAAAATGTTCAGAATGTGTCACCAAATGGGAAAAGTCTGTTTCAGGTCCTACAAAATGTTTCATTTGGGCCACTTTTAAATGGCCAGCATCAGCAAAAGAGTGACTATCTTTTAACCCAGTGGGTAGGGCAATTAACTGGGATTGGGGAGAGCCAGGTTTGAATCCCCACTCTAGAGCCAGGATTTGAACTTAGGTCTCCCCTTCTCAGGAGAACATCCTAACCATGAGGCTATTGGGAGATGGGTTATGCTGAAGCTCTTCTGTTGAAGTGCCTCCACTTTGAACAATACTGAAAAATTCATTGGGCCAAAGGGGGAGAGAAAGAGAAATGACCCTAGAGCCTGGTGATTTACACATTCAGCCGTGAGATGGGAGATATGGATTTAAATCTCTTCTCTGAAACAGACAAGAAAGGATTTGAATCCACATCTCTTACTTCCCAGGTGACTTAATCACCAGGCTATAGAGTCATTGCTCTCTCTCTCTGGCCCAATGAATAGCTATGTATTTACACAAAGTGGAACAGTTTCAACAGAAGAGCTTGAGTGCAGACTAGCTTATAGCCTGTTGGTTTGGGCACTCACCTAGCAGGGGGTAGACCTGACTTCAAGTACCTGCTCCAAAAAGTGCTTATACAAAGTAGAATAGTTTCAACAGAAGAAACTGAGAGCAACCCACCCCAGAATAACCTACAGCCTAGTGGCTCGGATACTCACTTAGGAGGAGAGAGAACTGAGTTAAAGTCCCAGCTCCAGAGGGGGGATTTCAATCCTAGGTTTCCTACAGCCCAGAAGAGTGCCCTAAGCCCAGGACTAAACATTATAAAAGGACCCTCTCTCTCTTTTTTGAAGCTGGCCCCAAAGTCTTTTTCCAAGCTCAAACTAATCAGGGCAAATTCACAAATAGTTTCTACTGAAAGTGCATTTTTTTCAGCAAATAGTTTTCAGATAAATAGTTTTTTCTCCCCGCTTGACTCCTAAACTTTGTTAAGAATGATCCAGTCTAAATTGTCAGCTAAAAGACAGGGAGACAAGAATCTTTGGGCTGCTACCACCATCATCTTCTGCCACAGGAGGAGCAGAGCTCAGATGCTTTCATGGGTGGTTGCTACCATAATTGCCAGCATGTGAAGAAGTTTCCCCCAAACAAGTCTCTAAATAAGCGGAAAAACTTGGAGTATAGAGTTCCCATGGTCTGTCCCTGGTGTATATCACAATCTACACACACATGCAGCATTTCACACAAGTCTGACACCAGCTGAAATTCACCTCATTTGCAGAAGGCACGGATAAGGATAGACCACTTCAGTTCTCCTAGAGAGCTTAAGTAGTGCATAAGCGTTTTATTGGCCCTCTGTATAGGGTGATTTTCATCCTTTGCCTTATTTTTGTGCTTTTTCACTACTATAGTAAGACAAACAAGAATGTTTCCGCAATAAGTTTCTCCATAGATAGGATATTAAGCTGTGTTTATATGTGATAGTATTATATAGAAGTAAGCGTTAAGCCATCATCTCCTTAACTTTTAGTTTAGTGTTGTGCTTCCAATTGCATTTATTCTAACACAGAGGGGAAAAAAAAAAAAAAAAAAAAAAAGACAGGCAAGCCCTTTTGCAAATACCATTGGGCATGATAGACATTAAGCTAACAAGTATACATCATGTTCAGATTCTCATCTATTCTTATTGGCTAATCTTCTCCCTACATGACTTCAGCAATGATACAATTCAGATATACGAGAATCAGCTATTCATATATAAAAGCAGACAATAAATCTAAAACAAGTAAAGAAATAAAAACTGAGAACATAAAACACCACAAACATTCTATAACTTTTCAACTCCCCAAGGTTTGACCTTTCACCCTTCAGGTCACCTGATTCAGTTATCTTCCTTTTTTCAGCCCTCTTTTTCCTTTCTGCTTTTAAGTAATTATTCCTTCCATAGAGATTACAGCCTTTAAATAGTGTTCACCCTATTCTATCAATGTTTTTTAAAACCAATTAACTGCTTCACCCCACCTTCCTTTCATTTCCTGTCATGCTGGCAGTTTTCAACCATAAAAGCCATAACATGAGTGGCTGCTCCGTCTTATAGATACCTTTAGATTTCAGGATGTTTTAGCCTTATAGTTTTGTCCTTTTCTAGGGCAAGTTCTTGTTTTAAGCTTCTTAAAAACAAATGCTTCTAGTTCCTAAGGGTTTGCCTTTGTTTCTCAGCACAAATCCTCTTAAGTTGTGCCAAAGCTCCTACAGAGTTAAGCACAACTACATAGTCACAGAAGGAAATGAATAGAGCAGGGGTTGGCAACCTTTCAGAAGTGGTGTGCTGAGTCTTAATTTATTCACTTTAATTTAAGGTTTTGTGTGCCAGTAATACATGTAAACATTTTTAGAAGGTCTCTTTCTATAAGTCTATACTATATAACTAAACTATTGTTGTATGTAAAGTAAATAAGGTTTTTAAAATGTTTAAGAAGCTTCATTTAAAATGAAATTAAAATACAGAGCCCCCCTGTGGCCAGGACCTGGGCAGTGTGAGTGCCACTGAAAATCAGCTCATGTGCTGCCTTTAGCACGTGTGCCATAGGTTGCCTACCCCTGGGATAGAGAGACACAGCAAAAAGGGGGGAGATTGGGACGACTCTATTCTGACAAAATAAAATGAACTGTAGTGTTTCCATAACCAAAGCCCTTTTAGGTTTCTAAATGTATATGGTGCCTAGTGTCTATGAGATGGGACTAGATGAGATTATCTTGAGTGTAATACTTCCCCCTCTGCCTACTATCCCCCACATGCATCCCAACACTGCCATGGTTTTAAACTGCAGACAACGCATTAATAAAAACTGCATGGTAAATGTGTAGCTAACAAACAAGCTTGGAGGGTTCTCTACCATTCAAAGGAACTTCTCAGTAGAGAGAGATGGGGTGCAGCAATATAAACTCGGACTAAAATCAACTTCTTACTCCTAAGAGCTGCATTGGAAGGGAAGGGTGCTGGCCGGGCAGCCAGTCCTTGAGCCATCTTGCTCAGTGCAGAATAGGTGGGCTAGACTTGTAGAGAGGAGGAAGGACATGCTTGAAAGGGGAGTGCCTTAGTCCTGCTCTGAAAAGGAGCAGCATGAGCCCATCTCTAGTATGTGATTTAGCATGTAAGCTGTTATGGGCAGCAGCTGTCTTTATTTTATGCTTGATCAGTGCCCAGCACAGTGGCGCCTCATCCTGGCACCACTGTAATACACATAATAACCCATCACAACCCGAAAGGTGGGCTGGAGGGCATCTTGCAGAAGGGTAGCTATCACCGTGCCTCAGTGGGTCACAATGGAGGATGCCAGATTCAGGACAAACTGCTGAGAAATAGGGCAGATTCACCCCAATCTGGTGGTTATTCTATCATTAGATTACACCAAACCAGTAACAAAAGTAAACTTCTGCCTCACAGCACTGGTTAACAAGAAGCCAAAAATGCAGTCTCCTTAGGTATTCCAGTACATATTTCACCACCCAGACACTAGAATTTATGATGAGTGGTTATTGAAAACCAATTTGATTAAAAAAAGGCGGGGGGGGGGGCTTCTGATCTCAAGAGATCAGGCACATAGCCAGGTCAATATATAACTCAGATCTTATCCAATAATCATGCTGCTGCCAATCCTTTAGTAACTAAAATCTAAAGATTTATTAATAAAGAAAAGAAGAGAGTTAAGAATGGTTAATAGATCATTTACATACAATCATTGCAAAGCTCTTATCTCAGGCTAGTAGCAATGATGCTGGCTTGTAAAGTCTCTGGAAACTTCCAAAAGATTAGAAGCTCCTCAGTCAATAGTCCAATATCCTCATTTTAGTTGTAAATCCACAGTCCAGAGAATCAGAGCAGGAAAGAGACAAGATGGAGATGTTTCAGGGGTCTTTTATATCCTCCACCATGTGCTTGGAATTTTATTGTCCCAAACAAAGCTCACGGCACAGTCTGTGAAAAATTACTGGCACAAGAAGGAGTCCAGGGTCACATGAGCAGGTCACATGCCCTTACATGGCTTGCTGACTCATAGGGGCAACCATTGGCCATATCTATGCTAAGGTGTCCACAGGAAGACTTCTCTGGGCAGAATGAGTTTCTTCTATGGCCCATTGTGAGAATGAAGTGTCCTTAATGAGCCATCAAGCTTGAAAAGTCCATTCACAATGTGGATGTAAACTACTTTGTGGGTATTATCCCAGGAACAAACACAATGGTGATACAGGTATATAGCCAGTATTCATAACTTCAGATGCAAAAATGATACATGCATATAAACAGGATAATCATACTTAGCAAATCATAACTTTTCCATTGACACCTCACATGACATGCTTTGTACCAGATTTGTTGCATTGTTTAACAGTGGCAATATTAATGATATACATGGTCATATTTCAATCATACAGCATCACAGTAGATGTTCAGACCTTCTTTTTGGTGCCATAGATTTCTGGCATCCATGTTGGCCAATTTCCTAGCCCTGTGAGCAAAGCAGTGTTGGTTTGGAAAATGTTCCTGCTGCCACACTCTTTTAAAGTGATAACTTGCAATTCCAACACAGTCCTCAATACGCCACACAACCGATGGATACAGACAGACAGAGTACAAGGAAACAATGAGACAATATTGGTCAACATGATAGGCAGCAGTCTCAATGTACCAGTGGCCTAACCATTGTCAATTTTTTTGTAGGCAACACAGGAAATTCTCCTATTCTTGAACTGTTTGTACAGCACCTGCAATGCAAATAATAAATACTAATGTCTGGTATTTCTATGATAGGCTCAATCTCAATCTTTTAGGCTATAGCCCTGTAATTAAATTCAAATAGTAATTTTTACATTGGCATTCTGACTTGATACTGCATGACATTTTGATTAAAAACTAGAACAACCCCAAATTAACATGGCACATATTACATGGATTAAAAACTGGCTAATTGATACGTCTCCAAATATAATTGTAAATGGGGAATAATCAATTGGGCATGTTTCTAGTGGGGTCCTGCAGGGATTGGTTCTTGGCCCTATTTAACATTTTGATATTTTTATCAATGACCTGACAGAGAACATAAATTCATCATTGATAAAGTTTTCCGATGATACAAAAATTGGGGGAGTGGTAAATAATGAAGCGGACATGTCACTGATACAGAGCGATCTGGATCATTTGGTATGCTGGGCTCAAACAAACTATATGTGTTTGCTAGGGCCTCGCCCCTCCATTTCACTTTATTTTCACGGACATTACAGATGCTTTTTTAGGGGCTCTAAGCTCTTACCCCAGTGCAATTGCCCCCACTCCCATCAGCCCTATCTGTGTGTCACCTAAGACCGAAAATGCTTAGTTTTACTTTTTGAAATTTACACATTGATTCTTTACTTTTTAAAAAACAACAACTTTGATTTTCAGTTTTCAGGTTCTGTGGATAAAAAGCACAAGATTCAGCAATATATCCTTTGCAGTCGGTCATTTTAGATACTCTAATTACCCCTTGGGAAGTGTTTTTGTTACTTCATCTCAGGTCTGGTCATGATCCTGTGAACTCAAGCATTATTTAGAAAACCTGTCATTTAATTTGTCATTGGCGTGCTTGACTTTTGCTAGTTGTCTTATTATTACAGCTGTAAAATCAGAGGGGGAAAAAGGTTGTATATATAATATTGAAAAGTAACTTGTGCATCACCCAATTTTGCCAAAATCAATACACTACAAAATTGTGGTTCACTTGGTTTTCAAAAGGAAAAACAATAAATCAATTGGGACTTATTGGCAAGGTCCAACTAAGTGCCAAACATCATTATATGAACAATATGTTGACCCTTGAGTTCTCTCCTATTTTCCAGGGGGGCTTTTTAGTTTGATTTTAAACTCAGATACTCGCTCTTAAGGCAGTTGCCTCTTAAACCAACAGAAGGGGGAGCAAAGAAGCTGTAAAGAGCAGGTGAATAACTGCAGGTGATCCTGCTGAAGAAAGAACAGAATCTGGAATTGAATTAAATGGTCATGTGAAATAACTAGATCATGTCTTATGCCCATTAACTGCTAATGAGAAGTCTAATGAATGATGAAGACAAGAGGAATGAACATGGGAATGTAAGTAAGGAATAACCTGACTTCTTATCCCAGCTTTGTTGCAAATTTACCATATGTCTTTGGGCAAATCACTTCCCCTCTTGTCTGTTTTCGCATCTGTAAACACAGGAAGGATGTTACTTAGCTACCAAATAGGGGTATTGGAAGGATTAATTAGCTAACATTTCTACAGTGTTTGAATAATGAAAAGTACAAAATGCTCAGTGTTGTTATTATCGCCTCAGTTATGGAAAGGGACTAATTAGCGAACATTTGTACCGTGCTTGTATAATGAAAAGTTTGAAGTGCTCAGCATTGTTGTTGTAGTTGTTGTTATTATTTTTATCACCTCAGTTTTGGAGAGGGAATAAACTTTGAAAACAGAGCGCAGCGTTTATCATCTATAGGTTTCCAGATAACTATATCAAACCACACTGAAATTGCCAACCCTGGGTGATCACTCAGGCAAGCTCAGATCAGGGTATTTCATGAAATAATGTTGGGAAGTCATGCTGCTAAACATCTGTGCATTGCACTAAATATTTACTCCTACCTTGCACTTTACAGTCTTGTTGCAGCAAATATGATCTTGATTTTGTAATTTCTAAGCAAATAGTATATGAAGAAGTGAATGGGGGTTTATACACATAATTCCTATTTAGGTTATTGTGGTTAGCAATCAGCATACATAGATACAGTAATTTTATTAAGGCTAATTACTCAGGCCACTGTCTTGGTTGCTTCCCTCTACCGCCACAACACCCAGGTTGTTTAAGAGTGATTCAAGATGTGTGTAATTACACTTATGAAACAGCTGCTGATAGAAACATTTCCTAAGGTCCAAACTCCTCTCTTTCAAAGCTCCATGCACATAATTATACAAGGGCAAATAATTCATTAGGGGATTTTGGCCCAGCATACACACTTGTGGTACTAAAATGGTTAATCCTTGGCAATTCTTTTTTTGTCCTAGAAGATGGATGTATCCTGTAGCTCCCCTAAAATGAATATCTCCACTGGTGGTGAAACCTCCATCCCATTTCAGTGTCACTGAGTTTGAAAGCCCCTTTCTCCACCAATGTTTTGTTTCCCTTTTCCTTTAAGGCTTTCACACTCCAAACAATTTCTTAAAGAAATTTACATATGTAAAAACATCATACTGCATATTCCAAAAAACAACCTTAACTCAGCTCCCAGATAGTCACGCATCATCCAGATAGCAGGGAGCTCCCAACCCATCATATGTTTCCTAAAAACAAGGACATTTTTACAATTTGTCTGTCTCAAAATGGTGGGAAGAACTAAAAGAGCATAAGTATTCGACTGTTTGTATCTGAAATCATAGTACAAACTAGTATATAGAAGCTTGTCTATCCAAGTATCAGAACATCTTCCATGAAAGCAATGACAGAGAAGAGCTCTCTTACCGTTACCCAGATGACTTAATTATATCTTGGAGCATTACTGTTTATGCACATTCATGTAAGTGGGTGGTATTGGGAATGGCCGTTCTTTGTGCAAACAGGTGTTGTTATATGGTAATACGTTTCTACAGTAATAAGGAATACAGATATCCCCAGTAAGACCCTGATTCAGAAAGGCACATTCAAGTCAGTGTTATTTAAGCACACTTGAAGTAAGCATATGCTTAAGTTTTTTGCTGAATTAGGACCTTAATCACCAGATCATAACCAATGATGAATCAAGCAAGGGGCACTCTCAGATCACTGCACCATGCTATGGAAAGACAAGAAGGATTCTGTCACTCCAGGAGATGAAAGAGACCATCTTTAGTTATAAACAAATCCCTTCTGGATTACGTCTAGCCCCCAGAAGTTGTCAGGGCAACATTTCACTCGTCCTAGCATTCTGAGCACTATAACTATAAAACTTTAATGTCAAAAATGCAATGTAGGTGTTGGAGAAAAATGTATCAGTCTGACCCTAATTGTACCATAAGTTAAGAAAAAACTATTAATATTTATTTATTTTATAAATCACTTCCTGAGTAATAATTTCAGTGACGATCATGAGGAGAATAATGGTTATAAATGCCTTGAGGGTAATCTGGAATATAGTTAGTGGTTAAGAAAAGTAGTATCCAGTGCTGTTAGCCAACCACATATTTTTCATTTGCATTACCATGTACTCCTCTTAAATAGCAATATTATCCAAAACTGTCTGTAACATATATTTTCTCTGAGGCATCTTGACATCTAAGTATTGAGACTCAACCTTGATGAGTCTAATTTTAATTATCTAAAATAATGGGTCTTCTACCACTTCTCTTGAGACTTTTCCACAATTTAATAGATCTCACCCTCTAAGACATTTTTATTAATAGTCAGCTTAAATTTTCTTTTTATTCCCTCATGGCTGTTTTGATTTCACACACACACACACACACACACACACACACACACACACACACACACACACACACACACACACCATATATATCTGAAATTTAAGAGTATACTAAATTAAATAAAATGTTTATTTCCAAATCTTCCTTTTCTTATTTCCATCCCATCAATCTTGTTTTCATTTGTACCACCCAAAATAATACTCTTGTCTGCCTCTACCCCTTTAGATAGCCTGCTTCCTGCAGAATAAGTTGCTAAGGCTCTAAATCAGCAAATTACTTAAGCACATACTCAATGTAATCATGTGAGTAATCTCATTGACTTCAAAAGGACTTATGTAGGGCCACAGACGCTTGTAGCAAACTCAAAGCTTTTGAATATCAAATTGATAAAAGCTTGTCAAAACAGTTAAGACCACTAGGTGGCATTTATAGCTCTACATATATAACCCTGAAAGAACCAAAAATAATTATGGCTTGGGATGATGAAAGCTGAAGTGTTTTTAGACTAGTATTTTTATACTAAATCCTAAACACTAGTGCGGCACACATCAGAATCATACAAATATTTTAAAAAATTCCCACTTTTTTGCACAAAGAATTTGTCAGTCCAGCTCCATACAACAGCGCCAAATTCATTATGCATATTTAAGACACAAATTAGCCTTCAATTCTTCCTTTAATTCATATCTATACTTATGAATCTAATGTATCACAGTATGTACAATTAATTTATCACAATATGTTGCTTTTGGGAGAATTCTCCACCCCTCTGTCTTTAAAAACTATTTCCCCAGGCAGGATTGATCTTTATTGTTATTTTCCTGCAGAAATACTGCAGACCATCTGCTGCTTAGGAAAGACCTACAGAAAGAGATGGGTCTTGCATCATGTCCTTGGAGAGGCAAGATTCAGGTTTGTCCTAGTTTCTGATGGAAGCTGAGTCCTCTCCCCCACCCCCCCTTTCCCTGAGAACACATTGTCTCCAGGCCCAAAAGGTTTGTATCTGGGGACTGTTAGGTACAGCTTTCCTGTCAGTCACAGCTCTCCCGGTGGGGTGTAAAGGTAGGGGCATTCCCTAAGGTAATAGGCTCAGTGAGAGACTGAAAAATAGGGATCATAAACCAGGATTTCAAAATGACCCATGAATTGAACAAAGAGCAAGTAGAGAGTGTGGAGAATTGGTGTGATACGTTCATGTACGTCTTTCTTACCTAGCAACTGGGCATTGCTGAGGCTGTGTCTACACTGCAGTTTATATCAGCATAACCCCCCCGAGTGACATAAGTTGTACTGACATAAGCGCTAGTGTGGACAGCGCTATGTCGTCAGGAGAGCTTCTCCGGCATAGCTTCTGCCGCTCGTGGGGGCTGGAGTAGTTAAGCCGACGGGAGAGCTCTCTCCTGTCGGCTTAGAGTGGCTACATTACAGAGCTTACAGCGGCACAGCTGCATCACTGCAGTGTAGCTGTGCCCTAGTGTAGCTGTGCCCTTAGTAACCTCTGTGTGGCCTTCACTGCCAGCAAGTAGGAGCAGACCAGCCTGGAGGTGATCACAGTGTGGATCACCGTGGCTAGTTCTGTATCTTAGAGGAGAGGATTCCGGCTCCAGAACAGCTGTAAAAGAGGGATAAGGTGTTTTTGGTTTTTGGACAGTGGATACCCAAGGGCAGTAAAGAGTCCATAAGGACTGAATACTAATCTGGCCAGTACCATGGCAACCAGTGGCGGAGGTTTACTCAGGCAGAGGTTTTCTCAGTCACAGCTTCCTCAAAATGTTTTTTCCTTCTTACCAACGTTATGTCTGTGTTATTTGAGCTGAACCTGAGCCAACTCTTATGTTACCCACATTCCAGTTTCATTCAGACACTGGGGTTGCTGGGGAGAGATACAGCATTGTACATGCTCAACGAGAAGATGTAGAGCAAAGTATCATTAGCTATTAATGGTATTGTAGTCCGTAACCTCTCTCCCTGGTCTAACAGCCCTGTTGGACATGTTCTGTAGCCATGAGAAGAGTGTTCAGCTAGGCAATCTGACAGATGTGTGCCAGGTCTGAATCCTGACTGGAAATAATCTAAAATGATGATGGAGAACAGGCACTGCTGGAGCGTCTGAAGAAGACGACTGGTAGTTGGAGATGTTTCCGCTGAGGAAATGTTCCTTGAGTGCTGATATAAATGTCACATTTTTGAAGGTGTCCAGTAAACAAATAGGGGCAACCTCTACCTCATTCACTCACCATGTCTTTTCAAATCTCATATACCTTTTCCCCCTTACTTACTCCGTTTCATGTCTCCCTCCCTCTGTTATTTATTGTTTTAACTTTATGCAAAAGGTATGATGACATTAGTTGTACTGTACTGAATTTTAGCTGTCTTCTTAGATGTGGTTCTGGCTATACTGAGGATTTGGGAATCAAGGGGTTAACACACTGAACTGCTTAAGGGCCTCTTTGTTCTGATTGCTTAAATGCAGAGCTTGCAGTTTCCTTTTCTATTGGGAAAACTAACCACAGTGCGCATGAAATTATGGCCTGGGTGAGAAGTTATTGCATATGTCCTGGAACAACACATTGTGGTGGTGACATTTTTCCTGTTTGTATAAAGTAGATATGTGGGAAAGGGATAAAAAACAAGTAAGCGTCAGTAGAAATTAAAATGAAGTGTGGAGTAATGTGATGGTAAATGTCCGCTGTGCACACAAGCACAACTTTATGGGGTTCATGTTACTGTGGGAAAGCTGGTGTCAAAGAGGCAATTACTTGCACAGAAGCAGTAGCCAATCAGCTATTAATGCACTGTGGTCCCTTTGAACACACAATAGGAAATGAGACATTTCTTGTCACGAGTTTCTTTCAAATGAGGGCTTCACCCCACCCAAATCCCAAATTACTCAGTCAAAGCTCCCATTGAAATCAGTGAGTTTGAACAAATTGACTGCAAAATCAGGAAAACATAAGGAAATTCCTAATTGTGCAAATGTTCAGTTTTGCTCTGAGAATGCAAAATTGAAGCCAGCCCAATTCTCAAGATTGAGGCATGTGTAACCAGCCATGCAACTGCAGTCTAAGAAATACGCAGACAGTATTTTGCCTTAAGTATATGGAATTACATTTTCAAAATGGTGCTTAGCAGAGATACCTGTGCCAATGCTATAATTTAGGGCCCAATCCTGTAGTTCATACACACTAACGTCAAAGGAAATTGTGTCCATTAAGGACTTCAGGATGTAAGCAAACAAAAGTAACAAAAGGGGATATTTTGGTATCAAGCGGAGTGCCCTAGGGGTCGATCCTGGGCCTGTTTTGTTCAACATCTTTATTAATGATCTGGATGATGGGATGGATTGCACCCTCAGCAAGTTCACAGATGACAATAAGCTGGGGGGAGAGGTAGATACGCTGGAGGGCAGGGATAGGGTCCAGAGTGACCTAGACAAATTGGAGGATTGGACCAAAAGAAATCTGATGAGGTTCAACAAGGACAAGTGCAGAGTCCTGCTCTTAGGAGGGAAGAATTCCATGCACCACTACAGGCTGGGGACCGACTGGCTAGGCAGCAGTTCTGCAGAAAAGGACCTGGGGATTATAGTGGACGAGAAGCTGGATATGAGTCAGCAGTGTGCCCTCATTGCCAAGAAGTCTAACGGCATATTGGGCTGTATTAGTAGGAGCATTGCCAGCAGATTGAAGGAAGCAATGATTCCCCTCTCTTCGGTACTGGTGAGGCCACATCTGGAGTATTGCATCCAGTTTTGGACCCCACACTTCAAAAGGGATGTGGACAAATTGGAGAGAATCCAGCGGAGGGCAACAAAAATGATCGGGGGGCTGGGGCACATGACTTACGAGGAGAGGCTGAGGGAACGGGGATTATTTAGTCTGCAGAAGAGAAGAGTGAGGGGGGGATTTGATAGCAGCCTTCAACTACCTGAAGGAGGGTTCCCAAGAGGGTGGAGCTTGGCTGTTCTCAGTACTGGCAGATGACAGAACAAGGAGCAATGGTTTCAAGTTGCAGTGTGGGAGGTCTCGGTTGGATATTAGGAAACACTATTTCACTAGGAGGGTGGTGAAGCACTGGAATGGGTTACCTAGGGAGGTGGTGGAATCTCCATTCTTAGAGGTTTTTAAGGAGGCCCGGCTTGACAAAGCCCTGGCTAGGATGATTTAGTTGGTGGTGGTGTTGGTCCTGCTTTGAGCAGGGGGTTGGACTAGATGACCTCCTGAGGTCTCTTCCAACCCTAATCTTCTATGATTTATATTACTGAATAAAAAGGTCACATTTTGTACACCAATTTGATTGCCACTCCACTGTATATGTGAAAAGTACATGACATTAGGAAACATGATTTTGTGTAACATGGTTTTGTATATAATCTATATAATTTAATAAGTCACTTACTCCACAGTACCATGATATGGTCTCCTTTGAAAAATATTGGTTAAAATAAACATGAAATATGACCTGCCAAAGAAACAAATGGCCTTTGTTTCTTTGCCATGTAAGATGTCCTAAATGGCATGTGAGGAGTAGACTTTTGCTTGTTTTCATATGTCTTTTCCATCCTATCTTTCTTTCTAGAGTCTGTAGTCACCAATGAGTAGGAATATGGCAGCAGAAGTAACAAGTGAAACGTAAGTAATTGAGAGTATCTGGGACTTTGAGTCAGACGATTTAGATTTTTTTAACAATTATTTAGCTGTAGTGCCCAACAAAGAGTTGGGTGGAAAGGTCCTTGGTAAAGACTCACCTCCCCTTCCTTTTAAGTAAAGGGCTGATGAAGCTCCCATTCCAGTTTTCTAGTCCTCCAAGGAAACATCCAGCGTCAAACAGGGAGGACACGATTTGATAGTACTGGTATCTCTAAGGTAAAAATCAAGCCCTTTTTGGGTATTCGGAGGACCTTGCTGGACTTCTTTGTATATGATAAAGAAGAATTAAAAAAAAGGACACCCACTTATCTTTTCCTTTGCTAATAAGCTGTGAACATATTCCACATGTGTGTATTTAACAAACTGAAAATAGCCACATGTCAGGAAACGTAGGGAATAAGTATGTAACTATTGAAGGTAAATTCTCATTTAGACAAAGGATTTATTCTGGTAACCAAACAATGTTTCAGCTGGGAATGGAATGGGGTACAGATTTATTACAATTATTTGTGCTTTTACCTGAAGAGCTGGGAACCTCACCTATATTCTGTGGGATGTGGAATAATTTCTTTTCTAGCTTAATGATTAAACTTTTATTGCAGGTAAAACAAACATTTTTTTTAAAATTAAACAGCTAAGGCAGAGTACAGTGTCTGATAATAGCCTTGCCTCTGTTTGTAAGTTGGGGTGTTGACTGACTTGGCAGCTTCTGTAAACATGCCATGAAGCTGTGTCCTCTAGACACTCTTTACTGAAATTATGATAGAGATGAATCAAAACAGGGAGTAGGCTGAGTCATTTTACATATCCCACCAACCTCCACTACAATCTGTCAGCAACATCCTGAGTGTGTAATAATCAGAAAGGGTATCTTCAGACAGTTGCATCATTGGGCAATGGTGATGAAAGGCTACAGTAACCTCCTGCCAAGAAGTGCCCATTTCATAGTCTGGGAAGCTGGCAGCCCCAACAAGTTTTCTCTCCCACAAAATTGGGGGTGGCTAGCAAATATTTTCTACTGCAAGCCACTTCTAGTTTAAACTGCATTAGGGACCTGCATCTAACCAGCATGGTTCTAGCTGTGTTTCTTTTGTTCTCGAATTTACATGTTCACGGTCACAAAACTGAAATATCTGACCTGACATATTGCCCCGGGGTACTCTCGAATGCACCAGGGGCAATAGGGTCTGTTGAATTTTTATCTCATTTTTAGATACAATTGGCCAACTGGTGTAATTCAGTGTCGCTCCATTGGCTGCAGTGAGACTAGAACAAGAAGAGAAACATGAAATTCTGTGGAGCTACACAGAACAAGGGTAATAAATGTTGGAGCCCTGATTGGCCCCATGTTGGTTCAGATTTCCTGATAGCAAACAGGTCAATGGGAATGGAGTAATCACACTTTCATCCCAATATTATTATTTATTATTATCATTATTATATATTTCTATTATTATTGTTTTATTTACAGTAGTGCCATGAGTTTCCAGGTAGGGATCAGGGTCCCACTGCACTCAGCACTGTGCACACATGTAGTAAAAAGAAACTCCTTATTCCAAAGATGCAATGTGTGATGAAACAAAGATGACAATGTGGGAGAAGGAGGACAAGCCAATATCACTGCAAGCATGTTTTCACATAGACTAGCACACAATATAACTTGCCGACTGGCGGTTTTCTATAGGCATTATTGCACAAGGGTGTCTGAAGGAAACATATGAAGGGAGGATAAGGGAGCGACTTTATGGATTTTTGTGGGGAGTTTGTTCCATGCACAAGGGGCAGCATGAGATAAAGCACAGAAGTATTTGAGTTAGAAGTAGACTAATGGGTGGGAAAGGCTGGCATTGTTGATGGCACAAAGATTTACACATGGTAAGATAATGGATTAACTGAACAGAACAGGGCTAAATTGTGAATGGACATAATGTTCTAAGAAGATACTTGATGCAAGAGAGAGGGGTGACATGGTTGAAGCAACAAGCCAGGAGGGTGATTCTGAATTGATATGAGAGGGTAAAGGTTGAAGCAGTCAAGGCCAAAGTGGAGATGATGACAAGCTTAAGACACAAGACAATAAGGGCCTGGGTGAGAGCTTTGGCAATATGGACAGAACAAGGCAGGAGCTTGGAGGTGTTGTGAAAGAAAAAGTGAAAAGATGGGGATATATAGTTTTAAAATATATTCAGCGTATTTGTGTCAAGTCCTTCAGACCTTTTCTGTTTTAGAAATGTGAAGTGTCATGAACGGATGAAGCAGACGGCAGTTAATACCAAGTATAAAACACTTTATTTCCAAGATAGTGGGAAGTCCATTCAGAGTATAAAACACACATGAATATGTTATACTTTGTTATGAAAAGAAATCGAAGACTGTAGCTCTGCTTTGACTGTTGGACATACACTAAATATGGACAATACTGAGAATGTAGACATTCATGAAAAAACAGCCCGTTTGCCTTTCCAATATACTAGGTGCCTTGATATCACAGTGATGGGCTATTTTATAGAAAGCTAGCTAGCTAGACTTTCTTTTCTTAAGTTGCATATAATAATGTTTAATGTTAACAGTTAAACCAGCTATTGCTCGTCATCACACGAATAACTCTCTTAGCATTAGGGTCAAACTCCCATTGCTTTGATCCATGGAAAAAGTAGAAGAATCCTAGAAATAAAAGTAAGAGGAATGATTATATTGTACAAGTCATTTGTAGCTCTGTTTTAACAAATAATGCTGGAGACAATAGCAAAATAACATCTTCCATATGCACAGAAAACCTCTTGTTACTTTCTGCTCTTAGCAAGGTAATAATAATAATGGCATATAATGTGACTAATATAATAATGACTAATAATATTTTTAATCCTTCTGAAATTTACAACAGTGCAAATCTTCCACTTACTTGAAAGTTCATTCCACTTACCTTTATGCTGGAAAACAGCATCAACTTTCTTGCCAATTCCTGGAAAGTCATCTGTTATCTGTCTTGGATAGCCCTTTTCCATGGATTGACTGCTTTCCTCATACCTGAATGATATAACAGGGTGGAATGGATTTGCAAGAATTTAAGCCCTAATCCTGCAAAGACTTAAGCACATGGTTAACTTTATTCACTGTGAGTAGACCAAATGACTTCATTAGGCTACCCATATTTCACAAAGTTAAGCACATGCAGCAACGCAAGACTAGATGATCACAGTGGACCTTTCTGACCTTTAAACCTATGAATCATAGAATGTCAGGGTTGGAAGGAACCTCAGGAGGTCATCTAGTCCAACCCCCTGCTCAAAGCAGGACCAATCCCCAGACAGATTTTTGCCCCAGACCCCTAAATGGCCCCCTCAAGGATTGAATTTACAACCCTGGGTTTAGGAGGCCAATGCTCAAACCACAGAGCTATTCCTCCCCCACAGGCCTGTCTCTTTGCAGGAGTGTGTTTAATGTGGGAGCAAACTCTGATGTGGCAGAGCTCCACTAAGTGTCTGGCTGGAAGCTGAATAAAAGCAAATTCAAATTAGAAACAAGGCACAAGTTTGTAACAGTGAGGGTGATTAGCCATTGGAAAAAACTGCCAACGGAAGTGGTGGACATTCCATCTCTTCGAGTCAAGACTGGATGACTTTCTAGAAGATGTATTTTAGTTAAACACAAGTTACTGTTCTAAATGCAGGGGTAAATGCATGAAATGTAATGACCTGTGTTATACAGGAGGTGAGACTAGATGATCTAATGATCTGTTCTGGCCCTAAAAGCTGTGAATCTATGTATTACCATATGGAGGCATTACGTTTGGCATTTAAGCTTTGTCCATTGCTTGTAACCTGGAAGCATACTCGGCTTTGAAATTTAGAGGAGAGAGGGGGAACTGGCTTATCACTCTTTGATGATCCATCTAGTCAAATTAAGGTCAGTTCTGATGGACCCAGTTCTCATTGGCCTGAAGGACCGTTAATATAATGCCGGGTTGACTTTAGCGGGTGAAAGGAGGAACTAAATGGTTCTTTGTTCAGAAAGAACTAGGAGAACTCCATGCTGAAACAAAAAGAAAATAATTTGTTTTAATTGTCTTTGGATATGAGACTTTTTTGGAGGAAGGCTGTGGTTCTGAAATAATTACTGTTTTAATACTACATTTTAAAACTCTGTATGGTAGCTTTTATGTGGGCAGCTAATGTCCTTTGCCCTGTAAACAGGCCAGTAGAACAGCAGCGTATGTTATTGCAAGGGTTCTTTCCAAAACCAGTAAATACAAACAATAGGAAACCACAGACAACTATAAATTCAACGAACATTGTGTGGCTGACTTGAATCATCAGACTAAGGAAATACACAATGATGATAAAGCCTCTTTGACTCATACCATGCTCCTTACTTATTGCAGGGATCTCTGAATAATGACCAGCTTTGCATAATGGGCCACTCACATGACTAGTTTATTATCTGTCTTATCTCCCTGCATCTTATTTCTCTGGTATTTGGGTGCTAAAAGGCACTCCTGTGAATTAGGTGAGCAGAGTTTGGCTTAAATGTATTGCAAATCAAATACAAAGCAGATTGATGGAGAGTTAAGGACAGTTAGTTTCATTGTACCTATCAGTTCCAGGTGAATTTGTACGTGGCATGGCTAAGCCATGCTTCCACTGAACGTACCCATGCTACTGTGACTACACAGCTGTTTATACTCATGCTGACTTAACAAGAGCTAACCACGAGTCTGTATATGTGAGGAGAGGAATCGCGCTTCCATCTCATAGGGTAGACATAAGCCTACACTGTGAGTCAATTTACTGTACAGAAGTTAGAGAAGGTAAAGTCCTGTTGGATCATCCAGTCCATCTCCCTGCCAACAGAGAATTGCTTTGTATAGTACATTTTCTAGTTTTTTGCCCACTTTATTTGTAAAAGTCCCAAGTGTTAAGGCTTCTGCCATTTTCCTTGAATACTCTTATTGTCTTGTACAGTGCACCAAAAGAAATCTACTTGCAGAGTACTGTATTGACAGTCCTGTTAAATAGGCCTTCGAAAGAGAAGCAAAGGTATATTCTTTTCTCAGTTCAGGAGTCATTTAAACAAATGTTTCCCTTGAAAATTAAAATATATTCCTTATTAAAGTGTCCTAGCTGTCTAAATATTTAAAGGGCAAATCTTATCTTTAAATGCACACATGAAGGTTGCATGGAAGTCAAGCAGAAAGCAAAATTTTTAGCCATTGACCTTACCTCCAATACTTGTCACCTACAAAAAAGTCTGTTTTTCCTGTGTTTTTATTAGAAACAGCTGCATCAATTTTCTTAACACTCCTTGGGAAACCCAACGTGTTGATGTTCTTAGGATAACCAGGGAGCACCTGGTACCCACTGATAACCCAGAAATTATTCCCTGTTAAAAACAACAGCAACAACAAGATTTGTAATGTTGCACCTGTGGTTTATGACAAGCCAAACAAACATTAGGGTGACCAGATGTCCCGATTTTATAGGGACAGTCCCGATTTTTGGGTCTTTTTCTTATATTGGCTCCTATTACCCCCCACCCCTTGTCCCGATTTTTCACACTTGCTGTCTGGTCACCCTAACACAAGTGCATTTGCTTAGTGGAAGTAACACATGGGCCTGCACAGTAGCAGAATTCATGAAATCCCATGTAAGGAAAACTAGGTAAAATTTCCTGTAATTGTTCATTCTATACACGCCAGGTCTATACAAGGACTTACACTGGTGTAGATATATCTCTCAGGAGTGTGAGAAATCCACACCCCTGAGAGATGTAGCTATAGCAATCTTACCTCTCCCCGCTACTCCCTCCCTCCTCCCGTGAAGACAGTGCTAGGTCAACAGAAGAATTCTTCCATCAACCTACCTATGGCCTCTTGGGGAGGTGGATTACCTACATCAGTGGGAAAATCCTCCCATTGGCATAGGTATTCCAGGTGCATAGGTATTATGCACATTGAAACACTACACACCCTGTGCTTTCCTCCCATGTCCTCCCAAAAATTACATCTACGAAGAATTTAGAGAAAATCACACATATTTTACCTTTGAAAAATAGAATCTGATCTTTAATATTTTCATAAGCAGCTTGAATACCAGATGGCAGAAAAGGCCAGAATGTAGAAATTAATTCAAGTTCAACTTCTGAATTACCAGGATAAACTCGCCATATGTGCCTGATTTAAATATGATACAATTTTCACTGTAAATAATAAACCCACATACATTTCTGTATATTCATAAGACTGTAAACAGTGATGGGACTTATAACCTCTTTCTTGTCAAGGGAATCTAGCAGGATACCATGTGCATTCTATTAATCAGTCAGTGATTTCACCATGCCAGAAAGTAAAATATTGACCATACTGGGAAAGAAAATTCTGTCACTTGCTGCAGTCAAATATCCGAATATATCAGCTACTTCTAAAAAAACCCTTTTGTTGACTGACCAGTCCACCCTGGGTGTTGACTGACTAAGAATATAAGTTAGGACTAGATGAGGGATTGGGTAGTTCCTGTGCCACACTCTAACATGAAAGAATCAGCTAGAGGATCCAGGACACACAAAATAATGAGTCTGATTCTGATCTGCTAACTTATGAGTTCCCACCGACTGTGGGCTTGTACAGGTATAACTGAGAACTGAATTTGGCCCCAAGAGGTATTACAGAACATAACCATTCCTTTGCAAATGATGGTAGCATTTACTTATCTCACAACTCAATTTGACCATCTGCTTATTTTGAAATGAATCATAGACCTTTGCTGGGCCTGAGATATTTTCTGGGAAAGACAAGCAACTCTTGCCAGAGGACTCACTTCACCTCTAGTATAAATGTAGGCGAGTTTGTAAATAGCTTCACTGTTAACAATAAAACATCTCTTATTTCTGTGGGTTATTAATTCTGAAATCTCCTTTTCTTTCTTTCAATCCCTCTATCTATGGTGCTGATCATTGGAGTACATTGTTGCATTCAATCATTAAGAAATAATGTAAAGGAAACGTCCAAACAAAGGTTAATGTCATTTGAAGAGGGATTGGGTTTACCTGTCTTTAAAAAACATGACTTCTCTGCGCAGTGTGGTGATGGCATCAAAAGACACCATAGGGTCACAGGTTTTAGGTGATGTGGGTCTGGCTGGCTCATCCGGGGTGTTAGGTGAGGGTCCTAGGGAAAGCAGTTTAAAAAGAATATATCAAAATGTGTGGGGATAGTCATGTATTTCACACACAGAGGAACAATATTAAAATATAATTAGTTAAAAATGATTTCACTTTGTTTGAGATATTGTTTATTTCTGTTTTTTTGAGGAGATGGATTCTACTCACCGTAAATGGCTTGTATACCATTAATGTCATCTGGGGAGAGCAGGAATTCAGTGGGGTTGATGTAGGCATAATTTGGGAACATCAAGGCTCCACGGTCAGTGGAATGTGAGAGACCCAATGCGTGGCCAAACTCATGAGCAGCGACCAGAAACAAGTTGAACCCTAAAAAAAGCATAGGTGCAAGACAGCTTAGACGTATTTGTGTCTACAGGCCTGCAACTGGGAAGTCCAGCTTACTGCTCAACACACAAGTGCTACAAAGGATCTTAGTGATTCTACAGCCATCACAGTATATACCTCAAACCACTGGTGCTGGGATATAGTATGAAACATGTTATATAAACAAGGCGGTCAGGGCTTAAATTTTGCTAGAGCTGTCCAGAGCAGAGCTCCGGTAAATATTTTCAAACCTGTGGGGCGAGCCCTGGCACAACCCATGGGGCTGAAGCCCTGAGCCCCAGCATGCCCCATAGGGTTAAAGCCCTGAGATTCCCCCACTCCACAGTTGAAAACTGGAGCCCTGAATGGGAAGAGTATGTGTGTGTGTGGGGAGGGGCTCCAGGAAATCATCTATGAGAATTTAAGCCCTGAAGGCGATGTTCTTCCAGAGTCAAGAAGGCAGTGGCTGTTTGGCTCTTTCCTGTAGTTGTTGAAACTAGCTGAGCTGAGTGAGTAGGTAGCTGGAGGTGAGAGTGGGAGCAGTTTTGATGAATTGCCAGGAAAGGCTTTCCAATTTACCTACCCCTGATTGTATGGTGATTCAGAACTATCAGTAGGAGGACTAGAACAAGAGGAATACTCATATTTATGCCTAAGGCACTAAATTGTTGTTCTATGGGACTTTCTTCCCTGCACACATGGTACACACAGTTTGGGCAGGAAATATACATTTAAAAAATAGCATTGACTCAATGTTTTCCCTTTTATAAATAGATTTTTTCTAGGTCCATGGTTTATTTAAAATATCCCCTAATAAAACACATCAGACAAAGGTAGCTCTGGTTTCACTCTGATTTAATGTCATCTCAACAAACAGGAGAAATTAGATTTGCTCAGTTATCTCGATACCTATAGTTATCCATGTAGTATCTGAGTGCCTCACAGACATTAATAGATTTAGCTTCACAAACCCCTTGTGAGGTAAGGGAGAATTATTATCTCTCCTTTAAAGATGAAAAACTGAGGTCCAGAGTTGTCAAGTGACTTGCCCACAAGTCTGTGGCAGAGCAGTGAATTGAACCTAGATCTCCTGAGCATGGCTGGCTGGAAAACAATAATTCCATTTTGCAAACAAAATGTGAGGTTTGGACATTTCTTTTTGTCCCATTGAAGAATTATACCTAGACTTTCTGAAACTTTTCACTGGAGGGGCGGAATGGAAGAAGAGAGAGAGGGGAAAGAGAGTGGGCCATCCTTGAATATTCAATAGCCCAGTGGTTTGGACACTCACCTAGATATGAGAGACCTGGATTCAAGTCCCTACCCTGCCTGGTGTGGAACATAAGAAAGGGACTAGGAAATTGTATTGGAACTAGGGGGTTAATGTGAGTTCCCCCAGAGGATTCTGGGAGTTTGACCTCTTTCATAATTTCCTATGGCTCCCCAGGGAATTCCAAAAGGCCTTTTGAAATATCCCAGAAACCACTACTTGAGGGAGCTGTGCTGGAAACTGTGTGATAGGTACTGCAGAAATGTACTACAGCTCTTGTGTGGACATGGGTCAAAACTGCAGTGGCCTCTATTGCTACTGCATTAGCAAGGACACACTATACTGCTGGTGCTTAAGAGAGTGCTATGGCTTTGGTACCTTTACCACTGGTTCCATCCTATAGTGTAGACAAGGCCAAATTTGTATATCTGCTGTCAGTCACTGTGGATACCCCAATCTAAACAAACCAGGTTGCTCAGGAGAAGTATGTACCCTTCCGCTACAATCTTTTTTCAAGCAGTTCTATGAAAGAAATTTGAGGATGATCTTTAATATCCTAATTATTTTTAACATTTACTTTGTACTACAATAAGGTATCATTAACGTAGTACAAGAGACCTTATTGACCTACCAGCAGAGCCTTCTGTCCAGTGTTCATCTTCATCAAAGTGGACATCCCCTCCAATACCATTGCCAGGTGGAAAGGCATGGCCAAGAACACCAAGGGGTCCATCAAAATAACGGGGACAGCGACCATGAGCTAAACAGGAATTTGTTGAAAAAAAATTAGAGCGCCATATCATTGCCGTAGGCAACAATATAAATTCATCTTACCAGTTCCATACAGTTATTACAGTACCTCCAGTCCCAAAAGCAATCATTATGTCTGCTATCCCTTTATAAATCCTAGTGAAAGTCAGTGGGGACACAGTGCTCCATACTTTAAATGCCTTCTGGATTGCTTTATCCACATCAGTTTGTGTCATATCTGGAGTGTAATTCACAATTCTGTAGGAATAAAGAAACAAATGCATATGCTGTAATAATAATACATCCCGCGGGCGAGGGATGTGCTGGCCGCGGCTTCCCGCCTCCCCCATTGGCCCGGGACGGCGAACCGCGGCCTGTTGGGGACGCGATCGGCCGAACCTGCCGCCTCAGCAGGTAAATAAACTGGCCCGGCCCTCCAGGGTGCTTACCCTGGTGAGCCGCGTGCCAAACGTTGCCAACCCCTGATCTAAAGAGTTTATCCAGCAATGACAGCATGTTGTACTAGAAGATACAAAAAGAGGCCTGATCAATGATCCTTGAGCATTCAAAACTCACTTTGGATTCTGTGTGCCAGGAATGTGATAACTCGTTTTTTCCATCTCTAATATTTATAATACTCATGTTCTATCATATATATCTGACCTCTTAAAGAGCAGTTCTACCCTGTCAAAATGGCTGCTGTTCAACAGATCTTCTCCTTGGGCGCATTGAAAGTCATATCTACTGACTTTGGAGACAATATTAAGTTGCCACTGATTACATCATTTGAAGACAATAGGGGTGTAACGAGCGTAAGTGAGGCTCATATTTGGCCTACAGAATCTTTACTAGAAATTATGTCTAAGAGGTAAAGTACCCAGCTAGACTCCATGAGTCCAGGGTATATTTGCATGACTGGCAGGGAAAAACTAACAAACTTTTGTCTGTGTTAACTGAGTACACTTGCTATGAGAGTTTTTTTTTTAAGAAAATAAATAAGGATACCCACAAGATAATTTTTGAGCTACTTTTCAGATGAGAACCACATTTTAAACACAAGAAAAAATGACATAGATATTACCTGTATGTCAGTTTGTTTTTTTTCCATCCTGGGAGAATGAAACCATACTGTCCGACATCAGGAACTCCACACCTGGGCTTCTGCATCACTTCCAAAGTCTCAGGATCTGGCTTCCCGGTCACTTCCAACCCAAAAAATTCTTGCATTTTTTGGATTTTTTCAACCATGGGGCTAGTGCTCCTTCTCCATGCTAGATGCTCCGGATCTGGTTGAAGCTCATAAAATTTCTCTAGATACTCCTGACAATAAATAAATAAATGAATTCTACAACCTTTTTTTAGATCTTAAAAAAATTACCTTAGGACCACTATTATTCGTACACTATGCTTTCGTGCCTCTGATTTCCATGTGCTCCAGCAGCTGTTTGTCTTAGGAATCTGGCTAAATAGAAACAGACCACACATTCCATTTTTTTAATCACTTGACAATTCCTACTCATGCTGATTTTTATCCGTTTTAGCAAAGTGTGCTTAAAAGATCTGTGTATGGCTGTGCAGGGCATCCTCATGCGATAACAATGTCTTGACCAATTCAAACATGCAGATGCTTTAAAATCTGAAAGGAAAAGGCTCAGCACATCTTAGATTCAGAAAATGAAGTTACCTGTACAAGCTGCATATTTTCTCCTTCATTGTTTTTTTCTGGAAGCACAGGAAAAGCATAAGAAAATGCCACATATAGTAACAGCAAAAATGGAAGGCTCTTCATTCTTATCCTCATTTCTGCCTTAGCGTAACAAGAGTCAGGCTCTACTTTCGGTATACATGTCTTTCAGGCTTCTCAGTTTATATGGTTAATAGGGTGTTTCATAAAGTCTGCTGTAGAATGACTCACAGTTTAACATGCTTTAATTAGCAACAGATATCATATAACACAAGATGGGGTGACACAAAACAAGTTAACTAATACCATTTGATTGTGCAACCATTTGAAGACAGTAAATACTGGAGATGATTGTGAAATTTTTGATTAAAGTTTTTAATCAAACTTGGGGGGGTTCTCTCTTTGCAAGTAGGCTCAAAACTAGTAAGGTCCAGCAAAACGATTCCATTTTGACGAATCTGCATTTTTGATTAAAGTTTTTTTTTTAATCAAAAAAGCAGATTCGTCAAAATGGAATAGTTTTGCTGGAACATACTAGTTTTGAGCCTACTTGCAAAGAGAGAAACCCCCCACTTCCCTTGAATAGCTTGGTGGGTAAGCCATTTACTTTGCTTATTGGAAGTCCAGGTCCAAGTTTCCGATTTGCCTGATTTCAAACCAGGAATTTGAACCTGGGTATTTCAATTCCCAGCTAAGTGCTTTAACCCCTGGGCTATTGACAGGTGAGACTCAATTTGTCCTATTGAAGTTGTTCCACTTTGTATAAATATTTATTGGAACAGGGATTTGAATATCCACACAGCCAACATTCCCATCCAAGCTCTTGTCATCTCATGCCTTGATTACTGCAACATCCTGCTCTTCTTAGGTCTTAACAAATGTGATCTTGCCCCACTCACATCCATTTAGAATGCTGCTACAAAGAGCATTTTCCTAGCCCATTGGATTGACCATGTGTCAAGGCTGATTCCCCACTCTGGCACTTCGAGTGCAGAAGGTGGGGGCCCACAAGGATTCTAAAAATTAATAGTGGCCACTCCAGGCTTGTATTAAACTCCCAAGGTTACAGTTTTCTCTGACCTTGGCTTGGTAAACCCTGCCACCACCCAAATGCAAAAACCCTTGGGGACCCAGGAAGGTACACTTGGGAATTCACCCCACCTCTGGGGAAGAGCTGAGAAAGAAAACAAAGGAAATCAGCTGTTGCCACCAGCTAATTAAACAACATGCACAAACCTCTTAGGACACCAAAAATCCAATCCTGTTCTTAAAAAAGGTAAATTTTATTAAAAACAAAAAGAAAGAAAATACATCTGAAACTTAGGCTTTTTGCTAGATCTTAAAAGAAACAATAACAAAAATTAAGCATCAAGACATCTCTCTTGAGGTTCAGCTTAAAGGTTACAAGCAAAACAAAAGCATCTGGGGTTAGCACGGAGGAGTCCACAAGCCTTACAGAAAATAAAAGAAATAAACCTAATCACGTCTTTCTAAACATTTCCTAATCTATTTACATATTTGGATAGTTCTAGGTATAATCTGATGATTCATAGATTCATAGATTCTAGGACTGGAAGGGACCTCGAGAGGTCATCGAGTCCAGTCCCCTGCCCTCACGGCAGGACCAAATACTGTCTAGACCATCCCTGATAGACATTTATCTAACCTACTCTTAAATATCTCCAGAGATGGAGATTCCACAACCTCCATAGGCAATTTATTCCAGTGTTTAACCACCCTGACAGTTAGGAACTTTTTCCTAATGTCCAACCTAAACCTCCCTTGCTGCAGTTTAAGCCCATTGCTTCTTGTTCTATCCTTAGAGGTTAAGGTGAACAAGTTTTCTCCCTCCTCCTTATGACACCCTTTTAGATACCTGAAAACTGCTATCATGTCCCCTCTCAGTCTTCTCTTTTCCAAACTAAACAAACCCAATTCTTTCAGCCTTCCTTCATAGGTCATGTTCTCAAGACCTTTAATTATTCTTGTTGCTCTTCTCTGGACTCTCTCCAATTTCTCCACATCTTTCTTGAAATGCGGTGCCCAGAACTGGACACAATACTCCAATTGATTTCCATACCTGACAAAAAGCTTTTTACAGTATAGTCATAGCCCTGACTTTGTTCTGTTCCCTTTCTCCAGAGAACAACCACAGAACAACAAAGGGAAAGCCCCCCCCCATTTTAAAAAGTTCTAGCCTTCTCATTGGCTCTTTTGGTCAGGTGCCCACTCCCTTTCTTTTGAAGCTGGTCCAATAAAAGATATTACCTCACCCACCTTGTCTCTCTTCCTATCATCTCTCTTTTGTAATTGAGCTGTCAATAGGCCCATTATATCAGCCTCCCATTTCCCACTTGCAATACCTACTTATTATAGTGTCTAGGAGCCTTAGGCATGGACCCTTTTGTGCTAGGTGCTGTGTGAACACAGAACAAAAAGACAGTCGCTGCCCCAAGGAGCGTACAATTTAAGTATATGACAAGAGATGACAGATGGATAAGACAGGCAGATGGGGGAGTGCAAGAAAACAATGAGACAATGTTGCTCAGCACCATAGGCTGGGTCTCATGTGAGTAGTCTGTCTGTCTGTCTGTCTATCTATTTCATGTAATCAAAATGGTTTCACAACTTAGTTTGTCATTTTAACCACATTCACCACAGGACACTAATCTCTGAGTGGTTTAGAAGAAGGGACATTTCAGGCATCACACAAGCTGTAACAAATTAGAGCCTGAACCTGTCAGGGGCGGAACTGCTCCCAGTCCCATTGGTGTTCACAGGGCTGCCCAGAGGATTCAGGGGGCCTGGGGCAAAGCAATTTCGGGGGCCCCGTCCATAAAAAAAAGTTGCAATACTATAGTAACATGAATTTGGAAATGTAAAAAATAACTAGTGAAATACATTCAAACATTAATTTGTAATAATTTGAAAATACACGAAATACATGATTTAAAAACATTCAATGCTTTAATGGTATGTATACATTTGCAATTACATAATGGGCTGTTGCTGGGCGATGGTGATGGTTGGTGCCAATGGGCTGTCGCTGCCTGGGGGTGGTGCTGCTGGCGCCCAGGGCTGGGTGGGGAGCTGGGCTCTGGGTTAGGGGGTGCCCGGCTCACAGGGGCTGGGCTCAGGGCTGTGGGGAGATGGGGTCAGGGGGGTGTCCGGGCTCAGAGGGGCTGGGCTCGGAGCTGGGGGTTAGGGCTGTGGGGGGGATGGGGTCTGGGGGTGTCTGGCTCAGAGGGGCTGGGCTCGGAGCTGGGGATCAGGGCTGTGGGAGGGATGGGGTCGGGGGGTGTCCGGCTCAGAGGGACTGGGCTCAGAGCTGGGGGTCAGGGCTGTGGGGGGATGGGGTCAGGGGGCGTCCGGCTCAGAGGGGCTGGGCTCAGGGCTGTGGGGAGATGGGGTCAGTGGGGTGTCCGAGCTCAGAGGGGCTGGGCTCGGAGCTGGGGGTTAGGGCTGTGTGGGGGGGATGGGGTCAGGGGTGTGTCCGGCTCAGAGGGGCTGGGCTCGGAGCTGGGGGTCAGGGCTGCGGGGGATGGGGTCAGGGGCATGCCCGGCCCCGGCCCCTTACCATGCCGCTTACCCCCTCTCCCGGAGCCTCAGCGCGCCGTGTTCAGGAGCGGTCCCAGACAGCGCTGCAGCGGCGTGGTGTCTCCAATGGGGCCTGAGCTCCCGCGGCTCGGCCGCAGCTCGCAGCCCCACCCCCTTACTAGCTGAGACGCCGGGGGATGGGGGAAGACGGAGGTGGGGGGAGCCTCCGACATACTCATGGGGGCCCTTGCAGGACCCAGGGCCTGGGGCAAATTGCCCCACTTGCCCCCCCCTCTGGGCGGCCCTGGGTGTCCATGGGAGCTGAGAGGGTTCAGCACTTCTCAGGAGCTGCGGAGCCTCTGACAGGATAGCGCTTGTCATTTGCAAAATAACTTGTGACAAATATCCTCCGTGTCTGGCTGTGTCATTCTGAGGAAACACTTGTTTTCATGTTTGTTGCTTCACTGTCCTTTTCAGCCAGCATCTGAGGAAGTCAGTGGACGATGGACACAATCCCAGTTTCATTGTATAACATTGTTTGCTGAGCAGTTTCTATTGTTACTTAGCCTCAATGTGAAAACCTGCTCTATTATTATTAATTGATGTTATGATAGCACTTAAGGACTCAAGTTCAGATTGGGGGTCCATTATGTTAGATCAGTAACTTCCAACCTGAGGCCCTCAAAACTCTGAACTGTTGCCCTTGAAGAAAGCTATGTTTGTAAGAAAATGAGTCTTTAACTATTCACGGAGGCTGTGTTTCTTCAGCTGTGCTTTCTATTTATAAGTTAAATTTTTTATTAGATTAATAGATTTTAAGGCCAGAGGGGACCATTGTGATAATCTAATCTGACCTCCTGGATAACACAGTCCATAGAATTAATGATTCCTGCATCAAGCACATAACTTCTGGTTGAGCAAGAGCCTCTCTTTTGTACAGGTATTCAAAACTGAGTTACTGTCAAGGTTTGAATTAGCTCTGTAGCTACAGGGAGGAGGTAGGGGCATCACTTCCCCACTTTCTCCCCTATAGCATTAGCAGCAGCTCTGGTGTGAGATGGGAGTGATCTGAGAAGCTGCTGTTTCCTCTCAACTGTGGTTTCTCATCAACTCCTCCATTGGTTGCCTGCTGCATTGCAAGGGAGGGAAGAGAGAGTATTCCATAGCCTGCTTTCCTGCCATTCTATGGGAGCCCCCAAGAAGAGCAGGGTAGGAGCCTATGAGAGCACCTAGTAAGGGATGACTCCTCTACCCCACCCCCCATGACAGGCTAGGAGAGGACAAAAAGAGTAGAAATGTGAACCAGCAACCAGTTATAGCTCCTTGATTCTTTGTGTCAGGCCCAGCGCAGGTGAGAGCTACCTCAACAGTGCTCTAATTTGTGCCAGCCCGCTGTGGTCCCAGTATCTGGGTACATAGCAAAATGTATACTAAAAACCAAAACACCCTATCAAAACAAGATACCACTGCACACACTTCTCCTCAGTATGTTGCCTGCATCTGCAGCTGCCCAGAGAGGACCAGAATCAGACTATGCTGTGAGTGAACCTTATTTTAGTATCAGGAAAATTAGTTAAAAAAACAATTAAATATAAAAGCAACTAAATGAACTTGATGTGATAGGGACAAATGAATATGAATTCTGCAAAAGAAAACCATGCCACTCCAATCTACTAGAATTTTTGGGGTATAGTCAACAAATACTGGATAATAGAGAAATGGTTAGAACAATTTATTTAAACTTTCACAAAACTTTTGGCAAAATCCCTCCTAAGAGACCTTTGAGGAATTGTAGTAGTGAGTGGCTGAGAGTTAAAGTACTGTCATGGGTTAGATTTGACTAAACAAAAAACAAAGAGTAAGAATAAATGGCTAATTTTCAACATGGAAAGATTAACAGAGGGGTGCCCGAAGTTCCATAGTAGGACCAGTGATGTTTGTTTATTAATGATCTGGAAATGGGGAGGGGAGGGAGGGGGGGAGAGGGTGTGTGCTAGTTATTTGATAGAACTTGCACAACACAAAATTATTTAGGTTAGTCAAGACTAAAAAAGACTGTCAAGCACATGAGAAGGACTTTTCAATGCTAGAAAAATAAGCAGCTGTGGCAGATGCAAGTAATTGTGGACCAGTACTAAGTAGCATAAAAAAATAACTGTTGACAAATTATCCTGCACTGGAATAAATAATTCCACACACAGATAGATTCTGAAATCCTGGTTCCACTAAAATTAGTTGAAGTTTTGTTGTTGATTTCAGTGAGGCCAGGATTTGATCCGTGGACATCATTACTGGCAGTGCAATGCTAACCTCTTCTCAATGTGAAGCAGTGGCCAAAAAAATTAAATAAAATATTAGGGTGCATAAAAACAAGATGGAAAATAATATGGAAAAATATAGTATAAGATAAATCAATCATTAAATATGTATTTGGGTTAACGTGCAGTATTTATGTTTGAAATCCAGAAAGTAAGACAATTTTGAACTGAGTTGATACTTTAGTAAGCAAGTAACAGCTTACATTTCTGAGTTTTTAAAATAACTTTTGGTTTAATCGTTAATGAGATTTTTTATAATATTTATTAATCTAAGGTTGATTTGCAAATCGATGAAGGCCTCTATTAAGGATCCATAGTTAGATCTAAATCAACTCCTCAGGACAGGAGAGAAATAGGATTAAAATAAATTTACATCTTTGTGATAAAGGGCTTTGATTTATTGCAGTTTGATAAGTTTTTACATCCTATGTTAAATTAATTCATTAATGTTTTTACACACTTGCATATTGCCATCTTTGTTTTCATTTCTGTAATTTCTTTTTTATCTCTAAATTCTATTTTGATTAATGAAAACTTGTAAATGTAAACTCAACAAATCCTTGAGAAACATACTATAGATAGCTAAGTAAATAAAATTACTTAACCAATATGTGTTTTACTCACTTAACGGTACTGTTCTCACAGGAAGAAGAACATCCATATTTTACAATGAAGTTAAAAAAATTATAACCCTCATGCTTCAGGACATATGTCAGTCCCTAGATGCCTGAGATTAGGAAGAAATTCATCTTAAATGCAAATTATTCCATAAATGAGACCGGGTACCAGACTACATGAATCACTACTTTGATTTAGTACAGTAATTCCTACATGTCTTATGTTTATTAGTAGAACTGGTAGAATACTGCAAATACAGTGAGTATTCCCTCAAATGCTGAATGGCTGTTCATTTTCACTAGGGCTGGTCGAAAACTTCCATCTAAACTATTTTTCAATGGAAAACTGGCCTTTCAATTACATACAATTTTTCATGGAAAGTGATTTTTCACAGAAAGTGGCTTTTGGCTACAAATTCACAGGTTTTTGATCAAAAAAAAAAAAAAAAAAAGAGAAGAAATTTGCACTGGAAAAAGCTCCTATTTTCCAATCAGCTCTAATTTCAACCCTTTGTTATTTATTATTTGCTAGCATTCATGTGAAAGGTTTCATTCCTATCCAGGAGGAGCGGCTATTCTTTGTATGAATACTCAGACCCCATGCAAAGAAAAGCATGCAGGTAAACAAGAATATTAACTTTTTATTCATCATCTGTTATTCATTACTCTCCCATTTTAGAGAGTAATGAACATATGCAGTTTTGAGGGCAACTATATCATAGAAACATCATCTGCAGCCCAGTATTGTGGAATTAGGCTCTGGGCCACTAGGTTTGCCTGAATTCACTATTTTCATGGCTTTTCTGTGGGATCTTCTTCTCCTATTGCTTTATGTCTGTCTATTGCTTAGATCCCATCACTGTTCTGCTCTCCAACTGTATCAAGTTTAAGCTACTTGTTCTCCCTTTCATGGCTCTGAACATCTCTGTTTCACCTTAATTGGAAAATGAATGGCTGAATGTGTAATATGTAGGTGGCTATAAAACATCAGGCTCTCCAGCTATTTTGCCATTTTGTTTTCTATTTTTAAAATGTGGATTCTCTTAGGAATTAATTCTGGGCCGTCAGGGCCGGCTCCAGGCACCAGCCTACCAGGCATGTGCTTGGGGCGGCACCTGGAGGGGGGCGGCGCTCAGGCCCGAGAGCGGGGCCGCGACTGGGCTCGCCGCCCTCCCCGCGGCGCTCCGGCTGGCCGGGGAGAGCGGGGCCGCCCTCCCCCGGCGCTCCGGCTGGCCGGGGAGAGCGGAGCCGCGGCGGGCTCGCCGCCCTCCCCCAGGCGCTCCTGCCGCTGGGGAGAGCGGGCCCGCGGCCAGGCTCTCCGCCCTCCTCCCAGCGCTCCAGCAGGTCGGGGAGAGCAGGGCCCCGGCCGGGCTCGCCGCCCTCCCTGCGGCGCTCCGGCCGGCCAGGGAGAGCGGGGCCGTGGCGGGCTTGCCGCCCTCCCCCCTCCCCGGCGCTCCGGCCGGTCGGGGAGAGTGGGGCCGTGGCCGGCCTCGGTGCCCTCCCCTGCCGCGCTCCCCGCCGGGGGGAGGGCGGCGGGAGGCTTTTTTGCCTGGGGCGGCAAAAAAGCCAGAGCCGGCCCTGTGGGCCGTAAATGTTCCAGAATGTAGAAGGAGTAATGCAGCTCCACTGTATGACAAAAAGGATGACATGAAGCGTCAGAGAAGCAGTGCTCAGCAGTTGGCCATAGAGAGAAATTTGGGGCTGGGAAGGGGAGAGGTTTGAGTATGACTAATGGATTGATGAAAGAGAGGATATATTGGCTCCACAGAAATTTCCCAGTGGGCCATGGATGGTAGAGAGCGGTGTGGCTGCTCCATTCTCTGCTTTTGAGTTGAGGGAAGATTTTTATCCCCTAAGACTCCATGTAATTTCCTTGGGCACAGCCCATTTACTCAGCCTGTGCTTGGGAGCAGACTGTAGCTCTTGAGCAGTGGCAATGATCACAAGACACAGGAAGTGGTAGGACAAATATAAAATACTTTATGGGTAATCGGAAGTCCAGCCTATAATAATACAATAAATTACATAATGACAGTCCTGTAACATTCTGAAGTTATTCAGACAGAACTCCCAGAGGATCAGGCCAGAGAACAGTACAATTTTTTCTTTGATTTTTTAAGATCTATTAATAGCTTAATACTGCATATAAAACAGTTGTAACACGCAAGAAGGAAATCAATGGAATTAATCAGCAATTAAACCAGCTATTGCTTTTCATGACACTGAGAACTCTCTTGACGTTAGGATCAAACTGGAACTGTCTTGTTCCTATGAAGAAATAGATGTATCCTAGAAATAAAAATAAATTGAATGGTTATATTTCATAGGTGAAATGTTTTCCAACAAATATTTCTATAAAGCAAAATATAAAATTGACAGTACCTACATATTCATTTGTGTTAATTTCTGATCTTAGTACAGTAGTGAAAATATGAATAATGATTGTCTCTTTAATGATTTCTTCAACCTAGAGAAGCACAAATATTCTAGCATAATAAACTGTTTTTAAAGATTTGTTTTACTTACTACCATGCTGGAAAGCAGCATCAATATTTTTGCTAATTCCTCGGAACTCATTGATTATCTTCTTTGGATAACCCTGATCCATGGACTGCCTGTTTTCATCATATCTGCATAGAAGAAATATATTTATAATGTATGGTAAATAAATGACATTTTAAAAGTTGAAAACAAACCCTGATACATAAATGAGACTATTCTTGGTAGAAAATCCACTAAGAATGAGCTAAACTAACTGAACCCTTAAAATCCTTGCTATTCTGTTTTCAGGTTTGCGTACAAAACTTCCATTGAGCTTTCACCTCAGGAGTGCATGTGTGCACATGTGTAGGAGTTTTGGCTGAATGGGCAGGGACAGGCAGGAACTGCGTGTCTGGTAAAGATAAGCGAGAGACTGAGCTGGTGAGTTTACTTGACAATTTTGCAAGGCTGCCCCAAATGAATAAAACTCTTCTTGCCTATATACAGCTTTGGCCACCCCATCCTAGCCAATCAGTGCTTCTTGGGAAAGTGAAGCACCAACACTGGGAAGCAGAAGGCCTGTATGTGTAACTCTGAAATCATATTTGTCTTAGTGTCAACTGCCTAGCAGATATATTATTTATTAAGTAAAAGTCATGTGTATCTTTGAGGGGTTTACTGTTATATTATGCAGGGGTGGCACCAGCTCCCAGTGGAGGAGCTGAGGTGGGCCAGACAGAAAATTGCCACAAGGCCCTGCCCCCTCCGTGGCACTTCCCCGGGGCCAGGTCAGAGGCTGGAAGCCAGAGCCGGGCAGTTCAGGGTGCTGGCTGCTCGCAGCTGGTAAGAGCTGCCCAGGCAGGGGGAACCAGCTCGGGGGCCGGCAGAGCCCTCGGGGAGCAGCAACTGTGGGGGGCCGGGAACAGAAGCCCAGGCCAGAGCGGTTCAGTCTGGGCTATTGTGGGTAGCCCTGGATCCTGCACCTGCCCTGTGCAGCGTGCCCCAGCAGGCAGGGACACAGGCTGGGGACTGCTCTCAGACACCCCAGTACCCCTCCAAGGCTTACTTCGCTGCTGCTGCCGGAGCTGGGCACCCAGCCAGCAACTGCCACTCTCTGCACTGTGCCTTCAGAGCTGGATGGCTGGAGAGCAGCAGCAGCTACGGGGTGGCTGCCGGAGGGCAAAGGCAAATTTTGGAGTGGCTATAGCCCCTGCAACCCATCTCCCCCCAGTGCCCCTGATATTGTGATTCCAAGAGCTCCATTCCACTGAATTCTAAACTATTTTCAGATGAGAAGCTGAAGAGCCATTGCAATGTGATGCAGGTATTAGTTCAGTGGAGTAGTTTATTGCAAAAGATTGCTGAGCTACTATGAAATATAAACAAACCGTAACCACAAACTACTGCATAAACACACAGCATAAACCCATTTGACTGTTCACACTGAAGGAACAAAAATCCAGTATATTAATACTACTTTTAGCTTGAAGTTTGAGAGAAGTGGGAAGTGGCGCGGGCCGAGGGATGTTCTGGCCGCCGCTTCCTGCAGCCCCCATTGGCCTGGAGTGGCGAACTGCGGCCAGTGGGAGCCGCGATCAGCCGAACCTGCGGATGCGGCAGGTAAACAAGCCGGCCCAAAGCGCCAGGGTGCTTACCCTGGCGGACCGCATACCAAAGGTTGCCGATCCCTGCTCTAGAATGTAATTACATCCCTGCCACAGATTTCTACAGGATGGTTCGAAAAAACCTATAGAAAGGTTAGAATTTTCTATCAGACTCCTTAGGTTTTAAAACTAACTTCCATCGAACCCTATTCAGTTTTGTGGAATCCAAATGGTTTAATCTCTATTACATTTTATTTTATGTTTCCATATTAATCCTCCAAGCCTAAAGAGAGAATATACCTTAAGTCTGTTGAACATGAAATCTTACCTCCAGTACTTGCCACCTACAAAGAAGTATGTTTTCCCTGACTTCTCATCATTGAAAGCTGCATTAATTCTCTTAACATTTTTTGGGAAGCCCAAGTCATAGATGCTTTTTGGGTGGTTATACACTAAGTCATACCCACTGAGGACCCAATATTTGTTCTCTGCAAAGAAAAAATAGAATTAAATGTTTCACCAGCAGCTTCTGCTCATACTAAACAACATCAGATCATTGCTTCTTGCTTAGTACTTTCATTACAATGATGATAACAAAGCAACTTAATTTTCAAGAGACATGCATAGCTGAGTAGTGATTCTGAGATTTCATTCTCCCCTTTACTTTCAGTAAATTAAGGAATGGCGCTGATCTTTGTATTTTAAACATAGCATAAATCCTAGGGGAGATGTCCTTCAGGTTCAGGAATTAGACCTTGGAGCAATGAGTCCAAGAAGAACCCTTCCCATACACTTATACACGTTATACATTTTGGGAGAAGACTCTTAGATTTCTACAAATTGTTAAGTAATCCACCAAGAGCAGTTTATTGGGATGCAGAAGATTAACAATACTTGGAATGTGTTCAGATACTTTGATGATGGAGGCATATACATGTCTAAATAGATATATATATACAGAAACTTAACTATTAATAAGTGCATATGTCTTATCTAAATGATCAGGTGATCTTATGTATAAAACCCTGTTCTTTTCTCTCTCTCCCTCTCCCTCTTAAGTGTATCGTTACAAGAGCTGGTTGAACTATTTCAAAGGGACAGCTATTCTTATCAACAAATGGCCTTTTTACTAAAACAAAACTTTTCACAAACAAGTGTCAGCATTATCAACATTTTGGGTCGGGAATGGGGATTGTGGAAAATTTTGTATCCCTTCTAATATTCTTGTCAAAATTTGTAATAAAAATATTATTGAAATGCTTCTTAAAATGTTTGCTTAACGAAAGTGGTCTCTTTTGAACACTTCCAAAGAAAAACAGGTTTGAAAATTTTCACATAAATAGATTTTCATTTTTTGACTACCTCTAGTAGTTACCCTCACCTGTATGTCCTGTCTTTGCCTAGATTCTAAGAGCTCTGGAGGTCTTTTGTTCCCTGTGTTCTGTAAGGTGCCTAGCAGACCTTTGGATGTGGCATCAATAATTAACCAATACCCTGCTGAATGCTTTTCAAAACAGCTGCTAGTTCTTTGACTTACTACTGAGAATTAGTGTATTAATTCAAGGCTGCTAGTGATCTAGTCCACAGCACATTTTGAATTTAGCCAAAGTGCTTCTTAATCGACACATGTTATTTCCTATGATAAAACTAGATTTGAAGGAAAAGTGAAGCCATTTTCATATCTTGCTTTTCAGAACATTTACATTAAATAGATAAGGAACCTTTAATTTCACTATTCACACATTTTCGGGGGCTTTTGTAATTTGAACATTTGAGTCGTTTCGTGCAGTGTCATCTAAGGAGAATTGCACAGTCTGTGGAGCAAAGTATTCCCAGTAAATTCATATATCAGAAGAACTAACAAATGTCAGATTCCGTTACCTTTAAAAAGAAAAACTTGATCCCTTTCAACATTTTCATAAGCAGCTTGAATTCCAGATGGCAGATTTGGCCAGAATAAAGAAATGAAATTGAGTTCGACCTCTGTCATCTGAGGATGCTTGCGCCAGAAATACCTGGTTTAAATAAAATTTGCATATTATAAACTGTTCGTGCACCTGCCATAAAGGTAATACAAAAGTGAAGTGTGTCTGATTCTGTCTCTCTTTAGTGTTTGATCCACAATGAGGAAAAGAGTCTGCTATGACTGCTATCTACTAGAACTAATCCTTTAGTAGTTTTGGTGCCGGAGGTCACAGGTTCTATCCCTGCCAGTGACCTACAATGTGGTGGGGTCATGACAAAGTAGTGGCACAGTATGTCACATAAACATACCATTGCAAAACAGTTTGCAGCTGCCCTCTTTTCAATTGAATTTAGACTGGTAACAAACCTATCATTCCACTGATTACAGCGGCAGAGTAGTTGGAATAGAATCTAGGGGGGAGTCCTGAATCACCTTCACCAGCCTTAGCCAGTAGACCACTAACATTTAAGTTCCTCTCCTCTGATCAGAGCTGTGCATAGCAGAATCTGGGTTATAGTTCCCATTGAAAACAATTAGAATTCCTTAGAAACTACAGTACAATGGTTGGTGCCCTTTAGCCATCTCACCATTTGATGCAGCCACTTTGGAAACAGCTAAAGCATTTTGTCATGCCTGAGAGAAATGTTAGGTAAAGCTAGGCACCCATCATCAGAGAATTTGGGCCACCTTTTTTTACGTGATTTTTATTGTTAGCGCTACATTTCTACGTGACTGTTTCCCCCCATGTCTTATGGAAATTAAATGATCTGAAATATTGTTTCCTTTTAAGTACTGCAGTTCAAAGAAGTAACTCAAAAGTTCTTTCTTGTTACCTGCCCTTAAAGAACAGCAGTTCTCCACGCATGCTAGCGACAGCATCAAAAGTCAATTTGGGGTCACAAGTTACTGGTGTTGTGGGTCCAGTTGGTTGAACGGGGTTATCTGAATGTCCTACATGAAGATTAAAGAAAAATTGGCATTATATAATATGGAGAAATACAGCTGAAAACCAACGTTATGAAGGACTTGGTGGGCGCACAAAATCTTCTCATGAAAAATTGGGGGGAGGTGGTCATTAATCAGGGTTCTGCCAGGTAACTTCAGATCTGTAGAGCTCCTAAACTCAGCACAGGTGAGGCTTAGCTCCTACAAAACTACTGAAGTGTGCAAGAATGGGCATGCAGAGGAGCTGAACTTCAGTGAAACCATCTTCATGGCCATTGCCCACCTCTAGTTAACAGGAGCTCAGCAAAACTGGAATTGCTCTGTGCAGCAACACTAGAATGTTTCTAGAATTAGTAGAATGTTTCTTAAAATATACATTTTTTATTGATTAAGCAGCATTCTGCATAAAAGTGAAATTAACCCAGCATATGACTAAATGTTTATTTTTCTTACCATAGACCCTTTGAATGCCGTTAATGTCATCCTGAGGAAGGCGAAATTCGCTAGGCTCAGTGTAGGAATAGGTGGGGTACATCAGGGCACCAGGATCAGTAGAATGAGACAGACCCAGTGAATGGCCAAGTTCATGGGCAGCGACAAAGAACAAGTTGTATCCTGCGGAATTAAAAAAAAAAGTACATTTAAAATAGGTGAACTGTGTTTGACTCTATAGTACAGCTGTCTAAATAGGAAATACCTATACATGCCAGCCCAAAGCATACTAGAGACACTTGAGATTCTTTCAGTAATTCTGCAAACATTATAATATAAAGAAATGTAGAAGGAGAAGATTTTTTATATGGACATATAAACCAATCAGGCCCCAGTTACTGCTTCCCTTGCCCTTACTGTAACCCCCCAACCCTTCAAAAATGCCCCAATTTTCCTTCTTAGACTGGTGTAAATCAGGAATAATTCCATTGAAATAAATGGAGGATCACTGACTTTAATAAAATGATTCCTTATTTACATGAAAATATATGAGAAGAGAATTGCAGTGGTGCCCAAAGACCCCAGTCAGTATCAAACCCCATTGTGCTAGCCCTGGGCATAGAAAGGCACTGTCCCTGTCTTGAAGAGTTTGTGATATTTTCAGCATGGACTGATGTTTCCTTGCTGCCAAAGAAAACTAACTTTTCTAAGCACCACAATTTCTTTAGTGTAACCCATCATAAAACGTGCCAGACTGAAACAACCTAATCTGAACCTCACCAAAACATGTCATATTACAGAGCCGTTTCCCTCAAATAAGTTTGTTGTATAAGCGAGGGAGGAAAAACCAGTCAGAGAGCCAGATTCTGCTACCCTCATTCACACTAATACCTGGCATCAAAGGAACAGCTCATGGAGTAAGGGTCAGGTCCATGTAAGGACTTAGGTGCCTAATTCCCACTTTAGGCATCTAAATCCAAAATTTAGGTGTCACTAAGATCCTCAAAATCCCTGTTCAGCTGCCACTTAACTCTGTAGGCACCTAAGTTCCCCCAGCACCGAAATTTTCACTGTAAAAGTCCCCTAGACATCCCATGTTTCTACATCTGGGCAGGCACATTGCTGCCTCAGGCAGGTACCCAAACACCTCTGGGGGCTAATTCAGTAGGTGTGCTCAGAACATGCCTAATGCCACACAAAATGGCCAGCGAACGAGGAGGAATCTTCCCAGAGAAGTTTTAGCCCTGTGATTAGGGCATTCATACAGGAGGAGAAAGATTCTGATTCAATTCCCTCCTCTGCCTGATGAGAAGGGATTTGAACATGGGCTTCCCACCTCTGAACCACTGGACTGTAGAGTCACGCTCCTCTCACCCTATTAATATATAATTATTTATACACAGTGGATCAACTTCAATAGGGGAGACTGAAAGAGAGTTGCATCAGAATATCCTATAGCCCAGTCTTTTGTGGCTCCGGGCCTAAGTTACAACTTCACATGAGCAAAGATTGCACAATCTGATCCTGTATAAACAGGGGTAGTGATGAATCTCCTACCATTTGAGCCTTTTGTCCAATATTCCGCCTCATCAAAGTGAACATCTCCACCAATACCATTGCCAGGCTGAAAGGCATGAGCCAGGAATCCATCAGGTCCATCAAAGGGAGAATTGTCACGATGATCTAAAAAAAGGAGAAAGGATAATTAACTTAATTCTTATTGCCAAGCACTTCTACAACTGATGAAGGCCAATGTTTGTATTAGTATAATGTTCTTACCTCCAGTTTCAAAAGACATCATTATATCTGCATTGCCATCATAGATCCTTTTGAATGTTAGTGGTGACACATCGCTCCAAACTTTAAACGCCTTTTGGATTGCTTTGTCCACATCTGCTGAATTCATATCTGGTGTGTAGTTCACAATCCTTTAAAATAACCCAAAAAATAAAATACACTTTTTGGTATCTACACTTGTAGTTTATGTTGAATATATTGTTTTATGCCAAAATATTTCAAATTTGGTGCCTAGCATTTACAACTCCCACAGACTTTAACAGTGGTTTCATCCTCCCTTTAAAAGTAGAACACTTATCTAGGTGTCTAAATATGGAATTAAGTGCCTAACTTTGGAACCTTTGGCAAATCATATGAAAATTTTGGCCTTAACTCTTTTGCTCAATAAATTCTTTAGACAAATGTTACCTGTATGTCAGATTCTTTCTTTCCCATTTTGGATTTCCATCAGTGAGGACATACTGACCAATATCAGGTACACCACACCTGGGCTTCTTCATCACCTCCAAAGTGTCAACATCTGGTTTCCCAGTCACTTTCAGCCCAAAAAATACCTGCATTTCCTTGAGTTTTTCAGTTAGAGAGTTAACGTTTTTATTCTTAAAGTGAGACTGCTTGTCTGTCTCAAGCTTGTAGAAATTTCGTAGATAAGTCTGACAAAAACAAGAACAGTGCTTTGGGTCATTTGTATTCATTAAGTCGTGCAGAACAGTTTAAACATTTACAAAATTACACCCATGTGCCTGGGGTCCGTGTTTTCGAGGAGTCAAGACAGGTCACTTTCTGCAGGGATTTATTTAAACAGTAAGAGATAATACAGTACAGTTTTCTTACTGACCTCTAGATTTCCTGTTTTACAATGAAAGCTTTTGCAACATGTATCTTTAAAAATCTAAAATTTACTCTTCAGTTATTTACTCTAAATTTGTATATTGCAACCTCTTCCCACAGCCCTTTCTCTCATGAGTAATCCAGTTGACTTCTCTGGGGCTGCTCAAATCAGTAAAGGCTAATAGGATCTGTCCCTCAGGCACTACTCAGTTACGATTTCCAATGAAACCAATGGAGGATGCTGGATGCTCAGCACTTTTGAAGCCATCTAATTATCAACCAAATATGGATTTAGGAGCCTAACATTAGTTACCCATTTAAAAAAAATAAAAAGTCTTATAACATCTTAACAAGGGTTATATAATTTAGTTAGTTTTTGTTCTGCTGCTCCATTAAGGCTCTGATTCAGCAAGATACTTAAACATGTGCCTAATTTTAAGTACTCCCATTGAAGACAATGAGACTATTTATGAGCTTAAAATTAGGCACAGAGTTAAGTACCTTGCTGAATTGGGGCCTACGTTTTTATAGAACAACACAATCTGGTTGCTAGATAACAGAATTAATGCCATGTTTCGGTAGTATTTTATTACTTTATTATATCACTTCTGACAGTCATAATCATAATTCAGACAAAACTAAGCTGGTGCCAAGGGGAAATATTTCCCTTAAAACTTCTGCAACTTGATACCTCTTGAACATCAGGACTGTTTCTAAAAAATAAGAAATACAACTGCAGTTTGACAATTATAAGGTAAAATTTTGTAAAATTGATAAGAAGGTTCCTTCCTGCCATTTAATTTAGAGTGTTTGAAATTCATAGCAAATATTTACCTCCACAAGCTGGATGTTTTTGTCTTCATCTTCTGTTTCTGGAGCCACAGGTAAAGCAGAGGAGGATGCTACATACAATAACAGCAGAAGCAGAAGGCTCTTCATTCTTATCGTCACTTCTGTGCCTTGTAACACTAACACTGCTTACTCTATAGCTGCTACATACATGTCTCTCAGATAGCCCTGTTTATATAGCAACTGTGGACATCATCTCTAAGATGACTCATCGTGTATAACTTCCTCTGATTAGTAAGCAAAACGATACATAACAATAGTTGCATCATCAAGGGGTGACACAACTAACAGAACTCCCTCCCCCCATTTTCACAATCATATAATATGATTAATAAGAAAGGAAGAGGTTTTCAAATGAAAGAGGTTTGGTGATTCCAAATTCCTTTCCTTCCTCTATTAGATTTTGTCCCATCCAAGTGGTCCCATTTTTTCAGAAAATTCAGAAAAACATGATGGTAGCCATAGTTATGAAAATAAACACAGCAACTTTCATCTAGAATGGGGTGGGCAAACTTTTTGGCCCAAGGGCCACATCTGGGTATGGAAATTGTATGGAGGGCCATGAATGCTCACAAAATTGGGGATTGGGATGCGGGAGGGGGTGAGAACTCCGGCTGGGGGTGCGGGCTCTGGGTTGGGGCCGGAAATGAGGAGTTCAGGGTGCGGGAGGAGGAGGGGGCTCTGGGCTTGGACTTGGGCTCTTGGGTTGGGGTGTGGAGAGGAGGTGAGGGATCGGGTTGGGGGTGCAGGCTGTGCGGTGGGAATGGGGATGAGGAGTTGGGGGTGTAGGAGGGTGCTCCGGGCTGGGACCAAGGGGTTAGGAAGGCGGGAGGGGGATCAGGGCTGGGGCAGGGGTGTAGGCTCCAGGGGGCGCTTACCTCAAGTAGCTCCCAGAAGCAGCGCCATGTCCCCCCTCTGGCTCTTATGCAGAGGCGCGGCCAGGCAGCTTTGCACGCTGGCTAGTCCACAGGCACCACCCCTGCAGCTCCCATTGGCTGTGGTTCCCAGCTAATGGGAGCTGTGGGGTAGCGCTTGGGGTGGGGGCAGCATGCGGAGCCCCCTGGCTGTCCCTACATGTAGGAGCCAGAGGGGGGACATGCCACTGCTTCTGAGAGCCATGCGGAGCCATGGCACACACGGAGTGGGCAAGCCCCCAACCCCGCTCGCCAGCGGGAGCTCGAGGGCTGGATTAAAATGTCTGAAGGGCCGTAGTTTTCCCACCCCTGATCCAGAAGATCACCTAAGTACAGGCTTAACCTTAAATTCAGAAGTAACCCAATTGACCTCAATAAGACAATACAGTACCTGCAACTATATTATACTCCCCAAAGTCTTTCGTTCTTTGGGACAGGGACAATCAAAATTTACCCAGCCAGGGCTTGATTCTGATCTCACTGCAGTGTAATATCCCAATCCTGCATTTAGAGCAGACCGATGTGCTTGTGTGGAGTCCTAGTGCACTCAGTTCCTGCTCCAGTAAAGCACTTAAGCAGACGCTAAACCTTAAGTAGTCGAATGGTCTCATTGACTTCAAGAGGAGTGCTTCAAGTTACTCAAGTGTGTACATATTTGCAGGATCGAATCCTAAATTAGGATTAACTCTACTGATGAAACCATTGTAACACATTGTAAGTGAAAGCAGAATAAAGCATCCCCATCCCTTGGCCTTTGTCAGAACTAATCTTTTTTTAAATCAAAAGTGACAGCTATCTAATCAAACTAAATCTCTCTGTATCTTTTTTCATTCTAACCACTGCAGACTAATACATCTTCTGTGAGGTAAACTGTGAGAAACTGGCACAGGAAGTTTCAGAAAAAGGGAAGGAATAAATTAATGCCAACATTTACAATTATTAGCAAAATGACGCATCATGACGGATCTCCTTTACAGCCATACATATCTTCAGTCTCAAGATTCATCATCCAAAGAAACACAATTTTTGATTATTCTTGTTTCATCATCATTTTCAGGAATCAACAAACAGTGGCATGTATATTGGACACAACTCCAATGACATTGCATTACGTTATGTGTTCAAAGTTGTCATGCTCTTATTCATCGACTTGGGGCTGAAAAGCCGTCTTTGTTTATCTAGTCTAGTCCTGTTTGTGAAAGAGACACTTTTCCATAAACACTTCTCCTTCTTGTGTTTTATACAGGCTATGGTGTTTTTAGTTTTGCTCAGCTATCCCATGGATAACTCACTGGTTTGCCTTCTTCCTTTCTTTTATCATTTTGCTTTTATTTGGTTTTTGAAGGAAAATTAAACACATTTAAAAACACACATACATGCAGCACAAAGGATAGACAAAGATTAATGAAAAATAATGCCAGTTATTAACTTACAGGGTATTAGCAAATCACAATGATGCATTCTAGATTGCTTGGAAAGACCCACACACATGACAGTTTTGGCACAAGATGCCTGGGTAAACATCAAAATATTATGACCAAAAGGATAATGACCAATGCAAAGGGAGAGAAGGAGACATGTATATTTTCCACAAGGTGTGATTGTTTTCATGCAATTTTCACAGCTCACTTAAATGTTTCCAGTAGCGCTATAGATTCTGAATATGTCACCCTTACTCACTTACAATGAGCAGCATTTGACCATACAGGTAGTCTCACTGGGTCATTACTAGTGTAGTAAGGTACTGCTGAGGATGATTAAGAGTAGCAGAGTTGGACCCATAATGAATAGCTCATGTAACCAGAATAACTAGAGGGGATTTACATTTTTCATTTCCTACGGATTCTCTAATATTACAATCAAGAACTTTCCACCAGTAACTCTTATTCCGTATGCCACATTTATATCCTATTATATCTGCATACCTTTTCATATGAATGACTTTCACAGACTCTGTTTGTCTGCCATATGCAGGACATTACACCATGCCACAAAATGCTACATATGCATATCCAAGGGTGTAGAAAATGTTATATAATAACAATGCAGTATTTGAGAAACAGGGTGTGATCATGAAAGACTGTGTTTTGATGCATACAAACACTTGACAGATATGTGCTTGCTAATTATGGAACTTGTCTTCCAACTTGCTCTTGTTGAAGTCCCATTCTCAACTGGGCAGAAAGTAGGGCTGGCCCGAAAACAGGAATTCTATTTTGTGAAATGTTTTGAAGTTTTGAAATAGGTGGAATAAAACAGACCTTTCAAAATTAAAAACACAACAAAAGAAAAGCAAGAGAGAGATCTACCCAAGAACAGCCAATGGACTAATATTTAGGGCACTCCCTGGAGATGTGGGAGACACAGATTCAAGTCTGTGCACTACCCAGTTCAGAGTAGGGTCTTGAACCCACATCAGAGGTGAATGCCCCAACCTCTGGACTATTGCCTCTTCTGGAGTGGGGCTTTCGCTCTCTCACTGAAACGGATACATTTCCACACAAAGTTTGGCTTCAATGAATCAGCATTTTCCACTGATCAAAACATTTCGTCAAAACATTCCTGACCATCCGTAACAGAGTTTCACTTAGTCTGTCCCCAGGCAATTCAGAGTCCCCTCTTCATATTTAACGTTGATCTTACTCTAGACATACATTTATTCGTTTATAAAGTGGCACCTCTGTTATGCATATCTAGGGCACAGCTCTTTAACTGGACCCATTCTTGCTGCATTAGCTTCTTATTCCTGATACGTTAGGACCCCATCTACATTGGAGCTCAAAATTTTGTTTGAATCTGCAGGCTACTTTCCTTTGTTCCTTATTTGTAACTGATAAAATCTTTAAATGTTCTAGTGATTTTCATCCCCAAAGGGCTGAACCCAGGGCCTCTTCCACTCAGGGGATCCTCCCCTCCCTGCCCCCCCCCCCCCGACAAAACAAGTCAGGAGAAATTCCTCAAGGGGAGCCACATTGGGGTTTCCTCCTACTGCAGGTTTTCCGGCAAAATTTGCAATTCAAAGAGCTGGTTTTAACAATTTCAGCATTTGCTGTAGCAAGAGTTATATTCAGTTTTACCTTTCCACCAGTAGGTGGCAATAGCAAGTTATGTATTTGTTCTAAGAGGACAATTTGTACATTTATGTTCAAACATCTTGCGCTGCCATTTGTACCCTACCGTGGTCTGCTTTTAATCTCCTCTGAAGCAATAAAAAGTAACGTCTTCATGCAAAATAATGTTATGCTGAAATAAGCTCTTTTGCTATTGAGTCACTTTTTTACGCACAAAGTTGTACACAAAAGCCATACACTGCTATTGTATATCAGTGTTGAATCAGTTATTATCATGCTTTCTTAAACTGCTAGAAAATTCACATTGGGGCCCTGCACATTTTGATACTAACTTGAGAAAAAGGAGGCCTCCCTATGAAATGTGTCTATTTAAGGCCTGGTCTACACTAGGAGCTTATATCGAATTTAGCGCCGTTACATCGAATTAACCCTGCACCCGTCCACACCAGGAAGCTACTTAGTTCGAAATAGAGCTCTTTTAAATTCGACTTCTGTAATCCTCGAAAACGAGAGGAGTAGCGCTAAATTCGAAATGGCAATATCGAATTAGGCTAGGTGTGGATGGAAATCGACGGTAATAGCTCCGGGAGCTATCCCACAGTGCACCACTCTGTTGACGCTCTGGACAGCAGTCTGAGCTCGGATGCTCTGACCAGCCACACAGGAAAAGCCCCGGGAAAATTTGAATTCCTTTTCCTGTCTGGCCACTTTGAATCTCATTTTCTGTTTGGACAGCGTGGAGAGCTCAGCAGCACTAGCAACGATGCAGAGCTCTCCAGCAGAGTTGGCCGTGCAATCTAATAGAAAGAGGGCCCCAGCATGGACTGATCGGGAGGTCTTGGATCTCATCGCTGTGTGGGGCGATGAGTCCGTGCTTTCAGAGCTGCGCTCCAAAAGAAGGAATGCAAAGATCTATGAGAAGATCTCTAAAGCCATGGCAGAGAGAGGATACAGCCGGGATGCAACGCAGTGCCGCGTGAAAATCAAGGAGCTGAGACAAGGCTACCAAAAAACCAAAGAGGCAAACCGACGCTCCGGATCCCAGCCCCACACATCACGTTTCTACGAGGCACTGCATTCCATCCTAGGTGCGGCCGCCACCACTACCCCACCACTGACCGTGGACTCCGAGGATGGGATATTGTCCACGGCCGGTTCCTCCTCGGAAATGTTAGGTGACGGGGAAGATGAGGAAGGAGATGAGGAGGACGAGGCAGTCGACAGCGCTTGCACCGCTGATTTCAACGACAGCCAGGAGCTCTTCATCACCCTTACCGAGATCCCCTACCAACCGTCCACAGCCCTTACCCCGGACACCGAATCAGGGGAAGGATCAAGCAGTGAGTGCTTTAAACATCTAAACATTTCATTTTAACATAAGTGGAATATTTATATTGTTAAGAATGGGCTTTTCAGTCACTCAGTTAAACATAGAAACTTTTATTTATAACAAAACAGGAATAATAACTATATCAGTAATTTGTTGTTCATGATTTAGTTGGCTTAGTGAACTATTTACTCCTAACTATGTATAGAAAATCAAGTACTGTCCGGATATTCATGATTAGTCCACAACACGGCCCCTCCACTCTGTAGTCCGTTATGCTCAACTTAAAGGAAAAGGCGGTCAATGTGCCCGGGAATGGACAGACAGTCCTCCTGTGATAGCTCCGCATAGCTCTCCTGGAGGTACCGCTCCAGCATGCGCACGAGGTTCAACGGCAGGGCAATCTTGTTTGGTCCCCCGTGGTAGCACACGTTCCCACGCCATGAGTCCATGAGGTAGTCGGGGATCAGTGCGCGGCACAGCATGGCGGCATATGGCCCAGGCCTCTGCATGCATTCACGCAGCATCCTTCCCCTCTCGGTCTCCGAGATCCTCATGAGGGTTATGTCACACATGACGCCCTGCTTTAAATTAGGGAGGGGAATGTTAGTATTTGGACTGCTTTACAGCCACGCGGTGGAGGCGGCAGAGGGGCAGCATACAGGGATCTTTCCCGGGGACAGCCGCGAGGTGGTGGGACAGGGGCAGAGCTCATGCTTCCCTGATTGCTGCCAGCAGAGAGTGGCCTTGCATTCAGTGCGAAAGGAGCCCGGTGCTACTATTACATGTTTAAGCTGCCACAAGTCTACGGCTTACCATGTTTTCCCGCAGCAGAAGTAGAGGTGTCCTGCAACGCTTCTCTGATCGCAACTGCAGGACCCCAGACACATAAGGCGAGGGCCGAAAATTCGACCTTGTCCTGAGTGCGCATGTGAAAGGTGCAGTGCATGGTGTTGTTCACAGAGAAAGACTATGCTCTTTGTTAGCAACTTCATTTATCTGTCTCAGGAATTTACTCCCTTTTTCCCATTCCAACAGACACATCTGCGACTGTCTCCCAACCCAGCCTGGCATCACACTCCCAGAGGCTAGCGCAGATTAGAAGAAGGAAGAGAAAAACTCGTGAAGACTACTCAAGACTAGTAGTCGTGAAGACTACTCAGGCTACTCAAACCCTGCTTGGACTAATGAGGGAGCAAACGGAGACGCTCCGGCGCCTAGTGGATGTTCTGCAAGACCGGAGGCAGGAGGACAGAGCACTGCTGCTGTCTATCTCTAACCGCCCTCCCCCGCCACCAAGTCCCACACCCCCCTCACCAAAAGTACAAAGAAGGAGGGGCGGCAAGGGCCGTTAAAACTGTCAGTCGGCCACTGCACACTGCTGCAGCAATGGAAGGCTCTCGTTCCAAAGTTTGAAAAGTCCTTTCCTACCCATCTCACACTAGCCCATGTCCAAGTTTCCTTCCCCCCCCCCCCCTTTTCATGTGCGGTTCGTAATAAAACATCGGTTTCTGTTAAGTACTGTTTCCGAGAGTGTCTTTTGGAGGGGATTCTGTCTGAAGGGGGGGAAGGGGTTTGTTACTTGGACAGGACAGTCACCTGTAGCAGGCTACAGAGGCGGGGGCAGGTCCAGCATCAGGACACATACACAGCACAGTCACCAGTTACCCTGGTCAGTCTGGGAGGCGGTTTTCTTGTTCTGGGGTGCGAGGGGGATTGATCTGTGACTTTGTGTCGGGGGAGGGCAGTTAGAGATCCTATGCCGCGGTCCTTATCCTGGATCACAGAGCCACGCAGCAGGGGATCTGTTACCCTCCGCCCCCTGCCAGAAAGTCACTTGGCCGACACATACATCCAGTCCCGCCCAGGACTGCTGGCAGGCTGCGTTGAAACAACCAATGCAGCACTGCGGAGCCTGTCATTCCCGGACTTTAGAAGCATCATTTGCATCAAAACAGTAAGCCCGCCCCCCGCCACAGTCTGCGTCCCCGGTTTAAAACATTCCCGCGAAAACAGTAAAAAAGAGAACCTTGTTCATTAACAGAACAGAACAGATTTTATTTGTTGGGAAGGTGGGGAAGGGGGTATGTAACTTGGAAGGATAGTCAACGGTAACTGGGTAAAGAAACGGGGGCAGGTTCAGCATCTGTGTCCACAAAGTAAAAAGTCACTGGAGACCCTGTTCAGTCAGGAACCTGGCTTTCAAAGCCTCCCTGATGCACAGTGCGTCCCGCTGTGATCTTCTAATCGCCCTGCTGTCTGGCTGGACGTAATCAGAAGCCAGGCTATTTGCCTCAACCTCCCACCCCGACATATAGGTCTCCCCCTTGCTCTCACACAAATTGTGGAGCACACAGCAAGCAGCTATCACAATGGGGATATTGGTCTCGCTGAGATCACAGCGAGTGAGTAGGCTTCTCCATCTGCCCTTGAGACGGCCAAAAGCACACTCCACCACCATTCTGCACTTGCTGAGCCGGTAGTTGAATAGTTCTTTCCCTGAGTCCAGTGCGCCAGTGTAGGGCTTCATGAGCCAGGGCATTAGCGGGTATGCAGGGTCCCCGAGGATGACTGTAGGCATCTCCACATCCCCAACAGTTACTTTGTGGTCCGGGAAGTAAATACCTTCCTGCAGCCGTCTACACAGACCAGAGTTCCTGAACACCCTAGCGTCATGAACCTTGCCAGGCCATCCAACGTAGATATTGGTAAAACGTCCCCGATGGTCCACCAGTGCTTGCAGCACCATGGAAAAGTAGCCCTTCCGGTTGATGTACTGGCTAGCCTGGTGGTCCGGTGCCAGGATAGGGATGTGAGTCCCATCTATAGCCCCACCGCAGTTTGGGAATCCCATCTCGGCAAAGCCATCTCTGATGAGCTCCACGTTTCCCAGGGTCACTACCTTAGATAGCAGTAGCTTGACGATTGCCCTGGCTACTTGCATAACAGCAACCCCCACGGTAGACTTGCCCACGCCAAACTGGTTAGCGACGGACCGGTAGCTGTCTGGCGTTGCGAGCTTCCAGAGGGCTATGGCCACTCGCTTCTGGACAGTCAGGGCTGCCCGCATCCGGGTGTCCTTTCGCTTCAGGGCAGGGGACAGCAACTCACACAGTTCGAGGAAAGTCCCCTTCCGCATGCGAAAGTTGCGCAGCCACTGGGATTCATCCCAGACCTGCAGCACTATGCGGTCCCACCATTCCGTGCTGGTTTCACGGGCCCAGAATCGCCGTTCAACAGTATCAACAAGACCCAGTGACAGCGAGATGTCCTGGGCGCTGGGTCTCATGTTCTCAGAGAGGTCGGAGCTAGTGTCCGACTTCATGCCGTCACGGTAGTGCCGTAGCCTCCTCTCATGATTGATCTGCAGCTGCCTCTGGTACAGGTGGAGGAGAAGCTGCGAGGCGTTGAGAACTGCCACAACTGCAGCGATGGTCGCAGCGGGATCCATGCTCGCACTGCTGTGGCGTCCGCGCTGTCAGTAATCAGAAAAGCGCGCGAACTTATTTCCCGCCGGCGCTTTCAGGGAGGGAGGGAGGGAGGGCTTGAGTGACGGACGGATGACGACAGGCGCCCAAAAGCACCCTCGACACATTTTTTTACCCAGAAGGCATTTGGGGCTCGACCCAGAATTCCAATCATAGAATCATAGAATATCAGGGTTGGAAGGGACCTCAAGAGGTCATCTAGTCCAACCCCCTGCTCAAAGCAGGACCAATTCCCAACTAAATCATCCCAGCCAGGGCTTTGTCAAGCCGGGCCTTAAAAACCTCCAAGGAAGGAGACTCCACCACCTCCCTAGGTAACGCATTCCAGTGCTTCACCACCCTCCTAGTGAAATAGTGTTTCCTAATATCCAACCTGGACCTCCCCCACTGCAACTTGAGACCATTGCTCCTTGTTCTGTCATCTGCCACCACTGAGAACAGCCGAGCTCCATCCTCTTTGGAACCTCCCTTCAGGTAGTTGAAGGCTGCTATCAAATCCCACCTCATTCTTCTCTTCTGGAGACTAAACAATCCCAGTTCCCTCAGCCTCTCCTCATAAGTCATGTGCTCCAGACCCCTAATCATTTTTGTTGCCCTCCGCTGGACTCTTTCCAATTTTTCCACATCCTTTTTGTAGTGTGGGGCCCAAAATTGGACACAGTATTCCAGATGAGGCCTCACCAATGTCGAATAAAGGGGAACGATCACGTTCCTCGATCTGCTGGCAATGCCCCTACTTATACAGCCCAAAATGCCGTTAGCCTTCTTGGCAACAAGAGCACACTGTTGACTCATATCCAGCTTCTCGTCCACTGTGACCCCTAGGTCCTTTTCTGCAGAACTGCTACCTAGCCATTCGGTCCCTAGTCTGTAGCAGTGCATGGGATTCTTCCGTCCTAAGTGCAGGACTCTGCACTTATCCTTGTTGAACCTCATCAGGTTTTTTTTGGCCCAATCCTCTAATTTGTCTAGGTCCCTCTGTATCCGATCCCTACCCTCTAGTGTATCTACCACGCCTCCTAGTTTAGTGTCATCTGCAAACTTGCTGAGAGTGCAGTCCACACCATCCTCCAGATCATTAATAAAGATATTAAACAAAACCGGCCCCAGGACCGACCCTTGGGGCACTCCGCTTGAAACCGGCTGCCAACTAGACATGGAGCCATTGATCACTACCCGTTGAGCCCGACGATCTAGCCAGCTTTCTATCCACCTTACAGTCCATTCATCCAGCCCATATTTCTTTAACTTGGCGGCAAGAATACTGTGGGAGACTGTATCAAAAGCTTTGCTAAAGTCAAGGAATAACACATCCACTGCTTTCCCCTCATCCACAGAGCCAGTTATCTCATCATAGAAGGCAATTAGGTTAGTCAGGCACGACTTCCCTTTGGTGAATCCATGCTGACTGTTCCTGATCACTTTCCTCTCCTCTAAGTGTTTCATAATTGATTCCTTGAGGACCTGTTCCATGATTTTTCCAGGGACTGAGGTGAGGCTGACTGGCCTGTAGTTCCCCGGATCCTCCTTCTTCCCTTTTTTAAAGATGGGCACTACATTAGCCTTTTTCCAGTCATCCGGGACCTCCCCCGATCGCCATGAGTTTTCAAAAATAATGGCTAATGGCTCTGCAATCTCATCCGCCAACTCCTTTAGCACCCTCGGATGCAGCGCATCCGGCCCCATGGACTTGTGCACATCCAGTTTTTCTAAATAGTCCCGAACCACTTCTTTCTCCACGTAGGGCTGGTCACCTTCTCCCCATATTGTGCTGCCCAGTGCAGCAGTCTGGGAGCTGACCTTGTTTGTGAAGACAGAGGCAAAAAAATCATTGAGTACATTAGCTTTTTCCACATCCTCGGTCACTAGGTTGCCTCCCACATTCAGTAAGGGGCCCACACTTTCCTTGACTTTCTTCTTGTTGCTAACATACCTGAAGAAACCTTTCTTGTTACTCTTAACATCTCTTGCTAGCTGCAACTCCAAGTGTGATTTGGCCTTCCTGATTTCATTCCTGCATGCCTGAGCAATAGTTTTATACTCCTCCCTGGTCATTTGTCCAATCTTCCACTTCTTGTAAGCTTCTTTTTTGCGTTTAAGTTCAGCAAGGATTTCACTGTTTAGCCAAGCTGGTCGCCTGCCATATTTACTATTCTTTCTACACATCGGGATGTTTTTTTCCTGCAACCGCAATAAGGATTCTTTAAAATACAGCCAGTGGGCAGGGGGGACTGCGGGAACTGTGGGATAGCTGCCCACAGTGTACCGCTTCCAATGTCGACGCTTGCCCCGTTAGTGTGGACTCACAAAGTCTCACAAAGTCGAATTACTGTCCTTAGTGTGGACACACACGTTCGACTTAGTAATATCGATTCCACATAGTCGAATTAACTAAAATCGAAGTACTCTCGTAGTGTAGACAAGGCCTAAGAGTTGATACAAGCTCCTGATGTGCGTTATTGTAAATGAGGTGATAGCTAATGTTGGACATTTTCTTTAACCAAATAGTATAGATTCTGCTTTAGGAGAATTATCAATCAATCAGATAAAACAAACAAAATGCCCAGTTTTACCAAAAAAGTCATGACTTCCGTGACATCGGCTCAGGCCAGCAGCAATGGCAGGTGGCTCATATTCCCTCAACTCAGAGAAGTGAGGAGAGGGCAGGGGAGGAGGGATACACACTGAATCAGTATAATTAATCTGTTGTACTAAAACAGTAACACTCCGACAGGTGATAGATGGGGCCAGCTCCTTAGTTACACCTCAATGACTTGCACAGTCTCAGACATAACGTCATCAACTGAAATCAGTTGGACTCTATTTTAAGGATAGGCAAAGGAGTGCCACCTTTCCAAGCCAATAAGCTGTTTCCTGAGTACACAAACTATATGGGGCAGATTAATCATTCTTGCAGGCACTCCTCTCTGTGCCAACCTGGTCTGCTGAATCCCAGGCTGGAATTTACCCAAGGGAAGACAGATGACGATCCCCTGGTGGAGTTTCCATCACAGTCATGCACTTTGTTTGCCACTACACTTCACAGATATCCCCAGATTTGTATACATTCCAGGGAATCGACAGGAAAATGAGCCACACTCTCTATCTATTACTCCCTCTGGAATACCCACTGCATTGAAAAGAAGATCTCTGCCATCTCTCTGAGATCTGGGTAACCTTCTGTGAGCCTGCGTCTACACTTACTGACGTGATATCTCCTTTCCTTACATCCCTAACCCAAAATCATCCCCAAACAACCACAGTAGGGGCCACTTTGTCTCCTCCCATCCCTCCTCCACTCCATTTGTCTCTAACCTCCTGACAGCTTCTCCAGTAAAACATATGTGCACCTTTCCCTATCACATCCTCAAAGCCCTTCCTGACCTGGTCTGCAAAACTGAACTTTTATGTGTTGTTTAGGAAAATGTAAAACATTGTAAAATATTGACATTTAACTTGTCATTAGGCTTCAGAGTTAATCTCTATTGAGCCAAATGACAGCAATATCTTATCTTTTAGAGCTATTGCTTCTGTCCATAATTATATTCAGACAGGGTTATTATATTATATTCTGCACTGGGTTCCATCTGGAAGGTCTTCTTCACCAGCAGCATGGCCAGAAAAGGAATTTTAATTAAAACTTAAATCCTATAGACAGTGAAGGGGCCACCAAAGCATTCATGAATGGCATATTGGCCAATACTGGCTCAACCAGACACATTCCTTCTATAGGGGAGAATATACAGTGTGAATCCCTGGCCCAACTCATGTCAGTGACAAAACATCCGTTAACTTCAGTCGGGCTAGGATTTCATCCTTAATGGTGAGTACTTTTGAAAATCAAAATGGTTATTCAATTCATGTTCTAGTTTTTATTTTTCTTGTTTCTATGATGAATGTAGACATAATTTAACATTGCCATTAACAGATGCATTTGATCGTCAGCACAAATACAATAGACAAAGGAAAATTACTATTTTATCTTGGGTTTTTAAAAGCTTTTTGGTTGTTGCAGTAAATCATCATTGCAAGTTAGTGTTTGAATGGACAAAGGTACAAAATAAGACCAACCTTTTTAACTGTGAGGGTGTGTTATCCCTGGAACAGTTTACCAAGGAAAGTGGTCAATGCACCATCAGCTGGAGTCTTTAATTCAGTGACTGGATGTCTTTATCAAAGCTATGGCCTAGTTCAGCCACAAGTTATTGCACTTAATAGTGCTCAGTTACGTAGTAGGAAACATAATTCCCTTCACTGCAGCATAAACTGGGTAAAATGTTATGGCCTGTGTTATGTAGGAGGTCAAACTAGATGATCACAGTGGTTTTGCATCCAAGGATCGCATTAGCCCTTTTGGCCAGAACATCGCACTGGGAGCTCATGTTCAGTTGACTATCCGCTCCCATTTCCCAAAATCTTTTTTAAAGTCACTGCTTTCTAGGATAAAGTCCTAGGAATATAGACTACATTCTTTGTTCCAACATGTATATCTTTACATTTAGCCCTATTAAAACACATCTTGTTTGCTTGCTCCCTGCTTACCAAGCGAACCAAATCACTCTGAATCAGTGACTGGTCCCCTTCATAATTTACCACTCTCCCAATATTGGTGTAATCTGCAAACTTATAATATATGGAGATATCCTATCTCCTAGAACTGGAAGGGACCCCGAAAGGTCGTAGAGTCCAGCCCCCTGCCTTCACTAGCAGGACCAAGTACTGATTTTGCCCCAGATCCCTACGTGGCCCCCTCAAGGATTGAACTCACAACCCTGGGTTTAGCAGGATGATTCTATGTTTTCTTCCAGGTCATTGATAAAAAAAAGTTAAATAGCATAGGACCAAGACCTCGCTAGCAACACACCTGCTCAGTGATAATTCCCCATTTACAATTACATTTTGAGACTGATCAAGTAGCCAGCTTTTAATCCATGCCATGCTAATTTTATCATTCTACTTTGTTAATCAAAATGTCATGTGGTACCAAGACAAATGCCTTAGAGTTGTCTAGAGAGACAAGGTGGGTGAGGTAATATCTTTTATTGGGTCAACTTCTGATGGTGAGAGACACAAGCTTTTGAGTTTACACAGAGCTCTTCTTCAGGTCTGGGAAATGTACTCAGAGTGTAACAGCTAAATATAAGGTGGAACAAATTTTTTAATGTAAGTAGTTAACATGTATTTGAGGGACCATTCAAGGTGAAGAGGCCTGTTAACACCTCTCTAGTCACAGGGGGAAAAGGGAGGGAAAAAAGCTGGATGGGGGGCGCTAGTGGGTTACAGATTGTTGTAATAAGCTATAAATCCAGTGTCTCTATTCAGTCCATGATTTTTAGTGTCAGCCAAAGTAATGACAGGCTCATCTTTTGAAGGTGCTGTGCAGGTTTCCTTTGAGGATGAGGACTGATAGGTCAGATACAGAGTGATTGCTTTGTGAAAAGTGTTCACCCACAGGCGGTAGGTGTTTTTTGCTTTAATCATTTTCCTGTGTGAGTTCATTCGGGAGTGTAGTGATTGTTTGCTTTCACCCACATAGTTGCTATTGGGACATTTAGTGCACTAGCTGAGGCATGAGTAGGACCCCTGGATCTTAAAAAGTGTGTTGTGGGGTGGTGTTGATCATTGTAGAAGTGGAGATATGTCTGCAGGTTTTGCATCTGTTGTTCTGGTGCCACTTTGTGCTGGTGTGTCCTGCTCTGTGGGGATCTTGATGACGAGCTTGGAGAGGTTGGAGGGCTGTTTGAAGGCCAGACGTGGGAGTTCAGGCAAGATTTCCTTCAGGATGTGGTCTCCATAGAGTACGGGTTGTAACTGTTTGATGATACCCATTTGGGTTCCAGGCCTTGTCTACACTGCCACTTTACAGCGCTGAAACTTTCTCGCTCAGGGGAGTGAAAAAATACCCCCCCGAGCGATGCAAGCTTAAGCGCTGTAAAGTGGCAATGTAGATACTGCACCAGTGCTGGGCGCCGTACTCCTAGTACTGGTAGCTACTCCCCTCGTGGGGGTGGTTTTTTTACAGCATTGGGAGAGCTCTCTCCCAGGGCTGGTGCTGTGACTTCAGAGCCATGTTAAAGCGCGGCAGCGCTTTATCTTTGGTAGTGAAGACATACCCCAAGTGTGGGGTGATTGGTGACAACTAGGGGTGTGCAGGTGCAGAGGCTAAGTATATTACATCAACACAATTACCTTTATCAACTAAACTAGTAATCCCATCAAAGTGAGGTATCAAATTAGTTTGATAGTAGTTATTTTCCATAAACCCATGTTGATTGGCGTTAATTATATTACACTCCTTTAATTCTTTATTAACCTAGTCCCATATCAGCTGCTCCATCAGCTTGTCTGGGATCAATGTCAGACTGAGAGGGCTATGATTATCCAGATCATCCCATTTATCCTTTTTAAATATTGGCACTTTTTGAGCTTTCTTTTAGTCTTCTGAAACTGTTAGTGTTCCAAGACTTATTGAAAATCAACATTCATGGTCCAGTGACCACCTCAACCAGTTCTTTTAAAACTCAAAAATAACAGGAGTACTTGTGGCACCTTAGAGACTGGTGCCACAAGTACTCCTGTTATTTTTGAGGATACAGACTAACACGGCTGCTACTCTGAAACCTTTAAAACTCAAGTTATCTGGGCCCACTGATTTAAAATGTTTAACTTTAGTAGGTGCTGTTTAACATTCTCCTGGGATACTAGTGTAATGGAAAGAGTGTTATTATATGTTAGGACTACATTGTCTGTTTTTTCCCAAACATAGAACATAAATTTTGATTCAACACTTCTGCCTTTTCTGCATTAGTACTGATAATTCTACCCATCTAGTAATGGGCCAATACCATTGTTAGGATTCCTTTAGTTCCTAATATATTTTTAAAAACTCCTTATTGTCCTTAATTTTGCTGGCCATAGATCACTTCTTGTGTCCCTTTGCTTCTTTTATCAATTTTCTATAATTCCTACCTTCTGATTTATATTCATTAATATCAACTTCCCCTTTTTTCCATTTGATATATATATATAATTTTTATAGCTCCCTTCACTTCCCCTCTAAACCACGTTGTATGTTTTTTACCAATCGTCCTTCTTCCTCACATATGGGATTTTGATTTTTGGACATCGAGTACAGTGTTCTTAATCAATCCCCAATTATCTTTCTCATTTTTGTGATTAAATTCTTCCTCCGAGCTGATCTGGCTCATAATTGTTTTCAGCTTTCTGAAATTGGCCCTTTATAAAGCACTGGAGAGATATATATATTACTGGTCTGGACTTTATTCTATTTGCATATTATAAATGTGATCAAGTCCTCAGCATTTGTACCTAAGATACCATTCGTTTTTAGTTCTATGAATCAGTTCCTCTTTATCTGTCAAGATGAAATCTAATATAGAATTCCCGTGCTGGATGCAACAATTTTTGAGTTTGGAAATTATCATCTTTTGCAAGTAAATACATCATCTGGCAAATAAATACAAAATCTCTAGATATGATACATATTTATTTACATATACACATATTCATGCTAAGTATTGCATTTCTGTTATTTACAGAACTGCAGATTGTACCATAGCTATAGTTTGACCAGTGGACGTACACTGAAATCTGCAGAATCCTGACTACATGTTTTAGAAATTAATGAAAAGTAATCCCTGGTGTATTTACAGTATTGTTTACTTCTTTTATACATCATCCAGGACTTCATGTTCTTAGCATGGAAACCAGAAGTTAGTCTTTAGGACACGAGTAACTTTCTTGGTAATTGGATCAAACTCAAACTGCCGTGATCCACTAAAGAAATAGAAGAACCCTAGGAATAAAAGCAAGTTGAATTACTATATTGCACAAATAAATATTAAGCTGTTACAATAAAGGTTGCAAAGGGCTAGAAAAGACTATCTGAGTCACCCACTCTAGCAATTTGCAGAACAGTTCTATCTAAATAATATCCTATCTGACATAGGGGAAAAAACAAACTATTCCTGATCATTAATCTCAACACAGTAACTTTACTACCTTAGGGCCAGACTGTGATATCCTTATTCATGTTGAGCAATACCTTACTTCACAAGTGTTTCTATTGACTACAGTGGAACTACTTATGGTGTAAGGTCCAAGACAACATGAGTAAAGGTATCCCAATCTGTCCCTTAGTACTGATCTTTTCATAGCCCTGTGCAAACATTAATTGATTATCAATACACCTCGGGATGTATTTTTATCCCTATTGTACAGGTAGGGAAACTGAAGCACAGAAAGGTTAAGTGACTTGTCCAAGCCACAGAGGAAGTACCGGAGCCAGGATTAGCATGCAGATATTTCTGGCTCTCAGTCCTATGCACCCCATTTAACCATGTCTCTTATCACTTCTGAACCATTTAATGCTTCCTTACCTGAGAGTTTCCACTTACTTTTATGCTGGAAAACAGCATCAATCTTCCCATTAATTCCTGGAAATTCATCTTTTATCAGCTTTGGCTTCTTGTCCATGGACTGTCTTCTTTCATCATAACTGAGGAAAGTTAAAAACAATATGAAGACAATTAAAAATAAGCCAAATGCCACGTAAGCCAGCCCCACTCTTTACAGAGAGCCTGTTAACAGTGAACTAAGTGTAACCCACACACCTTCTGGGTGTGGTGTTCTGGCCCCTCTAGTGGCACCAAGACCACCTTAAGAGAGAGCGATAAAATGAGTCTGCTCTACAGCCTTAGCTAACAGCCAGTTGGCTTTTAGCTCATGCAGTAGAGGCTCATGCACTAAGCTCCAGAGATGCCCGGTTTGATCCCGCCCACCGACAACTGGGGTCTGTTGGCGTTACATAAGCTCACTGAACACTTAGCTATTCTTAAACCAGATCCATAGATGGCATAAATCAGCACACCTCCAATGACCTCAGTGGAGCTACACCAAATTACACCAGCTAAGGAGCTAGCCCCTTGTGTTAATTACATGTGCATCTTTGAACATCATTCCTGATCTGCAAAACGTTTATTGTTTTTCTGCCTAATAGGCAGGATGTGGAGAAGTGAATGATCAGCTACTGTATGGGAAACAGGAGTCTATAGTCTTACCCTTAAAAACACATCATTGAAATGTCTACAAGAACTGTTTATCAAGAAAAATCCGCGTTTTGTGGGATCATTGTTATAGCACATAAATTGAGGTGCCATACGACTACCATCACTGTACTACCAGCACACAGACTATAACAAAGTGTTTGCTGTAATATTTGTACTTAACGTAGAAATTAAATCACAACCAACTGTGTTCAAACAAGATGAATGGCTTGACCGAAGCTCTCCAAGCAGTGAGTTTTAGGAGCGGAGGATCAGATTGAATCCTTTACTCACCCTATACATTTTACAAACTGTAACAAATCTGAAATCTGTGGGAGCTAGACACCTAAATAGCTTTCAGGATCTGAGCAATCATCACTTCACAGTGATTACTATGCTGCATATTATGACCACTTGGAACTATCCCACAGTGATACAAATCACATTGTTGTGCTCCACATGTATAGGTCACCTATTACTTGTGCTAAGAGAGAATCTCCTTTAACTGTTAGAAGTATATGGGCTATGACACACAAAGATGAGCAGTTTTGATTGCATCCAATAGAGAGAATGGTAAACATGCACACTAGCCAATTCACCGCAATATATAGCACATGTTTAGTGGCATAATAATGCCATCTGTTCGTAACTGGACAGAGGAATTGGGGATAATAATCTGAACTTTTTTTTAACCCCAAGAAAAAGTTCTGATAAAAGCATTGTGCACACTTATGACTCCGTATAATTAGGAATTATTGTTTGCTTTAAAATGTGCAGTAAAGCTTTAGATGTCTTTTTTCTATATGTAAGTAAAATAATTTAAGCAAAACTTTCTGTATCTTTAAAAGAACTGTTTCACCTGCCTTTAAAGAATATTATTTTTCTACAGGCAGCGATGACAGTGTAAGAGACTGGCTAGCCAGTGTGCTACTAAAGCATCATAAGGCAAATTAAGGGTACAGTTATTGGTGATGTGGGTTTTGTTTGCTCAGAGGTCCCTATTACCTCATACTCAAGAATGTTGAACATGAAATCTTACCTCCAATACTTGTTAGACACAAAGTAGTATGTTTTTTTTTTAATTGCATTATGAAGAGCTGCATCAATTTTCTTCACAGCCTTTGAGAAGCCCAAATCACGGATTTTCTTTGGGTATCCAGACAGTATAGCATCTCCTTTGACAACCCAGAATTCATTTCCTATCAAGAAAAGTTGTTGAAAACATTTTGCCAGGAACTTCTGTTGAGAATTATATTCCTGTGGCTACAGTAAACAATGGACCATCGCCTTCTGTTGTATTTTAAACACACCTGGCAAAATCCATCCCTCATGTAACTCTTCTGAATGCTAAGGATGAATTTGGGCTACTATTTTTAATTTAGACAAATAGTTCTACAGAAAAAAGTGCCATTTCACATTTCCTTGGATAGAGCTTGATTTGTTAGGGAAATTTAGCTTCGTTAACATTAATCAAATAAATGACAGGCATTTTGATGCCGAGTGTGGTTTTTGTTAGCAATTTAATTGCAAAACAATACCAGTAAATTGGATTAGATCAGAGTTCATGAAATCCCATTAAAAGAGTACAAGGTTCAATTTCCTTAACTACACCTCTACCCCGATATAACGCAACCCGATATAACATGAATTCAGATATAACGCGGTAAAGCAGCGGTCCGCGGGGGCAGGACTGCGCACTCCGGCGGATCAAAGCAAGTTCGATATAACACGGTTTCACCTACAACACGGTAAGATTTTTTAGCTCCCGAGGACAGCATTATATCGAGGTAGAGGTGTATTTTCAAAGCAGGTAAATTCCATTTGTGTCACATGTAAGAAGAACGTAGAGAAATTCAGATACTTACCTTTAAAAAGAAATGTCTCATCTCTGTCCGTAATTTCATAGGCAGCATCCAAGCCAGATGGCAGAGGTGACCAGAATGAAGATATTAAATTAAAGTCAACTTCTCTGCTTGTAGGGTGTTTGCGCCAGAAGTACCTGATCCAAATACAGTACAACTTGCTTATTAAATCATATCTTTATACATAACAATATGTGAGATTCTAACCATGGCAATAAGAGTTTACAACTTCTACAGCCCAGAGAGTATTGTATATTGGCACACATACAAATCCCATTGCCCCCAAATCATGTCTTCTATGCATTTACTTAGATTTTTGACTTTTGAATCACTTAGGGCTAAAACCTGCCTTTACCACTGAGGTTAGAGAGGGTTCCCTGGCATGGAACAAATGCAGTTCTGCTACACGAAAAGGAAATGGGACTCAGTTCTGCAGCACACCACTGAGAAAGGGAGGTGGTAGAGTTGGGTGAGACCAGAGGATTCCCCAAGATCTACTCCACATACCCATGCTAGGCTCTGGGCTGTGGATTTTCCCCTGAGAGAGTTTATCGCTGGATAAATCTCTGGATTTCAGGGAAAGCAAATTTCACAATACTTATTTGCCTGCTCTCCTGCCATTAGTATATTTTGAATGTCAGAATACAACATTATAAACTCCTTTAGACTGTGAAGTCTTTAGGCAGAAGCAATCTATACCTTTGTGCAGCACTGAACAAATGATAAAATATAACGATGGTAATTGGTTTCATTATCCGAAATCATCGTTGCAAAGGATGTGCATGTAGACTTGGTATTTGGGATGGCAAATTTTCAAAGTTTAGAAGGCTGCAGTTAAAGATGGGTAAATGGCTAACTTCAGTGTCCCAAGTAATGGGTTCAGAGTCCAAAACTGAGTTCTCCTGAATTCTGAATGTTGGGACCTATTCTAATTTATCCATGTCTTTTAAGGCACCCTTTCTAACTCTCTCTCTGTCTTCTCTGCATCCCATCCCTCTTCCTCTCCCTCCCTTTTCTTAATACAACCAGATTTGTCTCTTTACCCACCAATACTTACCTCTATCCTCTTCCTACCATACCATATCCCAGGTCTCCACTAGGACCTCCTTTTATCCCACTTTCCTCTTTTTGGGTCCTCAGAACCCACAATCTATTCTCTTTAAGCCCTTGAGAGCAACCTAGTATTAGTGATTTTCCATGGAGGAATGCTTCAGCTTGGCACACTTACTGCTCATCTCTGGTCAGTTGTTTTAATCAATGAATTGTCCTGGGAATACTGCAGAACCCAAGTACCCAAGTAAAACTTGCCAGTGTTAGATGTCATGATAGAGTCCAGCATATAGAGGTCACAATGAAGAAGTCAGAATTTGTCAACAGTTACCACAATCTTATCTAAATTTGACAAGTTTTCTCCTATGATTAGACTGGGAAATAAGTCTGGCAAGTGTGTGTTGCTGTTATTATTATTATTATTAGAGTTTATCATTTGCATTGTGGTAGTACCAAGGACCCCAGCTATGTATCCTGTTGTGCTAGGTACTGCATAAATAACCAGAACAGAAAGATGGCCCCTGACCCAAAGAGCTTACAGTCTAAGGAAATATCCCTTGATGATCACTTCTGTGCAGGTAAGTAGGAGGTCTGTTGACACTTGGGAAGAAAGATTGGTGATATTTATCTGAGCCTTTTTTGAACATAATAAAAGGTATTGGTTTGACTAACATGCTGGACAAAATTTGGAATGTTTCTTATTTTTCCAAACTATTGTGCCATCAAAGGAGGATTTAAGCAAAAGATATGATGTTGCTTTAAGCCAGTCAGCTTACTTGTCTTTAAAGAACATTATTTCTCCACGGAAAGTGGTGACAGCATTGAAAGTCAGATTAGGGCCACAAGTGTTTGGTGGTAGCGGTTCTGTTGGCTCCAGGGGTTCTATGGAGACAGTAGATTCTGTTGGATCTTCAGGGGGGTTAGATGAAGGTCCTAGGGAAAACAGTTTAGAGAAGAAATTAAAACTAGGATTTGATATTATAAAATTCAGGTAACTTCAGTGGATCTGTCATTTTTATTCAAGCTATAGTTAATATAACCATTCAACATGGATTTCATTAAAAGTTATTTGAACTTGTTAGAGGCCATAAACATTGAGCGATTAATAATGTTTGATTACCATAGAGGTATTGAATGCCATTAATATCATCCTGATGAAGACGGAAAGTCTTGGAATCAAAGTATCTATAAACTGGGTACATCAGTGAATCAGGGTGTCTAGAATGGAAGAGTCCCAGTGAATGGCCAAACTCATGCGCAGCCACGAAAAACAAGTTGGAACCTAAAAACAGCAAACAAAATGTATAAAAGAAAGGTAAGTCTTTTCATGTTCTTGCCCATCAATGTGAAATACAAGCCACCCAATTGCACTCAATACAATAGAGGTTTTTAGTGCTTATAGTAAACTCAGATGTAGTTGAAATACAATGAAAATACATTGAAGCGCATCAAAAGTGCAAAGGTGCAGTGCTTGTAGGCCTGATCCAGCACCCAACAACTCCAGCAGAGATCAATGTGGGTGCAGGAGTCCAGATGTTGTGATGCCTTTGGAAAACTGGGGCCCGAGGAAGCTAATTATGTGGGATGGGTTTTCAAAAGTGCTGAAATCCTGTTGGTTTTTCAACACTTCTGAAAATCAGCCACTCACTTAGGTATCTAACTATGGATTTAGGAGTCAAAATTTAGGTGCCTCGTTTTGAAAATCCTACCGAGCCCAGGTATAAAATATTAAGAGTTGTTTTACATACCCTGTGAGCCTTTGGTCCAGTCTTCATCCTCATCAAAGTGAGCATCTCCACCAATACCATTGCCAGGTGCATAGGCATGAGCAACCGTCCCACCAGGACCATCAAAGGGATTGAAATCGTTGTGAACTAAGAATGGAATAAGGTGCAATAGAACTCTTTGTGCATTTGCAACACTCCAAATTCCTCTGACATGCAATTTGGACAACCCCATTATTTGTCAATTTTTACTGAAAAGCGGAAATTTTTGACTTTCTAGTAGATCTGCAGACACTAAACAATTGGAAGTGAAACAAAAATCTGTCAAAATGGAAGAGATCATGAAGCAGTCAGTGGGAATTGAGTAAGGATTGGAGATGGGCATGAATGCAGGTACAATGGCTTGGTGGGAGGAGAAATGCAAAGGAAAGGAAGGTAAATAAAAATAATGGCGAGCTGTTGTACAACTTGTATTTATATAGTCGAACCACAAGACAAGCATGTGAGAAACCAAAATAATCACATGACCTTTTATTGTTCCCTCCACCATCCTCCACTACTTTCTGTTCTCTTTACTCACTGCATCATGTCTAATTATGATCCTGCTACCTCCTATGCACATAGAAGAGAGCTTTGGTGGGAGAAATCTCCCTGAGGATCCACCCACATCATCCCAGTTGGGGGTGGAGTTTGCCCTCCTCCACCACAGAAAAGCCCCCGAGGGGGAGCCAGCCCCAAGCACAGAGCTCTGTGGCCCTTATTTAGCAAAGCACTTTAACCTGTGCTTACCTTTAAGCATGTCAGTAGTCCCAATGACTTACATGGAACTACAGTCATGAGTAAAGCTATGAGTAAGACCCACAAGCCCTGATTCTGTGCAGATGTCTGCCCAGGCTGAACATTATACACTATGCACAATCCCGTTGAACTACACACAGTGTGTAAAGTTATGTACAGCTATAAATCTTTGCAATATCAGGGCCTTAGATTGTAAACTCTTTCGGGCAGGGACTGTGTTTTTGTGTGTGATTGTATAATGCCTAGCACAATGGGATCCCCATCCTAATACAAATGATAATAATGAATAATAATTTCAGGAAAAATAATTCACAGACTTCTGGCTGGTAATATTTACAATGATTATATATAGATAGATAGATATATTTACCTCTGGCTGCAAAGGAGATCAATATATCTGCATCACCTCTGTCAACCCGGGTAAATGTCAATGGGATCACATTGCTCCAGACTGTAAAAGCTTTCTTGATGGCTGCATCTACATCAACTTGGGCCATATCTGGTGTGTAGTTCAAAATCCTTTCAAATATAATATAGAGAAACAGCTGAGTTCTTTACAATATTGATCATCTACTTGGAGCAACTTGTTTCCCTTTAATTCAAGAAAACCCCTCTACTACTGCATAGTTACCTGTATGTTAGAGTTCTTTTCCCCCATTTTGGTTGTCCTGCAAAGGTAGAGAAATCAGCAACATCAGGGACTCCACACCGGGGTTTCTGCATCACCTCCAGAGTGTTAGAATCCAATTTCCCAGTCACCTCCAATCCGATGAATTCTTGCATTTCTTTGATTTTGTTGACTATGGGACTATCGCTTTTCCATCTAAAAACAGGCTTCCCATCTGTCTTAAAGCTGTAGTAATTTTCCAGGTACTTCTGATGAAACAGATATATATTAAGACACTAGATTCTTTTTTAGATCTTGCAAAATAATATTAAATATTCTGACATGAGATCTACCCTGGGCTTCTGCTGCTTGTTCCCTCTGTGTCTCAGGAACTCACCTTGTTTAGAAACTTTGTAAAACTGAAATTAGTTCCCATTTTCCATTTATATTAATACCTTGACGTTATCTTGTTGTGTGATAATGTGGCTACAAGAGTTCTGCATGAATGTTTTGCAATTGTACAATAGGATTAATGCTCAGAACACATTCAGAATAAAGATTTGCCCTGTAAATGGAACATTTTGTGACAAAACACCTTAGACTTACTATCTGTTCCAGCACTCCATGCAGTATCTAAAAACTGACAATGACAGATGTTTGAAGAACATGATTGAAAGCATGATTTGCCAATAGCATTACATTTTATCATGTGCAATGATGCAGCCAAAAATGAAGATCCTGATCCTACAACCACTTATGCATGAGAATATCTTTACTCCCCTGAGAAGCCCCAAGTGAGCCAAGAAGATTACTTGTGTGTCAAGTTATTCACATGTTTAAATGTTTGCAGTATCAGACCCTAAACGGGTGCACTGTAATTTTAAATTGTTTCCCGCAAAATAATGTAAAACAAAATAATAATAAGATGCTTCCTGGCAAATGTCTACGGTTCATGATGTCAGCGCTGAATTATTCTTCAGAAATATTGCCTCACTTTGAGCATTGCACATCCATTAAAACAGCACCCAAGGCAAGCACTTTCCAAGCTTTTGAAACCAAGAGCCCCCTTCAGGAAAATGAAACAAGTCCTATCCACCCTTCCACCCCACCATTTTAGAAGGGCTGCCTTGGGGAACCTTTCACGGCCAGTGTGTCACACCCCTCTAGGAGGGCATACTTCTATTCTTTGGGAAATGCTGAACCCAGACTATTCACCCCATCAGCATGTATAGGGTCAGATCCTCAGCTGGTGTAAATCAGCATAGCTCCATTAACTTCAATTAACTCCAGCTCTGGATCTGGTCCTGTGTGTCTGCAATCATTACCTGAACAAGCTTCGTCTCTTCTTCCGCTTTCCTTTTCGGATCTATAGGAAAAGCACAAGATGCGGCCCATAGTAACAGCAGAAACGGAAGGTTCTTCATTCTTTTGCTTCTATGTCTTGTCTTTATGAAGATCTCAATCTCCGCCCGCTACATACAAGTCTCTCACATATCCCTGTTTATATAGAACTTGTGTGCTTCATAAAGTCAGGTGTAGCCTGACTCACAGTTTAGAACAGCCTCCAATTACCAACAGAAGATATGCAAACACTGGTTTAGGCATGAAAAGCTTGACAGATTTCATGTGAACTGCCTCCCATCCCACTCCGCCCATTTGCAAATTTTGCAATCGGGCAATATGATTAATGCTCAGGAAATAGCTTGATATTCCTTTCCTTTATAAACTGACTGTTTCTTCAGGTAAGAAAAATGTTATTTTAGCTACTTAAAAAATCCAGCCTTGAGCCTCAGAACATTTACGAATGTCCTTAATTTTAAGCATCTGAACAGTCCCATTAACTTGAAACCTCTCAGGTGCTCAAAGGTAAGCACAGATGTAAGTCTTTGCAGAATTGTGGCCTCTAATAAGAAACAAAATGAAACCTTGGCAGGTTCCAGTTTTTTTGTAGACAACTGAAACAAGTGTCTTCTACAGTCACATGTATTTTGGGAGAAATCTCATTGTTAATGTAGTGCCATAATCTGCTCACTTTGCGCATTGGAATAGTCCTTGTGATGTAAGACACTGAAAAAGCAGTGCTGATTATTTGCATCACGTCCAGGTTATCTTTAATAAGGTTCTTAGCTCTATTGGAACCACCCATGTCTCTCTCTGCCCATTGCTCCTGCCTGTACTACCAAGCAACAATCCCACGCAGCAATTACAACTTGAATCTCAGGCCTGGTTAAGGTAAACTGAATGCAGGAATTGGGGATGGGGTAAAGGACTGTTGCACCACCACCTTAATTTTGGAGACAGTGACGGAACAGAACAATAAAAGCTAGAACAGTCCTTAGGAGCTGCTCTATCTTACACTGTGCTGAACATGGTACGGAATAGCAGGAGTGCGCTGTGCTCTGACTATATCTCCTCCTTCAACATGTCCCCCCATAATCTACCACCACAACCCTGGTGCTCCCTTCCACTGGGGGCTGTTAGCAGGGTGATATGGGAATGTCCTGCTGGCTCTATCCTAACAGAATCTCCCTTATGCCAGGGGTGATTCCCAAATGGCCAGTTCGGCCTGCTTTGTGGCCCTGGTATACCAGCAAAGCCAGAGTACTGAGCCACCACAGAGCCCAGAATCCGGGCCTAGCTCTTATGCTTTGGATAATATGTTCCCCGCTATTGTCAGTCACACATTGTCAGGAAGCTTTCTCTCTGCTTCATATGGTGCATGCACCAATCAGCATCAGCATCCTGGATATTGGGCATGAGGCCTTAGAAAGTCCCCTAAAATTCATAAGCTCAAATTCTTCACTAATGGTTTAACACCACCGTCTCCACCTCAGGGTGGAGAATTATCTTTTGTTTCATTCTCCACCACAAAGGGCACAGGCTGCCACAGGAAGTAGGCAGAGGGGCCTCCATCCAAAACATAGTGAGAGATGGCAATAGAGGAGATTTCTGAAAGGAGAGGTACATACATTACAGAGACATTTGCTGAATTATTTCCCTCTGGGACACATCAGTGGAAACCAGCAGAAAGCAGCGCCAGGAGATAGACATTATGAAGAAGTCTCGAGTATCTGCTTTCTCCCTCTGGATGGTTGGTTGGTCTTGTTGAAACAGGACACAGGACAGAGATTCAGGAGGAAGCAGACACTTGGTCATGGGGCCTAAATTTTCCACACTCATCATTGTTTGCATTAGAGTGCCCATCCACAGAGGCACTGGGAAGGTTTTAGTGAGGTTGTTGTGGTACTTCGATTGGCAGGACTCAGCAATATTGTCAAATGTGCCCTGTTGCTAACTTTTGCCCTCTTATTCTGTTCCCTCTTTTCCCCCCATTTCTTGGTGCTGTCCATCACCCACTAAAATCATTCACTTTTCTTAGTATATCATCCCATATAGAAACTTTCCTAGCCACAGAGATGTTTTTTGAGGCCTTGCCCATGAAGCGATCGAACCTAGAAGTGACCTCCATAATGAGAATCTCTTGTTCTTCCACAGAGATTTGACTTGCTGATTGCTACACTCTCCTGTCTCAAAGCCTCTTTCTCAGGAATGTCTCATACCATTGTCTGGCCCTTGCTATGCCAGGGTCGATACCCCCACCAGCAGCATTCCCTTGGCCAGAACCCCTAGTAACAGCACCAGAAGAAGACTTCATCCTCCCATGGGCACAATGCTGAGTAGAAGTCTCAAAATTTGGCCCTTTTCAACTGTGTCCATGCATGCAAGTTGCCAATCAGCATATGTAAATGCTACTTTAAATTGCAACCTGAAAGGCAGAAGATAAGAGTGGGGGTCTCACACGGCTTGCCTGTGAGGTAATGAGTACGGTTTGTTCTGAAAATGCTTCACACACCCAGCCCTGTTCTGGCCACAGTGTACTCTGGCAGCAGTGTGGGAGCCACAGGCTAAAGTACAAGAGTGAGGACCCACACACGAGGAACTTTTGAGCTGTAAAACTGCAGCTCTGGCTGTGCCCCTGATGAGTGGCGTCTAACAGAGAGATGTTTACATCTCCCGCCTGTCTGCGTAGTTTACTGCCAAGCCCTGAGGCTAGTATGTGTAAATATGGAGCCATATGTATGTATTATGTTGCTGAGAATGCCAGCTGCAGAGGGAGAGGCATGTACCCCTCTTCTGACAGCTGCATAATGACAGCTCATATGAATGAGATAGTCTTTGTTTAATGGCAGGGCTTGCTGTCTTGCTCGTGCCTTTTTTGTGGCTCCTGATGGATCTCCCTTCCTTTCCAGCCTAGAGTGTGTGTTCTTCCCAGAAGCCTAATCTGCCATAATTTCCTCTACGACATTAAGGATGCTGGATCCACTAACATCCCTTCATGCAGGAATCACTTCCAGGTCAGACTTGATTCATTTGAAAATCTCCATGTATGTGTGTCTATCTAGAGAAGGGACTAAACCCTGCCAGGCCGGGCAATGATGGAGCTGAATTTCCAAATCCTCTGAAAATTCATCTCCTATTCAGGCCACGCGAGAGCATTCTTTTCTCCAGCAGGTATGTCCACATGGCACCTCCTCTGAAAATTGCCTGCGAGGAGCATTATAACTTTTGTTTCTCTTTCCTATGAAGCAACTCAGACTGGCCACTGCTGCATACTGGACTAGACTGAACAATGATCTTATTGTTTATGGAAAATATCGACTGTGTATATGCATTTGTTACAGTAATAAGCAATGAGATACATTCATAGAATCATAGAATCGTAGAAGATTAAGGTTGGAAGAGATCTCAGGAGGTCATCTTGTCCAATCTCCTGCTCAAAGCAGGACCAACCCCAACTAAATCATCCCAGCCAAGGCTTTGTCAAGCAGGGCCTTAAAAACCTCTAAGGATGGAGATTCCACCACCTCCCTAGGTAACCCATTCCAGTACTTCACCACCCTCCTAGTGAAATAGTGTTTCCTAATTTCCAACCTAGAAACTTGAGACAATTGTTTCTTGTTCTGCAACTTGAGACAATTGCTTCTTGTTCTGCCATCTGCCACCACTGAGAACAGACGAGCTCCATCCTCTTTGGAACCCCCCTTCAGGTAGCTGAAGGCTGCTATCAAATCCCCCCTCACTCTTCTCTTCTGAAGACTAAACAAGCCCAATTCCCTCAGCCTCTCCTCATAAGTCATGTGCCCCAACCCCCTGATCATTTCCGTTGCCCTCCGCTGGACTTTCTCCAATTTGTCCACATCCCTTCTGTAGTGAGGGGGCCAAAACTGGATGCAATACTCCAGGTGTGGCCTCACCAGTGCCAAATAGAGGGGAATAATCACTTCCCTCAATCTGCTGGCAATGCTCCTACTAATGCAGCCCAATATGCCATTGACCTTCTTGGCAACGAGGGCACACTGCTGATTCATATACAGCTTCTTGTCCACTGTAATTCCCTGGTCCTTTTCTGCAAACTGCTGCTTAGCCAGTCGGTCCCCAGCCTGTAGCGGTGCATGGGATTCTTCCTTCCTAAGTGCAGGACTCTGCACTTGTCCTTGTTGAACCTCATCAGATTTCTTTTAGCCTAATCCTCCAATTTGTCTAGGTCACTCTGGACCCTATCCCTACTCTCCAGCATATCTACCTCTCCCCCCAGCTTATTGTCATCTGAGAACTTGCTGAGGGTTCAAGTAATCCCATCATCCAGATCATTGATAAAGATGTTGAACAAAACCGGCCCCAGGACCAACCCCTGGGGCACTCCGCTTCATACCGGCTGCCAACTAGACATCGAACTGTTGATCACTACACATTGAGCCCGACAATCTAGCCAGCTTTCTATCCACCTTATAGTCCATTCATCCAATCCATATTTTTGTAACTTGCTGGCAAGAATACTGTGGGAGATCGTTTCAAAAACTTTGTTAAAGTCAAGATTTATCACATCCACCACTTTCCCCATCCACAGAGCCAGTTATCTCATCATAGAAGGCAATCAGGTTGGTCAGGCATGACTTGCCCTTGGTGAATCCATGTTGACTGTTCCTGATCACCTTCCTCTCCTCCAAGTGCTTCAAAATGGATTTCTTGAGGACCTGCTCCATGATTTTGCTGGGGACTGAAGTGAGGCTGACTGTTCTGCAGCTCCCCCACATACCCTGAGGCACCCCTCCCCCCGTGGCAGCTCCCCACACCCCTGGCCCGGGGAGCCGTGCAGCAGCTCCCCACCCCAGCTACCCTCTGCTATGCCCCCTCCCCAAGCACACCATTGCTGCTCCACTTCTCCCACCTCCCAGGCTTGCGGCGCCAATCAGCTGTTTGGCACCGCAAGCCTGGGAGGGGAGGAGAATTAGAGCGGGGGCGGCGTGCTCAGGGAGGAGGCGGAGCAGAGGCTGAGCTGGGGTGGGGAGCTGCCGCACGGCTCCCCAGGCCAGTGGGGTGGGGAGCTGCCGCGGGGGGAAATTGGGAGCACCGCTTTTTGGCGCCCCCAAATCTTGGCACCCTAGGCAACCACCTAATTCGCCTTAATGGTAGCACCGGCCCTGCCCCATATTGCCACGATTTTTCAGAGATAATGGCCAATGGCTCTGCAATCACATCAGCCAACTCCCTCAGCACCCTTGGATGCATTAGATCTGAACCCATGGACATGTGCACGTCCAGCTTTTCTAAATAGTCCTTAACCTGTTCTTTCACCACTGAGGGCTGCTCACCTCCTCCCCATACTGTGTTGCCCCCAGTGCAGCAGTCTGGGAGCTGACCTTGTCTGTGAAGACCGAGGCAAAAAAAGCATTGAGTACTTCAGCTTTTTCCACGTCATCTGTCACTATGTTGCCTCCCCCATTCACTAAGGGTCTCACACTTTCCCTGACCTTCTTGTTGCTAACATACCTGTAGAAACCCTTCTTGTTACCCTTCACATCCTTTGCTAGCTGCAACTCCAGTTGTGCCTTGGCCTTCCTGAATACATCCCTGCATGCTCTAGCAATATTTTTATACTCCTTCCTAATCATCTGTCCAAATTTCCACTTCTTGTAAGCTTCCTTTTTGAGTTTAAGCTCACCGAAGATTTCACTGTTAAGCCAAACTGGTTGCCTGCCATACTTGCTGTTCTTTCTGCACTTCGGGATGGTTTGTTCCTGCGCCCACAATAAGGTTTCTTTAAAATACAGCCAGCTCTCCTGGACTCCTTGCCCCCTCATATTATCTTTCCAGGGGAACCTGCCCATCACTTCCCTAAGGGAGTCAAAGTCTGATTTTCTGAATTCCAGGGTCCATATTTTGCTACTCTCCTTTCTTCCTTTTGTGAGGATCCTGACCATCTCATGGTCACCGCTACCAGCCACTTCTACTTCCCCTACCAATTCTTCCCCTTTTTTTTTTTTAGCAGCAGGTCAAGAGGAGCATGGCCCTAGTCGGTTCCTCCAGTAGTTGCCCAGGAAGTTGTCCTCAACACTGTCCAAAAACTTCCTGGATTGTCTGTGCATTGCTGTATTGCGCTCCCAGCAGATGTCAGGGTGATTGAAGTCCCCCATTAGTACCAGGGCCTGTGATCTGGAAACTTCAGTTAGTTGTCTGAAGAAAGCCTCATCTACATCATCCTTCTGATTGGGTGGTCTATAGCACACGCCCCCCACACATTCTCACAGTGTGTGTTTATTCAGGGCCTGATACTACTCTGAATGCAGTCATTAGGTTTGCACATGACTTTTGTCATCAGTGAGAGCAGGGTTGGATGCACACTACATAGACAAGATTTTCAAATGTGACTGGTGATTGTGGGTGCCTTGGATTTTGGGTACTCAATTTAAGACATCACCTGATTTGGGTAAGTGCTCAGTGCTCTATCTCTGAACAATTTCCACCTGGTGCTAACATAGCTATATTCAGTTCCAGTCACCAACAATAGAATTCTAGAATCATAGGACTGGAAGGGACCTCGAGAGGTCATCTAGTCCAGTCCCCTGCACTCACAGCAGGACTAAGTATTATCTAGACAATCCCTGACAGGTGTTTGTCCAACCTGTTCTTAAAAATCTCCAATGACGGAGATTCCGCAGCCTCCCTAGGCAATTTATTCCAGTGCCTAACTAACCTGACAGTTAGGAAGTTTGTCCTAATGTCCAATCTAAACTGCCCTTGCTCTAATTTAAGACCATTGCTTCTTATCCTATCCACAGAGGTTAACGAGAACAATTTATGTCCCTCCTCCTTGTGACAACCTTTTATGTACTAGAAAACTGTCCCCTCTCAGTCTTTTCTTTTCCAGGCTAAATAAACCCAATTTTTTCAGTTTTCCCTCATAGCTCAGACTGACCTGAGCTGCATTCAGATTAGAGGCCTGAAGGATATATCCCATTGTCACTCCCCTGAGCCACCAAATCTCCCACTTTTGCCATCCTACACCCCCATCTTTCGCAATACCTTTATCTAGGGTTATGTCAGTCCCTTCTACTTCATTACAAAAGACACAAAGAAATTATAACAGTTCAGGTAGTGCGTGATGATAGGATCAGTTTTTTAGAATAATATTGTAATGAATAGGGGGTGTGACTGCCCTCTACTGGATGGAATCAGAACTACTCAACTGCGTGTCATAGGCCCTGTGCAAAATAGCTCACATAGTCGAGATGTGCTTTAGGAGTAAACATACCAGAGCACAGTGAACTTCCACATGATCACAGTGTCCAGCATAACGCTGACTGTCAAGGTCCTAGATGGTCATAGCTGTCTTAGAACTATCAACTCTTATGAAGCAGGGAGTGAACGTCTAGTGCTGTGCTTCTATCTTCTTCTTCTTCTTCTAATGTCTTTCCCCTTGCTTCTACCCTGGAGCTGTCCACTTACTTCTGCCTCCCGCTTTGCCTCTCCTCTACAGCTAGTGCAGTCTCTTAAAGTCATCATATTGTCTGAAAGGCTGAGCTGGGAGTTCAGCCTGCAGGGCAATTAAATTAAATTCACTGGTCCCTTCTCTAGTGCTGCTGACCAGAAAGACCAGGAGTCTGGACCAAAAGAACCCAAGACTGTTATATACACAAACATAAAATAGCTTTATTGCTGAGTGACAGATTAATAAATAGCCTAAATACAATACGAAGATAAGTTAAAACCATATATTACATTTAACATTTCTCTGTTATTTAAAATAATATTTGTCAGGGATCACAGCTCTTATGTGACTCAGACATAAAGTAAAAGATAAATAACACTGATTAGAAACAAAAAATTGATGAAAAGCCATCTCTAGTGCATACAAAATTGGGTTCTGTTTCTTTTGCACCATCACCTTGTGTGTCTGCTCTTATTTGCAGTCAAACCAACTATTGCTCTGCATTTCACGAATAACTTTCTTGGACTTGGTGTCTATCTCATACTGCTTTGATCCATGGAAAAAATAGAAATTTCCTAGAAATAAAAACAAAATGAATAATTACTTTGTACAAATGTATATTCATTCCCTTTCCACAAACAATGCTGCAAATTAAAATGTGTACACATAAAGAAACACCCTTACTAATGTCTGTAATGATTCTTGAATCTATGGAAATGCACATTTTCCAGTATATTCAACTATCAAAGTATTTTTTTCTATTTACCTTTTTCCTGAAAAGCAGCATCAACCTTATTGCCAATTCTTGGAAAGTCAACTGATATGCGTCTTGGATAACCCTTTTCCATGGATTCGGTGACTTCATCATAACTGAATGAAGAAATGAAATGAAAATAATACATAAGCATGGGATATTTAATATTGACTCCAACTGACCTTTACAACAAGTAAGTCCTGCCCTTAGCTAAAACTCACTAACCATGAGCTACTGTAAACTCATTGAATTGTATAAATCCTTACTATATGAATACTTTCACCTTTACTAATCTATGCATAGTTGTCCATAGCTATTCTGACTAAATAGTTTGTTTTTCCTACTTGATAGCTGTAGGAGGAGTGGTGTGGGGCCCAGGTGTGCAACCTTGACATCTCGGCCCTCATCCTCCAAAGACATTTCTGTACCTGACTTGCTTTGTGCTTATGAGTTGTCAATGGGACTAGTCACCTGAGTGAAGCTAAGCATACGCATAAGACTTTGCAGGATGGGGCCTTGGTGAGCACTTAGTTATGTGATAGTCTCACCCAAGAAGAAACAGGGGTGTGTTTTTTTGTGAGGAGGAGTGGTTACAAAACCTGTCCATTTGTAGAAATATTTTCTTAATTTAATTTTAGAAAATGATTGAGTAAAGTTCCCCACTGCACAGGACAGCAGCAGTGCTGTAAAGGCCAGCCTTGCCCCAGCCCTGATCAGGTAGGGGTTGAAATAAGAGGAGGATCTGGTCTTTCCACCCTCACACAGCTATTGGTGGCTATACAGCTGATAGGAAATCCTACCTGCTACTGTAACACCAACAGGCCCCAGTCATCAGAATCAAACCTGGGACCTCTGGAGCTAAATGCATGAGCCTCTACTACATGAGCTGAAAGCCATATGGCCATTAGCTAAGGCCATAGAGCAAACTCATTAATCTCTCTCTAAGTGGTGTCAGTGCTACTTGATGTGACAGAACACCACACCCAGGAGGTGTGTGGGTTACACTACCAGCTCTCCTACCACTGGAGGCGGGGCATACCACTTGGGGGAGGCAGCTCATGGTAGGCATGAGCTGCAGGGACACCGCAGGCACAAATAGAGAACTAAGTCAGGGCCAGGAGATGGGCACAGGGAGCTGCCAAAACATGGGGTCCCTACAGGCCTGCATCACACACAAGAATCAGCCAATGCTGAAAAGGAGGGGGGTACCTTAAACTTGGACTAAGGACAGAGACTGGAAGGGCAGTTGAGATTTTTACTGATGGATTTATGATGCACTCCTATTAACTGTTCTTTGAAATGACACCGGGGCTCAGCCTGTGCTAATAAAGGTGCTGGGATGGAACTCTGCAATAGAGTATTGGTCACAAGAACGAGAAAACAAAAATAACTAGACACAAAAGTGAAAGTGACGTGTCTATTCCCATTGACCCAAGTGAGAGAAGGGCAAGGAAAACAAATTTAAATGGCTGTGCTAAGCTCTGTACAAACCTGTAACACAAAGCCAGTCCCTGTCCAAATTACACTATTATACTATAATGAACTGGCCATTGTGTTGGTGTACCCTACCTTCTGCTGGATAGAATTGGATATGTTCACCTATGCTATAGGAACATACTACAGTAAAAGCTCTGTTATTTGGCCTTGTACCAGCCGGAAAGATCTATAAACTGACATTTCTAATCTGCACCGGAAGTCCAGTTTATACTCCAGTTGGCACGGGCCAGCAGGCTCCATACCTGGCTCCGCATGGTTCCCTGGAAGCGGAGACATGTCCCTGCTGCTCCTAGGTGGAGGAACAGCCACGAGGGGTTCGTCATGTGGGAGAGGGGAGGGGCATGGGCTCTGGGAGGGAGTGTGGGTTCAGGAGGGGGCTCCGGGTAGGGGGTTGGGGCATGGGAAGGGGTTCAGGGTGACGGATCCAGGGTGCGCTCACCTTGGGGGGCTTGCTGCAAGCAGCGACCTGTTCCTATTGTTCCTAGGTAGAGGCGCGGCTAGGTGGCTCTGTGTGCTGCCTCCTCCCGCATGTGCCACCCCCGCAGTTCCCATTGACCGTGGTTCCCGGCCAATGGGAGCTGCAGAGCCAGTGCTCGGGGTAGGGCGGGGGCAGAGCACGGAGCTGCCAGCTGTGCCTCCCCCTAGGAACAGCAGAGACAGGTTGCTGCTTGTAGGGAGCTGCCCATATCCCCTCCCGCACCCAAACTCCTTCCCTCTTAGTTAACCGGAATTTTTCACTTACCGGCACCCCCCATTCCCCCAACATGCCCGATAAAAAAGCTTTTACTGTACTAGCAGCGAATGGAAAATGTTCTTTAACTCGAGTGTTTTAAGGAAAAGGAAGATCTGAGTTCTATCTTTGTTGTCATTGAAATTCAGCTTAATAATGGGGTGTGCAATATACCAGTCATGAAATCCTACTCAAGGGAGCCACAGATTTGTCATAATTCCAAATGTAAAGGCTTAATAAGGCTTTAAATAAGCTGCATGGATTATTTGCTGGGAGAATTTAATCTTACCTCCAATACTTGTCACCTACAAAGAAGTACGTTTTTTTTGTATTCTCATCATAAACAGCAGCATCAATTGTCTTAACATATCTTGGAAAGCCCAGGGTGTGGATGTTCCTAGGAAAACCTGGATGTACAGAGTATCCACTGACAACCCAGTATTGGTTGCCTGTCAAGAAAAACAAGATAGAAAAGCTCGATATGGACTTCTGATGAGCTTAAGCAGTATTTAATTACAGTTGTGGAGCTTCCCCAAGGAAACTTTTCTGTTCCCTGAGGGGTGTATTCCATTGATAGCATTGAATTTGAAGACACTCCTTTTTTTTTTAATATATGGAGATATACCTATCTCATAGAACTGGAAGGGACCTTGGAAAGGTTATCAAGTCCAGTCCCCTGCCTTTACTAGCAGGACCAATTTTTTTGCCCCAGATCCCTAAATAGCCCCCTCAAGGATTGAACTCACAACCCTGGGTTTAGCAGGCCAATGCTCAAACCACTGAGCTATCCCTCCCCCCTTTCTTGCAAGGCAGCTGGGATGTTTAAGGTTTCAGGACACTTGGATTTTTTGCTTTATAAATTCATTAGAGTAGTTAAAAAAAACATTTCCCCCCCATGGGAGCTGGGATTGTTCAGCACCTCTGGAAATCAGGCCACTTAGTTAGGTGCCTAAATACGAATTTAGCTGACTAAATGTAAGCACTCCATTTTAAACACTTTAGCTCAGATATATAACTGATCCTCTCACCTGCCTTAAGCACATCATTTAACTTCACTCTCAGTTTTCCTCTCAGTTATAAAATAGGCACAATATCTTATTTCACAGGACTGTTGTGAGGTTTAATTAGTTAATGACTGTGAAACTGCACTTTGAAGTGAAAAGTTATGTGCTAGGTGGTGGTGGTTATTATTAATAATAATAATTGCTTCTTCATTTCCACATGTAAGAAGAATGTCTAGAAATTCAATAGAAATACCTTTAAAAAGAAACACTTGATCCTTTTTGTCAATTTCATAAGCAGCTTCAAATCCAGATGGTAGGGTTGGCCAGAAGAAAGAAATTAAATCATGCTCAATACCTGGGAAATAAGGACTCTTGCGCCAGATGTACCTGATTGAAAAGACAAGTTGCTTGTTTATATAATCATATTTTATCATTAATTCATGAGATCGTCAACAGAGAAATGTAATAAAAATTCCTACTACATGAGCTGTACATTTGTTCCTTAGTTGCAGGTGGTGGGACATGCCCCCAACCCACAGATCATGTCCCCTTGGAGATGCAATGCCCATTTCCTAGTGCCCTCTTCAGCGCTACAGAGAAATCCTGTCCTATTTCTTTGCACTGTGGTTCTTCCACCCTGCCCTTTTACCTCACCCTTTCCCTCCCATTCCTTTGGTCCCCAGTAAGGCACAGGGAAGAGCTGAACCCTATCTGTAACGCTGTGTCAGGAGGAATCCTTTTGCCCACCATGTAAATGCAGCCATCTCTTCGGTGCAATGTATCAGCTCTTTGACAATGCACAGCAACACTAAACTGCACTTTTTAGGAGGGACATTTAAGAATAATTTCTTCCACTGAAGCTTCACGAAGTATTTATGCAGGCAGAATGTCATTCCCTGAGTTGGTATTTGGCCAAAACCCTGGGGATGCCACTTTTATTCCATCTTGCAAGAAGTGCATTGGGATCTTTAAATGACCTGTTAAAGGGTTAAGTATCAGATCTCATTGAAAAGATGGCGCCTCTAACAGCAGAGTGTCGCCAAGCACTGCAGCCGGAGCCTTGATTCAATGCTGTCTGGAGGCTAAGAATGCCACCTACTGAATCACCAACAACACTTTCGATAGCTCCATAGTTTTCCCTTTAGATCTGCCATCCGCAGCCTGACACCAGTCTGTCAAGAACAATGCTTCATGTGATATGGCTTCAGGCCAAAGTACAATGCTCTGATTGCACAATTGCCATGGAAATGTAACAGACCATGCACAGGATGACTAAGGATGATTTAAAATACTAATATTTACTCACCTGTCAGAAAGCCCAGTTACTTTGCCCAGGTTACATGGGCAAGTAGAAATTTGTGAGGTTGTGTTGACTATACATTTGGAAGGAAATCCCCCCTCTTGAACTAATTGTCAAAGCATTGCCATTACAAGTGTAATCTAAGCAAAACTTGATGTTGACAAAACAGAAATAATTTACCTGTCTTTAAAGAATATTATTTCCCCACGGAGGGTGGTGATGGCATCAAAAGTCATGTGAGGGTCACAGATGCCTGTGGTTGATGTTTCTGTGGGTGTTTCTGTGGGTGGTATGGAAGCTGGTGGCTTAGTAGAGGTTGGGGGTCCTTAGGGAAGAGGTTAAAAGCACAATTGGAAGGTCAGTTAGTATTGCTATTATAGCGCTTGGAGAACAGCAATACTGGGCCAAATTCTCAGTGGGTTTGAAACAGTGTTTTCCCATTCTATCTAGGTAATTATATGGCCACCACTGCCATATTTTCTGAGCGCTTCACAATCTTTAATTTATTTATCCACACAACACCCCTGTGGGGTAGGACAATGCTATTATCCCCGTTTTACGGATGAGGGAACTGAGAGGATTAGTGACACAGAAGCTCTATGGCAGAGCAAGGAATTGAACCTGGGTTTCTGGAGTCCTAGCCTAGTGCCCTCGCCACTGCCTCTCTGAACTCCTCCTTGATATTAATGGAGCTGTGCCAATTCACATCTGCTTAGGAGCTGGCACAAGACTGTCACAAAGTTTCATACAGAAACATATTTAAACCTTTTGGATTAGTGATGCCCAGGAAGCACTCACCTCTGCAGGGGGGCGGGGTATGTGTGCCTAATATGCACGAAGAAGGGGGCCGCACTACGTGCTCCTCTTCACAATGAGGCAGCTGAGCTGGCTCATGCAGATGGAGTTAGAGTGAGCCATGGCCTTACCTGCTTCTCATCCCTTTGGCTATGATTAGCACCCAAGAGGACACAAGAGGGAACACAGTCCCCGTGTAAAGGTAAGAGCAAGGACTGCAATTACAGCCAGCCCCTGTACACTGCTCTAAGGGCGGAGGCGCCTTACCCCCTTCACACCCCACACAGGTAGGCCACAGTATGGCTCTTGGTTACACATTCTCATCAGATTGTTTGTAACCTGTATGAGAGAGACTTTAAAGAAAAAGTGATGCTTCCTCCTTACCATATAGGGTCTGAATGCCATCAACATCGTCCTGAGGGAGCCTGTAGTTTCTGGTCTCTGTCTGCAGATAGGCTGGATACATCAAGGAGCCAAGGACATTTGAATGACCAAGACCCAGTGAGTGGCCAAACTCATGAGCAGCAACAAGGAACAAGTTGAATCCTAAAAATATAAACAGCGTAGAATGCATGTAGATTAAATAAATGTCCCCGTAAACAGTAGGAAAGGACGGGTGAGGTCCCAGAGGAGCGGAGAAGGGTGAACATAGTAGTTTAAAAAGGGAAACAAATTTGGGTATGTCTACACTGCATTGTAAACCTGGCTCTGTGTGACCTGGGATTGTGAACACAATGTTTCCAAGCCCATGCTTAAGTATCCATACTGCATTGTAAACCTCACAATTGCTGGACCCAGGCCTCACAGCCGTATTAGCGCATCCATATGGCACTACACACACCTTCTGACTCTGGTCTGCAGCTTGAGCTGTGTCCACCCTGCAAAATGACAGGGCTTGGATCCAGGTCACAGTGGGACTCAGGCTCTGAACCACCTGGGGTTATAGTGGATCACAAACGGAACATCAGCAACCAATGTGATGTAGTTGCAAAAAACGCTAATATGATTCTAAGGTGTATTAACAGGAGTGTCATATGTAAGACACAAGAGGGAATTGTGCTTCTTGTGAGGCATCAGCTGGAGTAATGTGTCCAGTTATGGGTGCCACACTTTAAGAAAGATGTGGACAAATCAGAAAGCATCCAGAGCAGAGAAACCAAAACGGTAACAGGTTTACAAAACATGACCCATGAGGAAGGGTTAAAAAAAGCTGGGCATGTTTAGTCTTGAGAAGACTGTGAAAAGAATTAGTTTTTGACTATGTAGAGGTTATTACATTTTTTTTCCTTCAAAGAAACAAATATGAGGCCAGCCAACATTAAAGCATCTGTTCATACTGCAGAAATATCCCTTCTTACGTATAACCAAGGTTTTGTTAATATTGATGAATTCAGAGGCCAGGAGCGGCTATTATGATTGTCTCGACTGACTTTCTGAATAACACAGGCCATGGAATTTCACTCCATAATTCCTGCATTGAGCCCCATAGCTTGTGATTCCATAATATAACCCACGATAAAGCACACTAGACAGAAGCACCCAACATGCACCACAAATACACTCATCCACTGAACACACATTGTTTTCCCTGCACGAGGTTATTAAAAGTTATCATCACTCTATTATTTTATTTTGTTTGTTCAGTATTTTACAACTGCTAAGAGCCTCACCCTGAGGGCACAATTCTATGCCGTACACTAGTAATGCATATTGTCTAACTCAGTCAAACCAGTCCACATCCATGGTAATTCCAGTCACTCCACGGGAGCCATAGTTGTAGTCATTGCATTGACTTCAGTGGAATTACTATGGATTGTCATGGGTGTCACTGAGCTCAGAATCTGAAGCACTGATTTCAAGGAGAATTCGGCTGAGAAGTACAGCAGGTTCAGACCCTTTATATGTAGTTATTACTAAGCTGCCTTACTTTTGTGTCCCCATCTCTTTCCAGTGTAAAAATGAGATAATAGCTCTTAAAATCAAATACTGCACAGCAGAGAATGCTAATGAAATAGTAAGGGATACCTACCTTTCAAATCTTTTGTCCAGTATTCATCCTCATCAAAGTGGGCATCTCCACCAATACCTTCGCCCGGTGCAAAGGCATGAGCGAGAGTTCCACCCGGTCCATCAAAGGAAAAGAAGTCACCATGAACTAGAAAAGGATACATAAAAGTATGATTCTTCTTAATCAGAACTGTAAGTAAAGGAATCAATACTTATCCTTGACACATGGGGATTCTCTTACATCCAGCCACAAAGGAGATCATTATATCTGCGTTGCCTTCATAAACTCTGGTGAATTTCAGTGGGGTCACGCTGCTCCAGACGTTCCAAGCCTTCTCAATCGCTTCATCTACATCAGCTGGTTCCATGTCTGGTGTATAGTTCAAAATCCTTTAAATGCATAATAAGGAAATAAATTTAGGCAATTAAAAATGCAACTAACAGGACATGTACTTAAAGTTAAACATTTTGCTTCCTTGTTGTCTGTATATTACTATTTGTATGTCTTGTCTTTTTAGACAATATGCTCCTTGATACACGATATATGTCTACCTCTGTGTTTGTTTTGTGCCTACAACAATAGGGCTTTGATCCTGATTCAGGCTCCTAGGTGCTACCATAATGATAAGAATAAATAATAATAAACATATAAAACTAATTCTCTCTGTAATTCCCAGAGGCACTCAAGGAAACACATTGAAATATTACCTATATTTCAGATCTGTTTTTGTCCATCTAGGAGACCGTGGAAAGGTGCTGAACTGACCGACATCAGGTATTCCACACCTGGGCTGCTTCATCACCTTCAGAGTATTGGAATCCAGTTCCCCAGTCACTTTCAGCCCAAAGAATTTCTGCATTTCTTGGATTTTGTCAGTTATGGGTTTGCTGTTCTTCATTTTAAAGATAGGTTCTGCCTCTGTTTTAAGTTTATAGTACTTTTCCAGATATTTCTGACGGGAAAAAAATACCCACATTTTATGACATTCATGTTTCTTTTAAAATGTATAGAATAATCTTAATAGATATATAGTTATTGCTGTGATCTTAATATGATAAAAGACTAATTCTTCCTATCAGCTTTATGCATATATACTGTCTACAGTCATTACCTCAGCAAATTGCATGTCTTCTTCATTTTTCTTCTCTGTTTCTGGAACTAGTGGTAAAGCATAAGAAAATGCTACACAAAGTAAGATCTGGAATGAAAGACTCTTCATTTTCAAGATCACTTCTTTTTCCTGTCACTAGTTTAACAAAATCTCTCAGTCTCTATCTTTTCTGTGCATGTCTCTTCAGTGTCCCGGTATATATATCACTTGGGTGCTCTGTAAAGTCAACAGTGACATGACTCACAGTTTATAACATCCTCTGATTTTTCACAAAACATACACAATGCTACTTTTAGCAGAAGTATGACACACTACAGGTGACCTCGTCTGAAACCCCCTGATTTTGCAATATTGTCAGAGGATGTCCAGGATACTTTCCTATTTCTTTCCATCCCATTTTTCCCCCTTTCCTTCCTAAATTAGTCCAACATTTTCAAACTTGAGTTCAGCACCAAAAGTTGTATCTAGGCATCTGCATAAAAGTAGTCTGATTTTTCAGAGGTGCTAAAGGGTAGCTGTATGAGAAAAAACATTATGTTAGCAAATGTCTTAATCTAGTAAATTGTTCCAATTTGTTGTCAGTAGTTGTCTTGTTTTATAAGCTAAAATTGTAATATGAAATTGTTTTGCTTTAAAATCATTTTATTTTTGCTCCAAGTCTAGGCTGCTTGTTAAAAGATTGTTTAACTGTTCACTTTGCTGTTCCCTTTAATTGCTCGTTAGAAAATTGTTTAGCCATTCTTTGTATGAGTGAGAATGCAAGTGTGTGAGTAAATAAGAAGAGACGCCAGCAACGGATGTGATAATCACCAAAGAGGAAGTGAAGAAACAAAGATGCCAGTATTATCTTGTCCTGATGGCCAAAGAGTGCACATTAACAACCCTAAAGTACAAAGGTATCCGCCCAAAAACAAGAACAAAATACCAGATAAGAAGATAAAAGATGGTTATGTATACAACCAGATCGGTGATAAACAATGCAAGTATGACACAGCAAGACCCATAGACTTGCATGAGAACTAACTACTATAAAAGATGGGCGAGAACAACAGAGCTTTGGGTTCGTTCAAGAACGGAGCATTTGAACTTAAACTGCAGCAAGGGAGGTTTAGGTTGGACATTAGGAAAAAGTTCCTAACTATCAGGGTGGTTAAACACTGGAATAAATTGCCTAGGGAGGTTGTGGAATCTCCATCTCTGGAGATATTTAAGAATAGGTTAGATAAATGTCTATCAGGGATGGTCTAGACAGTATTTGGTCCTGCCATGAGGGCAGGGGACTGGACTCGATGACCTCTTGAGGTCCCTTCCAGTCTAGAATCTATGAATCTATGAATCTATGAACTTGAGGCCTCACATTCAAAAATGGCAAACTTGTTTTTCAGATCAAATTTCCACTCCGACCCTCTCCTTCCCAAACCATGTTTGTGCACAAACTAACCATGGGAAATGTCAGCTTCCAAAAGTGAATGTTTCAGAAAGATGCAAGCAACTAACGACAGGACTAAAATGGAAGTAGTTGTGCAACGTTAACTCTGGCACATCATGATTAGCACCCCACTATAAATAATTACATCCCCTCTGCAAGGACCAAGCATATCTATTAATGGGTGTTGCCACAATAGGTCCTGGGGAAGGTATGAATATCCATATCATAATCTTTTCCCAGTTTGATTGCTAATCCATGGGCCATACCATAGGACTTTATGAGGGAGAGTAGGACTTTGACCTCACTTTCTTCCTGCCTCTCCACAATGCTTGAAATGCTGTATCTCATTCAATGGCATTTGACACATGGGACCATAATATTCTTATCTGTAAACTTCAGTCCCTAGGATTGGCAACTGAGCATGTTAGTAACTAAAAAATTACAGACCAGAATGTGCCTGGCTCTTGCCCAAGGCTCTCAGAAGGGTGAGGTAGGCTAATGAACAAGTCCAGTTGCTATGCTCTGCAGACTGAAGCTTACAGATAATGATTTTATGGTTCTGCATATCAGATGTGATGAACTGAGAATTGGCATGACTGTGAAGGCCCAGATATGCAAGCCAGGTCAAACTGACAGCCACAGAGGTGAGTTCTGCAGGTTGTCAGAGAACAGTTCACACATTTCTAAGTAATGGTACAGGAACCATGCCAAGGGTATCCAGGAGACATTGTGACTCAAATCGTCCCTCTGAGGCAGTGGTTTTCAAACTTTTTTTCTGGCAACTCAGTTGAAGAAAATTGTTGATGCCTGCAACCCAATGGATCTGGGGCTGAGGGGTTTCGGGTGTGGGAGGGGATCAGGCCTGGGGCAGAGGGTTGGGGTACAGGGGTGAGGGCTGCAGGGTGGGACCAAGAATGAGGGGTTCAGGCTGTGGGAGGGGGCTCTGGGCAAGGGATTGGGGTGCAGGAGGGGTCAGGGCTCTGGGCTGGGGGTGCAGGCTCTGGGGTGGGGCCGGGGATGAGGGGTTTGGGGTGCAGGAGGGGACTTCAGGTTTGGGGGGACTCAGAGCTGGGGCAGGGGTTTGGGCCACCATGACCTAGTCCCTTCCATTCTGCAACCCAGTACTGGGTCGCAACCCACAGTTTGAAAACCCCTGCTCTGAGGCACAGGTCCTTCTTTGCTTCCCCATTACTCTGGGGATAGACAGGGAGAGATAAGTAATCTGCTACTGGCCTATACCAGTAGCACCATTACAATCAACTGCACTGCCTGATGCATGTGTCTGGGGGGGAGGAGACCAGGAGCCACCCTCCTGCTCCAGATGGGAGATGTACAGAGTTTAAAACATATATTTGTATAATACAGAAGTGCCTTCTTCTGTATCTTCTTTGGAGCAAGGACTGTGCTTCCCTCCAAAGTCTTTGAGGAATCCCTTTACCATTTCCAGAAGTGGAACTAGAGTGCATATGCTCTTGGTCTTTCCTATCCCCACTGGACATGGTGTGCATCTGTGTATACAATAAATTACAAATCATAGAATTGTGGGACTGGAAGGGACCTCAAGAGATCATCTAATCCAGTCCCTTGCACTCATGGCAGGACTAAGTATCATCTAGACCCTCCCTGACAGGTGTTTGTCTAACCTGTTCTTAAAAATCTCCAATGATGGAGATTCCACAACCTCCCTAGGTAATTTATCCCAGGGTGCTTAACCACCCTGACAGTTAGCAAGTCTTTCCTAATGTCCAATTTAAACCTCTCTTGCTGCCATCTAAGCCCATTGCTTCTTGTCCTATCCTCAAAGGTTAAGGAGAACAATTCTTCTCCCTCGTAACAACCTTTTATGCACTTGAAAATTGTTATCATGTCCATTCTCAGTCTTCTGTTCTCCAGACTAAACAAACCCATTTTTTTTCAATCTTCCTTCATAGGTCATGTTTTCTAGACCTTTAATCATTTTTATTGCTCTTCTGTGGAATTTCTTTTTCCTGAAATCTAGCGCCCAGAACTGGACTCCAATTCAGGCCTAATCAACACAGAGTAGAGCAGAATTACTTCTCATCTCTTGCTTACAACACGCATAATACGTCCCAGAATGATGTTTGCTTTTTTTGCAACAGTGTTACACTGTTGACTCATAGTTAGCTTATAACCCACTATGATGCCCAGATCCCTTTCTGCAGTACTCCTTCCTAGCAGGAAGGCTGCCAGCTTTTCCGCCACCCTAGGCGGCGGAAGGTCCTGCCCCAAAATGCCGCCCCGCTGCCAAAAAACCGCTGCGGTCGCCGCCCCCCAAATCGCAGCGCCCTAGGCGACCGCTTCCCTGCTTCCTAGGCAGTCATTTCCCATTTTGTATGTGTGCAACTGCTTGCTCCTTTCTAAGTGGAGTACTTGGCATTTGTCCTTATTGAATTTCATCCTATTTAGTTCAGATCATTTATCCAGTTTGTCCAGATCATTTGGAATTTTAATCCTATCCTCCAAAGCACTTGCAACCCTTCCCAGCTTGCTCCAAAGAAGATACAGAAGAAGGCAATAGTCCACCTTCCTGGCAGGAAGACACCATTATATAGGGTAGAGGGAGACTATGTGTAGAGAGAGCTGTGAGACCTGGTGCAATATCTTCATCAATTATTTAGATAATGACATAGAGAGTACACTTATAAAGACTTATCACACAGAGAGCCAAGCTGAAGAATCAAGGCCTTGGCGGGCCTAAGGATGGAAGAAGTAGCTAGGGCCAGGTCTACACTACCGCGGTAGTTTGACAGCTGGCAATCGAACTTCCGGGTTCGATTTATCACGTCTGGTCTGGACGCGATAAATCGATCCCGGAAGCGCTCGCCGTCGACTGCGGTACTCCAGCTCGGCGAGAGGAGTACCGCGGAGTCGACGGGGAGCCTGCCTGCCACGTGTGGACCGCGTCTGAACCGCGGTAAGTTCGAACTAAGGTAAGGTAAGTTGCGTACCTTAGTTCGAATTTGGGGGTTAGTGTAGACCAGGCCTAGGTCTTTTCACTCTGTCAGAGGAGGTGGTGGCCTGTATGAGAACAGGTTCCCATTGCTTTAGTGCTGTTACTACTTACTGGGCATGGGATGAAATCACACAGGCTTTGAATGACCAGAAACTCTGGCTGCCCACCTGGAGAGACAGACCCATCCTACCATTATGCAGCCAGATTCCAAAGACCCTGCAGATGACTGAGGTGTCCATAAGAATAGGGACAATCTTATTTATTGGAACCTATGGGGACCCCACCAGGTCTCACAGCTCTCTCTACACATAGTCTCCCTCTACCCTATATAATGGTGTCTTCCTGCCAGGAAGGTGGACTATTGCCTTCTTCTGAATCTTCTTTGGAGCAAGGACTGTGCTTCCCTGCAAAGTCTTTGAGGAATGCTAAGCAGGACCACTGCTTGCCTACAATCCCAAGGGATGGAGATAATCTACTCTCTCCACCATACTGCAGCCAGGAGGGAAATGGATCACCCCACCACCACCGACAACCATTGTTGCTGGCTGTCTGAGAGAGAACACACTAAATGCAGCCACTTCATCTGAGGAAATGAATTAAAATGGCTTTTAACTATTTGTCCTGCGGACTGCCTAGGGTAGACTCATCCAGTCAGGAAAACAGGCCCAATTCCATGCGGCAACAATGAACACCAACTAACCCAGTGCAAAATTTGAAAAAGCAGTCTGAAATGTTGTTTCTAGTGCACAGAAATTTTCAAGTTTCTGAAAAATGGCTTCTCATTTAATAAAGGTTCCATAAAATTCAAACACAGATACGTCTTAATAAAACAGTCTGATATCAAAGAGACTACAGCTGGACAAATCATCCACTTTAAGTAAATTGCCTGATGAATTTAACCCTTTTTGTGTGTGTATTTGAGAATTTTGTGTGAACAAATTCTGATTACTACAAATATCTTCGCTATTCACAAATACGACCCAAATAGATGGAATTAACATGAGCCAGGCTATGGCTTGCTGGCAAACCCTTCATTTTAACTACCCATTCATTGTCATGTGATACTGGTCCGCTGTCACATGGCATCTTTTCGGCTTCCTAATTGGTTGACCGAGACTTTAAAAAAGGAATAAAAAGTAACAAATTGTGAATAACAAGCAGTGAATAATGAAAAGAGGACCATCTTGGACACACATGTGAATGTGGGCATTTGTATGAAGAAGAGACATTCATATGAACAAAAGCTGCTCATGTGAATGTTCCTGAATAGCGATTACTCATGTAAGGGTCTAAATGTACTGAATGAATGCTTCCCTGACAGCTAGCTGGGAGGGGGAGAGACTTTGGGTGTGTTTATATAAATACAGTTTGCTTCTGCTCTACTGAGATATCCAGCAGATAGAGCAGTGTTTTGCTCAAAGTAATCAACTTTGGCTGGTGTTGGATTACAAATTACTTTAGTACTGAATGCAGGGGTAGTGAAATGCAGTTACCAATGTTGTAATTATTATAGGAATACAGGGAAGCAGGACTGTGCTTAACCTGTCCAAAATGAGGTGGGGAACCCTTAGCTGAAAGGACGTCGTTTAGCCAGGGGCTTGAATGCCAGAGCCCTGTAAATATAAGAGGGATGGGGATAGGTGTCTCAGCCAGGAGGATTGCAAACCCACCCCAAGGGTTCCTCATAGAATACTAGGGGGGGGGGGGACTAGAGACCTCGGGAGGTCATCTAGTCCAGTCCCCTGCTCAAAGCAGGACCAAAACCAACATCCTGGTCTGGTTTAACCTGTTCCTCCCCACTGATCAAAGAAAGAGCTAACTAGGCTTCATTAGGAGCCTCTTTTATTATTTTACATGGTCAATCAGAGCCGAAATCACTTTAGATGGGGCAACGTTTCTGCCCAGCCTGCAAAGAGCTGAAAATCATTAAGAGAGTGATGTACAGTGATCACAGCAGAAAGGCAGGTGGTAGCAGAAGGTGACTGACAGTCAGCTGGCGAATGAGTGGCTGGAGAGGTGCAGCGAATGGCCAGCAGGGCGGCTGGTGGAGAGGCATAGGGAGTAAGGTGCCTCCTTACCTCCACCGAGTGTGGGAGGTGAACTCTGCAGATGCACCTCTGAACTCTGGGTCTGTACTGACCAAGGTTTCTCGCACCAACAGAAGTTGTTCCAATAAAAGGTACTAAGTTACCCACCTTGTCTCTCTAATTTCTTAGATAGTCATCATTAAAAAACAGTTGAAGAACGAGTGAGGATTTTGTTTCTCTACCGACACACAGACAGGATGAAGAACAAATCCATGACTTTTAGCTTCTATTATTGCACACACTTTAAAGTAGCCAAAGAATATTTGTTAGGGTGATTTATGTGGCTGAAGAAAGCTGACTCACTTTCTGTCCGTATTTTTGGTGGTACTGTGACTATCCCAAAATTCAGCCTTAAATTAGTATTGGTCTGAATTCCAGTCAAAATTCTGACACCCAGCTTTAGGTAAATACATTTTTCAGTACCTGTTTGAAAGTGAATGGTAAGGAGGCAGCACAGCTTAGTCCCTGTGATAACTGCACCCTGGGTCTTTTCCTGATGGCAAGTCAGCATGGTTTGGGTGAGGAAAGGAGGCTCTGTTCCCTTTTGGTCTCTCCTCACATCACCAACTATTTCTTCTCCCCTTCTCCTTATGGTTTATTAATGACAGCTCCCCTATTGTGCAGTTCCCCTGTCCCATTCAGGCACTTCTTCCTCCCTTCTCACGGTTATTGCTGTACCACTCCCTTCCCCAATGTCAGATTGCTCCCTACTGAAAGGAAGCTGTGTGGGAGGGGAATGAGACTAGTTGAATGAGACATAGGAAAGATGGCCTATGATAAAACCAATGGTGTGGAAGTCTGGATCTGGGTTCCATTTCTGCCAACTGCCATAAACTTCCTGCATCATCATGGGCCACTCACTCCGTCTTTCTATGCCTTGATTCCCATGTATGAAAGGGGGTTAATAATACTTCCTTTCTCTTGCAAGCATTTGCGGACAGGAACTGTCTTTTACTATGGATTTGTTCTGTCTCAATGTTAGCTGGAGCCTCTCAATGCCATTCTAATAGTAAATAGTGATATTAATGTTTTGTATTTATTCAAATTCCAGTGGGCATATAGGCCAGGTTTCATTGTAATGATACATAGAAAAATGATCTACGTGACTATCAGTGGCTGATCTCAATTATTAGGGATGAATTCCCAGCACTGTCTTGTAAAGTCAGTTTCCTCTCCTCAAGTAACATCAACAGTAACAAAGAGTAAAGCTGTTCCATATTTGTATTTAGTGGACATGTATAAACAAATTACTAGAGCCACATTCATTTCCCAGCAGAAATGTTTCATCAGGAGTTTTTTTCCCCCAAATATGTGATCTTAAGTAGTGTTATAATTTGTTATGATTATGTCATGACTCTTAAAACCAGAGATAGGCCTAAGCCAAACACCCCACAACTTTGAGGAATGGGGGAAGGAAATCTAGATCCACATTTTGTAACTTGAGACCTTTCAAGAGAGCTTTTCTGTGAAAAGATCCTGTCATTCATTTCAGAAGATCAGTTTATTGGAGCTAGGTATTGACTTTAGGCACAACCTGGAGAAATGGGTGGTGCAGAAAAGCAACAGGAGTTGCCTCTGAGACACAATTCATTTGCTGCTTCCTTCTTGCTCTGCTGGCCTCTTCCAGTTTCAAACTGTGACACCCTCCCATCAAACCAGTTCAACTTTTCTGGCCACCAGCTCTGGGGTGCAACCAAGTCACTGCCCACCTTCTCCAGCAGCAGTGGGGAGTAGGTAAACATGCAGCACCCATTTAATTTTATATACATGAATCTGGGCAGCCTGTATAGATGGGTAAGGTGAGTTCTTACTTCGCCTCACTGGCTTACAGTCCATCTGGAAAGTCCATTAGGTGGGGATGGGCTTCTTCCATGGCCCATTGTGTTCGTTGATGGGCCATCAACTTAAACATTCCCTTCACAATGTGCTGGCTAGACTGGATGTAAATACCTTGTGGGTGTTACCAGGAGCAAACACAGTTACATAGTCAATATTCAGAACTCCAGATACAAAAATGATACATGCATACAATTAGGATAATCACATTAATCAAACCATAACTTTTCCATTGACACCTTACATGGCATACTCTGTATAAGATTTATTGCAATTGTATAACAGTGGTAGCTACAGTGATCTACATTGTCATATTTTACTCATATAACATCATACCTTGCTCTTAGATTCATATTGTTTAATGCAAAACTGGTAACTGATACAATTCCCACCATCCGTGACTTAATTATTGATATGGTCTTTAACTCAATGGCCCCTGAGTACTGGTCCATGACTGAAGCGCCTAGGTGCTATCACAATATGCATATAAAATAATGGTAAATGGCTGGTGAGTTGCACCCTTGTCCTTGGGGCTAGTGACAGGAAGTGGCGGGAAGCATTGGGCCCACTTGTTCCAATAAGGTGGTGCTAATATCAGCAATAATGGTTGACATTAATGCTTCCCTTCAGGTGGCTATTTCCCTGAAATGAGCAGCAGTTAGGCCATTATTCAGGAAGCCATTACTCGATGCTGGCAATTTTGCCAGTTATTGCCCTGTTTTTAATCTTCCTAACTGGGGGAAGAGTACTGCATATTGATAACCATAGTTGTCAGCTGAAGCCCTCAGATTTCCTTGAGCCCTTTCAATCCTATTGTAGCTCTGGGTATGGGACAGAGACCATATTGTTGTTTGTAGTTCTCCATGTGGTGGGTCCACACTCACGGTTAGAAAACTGTCAGTAGCCTCTTATACCACTGACCATGGATAACTCACCTATAGTCCCCACCTCGTAAACAGGACCTCTTTAGAGTGCTGCTGTCCTTTTACCTCTGACAAGGGTCAGAAGGTTGTTTTCGGCTGTTGTTCTATTTTAAAGGCTCTGTTTTGTGGAATGCTGCAATGTTCTGTTTTGCAAACCCCTTCCCATCCTTTTTACCAAGTATGTGAGAGCACGAGGGGAAACAGTGAGACATTTTGAGCCGGGCTGTTGTCAGCACACGGAAGTGATGGCACACAGCTCCATATCTTGTCTCCATCATACTTGGATAGTGCACTGTCTGTGCTTCCTTCAGTGCCTGGCTAAGATTGGGACTTCCAAGATGACAGAAGAAGAGAGAAGCATGAGAATGTGCTGAAAGTGGAGGGGTAATTGGGATTGTTTGAATTTTCTGCAGTCTCCATCTCCACCAAAGGCTATTTTAAAAACCAGCCTGTTCTGAATTAAATGACATGCAGCAATTCTTCCTATTTAGATGCTGCAAGAATCACCAATGGATAGTGGCTCCGAAGTTGCCACTCCACTGGTCAGGAATGCCTCTGCCACCTTTGCATACCCCTGTACTCCAGCCAGCCCTACACCAGCTGAGAAATCCTCTCGCACAGGGTTCTCAATCTTTTTCTTTCTGAGGCTCCTCACAACATGCAATAAAAACTCCAAGGCCCAGTGGGGAAGGAGGGAGCTCTGGGCAGGGGATGGGGGTACGGGCATAGGTGTAGTTTGACTTCTATTTTGGGTAGGCAGCGGCCAGCGGGGCTCAAGCTAGCTCCTTATGGCAGGGTCCGGGAAGGGAGTGCTACCTCCACCCCCTGACTCACCTCAGCAGGCCACCTGCCAGTCTGGCCACCTGCCAGAAGGAGGTGGAGAGAGGTGTGTGGAGCTGCCCCGGGACTGCCTGCTCTTGCACTGTTGCTTGGGGAGGGGGCCAACACCCCCGTGTCCCCCAACTCTGCCCATGGGCTCAGGGATTCTGCCCCCTGGGGAGCATCGGGGCTCAGAAGCCCAGCTGCTCCCAACTTCAACCCCACGGGGGGCGCCGGAGATCAGGGATTCAATCCCACGAGGGGTTATCAGAGATCAGGGCTTCAACCCTGCAGCTCCAACCCCGAGGTTGCTGGCTTCAGCCCCACAGGAGGTGCTGGGGTTCGGGCTCTGGGTTTTAGCCATGGGGCCCCACAGCCCCCCTGAAAGGGTTTGCGAATCCCCAGGGCGCCGCGGACCCCGTGTTGAGAACCACTGCTCTAGCATGCGGGAATCCTCAGCTAAAGTGGTTCTGTCTACTAGCATAGAAGAATCCTTAGCTGCTGCCTTAGGCTGCTCTAAGTTTCCATTGCCACACTGAAGCAGTATAAAGGGGATGTAGGAGGACTGAGTGGTCCATTGTCTTTATAATAATACTAAAAAGTAAACTATTCTAGAGCATCAGACTGAAGAGGTGATGTGGGTAAATGACCCTGCTGGGAAACAAAATTTGCTCAAACTGTTCATTGATGAATAACAGCTAAATGAAAACCATTACAGAACTGGACTTCAGGGTTTATTGGCCTTGATATGACTTGAGGAGAGGAAAATGACTTAACAAGGGAGTGCTGGAAATTCCATCTCAGAGAACTGAGGTCAGCAAAAGCACCGGATCATAGCAAAGAAGTTTGTTTACAATGTTTTGGCTATTTATCACTGGTTGACTATATTCATCTAAAAAAAAAGTTCTGCACTCATGCAAAATGGACTTTGGCGGATATTTCAAACTTGTGTGGCCTGATTTTCAAAGGTGCTTAATGTAACAAGAGTGTTCTCTGTCTGGTTATTTGTGAATAGTTAGTTAATAGAAAATGTGCAGCTCTTTACATCAGGTATTAGCTTGTAGCACCACTGAAAATCAGGCCAGAGCTTAGTAACCTGCCTAATATTAGGACCCCAGTTGGAACATTTCTAAGCTGAGTTTGATTAAATACTAAAAAATAGTAATTTCATAGTCATTGTCATTTGTGTGCATGACTGTCATATATTCCTCATATAAGCTTGATCCTATGCCTACTGAAGGTAAAGGAAAAGCGCCCATTGATGTCAATGTATAGGATGAGGCTGATAGTAAGGCATAAATCTAAGTGTTATTTTCCCATTTTAGAAATGGCAGGAACTTGATTTAATCCGATTACTTGAAACACCAAATGCTATTAAGAAATATCATGTGTGTAACATTCATGATACAAAAACTGACACATTTGCAAACTAAAAGATAGTAAAAAATATGCCAGATATAGTCATTTGATTTCTTATTTATCATAAAAATTACTAATAATGTGAACAAATCAAGAACCAAATCTTGTCCATGTTACACTCATGACTTAGTGGTGTATGATGTGTATAACCAAGGGCAGAATTTGATCCTTAATATTAAATGAAACAATCTTTTTACACTGACAGTGGTTTCTGGGAATCTGACCTAAATTAGTGTTACAGTGGTTATTCAAAGTGACTTTGACAAACTGTAGCCTCCAGCTAATTACAAGAGTACAAGCAAGGCTCATCAGGATATTGCATCACTGTAGGTTTGTAAGACCTGATCACAGTCTCATCCTTCTTTCTCCTAGCTGCAAAAGCCCATTTGGATGACTCTTCACAGATTAGAGACCAATTTATTTGCTCTCAGAGATATGTAGACTAATTTGTGATAACAGACTATAAATCTGAGGCAAACCATTTAGGTTAGTCATGGAGATTTGTATCCTGAAACAACAAACATTTACTGAGTTCACAATGACTGATCCAGTCACCCAGGAAGTAATATGTTTTATTTTATTAATCAAGCGTTATTGTTCTCAATACTTACAAACTTTGTGTTCTTACCTGTTCCTCTTTTATTAAAGTATGTACAGGCATACAGAAAAAGCTTTCTTACTCTGTCTATGATATATATGTACTTTAGACAATAATAATTATTTGCTTAACTTCCTCTTTAGTGACAATTGTTAAGGTTTAAAAATGAGTCATTTTTACATTTGCCTATTGAATTGTGACAAATAAGATGCATCTTTACTCATTTGTTTTCATTTATTCCATTTGGTTATAAATCAAAGAGAATGAGAAAATAGCAAAAATAATTACTATGAAATAAAAAAATAGACTCTTTGGAGGAAAAGACTTGTTCATGTAACATACATGTGTCTTACAGAACTGTCAGTGGGTCCAGGGAACGCACTGTACCATTATAAGTTATTGGGCTCAATACAGTGGTAAATGGGTGAAATTCTATGACCTGTGTTACACACCACCAAACCAAACTAGAGAACAGGATGAGTTAATTCTTAAGCACCTGTGTGTAATGTACACAAAGCAGCATTGTGTTGGTATGGGGGACTTCCGCTAGGAAGACATTTGCTGGAGGTGTCATGCAGCCAGTAGTAAATCATCATTAGAGTTTCTAAAAGTTAGAGATGATAGTTTTCTAACACAAAAGATATTGAACCCAACTCTCCTTTGGACCTCATTATGATGGATAAAGATAGATTAATCACTGGACTAGAAATTGGTGGTTGCCTAAGGACCAGTGATCATGACCCAATTGCATTCAATATGGGCAGAGGACAGTCCCAACTAGTAATACTGGCTAAGAGAGGTGAAAACATTATCTATATACTTGGTGCTTCAAAAGGACTAATTTCCAAAAAGCTGAGGAAAATTGTTAGCAAAATTGATTGGAAGAAAAAATTGAGACAGAAAAAATGTGAATGAAAATTGGGAGTTCTTTAAGAAGAGTTTAGTAGGTAGCCAAAAAACCACAATTCCACAATCAAGAGAGAGGACAATTTTGGGTCAAAGCCCAACCTGCAACAGGGGTGAAGTGAAGGCAGTAATTAGAAATAAAAAAGCAATATATAACAAATGGTAAAAAGGACAAATAGATAGCAATCAATATAAATTAGAAGTTATGAAGTGAAGAAAATTGATAAGAGAAGCTAAAGACATCAGGGAAAGATAGATGGCTGGAGGGCTAAGGTCAATAAGAAGAATTTTTTTAAAAGTATATTACAACAAAAGAAACCCTAGCAGTGATATAATCCCATTACTAGATTTAGATGGTAAAATTGTTCATGATAATGCAGAAGAGGCAGAAGTATTCAATAAATATTTCTATTCTGTACTTGGAAACAAGCGGGATTATATGCTTGTATTTTGTGAAGTTAATGAAATACATTTCAGTCCATTAGAAACTAAGGAGGATGATAAACAACATTTGCTAGACATAAACGTTTTTAAATCAACAGTTCTGGGTATCTTTCATCCAAGAATCCTCCAACAGCTGGTCAAGATCTCTAGCATGCTGACCTTAATTTTTAAGAAATCTTGGAATAGTGAGGACTTTTCAGAAGACTAGAAGAGTGATAATGTTATGCTAATATTCAAAAAGGGAAAGCAAATCCCTGCTAAAACTCATTACTTATGTAATGCCTGTGAGTTGCAAGTTGATCAAAACAAAGAAAGAACCACAAATAGTAATAATAGCTTGTTTTACTCTCCTCTGGATTTGCCAGTGCATCCTGTCCTCCTCTATATTTGCATTTTAGAATATAAGCTCTTTAGAGCAGGGAACTGTCTTTAGATTTTTGTTTTGTACAGCACCAATCACATCTTCAGCATTTAACAAATTAATAATTACCAGCAACAATAATAATAAGTGGTCACCTACCCCTCAGACTTAATTTGCTTAGTGGTAATAAATGTACAAGACCAGAGGGAATAGATTGTAGCCTGCTTTCTCACATTTTTATTTCACTTTTTCATCGTGTTTGTGTTTCTTGATTCACTAACTTTGGATAAGACTCAGGGCTTGTTTTCACTACGGGGTAAGTTGACCTAAGTTACGCTCTCCAGCTATGTAAATAACGTAGCTGGTGTCGACATAGCTTAGGTCGACTTACCCCAGGGTCTTCACAGTGCTGAATCAATGGGAGACACTCTCTGGTCAACTTTCCTTACTCTTCTCAGAAAGCTGGAGTACCGGGGTCGACCAGAGAGCGCTCTGCCATCGATTTAGTGGGACTTCACTATACCTGCTAAATTGGTCCCTGCTGCATTGATTGTGGAGACCAGCCCATAGTGGAGATCAGCCCTCAGGAAAGCACAGATCTAGAGTGAGGTAGGAATATCCTCACAAGAGCTAATATTGTACTATTTATTGTCTTATGGGGATATTGCAACTGCCTTGGGACATCCACATTTGGGCCTGTCATAGACAAGTGTGATGATTTGAGAAATCTGTCACTGTACATCTTATGAATACTCATTAATTTTATGAAATTAATGTTCTATTGAATGTCTCAGTATGTAATACTCAACCATGGGCTGACATTGTCCCTGACATGCATCACCCACCCTATTTGGAAAAAGCTAGAGAACAATTAAAAAGACATTGTTAACTTTAATGACTGTGTTCTGGCTGACCAACGGGTATGCTAAGGTGGGTGCCTGAACCAGAAATCCAATTTGACTAAGTTTGTCTGCAAGGAGGGGGAAGTGGAGAGTGGAAAATCGCCAAACAGGAGATCAAAGGGAGAAAGGTGACAGATCGGGGGTTTAAAAAGACAAATGACATTTAGGCAGGAGAAAGGAACAAAATGGAGGAGGGATAGTTCAGTGGTTTGCACATTGGCCCCCTACCCCCAGGGTTGTGAGTTCAATCCTTGAGGGGGCCACTTAGGGATCTGGGGCAAAATCAGCACTTGGTCCTACTAGTCAAGGTAGGGGGCTGGACCCAATGACCTCTTCCAGTTCTATGAGATAGGTCTATCTCCATATATTATATTTTATTATTAAAAGAGCATGCTTTGGTAGCGGTATGAACCTTTTCTGAATGAGGGACCAGCCAACTTTTAAAAAAGCTGGCTGGAGGGGAGAAACTAGAGTAGCAGGTGAGAGAGAGAGAGACTCAATGATCTGGAGCAGAAACCATGTGCAAAAGTGGATATCCTAGAGGATTCTGGCCAAATTCCAAAGAACACTCAAGGCAGGGGATGGCATACAGATGTTTTATTGTGTTTACCTAGTTCTGTATATTTCTTGTGCTGTCTAAAGTAAACAGTAACTGTGTTAGGAACCTTTACAAAGCCTGTGTTTTAGGTGCTTCAACCATCATATATCCTTGAAGAGGTGGACTATAAACCAGATCACGCATGGGTTGGAGCCCTGGCAAACAATGTGCTTAAGCAACTGGGGTGTTCTGGAGGTCAGTACTTGTCTTGGGGCCTAGAGCAGCTGGGCTGTGGGGTTCTACTTGTGTGAAGGGGTAGCAGACAGACAGCCTATACCCAGGAAGTGTATTAGAGAGGTCAAAGAAAAAAGTACAGGAGTCTACTCAGACCCAGAGATGCTTAAGACTACATGTGTCCAGCAAGGCGGAATCTAAACACAGCAGCCTGATGAGTGTCCAGCTGGGGGAGCCTAATTAGGGCTGTGGCAACAGGATACTGGAGTAAACAGAGCATTGGTCTGTTCCAATAATGTTCATGTCCCTGTATCCGCTTTTCCTTTTACCCTATGCACATAACTCATATTTAAGTGCTTTGAAATCTATTGATGAAAAGTGCTATGTAACAGCTAGTTATTATTATTATTATATACATGCTATAGTGAGGGAGAATAGACCAGGTTTCTTAAGGCTGAATTGTGCATTCTTCATATTGAAATCAGTGGCAGCTTTGGGTGTGCAAGGAAAGCTAGATTGGTCCATCAGAAAGATTTAATTATTTTCTATTTTCTTGTTCTATGACTTCTCTCAGATGACATATACAATCTTATAAAAAGAAAAGTGTGTCTCCCAGATATGTTCTGGAAAAATAAACAATATGAACCATGCAAATAATTCTTGGACATATTCATGGGATAGTTTATTCAGTACGTTTCATAACATTTTCTAATAAAATATTTAACAATATATTTTTTTTCATTATTTGCCCAGTGCTGGCAAAGGAAAATTTAATTCACAGTGAATTTTTAACAAATATTTACAAATAACTTTTCTCTGCATCATTTGTGCATTTCCTCCCTTTCATATGAATATTTAAGGCCAGATTTGCCTCTCGCCCTGGTGTAAAATTAGGAGTAGCTCTATTGAAGTCAATGGAGTTACACTTATATAAAACCAGTGTACGCGAGAGAAGAATCTGGCCCTTCATTCCCACTAGCATCAATCGGAAATTCATTTGTGCAAGAGGGAAGAACAGATCCCTAAAAATGAGAGATGCAAAATATATTCAACTATAATCACAATAATTCCTGAGCAAATAATGAAAAATATTGTTTGCCATTTGAAAAAGATCATGTAATTGGTCAAAAGTCATTTACTGAACATGTTCAAATTAGTTATGCAAGACTACTAACATGTTGTTTGAGGATTCTTCATTAATTGTCTCTCTCTTTCTCACACATATGCAGAGTAAAAACAGTTTGCTTGGCAGCTCCGTATTTTTCTTTTCTCAGCCAATGAAGTTTCCTTTCCCAGGAAAATTAAACAGCCAAATCATAGAATCATAGAATATCAGGGTTGGAAGGGACCTCAAGAGGTCATCTAGTCCAACCCCCTGCTCAAATCAGGACCAATTCCCAACTAAATCATCCCAGCCAGGGCTTTGTCAAGCCGGGCCTTAAAAACCTCCAAGGAAGGAGATTCCACCACCTCCCTAGGTAACGCATTCCAGTGCTTCACCACTCTCCTAGTGAAATAGTGTTTCCTAATATCCAACCTAGACCTCCCCCACTGCACCTTGAGACCATTGCTCCTTGTTCTGTCATCTGCCACCACTGAGAACAGCCGAGCTCCATCCTCTTTGGAACCTCCCTTCAGGTAGTTGAAAGCAGCTATCAAATCCCCCCTCATTCTTCTCTTCTGGAGACTAAACAATCCCAGTTCCCTCAGCCTCTCCTAATAAGTCATGTGCTCCAGACCCCTAATCATTTTTGTTGCCCTCCGCTGGACTCTTTCCAATATTTCCACATCCTTCTTGTAGTGTGGGGCCCAAAATTGGACACAGTACTCCAGATGAGGCCTCACCAATGTCGAATAAAGGGGAATGATCACGTTCCTCAATCTGCTGGCAATGCCCCTACTTATACAGCCCAAAATGCTGTTAGCCTTCTTGGCAACAAGAGCACACTGTTGACTCATATCCAGCTTCTCGTCCACTGTGACCCCTAGGTCCTTTTCTGCAGAACTGCTACCTAGCCATTCGGTCCCTAGTCTGTAGCAGTGCATAGGATTCTTCCGTCCTAAGTGCAGGACTCTGCACTTGTCCTTGTTGAACCTCATCAGGTTTTTTTTGGCCCAATCCTCTAATTTGTCTAGGTCCCTCTGTATCCGATCCCTACCCTCCAGCATATCTACCACGCCTCCCAGTTTAGTGTCATCTGCAAACTTGCTGAGAGTGCAGTCCACACCATCCTCCAGATCATTAATAAAGATATTAAACAAAACTGGCCCCAGGACCGACCCTTGGGGCACTCCACTTGAAACCGGCTGCCAACTAGACATGGAGACATTGATCACTACCCGTTGAGCCCGACGATCTAGCCAGCTTTCTATCCACCTTACAGTCCAAATGTGTGCAAAATTCCCCAAATATATGTTTGCCATCCCAACCTTCAACACTGTATATCACTTAATTTGCCTTGAAAAATATGCTCAGTCCAGGGATTGAGTAAAAAAAAAAACTGATTTGTGCTAGATTTAGAACCACTTGAAAATCATGGGTTCTAGATAGAGACCAGAATTCAAAACAGTTGAGGTGAGAATTCTGTCTGCTTTTGGCAAGTCATGATTTCTGTAATTCTACACATTTTTATTTTATTTTCCTAACATCCTACAAGCAGGACAAGATTTACAAGCAATAATGATTGTTGTTTGAAAGTAAACCAGCATTTAGTGTGAACAAACTTTTTAAAAATTAAATTTCCCTTAAAACACAATACTTAAAGAAAACAATGTTTAGTCAAGCTCACAGAAGTCTCACAAAACCCAATGTTTAAAAGAAAAAAATGGTTTGCAAAAACATACATTCGCGCCATGTTTTCCATCCTTGGGACCAATCCAACATCCACTGACTTCAAAGAGTGTGTGTTCGGACAGTTAAATAGAGAACATGTGCAACAGGAAGCTTATTCCCTGCCTCTTTGTGGAAGAGTAATGCCTTATTTCTCTCTATCCTCCCTTTGAGTCTTGAAGAGCTCCCTTTTCACACTAATTCTCTCTTTCCAAGGTTCCAATTTGTGATTGGACCATTCATCTGTGCTTCAGAATCATCCAGAGAGGGTTATTGGAGAGCTACATGATAGGTTTTTCTCCTGGTAACTATATTTTATTTCTATAGTATCTAGCTTCCAAAGCGTCATAGCCTTAGGTACTTTAAATAGAATAAATACAAATTAATGACTACAAAACATACACAATTAAAACCACAATTCAAATAAATATAAAACCATAAATAAAATCAATTACACCGAAGGCTTCCCTGACTCTAAGACTCTAACAATCACTTCCCATCAGAGCATTGGGGAGCCAGACACTCAGAAAGGTGTCTGTGATTCTACCTATGAAGGGTTTCAAAGTTAAGAGCAGGCCCGTCAATGGGGGTCAGGGCGGGAGGAGCAAAGGAGGCAATTGCCCACTGGCCCAGGCGATTTAAAAGGGCCCAGGGGCCCCCATCCACTGCAGTGGTAGTGGTGGCAGCGGCCGGGAGCCCTGAGCCCTTTTAAAGCGTTTGGGTGGGCTGCAGGGCTCCTAGGCGCGCGCAGGGTGATACCAGCAGCAGCGATCCCTTTCTAGGGGGCCCACTGACTGTTCTGCCCTGGGGCCCGGAATTGCTGTCGGCAGGCCTGGTTAAGAGGAAAACCTGAAACTCAGTCTAAGCCCACACAGGTAGCTCTAGTGCTCACTGTGGCAGTGGGTGAACAGCATGAGACTCTCAGGGAAGCAAGTACAATGAATGTTTATTTTTCTGGGTAGGGAGTTTGAATCCCACCTACCCTAAACCTTTTAAAAAAATTAATAACAATTCTGGGGTTGGTGTGGCGAAAGGGGCTCCGAGGAAAGCCTGTTTATGGGTGAAAGTAGCAAGTAGAGGAGATTCCTCCTTCTCACTAGCAGAACCAGCCTGGTGAAGAAAGTGACTGGAAGTCCCTCTTCTGTGAGCAGAACTGTTGTAGGGGGTGGAGTTCAGCAGCTGTAACCATGTTCCCCCTCAGTAGCTCTTAGTCTCAGGCCAGCACAGCAAGACCATGGCTCTAATACTGAGAGCCATCCGCATGGTCCTAACATGATAACAATTCCACAGCCTCCTCTTACTAAAAGACATGAAGGCAAGTATGATGGGCTGTTGTGGAAGCTACACATACAGAACAGTGTAAAGAATTCCAGCATGGGGACTGGCAAACATTGAAAAATCAGGTTACCTGTGTAGAAATTAGAGCAACCCAGGGCACCGTGGTTGGGGATGAATGCCAGACTGTCTTTATTTCCTGTTCACACAGACTCATACCTCCTTACTATATATGTGCCCTCAAGTGGCCACCCTGAAGAGTGCCTCAAAAGGTTCACAACTAACACCACACCGTGTGCCTTTCCTGCACAACGTATGTACAAATATAACTGATCCACACATGGTCGTGGGAGGTTCATTATTAGGAATATAAAGGTAAACTGAAGGGGCACGGCAAATGGAGAAAAGACAGCACGACCACTTTTAATGGAAATTGAATGCAGAGGGAACAATCGGCCTTACGTCAGTATATTACATGCAGCAGTTGTCAATGTGGCTATGACAACAATATGTTGGGTATAGTCATCAAGAGATGTTATCAAAAGAAAATTCCCCAGTGTAGTAACTGTTACCAGATGCCAATGGTAACTTGTCTATGTTAGTGCCTCCTCCCAGGAGGCATTCCCAGAAAGAGATTGTTAAAGATAAGGCGTGTTTCTGCGAAATTACTTTGATTCAGTGATCCGTAGCCAGACTACTTGTTCCTGGAGCTAATTACTTTTTAAGATCATCTACGTGACACATGACTCAGATGTTTTTGGTTTATTTAGCAGAATGATTAAACGATTAAGGCCTTCTTGGAGCTCTAGTATTTAGCAAAGACCGTTGGCAGGAATGTGCTTTTCCTTGCAGCAGTCATGTCCCCACCTTCCAGACATGGCAGAATTATGCAGATGGACACTAAGCAAAGACACAGGAAACACAGCTGGGACAAGGGAACATTCTGGAAATTCCATGGTCTCCTCTCACAGATAGTTTAACATTTGTCTCTATTGAACAGAGCCATGTTAGGAATCACCTCAATGGTGTGGGCTCCATTACAGGTCTTCTGAGCCTCAGCTGTGTTGGGGGTGAGGAGGAACTGGGGTACTGCTTAGCAGCCATGCCTGGAGGCATTAAGAGTTTGCAAAGTATATGCTTCCTGGGCACGACAGGGAGAGATACCTTTGCTAAACCTTTGACAGCAATGTCAGTTCACAGCTAGGGCATGGAAACGATCCCTGCCCAGACATGTCCCTCTGTGACCACTAGCAGCACAACCAACAACACTAGCTGCCGCTCAATCCTCTGAGCTCTCCTGGCCAATGACCAAGTGAAGCTGCCCTTTACACAGAGATACAATGAGGAAGGATTTGCTACAGCTTCTCCCCCTGGAAGACAGTTAAGCTGGAGCTCATATCAATTGGTCTCCACTCAAGCATCAGAGTCATCAACCCCCACAAAGCAGCTTCCATGTGACACTGTCATGTAAATTATGCAGCCTTCCACAGACCTAAAACACGCCTGAGGAAATTCTTGAGTCCCCACTTCCATATTTAAAGCCCTTCCCCCAGCCTTTCCATAGAGCTATCAATCTTAAGAAGGCTGATCAATACTCTTAACCCCAATGGGTCAAATTCTGGTCCCATTTACACCCCTGTGTAAACTCAGAGTTACTCCAGATGTAGTCTGGTGCAACAGAAAGCAGAGTTTGGCCTACTTTATCGAGGGCCAGTGGCAATGGCTATGGAAGAAAAAATCAAGAGCTTTAAAATAAATGGAATCCAGTTCAGATTTCCCAATCATAGACCTGCCTTTCTCTGTTCCCCTCCTTACTCTGAACACACAGCAAGTACTTCCTCCTCTCTGAATTTTCCCACAATCTTGCAGTGTTTATGCAAGAATATTCTCAGGCCACAGAGCCATCCTGTATTTTTTCTGCCTTGTCAGCTTCTAAGGTCTTCAAATTACACTGGAAGATGTATGTGTAACATACTGATGAGCACGTGTCACAATTCCCATTTTCCACACACAGCCCCCATATCCAATATGCAGCCGATTAAGTTATTATAGCCCCTAGCTATAGTGCTTTACCTCAAGCTGTATCAGTTCATACTTTTAGCTGTGGATGTCCCCTGTTCAGTCGCTCATGTGTTGGTCAAAGGGGGTGCTGTCACATATGCAAATTGGAGATTTATCATTTCAGACCAATATACTGCCTGGGACTACAATGTTCTTTTCTTCTTTCCCGTGTATTATTCACTTTATACCTTCTGATCAACTATGCTCAGAAAGTTTTCTCTCTTGCAATACACTGCTGAATTTCCATAGTTCCCATCTGGATCTTATCCTTGTGGGTGAGACTCATCTATAATCTATATCTATAATGCGATCCAGGATAGGTCTCCACATACTCATACAGGAAGTTCCTACATTCAATAGTGCACCACTATGATTTTTCATATGAAGCAATAACTGCTAATGCTTCAATCCAGGGTGGTTCATTATCTATCCAGTGTCTATGAATGATTATTTTGGTCACCATTAACAATACTAATATCATCTAGCATTTACATTATTTGTTCAGCCTTATCAACTGGGGCCCACTAGTATCATCTGTCTAGTTATTACTTCTAAACTATCCTCTAATATTGAATGTGGGCATCAATGATTTAAATAGTGGCATAGAGAGTACACTTATAAAGTTTGCGGACGATACCAAGCTGGGAGGGGTTGCAAGTGCTTTGGAGGATAGGATTAAAATTCAAAATGATCTGGACAAACTGGAGAAATGGTCTGAAGTAAATAGGATGAAATTCAATAAGGACAAATGCAAAGTACTCCACTTAGGAAGGAACAATCAGTTGCACATGTACAAAATGGGAAATAACTGCCTAGGAAGGAGGACTGGGGAAAGGGATCTGGGGGTCATAGTGGACTATAAGCTAAATATGAGTCAACAGTGTAACGCCGTTGCAAAAAATGCAAACATAATTCTGGGATAGTAAACAAGACACGAGAAGTAATTCTTCCGCTCTACTCCACACTGATTAGGCCTCAACTGGAGTATTGTGTCCAGTTCTGGGTGCCACATTTCAGGAAAGATGTGGACAAATTGGAGAAAGTCCAGAGAAGAGCAACAAAAATGATTAAAGGTCTAGAAAACATGACCTTTGAAGGAAGATTGAAAAAAATGGGTTTGTTTAGTCTGGAGAAGGGAAGATTGAGAGGTGACATGACAACAGTTTTCAAGTACATAAAAGGTTGTTAGAAGGAGGAGGGACATAAATTGTTCTTACCTCTGAGGATAGGACAAAAGACTTAAATTGCAGCAAGGACAGTTTAGGTTGGACAGGAGGAAAAACTTCCTAACTGTCAGAATGGTTAAGCACTGGAATAAATTGCTTAGGGAGGTTGTGGAATCTCCATCACCGGAGATTTTTAAGAGCAGGTTGGACAAACACCTGTCAGGGATGGTCTAATAATACTTAGGGGGGGTTAGGTTCCAGGGAAATTTTTTTCACCAGACAAAAAACTATATATTATATAGATATACACTCAGTATACGTTTTAAACTAACAATTTAATACTGTTCACAGCTATGATGATTGTGAAGCTTGGTTGAGGTGGTGAAGTCAGAGGGTGGAAGACGGTGGGATATTTCCCAGGGAATGCCTTGCTGCTAAATGATGAACTAGCACTCGACTGAGCCCTCAAGGGTTAACACATTGTTGCTAATGTAGCCTCTCACACAAGGCAGCAGGAACACGAGGGAGGGGAGACAGCATAGCAGACAGAGACAGACACACACCCAGGGCTGGCTCCAGGCACCAGCGGAGGAAGCACGTGCCTGGGGCGGCACATGCTAAGGGGCGGCATTCCATCCATTCTTGGGGTGGCACAGTCCAGGTGGCTTTTTTTTTTTTTTTGCTTTGGTAGTTCGGGCGGCTTTTGTGTGTGTGTGTGCTTGGGGCGGCAAAAATGGTAGAGCCAGCCCTGCACACACCTTGTGTGTGGGAGAAAGAGAGAGAGAGATGCACACTGCCCCTTTAAGTAAGCTGACCCACTCTTAAGTGCATTGTCTTTTTAGGTGGATCAGGAAGTTGAGACAGCAGCTGCTGCCCCAAGCTCTCTCTGTCTCTCTCCCTCCGTGTCCCCTCCCTGCTCTATATGGAGAAGGGGTAAGCGGGGTGCAAGAGCAGAGGGGAGGGGGACACCCTGACATTAGCGCCTCCTTTCCCCCCTGCACAGCAAGCAGGAGTCTCTGGGAGCAGCTCCAAGGCAGAGGGCAGGAGCAGCACATGGCAGTGGGGGGAGGGAGGCAATTGATAGCCTGCTGGGCGGCTGCAGCACAGGGAACTTAAGGGAGCAGGGAGATGATAGGGAGGCTGCCAGTCCACCCTGGTTCCAAGCCCCCACCAGCTAGCTGCAATGGGCTGCTCTTCCTGCAACAGTGGACAAAGCAGGCGGCTTAGAAGGGAGCATTGCACAACTTTAAACAAGCATGTTCCCTAATTGATCAGCAACGTAACAACGAAACAACGTTAACCGGGACGAATTTAAGTGAGGAGTTACTCTACCATACCTTGCCATCCTTACTTCTGTGTTGCTGCCTTCAAAGCTGGATGGTTGGAGAGTGGAGGCTGCTGACTGAGAACCCAGCAGCGCAGAAGTACGGGTGGCAAAACCATACCATGCCATCCTTACTTCTGCGCTGCTGCTGGCAGCAGCTCTGCCTTCAGAGCTGGACTCCTGGCCAACAGTTGCTGCTTTCCAGCTGCCCAACTCTGAATGCAGCGCTGCCGCCAGCAGTAGCACAGAAGTAAGGGCAGAAGTACCGCAACCCCCCCTACAATAACCTTGCGACCCCCCTCCTCCCACACAGATACTTTTTGGAGCAGGACTTCTACAATTACAACACTGTGCAATTTCAGATTTAAATAGCTGAAATCATGAAATTTATGATTTTTAAAATCCGATGACCTTGAAATTGATTAAAATGGACCGTTAATTTGATAGGGCCCTACAGATAGGCCTTAATTCAGACCAGGTATGCCAGCCTAGACTGTGTACAATCAACAATTAAGTGTGGGGTTGACTGTACACAGTCCAGGCTGGCATACCATGCTGGCATATCCTGAAAGAGCTAACCACATGTCCTTGATTGCATATGTGACCTAGATACATTTTAAAAGCCCTGTAGGAACATAAAATTCTGTACTGCAAGGCTGACTCACTTTTAAATTGATGCTGTTATATTTGTGGTGGAAAACATTGACATACAGTGCCAGATCTTCAACTGCTCGAAATCAGCATGGACTTCAGTGGAGCTACACTGATTTAGAGCAGCTGAGGATCTGGCCAATAACTGCTCATGGACAGGAAGTGACAGATTCTTGATATGTTTCCCTTTTTGGAACGTTTCTCAAGAGGTATTCACCAATGACAGACACTTGATATACTGTGCTAAATGTACTGAGTAATCACAGTCTTGACCAAACATCCATTTCTTAGCCCTACCTATGGTTTCCTCTTCCCCCCCTCTCCCTCCCCCAAGACAGTGTCACAGAGAGTCATGGTAATAACTCAGATGAAAGAGAAAAAGAGTACGACTGTTTCTAGGTACACAGTGCCATACTTGATGGGGAAGCTGAGATCTTGAGCATGGCATACCAAGCACTGGAACAGGCTCCCTCTTGTACAGTATTTTATACAAATAACAGAGAAAGTGCCTAAGTTCAGAGTAAATGTATACAGAAAATAGCTTTGCAAGCTCAGACATAATCAGTACAGTTAATATCATTTGCCTCTGTTCTCATGTACTGTTGTGTATGGAGCTATTTGTGCCTTAGATGCAGCTATTCTAAAAGAGCTTCCTATGGAGTTGTTTTGTATATTGAAAATGGATGGTATGGTAAGAAATGTGAATATAAATATGTATAGGGAATATTTTTCTAATAGAGTTATATGTTCATTCTAGGCCTAATCCCGCAGTCCTTCTTCAAAACTCTGACTGGAGTCAATGGGAATCAACCAGAGTCAGTCTTGCAGATTTGGACGACTGTTGACTTGGTGATACAAACGATTCATGGCTACCGGAAATTACACCTGCTGTGGGAAGTATTTAGTAGCCACTGTTGTTTGCACTATAATAATCACTCATTCGTGTGTCATAGCTGTGCTCAGTCTCACCTCACAATCTCACCTGTTTACAAATGGCTACACCCTTCCAAAGAGAGGGGAAGCTCTTGGGATAGTATTGCATCATGCATCATGGTAGTATTGACATTTCTGAACTTCCTGGGTGAAATCCTGGCTCTGTTAAGTTAATGGCAAAACTCCCATTGGCTTCAAAAGCGCCAAGATTTTACCTTATTTTCTCTATACAGAGTCAGGGGACTGAGGGGGTGGGGGAATGTAAACTAAGTGCCTAACATATGGATTGGTTTCAAAACTGGAGGTTGGGTTGGCATCCTGCTAAAAACACACTATGAGCAAAATGAACAAAGAGACAAATCTCTTGAAAAAAATGGACCAGAGACTAGGCAGAAAGAACAGATGCAGGGAGGCTGTGGCAATAGCTGTAGAGATGGCGAGAGAGAAAATGTAATTAAACAAATAAATATAGCTCCTCAGTCGATGCAACTCAGAGGAGCTCATGAAATGGAGCAATGCCAGTTTACACCAGCTGAGGCTCAGGCCCACTGTGTATAATGTACATGAAGGACCCAGCTGTGGTAGCCTCACTTGGGGGATTCAGCTATTCCCCACCACAAAGCACCTTCTTCTCGTTTGGTAAAGAGACATGGGAGACAGAAGTGCCTAGCAAAAAACTGATTTGCCCTTCAAAAAAATTCCGTAAGTCAGCCTGATTCTGATCCAACTTACAACACTGTAAACTATTGCAAAACTGGGTTAACTGAGAAAAGATTTTACAAACCCTTGGATATCATGAGGCTCACCCTCAGTCTTCAGTGTATACAAATATTTTCATTATTTGAAATTATTTGTGAGGGTCCAGTTCAACCAGCGTTCCTCAAATCAGCTCAAAGGAACTACTCGCTGAGTATGGTATTAACTCAGGGCTTATCTACACTACTGCTTCAGTCGATGTAAGTTACGTCGCTCACAGGTATGAAAAAGTGCCACACACACACACACCCCTGAGTGACATAAATTACATTGATTTAAAGCAGTGTCTTCACCGTGCTATGTCATCGCATTTTTTACCTCCCAGGTGAGAACCGCCATGCTGTAGGGTATTCTTGAGTAGATCTTTCGCAGTCTCTCCTGTTGAAGCTGTTCCACTTTGTACAAAATAGTTTAATATTCACGGGAGCAGGAACTGGAACCTGGGTCTCCCAGGTGAGTGAACTAACCACTTGGCTCTAGAGTAATTTTTACTTTCTCGGCTGGTGAAAATTGAAGTATTTCTTACAAATTGAAGCAACTTCAATAGAAGCGAGCGAGTGAGATCCACCATAGACGACTGGGTACTCACCTTGGAGGTAGGAGACCCAAGTTCAAGTCCCTGCTCTGAACCGGACAGAGTGATGGCTTGAATGTGGGTCTCCCACATCCTGGGTGAGTGCTCTGGGCATAAGGGGACACGACCACTCTCATGGCAACAAATTCCGCCAGGATTTAGGAGGCTTTGTGCATGTCCACTGGTAGAAATTTAGGCACCATGGAACTTTACAGGCAGAAACATAGGTGTCTACCAGGCTAGGTAGCAGCTGAACAGAAGTTTTGAAGACCTAAATTTTGGATTTAGGCACTTAAATCCCTTTGTGGATCTACCCCATTGTAGCTGCAGGACAAGAGCAATGTTAAGTCTCCAGGACTCTAAGACAGTGAGTGAAGAATGACGTGGCTACAGAGCGAAAGGAGGTTATATGTAAAACAGGCCTGGCAAACATGCACTATTATGGTAGTGTCCAGGGGCACCACTCAGGATCAGGATCCTATTCTGTTACACCTTGTCCAAACACAGTTCCTGCCCCAAAAAGCTAAGAATCTAGGGCAGAAAAATGTTCATCCTGAGCAGAGTAGTTATTCTTTCCTCTCAGCACTGAGACGGTCTTATCGCTGTGCTCCCCTAATTGCTGTGCAAGTTTTAGCAAGTGTTGCTTCCTGTTACATAATAGCCTAATGCTCTGGTACATCTTTTCTTTTACTGGGTGTGTCAGGGCTCTCAAGGTCCTAGTTCCTTAACCCTTTCCTCTTGAGCAGGGAATAACTGCAAGTGAAGAACACTGACCGTCTTTCTCTGATATCAGATGGGATGTCTTAAAGGTGGTCATTTGAGGGGAATGTTTTTCATTTACATCCCATCTGAAAGAGGATTGGCTGACAAAGTGAATGGCAGGAGATTCCTGGGTTAGCAAGAGACCAAAGAGGTGAGAAATGGAAGAGACTGGAACTATAGCAACTTCTAAGCAGCCTGAAGAAAATAACTAATGATTCAAACTAAGGAAGTGGACACATCAATTGGATCATTTTAAACGGATACAACACCCACAGGGACAAAGCTGGGATATTCCCTGCATACAAGTTGAAAGCAATAGTTGCTTATGCAGCTTTCCAGTATTAGAAATCATTCAGGAAAAGTATAGAGGAATCTACTTGGTGTTTAAGTCTATAAGACTTAGACTCAGAGTTTAAGGCCAGAAGGGACCATCTAGATAATGGATGGTCTAGATAATACTTAGTCCTGCCATGAGTGCAGGGAACTGGACTGGACTGGACTAGATGACCTCTCAAGGTCCCTTCCAGTCCTATGATTCTATGATCATGATCATCTCTGACCTCCTGTACATCACAGGCCACAGAATCTCAGCCACGCAGTTCTGTAATAGACACATAACCTCTGGCTGCCTTACTGAACTTCTCAAATCTTGGTTTAAAGACTTCAAGTTTCAGAGAATCCACCATTTACTCTAGGTCAAACTAGCAAGTGACCCAGCCCCCCTGCTGCAGAGGAAGGCACAAAAGCTTTGTATAACACTGATAGGAGCAGGTTCTATAGAAAGTTACATTGATTAGGTGCTAGCTGACTTGCATTTATGTAGTGAAATAGCAGTTTAAAAAGCCAGCCTAGGGGCTTAAACTGGGCAATAAAACAGCTGGAGGAAATTAAAGCTAAGCAGTGTGGGAAATCTACAGACCATATATCATTAAAAATGTAGTTCACACATAATCCCATTAATGTTTTAGTTATTAATTAGGGCTGTCAATTAATCACAGTTAACTCACGCGATTAACTCAAAAAAAGTAATCACGATGAATTGCATTTTTAATCACACTGTTAAAAATTGAATATTTATTAAATATTTTGGATGTTTTACTACATTTTCATATATATTGTATTCTATGCTGTAACTGAAATCAAAAAGTGTACAAAAACAAAACAATGTTAAAATCCAGAGCCTACAAGTCTACTCAGTCCTCCTTGTTCAGCCAATCGGTAAGACAAAGAAGTTTGTTTACATTTACAGGAGATAATGCTGCCCCATCCCAGAATGAAGACATTAATGAATCATAAAAGATTAGGGTTGGAAGAGACCTCAGGAGGTCATCTAGTCCAACCCTCTTCTCCAAGCAGGACCAACACCAACTAAATCATCCCAGCCAGGGCTTTGTCAAGCCATCCCTTTAAAACCTCTAAGGATGGAGCTTCCATCACTTCCCTAGGTAACCCATTCCAGTGCTTCACCACCCTCCTAGTGAAATAGTTTTTCCTAGGCCTTGGCTACACTTGCAGCTGTACAGCGCTGTGAGGTAAACCTGTCTTCGTACAGCTGAGTAGGGAAAGCGCTGCAGTCTGTCCACACTGACAGCTGCCAGCGCAGTGGTGTGGCCACACTTGCAACATTTGCAGCTATGTTGGGAGTGGTGCATTATGGGAAGCTATCCCAGCATTCATGTGGCTGCAACGTGCTTTTCAAAACGGGGGTGGGGTGGATTGTGACAGGGAGTGTGGGGGGAGAGAGAGTGCTTTTTGGAGCATGTCAGCTCTCTATTTTGCAAGTTCCGAACTCCCGGCCCCCTGCTCATTCATTTACTCACTCAAAGCAAGCTGCAAACTGATTGCTTTTCTCTGTGGTACAAGCTTTGAAACCGGCACTTCCGCATTCCTGCAGCCGGTCACAACAATGGAGAGGATTGGCCACTTGACAAGGTGATTAGTACAGCGCTGCAAGCGTTTACACTCACATCCGTGAGTCGTAGCCACTCCGCTGCAGCTGTTATTCCTCTCGGGGAGGTGGAGTAACTGCAGCGGTGTACCCAGGGAGATACAGGGCTGTAAGTGCCCTGCCAGTGTGGACGGGGAGTGAGTTACAGCGCTGAGGGAGGCTTTACAGCGCTGTAACTTGCAAGTGTAGCCAAGGCCCTAATATCAAACCTAGACCTCCCCTACTGTAACTTGAAGCCATTGCTCCTTGTTCTGTCATCTGCCATCACTGAGAACAGCCTAGCTCCATCCTCTTTGGAACCCCCCTTCAGGTGGTTGAAGGCTGCTACCAAATCCCCCCTCACTCTTCTCTTTTGCAGACTAAATAAGCCCAGTTCCCTCAGCCTCGTCTCATAAATCATGTGCCCCAGCCCCCTAATCATTTTCTGGACTCTCTCCAATTTTTCTACATCGTTTCTGTAATGGGGGGCCCAAAACTGGACACAATACTCCAGATGTGGTCTCACCAGTGCCGAATAGAGGGGAATAATCACTTCCCTCAATCTGCTGGCAACGCTCCTACATTTGTAGCCGGCATTGCAAGGTGATGATGCTCATTAAAAAAATAATTCGTTAATTAAATTTGTGACTGAACTCCTTGGGGGAGGATTGTATGTCCCCTGCTCTGTTTTACCCGCATTCTGCCATATATTTCATGGTATATATATCATGTTGCCTCTATATAAATACATGGTATGCCCACATCTTGAATACTGTGTGCAGATGTGGTCGTCCCATCTCAAAAAAGATATATTGGAATTGGAAAAGGTTTAGAAAAGGGCAACAAAAATGATTAGGGGTATGGAACAGCTTCCGTATGAGGAGAGATTAATAAGACTGGGATTTTTCAGCTTGGAAAAGAGATGGCTAAGGGGAGATATGATTGAGGTCTATAAAATAATGACTGGTGTAGAGAAAGTAGATAAGAAAGTGTTGTGTACTACTTCTCATAACACAAGAACTAGTGGTCACCAAATGAAATGAATAGGTAGCAGGTTTAAAACAAATAAAAGGAAGTATTTCTTCATACAATGCACAGTCAACCTGTGGAACTCCTTGCCAGAGGATGTTGTGAAGGCCAAGACCATAACAGGGTTCAAAAAAGAACTAGATAACTTCATGGAGGATAGGTCCATCAATGGCTATTAGCCAGGCTGGGCAGGAATGGTGTCCCTATCCTCTTTTTGCCAGAAGCTGGGAATGAGCGACAGGAGATGGATCACTCGATGATTACCTGTTCTGTTCATTCCCTCTGGGGCACCTGGCACTGGCCACCGTCGGAAGACAGGATACTGGGGTAGATGGACCTTTGGTCTGACCCAGTAGGGCCATTCTTATGTTCTTAGAGCAGTCTCGGATGATGACCTAGCACATGTGGTTCATTTTAAGAACACTTTCACTGCAGATTTGACAAAATGCAAAGAAGGTACCAATGTGAGATTTCTAAACTTTTTGCCTGAGCAATTGGCTGAACAAGAAGTAGGACTGAGTAGACTTGCAGGTTCTACAATTTTACATTGCTTTATTTTTGAATGCATTTTATTTTGTACATAATTCTACATTCGTAAATTGAACTTTCATGATAAAGAGCTTGCAGTACAGTACTTGTATTAGGTGAATTGCAAAATACTATTTCTTTTGTTTTTTTACAGTGCAAATACTTGTAATCAAAAATAAATATTAAGTGAGCACTGTACGCTTTGTATTCTGTGCTGTAATTGAAATCAATATATTTGAAAATGTAGAAAACATCCAAAAATATTTAAATAAATGTTATTATATTATTGGTTAACAGTGCAATTAATCGCGCGATTAATTACGATTGATTTTTTTAATCGCTTGACAGCCCTATTATTAATGTCTTCATTCTGGGATGGGGTTGGAAGAGAGCAAAAGACTTTGTCCAGGCTGCTGTTGAGTTAATTCTACCGAAAAGCAAGGAATCCTCCATACTGGTAGGTTTATGCGAGACCAGTCTTGTGTCGAGCAGTGACAGAAGAATCTTTGGGAAAAGCTTGTCATCTTAAACTTGAACTAGTAATGCCCTTCCTTTGTAAACCACGGAATGCTATTTTGGGTAAAGGGATGAAACTGTGCAGTCAATTCTTAGAAAAATCCTTCACTTTGTTTTGTCACAAAAAGTTATCATGCCACCGCCTCTCATCTCCGTGCAGGAGAAGCTCAGTAGGAATCGTTTCAGGTTTTCCGAATCAGCATTTTCCTATGAATCCATGTTTTGTTGGAAAAATCCCAACCAGTTCTAGTTCTGGGATATTGATGACATTGTAGGTAAAATATAATAAAATTATAGATTGGGAAAAAAATGTTGGGCCTTGATCCTGGACTGCTGAAGCCTATCAATGTTTTGCCCTTGATTTTAATAGGAGCAGGAGTGGGCTCTTATTGTCAGTCTCAACACATGGTGTTATTAAATATGGTAAATTAATTCTTGTACCGCATATGCTTCCTTCTTCTATCGTGATTAGACAGACACACAGTTTGTTGTCACACAGTCATCAGAGACAGAGGAAGAGAGGCTAGTTTTGCAGTTATGGTGTGTATACAAAGGGCTGCTTTGCCAAGGGAAGTGATCTCGTGAATGATTTTAGAAATCAGTTCTTAATGATAAATTGCCTTCTTGGAAACATCAGCAACTGTTCTGATTATACCATCTCATCACAGCGCAAGGATGGTGTTGAGTTTATACTGTTGTTAAGGTGATGTGTTTAGGGGGTTATAACTCAATATACTGATAGGTTTGAAAGAATAAGCAGGCATACTAAGCTGGACACTCTCCATTTAAAAAAAAATTCTCTGAGATGAGCCTGATTGCTGTTTTTTTGTAAAAGGTGCGCTATCATCCCATGCTTTTGCAAAAGAACTCATTCACCAAGTCGGCGTTGACATCAAGTTTTGGGACTATTTTGTTGTACTACCCAGTATGACATGAATTACAGAGAGCTCAGGGCACTCAAACATCTGGTTAGTCACTCCTCCTGTCTTTCATACCCCCCTCCTTCCTCCCCTCCCTCTTCCACCCTACCTTTGGCCCTCGTTCCCTTTTCAGATGGCTCAGGCTTGTGGGGACTCGGGCTGCAGGGCTACAAATCGCTGTGTAGACATTTGGGCTCAGGCTGGAGCCTGCGCTCTTGAACCTTCCACCTTCATATGGTCCCAGAGCTCGGACTCCAGCCGGAGCCCAAATGTCTACATAACAATTTTTCAGCCCCACAGCTGAGCCCCAAGAGCTTGAGTCAGCTGACCCGGGCCAGCCATGGGTCTTTTATCCCTATATAGATGAATCCTTAGGGGCCAAAGAACATTCAAATATAAAGGGTGGAAATGCATTCCATGTTCATTGTAGGATCCAGACCTTGTTTATATTATCACAGATATAGTCTACAATAACTGACTGGGGCTGATCTTCAACTACTGGAGAAGTGAGCACTGGCCCCAGCTGTGTGACAGGGATATTGTGACTTTAGGGGCTGTTTTTCTTGTGAGACCTGGCAAAAACTTATAATTTCCACTTCTCAGGAAATTTTGACATTCTGAAATTTCCGAAGAGGAAATTTAAAAAAAAATCCATTTCGAATCACTGACACACAGTGCTTCCAAAACAAATTATGTTCCTCAGGACACCAGCAGCTGCTGCCTGAAACTGCCGTGATTCTTTTCAGTTTCACTACCATCAACCAGTCTGCAGGAGCCAGAGAGCCCAAGGATCCCCCCAGACAGGTAGGGCTGCCCCGAGTCACATAATCTAGAAGACGTGAAGTCCCTGGCCTCAGACCAGAACCTGGCTTGTGATTCAATTAATGTTCATCAAACCCAACTTGTTTCTATGAAATATTTCAGGATTGATGAATCAGCATTTCCCACAAAACAGGGGAAACTTCTGAGCAGCTCTAGTTCTGGTGTACTGGTGACACTGGACCACTGAAGTCAATGGGGGGTTTGAAATTCATTTTTAACTGGCTCAGGAGCAGGCCCTTATTGGCAGTCTCAACAGAAGGTATTACTAAACATGGTAAATTAATCCTCACACCACATATGCTGTGTGCTTATATCCTGATTAGATTCACAGTTTGTTCACACACAGTCATCAGAGACAGAGGAAGTTAGGCTAGTTCTGTGGTTACAATATACATACGAGGGGATCTTTTGCCAAGGGAAGCGATCTACCAAATTGTTTCAGAAATCAGTTCTTAATAACAAATTACCCGTCTTGGAAACATCAAAAACTGCTCTGATTCTATCATCTCATAGTCCAAACATTATGTTGAATTTATATATAGCGGTGCCATTTTTGCAACTGTTGTTAAGGTTATATAAAACCATTGATCTGGACTAAAGTTTGGTGCATCATGGCCTAATCTGTGAGGTGATGCATGGTTTAATCTCTCATTGAAACTGAGGGTGCTCAGTTCTTCATAGAATCCAGTCCCAGCTCCTCAAAGGTATTTAGACCAGTAATTTCCATTGAAATCAATGGTAGTTAGGAGTCTAAATCCCTTTGTGGTTCTGGCTTCTGGTCCTTAGTTTCCATAGGTGGCACACAGGGGTGAAAGTAAGTCAGGACACTTACCGGTACTGGGAGGGAAGGGGGGGGCTCCAGTCCCCGGAAGGGTCAGGGCCTTGGGCGGAAGGGGCAGGGCTGGGGGCCAGCAAGGAATAACCTCCCAGTCACAGTCTGCAAGGCCAGCAACCTATTCTCACTCACCACTGAACCAAAGCTCACCGAAGTCAATGAAAAGACCCCCACAATGATTTCAGGTTTGGATCAGGCCCATAGATGCCTCCTAGCTGATTAGATGATGGAGGGGATGGTATAATGGGATAGCCTAATTTTGGCAATTAATTCGTCTTTGACTACTAGCAGTAAATATGCCCAATGGCTTGTGATGGGCTGTTAGATGGGGTGGGATCTGAGTTACTACAGAGAATTCTTTCCTGGGTGCTGGCTGGTGAGTCTTGCCCACATGCTCAGGGTTTAGCTGATTGCCATATTTTGGGTCAAGAAGGAATTTTCCTCCAGGACAGATTGGCAGAGGCCCTGGGAGTTTTTCGCCTTCCTCTGCAGCGTGGGGCACGGGTCACTTGCTGGAAGATTCTCTGCACCTTTAAGTCTTTAAACCGTGATTTGAGGACTTCAATGGCTCAGACACAGGTTTGATACAGAAGTGGGTGGGTGAGATTCTGTGGCCTGCATTGTGCAGGAGGTCAGACTAGATTATCATAATGGTCCCTTCTGACCTTAAAGGCTATGATTCTATGATTCTTGCATAGCGCCTAGAAGGTTAGATGTTCAGGATAGTCATCACCTTGATCGATCAGTCCTTCGGGCCTCATATAGATTGCACCGATCACAACATGTCTTCCATTCTTCTTGTATCCTGCCCTTCCTTTTCCATGTGTGGCAATGTCTTTTCACGATAAAAGAGACTGGAACTATAGCAACTTCTAAGCAGCCTGAAGAAAATAACTAATGATTCAAACTAAGGAAGTGGACACATCAATTGGATCATTCTAAACGGATACAACACCCACAGGGACAAAGCTGGGATATTCCCTGCATACAAGTTGAAAGCAATAGTTGCTTATGCAGTTTTCCAGTATTAGAAATCATTCAGGAAAAGTAGAGAGGAATCTACTTGGTGTTTAAGTCTATAAGACTTAGACTCAGAGTTTAAGGCCAGAAGGGACCATCTAGATAATGGATGGTCTAGATAATACTTAGTCCTGCCATGAGTGCAAGGGACTGGACTAGATGACCTCTTGAGGTCCCTTCCAGTCCTATGCTACAATACGTCTGTTAGTCTATAAGGTGCCACAAGACTCTTTGCTGCTTTTACAGATCCAGACTAACACGGCTACCCCTCTGATAAGTTTCAGAGAATCCACCATTTACTCTAGGTCAAACTAGCAAGTGACCCAGCCCCCCTGCTGCAGAGGAAGGCACAAAAGCTTTGTATAACACTGATAGGAGCAGGTTCTATAGAAAGTTACATTGATTAGGTGCTAGCTGACTTGCATTTATGTAGTGAAATAGCAGCTTAAAAAGCCAGCCTAGGGGCTTAAACTGGGCAATAAAACAGCTGGAGGAAATTAAAGCTAAGCAGTGTGGGAAATCTACAGACCATATATCATTAAAAATGTAGTTCACACATAATCCCATTAATGTTTTAGTTATTAATTAGGGCTGTCAATTAATCACAGTTAACTCACGCGATTAACTCAAAAAAAGTAATCACGATGAATTGCATTTTTAATCACACTGTTAAAAATTGAATATTTATTAAATATTTTGGATGTTTTACTACATTTTCATATATATTGTATTCTATGCTGTAACTGAAATCAAAAAGTGTACAAAAACAAAACAATGTTAAAATCCAGAGCCTACAAGTCTACTCAGTCCTCCTCCTTGTTCAGCCAGTCGGTAAGACAAAGAAGTTTGTTTATATTTACAGGAGATAATGCTGCCCTCTTCTTAGAATCATAAAAGATTAGGGTTGGAAGAGACCTCAGGAGGTCATCTAGTCCAATCCCCTGCTCCAAGCAGGACCAACACCAACTAAATCATCCCAGCCAGGGCTTTGTCAAGCCATCCCTCCCTAGGTAACCCATTCTAGTGCTTCACCACCCTCCTAGTGAAATAGATTTTCCTAATATCCAGCGTAGACCTCCCCCACTGTAACTTGAGACCATTGCTCCTTGTTCTGTCATCTGCCACCACTGAGGACAGCCTAGCTCCATCCTCTTTGGAACCCACCCTTTGTAGTAGTAGGATTTTATGTTTGTATTTTGTATAATTTAGAATGAAGGATAAAGAATAATAAGATAATAACGTAGCATGTATTAATGTATTGATGTATGATTTGACCATATCCTGCCAGCCACCCTTTTTGAGTAGCAGAAAGGATTGGCCTAATGTGCCATTGGTAGAGATGCATCAGACAGAATTTCTTTGTGTCTGGACTGATTTCAAGGCAGTAACAGACCTTTGAGGATCACCGCTTTGTTGTAGGTTTAACATTGTAAAATAAGTAAAAGAATGCCACGATTGTTTTTCTTTTGCATGCAATTTGATGTTCCTGTTCAAAATGTTCTGTTTAAATTAATTCTGTTTTGTGTGTGAATGAGGAATGTGTGTTAAGAGATAAGTGTGAAGGCCATCACTGAACCAGATGTTCTAGGGAGGAACTGGAGACAGATGCAAGGGCGCCAGAAGGCTGCAACATGCCCCTATTGAAATGTCAGAGGAGGGCAGATTGAAGTCACAAAAGGGTAGACAGGCACCTATCAATGGGGACAAGATAGCTGTGATCAAAACCAGCATGGGATAACTCCCTGAGAGACTTGATGAAAGAACAAGATAAAGGATGAGAAGGGCAATTTAAGAAAACAAGCACTTGTCAAACAACAATTGATTACAGCATGATGGTGCAAAACTCATTGGTCCAAATGAAGGAAAATCACTATATAAACAGGGTACCTTGCCATGAAACTTTGAGTTCGTCCTGCCAAGACTTCCCCAGAGCATCGTGTCGCGACTGACAGAACCCGGCTCCTACCTACCCATGATCAACCTAGCTGGCCACTAGATTGATCCGAACTCTGGACTCGTAACTATAACATCGACTGGCGGGGCAGTGTGTGTGTGTGTGTGTGTGTGTGTGTGTGTGTGATTGAATGCATATGCTAATTGTTGTATCTTCAATAATTGCGGCATATTGCCTTTTCCCCCGAAAAAGAACCCATGTGCTTCTTATAAGCATAACATTTTTGGTGGAGAATTGTGAAAGGGGGAAGACATGCACTGTAACTGTTGAACATACTGCTGAATATTTCTAAAAAGTATACCATTCGTATGAAGTGATCAATCATTCAGGTGTGCACACCCCCGGTCGTAGAAGTGCCGGGCAATAGGGGGAGGATTAGAGTCCTTGCTCCGACCTGTCTGTCGGGGAAAACTATACACATGATATATGCAAACTGTCTAGGTATATACACCCCCAGTCATAGAAGTGCTGGGCCATAAGGGGGAGGGTTAGAGTCCTCACTCCTACCCGTCTGTCGGGGGGAAATTGCATAGGTGAATATACCCTCAGTCATAGCAGGATCGAGCCCAAAAGGTAGGGGGCTTAGTGTTTCCCCCTCCTGCTCTGTCAGGCAGAGTTTTTTTAAGTGGGTATAGACTTTTGTGTTTTGTAAGTCCCAGCCCGAGCGTGGGCATGGAAGAGTTATAAAGGTAAAAGAGATTCATAAAGAAATATGTTCAGGCGGTATTTTCTATGTGAGACCCAATTCTGAAGGATATAGGAGTGTGGGCAAATAGTGGTAGCCCCTGTGTAAGAAATGTTTAAAAGGAAGCAATCCAAGGTTGATACTTTATTCAAGAGATTACTCCTTTTAAACAAATCTTGCTCTGTTAAACCAAACTCTGAAGGATATAGGAGTTTGGGCAGTGTAATATTTTTTGTGAGTGATATTGTGGTGATTTCACAATTTTGAGAAATGTTTAAGGAAAGGGACCAGGAGGGGTGGGGGATAGTTAAGGAGCCCACCTTCCTTGCTAAATTGCTAGTGGAACAAAGCCTGTGTCCATGGAAGGAACAGTTCAGCGAGGAAAGCAGGATCGGGCCCAGACAAGCAGGCAGGCAATAGAAAAAGAGATTGGAAAAAAGGTTGGGAGCCCTGTGGGGCATAGTGGCAGGAGTAAGGGAAGCAGTAAGTAGAGGCATGGAGAATTCAGATCCCTGGAACAATACTTGGAATGGTGAAATCTGAGTTAATGAAGGTGTCATTTTGGGAGATAAGCAAGTGATTTAAGGAAAGAGAGCGAGAAGTTAATTCTGCAGAGGCTGGAGGGAATTAAGCAGTTGAACATTGTAAAAATGTTAAAAAGGAAAAGTGTTATAGAAAGAGAATTCTTGGTTTCTTTGCAGCCATTCTGAAGGGAAAATGGGGCCTTTTCCCAAAGAAATACCTGTAAATAATCCAGGCAAAGAGACAATCTGATTTAAATAATTTGACTATGGACAATTTAGTCAAATTTGCTAAAAGAACATAAGGGGTTTCTATTGGAACTTAACTGCCCCCAAATGTATAAAAGAAGATGTAATCTATGTACAGCTGTGTAAAAATTATTAGACAAGCATAAGGGATGTTAAGGGAAAAAATATATATATCTCTGTGTGTGGTGGAGAATAGTGTTTTAAGGACCTAAATCAATACTCCTGGTTTGTAAAACTCTTGTTTTGTAGGTTTAAAATAAATTGGTTTTGTTTTGTTTTTAAATAATACCACTGCAAATCCATTTGGATCTTTGGCCTGGTCCACACTACCCCCCCACTTCAGACTAAGGTACGCAAATTCAGCTACGTTAATAACGTAGCTGAATTCGAAGTACCTTAGTCCGAACTTACCGCGGGTCCAGACGCTGCAGGCAGGCTCCCCCGTCGATGCCGCGTACTCCTCTCGCTGAGCTGGAGTACCGGCGTCGACGGCGAGCACTTCCGGGATCGATCCGGGATCGATTTATCTAGACAAGACGCGATAAATCGATCCCAGAACATCGATTGCCTGCTGTCGGACCCGGAGGCAAGTGTAGACGTACCCCTTCATTCAAAGTTGCAAAACTGACAGACTTTTTGCCAGACATAGGTAGCTAGTGTTGTTTGGCTTTGGTATTTAGCATTTAACCCTTAAGGTACCTCAATGCTCTATAAAGTTCAATATCTTTTTAAAGACCAAAGTCGTGGCTGCAGCAGGGCAGTCAAACCCAGGAGAATGGGGAGATATGTTGGATCCTTTTTTTTGTTTGTTGGTTTGTTTTTGGTAACAAAATAGCAGATAAGAGCTGTAGTAAAGGAATAAGAAATTTAAAAAGACAGTGCCCCTCTGGAGCAACAGCAGGGGTGAGGTGCACAAAACAAAAAGAAGCAATATTAGGAACACTGAGCCTTAAGGTGGCTCTGAGTAATCAGACTGTCACTTTGATAAGGGTACTTGAAAACTCTGTGAGCACAAAAGAAACTGTTACACCTTATGTAAAAATTGATATGGCTAATATAATGTTATAAAAGTTAAACTATGAAAGGAATGTGCATTTTTCCCAGAACATGTGCAGTGTATATTGTAGAAGGGGTAAAATAAAAGCAAAAACATACCATACTACTTAATTAAAATCCTATTAGGGCTCCAAAGGGAGCCACAATAGGGTGTGTTTTCTTTTTCAGATCGCTGTGTGTTTTGGAAGCAGGAGTTGAAAGTGGAAAGAAATCAAAACTCTGGTGAAAGTTAATTGTGTCCCTTTTAAGACAGAGTCTCTGAGCTGCTAATGGCTTTGGATCCAAAAGCAAGCCAGAAAGGGTCTGTGTTGATGCAAATTACCTAACTGGTAGAGGAAGGAGAGAACTGCCCATAAACAGCAGCACAAAGGAGTCAAACCTAAGAATAAGAGAGGGATAGGTTAACCCTAAGTAGAAAAAAATATATGTACTTTTTGTGTGTGTATGCAGAGCTGAAATCTGAAGACAGGTACAAAAGGGGTCTGCTTATATGCATGATACCCCTACCTTTTAATTCACCAAAACCCCAAGGATATAATTTCATAAAAAAGCCTATGCAAAAATGTCAAGAGAACATTGAACACACTGGCCTCAAAAACAAATCGTCTAAATAAAAACAAACAAACATGGTATAACAAGATACTTTTAATAGATTTGATGTTAATATTAAACAGTGGGATAAACTTAATGTTAATAAGTACCCCTGTAACAATGAATAGTGTGTATGATTGGAAAGAATCTTTATGGTCATATGGTAATAATGCTTCTCAGCTATTACCTGTGAATAAACTTAAAGCTTAGCACAGCAGAAAAAAACATTACAAACTTGGTCTGCTGTATAAGAAGGAAAACTGAGGTACGCTACCTCATGAATTTAGCAACTGAACAGTGGGATAATTCACCCTTAAAAGGTAGAAGCCATTGAAACCTGGCCTGCCTATAGAACAAAAACACAGGAAAGTATGGGGGTAATTCCTCTGCTTTGCCTGCAATTACCAAGGGTATTTGTAAAAGAAAGGGATATTCTAAGCAATAATCTGCCACCCCAAAAGGGGTAGAAACATGTTGTTTTTGTCTTTCAGAAAATCAGGAAAAGCTGGTACCAGCTGAAAAGCAACCCAGAATACCATGAATTTACTGTCGCGACAAAGATTGTGTTTTATGTTTTGTCTTGTGTTGTTTGTCTTGTTGCTAACATTGTTGTGTGTTGTGTTACAAAACAAAAGAAAATACTGCATTAGGCAGAAAAGGATTAATAAGCATTTTAACTGTATTTACAGAAACCAATGCTGCAGAAGGGCTGAGGTCAAGGAATGCCAGTCTGTTAACAGGGAAACATCCTTAGGTAGCAGACACCATATTAGGAGGGATTGGTTTTGGAGCAGGGATTATGAATACTGTAGACCTGAAGGTAATTAAGAATAAATTGAGTTCCTTGTCACAACTGCAAGATAGTCTCATTCACATACTGTGGACTTGGTACAAATAGGTTTGGGAAATCTAAAAGCAACATGGAATATTTGGCGGTGGCTGAACACTACCTCCTGGCTGCTGTATAAACAACAAATAGAGTTAGGAAATAACTGGGAATGTTAGGGTATTAACACATCTTTTAAAACAAAGAAAGAGGTCCTTGTTTGACACCTACAAATATGAACATATGGATGCAATATGTTTCCAACATGATTAAGCCTGATTTGTTATTAGGTGGGATTATTGTTAAAATTGCTCACCAACAGTCTGTGGAGACAGACATATGGAAAGTGAGCCTGCTCCTAAAATTGGCCATGGGATCCTTTTGGCTACCCCGGATTATGGGAGAGTGGGTTGGGAAAAAAGAGAAATTATTGGACAGCTGAGGGTGTACGGAGTGGAGCCCTCAGAAATGGGTGTGCTTGTCCCTACCTGTTACCACAGAACCATGCAGCAAGGACACATCATTGGGAACATGTGTATGGGACGAACTAGAAAATGTGACGTGTGTTTTGTACAACAGCCAATGTGTATGTGTTACATCTGGGGAAACAGTATTTTGGGAAAATGCAAGTATCAGCCACCCTCCAGTGGATGAATGTACATGTAATGCCCATGTATTATATACTAGCAATCACACGTACTATTTACCAAAGACAGAAGAAGCACAGAGCACTATAACCGCCACCCCTGTTAATTTCTCTGTTATTCTTGGCCTGGATTGGTACGATCTAACTGATCACTAGTTGTCAAAAACAAAGCTGACTCAGTTTTTACAACAGACACAGAGGGATATAGGGAAGTGTGTCATTCAAATATTACGTGCAAATGGAGACATGCTAAAAATTGCTAAGTCTGAAAAAGAACTGACAGCCTATCATTGGTACGACGTTTTTACAGGCTGGACCCCGACCTCTAAGGGCATATTGTCTATTATGTTTCACCCATTACTAGTTGTGTTAATATTGTCCTGTGTTTCCTTGCTAGGAATGTGTTTTATGTCCTGTTGGACAAAAAGAATTTTTGTGAAATTACAACCACTAGCTCAAATTGTCTCTCAGTATATTGCTATAAAACAATTGTATCAAATATGACCCACTCAAGAATTTTTCTTGAGGGATCAAAAGGGGGACATGAAGTCTTAAAACTTTCAGAAGTCTTAAAACAGCATCACTCCAATGTGGAAACTACAGAACCCGAACCACCAAAAAAGAAAATCAATCTTCTGCTGGTGACATCTGACTCAGATAACGAAAATGAACATGTGTCGGTCCCCATTGCTTTGGATTGTTATCGAGTAGAACCTGTCATCAGCATGGATGCACATGCCCTGGAAGGGTGGTTGAAGCATGAAGAGACATATAAACCTTTATCACATCTGGCACGTAAATATCTTGCGACGCCAGCTACAACAGTGCCATGAGAACGCCTGTTCTTACTTTCAGGTGACATTGTAAACAAGAAGTAGGCAGCATTATCTCCTGCAAATGTAAACAAACTTTTTTGTCGGAGTGATTGGCTGAACAAGAAGTAGGACTGAGTGGACTTGCAGGCTCTACAATTTTACATTGCTTTATTTTTGAATGCAGTTTATTTTGTACATAATTCTACATTCATAAATTCAACTTTCATGGTAAAGAGCTTGCAGTACAGTACTTGTATTAGGTGAATTGCAAAATACTATTTCTTTTGTTTTTTTTACAGTGCAAATACTTGTAATCAAAGATAAATATTTAGTGAGCACTGTACACTTTCTATTCTGTGCTGTAATTGAAATCAATATATTTGAAAATGTAGAAAACATCCAAAAATATTTAAATAAATGGTATTCTATTATTGGTTAACAGTGCGATTAATCACGATTGATTTTTTTAATCGCTTGACAGTCCTATTATTAATGTCTTCATTCTGAGATGGGGTTGGAAGAGAGCAATAGACTTTGTCCAGGCTGCTGTTGCGTTAATTCTACCAAAAGGCAAGGAATCCTCCATATTGGTAGGTTTATGCGAGACCATTCTTGTGTCCAGCAGTGACAGAAGAATCTTTGGGAAAAGCTTAAACAACGAGGAGTCCTTGTGGCACCTTAGAGACTAACAAATTTATTTGGGCTTAAGCTTTCCTGGGCTAGAACCCACTTCATCAGATGCATGGAGAGGAAAGTACAGGAGCAGGTATAAATACATGAAAGGATGGGAGTTGCCTTACCAAGTGTGAAGTGAGTCTAATGAGACAATTAAATTAACAGCAGGATACCAAGGGAGGAAAAATAACTTATCTAGTGGTAATGAGAGTGGCTCATTTCAAACAGTTGACAAGAAGGTGTGAGTAACAATAGGGGGAAATTATTATTGGGGAAATTAGGTTTAGGTTTTATAATGACAGTATTTTCCCCAATACTTGTGGGACTCGGGCTGCAGGGCTACAAATCGCTGCATAGACATTTGGGCTCAGGCTGGAGCCTGCGCTCTGGGACCCTCCACCCTCATATGGTTCCAAAGCTTGGGCTCCAGCCTCATCCCAAACGTCTACACAACATTTTTTCAGCCCCAGAGCTGAGCCCCAAGAGCTTGAGTCAGTCGACCTGGGCCAACCATGGGATTTTTATCCCTGTGTAGACATTGTCTAAGGCCTCTTTTCCTTCCCCTCTCCTGCCCATATTAATCCTTCGTCATCGCATCCCCTATACTGAGTTGGGGGAATGGGTGGCATAAAACCAACCCTGTCTACACAGTGATTTGTAGCCCTGCAGCCCAAGCCCCACAAGCCTGAGCCATCTGACCTGGGCCAGCCATAGGTCTTTTATCCCTGTGTAGATGAACCCTTAGGGGCCAAAGAACATTCAAATATAAAGGGTGGAAATGCATTCCATGTTCATTGTAGGATCCAGACCTTGTTTATATTATCACAGATATAGTCTACAATAACTGACTGGGGCTGATCTTCAACTACTGGAGAAGTGAGTACTGGCCCCAGCTGTGTGACAGGGATATTGTGACTTTAGGGGCTGTTTTTCTTGTGAGACCTGGCAAAAACTTAGAATTTCCACTTCTCAGGAAATTTTGACATTCTGAAATTTCCCAGAAAGAGGAAATTTTAAAAAAATCCATTTCGAATCAGTGACACACAGTGCTTCCAAAACAAATTATGTTCCTCAGGACACCAGCAGCTGCTGCCTGAAACTGACATGATTCTTTTCAATTTCACTACTGTCAACCAGTCTGCAGGAGCCAGAGAGCCCAAGGATCCCCCCAGACAGGTAGGGCTGCCCCGAGTCACATAATCTAGAAGACGTGAAGTCCCTGGCCCCAGACCAGAACCTGGCTTGTGATTCAATTAATGTTCATCAAACTCAACTTGTTTCTATGAAATATTTCAGGATTGATGAATCAGCATTTCCCACAAAACAGGGGAAACTTCTGAGCAGCTCTAGTTCTGGTGTACTGGTGACACTGGACCACTGAAGTCAATGGGGGGTTTGAAATTCATTTTTAACTGGCTCAGGGGCAGGCCCTTATTGGCAGTCTCAACAGAAGGTATTACTAAACATGGTAAATTAATTCTCACACCACATATGCTGTGTGCTTATATCCTGATTAGATTCACAGTTTGTTCACACACTGTCATCAGAGACAGAGGAAGTTAGGCTAGTTCTGTGGTTACAATATACATACAAGGGGATCTTTTGCCAAGGGAAGTGATCTAGCAAATGATTTCAGAAACCAGTTCTTAATAACAAATTACCCTGCTTGGAAACATCAAAAACTGCTCTGATTCTATCATCTCATAGTCCAAACATTATGTTGAATTTATATATAGCGGTGCCATTTCTGCAACTGTTGTTAAGGTTATATAAAACCATTGATCTGGACTGAAGTTTGGTGCATCATGACCTAATCTGTAAGGTGATGCATGGTTTAATCTCTCATTGAAACTGAGGGTGCTCAGTTCTTCATAGAATCCAGTCCCAGCTCCTCAAAGATATTTAGACCCCTAACTTTCATTGAAATCAACGGTAGTTAGGAGTCTAAATACCTTTCTGGTTCTGGCTTCTGGACCTTAGTTTCTATGGGTGGCGCATATTTTTTTCAAAAATTGGTTTGGCACTTCTCACCGATGGAGTTTTGCTTCTGTAAGGGTACAAGTGTTGAGAAGCCCAGCATTGGCAAAGCTTGCTAGTGAACACAGCACCCCCATTTTCTCTTGAGGCCACACCTCATTCCTGTGCTGGAGTCTGGACACCCTCTAAATCTGCACATGAACTGGAGCTTATTTCCAAAGGGCTCCACTGCTTGCCATGTGTCCTTTCAGACAGGATTGTCTTCTTTTCCTCTTCCTTTTCATGGGAGCGTCATGTCAAAATCCGGTTTCACTGAGGCTCAGTAAGTTTGAGCTATCCTGCCTACGTGTCTCTCTGTCCAGGAAGTTCTGCCATTTCCTAGATCTTTATCATATTCTTATTTCAGCAAGATAAACCAAGGGATAGAGCCATCAGTACGTTACTGGCCCTGGAAGACACACTGTCTTTTGTCTTATGGTAATATACACCTACTGTTCTTTTTTCATTCTGCTTTGTTACATTTCACATAGTGGCTGGATTTTTCTGTTGACTCACCCTATTATCAGGTGTTAGAACCTGCAGGAAGATGCTGATTGGTTCATCTTGGCTCATTGTGGCAAGTGTAGCTGGTTAACTCCATCCCGGATATAAAGGAGGTGGTGTGGATGTCTCAGCAGAGGGAACTAGGCAGCCTGGGATTTATGTTGTGTTCTTAGTTACCTTGTTTGGAAAAAACAGCTGAACCCCAAGAGGTGGGTGAGTTTGACCGTTTACAGCATGTGCAGACATTACTGAGAGCAAAGTGGGAATACCACCTGCTTTCACACATGTACACAAGACAGATTCTTGGTATATGAAATAGCAAGGTTGATATAAGGAAAATGATACTACTCCCTAGGTTGCCCCATAATTTATAAGCAGGCAAAGAAAAAATTCTTGGAGAGCAGAAACTAGGGGAATTGTTCTCTTAAGCCAGTTGGGAATTAATTTCAATTATTGATGGTCACAGAACGTGAAGAAGTTGTCATTTCAGTGGGACAAAAGTATCTAATAAATGGAAGTCCTCTAGTATTCCCACCATGCAGATACTGAGCTATAGGAAAAAGACTAGCTCTCAATATTTCTATTTCATAATTTCTTCCCTGAGACATTAAACAGGCTGTAAACCATGTAAACTCAAACATAAGAATCACAATGCCTAGAAACTGCACACCGCGCTATTTAAGGAGAAATGCCACTTGGAAATTTTAACTTTAAGGTGATCACAAAGGCTTTTCTAAAGAAAAATGCAAAACTATTTAGGAAGATCTAAAATTGTTATTTAAAAACAAATATTTAAAAATCATGTGATCTTCAATTCCCTTGCTGAGACCCGAGTTCAGGATTCTATTAGCGGTTTTCTGTGTGTAACCCACACACCTCCTGGATGTGATGCTCTGTCCCATCTAGTGGCAACAAGACCACTTCTTAGAGATTAATGAGTCTACTACAGCCTTAGCTAAAAGCCATATGGCTTTTAGATAACGCAGTAGAGGCTCAAGCACGAAGTTTCAGAAGTCCGACGTTCAATCCTGCCCGCCGACGACTGGGGTCTGTTGGGGTTACATGCTCAACAACCAGTTCCCCATTCTTGCCACATGAAGGATGGCAGAACACTGCATTACTTAGAGCTACACTTATTTTTCCCTAACAACTCACAGTTCAGTTGCTGTTTTTACTGTCTACTTTAAAAGGTGATGATTAATGTTTTTATTCCAATTAAGATTGGCATTTATTCCATTCTCTTATTTCCTTACACACAGGTTAAATATGTCATTGATTTTTAATAAGCCAATAACAAATTCTCTAAGTAATATGGTTCATCTACTTGGCTGTCATTTGTTGATCTGTTATTGTAGATGAATATCCAGCACCCTGTTCTCCAAGGTAATTTCCTCTCATCAAGTGATATCAACAACAAAGGTTAAAGTCAGTTCTTAACATATAGCTATCTAGAAACAAACTACAAAGTTATGATGTATAAAGAATGAGCCTGACGATAATACCGGAAATATTATAGGAGTGATTCACACTCACCTGGATACTGCGTTTAGTTCTGGTCACAGAATCTCAGTTAAGAGATCAGAAACAGAGGGATCCAAAAGACTGTCAGATAGATAGATAGATAGATAGATAGATAGATAGATAGATAGATAGATAGATAGATAGATATTAGAGGCATGGAAAAAATTTCAGATAATGGAAACAGTTAGATTGGGACAGTTTAGCTTACCGAGGCTGCAAATAAGAGGGGATAGGCTAGAGATATATAAAATAGCAGATAATGTAGAGATAACAGGTGCTCCTACAAGATACTACAAGAACAAGGGAGCATTCAATGAAATAGGACAACAGATTAAAAACTGATAATGGGAATGTATAAATAATCTGTGGGATTCATTGCCACAAGATATTGCATCTATTTGAACTGAGGATACAAAAAGAATGTGGATAACGAGAGCATTGATATTTATTCAAGATAGAAAGAAAGAATATAAACCTTGTGCATCAACAAGCCACCACCAGACAGGTTAGGAAAGAATTTCTCCTATGAACAACTTATTCTCCTATGAGCAACTGTTCATTATGAAGACTTTTGCACCTTACTCTAATTCATCTGGTGGTAGCCACATTCAGGCACAGGTTATTAGTCTAGACACTGGTGTAATCTAGTGGGGGCAATTCCTATGTTTCTAAACTTTAATCCTTAGAATTTAGGCTGAAACCGCACACTTCACACTGTATTGTGCCAAGGTGTATTGTAGCAGCATGACACATAAGTCAATGTTTGGAATACATCAAAAAATCCAGTGCAGAGAGAACTAAGAATGTGGTGAGAGGCAATCTTGGCACTATTATAAATGAGGTTTCCAGGGTTTAAATAATAGAATCATAGAATATCAGGGTTGGAAGGGACCTCAGGAGGTCATCTAGTCCAACCCCCTGCTCAAAGCAGGACCAATCCCCAACTAAATCATTCCAGCCAGGGCATTGTCAAGCCATCCCTTTAAAACCTCTAAGGATGGAGCTTCCACCACCTCCCTACATAACCCATTCCAGTGCTTCACCACCCTCCTAGTGAAAAAGTTTTTCCTAATATCCAACCTAAACCTCCCCCACTGCAACTTGAGACCATTACTCCTTGTTCTGTCATCTGCTACCACTGAGAACAGTCTAGATCCATCCTCTTTGGAACCCCCTTTCAGGTAGTTGAAAGCAGCTATCAAATCCCCTCTCATTCTTCTCTTCTGTAGACTAAACAATCCCAGTTCCCTCAGCCTCTCCTCATAAGTCATGTGCTCCAGCCCCCTAATCATTTTTGTTGCCCTCCGCTGGACTCTTTCCAATTTTTCCACATCCTTCTTGTAGTGTGGGGCCCAAAACTGGACAGAGTACTCCAGATGAGGCCTCACTAATGTTGAATAGAGGGGAATGATCACGTCCCTCGATCTGCTGGCAATGCCCCTACTTATACAGCCCAAAATGCCATTAGCCTTCTTGGCAACAAGGGCACACTGTCGACTCATATCCAGCTTCTCGTCCACTGTAACCCCTAGGTTCTTTTCTGCAGAACTGCTGCCTAGCCATTTGGTCCCTAGTCTGTAGCAGTGCATGGGATTCTTCCGTCCTAAGTGCAGGACTCTGCACTTGTCCTTGTTGAACCTCATCAGATTTCTTTTGGCCCAATCCTCTAATTTGTCTAGGTCCCTCTGTATCCTATGCCTACCCTCCAGCATATCTACCACTCCTCCCAATGTAGTGTCATCTGCAAACTTGCTGAGGGTGCAGTCCATGCCATCCTCCAGATCATTGTGAGCCTGGCTAGCTGCGTTTACTTAGGGCTGAGTCCACAGCACTGCATTTGTCAAGACTGATTTCCAGAAAGTATTTCTGTTCTTTAGTTAATGCTTGTGCAGTCTCGTATACACGTGTTAAACCCACATCCGATATTTATTTTGTATGTCATGTGAATCACTTTTGGAGTCTGTAACTCATAATGCTAAGTCCAAAGTACATCATGCAGAAAATTCCCAAATGCAAAGTAGTGAGATATAAGTTTCCTTAGCTGTGTCCAACGTAATGCTGCCAACCTGCCTCTGATTTCATCTGTTGGGGATACTTATATGTCTAATGGGAACAGTGGCATTGCTGCATGGCATGCCAACAAAATCCATACAACCTGGTGACATTCCTCAGCAATCTGCTGTTAAAGGTGAGGCTGCCCATCTGCAAGGAATGACCTCCCCGTCACAGTCTGCAAGGCCAGCAACCTATTCTCACTCACCACTGAACCAAAGCTCACTGAAGTCAATGAATAGACCCCCCCCAGTGATTTCAGTGGGCTTGGAGCAGGCCTATAGATGCCTCCTAGATTATTAGTTCTTGCATAGTGCCTAGAAGGTTAGCTGTTCAGGATAGTCATCACCTTGATCGATCAGTCCTTCAGGCCTTGTATAGATTACGCTGATCATAACACCTCTTCCACCGCAGGGACGTGCTGGCTGCCGCTTCCCGCAGGTCCCATTGGCTGGGAGCTGTGGGGGGCCATGCCTGTGGATGGTCAACGTAAACAAAATGTCTCGTGGCCAGCCAGCAGATTATCCTGATGGGCCACGTGCGGCCCGCGGGCTGTAGGTTGCCCACCACTGATTTAGAGCATTTACAATTTAAAAACCAGTGTTGCACCTACCAAATAATAGTAATTACATAGTAATATAATTAATATAACATATGAAGATGATTCTGCCATGGCAGAAGGGTGGGACACTGGCTATTGTTCTAACTTAGGACTTAAGGAACCGAGGTTCAGTTCTGTGTTCTGTCACAAACGTCCTGTGTGACCTTGACCTCATCACGTAGGCCCAGATCCTCAAAGATATTTAGGGGCCTGAGTCCCACTTGAATCAATAGCACTAGGCACCTAAATACCTTTTGAAAATCTGGGCTGTAGCCTCTCTGTGCTTCTGTTCCCTGTCTGTAAAATTTAAATTACAGCACTTGGCTATTGTGAGAGAATGAATACAACCAAGATTGCGAGGAGCCCTGATGCTATGGTAATGGGGACATATAAGTACCTTGGATAGATAGCATATAACTAAGAAAATGACATGTTTTTCTCAGTTGCCTTGCCTTGAAATATTTCTCTTAGACAAAAATGCTCCTCCATCCATCTTCTGTGTGGAAGGGTGTAAATTAGCGCGAAAGGCCCAGTTAGCATTATTTGTAGAAGATTCTGTAACTTCTGCTCGGCCAATAAAGAGCTGCAAAAGGAATAATGACCTACACTTCCATGCGTATAGCAGCAATGGGCTGGGCTATGTAAATGTTCTTCTGCTTTATTTTCCAGAGTCTGCTCTCTGGAATTAATTTTAATCTTTTCTGAAGACATGAGGCTTGCAGCCTACACACTCTGCCACACTGTCCTGTAGCCATGGACTTGGAACATTTGTCTGTCTATGGCTAATGGGGTTAAATTCAGAGATTATGATATTCCTGATACTGCTTAGGAAATACATTGTTTACAACTGCCTGGCACTGGTGTTGAAAAAGGAAGGGATATTAATGGATTGAAAAACTAAATGGACTTGCCAGTCCTTTAACGCATCTGACAGCTGCTGCCTAGACATCCCCCCTCATTCCCTCAGACGTCCTCTTGCAGCCCTTCATGTAGATCCACTCTCCAGCAGACTGTAGCCATTATATCATATCCATTGTGGTTGTTTAGTAGCTTCACTAAACTCAGGCAGTTTTCCTTGCTGGAGCCCATAAAGACCATCTCTCTCTAGGAATGAGCAGTAATTGTCTAATCAGCTGCACCACTCTTACCAACACATGCATTTTATTGGTTTCACAACTCTCCCACTTAGTATTTCTGTGCCTTGTCCTCTGAGAAAAGGTACCACCACTGCCATCTACTGTCTCTGTAGCAGTTTTACATTTAGTACATTAACTGTAAAGTCTCCTTTAAATTAAAATTATTTTCTTTCTTAATAACTGGTCCATATATCGGACCACAACTCAGCAGTTACCCAGTTGTTGCCTTTCCAGAATGTTGCTGATTTTCAAAGAGTCCAGTATATTTGTTATATCAGTTCTATTTCTCTCAGTTTTATTTTGTGAGTTGAACTGTGCTGCAAACAGTTATGTTTCTCATCTAATTATATCTCTCTTTTCACTGGCTCTAGTATGCATTAGATCTATAGATCTTTGTCTAATGATAAATGGTTTTACAGAATATAGTCACTGTCAAGGCTGAATCCCCACTTTGTCACTTTGAATAGAGAAGATGGGGGCCCGCAAGGATCCTAAAAATTAATACTTGCCACTCCAGGCTTGTATTAAACTCCCAAGATTACAGCTTTTCTCTGACCTTGGCTTGGTAAATGTTGCCACCACCCGAACGCAAAAAAGACCTTGGACCCAGGAAGGAGCACTTGGGAATTCCTCCCTGTGGGGTAACCTCAAGCCCTTTCACCCCCGCCTTTGGGGAAGACCTGAGAAAGAAAACAAAGGAAATGAGCTGTTGCTATCAGCTAATCGAACAACATGCACAAACCTCTCAGGACATCAGAAATCCAATCCTGTTCTTAAAAAAAGTAAATTTTATTAAAAACAAAAAGCAAGAAAATACATCTGAAACTTAGGCTTTTGCTAGATTTTAAAAGAGCAATTCCAAAAATTAAGCCCCCAAAATAGCTTTCTTGGGGTTTAGCTTAAAGGTTACAAGCAAACAAAAGCATCTCGGGTTAGCACAGAGGAGTCCACAAGCCTTAAAAAATAAACAGAAATAAACCTAATCACGTCTATTCAAACATGCCCTGTCCAATGATTTCTTCTAGGTATGGAAGATGAATTTTTATACCTGGTTCAAGTCTTACACAGCATTCCTGCTTATAGCATTGCTGCTCCGTGTCTCCTTCTCCAGAGACCAACAGACAAAGGGAAAATTTCTTTCCCAATTTTAAAAAGTTCTACCTTCCCATTGGCTCTTTTGGTCAGCTGCCCACTTTTTTTTTCTTTACCTGGGGGACTTTTTAACCCTTTACAGGTAAAGCAAGTAGAGAACAGCTACCAAGAGGGATTTTACAGCTAACTGGCTGGGTGGGTGTCCATCAAAGGGAGCTATCCCCCACACTTCATTTATCACACTCACCATGAGCCTAACCCTGTTCTATTGACATTGCTACTCTAATAGGTCATTCTGTAAGAAGAGTATTTGGGCTTCAATGTTTATGGTGTTAAAGTGATTTCCAGGCCCTATCAAATATTCCCAGTTTGCAGGGTAAAGGATGGTTTTTCTAACTGCAGGACCTGAAAACTCAATGTAACCTTGACGCAGTGAAAGCTGGGTTCTCTCTGGCACATGGATGATGTAACTTGCCCTGGGCTTCCTCTTCACCCAACAATAGCTTGAGCACAGCAGTGGTCCCATCATGCACAATTTCCCTGGCTACACCCCCAATTCCCCAGGATGGTGTGAGTAGTGGTATCAGAGAGGCAGTGCAATGGCTCTGTGCTACCCAAGGAAGGGTATGAAAGGGGGGATTTCCTTGTACCTCCAATCTTTAGATTTCCTACCTTCTTTACGCTGCCAGAGCAGTACAAAGGGTCCATAGCACTAAGGGGAATCAGGTCATGAAACGCAGCCAACAAGATATGTTCAAAGAGCAGCATCTAACTGGGCCTTGAATGGATCAAGAACCTTTATGACTCAAGAGAACATGTCCTCACTGTCTTTTGAGGTTATTGAGGTGAAATTTAATTATATTAGAAGACTGAAGTCTTTGTATACAGAGCGCTGAATTTTCTCGGAGTGCCATGTTTTGAAAACTTCTCTATGCCATTGTGCACTGCATGAGTAGAAAATCATGTACCCACACTGACTGCTGAATGTTCTTCACATTTAAGGTGCTTGGGTCATTGTATTTGGTGGATGAGATAATATGCAATTCCTGTGCAGTGCTGCAATGCATTTTGTTCTTTACAGATATTTGTTTGCATAATAGGTCAAATTCAGTGCTAGCTGCAGGTGCAGCTCCAGCCGAATTCACCTGAGGGCTATAATTGGCCCTATTGCTATTATTTTGCAGCTATAAATAGATCAAAAGTGTGGTCTAATGGTTAGCACCGATGGGTGAGTCAAAGCTAATAGGATCTGTGCCCAGTTCTGCTTCTTACTCTTCTGTGAGACTTTGGGAAAGTCACGTTAACCTGTTTCTACCTCAGTGTGCCTATCTGTACAATGAGGATGATAATACTTACTTAGCTCACAGGGGTGCTGTGAGGCTTAAATTAATCTTGTTCTTAAACGGGCAGCTATCCCACCCCAGAGGGGACAAGAGAGAGCTCTTCTGCCAGAGAGGCAGATTGCCTTCCAGAGCTCCTTGGTATGCTCGTAGGACTGCAAACTGCTACACCCCTTTAAGTAAAAAAGGGAAGCACCAGAAAAGGGGGTCGGCTTAGGGAGAGGTGAGACACAGCCCCTCCCCCCAACAGAGGGAGCAAGGAGATGCAGCACAGCCAGCAGAGACGGAAGAGAAGAGTCTTTCCGCTTCTGGCCACGCTGCTCTCCCCCCAGCCTCGGAAGTAGCTGCAGCTCTGGGGCTGGCAGGCTGCAGCTGTGTCGCTCGGCCCCGCCCCCCAGAGCAGGCTGTGGCCATGCCGCCAAAGCATGCTGCAGCCGTGCCACCTGGCCCAGCCCACTGGAACATGCTGCAGCCATGCCACCCAGTCTGGACCGCCGGAGCAGGCTGCGGCCACGCTGCCCAGCCTGCCGGAGCAGCTCCAGCCAGATCAGAGACATCCTCCCCTGGCCCTCCCCAGATAAGGTGGGAAGGGATGGGATGGGGAGAGTGTGAGGATCCTGGGCTAGGGGTGGGGTCATGTGGGGGGTGGTCACAGGAGTTACAGCCCTGACTCCCAGCTTCTCCCCCCCCCAAAATTTCCCCACCAGTTGCTGTCCCAGCTCGTCAGGGTAAGCAGCTGGCGCGCCGGGACACTTTGTTTACTTAGGTTTATCTCTGTGCCTGTGGACGCTCAAGGTAAACAAACCATCTCGGCCCACCAGCAGCTTATCGTGATGGCCCGGGAGCCAAAGTTTGCTGACCCCTGAATTATAGGGTCGGCTTATGAATGGGTTATAAAAAATTTCCATTTTTACTTATCCATTTTGGGGGGTCGGCTTATAAACAAAATGGCTTATGATCGAGTATATACGGTACTTTTTTGTTTGTTTTTGGCATCTATCATGCTTCAATGGGATCTTTTCTTGTTCTTCCTTTAAGCATTTGACTTTGTCCTTTTCCCAAGCATTGCTTTTCATATTTAATTCTGGTAAGATTGGGACTAGTATGTCGGAAAAGGGCCTGCTCATCATAGATTCATAGATTTTAAAGCTAGAAAAGACCATTTATCGTTTAATCTGACTTCCTGTACAACACAGGCCATAGAATTTCACCCAGTTACTCCTGTATTGAGCCCAATAACTTGTGACTGACTAAACTATATCTTCCAGAAAGACATTCCGTCTTGAGATGAAGACTCTCCCACTTCTGTAATGCCCCAGCTGTTCTGGAGGCTGTTGGAGCAGGAGAACAAAGGAAGGAAGCAGCATAAGTTGGCTGCTCAGAAGTAGCCTTATGGTGTTTACAATGTGTGTGTGGGGGGGGGGGGGGGGGAGAGAAGGGGTTTAAAAAAAGTGGGGAGCCTGAAACAGCTGCTCTGGGAGCAAGGGGTCTGGAGAACTCCAAGGACTCTGAGGCAGTTGAAACGGGCTGAGCTTGAGCCCGGGATGGTTTTTGGGGGAAAGAGGAAAAGAAAAAAATCAGCAGCAGCTTCTCCTCTCCCCCAAAAGCGCTGCTGCGAGCAGGCCAAAAGGCCAGTGGTGGAAATGGCTGGTGGAGTCTGGAGAGAAGCTGCACAGTGCTGGGAGAGAAAGGCCAGAAGCAAGTGAGGCAGCAACTGGCACCAGAAAAGAAGGGACACAGAAGGAGGCCAGTGGATAGGGACCCCGGCGGCTGAGTTGTGGTGTTGGAGAAGCTGAAAGAGAGAAAGTCCGTGTCAGAAGGGACAGGAAAAACAGAAATAGTAGGAACAGTAGGGATAGTAACAAAAGGAACTGTAGCTAGAAAGAGGAGAGGCAGTGGTATAAGGGAAAAGGGATAAGTTAAAGGAAGAACAGTACAGTTAAACAAGAGGCAAAATAGCTAGAGTTTTAAATTATATGCAGTGTTGTTGTAGCTGTGTTGGTCCCAGGATATTGGGGAGAGAGAAGGTGGGTGAGGTAATACCTTCCATTGGACCAACTTCTGTTGGTGAGAGAGACAAGATTTCAAGCAAACAGAGAGCTCTTCTTCAATCTGGGAAAGGTAATCAGCGTGTCACAGCTAAATACAAGGTGGAACAGATTGTTTAACATGAGTAGTTAACACATATTTCAAGGAACCATTCAAGGTTAAGTGTTAGTATCAGTTATTTGTTCTTTATTTATCATTCAAGCTAGAAGGAAATTATATACACTTCAGGTAATTTAGTAGTAATTGTCATTCTCCACACACAGCGCCCAGTACGCAGCTGATTAATTTATTATAGCCCCTAGCTATAGTTTTACCTCAAGCTGTACCAGTTCATGCTTTTAGCTGTGGAGGTCCCCTGTTCAGTCTCTCATTTGTTGGTCAAAGGGGGTGCTGTCACATATGCAAATTGGAGATTTATCAATTCAGACCTATATACTGCCTGGGACTACAATGTTCTTTTCTTCTTTCCCGTGTATTATTCACTTCATACCTTCTGATCAACTTTGCTCAGAAAGTTTTCTCTCTTGCAGTACACTGCTGAATTTCAATAGTTCCCATCTGGATCTTATCCTTGTGGGTGAGACTCATCTATAATCTCGGAATGCGATCCAGGATAGGTCTCCACATACTCATACAGGAAGTTCCTACATTCAGTAGTACACCACTATGATTTTTCATATGAAGCAATAACTGCTAATGCTTCAATCCAGGGTGGTTCATTATCTATCCAATGTCTATGAATGACTATTTTGGCCACCCATTAACAATATTAATATCATCTAGCATTTATATTATTTGTTCAGCCTTGTCAACTGGGGCCCACTGGTATCATCTGTCTAGTTATTACTTCTAAATTATCCTCTAATATTGAATGTGGGTATGTGACCAGGTCTATCAGGCTTTCATAAAATCATAGAATCATAGAATATTAGGGTTGGAAGAGACCTCAGGAGGTCATCTAGTCCAAGCCCCTGCTCAAAGCAGGACCAACCCCAACTAAATCATCCCAGCCAGGGCTTTATCAAGCCTGACCTTAATAACCTCTAAGGAAGGAGATTCTACCACCTCCCTAGGTAAGACAATCTAGCCAGCTTTCTATCCACCTTATAGTCCATTCATCTAATCCATACGTTTTTAACTTGCTGGCAAGTATACTGTGGGAGACCGTATCAAAAGCTTTTCTAATGTCAAGATATATCATGTCCACTGCTTTCCCCATATCCACAGAGCCAGTTATCTCATCATAGAAGGCAATCAGGTTGGTCAGGCGTGACTTGCCCTTGGTGAATCCATGTTGACTGTTCCTGATCACCTTCCTCTCCTCCAAGTGCTTCAGTATGGTTTCCTTGAGGACCTGCTCCATGATTATTCCAGGGACTGAGGTGAGGCTGACAGGTCTGTAGTTCCCCGGGTTCTCCTTCTTCCCTTTTTTAAAGATGGGCACTATATTTGCCTTTTTCCAATTGTCTGGGACCTCCCCCGATCGCCACAAGTTTTCAAAGATAATGGCCAATGGTTCTGCAATCACATCAGCCAATTCCCTCAGCACCCTCGGATGCATTAGATCTGAACCCATGGATTTGTGCATGTCCAGCTTTTCTAAATAGTCCTTAACCTGTTCTTTCACCACTGAGGGCTTCTCACCTCCTCCCCTTACTGTGTTGCCCAGTGCAGCAGTCTGGGAGCTGACCTTGTCTGTGAAGACTGAGACAAAAAAAGCATTGAGTACTTCAGCTTTTTCCACATCATCTGTCACTAGGTTGCTTCCCCCATTCATTAAGGGTCCTACACTTTCCCTGACCTTTTTCTTGTTGCTAACATACCTGTAGAAACTCTTCTTGTTACCCTTCACATCCCTTGCTAGCTGCAACTCCAGTTGTATTTTGGCCTTCCTGATTACACCCCTGCATGCTCAAACAATATTTTTATACTCCTCCCTAGTCATCTGTCCAAGTTTCCACTTCTTGTAAGCTTCCTTTTTGTGTTTAAGCTCATCGAAGATTTCACTGTTAAGCCAAGCTGGTCGCCTGCCATATTTGCTATTCTTTCTGCACATCGGAATGGTTTGTTCCTGCACCATCAATAAGGCTTCTTTAAAATACAGCCAACTTTCCTGGACTCCTTTCCCCCTCATGTTAGCCTCCCAGGGGATCCTGCCCATCAATTCCCTAAGGGAGTCTAAGTCTGCTTTTCTGAAGTCCAGGGTCCATATTTTGCTACTCTTCTTTCTTCCTTTTGTCAGGATCCTGAACTCAACCATCTCATGATCACTGCTGCCCAGGTTGCCACCCACTTCTACTTTCCCTACCAATTCTTCCCTGTTTGTAAGCAGCAGGTCAAGAGGAGAATGGCCCCTGATTGGTTCCTCCAGTAGTTGCACCAGGAAGTTGTCCCCAACTCTCTCCAAAAACTTCCTGGATTGTCTGTGCACTGCTGTATTGCTCTCCCAGCAGATTTCAGGGTGCTTGAAGTCCCCCATTAGAACCAGGGCCTGTGTTCTGGAAACTTCAATTAATTGTCTGAAGAAAGCCTCGTCTACCTCATCCTTCTGGTCCGGTGGTCTATAGCACATGCACACCACGACAGCACCCTTGTTGCTCTCGCTTCTAAACTTAACCCAAAGACTCTCAACAGGCTTTTCTCCAGTTTCATACTGGAGCTTTGAGCAATCATACCGCTCTCTTACATACAGTGCAACTCCTCCACCTTTCCTCTCCTGCCTGTCCTTCCTGAACAGTTTATGCCCATCCATGACAGTGCTCCAGTCATGTGAGCTACCCCACCAAGTCTCTGTTATTCCAATCATACCATAGTTCTTTGACTGTGCCAGGACTTCCAATTCTTTCTGCTTGTTTCTGAGGCTTCTTGCGTTTGTGTACATGCACCTAAGATAACTACCCGATAGCCGTGCTTTCTCAGTATGACTCAGGAGGTCCCCCCTGTTGCACCCTCCTCCTTGTGTTTCCTCCCGGTATCCCACTTCCCCACTTACCTCAGGGCTTAGGTCACCATCCCCTGGCGAACCTAGTTTAAAGCCCTCCTCACTAGGTTAGCAAGCCTGCCTGCGAAGATACTCTTCCCTCTCTTCGTTAGGTGGATCCCATCTCTTCCTAGCAATCCTTCTTCCCGGAACAACATCCCATGGTCGAAGAATTCAAAACCCTCTCTCCGACACCACCTGCGTAGCCACGCATTTACCTCCACAATTCGACAGTGCCTACCTGGGCCTTTTTTCCTTCAACAGGGAGGATGGACCGAGAAAATGACTTGCACCTCAAACTCCTTTATCCTTCTTCCCAGAGCCACGTAGTCTGCAGTGACCCGCTCAAGGTCATTCTATATTCTTGTCCTGTGCCCAGTTTACCAAGAAATCCAGATTGTTCATATCAGTGACCTGTTCTTGTCATTATTTACCATTGCCCCAATCTTTGTGTCATCTGCAACTCTGTCAGTATTTATTTATGTCATTTTCCACGTTATTGATTTAAAACATTAAATAGCATAAGGCTAAGAGCCAATTTGTGAGGAAGCCCAGCTCCTTGGTGATAATTCTCCCTTTAGAATTATATATTGAGACTTCTTATTTCACCAATTTTTAATTTAATATATGCCATGTTGATTTTTGTTTATTAATCATCATTGTCATGCAAATTAAATGCCTTAAAGAAGTCTAGGTATATAACACTGGCACATTTACCTTTATCAACCAAATGTATAATCTCATAAAAAAAAGATATCAAGTTAATTTGTCAGGTCCTATTTTCCATATACCCATGGTGATTGGCATTAATTATATTACCATGCTTTAATTTTTTATCAACTGAGTCCTCTATCAGCTGTTCCAGTATTTTGGCTGACAGGCCTACTGTTGCACAGATCATCCCATTTATCCTTTTCAAATAATAACACAACATTAGTTTGTTTGTTTTTTCCAGTTCTTTGGAACTTCCCTAGTGTTCCAAGACTTAATGAAAAGCAACATTAATGGTCCAGAGAGCTCCTAGGCCAATGTATCATGTCAGAATGTAACATTAAAGATGATAACTAACGTGCTCCAAAGTCAAGAAACCAAAAGTTAAGTTCTCTGCCACATCCTGCTAATGCAGCCACAAGCATTTTGTGCTCTTGTTTGCTTTTTGTTATTTCATAGATACCAATGAGTATAAATGCCATGCAGTGTGACTGTGTTAACAACGCAGAAGATACCTTAATTTTTAGAATGTTCTGACTTTGGGTGCTTGATTTCTCAACCTGAATGTGTTGCAGTAGCATTAGTTTGGACTGGATGTAGGGCTTGATTGTGTAAGGGAACAAAAATTCCCTCTGAAGTCAGTGCCAGGCCTTTACTGTAGATATTGAGCAACATTCTTCCTTTGGTTATACACGTGCAACTCCATTGCCAATGTCGTTACATACATGCAAATGAGAGCAGAATTTGGCCCATTTTATTTACTCTAAAGCAGCGGTTGTCAGCCTGTGGGTAGGGACCCCCCAAAGTGGGTTGCAATCCACTTTTAATGGGGTCACCAGGGGTGGTGTTAGACTTGCTGGGGCCTGGGGCCGAAACCTGAGCCCCACTGCCCGGGGCCAAATCACAAGGGCTTCAGCCCTGGGTGGCAGGGCTCAGGCTTCGGCTTCAGGCCTGGGTGGCGGGGCTCAGGTTACAACCCCCCCCCCACCCCCGGGGCTGAAGCCTTTGGGGTTCTGCTTTGACCACACACCCTCCTCCCCAGCTGGGGCAGTGGGGTTTGGGCAGACTCAGGCTTCGGTCCCCCCTCCTCGGGTGTTGTAGTAATTTTTGTTGTCAGAAGGGGGTCACGGTGGAATGAAATTTGAGAACCCCTGGTCTAGAGGAAAATGTCCCAATTGCCTTTTTCTCTTTAAGACGATGGTTTTTAAGATATAAGTAATTTGTAAAGCACCAGAAATAACTTGCACCATACCTTTTTCACAAAAAATGTACTATAAACTGTCGCTGCTTTCCAGCTGCCCAGCTCTGAAGGCAGCGCTGCCGCCAGCAGTAGCACAGAAGTAAGGGTAGCAGTACCGCAACCCGCACTAAAATAACCTTGTGACTCCCCCACAGCTCATTTTTGGGTCAGGACTCCTACAATTACAACACTGAGCAATTTCAGAAATCATGACATTTATGATTTTTAAAATCCTATGACCATGAAATTGACTAAAATGGACTAAAATGGACTGTGAATTTGGTAGGGCCCTAGAGAGAGCCCTTAATTCAGACCAGGTATGCCAGCCTAGACTGTGTACAATCAACAATTAAGTGTGGGGTTGACTGTACACAGTCCAGGCTGGCATACCATGCTGGCATATCCTGAAAGAGCTAACCACATGTCCTTGATTGCATATGTGACCTAGATACATTTTAAAAGCCCTGTAGGAACATAAAATTCTGTACTGCAAGGCTGACTCACTTTTAAATTGATGCTGTTATATTTGTGGTGGAAAACATTGACATACAGTGCCAGATCTTTAACTGCTCGAAATCAGCATGGACTTCAGTGGAGCTACACTGATTTAGAGCAGCTGAGGATCTGGCCAATAACTGCTCATGGACAGGAAGTGACAGATTCTTGATATGTTTCCCTTTTTGGAACGTTTCTCAAGAGGTATTCACCAATGACAGACACTTGATATACTGTGCTAAATGTACTGAGTAATCACAGTCTTGACCAAACATCCATTTCTTAGCCCTACCTATGGTTTCCTCTTCCCCCCCTCTCCCTCCCCCAAGACAGTGTCACAGAGAGTCATGGTAATAACTCAGATGAAAGAGAAAAAGAGTACGACTGTTTCTAGGTACATAGTGCCATACTTGATGGGGAAGCTGAGATCTTGAGCATGGCATACCAAGCACTGGAACAGGCTCCCTCTTGTACAGTATTTTATACAAATAACAGAGAAAGTGCCTAAGTTCAGAGTAAATGTATACAGAAAATAGCTTTGCAAGCTCAGACATAATCAGTACAGTTAATATCATTTGCCTCTGTTCTCATGTACTGTTGTGTATGGAGCTATTTGTGCCTTAGATGCAGCTATTCTAAAAGAGCTTCCTATGGAGTTGTTTTGTATATTGAAAATGGATGGTATGGTAAGAAATGTGAATATAAATATGTATAGGGAATATTTTTCTAATAGAGTTATATGTTCATTCTAGGCCTAATCCCGCAGTCCTTCTTCAAAACTCTGACTGGAGTCAATGGGAATCAACCAGAGTCAGTCGTGCAGATTTGGACGACTGTTGACTTGATGATACAAACGATTCATGGCTACCAGAAATTACACCTGCTGTGGGAAGTATTTAGTAGCCACTGTTGTTTGCACTATAATAATCACTCATTCATGTGTCATAGCTGTGCTCAGTCTCACCTCACAATCTCACCTGTTTACAAATGGCTACACCCTTCCAAAGAGAGGGGAAGCTCTTGGGATAGTATTGCATCCGGCATCATGATAGTATTGGCATTTCTGAACTTCCTGGGTGAAATCCTGGCTCTGTTAAGTTAATGGCAAAACTTCCATTGGCTTCAAAAGCACCAAGTTTTTATCTTATTTTCTCTATACAGAGTCAGGGGACTCAGGGGGTGGGGGAATGTAAACTAAGTGCTAACATTTGGATTGGTTTTCAAAACTGGAGGTTGTAAGCATTCTGCTGCACTAAGGTGCCAGAGACAGACAAAATCCTTGTTCCTAATATCAAACTCAGTTGATCATCCTGGATTCAGACATTTGACTCTAACTCTAACACTATTGGGTTGGCATCCTGCTAAAAATACACTATGAACAAAATGAACAAAGAGAAAAATCTGTTGAAAAAATGGACCAGAGACTAGGCAGAAAGAACAGATGCAGGGAGACTGTGACAATAGCTGTAGAGATGGCGAGAGAGAAAATGTAATTAAACAAATAAATATAGCTCCTCAATTGATGCAAGTCAAAGGAGCTCATGAAATGGAGCAATGCCAGTTTACACCAGCTGAGGCTCAGGCCCACTGTGTATAATGTACATGAAGGACCCAGCTGTGGTAGCCTCACTTGGGGGATTCAGCTATCCCCACCACAAAGCACCTTCTTCTCATTTGGTAAAGAGACATGGGAGACAGCAAAAAATTGATTTTCCCTTCAAAAAAATCCCGTAAGTCAGCCTGATTCTGATCCAGCTTACAACACTGTAAACTATTGCAAAACTGGGTTAACTGGGAAAAGAATTAAGCCTTATAGGTTAAACTCACTCCAAAGGTTTTGTAATCAAACGCTGAGAACCCTAGATGTAGTTTGAGAGATTTTACAAACCCTTGAATATCATGAGGCTAATCCTCAGTCTTCAGTGTATACCAGGGGTCCCCAACGCGGTGCCCGCGGGCACCATGGCGCCCACCGGGGCATCCATGTGCGCCCACCTACTGGCCTCCGGAGAAGCAGCCGCCGAAACGTCAAGAAGCGCTACCGATGAAATGCCGCCAAATTTAGGCAGCATTTCTGTGGCAACGCCTCTTGACGTTGCCGCTTCACGGCGACATTTCGGCGGCTGCTTGTCCGGCGGCCACGGTCCTCGGCGGCTAGTCGTCCGGCGCCCGCCCCACGGAAAAGGTTGGGGACCACTGGTGCATACAAATGTTTTCTTATTTGAAATTATTTGTGAGGGTCCAGTTCAACCAGCGTTCCTCACATCAGCTCAAAGGAACTACTCACGGAGTATGGTATTAACTCAGGGCTTATCTACACTACAGCTTCAGTCGATGTCAGTCATGTCGCTCACGGGTGTGAAAAAGCCACACACACACACACCCCTGAGTGACATAAATTACATTGATTTAAAGCAGTGTCTACACCATGCTATGTCGTCGTATTTTTTACCTCCCAGGTGAGAACCGCCATGCTGTAGGCTATTCTTGGGTAGATCTTTCGCAGTCTCTCCGGGTTGAAGCTGATCCACTTCGTACAAAATAGTTTAATATTCATGGGATCAGGAACTGGAACCTGGGTCTCCCAGGTGAGTGAACTAACCACTTGGCTCTAGAGTAATTTTTACTCTCTCGGCTGGTGAAAATTGAAGTATTTCTTACAAAGTGAAACAATTTCAACAGGAGCGAGCGAGTGAGATCCACCATAGACGACTGGGTACTCACCTTGGAGGTAGGAGACCCAAGTTCAAGTCCCTGCTCTGAACCGGACAGAGTGATGACTTGAATGTGGGTCTCCCACATCCTGGGTGAGTGCTCTGGGCATAAGGGGACACGACCACTCTCATGGCAACAAATTCCGCCAGGATTTAGGAGGCTTTGTGCATGTCCACTGGTAGAAATTTAGGCACCATGGAACTTTACAGGCAGAAACATAGGTGCCTACAAGTCTGGGTAGCAGCTGAGCAGAAGTTTTGAGGACCTAAATTTTGGACTTAGGCACTTAAATCCCTTTGTGGATCTACCCCATTGTAGCTGCAGAACAAGAGCAATGTTAAGTCTCCAGAACTCTAAGGAAGTGAGTGAAGAATGACGTGGCTACAGAGTGAAGGGAGGTTATATGTAAAACAGGCCTGGCAAATATGCACTATTATGGTAGTGTCCAGGGGCCCCAATCAGGATCAGGATCCTATTCTGTTACACCTTCTCCAAACACAGTTCCTGCCCCAAAAAGCTAAGAATCTAGGGCAGAAAAATGTTCATCCTGAGCAGAGTAGTTATTCTTTCCTCTCAGCACTGAGACGGTCTTATCGCTGTGCTCCCCTAATTGCTGTGCAAGTTTTAGCAAGTGTTGCTTCCTGTAACATAATAGCCTAATGCTCTGGTACATCTTTTCTTTTACTGGGTGTGTCAGGGCTCTCACGGTCCTAGTTCCTTAACCCTTTCCTCTTGAGCAGGGAATAACTGCAAGTGAAGAACACTGACCGTCTTTCTCTGATATCAGATGGGATGCCTTAAAGGTGGTCATTTGAGGGGAATGTTTTTCATTTACATCCCATCTGAAAGAGGATTGGCTGACAAAGCGAATGGCAGGAGATTCCTGGGTTAGCAAGAGACCAAAGAGGTGAGAAATGGAAGAGACTGGAACTATAGCAACTTCTAAGCAGCCTGAAGAAAATAACTAATGATTCAAACTAAGGAAGTGGACACATCAATTGGATCATTCTAAACGGATACAACACCCACGGGGACAAAGCTGGGATATTCCCTGCATACAAGTTGAAAGCAATAGTTGCTTATGCAGCTGTATTAGATTCCTCTCTACTTTTCCTGAATGATTTCCAGTATTAGAAATCATTCAGGAAAAGTAGAGAGGAATCTACTTGGTGTTTAAGTCTATAAGACTTAGACTCAGAGTGTAAGGCCAGTAAGGACCATCTAGATAATGGATAGTCTAGATAATACTTAGTCCAGCCTAGCTCCATCCTCTTTGGAATCCCCATTCAGGTAGTTGAAGGCTGCTATCAAATCCCCCTTCACTCTTCTCTTCTGCAGCCTAAATAAGCCCAGTTCACTCAGCCTCTCCTCATAAGTCATGTGCCCCAGCCCCCTAATCATTTTCGTTGCCCTCTGCTGGACTCTCTCCAATTTGTCCACATCCTTTCTGTCGTGGGGGGCCCAAAACTGGACGCAATGCTCCAGATGTGGCCTCACCAGTGCCAAATAGAGGGGAATAATCACTTCCCTCAACGCTCCTACTTTTGTAGCCGGCATTGCAAGGTACTTATGTGCCAGATATGCTAAACATCCGTTTGCCCCTTTGTGCTTCTGCCACCATTCCAGAGGAAGATGCTTCCATGCTGATGATGCTCGTTAAAAAAATAATGTGTTAATTAAATTTGTGACTGAACTCCTTGGGGGAGAATTGTATGTCCCCTGCTCTGTTTTACCTGCATTCTGCCATATATTTCATGTTATATATATCATGTTGCCTCTATATAAATACATGGTATGCCCACATCTTGAATACTGTGTGCAGATGTGGTCACCCCATCTCAAAAAAGATATATTGGAATTGGAACAGGTTCAGAAAAGGGCAACAAAAATTATTAGGGGTATGGAACAGCTTCCATATGAGGAGAGATTAATAAGACTGGGATTTTTCAGCTTGGAAAAGAGACGGCTAAGGCGAGATATGATTGAGGTCTATAAAATCATAACTGGTGTAGAGAAAGTAGATAAGGAAGTGTTGTTTACTACTTCTCGTAACACAAGAACTAGGGGTCACCAAATGAAATTAATAGGCAGCAGGTTTAAAACAAATAAAAGGAAGTATTTCTTCATATAATGCACAGTCAACCTGTGGCACTCCTTGCCAGAGGATGTTGTGAAGGCCAAGACTATAACAGGGTTCAAAAAAGAACTAGATAACTTCATGGAGGATAGGTCCATCAATGGCTATTAGCCAGGATGGGCAAGAATGGTGTTCCTAGCCTATGTTTACCAGAGGCTGGGAATGAGCAACAGGGGATGGATCACTCAATGATTACCTGTTCTATTCATTCCCTCTGGGGCCCCTGGCATTGGCCACTGTCGGAAGACAGGATACTGGGCTAGATGGACCTTTGGTCTGACCCAGTAGGGCCATTCTTATGTTCTTACAGCAGTCTCAGATGATGACCCAGCACATGTGGTTCATTTTAAGAACACTTTCACTGCAGATCTGACAAAACACAAAGAAGGTACCAATGTGAGATTTCTAATGATAGCTACAGCACTCGATCCAAGATTTAAGAATCTCAAGTGCCTTCCAAAATCTAATCAGGACGGGGTGTGGAGCATGCTTTCAGAAGTCTTAAAAGAGCAACACTCCAATGCGAAAACTACAGAACCTGAACCACCAAAAAAAGAAAATCAACCTTCTGCTGGTGGCATCTGACTAAGATAATGAAAATGAACATGTATCGGTTCACATTGCTTTGGATTGTTATTGAGTAGAACCCATCTTCAGCATGGACGAATGTGCCCTGGAATTGTGGTTGAAGCATGAAGGGACATATGAATGTTTAGCACATCTGGCACGTAAATATCTTGCGATGCCGTCTATGACAGTGCAATGAGAACGCCTGTTCTCACTTTCAGGTGACATTGTAAACAAGAAACAGGCAGCATTATCTCCCGCAAATGTAAACAAACATTTTTGTCTGAGCCATTGGATGAACAAGAAGTAGGACTGAGTGGACTTGCAGGCTCTACAAATTTACATTGCATTTATTTTTGAATGCAGTTTATTTTGTACATAATTCTACATTCGTAAGTTCAACTTTCATGGTAAAGAGATTGCACTACAGTACTTGTATTAGGTGAATTGCAAAATACTATTTTTTTTGTTTTTTTACAGTGCAAATACTTGTAATCAAAAATAAATATTAAGTGAGCACTGTACACTTTGTATTCTGTGTTGTAATTGAAATCAATATATTTGAAAATGTAGAAAACATCCAAAAATATTTAAATAAATGGTATTCTATTATTGGTTAACAGTGCGATTAATCACGATTGATTTTTTTAATCGCTTGACAGTCCTATTATTAATGTCTTCATTCTGGGATGGGGTTGGAAGAGAGCAATAGACTTTGCCCAGGCTGCTGATGAGTTAATTCTACCGAAAAGCAAGGAATCCTCCATACTGGTAGGTTTATGCGAGACCAGTCTTGTGTCGAGCAGTGACAGAAGAATCTTTGGGAAAAGCTTGTCATCTTAAACTTGAACTAGTAATGCCCTTCCTTTGTAAACCACGGAATGCGATTATGGGTAAAGGGACGAAACTCTGCAGTCAACTCATGGAAAAATCCTTCACTTTGTTTTATCACAAAAGTTATCATGCCACCACCTCTCATCTCCATGCAGGAGAAGCTCAGTCAGAATCGTTTCAGATTTGCCGAATCAGCATTTTCCAATGAATCCATGTTTTGTTGGAAAAATCCCAACTAGTTCTGGGATATTGATGACATTGTAGGTAAAATATAATAAAATTATAGATTGGGGGGGGGGAAATGTTGGGCCTTGATCCTGGACTGCTGAAGCCTATCAGTGTTTTGCCCTTGATATTAATAGGAGCAGGAGTGGGCTCTTATTGTCAGTCTCAACATGGTGTTATTAAATATGGTAAATTAATTCTCGTACCACATATGCTTCCTTCTTGTCAGGGCCGAGTCCCCCCCCCCCACCGAGCGCCGCGCGGCCGGAAACCCCCCCCCGAGCGCCGCCCCCCCCGCCGAGCGCCGCGCCGCCGGAGCCCGCCCCCCCCGCCGAGCACTGCGCCGCGCCGCCGGACCCCCCCTGAGCGCCGCGGCCCGCACCGCCCCCCACCCGAGCGCCGCCAGAGCGCCCCCCCCCCACGGAATGCCGCGCCACGCCGCCGGAACCCCCCCCCCCCGAGCGCCGCCCCCCCGCCGAGCGCCGCGCCGCCGGAGCCCGCCCCCCCCGCCGAGCACTGCGCCGCGCCGCCGGACCCCCCCCTGAGCGCCGCGGCCCGCGCCGCCCCCCACCCGAGCGCCGCCAGAGCGCCCCCCCCCACTGAATGCCGCGCCGCGCCGCCGGAACCCCCCCCAAGTGCCGCGGCCCGCGCTGCCCCCCCCCCCGCCGAGCGCCACGCCGCTGGAGCGCCCCCGCCCCCCCGCAGAATGCCGCGCCGCGCTGCCCCCCCCCGCCACCCCAAGATTGGCCACCCCTTACCAGGTGCCGCCCCAAGCATGTGCTTGGTTGCCTGGTGCCTGGAGCCGGCCCTGCTTCTTGTATCCTGATTAGACAGACACACAGTTTGTTGTCACACAGTCATCAGAGACAGAGGAAGAAAGGCTAGTTTTGCAGTTATGGTGTGTATACAAAGGGCTGCTTTGCCAAGGGAAGTCATCTCATGAATGATTTTAGAAATCAGTTCTCAATGACAAATTGCCTTCTTGGAGACATCAGCAACTGTTCTGATTATATCATCTCATCACAGCGCAAGGATGGTGTTGAGTTTATACTGTTGTTATGATGATGTGTTTAGGGGGTTATAACTCAATGCACTTAAAGGTCTGAAAGAATAAGTAGGTGTACTGAGCTGGACAATCTCCATTTAAAAAAAATTCTCTGAGATGAGCCTGATTGCTGTTTTTTTGTAAAAGGTGCGCTATCATCCCATGCTTTTGCAAAAGAACTCATTCACCAAGTCGGCGTTGACATCAAGTTTTGGGACTATTTTGGTGTACTACCCAGTATGACATGAATTACAGAGAGCTCAGGGCACTCAAACATCTGGTTAGTCACTCCTCCTGCCTTTCATACCCCCTCCTTCGTCCCCTCCCTCTTCCACCGTACCTTTCGCCCCTCATTCCCTTTTCTCTAAGGTCCCTCTCACTTCCTTTGTCTTTCTGTCTATCTAATCCCCTCCCAACAAAACCGGATCCAAACATTTTTTTAAATAATCATGACACTACCATGACATTTGCAGGCCATCACTATTCACTCTGTATGTGTGTTATATCTGATTCCCCAATCCTGTGACTGTCGTGTCTAATTAGGCTGTAAACTCTTCAGAACAGGGACTGTCTAATGCTCTGTTTGTATAATGTGGGCCCCAATCTTGGTTGGTTCTAGACACTACCATAATCAACTGAGTAAATACATTATGATAACAGTCTCTATGAACATGGAATGCATTTCAACCCTTTATATTTGAATGTTCTTTGGCCCCTAAGGGTTCATCTATACTGGGATAAAAGACCCATGGCTGGCCCAGGTCAGATGGCTCAGGCTTGTGGGACTCGGGCTGCAGGGCTACAAATTGTTATGGAGATATTTGGGCTCAGGCTGGAGCCTGCGCTCTGGGACCTTCCACCCTCATATGGTCCCAGAGCTTGGGATCCAGCCTGAGCCCAAATGTCTACACAACAATTTTTCAGCCCCACAGGTGAGCCCCAATTGCTTGAATCAGTCGACCTGGGCCAACCATGGGATTTTTATCCCTGTGTAGACATTGTCTAAGGCCTCCCCTGTCATGCCCCTAATAAGCCTTCCTCATCTCATCCGCTATACTGAGCTGGGGGAGTGGGTGGCATAAACCAATCCTGTCTATACAATCCTGCAGCCCAAGCCCCACAAGCCTGACCCTTCTGACCTGGGCCAGCCATGGGTCTTTTATACCTGTGTAGATGAACCCTTAGGGGCCAAAGAACATTCAAATATAAAGGGTGGAAATGCATTCCATGTTCATTGTAGGATCCAGACCTTGTTTATATTATCACAGATATAGTCTACAATAACTGACAGGAGCTGATCTTCAACTACTGGAGTCAGTGAGCACTGGCCCCAGCTGTTTGACAGGGATATTGTGACTTTAGGGGCTGTTTTTCTTGTGAGACCTGGCAAAAACTTAGAATTTCCGCTTCTCGGGAAATTTTGACATTCTGAAATTTCCCAGAAAGAGGAAATTAAAAAAAAATCCATTTTGGAATCAGTGACACACACTGTTTCCAAAACATATTATGTTCCTCAGGACACTGTAATAAGTGAAGGCCCAGTATGAGGCCTAAGGCCTGAACTAAAGTAATGGTCAAGACTTTGCTAACATAAAGCAAAGTTAAGCTGTGAGCAAGAGGCAGGCCCTGCTCACAGAAGCTGGCAAGGAAAGGGCTGATGTTGCATAAATGTATATTCACCTAGCACAGTTAAAGTATAAACATGGTACCAAGACACACTATACTGGAACATTCCACAAATAACATGGAACAGGCCGACCCATCCCAATGACAGGGGCAAAAGGGTAAAATGATGGATAGAGTTGTTTTGATCGAACCAATATGTACAAGGTGAGAGGCGGCACCTTACTACGTAGGGAGGTTGTACCTTGCTACGTGGAGGGGTTGCACCTCAATACGTCAGGAGTGATGTGTAACTTGTTTGTACCCGTGTATAAGAATGTATCCCTGGGGTGGTGTCTTTGTCCGGCCACGGGGGCAGTGGAAAGTCCCGCCACTGAGCCGGATCCTTGCCAAGAGGCACTTTCTCGTAGTATGCCCTGAGTTAGGCTCAGAAACCTACAGGGAACTGCAATTGTGTCCGAGGTCGCAATAAACCTACTCGACGTGATTTTGCATCTTACTAGACTCTGTGGTTATTGGGGGTTCTCATCAGGTTTGCTGTGTCAGCTATCTGCAGAGCTGGGACCGCACACAGAGGGAACACACGCACGCAGCCGAGTGATATCAACACAGGAGAAAGCAGAGCACCACACCGGTAGCATCTGACAACAGACACCAGCAGCTGCTTCCTGAAATGGACGTGATTCTTTTCAGTTTCACTACTGTCAACCAGTCTGCAGGAGCCAGAGAGACCAGGGATCCGCCTCCCAGTTGTCCTGAGTCACATACTCTAGAAGACGTGAAGTCCCTGGCCCCAGACCAGAACCTGGCCTGTGATTCAATTAATGTTCATCAACTGAATTGCGGGGAGGGATAGCTCAGTGGTTTGAGCATTGGTCTGCTAAACCCAGGGTTGTGAGTTCAATCCTTAAGGGGGCCATTTAGGGACCTGGGGCAAAAATCTGTCTGGGGATTGGTCCTGCTTTGAGCAGGGGGTTAGACTAGATGATCTCCTGAGGTCCCTTCCAACACTGATATGCTATGAAACATGTTTCTGTGAAATATTTCAGGATTGATGAACCAGTATTTTCCCAGAAAATAGGGAAAACTCTTGAGCAGCTCTAGTTCTGGTGTACTGGTGACACTGGACCACTGAAGTCAATGGGGGTTTTGCCATTCATTTTTAACTGGCTCAGGAGCAGGCCCTTACTGGCAGTCTGAGCAGAAGGTATTACTAAACATGGTAAATTAATTCTCACACCACATATGCTGTGTGCTTATATCTTGATTAGATTCACAGTTTGTTCACACGGAGTCATCAGAGACAGAGGAAGTTAGGCTAGTTCTGTGGTTACAATATACATACAAGGGGATGTTTTCCCAAGGGAAGTGATCTAGCAAATGATTTCAGTAATCAGTTTTTAACAACAAATTACCCGGCTTGGAAACATCAAAAACTGCTCTGATTCTATCATCTCATAGTCCAAACATTATGTTGAATTTATATATAGCGGTGCCATTTCTGCAACTGTTGTTAAGGTTATATAAAACCATTGATCTGGACTGCAAGGCCAGCAACCTATTCTCACTCACCACTGAACCAAAGCTCACTGAAGTCAATGAAAAGGCCCCCCAATGATTTCAGTGGGTTTGGATCAGGCCCATAGATGCCTCCTAGATTATTGGTTTTCGCATAGTGCCTAGAAGGTTAGATGTTCAGGATAGTCATCACCTTGGTCCATTGGTCCTTCAGGCCTCGTATAGATTGCGCCAATCACAACACGTCTTCCATTCTTCTTGTATCCTGGCCTTCCTTCTCCATGTGCAGCCAGGTCTTTTCACAATAAAATCTTCCCATCTCTTTGGAGGTTGGCCGAGTAGTCGTTTCAGTGCCCGTGGGTACCACTCAGCGACAGCTGCAGTTCATCAATTGTCAGTGAGCCTTGTTATATGCCTGGCCCATCGCATTTATCATACCTGCCCTTTACAACATCCTGCACTCCACTCTGCTGTCGATCACTTCATTGGGGACTCAGTCGCGGATTGAAATCCCCAGAATTCTTCTTTCCATCGGCCTCTCCATGATAGACAGTTGCTGCTCCTCTATCTTCGTCAGTGCCCATGTTTCACTGCTGTACAACATTGCTAGCAATACTGCTGAGTTGAAGAAGCTGGCGCGTGTTGCCTTGTTGATTTTTTTTTGGAGGACATACTTGATAGAATTGAATGCACGCCAACCTGCTTTCTTTCTTCACAAGAGTTCACCTTCCTGATTGTGGCGCATGTTCATTTCTTTGGCCAAAATAGGCATATTGCTCAAATTCTTCTATTTGTTCTCACTTGATTGCTATTTGGGCTTTTGGCCAGGTATCAGACCACATAAATTTTGACTTGGCTGCTTTTTGTGTCGAGTTCTCGCAGCATTTTCTGTAGTTTGATTGTATTTTCGGCAATCAACCCAATATCATCCACAAATCTCTACCCTGTCAAATGCTTTTTCATAGTCGATGAAGGCAATACATAAAGGGAATTTGTATTCCCTTGAGCATTCCAATATATAGATGTTTTATAGAGAAAATATGGTCAATTGTGCTGAAATTCCTTCGAAAGCCTGCCTGCTCGCTCGGCTGCTGCTGGTCCAGACTCTGTGAGAGTCAGTTTGTTACTATTTTGGTGAACATCTTGTAGACAGGTGAGAGCAGGCATATTGGATGATAGTTTTTAGATCTTCATGATCGCCCTTCTTATACAGCAGAACAGTGTTGGACTCCTTCCAGCTAGATGGTATCTTCTGCATTTCCAAGTAATGGCTAAACCTCTGAGCAAGGGTTTCCCAGAGGTCTTGGCCTCCAGCTTTTATCATTTTGATTGTCAGTCCATCTTTACCAGGGGCTTTTTCTTCCTTCATTTGGTGAACTGCATGTCGAACTTCGCTGACAAGGACTGGGAGTACATGCTCACTGGTCTGTTGAAGTGTTGGTACTGGGACATTTATCTGAGACACGAACAGTTCCATATCATAATTAATTGAAAATAAACTATCTTAAGTTATTCCCTCCTCTAGGTTTCCCCCCTGTTCACATTTAGATTACAAGCTCTTTGGGGCAGAGACTGCTCTTATTTTGGGGGTTTTTACATCACTGAGCACATTTATTTAGAGCAGTGATGGGCAACAGGCGGCCCATTGGGGTAATCTGCTGGTGAGCCGCAAGATATTTTGTTTACGTTGACCGTCCACAGGCACAGCCCCCACAGCTCCCAGTGGCTGCGGTTCACCATACCCGGCCAATGGGAGCTGCAGGAAGAGGTGGGCCGAGGGACGTGCTGGCTGCCGCTTCCTGTGGCTCCCGTTGGCCAGGAACAGCGAACCACAGCCACAGGGAGCTGCGGGGGGGGGCATGCCTGCGGACGGTCAATGTAAACAAAATGTTTCGTGGCCCGCCAGCAGATTATCCTGATGGGCCATGTGCGGCCCACGGGCTGCAGGTTGCCCACCATTGATTTAGAGCATTTACAATTTAAAAACCAGTGTTGCACTTACCAAATAATAGTAATATAATTAATATAACATATGAAGATGATTCTGCCATGGCAGAAGGGTGGTCCACTGGCTATAGTTCTAACTTAGGACTTAAGGAACCCAGGTTGAATTCTGTGTTCTTCACATAGGCCCAGATCCTCAAAGATATTCAGAGGTCTGACTCCCACTTAAATCAAGAGCACTAGGCACCTAAATACCTTTTGAAGATCTGGGCGGTAACCTCTCTATGTTTCTGTTCCCTGTCTGTAAAATTCAGATTACAGCACTTGGCTATTGTGAGAGAATGAATACAACCAAGATTGCGAGGAGCCCTGATGCTATGGTAATGGGGACATATAAGTACCTTGGATAGATAGCATATAAGTAAGAAAATGACATGTTTTTCTCAGTTGCCTTGCCTTGAAATATTTCTCTTAGACAAAAATGCTCCTCCATCCATCTTCTGTGTGGAAGGGTGTAAATTAGCACGGAAGGCCCAGTTAGCATTATTTGTAGACGATTCTGTAACGTGTGCTTGGCCAATAAAGAGCTGCAAAAGGAATAATGACCTACGCTTCCATGTGTATAGCAGCAATGGGCTGGGCTATGTAAATTTGGGAGGGTTTCTCTTAACAGAGCAGTCAATGTCCTTCTGCTCCCTGGACTGGTTAATTTTAATCTTTTCTGTAGACATGAGGCTTGCAGCCTACACACTGTCGCACCCTCCTGTAGCTATGGACTTGGAACATTTGTCTGTGTGTGCGTAATGGGGTTAAATTCAGAGATTATGATATTCCTGATACTGCTTAGGAAATACATTGTTTACAACTGCCTGGCACTGGTGTTGAAAAAGGAAGGGATATTAATGGATTGAAAAACTAAATGGACTTGCCAGTCCTTTAACGCATCTGACAGCTGCTGCCTAGATATCCCTCCTCATTCCCTCAGATGTCCGCTTTCAGCCCTTCATGTAGATCCACTCTCCACCAGACTGTAGCCACTATATCATATTCATTGTGATTGTTTAGTAGCTTCACTAAAGACCATCTCTCTCTAGGAATGAGCAGTAATTGTCTAATCAGCTGCACCACTCTTACCAACACATGCATTTTATTGGTTTCACAACACTCCCACCTACTATTTCTGTGCCTTGTCCTCTGAGAAAAAGTACCACCACTGCCATCTACTGGCTCTGTAGCAGTTTTGCATTTAGTATATTAACTGTAAAGTCTCCTTTAAATTAAAATTATTTTCTTTCTTAATAACTGGTCCATATATCGGACCACAACTCAGCAGTTACCTAGTTGTTGCCTTTCCAGAACCTTGCTGATTTTCAATGAGTCCAGTATATTTGTTATATCAGTTCCATTTGTCTCAGTTTTATTTTGTGAGTGGAATTGTGCTGCAAACAGTTATGTTTCTCATGTAATTATATCTCTCTGTTCACTGGCTCTAGTATGCATTAGATCTATAGAACAAAACCTTTGTCTAGTGATACATGGTTTTACAGAGTATACTCACTGTCAAGGCTGAATCCCCACTCTGTCACTTTGAGTGCAGAAGGTGGGGGGCCCACAAGGATTTTAAAAATTAATACTTGCCACTCTAGGCTTGTATTAAACTCCCAAGATTACAGCTTTTCTCTGACTTTTGCTTGGTAAATGCTGCCATCACCCAAATGCAAAAAAACCCTTGGATCCAGGAAGGAGCACTTGGGAATTCCTCCCTGTGGAGTACCCTCAAGCCTTTTCACCCCCGCCTCCAGGGAAGAGCTGAGAAAGAAAACAAAGGAAATTAGCTGTTGCTACCAGCTAATCGAACAACATGCACAAACCACTTAGGACACCAAAAATCCAATCCTGTTCTTAAAAAAAGTAAATTTTATTAAAATCAAAAAGGAAGAAAATACATCTGGAACTTAGGCTTTTGCTAGATTTTAAAAGAGCAATTCCAAAAATTAAGCCCCCAAAATAGCTTTCTTGGGGTTTAGCTTAAAGGTTACCAGCAAACAAAAGCATCTGGGATTAGCACAGAGGAGTCCACAAGCCTTAAAAAATAAACAGAAATAAACCTAATCGCGTCTATTCAAACATGCCCTGTCCAATGATTTCTTCTAGGTATGGAAGATGAATTCTTATACCTGGTTCAAGTTTTACACAGCATTCCTGCTTATAGCATTGCTGCTCCGTGTCTCCTTCTCCAGAGACCAACAGACAAAGGGAAAGTTTCTTTCCCAATTTTAAAAAGTTCTACCTTCCCATTGGCTCTTTTGGTCAGCTGCCCACTTTTTTTTCTTTACCTGGGGGACTTTTTAACCCTTTACAGGTAAAGCAAGTAGAGAATAGCTACCAAGAGGGATTTTACAGCTAACTGGCTGGCTGGGTGTCCATCAAAGGGAACTAACCACCCCCTCATTCCAGTCTCTTTAGGTGTTGTCATTCTGAATCTTGGCCACTTTTGGGGTTCTCCTTTTAGGGTCCTGTTTCTGAATCATGTCCACCAGTCAGTGTTTTTTCCAAATAAGGAACATTGAGGCACTAATAGGAGGTGATGACTCTATCAAGATGATCTCAACCCTTTGTGCTTAGCTGAACAGCTGAGACTTTTCAGTGGTCTCTTGACTATCAGGGCCTGTCATCTTCCTGGTCACAACTCATGTCCCTTTGTCCTTTGACTTACGAAAGTACAAAAGTACTTCCTCACCCATTCACACGTCTCCTTCTTACACTTCCTCAAGATGGACAAGGCCTCTTAAATAATATAAGAATTTGCAGAACTGTCACCGCATCTGGGAACCTGGGTGAAAGAACCTGGGGAACTCTATCAAGGCTCAAAGTCAAGCTGCATCAAAGCTATTTATTAATACCATTAACATAAAGCTAAAGTTTACACTCAGTGTCTCCATGACTATATAGCTATATGTCCTGCACTGGTCTTCTACGTGGCAGTAAAGAGCATGCTGCTAGGTCACTAGGCCAGGGCAGTCTTTCGTCACATTATCCTAATAACTCTATGGTTGCTGTTAACATGGTGCTATGGTTGTCTCTGATCCTCTCAAGTCATGAACTCCCATTTGTGATTTTTATGGGATGGGGGACAGAGATTTTTATGGGATGGGATGTCCTTAATTGTTTGCTGTTTATTGTGAGCATTTAACTAGATATCCTTTTTCTAAGGGGGGTTACTGATATTTCAGATTTATGTGGGGGAAACTGATTTTTTTAACTGAATTTTTTGTTTCTTTTTGGCATCTATCATGCTTCAATCAGATCTTTTCTTGTGCTTCCTTTAAGTATTTGACTTTGTCCTTTTCCCAAGCATTGCTTTTCATATTTAATTCTGGTAAGATTGGGACTAGTGTGTGGAAAAAGGGCCTGCTCTTCATAGATTCATAGATTTTAAAGCTAGAAAATACCATTACATCATCTAATCTGACTTCCTGTACAACACAGGCCATAGAATTTCACCCAGTTACCCCTGTATTGAGCCCAATAACTTGTGTCTGACTAAACTATATCTTCCAGAAAGACATTCCGTCTTGAGATGAAGGGACAGGAAAAACAGAAATAGTAGGAACAGTAGGGATAGTAACAAAAGGAACTGTAGCTAGAAAGAGGAGAGGCAGTGGTATAAGGGAAAAGGGATAAGTTAAAGGAAGAACAGTACAGTTAAACAAGAGGCAAAATAACTAGAGTTTTAAATTATATGCAGTGTTGTTGTAGCTGTGTTGGTCCCAGGATATTAGAGAGAGAAGGTGGGTGAGGTAATATCTTCTATTGCACCAACTTCTGTTGGTGAGAGAGACAAGCTTTCAAGCATACAGAGAGCTCTTCTTCAATCTGGGAAAGGTAATCAGCGTGTCACAGCTAAATACAAGGTGGAACAGATTGTTTAATATGAGTAGTTAACACATATTTCAAGGAACCATTGAAGGTAAAGTGTTAGTATCAGTTATTTGTTCTTTATTTATCATTCAAGCTAGAAGGAAATTATATATACTTCAGGTAATTTACTAGTAATTGTCATTGCTTATATTCTGTGCAATCAATCAATTTATAAATGGTTCTTGTTCTACTTATTTTGGGGCCAACACTGAATATTTTTTGCACAATAAAGAAAACTATTTTAATAAATTGTGAAGGGAAAACAGAATTCTACTGAAAACAGAATTCTACTGAAAAATCAAATTATGGGTAAAAAAAGTAATTATTAAAAACCCCAAGTTCTGTTACCTGATTTCTTTTGTAAATTCCCTGTACAGTAGAACCTCAGAGTTACAAACACTTTGGAAATGGAGGTTGTTCATAACTCTGAAATATTCGTAACTCCGAACAAAATGTTGTGGTTGTTCTGCTTTCCCTTTCATTTTTAGTAGTTTACATTTAACAGAATACTGGATTGTATTTACCTTTTTTTTCTTTTTTTTTTTTGGTCTCTTCTGCTGCCTGGTTTTGTACTTCCAGTTCCAAATGAGGTGTGTGTTTGACTGGTCAGTTCATAACTGGTGTTCATAACTCCGAGGTTCTACTATAATACTCTTTTGCCTTTTTGGCATGTGCTAGTCCATATTACTGAATAAGACTCAAAATTCACTTTAATTCATTCCGTTTATTTAATACCTTTTAAAGTTGAAAAGTAAACATAGTCATGCATTGTTTGTGTTGACTGAAAAAACAGTGGACTCGTAAGGCACTGGAACAATTGAAATAAATATAAAATGGGTGAAAAACTTTGACTTTAAAACACCAAAAGGCATCATTTTAACATTATTTTGAAATGGATGGTCATATTCTCAGCTGTTGTAAATCGGCATCACTCCAATGAACGTCAGTGGAGCTGCATCAGTTTACAGCAGGGGTGGATCAGGCCTGGAGTGCTCTCAATTGATCTATATTAGTGCTAGATCACAGCCTCCTTCCCTGAGTATCTCATAACTCTTGGTGTTTGCCATCTCTTCCTGGCTTCTACAGTGTCATTCAGGCTAATGGTTTCCTCTGAGCATGGTTTAGGCACCTTGCTGTTTCGCCATCCTCACTCGGGCTTGTTGTAAAGATGCCATGGTCAGTGGTTTCCATGGGGACACGCCAGTATGAAAACATTTTCACATTCCATAACTCCACTATCTTAAGCTGGTGTCTCCACACTCCTGGTATCAATCCTGCTGTCCTGACCCATTCTTTACACGTATGAAATCCCAATGGTCTAATGGATTTTTCCTAAGGTAAGGACTGCAAGATTAGCCCTAATTACTTAAATAGCAGTCACCACTGGTCTGTTCCTGAGAGGTGCCGAGAACCTCTTGCAAGATGCTAAGCACCCTCAAATTATTGGAGTTGTTTGTACTTGCAATCTCACAGGATGCATTCAGCATCTTGTAGGGGGATCTGGTTTAGTTCTGCATTGATTTTAAATGGTCTAATGTCCCTTGAAATGCTAATCATTTTCTTCTCTCTCCTCCTATTAAATTAATTCAGTTCCAGACTGACATAAGCTATATAGTTCCCATATATACAGTATAGCTTTGGTGGTAGATAAACAGAGTTTGTTCACAGAATCATTCTCTATAAATCCCTATTCCCACAATAATATTTCCATTTGCTGTAGGCTGTTCTACAGCCTGCAGCATGGTACCCAAGCAGAAAGCGATTAGCACCAGAACATGGAGTTAGTTTTCAAGACACGAACAATTCTTTTACTCCAGATGCTATATTGAAACTGCAGTGGTCCGTTGAAAAAGTAGATGTAACCTACGGGGGAAAAGACTTGTTAAAAGAAATTGCAATCAGAAATTGATATCATTTGGGGATTTGTTAAAAGTATTACTTCAAATAAAAAGAAATCCTGGATTTTCAGACTAAATCTATTCAGCTGAATGATTTGCTATTTAAAACTGAGCTAAATTTTCAAATTGGCCTCATTCTGGCTCTTAAATTGGTCCAAGCGGTCAATATTTTGGATGCTCAGAAACTCGGTTCTTCTCTTTTTACATAGCATATGCCTGTGAAAATCGTGTGGTTACTCATTTATTTAATTCCCTGATTTTCAAATGCTATTTAGAGACAATATAGTCTGGTCTCAGAAACATGGACACATTGTGTAGAGTTCTGATGCTGAGTTCTGACCCAGGGTTCTACCAGAGATCTGTTGGGTGGTTCTGGAAAAGATACTTCACCTTCCTTTCTGAGTTTCCCTCCTACAAAATCCTAAAACCTGCCCACCAAACTCACTCTTATATATAAAGCACTGTACAATTAAAAGGGAAGAAAACAATTTAAAATATCAGGAAATAATACATGGTGAAAATTTTCAAATGGAACACTTTTCCATCAGAAAATGTTGAATGACTATCACGAGAACATATTGATTGCATTGAAAATTTTGACAAAATCATTGAAACATTTCCTTTCTATAAGATCAATGTGCTTTGTTTCAACTTTATTGGTTTGATTTTTATATATTATGTTGCTTGAAATTTAACATTTCTATAAGATCGAAATGAAATATTTTTAAACAAAATGGGATAAGGTTGTTTCAAAATTTCCAAAATGAATTTTTTTCAGAAATTTCATTTCACAGGAAAATTTGAACTTTTTGTTTTGATTTGGGATGGAAGGAAATTTGTATATGCTGGAAATTCTGAATTTGGACCAGCTCTAATGATAGTAATGAAAGGGAAAAAATACCATTTTTTTGGTAGACTGCATCCACTCTATTGCCAATTCCTGGGAATTCTTCCTCTATCAGTCTGGGGTAGCCTTTTTCCATAACTTGGTTTTCTTCATCATAGCTATGTTAAACATGGAAAAAACACAAATTCAATGAACTTGCATGACTTGCAATCTGACAAATGTCCTATCGCCTTTAGGTACCTTGTTCAAAGATACCCAAGTTGTGAGTGGCTGGAAGTCACTAGATTGTCTATGCCAAATGAAATGGTGAGTATGAGTTCAATTCTCCAGGCCTCCTTATATCAGAAACACAACCTCAGCTGGTACAAGAACAATAAAGGTAAATTTTTAAAGGTTGGGTAATAAACTACAGAATTGAAAGGCTAGATTGTACCTAGGTATATAGAGGCGATGGTGCTGCATGTCTGTCACTGGAGCAGGTAGGCAGAAAGTGTCAGGGGATGGATGGAACATTGGCTCTACACCCAACGCATTGGCCAGCACAAGAAAACTAGAACAAAGTGGGTCAAATCTGCTGCTGGTTTAGGGCAGCAGTAACTTACAACCCTGTGCCACACAAAAAAATTGGCCCTTTTGTATACAATTAAACTTGGCAGAATTGAAAATAAGAACTAGTAATTCTCTAACATACCTCCAGTACTTGTCTCCAGTAAAAAAGAGAGTCTTGCCAGTGTCTTTAATGTGGACAGCCCCATCTATTGTTTTCATCTCTCTGGAGAATCCCAATTCATATATTTTTTTAGGGTAACCTTCAACTATGTCATAGCCATTCAGAGCCCAAAATTTCTTGCCTGTAAATAATGATGACAAAATGTTAATCTTTTATAAGCATCAATGGAAAGGGATTAGAAGAGTAAAACCCAGCAATAATGATTACATTGTTATTATTTGACATTATTAGTTTTATGTGACTTAGATCATATGGGGCCAGATCCTCACCTGGTGTAAAATGAAGCCATTACACCAGATGAGGACCTAACCTTCTAGTCTAAATTCTGCACTCTCCAGTCCATTGAAGATCTTGTAGTGTCACGTGGGGTGAAACCAATGGAAGTTTTGTTTGAGTGAGGACTATAGGATTTAACCCTAATTAGCTTTATTAAATTAGACTGATTAAGATGCTTCTACTTTTCTGCCATTTGCAAAAGGCTTACCCCTAAATATGAACACATGATCTTTCATGGGGTTTTCATAGGCAGCATCGATCTTGTTTGGAAGTTCTGGCCAAAATGACTTAATTAACACCAGTTCTGCGTCAACCATCTGAGGATGTAGGCGCCAGAAGAACCTAATTCAGAAAGAGAAAATGGACTTTTTATCATCTTCTTCATGGTATGGCATGGTATTGTTTTCACAGTGTTTCACAGATATTAACTAATTTGGGGTTCTCAGTCTTTTCTATAATGTGGAGCACATTTTAATTCAAGGAGAAGCTCCATCTCCTCTCCTAGCCATGATGGTTCAGACTACCTAGCTCATTCATAACATGAACACTTTCACAGGAGAGAAAAAACTGATGTCTTGATTTCATTTTGTCCAACTTTCTTCCCTTAAGAAGAGAAAGTACAGATAAACGTGGCAGTGCACCATGTAAGATTGCTGTGTGCAGTGCAATTTTGCACAGAAAACTAAATAATTTCTGAATTTTGGCAAAAATCCAGTGCAATCCCATGAAATGGTAAATATGTCTGCTTGATCATGTGGAGACTGACCCCCATTCACACCAGTTTCACATCAATATAACTGCATTGACTTCCAGGAATTCTTGATTGTCACCAGTGTGACAGGGAATCAAGCCCATATTTATGTTATAAAGGCTGCTTAAATGTGATATGCTATATAGCCCTTACAGTCATTTCTGTTGATTTCACAACCTATTTTAGTTGTGCTTAGTAAAAGAGATTAACCTCTAAGGGAGAAAGTTAGCAGATTTATTGGAAGATAGAAAAAGAACTAATCAATTATATTTTCAGAAACAAATGATAAAGTAATGGAAATTAAAAAGGCTGTACCAAGTGTAGTTCTAGTAGTGAGTTGGCTGGGCCCTATACAGCAAAAGAAGCATATGTGTAAACCATACAGTGCATCATTTATTGTTGTCTCACCTGTCCTTGAAGATCACCATTTCTCCTCGAAGTTCTGTTATTGCATCAAGTGACAAATTTTCATCACATTTCTCTGGAGTTTTGGGGTGTTTGGGGTTGGGATCTCTGTCTCCTGCACCTGTAACCATAAATTATAACTTAGCTTTGACTGCTTTTGTTCTTCTTCCATGTAAGATAACTATGTACTAAATGGGACACTGAAGAGTCCACCAGTGCCAGAATGAATACAACCATCAAGGACAAACTGTCTGGACTAATGATATTTGCTTTCCCTTCTTATTCTTCCTCTGGCAAATCATGTACCTATGTTTTGGGGTTTAGTTACGTTGCAAAGATATTTGTGACTAAAACTAAATGGGTGCCATTGACACCATGTCTTTAGGGCCTCTGAGAAGATTGCTTCCTCCCAAGGTCTCTCATATGGGCATTTCTGTTTCTCCTACTTCATAGTCTTCAATCATCCTCCCATGGGAGACAGCTCAGGGACCTTAAGTCCACTATAGCAGGTAACCAGTTAGCAGCAATCACCTGTGCACTTGACACTGCTTGCTACAGTTTCTGCAAGACTGTTAAATGTGGGTGTCTTCTGACCCTGAGGCCCGGTTCCCAGGATCCAGGGTTTCTATCTTAATTTACCATGGTACTGACCATTGAGCAATAGGAACACCAGCAGCAGATTGCTAGCCCTAAGCTAAATTGCAGTGCAACATGTACATTCTAGGATACATGGATAAAATGGCAAAAGGAAGACAAACCATAGAGAGCTTGGATCCCTTGCACATCATCGTCAGGAAGCAAGAACCCAGTGTTGCCAGTGTAGGTGTAAATAGGGAACATGAGAGCTCCCGGGTCTCTGGAGTGCTCAAGTCCCAAAGAGTGACCAAACTCATGGGCAGCCACAAGAAACAAGTTGTATCCTATAAGAAAGCAAAGCAAAAGCAAAAATACTATACACATGTATCTGAATGCAGTTTATTGCCTGATCCTCTTTCACAATGGCTTTTTTGCACTGACGATACAAAACAATTATATAGATCTCTGCATCTTCTAAGAAGTGAACATACATGAAATAATTAACTCTAAATATTATTACTCCATTTTACAGATGGGGATGCTGAGATACACAGTCCAATCCTGCTGTCTTCATCCAAGACAATGGGAATTTTGTTTGAGTAAGGGCCTAATAGCCTGAGCCCCTTACGTTTTTTCTTATACTAAATTGTATTTGAAAAATTTCCCACTATCACCAACCCCAGTTCAACTCAACCATCTTAGCAATGTTTGAAGTTGTAGGGTGAAATCCTGGTCCAATGAAGTTAATGGAAGTTTTGCCAGGATTCCATCCCTAGTGTAGATAGTCCATTGACAATCAATGCTATTTCCAGCACTGGATCAATTAAATCTGTTCCCAGCAAAGCTAGATGACACGGTGCTGAAAAACAGTGTCCGCAGTTGAAAAAATGTTAGTGACAATTGGATCAATTTTTCAAAAATGGCTCTTTGTGCAGACAAGGGCAAATATTTTCAAACTTCATAAAAGTGGCCTGATTTTCAGATATGGTGAGTATCTACAACTCCCACTGGCTTACTGGGGGTCACACCATCTGTCTGACATCCAAGCTGGACACCCTCAAATTGCAAGTGAAACAATGAGATGTTTGAATAGTAAAAAACCCAAACTGCCTTGTTTCTCTGGGTTCATGGGTCATGTGATTCATTATTCTGTTGTATTCAGACAACTGACAGGTATTCTAGAAGAGAGTTGCAAATTCCAAATTTTAACACAAATAATTGTTTTGTCCATAATTCATGCAAGACGTGTACCATACTCCTATCTACAATCTGGGATTAAAAACAGCTCCCTGTGACTTCAGTAACCAGTCACACAACATGAATAATAAAAAACAAATAGGGAACAGTCAAAGCAAACTGTTCACAAACAACATATAGGGTGAAAATTATCCATCCAAAGTATCTGGCAAATATTCTGAATAGCAAATACATTTTATGAAATCAGGATGAGATTGTGAATGATTTGCTATCCAAAAGGGACAGAATTCATAACCAATATTATTTGAAACAAATAGTGCACCCAGCTCTAGTTAAAGTGATCTTTAGAACTTATGTTACCTCTGGAATCAGTTGACCAGGTTTCATCATCGTCAAAATGGGCATCTCCGCCATAATTTGGTCCAGGAGGAAAAGCATGAGCCAGTAATCCAGAAGGTCCATCAAAGGGATAAAAGTCACCATGTTCTACAAAGCAACATTTAAAATACCGACAGCATTTACATCTAATTTTTAAACAGGTGAAAATATAATTAAACTGCCAAAAAGTAATCTTTCTCTGTTACCTTTAGTTCCAAAGGAAATCATGATATCAGCAGTGCCACTACGAATTCTAGTAAAGTTCAGTGGTGTCACTTCAGACCAAACCTTGAATGCCTTTTTGAATGCTCTGTCCACTTCAGCACGTGTCAGATCTCGAGTGTAATTCACAATTCTATCAATCAGATAAAATATCTTCAATTAACCTTTCTGCAGGGCCAAGGAACTTTTCAATGTACCTCCATGAAAACCAACTTTTGACTGGGAGACAGCCACTTCTCAAAAGCTGGATTATTAATGTACAGTGCTCCAAAAATAAAAATGTACATTTCCATCTATCAGTATCATTCAGAAAGATAATGACCTAATAGTTTGGGATTTGTTTGTTTGTTTGTTTGTTTGTTTTTTGCCATTATTATATGCACTAGAGAAACCCCAGGAAACTAAAAGTATGTTCTTTATTAAGATATTTTGTATAGATAATATGGGACTTTATTCAGTATATTTTTTTATAAGTATTTTGAAGAGATATGAAATATCTCATGCACCTGACCATTCTGGAGAGACAATACATGATCGAGGGGACATTAAAGAGATACAGTGGTCATCATTAAAAACAATGTTTGTTAACAGCTTACTACATAGCATTATCAGAGATACCACTTTTATTTCCATATTCAATACATAGGGAAAATAGCCCTCTCTCTTTCTCTCTTGTTTACCACTCTTTGGTTTCCGGCAAATAGTGACTTTTTAATGGCATCATAGTGTGATAACTGAGTTCATTAAAGAAATTTAGGTAGGGCCTGATCCAAAGCCCACTAAAGTTAATGGTAAGACTCACATTGACTTCCATGAGCTATGGATCAGGGCCATATAGATTTTAAAACTGCAACATGAGATTTTTACGAAGTCTAGACTATCCTTTCTTCTTGCTGAGCTTGTCAATCTAATATACAATATAATGGCTGTTGAACAACTATATAGCAGGATAACTTGAAAATAAGAAACAATAACACTAAATATTATAATTTTACCTGTATGTTAAATTATTTTTTGACCATTTTAGTTTTCTAGGGAAAAAGTTGTATTCCCCCACATCGGGGACACCACATCTTGGCTGTTGCATCAGCTCGTATGTTTCTTCATCTAATATGCCAGTCACCTCCAGCCCAAAAAAAGACTGCATTTCTCGAAGTTTGGCTGCCACTGAGTTGGCATTCTTCTTCCTTATGCCAGCAGGACTGGAACGTAGGTTGTAATGTGTCTTTAGATAGCGCTAGGGAAAAAAATAAAATAATATTTCCAGTTTCCAAAGAACAAAGGCAATCAAACAGCCAACCTTAATATGTGAAGATTGATTTTATACTGTACCTCTGCAAACTGGAGGTCTTCCGTTGTGAATTCATCACTGTCTTCATGGGGAATAGGCAGTGTCAAACAATATGACAAGCCCAGCAAGAAAAGGAAGGCAGCTGCAAAGCTTGGATGCATCATGCTGAATTCTTGGGTTCTGAAACTCTGATTTTTAGAGTGTAAATACCTTTACTTTTATAGACCTAAACTGGTGAATCATCTCTTGTGGACAAATTAGAATGTCCTTGTCATTGCAAAGTAAACATGCTTACACAGCTGGTTTATTTCTTCATTCCAAGAAGTCCTGGTTTGGGCATCTGTGGTCCCACTAAGGGCTTAGAAACTATATCTTTATATAAACATGCTCTCAGCATATTTACAGATGCTGTGGGAAGTATTGTGAAGAAGCAACTCAGCATTATTTCATTACTTTGCAATAACTTACACTGACCTACTTTTTTCGCCTTTGATAGGATAATTACTTTCCTTTTATTTTGTCAGACAAAGCGACACTAAATGACAAGCTCTGTGAACAGATGGATTGTCTTAAAGTAAAATAACTGCATAATTTTAATGTCTATACTCATTCATTAGCACATCAATTGTTTAGCAAACTTACCATCTTGCTTCATAAGACAACAACAATGTGGAGTATATTATATTACTAACATGTTCCTGTTTTGGGGTTTCTTTATTTGTTTTAATTTTTAGTCTAAAACTGTAACAACAGTTTTGTTGCTGGGATCGTGATAGTAGTGGGTCTCAGTACAGATCAGAATCATTTACAGACACATTTTCAGAAATGGATTTGGATGACCCAGGTTTTGGCTACCAAGTTGAGATGTACCTGAAAACACAGCAACTGAAAATCAGTTGAAAATGCTGGCCTTAGAGAAGTATTTGATCAATGGCAAATATGAGCCTGTAAAATGGCCAGTTCATGGAATCTGACTTCCCTTAAAAACAATAATATAATGTATGTGGGATACCGTCATAGGTCCATTAGGCACACAGTTACTACTGTCATGTGGGCTATGTAAAACCTTAAATAGGCAGATTCTGTTTGTATACAAAGCATGATAGAAGCATGTGATTACAATAATTTACAAAGCACAAGATGTAGTGAAACTGGTAATATGACAGCAGCGAATGCTACAGAATTTTTGAGTTTGAGGCTACTCCTTTTCTCCATAAAGTCAACTCAATCTCAGCTCATTCTGCGCTTTGGAAAATACAGACTGGCTACCATCACTGATTCTGTCCACGTCACATTACATTCTTACTTGCCTGTATGCCAGATCAAGGTTTTGTCAGTGTTGAAATTCCCCCGCCACCTTCATTTAGTCTGATCTTCCATCTGAGACTATACTACACAACATGTCTCAGCCTAATTCAGCCTGTTGATGAAACAGGATCCAGTGAAGCTAAATGGGTAAAAATTCAGCCAGTTGCCCAAATGACAAATAATGTTTTATCAAGAGATGACAAATCGCAAAAATAGATGAAAGTGGGTGGAATTTTGTGCTGAATTATTTGGCCAAGTTTTTAATTTAACTGCAAGTTTGAACCAGTGCTAAATGTAGTCATAGCAATTAGAGATGGAAAACACCTATTAAATCATCTTGTCCATTCGCCTACAAATGCAGGATTTTCCCTTTCTAATATGCTGATGTGGACACTGAAGCGAGACACATATGTCAGAGTATAGTTAAATGTGGAGGCCTCTGTTTTTTAAACTATTAGGCAATGAGAAACACCTCCCTGGACTACCCAGCAGGGCTGTTCTAGTGTGGAATTTAGCTGGGCCCTGGGTTCTACAAACCTTAGGATGGGTCTGAGGGCAATTCCCTTTCTACATGCCCAGGCCTGCCCTGGCAGGCAATCAGAGTCCCAACCCATTCCTCTCCTCCATGCTGGAGCTAGGAGAGATGAGCCATGAAGGCTTACTTCCTTACCATGCAGTGTTGTGCTCTGAGCCCATTGGGTTACAGAGACCTCACATCAGACCCTTTCTTAACACACCAACCACACTGGAGCTTGCCAACATTGTGACAAATGTAATGTAAATCCCTAAACCAGACGTCCAAGATGCCAGATGGAAGGTGAAAAAATCCCACAGTCATTTCTCAATTTTCCCATATGGGGAAAAAAAATCCCTTTCAGACCCTCCATAAAAATCTGGTGATCAGTATAGTCCCCAGAAGCCCAAGAACTCCAGAAATAAAGGTGTGAAAGGGTGGTGCTGGAACAAAGCTAAAATGGCTACAAGCCAGCAGTGGGCAAAAACAACCTCTGCTTCCTTCCCCTGCCTCTGGAAGTGGGAGCCAGTCAGTCGGTCTGTCATGACCCTAGTCATCCAATTGCAGTGGGAACAGGTAGGAGAGGCTCAGAGCTCAGAACTAGTTAAAGCCAAACCCCTGTCCCAGGGAGGGAGGGGGAAGGGAAATCAAGAGGAGCCAAATTCCCCTCCCTTTCTCTCTCTCCCCCTCCCATCACCCACAGGGGAAGGGAAGGCGAGGGGTATCGGCATCCTCGCCACTCCATGGCTCTCTAGTTACACGCCCCAGTTAGCAGGTGAGTGTTATCCAGTCCACCTTTAGATCCTTCCACGTGCACTCAGATACAGTGGTGGTAGAAAGGTAAATTCTCATCTCTTCTTAAATTACAGTTCTACTCTAAGAAGGAACTTTGACATAATAGGATTGTGGGGTTTCACGTTCTTGTGTTTCATTCATTCCTTGTCAAACTCATTCAGTTTGCCACTAAGAAGATAATTTTTCTAACTGCAGCATCTGCAAACTCCCCCTGGGTTGTGACAGTTACACTAGTTTCTTTTCCTCTCATGCATCAACATCAGCAATAAGTAGCTACATTCTTTTGCTTTGCTCATCCCCTCTCTCCTGCCCCTTCTCACCTGGCTGTGACTGGCAGCTCAGTTCTGGTGCTCTGCCCAGCCCCTACTCCTCACCCTACACTGATGAATCTCAGGTCATTGCTGCATTCCCACTCAGACCGCATATCATATAGCTGGCAACTCAATGCATAGGCAAATCACAGGTAATAACATGGTAAATTCTGGCATATAATCTTTCTAATAATAGATCCAATAATGATTTATTCATCTCCTACTTCCTTCCCTCTAAAAAAAATGCACCCTGAGTCAGTCAATTCTCAATATTGCATTACTGACATATGTGGGTTGTAGCCCACGAAAGCTTATGCTCTAATAAATTTGTTAGTCTCTAAGGTGCCACAAGTACTCCTGTTATTTTTGCGGATACAGACTAACACGGCTGCTACTCTGAAACCTGACATATGTGGTATTGCTTTTAACCGGATTAAATGGTAGTGGCAGATCCTCAGTTAGTATTAATTGTCATAGCTCCACCGCCATCAGAAGAGCTCTGACAATTAACCCCACCTGAGTATCTGCCTTGTCGTGTTTAAAATAACCTTCCAAAGTAACCCTTTACTCAATTCAATCCCAACTGTTGTTGTGAAGTTCTGAGCATCACTGCTGTGTGGAACAGCAGCAAATCTGAGTCCTAAGCAGTCTCAAAGATGTGTGTTAGTATCCAGGAATAATTTAAACTCCTGTGGGTTTAAGATTTAAACTCCTGTGAATCCAGATGCTCTGAAATTAGCTTCCTCTAACTAAGGCAGCATGTAATAGAACAGCTGGTGTGTTTGTGCTCCACTGCCCACTACAGGCTGGAATTAGAAGTGATCCACTGTGTGTCTTAGGCTCTAGGCTACTAATATCAACTCTTTTCTTGCTCAGGTGGTAGGAGCAGTGCTTAATTTGTTATGAAAGAGTTGCTGGGGCTCAAGCAATTTTTTTCACTTTCTTAACTGACATGGCAAGCCTAGAGGTGCCAGGACTAGGAACTGCCAAACCCGCAGCCCCCGCAAGCCCTGGCACAAATCGAGCACTGGGTAGGAGTCTGTGCTTTTGGAATAGAAGGCTACAATTTCTATGCTCATTGTCATAGTGAAGTTCTGAGTGTCCATGGTGTGCAACACAGTGACACCGGCAAATTCCTAGGTGGTCACAGAGTAGGGTGACAAGATAGCAAATGTAAAAAATTGGGACAGGAGGAGGGGGGTAATAGGTGCCTGCATAAGACAAAGCCCCGAATATCAGGACTGTCCCTATAAAATCAGGACATCTGATCACCCTATCATAGAGTTATTACAATAAGTATAGATTGGCTAAGTGATGATTAAAGGTGAGGATGGATAACCACCTACAAACATTTGAAGGTTATAAACATAAGAGGGAGAGTAATTATTTAGGGACAAATGGGCAAAATTAAGAAAAGGGAACAGTGTTAGACTGTAGTATCATTCCCCCAAGGAAATGGTTTGAAGCCCTGAACTTTATTTAAGGTGAGACTAGTCAAAACACCAGTAAATATACTGCCCAGGACTGCCCTGCACTAGGAGGAGGATGGACCAGAGAGCCAAAAAGTCCTCTTCCATCTCTAAGTTCTATGATGTAATGAGTGTTTTTAAGCTACTGTATTCAGGCTCCTGAGTACCTCGAAGTCCATAATGAAAGCACTCTTCTAAAGACTTTGTTTTTAGTGTCTTTTCAATAATTACCCTGAGGCCCCATGGCCCAAAGACACAGACATTTTATTTGTAGAAAAAAATTACACTGGGAATGATTTTTTTTTCTAGGCAAACACCTTAACTTATTCAGACATGTATTAAAAGTATAAAGTTAAATATAGAAGGAAAAGGGGTAGCTTTTTGAACTTTAAATGTTAAAAGAAAATAGAAAAACAATCCACCCAACAGAAGATTCTGCATAATAAATGTTGGTCCTTTTCTATTTAAAGGCAATGTCCACAAATGAAAAGAAACTCCAGTAGTTTGGATGGTCTTTGCTGGTGGGTAGAAAGACATACACCAAAGAAAAAGGATAGGCTGAAAGGTTGTTTGAGTACATAATTAGTTTATCACAAACACTAAAGAAAAATTTCTCAAAACATTAAAATAGAAGTTGATTCATGAAAGATCATTTATAAAAGCCACCTTATGTGCAGGCGATGGGCTGAATCCTGAATTCCACACACACCCAGTTGTTTTCATTAGGGAGTTTTGGACATACAAGGAATGCAGGCACAGATTGTATTACTATAATTATTTCTATTACACTCGTGGCTCAAGGCCCCAAGAGAGATGCAGGCCCCTTTTGCTAGACACTAATGGGAAAACACTATCTAAATGAAAAAGGCAGACAAGGGATAGGAGGAACTGGAAGTGAGTCATAGAGAGATCACATGACTTAAGCTGAGAGAGAAATTCAATGACAGAGCTGGGAATTGAACCCAGCTCTCCTGAGTCCCAGTCCAGTTCCTTAACCTGAAACAGCAGTAAAGCATGTTGTTATTAGCTGATGTTTCCAACTGGCAATTATCTGCAATGATACCAAAGCGGTCTGACAATGTCCGATGGTGTGAAGTATAAAATACTATCCACACAGGTTCAGCTGATAACAGATGACACCACTATTAATGTTAAAACATCCTGTGCAGAGGATTGTGAAATAAAGCTTAAGGTGGGTACTGAGTGTGTCATAGGCCTTGTGCTGGTCCTTTGCACATAGGTAAATTTCACCCAGTACAAACATGCCAGCACAAACTGTTACAGAGACAAACACCTGTCAGGAATGGTCTAGTTTTACTTAGACCTGCCTTGAGTGCAGGGGACTGGACTAGATGACCTATTGAGGTCCCTTCCAGTCCTACACTTCTGTGATTCTATGATTTTGCAAGTGTGCAAGTCTGCCAAATTGCTGAACAATATGCTAACAACCAATATGCTAACAACAATTTATGCAATTCTCGTATTTTGGGGTCATGTGTAAGGTAAGTGGAATTGATGGTCATTTTCCAGGGAGCTGAGAGGTAGGAGTTTTCACAAAGAATTCCCCCCCCACCCCCCCCAGAAAGACAGAGACAGAGAGGAAGAGAGGTGGTGGGACTGATTAACCCCAAACAAGCACTGAAGTGCTAATCATTCAAAAACAAAGACCGTGCCAAGAAAATGGTTTCAAAACAAAATAAACAAATGAAAATAATTGAAGCTGTGTCATATTTTGATTTATTCCAAACCTTCAGTGCCCAAAATAGCATTAGAAGGCTTTTTTTTTTTCTGTGACCCTAAGCTGGCAAACAGTGAACTTTAGAAAAACAAATAGTGAATAGGCCACTTTGTCAACCTCTGCTATAGCAAGTTAACTTTAAAATAGAAACATCTCTAATACTTAGGGCTAGCTCACTATATTCAGTAACACTTTGCTTCTTAACATCCCTGTGCGATAGGAAAGTATTAAAAGGCCTATTTTACAGCTGAGTAAAGTAAGAACTGGAGCAGTTAAGTAGCCTGCCCAAGGTCACACATAAGGGCCGCGCTCCTGCAACTATACAGACAGACAGCTGCATCTGTAACATTTTAATGGGGCTCCACCCACTTCTGGGAATCCAGTTGCAGCACCATAGCCAAGGAAAGTTGGGAATAGAACCAAGGGCTCTTGGATTTTAGTGTCCTGGTCTAAGCACTGCATCCTCATTTCACATACAAACAGTTGCCAGGGGTATCTAATAGAGCTGGTTAGGAAACGTTTTTCCTGTCCCTGGAAAACATTTGAGATTTCGAAAAATGTTCCCATCACGAATCAGGACAAAAATTCAATCTCCAAAATTTTTGCACATTGACAAACCATAAACATTTCAGTTTGGATCAATCGAAATGCTTTGTTTCGATCATTTCAAAATGTTTCATTTTTATTTTTGGCCATTTTTTATTTTATACAAGTTATTTTTTTTTACTATAATTAATTCCCAGTTCAACACAAGAAGTTGTTTTGAGCTGGGACAGCAGAATTTTTCATTCTGAAAATGTCAAAACAGGCTGATTCAACAATTTTGAAACTTTTTTTAAAAAAAAAATTGAGTTGAGAAATTCATCAGAACTGACCTTTTCCCATAAACAGTTTTGGTTTTGACAATTTGACTTTTAAAAGAAAAACAAAAAACCCCAGGAAAACAAAAAGAACAGGAGTACTTGTGGCACCTTAGAGACTAACAAATTTATTAGAGCATAAGCTTTCGTGGGCTACAACCCACTTCTTCGGATGCATCCGAAGAAGTGGGTTGTAGCCCACGAAAGCTTATGCTCTAATAAATTTGTTAGTCTCTAAGGTGCCACAAGTACTCCTGTTCTTTTTGCGGATACAGACTAACACGGCTGCTACTCTGAACCCAGGAAAACAGTTCATCAAAAAATTCCTGTCCCATTCTAGTATCTGAGCTACTATAGTTTTTATTTTGCTTCAGCAGTGAAGGTATTGTGCTAGCTATGTGGTATCTCTTGGCAATTGTTGACTTTTTAACGGCAATCACAGTACATACATGTAGACTTTGTCATTAAGAACTAGAACCCATAGGACTAGTAGTTTGACATGTTCAACTGACTCACTTGTCATGCCTACTGACTGAGATGTGGGTTAACAGCACAATATGCAATTTGCACTCAAAGTACAAAGAACACGGTTATGGCAGATGCTATATTCAAATTGCTTTGATCCATGGAAGAAACAGATGGAACCTACAAGAAAAGAAAATCAGTTTAAGAATCATCGCAGCCATCATGTTACTTTTTCTTTAAGAAGGTAGAAATATTGTTTTCTTTCATTCCAGTAGGTTTATCACTTTACTAGTTTGAACAATGTAGCTACAAAATAACCAATGATCTCTCTGGCTGTCACAATATTGGAAAACAACCACCTTGTAGTCCAGCCAACCTCAGCTCACCCTTCTTCGAAATGGGAAGGAATTGGCTTGGTTTATAGTATTTTTTTTTTTAAAAGGAAAACGAAAAGCCAGAGGATACAGTAATAGTGCAAAACTTAATTTTCTGTATTGTTTTTGAGATTTCTAACACATTACATTTCTATTTTAAAGAATTCTAATATTTACATTAATACAAAAATCTATTTCAACAGTATGTTGGTAGCAGTAGGCCTCTTTTACATAATTACATAATTAGATCTTGTTATGTTTTAATGCACTAATTTCTGTATGTCAGTCTATGGGCACATCCAATCATTATTGCAAAGCATTTTTACTAGCATGAAAATTTACCATTTTCTTGGTATGTTGCATCAATTTTATTTTCAATTCCTGGGAAATCTTTCTCTATTAGTTTTGGATAACCATTTTCCGTAGAATGGCGTTGTTCATCCTAGCTGTAATAAAAATGAACCGGAAAAAACAAATTGAAACAGATTATCTAATTGATGGTGATTCAACAGTTCTTTTAAGCTGAGACAGCTTAGGGTGGAGACATATTAGTGGGAAGGAAGGGAAAACCTTGCACATCTGATGCCTGTGCTGTATCTGTTCTGTGGATAAATTGAGGACTTTGATCTCCAAGTCTATGGATTCTACACCTTCCACAAACTCTAAAATAGAGATATTAAATATAGAGCCAGCACTAACCTTGCTGAACCCAAATATTTGGATTGAATTGACAACACAAGCGGGTCACCCAACTTCTTTATCTCCCACCAATACTATGCCTCCAGTACTTGTCTCCTACGAAAAACTTGGTCTTTCCAGTCTTTGTATCATGAAATGCAGCATCGACCTTCTGGAGGGTTCTTGGAAATCCAAGTTCATAAAGTTTCTTGGGGTAGCCTTCAAGTATGACATGTCCTTTTAGAGCCCAAAATTTCTTTCCTGCATGAAGTATTGATGGAAGGAAAAACACTGTATAAATTTAGTGATACCAAATCAATAGGGGAATTTTCAAAAAAGCAGAGGTGAACATCGAGAGCAACCCCTACACTTTTCTATCACATCTAAGTTTTTATATCACACATACTATTGCAGAATCTGAGCAACCGAGAGAAGCCTGCCAGGGTGGCACTTGATTCTGTCCTTTCTCAAACGAACCTCAGGCACTATGGCCATGAACTCCTCTTGATGGGATGCATTAGATGGTACCAAGGATTCAAGTGGTCTTTGTAAAAATATAAATTCACCTATTTTAATATGAAGAAATTGCCAAAAATAGATTAAGGACACAATCCTGTGAGATCTTGTCCTTAGTCTACTTTTGGCAACTTCTTTGTATTAAAAGAGGTGAGCTTGCACTTGTCTAAATTTAAGCCAGTGAGTAGTGCCACTGGCACTACGTACATGCATAAGTGTTTGCAGGATTGTGGTCTTAATTAGGACAGCGGTTTATTCAGGGTAATAGAATTCCTCTACCCCTACCCTCTGCTCCCGTAGTCTCAGAGGTGGGAAACCTTTGTCTGGACCAGCAGGAGAAAGAAAACCCTTGGCCCTTTTAAGGATTGCACCCTCCTTTTTTCCTCCTCTCTTTGTGGGCACGCAGCACTACTTGTGGGTTTGAGGGGTGGAGTAAGGAGGCTCTGTGTCTGATTGGTTGGACAGAAGGGTGCAGAGAAATCCTATGGCTCCCGCACACGGAAGAGGAGGGTTTATAAGCCCTTCCCACTGCCTCAGGGTGCCATTCTGTGCTGGGAAGAAATGCTCCTGTGTCCCTCATGTCTGTTTGGATTGGCGATTTGGGCTTTGCTATGGGTATTCTGCTAGTCACCTTTTCAGGGCTGGGAAGGAATTTTTCCCACACTTTCAGATTGGCCTAGGCAATGTGGGTTTTCTCACCTTCCTCTCAGCAGCACAGGAACAGACATGGTGAGTAGGGTAAGGTTGTAAAATTCATTTGTTGCAATTTAGCAGGTGCCCAGTGCAGGTGCTTGTTCAGTAGTAAGACTGATTCCCTGATAAACCAGAATTGGAAGTGGATTGGGAAAAGGCATCTCCTAAAGAAGGTGGGGGATGGGGTTGGGCCTCATAATGTCAGGTACAGCAAGAAGACAAACCCCTTCCCTCCCCACTACCTTTGTATGAGGGTGTTGGGGTGCCAGCGGTTTTGTGGGACCAGATTAACTGTGTGGAGGCGGAGGAAGCTGATGATAGCCCTCCCCCAGGTGGTACAGATGACAGAAGGAAGGATAACCTGCACTGGATGAGTTGTTGCTGGGTAGTTCCCAGGTGTGTAACATAATAAAGTTGTGGCCTAATTAAACCACATTCCTGGTGTCTTGTCCTTCATTCTTTGCAGAGCCAAAACCTGCCATTGACTTCAGTGGGAGTTGTGAGGTGCACAAGTAATTCAGGATAATGTCAAAAGATTCTACTGAATCACACTAACATTGAAAATTAAGGCTATCACCAGTGCAGACTGAAGACAACAAGCTGTCCTTAAAAAAAAAATAAGCTGGAAAAAAGTAGCTGTTGAAGTGAGGGCTACTGTAAGTGTTTGTTTTTAGGAATTTTGAGAAACAAGAACAATATTTTCGTAAAGCATTTACGTAAAGGAAAAAGAATGGTTCAAGCCCTGGTTTTTGTTTGCCAACCACAGTTATGTTGTATGTTCAGCTGCTATTTTGAAAAGAAACTTTCAACTCCGTTGTAAAATCTCTTCAGACAAACATTTTAGGAAGAAAGAAATAGAAATTCACACAGAACATCTGGTGCATTAAGTTTTCAATGGAAAAATTACAAGCAAGTAGTAAACTTACCATTTAGGATTTTAATTACTGGTAAATTATTGCCCAAATGAGGATTTAAGAAAACTCCTAATGCTGCCTGTAGAGTGAATGTTTTCAGCCTGCAGAGATGATCTTTATCACAGATGGCATACAAATAAGTATTTGATATTTCTCTAGCACAGTGAGGAATTGTGTTGAATGTTTATTTACTTTTTCAAAAGTTCAGTCCTTCACATCTTGAAAATAAGTTATTGATCATTTGTATACAAATTACATAGCTAATTTTCCAAGTCAAGAAGGACTATACACTTCTAAGCAGAGACCCAAGCATTGGACAAATCATTCATATGATTATTTGCTGTTTTTTATGTAGCACCTAACCTTCAGTCATGGACCACTGTGCTAGGAACTGTACAAATATTTAAAAAAGAGACAGTCTCTGCTGTGAATGGCCACATTTACACTTTGGATGGTTACATGAATGCAATATAAGAAGTAAAATAAAATAGAATTCTAGTCTGAAGGCAATGGAAAAGTTACTTACCTCTAAACATCAACACAAGATCTTGCCCGGGCATTCGTAAGCTTCATCAATCTGGTTTGGAAGATCTGGCCAAACTGAATTAATAACAGTTGCATTTTCTCCTGTCATCTGAGAGGTTTGATGCCAGAAAAATCTAATTTAAAAAGCAAAAATATATACTTATATCGATATTCATTTATTTATGTAAATGATCTTCAGATTAAAGAGGGAAAAGATAGTGGAAGACATATGCAGAGAATGCAAAAGAGCTTGATACTAACATGACGCCAGGGATAGGTTAAGAGTAAGGAATGTCCTGTGGAATGACAATAACTAGCACTGTGAGAACATTTCCAAGTTCTCTTCATGAGGGGTTTGTGACTATTTTGTGACCATTCATGAACTAGTCTGAATGGGTTTGTTGGCTCTGAAGCTTATAAAGTTTGGGTATGAATGAACCCAGTTTTCCCAGGCTTGAATGTCATTGTAAGCCAAGGTTCAATGGGTTCTTGCATGTTCACACTGGGTTTGATGGTTCATCCTGAACCAGAAGCAGGAATGGTGGCCACACTGAGAGAATGTCATGTGACCTTCCTCATGTGACTTCTCCTAGTAAACAAAGTTCAAACTCAAAATTCATTGATGAACAACAGCCCAAGTGTGTCAGTAGCTCTCCAGTTGGGGCCAAATTTGGCACCTAGTTTTTGGTGAACAATTCATGAAAAGTAAAAGGTTCGGATTTACAAATGCAGGTCAAATTTCAACTAATGCTGATTCTGAATAGGTCAGTCTGATTAAGGCCTCTAGGTGTTACCCTTGTACAAATAAATAACTAAATAATGATTCAAGCATTTTGCACAGGGCCTCTTTAATCTAATGCTATAAAGCACCATGCACACCGACAGGATAGTGCTAGTGCAGTTAATGGATTCTGCTATATGTAAATAAAAGTTATAAAAAGGTACATTTCCTTCATTCTTCCTTCTCTCTCTTCTTTTACACTCAACACAAAAATAGGTGCATAGGTGCAATAATAAATGGCAGTACTTCGGGGATAAAGTTTGGAAGGCTTTGTTCCCCTCATGGTTCCTCAGTAGGATGCGCTCACCATCTCCTGTTTTGTGGCCTTAAAAGTAACTAAGCGGATAGCTGTGAAATGAAATGCAAATGGTAGGGATGAATTTCGTTGGCATTACTTACATGTCCTTAACTGATTACACGCGTAATAGTTGGTATGGCAACACCCATTTTTTTCATGTTCTCTGTGTATGTATATATATATATATCTTCATCTGCTGAGAAGTTTGGATCACCTCTCTGGGGCTTTGGCATTCACAGTTCTTTCTTCTGGACCTGCAAATATTGAGATGTGACATTGTTCACTCAGCTGTTACCTTTGGCACAGTGCTTCTGTTTCATTTCTGTGATAAAGACCATCTGCTGGTAAGCAGGATTAGTTGGGGAGGTTAAAGTGCCATAGAGAAATAGTTTGGAATGATGTTGGTAGGCAGACATGACAGAAACTACAAAAACAACATGAGCTTCCTCAGAAATGCTAGTTAACTTTCACACAATACCATAAAGAGCTTGGATGCCTTCCACATTGTCTTCAGGAAGAACAAAGTCCCTAGTTCCAGTGTAGGTGTAAATAGGGTACATTAGAGCTTCTGGATTGCTGGAATGGTCTAGTCCCAAAGCATGGCCAATCTCATGGGCAGCAACTGTAAACAGATTAAAGGCTGCAAGACAGCAAAGCCAAATCAGAATTAGTCAAAGCAATTCAGTTTACAATCTATACTACAAAAGTGGCTGGGAGGGTCACTGCCTTTCACTGAATTAGATGTGTGTCCCAGACCCTCCCGTCAAAGCACACATACACCTATGCTGAAACACTCCCTCTTTCATAATGGACCCATGAACAAAAACTCTCCTTTTAATTGGCACATAAATGACCTCCACACTCCTCTGTGCTCCTAGATGGGCTCTCTCCAAGATTCCCTGTAAGGGGGTCCTGGCAGCTTCCTCACTTTCTCCTTATTGGGATATTTATGCTGCTCTTTTTTTTCTTTCTTATGCTGTTTCTCCAGGAGACCAGGCAGCACCGGTGCAGTGCACATCAGAACACTGAATTAACAGACCCAACAGAACATAAGAATGACCATACTGGGTCAGATCAAAGTTCCATCTAGCCCAGTATCCAGTCTTACGACAGTGACTAAAGCCAGGTGCCCCAGAGGGAGTGAACAGAACAGGTAATCATCAAGTGATCCATCCCTTGTTGCTCATTCCCACCATCTGGCAAACAGAGGCTAGGGACACCATCCCTGCCCATCCTGGCTAATTGTCATTGATGGACTTATCCTCCATTGTTATAGTCTTGGCCTTCAGAACATCCTCTGGCAAAGAGTTCCACAGGTTGACTGTGCATTGTGTGAAGAAATACTTCCTTTTGTTTGTTTTAAACCTGCTGCCTATTAACTTCATTTGGTGAGCCCTAGTTCTTGTGTTATGAGAAGGAATAAATAACACTTCCTTATTTACTTTCTCTACACCAGTCATGATTTTATAGACCTTTATCATATCACCCCCAGTCGTCTCTTTTCCAAGCTGAAAAGTCCCAGTCTTATTAATCTCTCCTCATATGGAAGCCATTCCATACCCCTAATCATTTTTGTTGCCCTTTTCTGAACCTTTTTCCAATTCCAATATATCTTTTTTGAGATAGGGTGACCAGATTGTTGCTCAGTATGTGAACACCCAGGCACCTGATACTTCCATTAAAGGGCCCAGACTCACAAAGTGTTAATCAACCTCTATCCCCATTGATTCATTGAGGGCACATGACACATTAAAGGCAGCCATTAGCACATCACAATGCAGGGCCCAAGTCACTGAAAGTTGCAAGATTTGGCCAACAGAGTTTGTAAAGTGCTTTAAAACAGAAAATGCTATAAAATGTAAGATGTTATTACTAGATCGCACAATGGGGCCCCAATTCTGACTGGAGCCTCTGGTTGTTATTGTATTATAAATAATAATATTGAATAGTTATTACCACCTCTGGTATCATTAGTCCAGGTTTCATCGTCATCAAAGTGGATATCTCCTCCAAAGTTTTCTCCGGGTGAGAAAGCATGAGCCCGTTGATTGAAAGGTCCATCAAAAGGGAAAAAGTCACCATGCTCTATAAAGCAAACAGAATGCCAAATGCCCCATAAAACAGCTGATGAGATTAATGCAATAGGCCAAGTTCTAACCTGACATGTAACCAGGTCAAACCACTCTGGAGTGGTGCAGGGTCGAAATCAAAGCAGAATGTAGCCCATAGAATTTTAAAACACTAATAGCAACTTCCCACAGTCACCTTTTGTTCCAAAAGAGATCATGATGTCAGCAGTGCCAAAGGAGAGTCTGAAGAAGTTAAGAGGAGTCACATCAGTCCAGATTTTGAATGCCTCCTGGATTGCTTGGTCCACCTCTTCCTGGGTCAGATCAGGAGTGTATTTCACAATTCTGTTCATTAGCACATGCATGGGTAGGAAAACCTTTCTGTCTACTCATGGCAGAATATTTGAAATGAGTGAGATGCACGGCCTCACAATTTTTCTGATGCTTGTCCTAAAGTGTAAAATATAATGTCCTGAATAAAAGGTCATACTGCAAGGAATGTTTACAAGTACAATAAAACCTTTGCTGTCTCTTTGTTTTGCTTCATAGCAAAATTATTTATTAAACGTGTTCAAGGCTGATGAAGAAAGTACTGACTATTAAAAACAGCTGTGATATCGTTTAACAACAAGACTATTAAAATTCCAGACATAGATAAATGTTAGAAATAAAGCTTGTTGTAGAAAAAAAATTGAGGGAATAGAGAGAGGGAAGATTTGGAAAAAAAAAAAAAAAAGATGAAAACCAGAGGTGAAAGTAAGCCGGTACGGTACCGGCAAGAGCTGGTTCGCCGTGCTGGACTGGACTGGCTTCTCTGGGGGTGATTTAAAGGGCCCAGAGCTCCAGCCACTGCAGGGAGCCCCGGGCCCTTCAAATCACCGCCGGAGCTCCGGCAGCTGGGCTCGGGCAGGGATTTAAAGGGCCCGGAGGTCCGGCCCCTGCAGTGGCCAGAGCACCGGACCCTTTAAATCCCTGCCCGAGCACTGCCGCCCCTGGGTAGCGGCGGCCAGAGCCCCGGGCCCTTTAATTCGCCCCTGAGCCCCGGGACTCCCAGCCGGCTCTGCAGCTGGTAGATCCGGGGTGATTTAAAGGCCCTGGGGCTCCCAGCCACAGCCGGAGACCCAGGGCCTTTAAATCTTTAAAGGCCACGCCTCTTCCTGTTGAGGCCATGCCCCCGCTCAGGACTCCGGCGTACCGGTAAGTCCATTAAGTTACTTTCACCCCTGATGAAAACCAAAACCTTTTAGTTTTGTTAAAGATTTTTAACAAAAAAACAAAAAAATTTAAGGAAAATGGAGAGTTTCTGTGAAAATTTTGTTGCTCCAAAATAGCTATAAATAAAAAATTTCTGAATGAAAAGTGTTGAACAGTTCCAGTTAGACACCATAAAATACATCTATTTCCCTCTCCTCCTGTCCTGGAGGAAAAAGTGTTGTGTCTATGCAATAAATTAGTCCACACTGCTTTCCAGTGACAGAAGGCCCAATTCTGCTATCCTTGCTCAAAGTAAGTAGAACCTTACTCTGTGAGTAGGCCAAATAATGTACATCACATGCAATTATTTGACAACCTTAATGGGGTGGTCTTTAAGCTCCCCCCACCTTTTTAAAATTAAAGTAAGTTCTGCTCAGTAAATACAATACCTATGTATCAAAGACAATGTTAGCAATCTGAATACTACAAAGTCAACTTTGACATTTTCAACCCAAAGAAGCCCAAACTGAATTAATCTGGCAACATTTACCATCTAAAAATGATTCCCCCATCTCTAAAGTTTGCCCAACTTCATCACCTTAACCAAAACCTATTACACATTTTTGTGCTGAGACTCTGCCAATAATTTTAATATATGTATGTACGGCACCTAGCACAATGGGGCCCTGAACTCACTTAGCACCTTTTGGAGCTACTATAATACAATAAATAATACTAATGCATAATGTAAACTGAGATCAGTGGGCTTCAAAGGGACTCTTGCATGTAGTGAACAAACAGGAATGAGTTTCCATTGCAGATAAGTAAAAACCATTTTGAACCTAATTTTGCAGCATTAGACATTCTGAATGACTATGAAGAAAGAGAGAAGAAAGATCTAGGCACAAGAAGATGATAACCTGAGAGATTTTAAGCACATGTGTATATAGATGTCATGGTCTGTAATGCTGGAAAGGACCACTGGATCTAGTTTTGAATTTATCAAACTTCAATTTCCACCCACTTATGCCTTGTTCTGTAAGGCTGAAAAGCTTCCCACCTTCAGATATCTTTTCCATGTGTTATGTACCTATACACCAGGGGTGGGCAAACCTTTTGGCCCTAGGGCCACATCGGATACAGAAATTGTATGGAGGGCCGGGTAGGGAAGGCTATGCCTCCCCAAACAACGAGGCGTGGCCTCTATCCAGCCCCCCGGAACTTGGCTGCTGGGGACAGGGCAAAAGCATGCTGGGAGTGGAGGGGGGCTGAAGGGGAGGGGCCAGGGGCTAGCATCCACCCTGCTCCACTGCGCTGCTGGGGAGTTGGGCTGGCTCCTCCGCAAGCCTGTCCTGACCCCACTCGCTGGCAGGAGCTCGGGGGCCAGAGGGAAGGGTCCTGCGGGCCGGATGTGGCCCGTGGGCTGTAGTTTGCCCCCCTCTGCTATAAACAGTGACTAAGTCATTTTTCAGACTTCTCTTCAATAAGCTGAATAGATTGAGCTCCTTAAGCCTCACATTGTATGGCTTGTTTTCCAGTCCCTGGATCATTTTTGTGGCCCTCCTTTGAACTCTCTCCAGTATTTCCACATCCTTCTTGAAGTGTGGAGAACTGGACATGGTATTCTAATGGTGGTTTTACCAGTGTAGTATACAGAGGCAAGATCACTTCCCTACTTCTACTTGATATTCCCCTTTTTATATATCCAAGGATGACGTTAGCCCTTTTTGCCACAGCATTGTACTGAGACCTCATGCTCAGGTCATTATCCATAAAAACCTTTAAATATTTCTGGATTATTATAGGTATATTGTAAATATATGCACGCAAATTATATAGCATTGATTTTTAGCAATACCATCAGCAGCAGAGAAGCAAGAGACCCTTTTTTCGTGACGAGCTATAGAAATCAATGGAAAGTATTGCCCAACAAAAACAGAGAACTAAAAGGGGAGAAAATGCAAAATATAGCAGACTCCTTTTACCTGTATGTCAAGTTATAAGATGGCCATTTGATTTTCCTGGGGAAAAAGTTGTACTCTGCCACATCAGGGACACCACATCTTGGTTGTTTCATGAGATCTAAAGTTTCTGAATCCAGCCAGCCATTTATCTCCTGGCCAAAGAATGACTGCATATGCTGGAGTCGACATGCCAGGGAGTCTACGCTTCTTTTCTGCACAACGTCTGGATTAAAGAGAGCTTTGTAGAAGGCATCCAGATAACTCTGAAAGAATATGAGAAACACGGCACTTTGTGAAACAAAAATAAGATGAATGAAGAAGAAAGTGGGTTAGATGAGCTAGATACCTCTGCAAAGTCTAGGTCACTATCCGTGATGGCATCAGTTTCTAACGTTGCCATTCTAGGAATTGGCAATGGCAAACAATGTGCCAGACAACAGAGTAGGAGGACAATGGAAACAGACATCTTCATCTTTATCATGTATGATTACCGAATACTGTTGAGCACCCTTTTATAGGGAAATAGCCTTTTATAATGAAAAATATTGAGCATTTGACTCATCTCCTATCCACATGATACTGGTACATCCTCCCTCTAATTCAAGGACACAAATGGTCTGTATCACATTCTTTTACAAAAAGTCAAAGCCTGTGGTTTAAAAGTTAAAAATAGTGTAATCTCTCTTTTTCCTTCAGGGCTCTGTCTCATGGAAGGTAACTTTTTTTCTACAGAACTGGTGTAACACAAGCAGTGAGTGACAATTGTAAGCACACACAGCGTACCTCATTCTAAACTGGAGAGACCACCTCTACGGTAAAAAGATATTAAAGTGCCAGTCCTTCTTTGGTCTCTCTGCTGACTAACCCAGGAAGCCGTTTAGAGTTACATTGCGGTGTGTATTTAGATGAGGACTGACACCACCCACTAATTTCACACAGGACCACTGAACATCTCTGACACTGATCGTTAATTTTAATGACATACCCTGCCCAGATCCCACAAAGGATTTTTTGTGGGCGCAGGGATCTGTACAGGAGAAAAGGCAGGCAGTGCAGATTAAATAATTAAAGCTTTAAAAAGCTGGACTTGATCATGCTTTTGTGAATAAAAGCATCTAGTTTAGTTTGCTATTATTTATTGGAATCAGGTTATTTGTTACTTCCCAGGATCCACCAAAATGCTCATGAACTCCAAGAGTTCCATGACTTCTGGCACAAATGATTATCCATAATGGAAGTGCATTATTTGTCGGCCATTGTTCACTACTCTTTATTCCCCCATTTATAATATGCCAGTCATGCAATAAGGGATGAGAAACAAAACCATATGATTGAAGTGATCAGCCCTATACTTCAAACAGTAAAACACTGCAATAAACAGCTTCTGAAAGATACATAGGCCTCAGTACAGGAAAGACTTAGGCATGTATGCACAATGAGTAGTTCTATTGGAAACAGTGGATCTTAGTTTGAAAATTATTCCTTCAAACTATTTTGTGACACACTGAAACATTTTTAAGAATATCTAGCAAGGTTTGCAAATGATTCACCTTGATCACCTTGATCCATCGGTCCTTCAGCCCTCATTTAGATTGTGTCAATTACAACATATCTTCCATTCTTCTCTTATCTTGGCCTTCCTTCTCCATGTGTAGCCATGCCTTTTCATGATAAAATCTTCCCATCTCTTTGGAGGTCAGCCGAGTGGTCATTTCAGTTCCCGTGAGTACCACTCGGTAACAGCTGCAGTCCATCGATTGTCAGTGTGCCTAGCTATATGCCCGGTCCATCGCATTTTATTGTACCTGCTTTCAACAACGACATCCTGCACTCCACTCTGTAGTCTGATCACTTCTTTGGGGACTCCGTCATGGATTGAAATCCTCAGAATTCTTCTTTCCATCGCACTCTCTGTGACAGACAGGTGTTGCTCCTCTATCTTCGTCAGCGCCCAGGTTTTGCTGCCATACAACATTGCCAGTACTGTTGAGTTGAAGAGGTTGGCGCGTGTTGCCTTGTTGGTTTTTCCTTTGAGGACAACCTTGATATAATTGAATGAACACCAACCTGCTTTCTTTCTTTGCGAGAGTTCACCTTCCTAATCGTGGCGCATGTTAATTTCTTGGCCCGAATAGACATATTGCTCAACTTCTTCTATTTGTTCTCCCTTGACTATTATTTGCACTTTTGGAAAGGCATCAGACCACATAAATTTTGTTTTAGAGTAGTTCATTTCAGTCTGACTTGGCTGATTTTTGGGTCGAGTTCTCGCAGTATCTTCTGTAGTTTGGTAGTTTTTTCGACGATCAACACGATATTGTCCGCGAATCTGAGGTGGTTTAACTGCTCTCCGTTGATGCTGATTCCACCCTTCCAGTTCATCTGCCTCATTACCATTTCGAGGCAGGCTGTGAAGAGTTTTGGTGAAACTGTGTCTCCTTGCTTCACGCCTTTTTTGACTCAGATGCAAAGGGGAGTGTCGAACAGAGTTATATCCATAGTGCAGTGAGAGTTTGCTTCCTTCAGTAGTTTGATGTAGTTTGTAGCATCACTCTCCAAAAAAGGGGCTGAATTTGTAAAGAATGGTATTTGTAATAAATAGTTTGACCAGATCTAGTCTATGTAATAGAGATGAAACCAAACTGCGACATTTGGATCTGTATCCTAGTTTCAAATCTCCAGAGTTTCTGGGGATCTGCGATTGAGATCATTATAGACATAGAGGTCAGCCATGAAATTAAGATCTAGATGTAAATTCAGATGCTATCCCCCCCCTCCCCAATATTTGAAGGTGTTCAAGGTCAGTGGGGTTTGGTGTGGGCCAGTTGCTTGTCCAAATGGTAGCAAATTCATAATTTTAGGGATAAAGATTTAAAAAGCATGTAAGTCTCATTTTAGGAGCCAAAGTCTCAGGGCTGGTCTACACTGGGGGGAGGGGGGTGTCGATGTAAGATACACAACTTCAGCTACGGGAATAGCGTAGCTGAAGTCGACGTATCTTATTTCGACTTACCTCGGGTCCTCATGGCGCGGGATCAACGTCCGCGGCTCCCCCGTTGACTCCGCTACCGCCGCTCACCCTGGTGGAGTTCCAGAGTCGACGGGAGCGCGTTCGGGGATTGATATATCACGTCTAGATGAGATGCGATATATCGATCCCCGATAGATTGATTACTACCCGCCGATTCGGCAGGTAGTCTGGACGTACCCTTAGGTGCCTAAGTGCCTAGGGGGCAGATTTTCAAATGTGTTTAGGTGCCTACAGATCCAGAATGGCACCCAGCAGGATTTACAAAAGCACCTGAGCAGGTTAGGGGCCTAACTCACATTGAAATCTATGAGAGTTAGTCACATAACTTGTTCCGATGCTTTTGTAAATACCATTAGGAGCCTATCTGCATCTTTAGGCACTGTAAATATCTTTAAAACTCTGGCCCTAAGTCGCTTTTGAAAATGGGACTTATGTTCCTATGTCTCTTAGACACACTTGAAAACATTGCCTTAGAAGACTGGATGTCTAACAGAGACAGCACCACTTTAAAAAAAAACAGATTTCTATTCAAATTATTATACATAATAACCTGAGCAGGAAAGGAAGAACAGAACACCAAGAATGCAGCTTTCTCCATGCAGTTTCCAAACACAAGGGTTGTTTTACCTTGTTGGGCAATTCTAACTACAGTGTGTCATCATTATCTCTGGAAGGAAAAGAATAAATAACAGGAAGAAGTGATAAATTTCATGCTCAAAGCTGCGATTCCAAAAAAACCATATGTGACAAAGTAAACTGTCAATGACTCAATTTATAGGATATATGGTTCAGTGGCCACCAGTTAAGCAACATGCAAGTGTTTGTTGCTTTGTTAGAAATGTTGTTAGTAATAAAACAGTGGGGGGAAAAATACTAGTACTTAGCACTTATAGAGGGTCTTACAGCTTCAAAGGGCTTTACAAGCATTAAGTAATCTTCAGACAGCCCAGTCAGCTAATTAAGTGATTATTATTATAGAGAAAAATGTAAAATTTGGAAACCTGAGGTAGTGAGATTAAGGCCCAAAATTTCAAAAGTGGCCTTTATTTTGGGTGCATTAATTTATGGCTATCCAGCTTTACACATGTAGGGTCTGATTCTCAGAGAAGCTAACCACCCCCAACTCCCTTTGAAGTCATTGCGTGGTTTGGGTGCTGATGCTTTTGTAAATACCATTAGGGCCTATTTGCATTTTAAGCACCATAAATATCTTTAAAACTCTGGTCTGAAATCAGGCCCCAAAACTGAGCCACCCAAAATTACAGAGCACTTTTGAAAATGTGAGCCTAAATGACTTGATCAAGGCCTCAGAGAAAGTTAGCTGAAAGCTCAGTGACAAGAACTGGCTCAGTGAATATGGTGGCAAGCTTGCAATCCCAAACAGCTGGCAATTGTCTTCCCTGTTTATAACTAGGCTTGGCAGAATTTTTATTGTTTTATGATTTTGATGGACAATATCAAAATTAATTTTTTATTGATTTAAATTTTTACAATTGTGGAAAATTATGCGGGGGCAGACAGTTATTTAATGACAGTAGATGTTCAGATTCAGTAAGTTACAGCATTAGAACCATTAAAACACAAATTGTCAACATCACAGGTCAAAATATACAAGGTAAATATCCTTAAATAAAACTCTAAGACATTCTCAAGGAGCATTTTTTCTTACTTTGTCTATTTGTAAATTTCAGTTATTATCAATTGAAATATTTTTCATCTGTTTGTGTGTGTGTGGTGAAATTGACGTTTATTGACATTTACTGATAAAAATCTAATCCTTCCAAGCCTATTTATAACATTTCTAAAACAAATTAGAGCAAAATGTTCTTTGCAGTCCAATCCTCCAGCCAATAGGTCTAACAAAGTAATGTCTACTAGCACTGGTCTTCCACACCAAATCACTATCTGATCTCTCCTTGCCACCTGCCTAGTTCCCACCAGATGTCCCCATGATGGCGACTCAATACAGAAAAGAAAAAACGTGTAGGTTCCTTCCTCTTGAACCACATGCAATGCACAGTAGTGATCAATATGCTTAGAAACAAGAATATGAAGAGGGAGAAAAGTTCCAGGTGATTAAATGACTATCTAATGTTATCTTCAAAATGCTACTTGTAAGAAGCTGAATATTTGATAGTGACTTGGATCTAGTGTTTCAGTTGGGCCCATCTCTAATTCTTTCATTAGGGGATTCAGAGCTACAAGTCAGTACCAAGTCAATAAAAGTAACAAACTGCCTGTGAGACCCCAAACAAGCATTTGTGTTGCATGCAGCTTATGTGCAGAGTTGTACAGGATTAATTAATTTTATGCTTACTATGATTGAAGTGAATTAAATCTAATCTCTTATGAACTGATAAGATTCAGTACAAGGCCCTGTGAGTCATATGAATACTGTGAGTCAAGCTCTGGTCTCAAACTCAAACAATACTTGTGGCTTATTAAAGAATGGGAAGACAAATGATGTGAGGAACTTCCTTGTCCTGTTCTCTGGAAAAAGAGAGAGGAAGGTGTTGCATACCTTTCACAAACATTTTAAAGCTGGTATTTTTCAGTGAATCACCATTTCCACAGCTAGTAATAAATAATAGCCCAAAAGCACAAAAACAAACTGTTGGCGTGCAAAATGGTTTCATGTTAAACAAGGGCCAAACTTCATTGCAGAAAGTGAAGAAAGCAATTAGGGGGACAGCCATTTTAGACTTGATCCTTGATTCTACATATTTTTAAACACCTATATATATTTGCCACTATATGGCCAAACACTGCTAGGAAAAATATAGAGGGTATTTCCTCATCTCCCAGTCTTCAGGTACATGATCCATTTTTAATGTATATTACACTGCTATGAACTTTTGTGCTGCAGCTCTCTTTTACCAGTCACTAACTGCACTGGCCACCTCTTCCAACAACAGCAGCTGGTTCTTTGTAGAGTTAACCACCTCTATTTGAAACATTCTAGTTAATATATTTGACTTGCTTACATCAGTATTTCCACATAACCTATAATGTTTCAAGTTTCTGAATACTGGGTACATATGGTAAAGTGCAACCAGAGTCTTCTAGCCATTAATCTGAATTGCTGTATACTGCGGGGGCTGGGATAGGTAGAGAAGGTAGTTAAATTCTAATGTAGTGATGACCATCTTGATCACCACCAGAAACTGATGGGACTTCCAGAACTAGAATCATGGGCTGCAACAGCTTGAGCTAGATGTCTAATTCCCATAGCTGATGTTTGTAACAATCCATATCTTCTTTGGAACGGACACTGGGGAGGATGTGTAACACACAGTGAAGTAGGTTACTCCTACATGGCCTGAGTTCATCACATTTTGGACAGCAAATATCTGGGTTTGGAGGAGGGCACAGCTTGCCAGAAGCAGTTAAGATTTCTTCCTAATGAAAAGTGACTAACCATGCACCCACATGAAGGAAAATGAAATGGATTTGCATTAAAGCTTAATGTGTCATTTGGATTCCAATTACAAAATAAAATGTTTGTGTATGTCATTTTGTGAAAATCCTTATGATTGTTACCGGTGAAAAAGCTGCTGAGCCTGATTCTTGTCTCACTTACACTCCAGTGCAACTCCGTTGAAGTCGGAGGAGCTACACTGAATTTACACCAGGGTAAATTGATTAAACTCTGGCCCATTATTGTCTTAGCATCTTGGAAACAGCAATGTTGTTATGCCCCTGAATTATGACAACAAATGAAAAGAAATGTAGTGGCTTTAAACACCTATAGCTAGATTCTTTATACAATTCATTCCTGTTCTCGTTTGCCATACATGTCCCTTTTACCCACAGAATCTGATTCTTGCCTTGGAGACAATGCACTTCTCAGGGGTTGTGAGGGGGGGAATTCTCACTCCTTGTAGGCACACTGTCAAATATTCTTAATTCCTGAGATTTACCCTCCTCCAGACATGCCCGATTAATGAAGGATTGTTCCCCACAATTTGATTTCAGGTACTTTGCCCTGACAAGCTTTACACCTCTCAATCAGTGGGGTTTCTGACATTTTCCTCCAGTCAGAGAATCACCTTAAGGAAACTGTTCCTGATATGAATTTAAATTGACCTTAGTTTCATGCCATTACCCCTAGGAATGCAAAGAGGCCCATGAACCCTAACCTGCTCACATCTACCTCCTTACATGAGGGTCTGACCCTGTTAAAGTACATCTACACTGCAATGAAAAACCTGTGGCATCAAGTCTCAGAGCCTGGGTCCACTGACTCGGGTTCACGGGGCTCAGAATGCAGGCCTGAAAACTTCAGTGTAGACATTCAGGCTGCAGGACAAGACTATAACAGGGTTCAAAAAAGAACTAGATAAATTCATGGAGGATAGGTCCATCAATGGCTGTTAGCCAGGATGGGCAGGGATAGTGTCCCTAGCCTCTGTTTGCCAGAAGCTGGGAATGGGCGACAGGGGATGGATCACTTGATGATTACTTGTTCTGTTCATTCCCTCTGGGGCCCCTGGCATTGGCCACTGTCGGAAGACAGGATACTGGGCTAGATGGACCTTTGGTCTGATCCAGTATGGCCGTTCTTATGTTCTCATGCTGGAGCCCTGGCTCTGAGACCCTCCCCCTCGCAAGGCTTCAGAGCTTGGGCTCCAGCCAACATCCAAATGTCTATCCAGCCATTTTTAGCCCAGCGAGCCGTACTCAGCTGAGCTTGGCCAGCCACTCCATGACACCGGACTTTTATTGCAGCGTAGAAAATACCCTGAGATTCTGAGTACCAGGTGCAAGGGTGCTGTCTGCTCTGAAAGGGGTCAATGGGTGTGGCGGATTCTCAGCAAATCACAAGATCAGGCTCTTATTGAAAAGAAGAACATTAAAAAATTTGAAAAATTGTAGAACTGACAACACCTGTGCTTAACTTTTCCATTTCTTCACCTAGCCCTTAATTACTCACCCATCCCCTCTTTTGTTTGTAATATGGGGGTTGGACTAGATGACCTCCTGAGGTCCCTTCCAACCCTGATATTCTATGATTCTATGATTCTATGTCCATTCTGATTCTTCCGGGCAGGGACCTGGTCTCACAGATGTCTATAAGGCACCTGGCACGCTGTGGGAGCTCTGCAACTAAAATAAATAACAGAACGGTCACCAGCCCTTCCAATCTAATCTAATACTTACCTAATTTCCAATCCAGGCCGGAGCACTGGGTGAAGAGTGACCAGCTATGCAAGTTGAACAGTAACCACCATGTATAGCTTCATAGTTTTCCTCACCCTTTTATGAAGAATTACCATGTTCTCCCACATCTCCTCATCATGTTAAGGAAAGGGATGGCATTCCTCCTAATGTCCTCCGGGCATCCCCTCACACCTCTATGCGTCTCACACCTATGCAATGGTAGTCCTGTTCCATCCAGTGTTGCCAACTCTCGTGATTTTATAGCAAGTCTTGTGATGTTCAGTGTTTTTCTCAAAGCTTTTGGAGTCACATGGCTACTCGCATGAGTTAAATTTCTCGGGTGTATAAATCTTTGCAGCAGCAAACCCTTACACAGGAATCCTGATGAGACTATACATTTGGGAGGGAGCAAGAAACTTTTTCTTGTATATGCACCATTACTTAATACAGTGTTTATAAACAATATTCTCTAAAGCAGAGCAAAAATGGGGAAGAGCCATGTTTTACATGAGAAAAGTACTAAATTGGGCAATATTTTGAAAAATGTACAAAGATGCATTTTGCAAACATGTGTTTTCCCCTCATACTGGAAGGAGCTTGTTCTCAGGGGCAGAGTAAGGCAGTATCCTTGGATCTGGGCACCATGAGCAAGTTGGTCTCAGATGAAGCAGTGAATCAGAAGTAGAACAATGGAGAAGCACATGCACCAGAATTGGGCCCTCCTCCATTTGTTTTCATAGAGTACTCGAAGATTGGATCTCAGTCTCAAATGGTGAATGTGACATTTATACAGCACTGGTTTGATTTGATCAGTCTGTTGCCTTTTCTCAGATTGGTCAGTTGCATCAATTTGGCATTCAGTGTGTGTGCAATATGTGGGTGAATTTAGTGGATGCACATGTCAAATGGGAAGAGCATGTTCGTGTCTTATTTTGCTGTATGTTATGCTACTTTGCCACTTTACATCCATTTTCTGGTCAATTTACATGCAACTTACACTGACATTTATGTCACTGCTGCATTTGGCCCATAGACTTCCATGGGAGTTGCCTCCTCTCATTCTAGGCTTTCTCCAGAATGAATTTGAATGGAGAGCAGAGAGGCCTTTCCTGCTGTTAGGTTTCTGTCAGGAGTCACGGGTTGGCCATAAATCCTCTTCTGTACAGTGTGTGGTAAAGCAAAAGAAGTAAGTTTGTGTTGGAACCTTATTAAGGATATGGCTGGCCTTAACCGAAGGTAGGCAAGCAGCTGTATTTATTCTTCTAGCAATGTAACTAGATGGAGAAGCAATTCATAGCTTGACACTTTGTTCCCGAAATTTCTCTTCTTCCTTTGCCCCAACCCCTATTGCTAAAGGACCCACAAATTGTAAGGCTGGCCAGAGTTAAGCAAATTATTTATGCTGCAACTGGGATTCCTGTTGGAGGAGTGCATTAAAACTAAAAGGGAAGTTTCCCTTAGAAAAAAGTATGGGCCTTCCTGAGGCCTAATTTTCCTTAGTTACATGCATTGTGCCTGGTTTGTAATTAATTTGAGTGGAAAAAGAAGGAAGTTAAATGCTTATCTGTTAGAGCAAAGGTCAACTATTTGCCTATTTTCCCAGCTATTCCCCACATGCAAAAGGCTGCCTTCCACCTATACGTATACAAAACAATCAATCAAGGAAGTCCAACAGATGTATCCTGTTTACCCCTAGAAAGGAATTTAAAAATTCCATAGGTTAGCAGAATGTATGCACGCTAAGTTGTTTGTTACTGTGTATAAAAAGCTTGCTCTGCGTTTGTAAGGTGTGTTCCTCCCTCTGGCAATAGTCGAGGGGGACACCCACTCAGCTGACTGATCAATAAAGAACTTGAAGCCGTCTTCTAGACTCCCGTGCCTCCTTGGGGTAATTGGGCACCTCCAGGGGGAAACGAGCCTATTTGGCTAACATATCCAAGCAACCCCAAAACTTTTCCATACTGGTGAGAACTATAATAGTGTAAAGTTTTACTGTGTTGTACAACTAAAGCCTGAGTAAAGAAGGACTAGTAGCGAGTAGGCGGCAGGTTAGAAATGTGAAGCAGTTAAATTCAGTGAGGAGGTAAAATGCGTGGGTGAAGCAGACTGTGGCTCATAGCAGGTGTGGAAAAGTAAATGTATTGTAATCTTAGCTGTCTCAGGGCTCACCCTCTTGTATTGTAATGTCACAAAAATGATGGATGAAGCCTAATAAACAAAACATCTGAGTCATATTCTGGCATCTAACTCAGACAGCACCTAATAATTAGGTCAATAAAAGTGTGCAGGGGAATACCTGCTGCTTATCTTGAAGTTTAATTTTTGTACCCGAGAGGGAGAATTTGTACTTCATTGAGGAAATATTTGCTGCCTATTAGCAAACAAGTTCATATGAAATGCTAGATGTGAAATAATAACAATATCTCACACACAACATCATTCATTCCAAAAGATCCCAAAAGAACTTCAGAGATTATAAACAACAAAATAATCCTTTACTTCATCAATGCAACAGGGCCAGCTTTGAGGTGGCACAGCAGCTGTGTACCACTGCATGTCAACCCGTGATACGTATGAACATATTTAAAACCTGAGATCTATTTATTTCAACTTCTGCCTTGAATAGCTGTAAACATAATAGATCCTAAAGGTGTAAACCACACCCACTCAGTGTGGCACTCTGTCCCCCTCTAGTTGTCGCTGAGATATATAGGGGTTGATGAATATGTTTCCTATAGGCAACAGGTGGAAGTCTTTTAGCTCATTCAATAGCGGTTCATGCCTCAAGATCCAGAGGTACCAGGTTCACTCCCCCCGGCCAATGACCCACAGTTGTGTTACAAAGACAATAAATAACATATTCTAGAAACGATATACACTGAAATCCAATACAAGAAGAAATTCATGCCAATGCCCTACAGTTAGTTTTATATGTACAGTACTTAACACTAGCCGAAATAAAGATTTCAAATAAAACCATTTTCTATTTGATTACCTGATGATAAGCTGAAATGTTTATTTTTAAAATACTTACTAATATCATATTTTTATGCCTCCAGGGCAAAAGTTAATACCGACAATAAAACAGAATGAACATTTGCACAAGCCTGAGATCTGTTTTTTCATAGCATTGCACAATACCTGATCTCACTATGTATGTTGTTTCTGTTATTTTAAGTTAGTCATGAATGGAAAATGCCAACTTGCAATTAAAACCACGTAGTGTCCAATCCTGTTGGTTTTGTACAGACAAAATTTAGGGCAAGATCCAAAATATAGGATAAGTTCACTACTTATTACACAGATGCCTATTATGTACATTAACTACCAAACATTAAGAAAAATAAGATTTATATTTAAATAACACCTTATGCACAGGATAGGCCACAATGTGGCACTAGGAGAAATTCACACATAATTATTACATGGAAATGTAGTCATCCCTTTTAGATATAGGTGGCAGATTTTTAGGCTATCCTTTACTTTGTTAACAAAATTAAACAAATATAGAAAGTTATAGTCGCTGTTTGCATTTCTGATATTTGGGATTGAGGGTTTCATATTGGAGTCTGTCTGGATCTGTAACATGAGATAAATAATTGGAGATTTTATAAGAAAAATATCTGTCTGTTGTCATGTTTGTAAGCCAACATTTTGGAATACTTCAGTGAGTCTGGCACTTATTTGTAAATGAGACCTTGAACAAGTTCAGAGAACTACATCAGAACCTGGTCAGGACCATATCCTTCACTTCGAATAGAAGAGTTATTTTCCCCAAAACAGATGAAAAGCTGTGATCATAAGGACTGAGCAAAACACCATAAGATTTTTAGGTCAAATTAATTGCTAGTGTAATTCCATTGGTTGCTATAAAGTTACACAAGAGATTAATTTGGTCCAGTGTTTTGGACTTCTCATCATATAATTATAGGGGCAAAATGAGCATGAGAAGTGGTTTTCTGGCTTTCCCATCAATGTAGTGAGTGATCATTTTGGGAACTAAAACAACAGCAGGCTACATTTATATTGTTGTTTAGTATTTTCTTTTTCATTAAATGCTTAGGCAAATCTTCCCTTTCCTCTGACTCTTTCTTGGCCTGAAGAGCTATGAATGATTTTTGGAAATAATATCCTGAATCAACTGAAATGATTAAAAAAGTCCTGTTCATTGAATCATACTGACAGAACTTTTCCCCACATTCTCCTTGGCTTGTAGAAGCTGTTGAACTTTTACTGTATCCTTTACAGATCACAGGTGAAACTAAATAAAAAGTACTTGTTTTGGGACAGAACAGCCACATACATAAGAACGGCCATGTTAGATCAGACGAATGGTCCATCTAGCTCAGTATCTTGTCCCTGACAGTGGCAGTGCCAGATGCTTTTGGCAATTGGAGGCTTAGGACACCTGGAGCATGGGTTGCATCCCTGACCGTCTTGGCTAATAGTCATTGATGGATTTATCCTCCATGAATTTACCTGTTCTTTTCCCAGGTTGACAGTGCGGAGAAGCACTTCCTTTCGTTTTTTTAAACCTGCTGCCTATTAATTTCATCGGGCGACCGCTAGTTCTTGTGTTATGTGAAGGGATAAATAACACTTCTCTATTCACTTTCTCCACACCATTCATGATTGTATAGGCCTCTATCATAATCCCCCTTAGTCATCTCTTTTCTAAACTGAACGGTCCCAGTCTTTTTAATCTCTCCTAGTATAGAAGTTGTTCCATACCCCTAATCACTTTTGTTGCCTTTCTCTGCACCTTTTCCAATTCTAATATATCTTTTTTTGAGATGAGGTGACCAGACCTGCATGCAGTGTACAAGTTGTGGGAGTACCATGTGTTTATATAGTGGCATTATGATATATTTTGTTTTTTTATCTATCCCTTTCCTAATAGTTCCTAACATTCTCCTAGCTTTTTGACTGCCGCTGCACACTGAGCAGATGTTTTCAGAGAACTTCAGTAGCTATATTAGAATCTGGCTAATTTACACTTGCTACAAATGATGGGAAGTTACAGATCACTAGGGGCTAGATCTTCACTGCCCGTAGGACTTGTGCAAGGGAGTGAGCGGGTGTACAGCACCACCAGTTGTACTCTATCGATTGAGCTACCTGTACTGTGGGTTGCAACATGGGAGGGCACACAGGCTCTTCCTCACTTCCACTTCCCTCCAACACACAGGTGGGAGGGTATGGCAAGGACTGGGTCAATACTTGGCTTCAACGCATCAAATGGTGTAGTTATGCCATGGTGGCGGGTGATGTACAATCGGTATAGGCACAATGCAGTTTACTTCCTCCCCAAAATGCAGGGGAGGGGAAGACAGGGAGTTAGACAGTGATTCTCAAATCACAACCTGCATCTCATGCTGCTCCTGGGGCAGTTCAGCGACCCACTGCCTCTTCCTCTGGGCATTTTACAAAGTGACCATCTATCCCTGAGTAAGTAAAAAAAACAGGCGATGCTGCATCACAAAATGTATCTTATTCATCTATTTGATGAGTGTAACTTATGCCTGATTATTTATGACCCTTCATAGTATCCTACTAAATGCACTGAGGTAGATTTTGTAGAAGTAACAAAGTCTCAGCAGTATGAAACATCGCCAGCGCACTCAGATAGTAAATCTTGGCTGAGATGTGATGAGCAGCTGCTGACGGCAGCATGTGAATTATAGGGTATGTGGATTGGTGAAGTCCCACTGCAGTATGCAGACATCTCAAATTAAGGAGAATGAACAATCACTTGTGTTGCCTCAGAGGCTGACCACCAAAGCTAATTCAGAATCAAATAGATGATTTCCCTGTTCATTTATACACAGGAGTTTTCCCAAGGGAATCGTGACATTGATTATCTTGCAGCATAATCTAACCTTTATTGCCTGTTTATAGTAGGATAATATAATTTTTAGGGCCAGATCTTGCTTGCATTGAAATTGTTTGGGGTTTTACTATTGATTCCCATCAGAGTAACATAGGTCTCCTGGGCCCTGATCCAGAAAAGCACTGAAATGTTCTTAACTTCAAGCATTAGTCTCATTGCCATGATTTCAATGGACTTCGGGGGACTTTCCCACTCCCCTCCCCATAAGAGAGGTTCATTTTTGCCTCTGTCACAATAACAGAAGCAAGATATTGCAAAAGTTCTTTCTTCTGGAGGACCTTGCTGCAATATTCCATTTAGCCATTTACTCTCCCAGCTTTTTAACCATGAAACGCTAATGAGCTCTTATTGCATTACTTCACAGCTAGCTGTGTACAACTGTATTTCTTGTGAACCACAAACAGATTGTTATATTTCAAGTGACATGGATGATTCTGGTCTCAAATATAAGCCTATGCACCTGACATCTGAATTGACTGAATAATTTCAGGACACTCATAGCAGAGACTGGTCTATTCAGTCAAATCAAATATATGATAGTGTTAGGCAATGTACATACAGCAAATCTTAGAATGAAGATAATACTTGATAAAGCTGGATTAACCTGGTTCTTCCAGAATGATATTGTATGTGTCAAAAATGGTTGGTTATTGAAAATTTCAATAAAGTTTTAAAATAGATCAATTAAATTTCAGTTTTGGTAGAAAATGGGGAATATGGGTAGTTATAATAATAATATATAGCACTTATATGGGATTTTTTGTCAGTAGTTCAAAATTCTTTATCTCACCCCCATTTTATAAATGGGGAAACCGAGGCACAGAAGGAGTGGGACTTGCCCAAGGTCACTCAGCAGGCCAGTGGCAGAGCAAAGATTAGAACCCAGCTCTTTTGAAGCCCAGGCTAGGGTGTAATCTACCAAAGATGTTATTCTAGTGTAAAGCTAGTGTAACTGATGTAAGAACAATTGAGCCCAAAGAACATAAGGATGTCACCTGGGCTTCACTCCCTTTCCATATTGTTACACCACATGTTTTAAAAACTAAAAGTGGGGAAAGGGGACAGCCAAGGTTCAAGAAGGAGGAATTTTCAATACGATGAGATGTTACAGGAACTAGCATATACTGTACACTGGACAACATCTGTTAGTCAATGAGGCAAGCAAAGCAGGGCCTCAGCAGTTTTGTGAGAAGCCTGGACCTCAAGCTGCTCAGGCTAGTAAAAAGTCAGACAAAGCCACTCACCACAAACAGCTCGGAATTGAGAGGGGGCCCTAACCAAGGACACAAATATTCCCAATGGACACATCAAGTTCTCTGAGATCTAATTATGTCCTGTGGACAGGGCCAGGCAAAGACAAACTGGAGATTGACCTCTGGCAAACAAGTATTTAATATGTTCCAAAGTCTGTGGTCAGCGTGGTTAGGAGACTTACTGCTTCCCAGTAGAGGTGGGTTGTACAGGTTTTACAACACAGGCCATGCCGAGGGCAGGGAGAGCATCCTCCACATAGGTCTCTGGAAGGACAGCAGCCGTGCAGACTAGAAGGGGAGAGGAGAAGGGTCACTGCAGGGGCTGAGCATAATTGCACCACGCCTCAAAGATTTGCTTTTATAAGTGCTTGTATGTACAAGACAGCGACCTTTTTTTTTTTAACTACACCACAACTCATAAATATATCTTCTACCTGGCTTTCGAGACTCAGCCATGAGGAGCATTTCTCACCACTTTTGTTGTCCAGCACCAGCAACTCTTGAATTGTCCATAGCGACCCGCTGCTCTCCCACATTTCTGATTGGCTGTTTATGAAAGCTCCAGCATGCCCAGCCCACTACTAGCCAGTAATTACTGTATCTCAAGAACAACGTAAGTCAAATTCAGCTTTCTCAAGGTTACCAGCATAATGAATACACCTCATCCAATTGCCATCAGACACATACCTTTAATATTTATATTCATAAACATCCCTCGGCTGCACTCTCTCCAAGGCAGTAATAGCCTTCTAAATAACACAGCTCTCTCCAGAAGGGCCAGTTGGCATTTCTTTACTTTTTAGCTGTTGTTTTACTGTTTGTAGCTGGAACGGATCTAAATCAGCATAGCCACACTGCTAATCAAATGCTAGTTGTTATTCTGCCTGGAAGTAATTAGTGCCACCTGACATAACTAATGCAGAATATTTAAAACTACTACTAATAAATATTTTTGCTCCACCTAGAAGCCCCAAGGTTCTAGGTGCTGTACATACACTGTCCTGAAAAGCTTACAGTAAAATTACACAAAAGGTGGAAGGGAAATGACTGATATAAGGTCACAGAGTAGGTCAGTAGCACAGGCAGGATTAGCACCAACTATCCTGAGTCCCAATTTAGTTCTCTCTCCACTGAACCATGGTGCTTCTGAACATGCACATGATGACTATGTCTTTGATTTTTACATTAGTTTAGTTGGCATAGAAGAAGCTTACCAAGGACGAAAAATCCAGAGTTAAACATAAATTTTTGCCAGATTGAAATAGCCTGGTTATAGGAACAGTATAGGGCATGTTGGCAGGCTCCACCCCTTCCTACTTCCTGTTTGTCCACGGAAGTCTCCCTCCTCATCAGCTCAGGTTGTGGTGCAGTTGAATAAAGCAGCATGTCTGCAGTCTGGTGAGTATAGTGTTATTTTTGTTGCACTGAGTCTCTTTACAAGGAGAGAAGCAAAACAGAAAGAGCTGTTTGCTCTGAACAGTGTAATTAATGCTGAACGTGATTTGCTCCAGTTCTAGCTAACCCTTTAACTGAAATGTAACCCACAGCTAGGGTGACCAGATAGCAAGTGTAAAAAATCGGGATGGGGGTTGGGGGCGTAATAGGTTGCCTATATAAGACAAAGCCCCTAATATCGGGACATCTGGTCACCCTACCCAGCTCAGTGTGTATGTCATGTCCCCACTCTTTGGCTAATCCATACAGTGGTAGCCACCGCTACTTCTCCCCTGCTAATGGATACAGTCCTTTAGCTCAAACAGCAGAGCTAGTCTGTCTGTGTTGCAATGCTGAAGGTCCGTGGTTCAAAAATCCCTGGTGGCCTATGGGGGAGGATTACTACATAAACATACAATGTAACAAAAGTGAACCCTCATTCCTTAACATAGTCATACACAATAAACTGAGGTTCACACTATAAGTGTCCATCTTTCAGATAAGACATAAAACTGAGGTCCTGGTTTCTAAAGGGTAACAGATGAGGTACTAACCCTCAATGATCTGGCATAAATTCCCCCTGAAGTTGTTTTTGTATGTTCTTCTTTACTTCCCCTCAAAAAGTGGTACATAACAAAGCCATGCACTGTTCAGCAACTTGCCACAATCTCCTTTTAGGTAGGGTGACCCAATAGCAACTGTGAAAAAACGGGACAGGGGGTGAGGGGTAACAGGCGCCTATATAAGAAAAAGTCCCAAAAAACGGGACTGTCCCTTTAAAAATGGGACATCTGGTCACCCTACTCTTAGGACAGTTTAGCTCTTCCCTTCCTCTTTCTCAGCTCAGTGGTTACCAGCCACAATTTACTCTTCTGTGTAAGTAAAAGCAATGACACAGTTTTGAAGTGCAGCTGGAACCAGGCAGATGGAGTCTAATCAGCTGAGACCTATTCACTGGCAGAGTTCTGCCTGAGTTTAGAGAGAGTGTGGAAACCCACAGCTGAAACTGGAACTCCCAGCTGGAGATAGTTTCTGACTATGCATTTTACCAGACATTTGAATTAATGGTACTATTTGTCAAAATTCACTTAGAAGGTTCTTTCTCCTTCCTGGCTCCTCCCCTTTCCAAAATCACAGTTACTACTATGACTCAAGTTCGGGGTCAATGCTAGAGCACAAAATGCATTGGTGGGCCCTGATCCTGCAAAGAGCAGACTGCCTCCAGAGCGGGGCAAAGCACCATCACTTGGCACTGAAGTTATTAAGGGAAGGAGGAACACTCTCAGTGCCTCTTGGGACAGGCTCTTTCATTTAACCATACCGCATAAGAAAGATAAGCATGGGATCCCACTTCACATTCTCTTTCCTATCTCAATTCTAGCAGAATTTTATAGGCATTGGTCCAAATTCTGCTGTCAATTACACTAGTGATATCAGAAGATTTACTCCAGATTTGTACTAAGAACATTGACCCATTATTTTTAGATCCCCTTTCCCCCTAAAAAAGCAGTTTCAGGACTCCTTTAAGTAACATCTGCTTGCAATAGCTGCCTAAGAGCTGTTACACTGGCTAGGGATTGCCAGAGTGCAGGATGTTTCATATGGGGAGAGTCCCTAGCCACCCCATTAGGGCAGCTTTTCATTTCCTTTGCATTGCTGACAAGGCACAAATGGGCTGGCACAGAGACCAAGATCAGGCCCTCTAACTCTTTATTTCCTGTTTATCATTCTAGAAAATTGTACAACTAATCAGGTTCTGTAGGGCTTTTTTAAATGACAGCACTTGGTTCTTATTAATTTCAGCTCCATACAGCACCGATGCTGTAAAATAAACTAACCCGGGGCTGGCCCTGACAGCTCATTCCCAAAACCACTGATTTTTGCCAGGAATGGTAACCACAAAAATTGCCATTTGGATTATGAAAGCCGTTGGGACAGACAACAAGTCCCTTCCTTGTTAGAGTGTGGAAAAGGAAACAAGAGGCCTAAGGCTCCATCGGCTAAAAGGTGACATGCTCTCTAAACTAGCGCAGCAGGACAACACGACAGGAAATATAACACTAACAGTGGTTTTGTTGCTGCCCGTAAGGGTTGAATAGTGAATAAAACACAACATTTTGGAACTGCTGCTGCTTTTTGTTGTTGTTCTTTTTTTGTTTTGTTTTTTTGTTACAGGTCAAGTCTTGCCTCCAAAACAAACCCCCCTCACACAACTGGTGCCTATAGTAAAACCAATTAGTATTTATGCTTCATAGGTTACATAGCTCTAAACAAGAGACTAAAATTCCAGGGAAATGAGAAAGCATGTTTCCCCTGAAAAATATTTGCAACTTCTGATCAAAATGAAGGCAATGTGCAGATATGTACAAGAAAATATTAATGATCATAACACTGAACTCTGAAATTAGAAACAAAAGGTAGGAGGGGCCAGCACATTTTCCCAAAGATCTTTTAAAATCTTAAGAATCACACCAGTTTCAGTTATTTTTGGTCATCTATTTCAAAATACCTGTCAGCAAGTATGTCTGTAACAATACAGACAACAAAAAAGATTCAGAAAATGTTTTTTGACAAATAGATTCCTTACTAGGCATATTAATACAGAACTCTGAGTAATAATTCATTTAAACTAAAATATAGAACCATATTCCCGGCACCCCTCAGAAGCAGTGCAAAGGCTTGGGGGAGTCAGGGGTAATGGAGGAGCTGAGGGAGAGAGAAGTGAATTTCTGGGAAAGAGCCTGGGTGTGAACTTGGAGCAGGGCTGGCTCTAGGCACTAGCGCCCCAAGCATGTGCTTGGAGCGGCACTTTTCAAGGAGTGGCATTTGAGCGCTTGGGGTGGCACTCCGTGATTTGTTAGTTGTTAGGCTTCTGTTAGTCTATAAGGTGCCACAGGACTCTTTGTCGCTTTTTACAGATCCAGACTAACACGGTTACCCCTCTGATACTTCTTTGTTGTTGTTTTTTTGCTTCGGCTGCAGCACTCCGGCTTTTTTTTTTTTTTTGCTTGCGGCGGCAAAAAACCTAGAGCCGGCTCTGACTGGGAGGGTTGCTGGGTATGGGTGGGAAAAGTATAGAACAGGTTTTTTTGGGGGGAGGGGGGCAGGGGGGCGGGGAGGGATTGTTAGGGAGCTTCCCCCATGCAGATCCTGGCTGACCCCTAGCTTCTCCCATTCAGTCAGGCACATCTGCCCCTGTCCCCATGTGTTCCTGCACCCCATGTGTCCTTGTGTAACCCAAACACCTTCTGGGTGTGGTGTTCCGTCCCATCTAGTGGCACTGAGACCACTTAGAGAGAGAGCGAGATTAATGAGTTTGCTCTACAGCCTTAGCTAACAGGCAGTTGGCTTTTAGCTCATGCAGTAGAGGCTCATGCACTAAGCTCCAGAGGCCCCAGGTTCAATCCCGCCTGCCGATAACCAGGGTCTGTCAGCATTACACTTGCACCCCCTGTCCATGTGTCCCCACTCAGACACCCACTCCCCCAAACACTATATGGCCCTGCACCCCTGTCCCCATGTGGCTCTGTGCCCCCCACCCAGCGTGTCCCTGTACCCCTGTCCCCATGTGGCTCTGTGCCCCCCAACCAGCCATGCCCCTATGTAGCCCTGAACCTCCCTCCCCTCTGGGGCCCTGTGCCTCCATTCCCATTCAGCCCCTGCCCCAGTCTGTCCTTCCCCACTAGCCTTTATGAGCCCCTCTGCAGGCTCACAGCTGGCTGGGAGCTGTTGTGTTCTATTGCCACAGCGCCTTCTGGTGGGCAAAAGGCAGAACTGCAGAAGTTATTTTCTGATGGGAGCTGCTGTTGTTCTGGTGGGCAAAAGGCAGAACTGCAGCAACATTTTGGCAGAAGCTTTTTTCTGCACACAAAATTAAAAATATGCCTGGCTCATTAATTATGCACACATGCAGTAGCGCAGAATTCCCCTAGGAGTAATTACATATGACATATTCTTGTCAGCATGCCATAGAATGCTAGAGTCCCTTCTGGTTCTTTTGAGCCTAACTTCTTGACAACGGTAAACATGAATTCTTAGAAGGTCTAGCACAAGAGCTACATGGTCTTTGGCTTATAAGTAAGGTTCCATGTTTGTCACAGAGGTCATGGAAGTCATGGATTCCGTGACTTTACGTGACCTCCGTGACTTCTGCAGCGGCTGGTGTGCCTGGCACTGGGGCTGCCTGAGCAGGCGCACCGGCTGCTGATGGGGCAGTCTTGGGCTCCCTTGTCCCTCAGCAGCAGGAGTTGGGGGGGGGGGGCTCAAGGCTGGGGATTGGGGTGTGGGCAGTGCTTACCTGGAGGGGGTGGCTCCCCTCCTTCAGCTCCTAGCTCCACGTGCTGCCTTTGCTGGCAGGCACCACCACCGCAGCTCCCATTGGCTGAGAACCTCAGCCAATGGGAGCTGCAGAACTGGGGCTTGGGGCGGAGCAGAGGCAGCATATGCAGCTCAGGACCTGGGTAGGGAGCCTTCCGCAGCTCCGCCAACCCTCCCCCCAAGCACCCGTGGCGCCCCAGGGCCGTCCCCCGAACTCCCCCCCCCCCAGTTTTAGTCAGGGGTATATAGTAAAAGTCATGGACAGGCCATGGGCTGTGATTTTTTGTTTACTGCCCGTGACCTGTCCATGGCTTGTACTAATAATACCCATGACTAAAACATAGCCTTACTTATAAGTGACATCAAATACTTTCTGAAAAACAGAGATTAAATACATTTGGGGTTTTACCATTGCAACCCTAGACTATGTGTTGGGATAATGTTAGTCCCAGTCAGAGTTATGTTCTGTGTACAGTCAGCTGAGATAGAATTAAGGAACTTGGTCTGAAAAAGGGACCTTGAGCCAATTACATATGTTTAAATCTAGCCCCAGCCCAGACATAGGGCAAGCTATTGTGGAACACTGACTGTGTGCAGGAGAGTGGGTCTGGAAACCTGATCCAAAATACAGGAGAACCCCATTCATCCAATCTAATTGGGACTGGAGCCAGATCAGATAATCAAAAATTCAGATAATCTGGAGAATGGGAATGTGCAAGGCTGCAGAACCATCTAGTGGCCACAGGAGAGATTGCCCACTTCTGGACCTGTGTGCGCTGATTGTTTGGTTAATACAGAGAGCTGGATAAACGGGTTATACTGTACTGTACTGGCAGAGCTCACAGGCAATGGAGAGTTCTACCTGTGGATCTCCTTACCAAGATGATTTTCCCCTAACTAACTAAACAACCACTTCACCACCTTCTTCAGTATATTACAGAATGATGGAAAATCTTTAGTTTTGCAATTTGTGAATATTCAGAAAGGCATTTGGAGAAGTTCTGATGAAATCATGTGCAGATGCAGTTTGGTTTATTGGATTTTTTAGAAGTCTTTACAAATACTGGCCGCTACTCACAAGTCATCAATTATGTTCAAAAATATGCCCTTACATATCTTGCCAGTATAAACTAAAGACCACATGAAATGATTGCTCTCAAACTCCACATTTAAATGAACTGAAGGTTTTTTGCCATGTTTTTAGAAGCACTCCTTGGCTTCCATTTTCTTGCACTTGCAGTCAGCTCTGTTGCATGATGATCTCAGCAGTCTCTTATTGCAGCATGCTTTCTTTATCTTTCATATTACATTGTGACTTCCACCATGCAGGCCAGAATTTAGCAAAATAATTCCATAACGTAAAATTGCCTTCACTTTCCTTATTGGCCCAGGTTGCATGTAAGATTTAATTGATTAAATTACTTACATTAATAAATTAAAATCATATTAACAATCTGAGCCAATTAAAATACATATTGGTTTAGTTTATAATTATCAGTGTGGACTCATTTTTCATTCTTTTTAGAACTTCAAATTTACTGCCACGTACTTCAACAGCTCTTGATTCCTATTCATTGTAAATAAGACATTCTCACTAACCAACCAACCAAATAGACCCTATTAGTCAGGTGAGGGATTCACAAAAGGAACAATCTCGTGCAGAGGTCTTCCTTAATATATTTGTATTGTATCTTATGATGATTAGTTATAAAGATGATACATTTATTTGAAATGCAGTATATATAAAATCTTCAGTGATAAACACATTTATAAGCATCTTAATTTGAAATAGCTGAAACGTAGGGTAAAGCAACAATGGAGAGTTATTTTTTCTCTTAAGGATTCTGTGGTGTTATGCAAGTAGGTAAGAATCACATTGAGCCCTATATTTTCAGCACTAGGTGGTGCAAGCAGATTTTACTTTGGCTGTAGCGTGTATCGTGTGAGAGCTTTTTTTTGTTCTGTCCCTTCTCTGGAGTACTCCTCCATCACATATTCAAATATTTACTTTCTGAGCAAGTTCAAGCATTACAGAACAACCATTCACCAAGTTTTGACATAAGAATAACACTGAAAAATATTAAAATGTGTTTGTAGGATTGCTTAGTGGGCCTAGTATTAATACTATGCCTTATGATGTGAGATTATCAATGAATTCCACAGGAATCCATATGTATGATTCTGTTTGCAGGATCAGTCTCTTAGATGGTAATATCTTTGGATAGTAACAAAGGACCAAATTCTGATTTCATTTACATCAGTGTAAAGCTAGAGTAAGTCTATGGAGTTGTTCTGGTTTTACACTGGTGTAACTGAGAGCAAATTCTGGTGCTGTGTTTTACCCTATATGCTATTCCATGTCAAGCAGAAAGTTGGTACTCCACAAATAATAAATAGTATTTATATGTTTTTATTATTAGATTCCAGTAGCAACCACAGTATGGTAGGAGCTGTATAAACATGAAGTAAGGTGTACTCCGTGCAATGAAGAGTTTATAATCTCAGGCGCCAATCCTGCAATTGATAGTATGGGTAGGTTGTTGTGCCATTACATTTGTAAGATTGGGGCCTAGAAAGATAATAGGTAAAAGAGTAGTGGGACAATATACAATTCAATTAGTCAAGTGATGAGTGGCCATGCTTTGATAGTATATTTTTTATATTGGATATTCAGTAAATATTGGGGGTCACTAATAATATAAACTATAAATCCTCCTGCACAAAACAAGAAAAATAGAGCAGTAAATCAGGCATTCTGCCTGATTATATCTAAATACAGAAGTGTCATTTGCTGCTATATTGAGTTCAGAAGCTGAATATTTCTCCAATTAAATATGTAAAGACAAGCCAGCTATTAGGCAGTTTCACAATCTTTCTGAAATCTCCAGCCATTCCTAAATTGACACTGGAACTGGCAGGATATCAAGTGGCTACATGCTAGGGTTGCCAACTTTCTAATTGCACAAAACCGAACACCCTTGCCCCACCCCTGCCCTGCCCCTTCTCTGAGCCCCCCTCCCCGCACTCACTCCAGCCTCCCCCCCACCCCCGTGGCTCACTCTCCCCCAATCTCACTCACTTTCACTGGGCTGGGGCAGAGGTATGGTGTGCAGGAGGGGGTGAGAGCTCCATCTGGGGGTGTGGGCTCCTGGGTGGGGCCAGAAATGAGGGGTTTAGAATGCAGGAGAGGGCTCAGGGCTGGGGCAGGGGGTTGGGGTGCAGGAGGGGATGCAGGATACAGTCTCCGGGAGGGAGTTAGGGTGCGATAGAGAGTTCCGACCTAGGGCAGGGGGGTGGGTTGGAGAGAATTAAGCGGTTGCTTAATATATAATGCAGTCTAATGTAGATTTCTCTGAATGGTGAAGTAGGCTACATAAACTTTAATATTTTGAGGTACAAGGAGACCTCTAGTGGTAACAGCTTGGTACATATCATTGTCTTTTGAATTTTAAAACGTGTCATCTAAGTACTATTTTACAGTTTTCTAGCTGGGCTCTAATGGTAATCTTCTGTCTTAGTTGCCTTCACAGGACCTGATTTTTACAATGTTACCAGGCACAATATGTAACTGTGTTTACTGAAAAAATATTCAATGCACTTTCAACATTGAACCTCAGATTATAATAACTAATATTAAGTGCTACTAACAAGTACTGCTGGAGAAAGAAATAATACTCTCTACAGCAGGAGCTATTGGGTGAAATTCTCTGGTTCCAAATTCTTTGGAATGCTATCACACTGCCTATGGAGCGATAGGGGCATCAAAATAAGCAGTAAACTAAATGGCTATTGGGCAGTCATGCTTACAATGCTTCTATATGGTTGTGAGACATAACCAGTTCCATATGCACTGTCTTCAGTCTGTTTTCAGGGTCAAATAGTGAGACAAGCTTCCCAGTACTGAAATCCTTAACTTTGTCGGATGTCTGGCATTCAAAGCATGCTCATAAAAGCTCAGCTTAGGGTTATTACTTAAGGGCTATTAGAGGAGCTCAAGGTGGAGCAATGTGGACCAGGGAGCCATTAAAAGAGCACTTTCACAGTGAGCCACAGTAATGCATTGTGATATACTGTGCTCTCCCTGGCCCTGCAGTTTGTGGGCTGTTAGGAATTGTGTGGTGTTTGGTGAACCTATTAATTTTGTGTTGCTTGCTGTACATTTTATGATTATTATACTGTGTTTGTCACTGATCCTTTGAGTTGTGTCACACTGTACAATAACAGGTAAGTGGGTGTTTTCAATACCACTTGGCATTCTGCAGCATATTTGGGGATCTAATGAAGATGAATTATTTTCCAAACAATAGAATTGTATTGAGTAATGAAAACACTTCAGAAATTCTGTGCAAGTTAATAGCAAGTACGTTAAAAACTTAATAAAGTTAAGGAACAGAGCTTAAGAAGGGGAAAGAACATTCATGTCCATTTTAGCTACACATGCATTGACCATGGCTTTCACAAGTCAGTGTATGTGAAGCTGTGCTTGTCCTTACTGTCCCCTGAGGTGGAGTGGTAGGGGTATGTGGCCCCCTGATGCCACGTGGAATGCTGGTGGGGAAGGCGTGAGGGGTGCTATGATGGAGTTCTCCTTGGACTGCAAAGGAAGGCAACCCCAGGATTGTTGAACCTATAGGTCCATAAGCGTCTGCAGCATCTTCTCCTTTTTCTGTGCCTTTCTTCCTGGCAGCTCTGTCCTTCTCTGTACAGTCTGCAATATTCCCTCTCCAGGCCTTCTGCTCACGGGCCAATGCAGCACTGGCTTGCAGGATCTCGCTGAACATGTCATCCTAAGTCCTCTTCTTTCTCCTCTTTATCTGGCTCAGGCGTTCAGCAGGTATGGATGGGGAGCCCCTCAAGGCCACAATGCAGCAGCTACAGATAAAACACACAATGGTATCATTGTCAGTATAGTCACAACGGAATGGGAAAGTTAAGATTCAGAACTCCCTTCCTTTGCTCCCCTGAAGTTTTACACAAGACGTGCTTATTGATTCTTCTGCTTGGGATTGCTTGTGCGCGGCACCACTCACAGCACCAGCCATGGTAAGTATGCCCCTCCGGGGGTAAGGGAAATCTGGAGAGAATTGTTCGGTTGCATGAAACTATGAGTATAACACAATGACACTGAATACTGGCAGGCTTTTCCACAGGCAGTGGTGATTTTAGCTGGTATCTCACTCCTGAGGGTAACAAAGATACAAAGAGCACAGCTGCTGCTGACATCCCGAAGCCACCCAGGTCAATACACTGCTAGCCTGTTTAGTGCAATGGTCCCTCCCAAAGTTATCACCGACTGGCATGGGCAAGTGTCCTACGGCATAGGAAGAAATAAGACTGCCATCTCTCAAAACCGTTGGCAGAGGATTGCAGAGTGCCTTCAGGAAAGTTTCATTGAGATCTCTGAGGAGGATTCAAGGGACATCCCTGTGTACATAAACAAACTGCTCTGCAGCCTCCCTCCAGGGCTGTCCTTAGGCATACGCAGCATACGCAGCTGCGTAGGGCACCATGAAATTTGGGGCACCAAATTGCCCCAAATTTCATAGTGCCCTAGGCAGCTGCGTGCTACATACGCGGCAGCACCAGCCCCGTGACCAGCCCTATCCCTTGGCCGGCCCCCCCACGGGCTGCGCCCACTGCAAAGGGCAGAGCCGTCCCTAGGGGGGATGTGGGGCCCCGGACAATTCCCTCTGCCCTGCCTCTTACCCTTCCCCCCTGCTCCGCCCCCAGCCCGCCCCCATTCCACCTCTTCTCCCAGCGACCCTGCACTCACCGGCAGCGGCGGGAAGCGGAGCAGCCCAGCCCCAGCCAGCTCTACTCCACCAGCTCCCAGCCACGGCGCTCTGCTTCCTGCTGCCGGCGATTCGGGGGACGGGACCTTTCCCTAACTCCTTCCCGAACGACACGGCCGGGACCGGGGCCAGGGCAAGGGCAAGGGAAGTGGAGTGGGCTGGGGCCGCATCGCTCCGCTTCCCGCCACCGGCGAGTGCAGGGGGCGTCCTTTTCCCAACCTCCCCGCACTCACCGGCGGTGGGAAGCAGAGCGCCATGGCTGGGAGCTGGCGGAGTAGAGCGGGCTGGGGCCTGGTTGCTCCGCTTCCCGACGCTGCCAGTGAGTGTGTGGGGGGGGAGATCCCTTCCCCCAAGCTCTCTTCCCCGAGCAACATGGCTGGGGCTGGGACAAGGGAAGCGGAGCGGGCTGCTCCCGGCCCCCCTCCCCCACTAATCCCCTGGGCCACTCTGGGCCTATAGGGCCCCCAAAAGTCGTCCCCCCCCACAGCTCCTGCCTCCCAGACCCTGGGGGGTGGGGCCCCACTCAGCATAGGGCACCCAAATGGCTAGGGATGGCCCTGCCTCCCTCCCCCGCATCTAACTGTACATGTGAAGGAAAAGCAGATAATAAATGCTACCTCTCTGTGTTGTACTGCTACCTCTTCTAGTACAAGTAAATTAATGAAAAATCAAGAGCTGTTTCCTGTTAAGTTGGGGGCACCATCACTGTAATGGGAAATAAATTTACCAGAGGTTCCTTTCCCTGCAGCAAGCTCACCTGTGCTCAACTGCTAGGACTGACTAGACTGCAGTGGAGGCTCAAACAGGTCCAGGCTCGTGGCATAGCTAGATTCCCTGGTCTCATGTCTCCCCTCCTCCTCCTCACTGTTCACACCAGGGGCCTGTGACTCAGGCTCCTCAGAGGTACCCGCAGTGGTGTGTGGGGTGCTGGTGGAATCTGCATCAAGAATGGCATGCGGCTCTTTGTAAAAGCGGCAGGTCTGCAGCTTGGTACCAGGTTGACCATTGGCCTCCCTGGCCTTTTGATATGCCTGACGTAGTTCCTTTGCTTTTATGCAGTACTGCTGCTGATCCCCGTCATATCCCTTTTCCTGCATCCCCGTGCAATCTGCTCATAGATGTCCACATTTCTATGGCTGATCCATAGCTTTGCTTGCACTGCCTCTTTTTCCTACAGGCCCAGGAGAGCCAATATCTCCTATCTACTCCAGGCCACAGTGTGTCTGGAACGTGTAGCTTGCATGGTCAGCTGGGCAGTTGCACAGAACAATGGAGAGCTGCTAGGTATGTTCCCCAACATGAACAACCAGAAAAAGGCATTTCAAAAATTTGCAGGGTTTTAAGGCTGGGGAGGGGCTTCTGGCCTCTGTGACCCCTGGCCGGTGGAGTTCACAATTGTGACCAGAGTGGTCAGTGTTGGGCACTGTGGGACAGCTGCTGGGGAACTGTTAGTGTCAACATTGGTTGACATTAGTGTCTATATTTGCATTGCGTCGACCTCAGTATATCAACCATTGCTCAACGCCGCTCAGGGAAGTGGTGTTACTATGTTGGCATAATGGAGCACTTACATCGCTGGGAGACATATTTAAGTGCAGACACATACACAGCTAGTTTGACACAGGGCCGCTTATGTTGACCTAACTTGGTAGCATTGACCAGGCCTTCGTCTGACCTCCTGTATAACACAGGCCATAGAGTGTCACACTGTGATTTCTGCATTGAGCCCAACAACTTGTGGTTGAGCTAGGCTAGAGCATCTCTTTTGGAAGAATCTGAATATCATATAATAAATTATATGTATTGTATTATTAACATAGCAGACTTTAAATGTTTGTAATAGTATTGTGCCAAGGAGGTATGTTGAAAACTTTTATTATTTACTATATAAATCTCCTTTCATAATCTTGGAATTTTTTCTCACCAAACCACAACTTTGGGGGGTTTCTGGGCTTGACTGTCATTGAGCTGATGCATCATAACCACTTAAACAACACACTCCTTGACATAATATGCAGTAAAAACAAAGGCAGATGTGGCACATCAACACTAAGAAACATCAAGCTGTGGCGGGAGAGGGGGAAGATGGGGAGGAGTGGTTAGCTTGCCAGTAAAAACTCTACAAGTGAAACAGTTTTAATATATTAAATTTAGAAGATTGTATTTAAAATAATACCCAGCATTTAACAAATGATCGCATTTCTTTTTCACAATGGCCTATTATATATTTATTCTTTAATTTAATTAAGATTTTGTTTTGTTTTGCAATTTCAGACAAACATTAGTAAAATTCATAATAGGATGGAGGAATTCTGGAAACCAGCATAAAGTGCAAGTGATCAGACTTCATGTGGGTATACTGCATGGTGAATGGGAAGGTAGGGGAGGAAAGTTCACTCAAAACCCAGTAACAGGCCATAGGACCAGAATAATGGCTGTCACCCCTCCACACTCAGGGGTTCTTGACCACTGAAGACAGAGGCCCCTACTCCAGCCCTCCGGTGGACTGCATCCAATGCTCTCCTCTACACAGGCCAGAAAGAATAAAAATTCACCTCAGTAACAGAAAACTGGAATTTCACTTTAATGTAGCTACTCTGTGGTGTGTTAGAGAGAGACTCCATTGTTACCAATAGAGGATAAGCTACTTGTGCTTTCAAAAATTATTTTTGGTGAGGAACATTGTAAGTGAAATGCTCTTAGAGTTTTCAGGAGGGTAAAGGGAGGGGTTGACATGAAATCAAAATTCCTTTTACACTGAAATCAGCTCATTACTATTCAATAATATGGGGATGTCATAGGACTATTTATCACATCATCTTACCTGGATAGCAAGTAAAATTCACACTTACCCTGGTTTACTCTCATTATTGTCTTCCATAAGCCATAGAAAAATAAGATAAAGAGCCTGAAGGCTTTTTTTGAATATTTTAAAAAGTATTAGAAAGAGAACTTCACACTGGAATTAAACTTAAAAAGATTAATACAGAGGGAAATGTATCTAGCCAAGCTCTTTTTGCTGTTATTAAAAACCCCAATGCCTTCTCCCTAACAGCCTAGCTTCTCAGTCCATTATTCCTGCAGTGCCCGTGTATTGTTTGCCGCCTTAATCTGCTATTCCCGTTTTTATAACAGTTTATGAATTCCTACCAGCAATTCTAAAGCCTCAGGCTGTCATCTCTTAAATTACAGTAAACTGTGTTGGGCTGGGCCAGACCTCCAGGAAATTCCAGGTGCTTAATGAAGTGACTGTACAGGTCTTTCTTCTGAGTCAGTGCTGACCCAAGGGCTCCAGCCTACTATGCTCCTAGAGGTGCCATCTTTCAGATATATATAAAACTGCTCTCCTGTGTGTGATGTCTCTAAATTCTGGTGAATTTTCAATGTCACTGATTTACATAGAATCATAGAATCATAGAATATCAGGGTTGGAAGGGACCTCAGGAGGTCATCTAGTCCAACCCCCTGCTCAAAGCAGGACCAATTCCCAACTAAATCATCCCAGCCAGGGCTTTGTCAAGCCGGGCCTTAAAAACCTCCAAAGAAGGAGACTCCACCACCTCCCTAGGTAACGCATTCCAGTGCTTCACCACCCTCCTAGTGAAAAAGTTTTTCCTAATATCCAACCTAGACCTCCCCCACTGCAACTTGAGACCATTGCTCCTTGTTCTGTCATCTGCCACTACTGAGCACAGCCTAGCTCCATCCTCTTTGGAACCCCCCTTCAGGTAGCTGAAAGCAGCTATCAAATCCCCCCTCATTCTTCTCTTCTGGAGACTAAACAATCCCAATTCCCTCAGCCTCTCCTCATAAGTCATGTGCTCCAGACCCCTAATCATTTTTGTTGCCCTCCGCTGGACTCTTTCCAATTTTTCCACATCCTTCTTGTAGTGTGGGGCCCAAAACTGGACACAGTATTCCAGATGAGGCCTCACCAATGTCGAATAAAGGGGAATGATCACGTTCCTCAATCTGCTGGCAATGCCCCTACTTATACAGCCCAAAATGCCGTTAGCCTTCTTGACAACAAGAGCACACTGTTGACTCATATCCAGCTTCTCGTCCATTGTGACCCCTAGGTCCTTTTCTGCAGAACTGCTACCCAGCCATTCGGTCCCTAGTCTGTAGCAGTGCATGGGATTCTTCCGTCCTAAGTGCAGGACTCTGCACTTGTCCTTGTTGAACCTCATCAGGTTTTTTTTGGCCCAATCTTCTAATTTGTCTAGGTCCCTCTGTATCCGATCCCTACCCTCTAGTGTATCTACCACGCCTCCCAGGTTAGTGTCATCTGCAAACTTGCTGAGAGTGCAGTCCACACCATCCTCCAGATCATTAATAAAGATATTAAACAAAACCGGCCCCAGGGCCGACCCTTGGGGCACTCCGCTTGAAACCGGCTGCCAACTAGACATGGAGCCATTGATCACTACCCGTTGAGCCCGACGATCTAGCCAGCTTTCTATCCACCTTACAGTCCATTCATCCAGCCCATATTTCTTTAACTTGGCGGCAAGAATACTGTGGGAGACCGTATCAAAAGCTTTGCTAAAGTCAAGGAATAACACATCCACTGCTTTCCCCTCATCCACAGAGCCAGTTATCTCCTCATAGAAGGCAATTAGGTTAGTCAGGCATGACTTGCCCTTGGTGAATCCATGTTGACTCTTCCTGATCACCTTCCTCTCCTCCAAGTGTTTCAAAATGGATTCCTTGAGGACCTGATTTTCCCAGGGACTGAGGTGAGGCTGACCGGTCAGTAGTTCCCCGGATCCTCCTTCTTCCCTTTTTTAAAGATGGGCACTACATTAGCCTTTTTCCAGTCATCCGGGACCTCCCCCGATCGCCATGAGTTTTCAAAAATAATGGCTAATGGCTCTGCAATCTCATCCGCCAACTCCTTTAGCACTCTCGGATGCAGCGCATCCGGCCCCATGTACTTGTGCACATCTAGTTTTTCTAAATAGTCCCGAACCACTTCTTTCTCCACAGAGGGCTGGTCACCTTCTCCCCATACTGTGCTGCTCAGTGCAGTAGTCTGGGAGCTGACCTTGTTCATGAAGACAGAGGCAAAAAAATCATTGAGTACATTAGCTTTTTCCACATCCTCGGTCACTAGGTTGCCTCCCTCATTCAGTAAGGGGCCCACACTTTCCTTGACTTTCTTCTTGTTGCTAACATACCTGAAGAAACCCTTCTTGTTACTCTTAACATCTCTTGCTAGCTGCAACTCCAAGTGTGATTTGGGCTTCCTGATTTCACTCCTGCATGCCTGAGCAATATTTTTATACTCCTCCCTGGTCATTTGTCCAATCTTCCACTTCTTGTAAGCTTCTTTTTTGCGTTTAAGATCAGAAAGGATTTCACTGTTTAGCCAAGCTGGTTGCCTGCCATATTTACTATTCTTTCTACACATCGGGATGGTTTGTTCCTGCAACCGCAATAAGGATTCTTTAAAAAACAGCCAGCTCTCCTGGACCCCTTTGCCCTTCATGTTATTCTCCCAGGGGATCCTGCCCATCTGTTCCCTGAGGGAGTCAAAGTCTGCTTTTCTGAAGTCCAGGGTCCGTATTCTACTGCTCTCCTTTCTTCCTTGTGTCAGGATCCTGAACTCGACCATCTCATGGTCACTGCCTCCCAGGTTCCCATCCACTTTTGCTTCCCCTACTAATTCTTCCCAGTTTGTGAGCAGCAGGTCAAGAAAAGCTCTGCCCCTAGTTGGTTCCTCCAGCACTTGCACCAGGAAACTGTCCCCTACACTTTCCAAAAACTTCCTGGATTGTCTGTGCACCGCTGTATTGCTCTCCCAGCAGATATCAGGGTGATTAAAGTCTCCCATGAGAACCAGGGCCTGCGATCTAGCAACTTCTGCTTGTCCACACACTTGACCAAGAGACTAGATTGAATCAGTCCGTAGTTATCCATGTTATTCCTCTTACACATTCTGGGCCACATTAAGAGATGAGTTTAGTCTATAGGGAGTCAAAGTTGGTGAAACAAACACTTTCTTATGGTCTCCTCAATGTGAATGTTATGCCAGTTAGGACCATTTCCAGACTCACTTAGATTTACTTAGATACACAGAAACAGATTAGCTGCTGCGCTCAGCATCCCCTGGAGTACAGCAGAGCAGGGGGCATCAGGGGCCTGGTAATAGCACTCTGATTCTCTGCCCTAGCCCTTGTCATGGTGCCTTGGGTCTACCTTACTCCAGCTGGCAACTGTCTACCAGCTGCGTATAGCCAGGGCTCAGTGTACTCCAGCCACTTCTCTCCCCTCCCCCTATTGATGTGTTTCCTGTGCTGGGGGCTGTGGGGAGGTGGAGTAGGAAGCTGAGAGCCAAAGGGGATGGAGTGGCTCAGAGAATCTGTCCCTTGCATGCTCTTAGACTCAGAAAGCCAAATTTGGAGGTGCTATGTTGCCCTTACACTAACTTAGACTCTATAGATCTACTTAGGTTCATTCTGTTGATGTCTAAGAAACCCTACGTTGTTCTAACTTGTCTACCAAGGAACCAGAGGAAGGTGTAAAAATGTTTTGGTTGCAAATACTGCAGGGAAAGATCTTTGTTTCATTTTGCTCTTTTAAATGTTTCCAAGCAGCTATGGCACTATGCAGACAGGACTAGTATTTCAAAGTGGCATCACCTCAGCCTCTACAGATGCACATTCAAATTGGGTACTTAGCCATGATCTGCAGAGCTTTTAAAGGCTAATTTTGAAAATTTTCATCCACAACATATCCAGGATTTGTGATTTAATTAAACCTATTTGCTGGTAGCAAGGGTAGGACTTTGTCTGATCTCCTTTGGAAAGAGTGCTAGCTGCAGCTAACTCTGGTGGCTCCCAGGAGAAGAGACACTCCTGAAGACAGACTGAATCTATTTAATATGGAGATTTGTAGATCAGAACCTTGGTATGAATCCAGTAGTTAATGAGGCCTAATCACAATCATATGGCACCAGAAAAAAATGCAGTGGGACATATCTTGCTGTTCATTCTCAGGCAAAATTCTCATTGAATTAAGTTAATTAATCATTCAATCAATTGGGAAGGGGAAGAGGGTGTTCATTCCAATTTTATCATCAGATTTTTTTGCAGATACTCTAGCTATGTTTGGTTGTTAACTGATCCTAATCATCCATTTTGGTTAATACTGCAAAGAACCTGTTATGTTTTATTCATCTAAAATATGGACCATTTGTTTTGACTGCATCCATTACAGAAAGAGAAAATATGGAGAGTTATTTATAGTTTAGTGCTAGTGTTGGGTTGCACTGATGTCAGAAATAATAAATGCCAGATGCAGAATTCAAGGTAGTAGGATTGGGCCAGATTCCTCCCTTGTGTACCACTGAGTTCACTGGAGTTACACCAAAGATTAATTTAGCCTCTATGCATAGATTATGAGGCCTAGTTATAATATTTGTCAAAACAAGAGAAATATTCAAGATTTTTTAAAAGTTGACAGCATTTTGATAAGTGATTTTAATATCCAATGTTAATGCACCAAATGTTGAAGCTGGATTCAAACTAATACATAAGTGTGGCCAAAAAAAAAAAAAAAGGCAACACATTAGTAATGAAAGGGTAAGAATCACCAACTCTGACTCTGCAGTTACTGTTATGAAGTATCATAACATTCTCAAGCAAAATGGCCTGCATTAATAGGCCACAAAATGGGCATTAAGAAACCTAGCTGTTAAAGACTTGTTATTGGAATCTTTTACGACGATGTGAGAGGCATTAAGCTGCTACATCTGTGAGTGCTTTAAGGGGATAATTTTTTGATTGATAGTCTCTCTAGTAACCCAGCTCACACATCCTTTTCAGGAAAGAATGAGGTTTATGTAGACACTCTGGAGGATCTTGTTGATTTGTGCTTTTTCATATACACTCTCTCTCGCTGGGTGATTTATTGTGGCTAGGGTTTGTTTTTGATTCATGTTGATTACATCAGAAATTAACTTTTGAACATTATTATTTAAGTGTATTTCATCAAAACTTGCTAAGTGCTATACAGATGAATATAAAACTAGGCCCTTCTCCCAGGATCTTGCCATCTAAGCCCCAATCCTGCAAGCTTCTCCATGCAAGCAGACCCGTTTGCAGGATCAGCCCCTAAGATAGGGTTGCCAGGCATCCGGTTTTCAGCCTGAACACCCGGTCGAAAAGGGACCCAGGCGGCTCCAGTCAGCACCGCCGACCAGGCTGTTAAAAGTCTGGTCGGCGGTGCAGCAGGGGCCCGGGGCTAAGGCAGGCTCCCTGCCTGCTCTGGCTCCATGCTGCTCCGGGAAGCAGCCGCCAGGTCCTCCCCCCCAGGGATAGCTCAGTGGTTTGAGCATTGGCCTGCTAAACCTAGGGTTATGAGTTCAATCCTTGAGGGGGCCACTTGGGGATCTGGGGCAAAATCAGTACTTAGTCCTGCTAGTGAAGGCAGGGGGCTGGACTCGATGATCTTTCAAGGTCCCTTCCAGTTCTAGGAGATGGGATATCTAAAATAAAAAAGAAGTCCCTGCAGCCCTTAGGCGCTGGGGCATCCAGGGACTGGAAGGCTCCACACACTGCCCCTGCCCCAAGTACTGGCTCCACAGCTTCCTATTGACCATGAACCGCGACCAATAGGAGCTGCAGGGGGCAGTGCCTGCAGGCGTGAAGCAGCACACGCCAAGCTGCCAGGCTGTGCCTTCGCCTGGATGCCACAGGGACCTGTCAGCCACTTCCCCCCGTGGTAAGTGCTGCCGGGATCCCACACCCCACCCCCTGCCCCAGCCTGGTGAAAGTGAGTGAGGGTGGGGAAGAGTGAGCAGAAGGGGGATGGAGTGAGTCAGGGGTGTGGCCTCAGAGAAGGGGCAAGCTGGGGCAGGGGTGTTCCATTTTTTTTGATTAGAAAGTTGGCAACCCTAAAACAATGTATATGTGGTGTATTGAGAACTGTGTTGGAACTGCATGCTATCACTTTAAGAGTGGGGGGAGGAGATTTCCTGGGGCCCTGCTTGTACACTAGTGGACTCTATTAGGGTGACCAGATGTCCTGATTTTATAGGGACCGTCCCAATATTTGGGGCTTTTTTTATATGGACTCCTATTGCCCCCTACCCCATCCCGATTTTTCACACTTGCTATCTGGTCACCCTAGACTCTATAGGGAAACGTGCAATCAAAGTCAGTCTGGAGAAAACCAGCTTAGAGTAAGGTGGGTTGAACTGTGCTTCTGTTTTATGGACCAGACTGCTTTGTCTCTTTCTGTTTGTGGGTTCTTTTGTGTTATTGTTCTGAATTCGAAGAAATAATGTAGTGTTACATTGCAGCCTCCTGCAAGTGTATTTTATGATTTTATCTAATTTCTCTCTGTGTCCTGTGAACACAACAGCATTGATGAAAGTCAAGAACAAGTGGTGGTGAAGTGTAGCATGAATCGTGTTAGTATCAAAAGTGAGAGTTTTGTTTTACTTTCCTTTTTATCATTTACCGTATTTGTTTAGCACTTTGAGGGGACAAAAGTTCATAGGCCTCAAGTGAAAAGTGTGCTGTGAGTAGGGACTTGATGGAGAGGGGAGAGGATCTGAAGGAGTGGTTCAGGCACGGGGGAAGAAAGGAAGAAGCCATGGAAAGGAGATTGGGATATTAAATGTTCAGGATGGCTGGTATGATGAGGTGACATGAGGGATAAAAAGAGATGAGAGCTGGTAGGCAAGAGCTAAACTGTACTACGTTTTGAAGCCAAGGATAAGGAGTTTAAATTTGGTGTGAAAGGTGAGGGGAAGCTAATGATGGGGTTTGAAGAGTTTTCAGGCATGGCTGGAGCTGAGTAGCTGAACTGAATGGGGGAGAGGTAAGAGGAAGGAAGGAAGGAAGGTGAAAAGAAAACTAAAAACTAACACAGAAGTTTCTAAATTTATACTGCCTCCAATGTTTGGAACTTGGCTTTTGCTTTCTACTGACCAAGCATCCTCCACATCCTTAAATTATTCGGGTGGAAAGTTTTTCCAGTGAAAAATACAATTTCATCAACATTTTCATAGGAAAATGTCAATTCCAGTGAAAAAAATTCAGATTTCCTGCAGGAAGTTTTTTAAATTAAAACTTTCATTTTGAATCAACATTTTTAAATTTAACAAATTTTTTCTTTTTGACTTAAAATGTCAGTTCATTTTTTGTTGTTTAAAAACATGAAACCAAATGCCTCTAAGATGAAATGTCATTTAGGAACAAAAAATTATATTTGTTTTAACTTAAAATATCATTTTGTTTCAGTTGTTTGGAGTTGTTTTGAAACGATGATTTGGAACAGAAAATTTTGCTTTACATCCATTCAAAATTTCCTTTGTGGAAACTAACACCTTTTGACTGAAAAGTCTCACATGTAGACTTTCAGTTCAAAATTTCTTGCAGGAAAATTTTTGGTTTTCTCACTTCCTCTACTTAAAACCCACTTCTTTCACTCTGCCTTCCATTTCTGGCTTGCAACAGCTGTCTCTGTTCCCTCACACTTGAGGCATCTTCAGTTAAACTGTATCCATGCAATTTAGATAGAAAATTCCAAGACAAGATTTGTCTGCGATCTTTGGGGCAATACAATCATTTTGTTCTGGATTTGTACTTCTGCAATCGGTTTCTGGGTCACTGAGAAGTAGGAAGAAAAACAGATCTATACTGAGGACATGTTTCTGCTGAAACATTTGTTTTTCTTTTCTTCTCTTACTGCTTTTGTAATTAGTTTGAATTCACACCTTTACTTGCAAGGAATGGGGTATAGTAGGGTCTTCTACTGACTATTTCCTGGTTGGAAACACAACAGAATTTGCCAGATTCACTTTACATGTCTAACTTTCCATAGAGCTCTACAGCATACTGAAGTGCGATATTGGTTGTAATGTTGTAGCTCTGTTTCACTCTGATAACTTTCTGAAGGCTGGTTTGAAAGCACATTATTTTCCAATTGAGTCACATAGTGAAATGATAAACAAAATAAAATCCTCCTGTCATGAGTTGATGTTTCTCTTTGTTTCTGCACTTCTTGCGTGCTTCTTCGTGATTTTTTCCATTCTGCTGCAGCTACATATCTGAAAGCTGCAAACATTCTAAAACATTATATTTTTTTGTATTAATTTCCTGTGGTTTGCAGAATTTTTTTTCCTGTTCTCTGTCTCAAAACTCCAGTAAAAAGAAAGCTTGAATAATAACAGCAGATAATATTGCAAAGCCTCATGTTTAGATTCAAGCATTAATTTACTTTCAGGAAGTAAGTGATATATTTTAACTTTTAAAAAGGTAATATGGATTTTTTTTTTTTTTGAGAAATCACTAATTCACCAAGGCTGGGACTTTGCAGTGTTTATGCTGGTGACACAAATGTAATGAAATATAATAACAACAATAATAAATATATACTTGGTATCATATTTCACCCAAGGATCTCCAAGTTTAATGCTCCCATGTTCTTTCTGAAGAGATAAGAAGATACATTTAGTGTCGTGGCCCCAATCCCTTCTCAGTATTAGTTCCCTTGGCTTTTTGGTGTTGCATGAAGCATTGCTTCAATCATTTCAAAGGGTCCAGTTGTGCAACTCTTATTCACACTGGTGAGCATTGATACAATTAGCTTCAGTGGGGTGGCTCACCAACATGAGTTATGGTTTTACAGTAAGGTTAAAACATAAGCTCAAACAAGTTTGACCACTCGTGAGCCACACTCTATGACAAAGACAGTTTTGGACGAATTAATGCATCTGTTTCCCAAAGCATGTATTTCACAGACACTGTCTTGCTATATGAAGCTCTGATCACTACATTGTTTACAAAGTGAGTCATAACAGAAACATTTACAGTTAAAACAATTTAGCTAACTTTATAAAAACATGACTACATGGGCAATGTGTATTATAGGTGCTAAATGACAATTTAGACACATAAGTTTGTTAAAGTCTATTAAAACTGGATAAATCTAATCTCTAATCATTCCATCAGGATCTTTAAGCAGCCACATATTCTACGTCCAATTTGAAATGACTTTTGTAATTTTCCCCCTACTGATTAGCTCCAAATGTTAAAGTTCCACATTCCCACACTTTCTGTACACATTCTGGGATGGTTTCTGCTGGGTGCATAGCTCCTTGATTCCCTAACCCAGCCCTGGCTCTGGCACTGGTTTAAAGGCTATTCTAAATTGTGCCAGTTGGCTGTAGTCCCCTAGGAACCATATGCCAGCTGGAGGTAGCCGGAGTGTATCATACTCTGGCCACTCCCCCTCCATGATCCCCATGATCTTGTAATGGGTTTGCAAGAAGGGAGGTATAGGTGATGGCGCTACTGATCCCACACCCATTGTGGACTCCCTCACACTGGAGAATCTCCAGCAAGGGGCTTGGGAGTGGTATTCCCTTCCTTAGAGCATCCAGAACAGCACAAAATGACTAGGATGGGACAAAGAATGTGCCACTTGAAGTGACTGAACTCATGAGCAGTGGAAGTTAAGAAGAAATTTAAGTATCATTAAGATCAGAAAGAAAGAAATGTAGACCAACATTTTCAAAAGTAACCTCTAGTTATGGGTGCCTTAAGCTTTGGGTCCCCAGCTTGAGAGACATGTGACATATTGGAAAAATGTGGATCATTTTTGTAATTTGTGATCCTGATGCCTGATTTTCAGTGGAGCCTCCACCAGTATCCCCAGCTGTAGTCAGTGGGAGTGGCAGGTGCTCAGCACTTCTGACATACAATCCCTAGGTCTAGCACATTGGGCACACAAATACTGAACCACCCAAAATTAGAGTATCAGAGGGGTAGCCGTGTTAGTCTGGATCTGTAAAAAGCAACAGAGAGTCCTGTGGCACCTTTAAGACTAACAGATGTATTGGAGCATAAGCTTTCGTGGGTGAAGGCCCACTTCCGACGAAGTGGGCATTCACCCATGAAAGCTTATGCTCCAATACATCTGTTATTAGTCTTAAAAGTGCCACAGGACTCTCTGTTCCAAAATTAGAGGCCACTTTTGAAAATTTGGACCTGAGAATTTTGTTGTGAGATTCCAGTCAAAAGTCTAAAAATGTCCCAGACACCACTGTAGATTTCCTCACATTTCTTTGCAGCCTGTTATACGAACTACCCCCATCAACTCTAACTCTTTCCAGATGGTTCATATATAGCATGCAGCAATCTTTACTTCCCACTATCCACATTAAAACAAAAAACTGCTCACTTAGCAGAAATACAGCCAAGTTCACAGACTAGGATTTAAAAACTGTATACTAAACAAGTGACGTGCACATAGACTGGGAGGGGAAGTATTGCCTTTCAGAGTAATTTTCTCAGGTTACTGGGTGGAGGCTCGAGCCGGTTCTGTGTTGTGTCGATGGAAAGGAGCCCTTAGATATTGAAGCTGGCCCTGGTTGCTGCTGGCTCCACCTGGCAGAAGGGTTACAACAGTCATGCTAGAAGGGCATAATGAGTGGGATCTCACAGGGATCAGTTCTGGGTCTGGTTCTGTTCAATATCTTCATCAATGATTTAGATAATGGCATACAGAGTACACTTATAATGTTTGCAGATGATACCAAGCTGAGAGGGATTGCAAGTGCTTTGGAGGTTAGGATTATAATTCAAAATGATCTGGAGAAACTGGAGAAATGGTCTGAAGTAAATAGGATGAAATTCAATAAGGACAAATGCAAAGTACTCCACTTAGGAAGGAACAATCAGTTGCACACAAACAAAATGAGGAATGACTGCATAGGAAGGAGTAGTGCGGAAAGGGATCTGGGGGGTCAGAGTGGACCACAAGCTAAATATGAGTCAACAGTGTAACACTGTTGCAAAAAAAGCAAACATCATTCTGAGAAGTATTATCAGGAATGTTGTAAACAAGACACGAGAAGTAACTCTTCCGCTCTGCTCCACGCTGATTAAGCCTCAACTGGAGTATTGGGTCCAGTTCTGGGCGTCACATTTCAGGAAAGATGTGAACAAATTGAAGAAAGTCCAGAGAAGAGCAACAAAAATGATTCAGGTCTAGAAAACATGACTTCTGAGGGAAGCTTGAAAAAATTGGGTTTGTTTAGTCTGGAGAAGAGAAGACTGAGAGGGGACATAATAACAGTTTTCAAGTACATAAAAGGTTGTTAAAAGGAGGAGGAAGAAAAATTGTTCTTCTTAACTGCTGAGGATAGGACAGGAAGCAATGGGAAGTTTAGGTTAGACATCAGGAACAACTTCCTAACTATCAGGGTGGTTAAGCAGTGGAATAAATTGCCTAGGGAAGTTGTGGAATCTCCATCATTGGAGATTTTAAGAGCAGGTTAGATAAACACCTGTAAGGGATGGTCTACATAATACATAATAGTCCTGCCTTGAGTGCAGGGGACTGGACTAGATGACCTCTCAAGGTCCCTTCCAGTCCTATGATTCTATATTTAAACAGGGGAGTAGTGAGTAGGATTAGGGAATTGACTTTAGCTCTGTCTGTGATATTGGTGAGACCAATATGGGAATACTGTGTCCAGTTCTGGTGTCCACATTTTTAAAAGGATATTGAAAAACTGGAGAGTGTGCAGAAAAGAGCCACAAAAATGATCTGAGGACTAGAAAAAATATTTTACAGTGAGAGACTTAAAGAGATCAATCTGTTTCATTTATCAAAAGAACATTGGCAGGTGTTTTAATTATGGTGTTTAAGTATCTTAACTGAGAGAAAATACCAGGCAATATAGGCCTCTTTAATCTAGTAGTGAACGGCATATCAAGAACCAATTGCTGGAAGTTAAAGCCAGACAAATTCAAACTGGAAATAAGGCATAAATTTTTAACAGTGAGAGTGGTTAACCATTGGAACAAACCACTAAGGGAAGTAGTGGATTCTCCATCTCTTGCCATCTTCAAATCAAGACTGGATGGCTTTCCAGAAGATATGCTTTAGTCAAACACAAGTAATTGAGGTCAATATAGGAGAAACGGAATGGAATTGAGTGGCGCTATAGAGGAGGCCAGACTAGATGATCTAATGGTTTCTTCTGGCCTCAAAATGTATTAATCTATTAATCAGGATCTGTACTTCTCCAGGTTGGGCACGGTGGGCCCAGGGCTCTACAGTTTCACAGAGCATTCTCTGTGTCGGGTGCTTGGCTGCCTGGTTCTTGCTGACATGTTCAGGGTGTAAATGATTGCCTGTGTGGGGTCAGGAAGGAATTTCCCCCCAGGTCAAATAGGTAGTGAACATGGGGGTATGCTTCCTCTGCAGCATGTGGGTATGGGTCACTTGCCAGGATTATCTGGGTATATCAACAACAACAATACACTTAGACAGTGAAGGTCTGCAGCGCTGAGTGTCCCTGACCACACTGTATGGTTTTATTCAAGGCATCTCAGAGCTCCACAGGGTTAGTACTGAACTAATGCAGCCAAGTTAATCACAGCCACCAATCCACGATTGGACAGTGTCCCCTTCTGACCTCAAGTCCAATCTTCAGAGCTCAAAGTAGGGGGCCTTTGTCTCTAAGGCGGGCAACATGGCCGAAAAGGGCTAGCCGGCAGTGGCCAATGATGACTTCAGTCCTCTCAAGGCTACTTCTCAATGATACATCCCTATTACTGATAAAATCAAACTATCTTATACCCAATAGTCGCTACTAGCAATGCTTTTGAAATGCCTCCAGCCTCTTGATGTGTTGTTTAAGCAACATCCATGTTTCAGATCCATATAAGAAGATCAGAATTATGCAGGTTTGAGAAATGTGTACTACTGAAAATAGTTTCACCTTCTTTTGACTCCAGACCCTCTGCAGGTCCTCCATGGCTAAGGCTGCTAAACCAGTTCTCCTTAGGATGTCTGACTGGCCGCTCCTGTTTGATGACAGTTTATTCCCTAAATAGATTAAAGCATCCACTATTTATATGGTTTATATGACTCTGGAAGCACTGATGTCTTGTACCAGCACTTTTGCACCTACACTCTGGTTTTTATTTTTACCCAAGAAACCCTTAGCCCTGGGGCAGCTACCTTCTGCTGGAAGGTCTCTAGTGTACCTTTGAGATTGCATGTGCCCTGACCAAAGAGAACGACATCTCTCTTACCTTCATGGGTTTATCTCACTTAATCATTTCCCTGCCACTGTGGAGGCCTCAGGCACAGGTGCACCTTAGTTTCTCCTAATCTCTGCCTGCGGCACATAATTGCCTACTCTCCTGTGAGTGGGTTTAGTGTGCGAGTGCTGGATGATTATGGTGGCCTGTGATATAAAAGGGGTCAGACTATATGGTCTAGTAGTCCCTGCCGGCTTCAAACTCTATGACTCTAAGAATCAGTTCAGTTGTGCTTGGTGGTTAGGGCACCCCCATGGAAGATCCAGGGTCCAGTCTCCCTGCTCCAGTGACTTTTTATCTATTTATCCACAGTGGAACAGCTTCTGCAGAAGAGACAGAGGGCGCCCCACATAAGAATGTCCCATAGCCCTGTGGTTAGAGCACTCTCCCTGTTCAAATCATTTCTACTCCTCAGGGAGATGAGGGGAATTGAAGCTGGGTCTCCCACATCCAGGCGAGTTCTCTACCCAATGAACTAAAAATTATAAGGTGACTGCCGCCCCTGCTACTGCCATCAACACCTACTGTTCCAGCCAAATTTTGAATGGGGCCCAATCTGGTCGTCAGCCTCTGAGCACGCCTACCAGAATGGCCCCTGTATGTGAGAAAGGTGGGTGAGTGCCTGTCATCTCCCGGATTGCAGATTACTCTGGCAATATGACAGGAGCTAGCAGTCTGATGCTGAGAGTGAGGAAGTGGTGCACATTCCCAGAGGCAGAAACTTAGGCAACTAGGGAAATTTTATCCTGAAAATTTAAGCACCAGGTGAGTGTAGGTGCCTGCAGGGTTTGGTGGGGGGGTTTGTAGATTGCAATGGAGCCTAAAACTGCAACTTAGGTGCCTAAGCACCTTTTTGAATCCCACCCTAAGCACAGATGCTTTCGTTCCCAAAGGGGAATTTTTTGAAAGTTTTGAGCATGAGAAATCAGAATATTAAACTGACACTGTTTTGTAACCTTAATTTATTTGCTGTTCACATAAGCGGCTAATTACTGATCAATTCACTATGGCAATTCAGAAAGCACTTGCAGTATCTTGTTGTGGTTTCTCATTCCAGGAGAGGTTTTCCACTTAGCTACAGCATTGTAGCCACTGTGTTTCAAAACATAGTATACACTGTGTTCTTCACTCCAGGGCTTACTTGTTTTACATTAACACCTGGACAAAGTTTGTGCCTTTTCTCCTGTGCCCTTTAGTGAGAAAGCATGCCCTCGATTTTAAATATATTTAATATAATGCATTTCAGTTTAAAACATGTTTGATTTTAGAGGACATTCACTGTTGTTCTGCAGTATGATTAATGTGTGCCCTTACATGAACTATGTCTCTACAAGATCCTATATAGATGTAAGCAGAGTCTGAATGAACTCTCCCCTGACATCTATTGGTGAGCTGTGGAAAAGGACTTCAGGAGCTTATCTCATTTGCATGGACACACCCACCCTGCCTAGGTGCTCGGCATGATGGGATTGCTTGCCCAAATGATCACTTGTGGCTGGTGTTGGATCCCCAGTCTCCTTGTTATTGGGGTAGGAGTAATAAAGAGTTGTTATCCTTGTTGTGTGAACCGAGGGCAGCAGAACTGTACTTGGCATGCCCTGATGGAGGGACTCACCCCCAACTGAATGGCACTCGCTAGGCAGGGAACATGGGTTCCAAAGCCCAATGGGTTGAGAGAGGGTGGGGACAGGTATGTATACCTGGTGGTGTGAGCACTGTTTAAGGGTCCTAGACACCATTTCACCCTTTCTCTTTCCATGGTATATAAAAAAGCTAATTTAGACTCAATTGAGAATCTAGTTACATGCTGCAGAGCTGAAATCACTGATGCTTACTTAGACCTACTTTGAGACAGTGTCTCTATTGCAAGAGACTGCCCAGTGTGCACCAGCAGTGAGGCTCCCCACTAACAGCTGAAATCACTGAGAGTTGTGTTAAGTGATGGGCCCTGAAGACATCTTGGCGAGTGGCCAGTCTAGGGGGTGCTGGTGGAGAAGGCCAGAGCAAAGCCCTGCAGAGAGCCATGCCAATTGGCTGGTGGGCCAACGAGCAAGTGCCCAAGCAGTGGAGCATGTAAAGTGCTTCCTTACCCTCCCCCTTCCACCCAGGGTGGGAGGTGAACTCTGCGGATGAACCTCTGAACTCTGGGGCTGCACTGGCCAAGGACAGCAACTGTGAATGGGGTGCAGAGAAGGGACAGGCACGTTAAAGGGACTTTTGGGTTGCTGGACTTAAGACCCTGAGGGGAAAAGGACACTGCCCAACTTAGTTGGGGTGGGTCTTTTGTTCATGGTTTATGTTTATGAAACCTAGTTGTGGTGTTTTCCCAAATTAATGCATAGTTATTTCCCTCCTTTTAGTAAAAGTTTTTGCTTCACTTAGACTCTGTGCTTGTGAAAGGGGAAGTATTGCCTCTTCGAGGCGCCTAGGGGGTGGTGTATAATTGTCCCAGGTCACTGGGTGGGGGCTCGAGCCAGATTTGTGTTGTATTGTTGAAAAGGAACCCCTAGATACTGAACCTGGCCCTTGTTGCTGCTGGCTCCACCTGGCAGAAAGGTTACATATATATTTAAAAAAACAACAACCCCCTCGACCCTGGACTAATAAATTCTTTCATGAAGCAGAAACATTGGTAAAGGGCTTTGGCATGTAAATATCTTGGTAGTTCATTCCATGTCAGTAATAATTATTAACTTCCTCAGAGTATTGTTATGTTTGGTATTACTGGTTCCATGGCAACATTTCCCACAGCTCAATGTGTAGTCCTTATATCAGAGAGCCGCATCCGAGCAAAAAAGGCATTTTAAGTCAGGGGTTAGAGAATGAACATCACAAAATACTATCAAAGCCCTAAAACAGATCTTATTACAGAACCATTCAAATACAGGGAAAGTACCATTTTGCATTAAGGGGCAAATGCACAAGGTCCATTTGGGCCCTGGGAAGATCCAGGGGAAGGAATCTCCCTCTCCCTCCCAGGCTACATAGATGGCTAGGGCAGCCTCTGCATCTAGTGTGCTACTTCTATAGGGGGAAGAAGGAACATTCACATAATGCAAATCCCCTGACCTCATTTCTTGCTCTCCCCACCTTCAAACACCCCATGTGTTGTTCCCCTTGCAGCTAAACTCTGTATAGGACAGGGATCGGCAACCTTTGGCACGCAGCTCGCCAGGGTAAGCACCCTGGCAGGCCAGGCCAGTTTGTTTACCTGCTGCGTCCGCAGGTTCGGCCGATCGCGGCTCCCACTGGCTGCAGTTCGCCACTCCAGGTCAATGGGGGCTGCGGGAAGCGGCGCGGGCCAAGGGATGTGCTGGCCACTGCTTCCCACAGCCCCCATTTATTTTTCATCCCTCCACCATGGATAGAGGACTTCAGGCTCCTGTGTTATTAGTACTGCACAATGAAAGTTAAACTTCTAAAACCCTAGGACTAAGTTATTTGACCTTGATTTTTGCCAGTTTTCCCTACACCATTATACTATTATTTCTACTATTTCTGAGACTGTGTCATAGTTTAATGCTGTTTTCAATTAAAATATTTGGTAAATTTAGCTAAATTAAGAAATGTATTGATTAGAGAATTTCTTTCAGTGGTATTGTTTAAAGTTCTTATGTGTTTCACAAAAGGGATAACACTTCCTTTACTAAATTTAGCTGCGGAAACAATTCTTTCAGCTGAAATTTCTTGAGTATTGGAGCTGTTTGTGTTCTTTTCACAGTGCGAAGCTTCCTGCAAACAGAATTCCACTTTAAAAATTATGTACTCTTTTTTTCCCCCTCAAGTCCTTAATAACTACAAACCATACTGGCTGTTGCACTTATTGTACATTTGAATGTTGCTGAATTCAACCTATGGAATAATCCCCATTAGAAGGATTACCAATATGTAGGAGATGAACCGAAATAAATGCCTCAGTATTATATGAGACAGAATTCAAACGAGCTGGAAATAATATATTCTTTAAATATTTGACTAGATTAAAATTATATATGTTTTCAATTTCCTACCCTCCTTTTTTTGAACATCAATAATTTGAGGGAGAGATGTAGATCCGGTCCAAAAAAAGAAAAAATATTTAACAAATTTATTTCAAAAAATGTTTACCTGTTGTTTTTTTTTTAAATCTGAAATTCAATCAAATGAAAGTTACATGCATGTACTGAAAGAATAATAGATACCCTCTCTACACACTACATTTTAAATGTAAGCAGCAAATGTTATTCCTCCTCTGGTAATCTTTAACTGAAAGATCAGTGTTGTATTAGGAAAGACTGACAGAGTTTTGCTGAAATGCTACTGTTTTACCCTGATTTTAGAACTACCAGCTGAGGGTGGACTAAAACTTCCACTTCCTGTTTTTGACCTAGTCAACACTAGAACAGTTTGATGGTTTAGCTATGCTGGCAAACCCCCTCCTAACGTAGGCTGAGTTTATATTGGCCACAAAAAAAAAAAAAAATGCTTTTACTGGCATAAAGAACAGGAGTACTTGTGGCACCTTAGAGACTAACAAATTTATTTGAGCATAAGCTTTTGTGGGCTGCAGCCCACTTCATCGGATGCATAGTTTATTCCAGTTCCCCAAACAATATAAGCTATATTGCCAAAAGCACTTTTATGCCACTGTAACTGCATCAACAGTAGAGCTTTTGCCGATATAGAAAGAATGCAAAAAAAAAAAAAAAAAAAAAATCACATCCCTAACTGATATTGTTATAGTGGCAAAAGCTTCTAGTGTAGAACAGGCCTTAGTCAAATGTACAGTACTGCAGGTGTAAAGCTACCACACCACTATCATTCTTTTCCCTTAACAGATTTCAGGGGGTTGCTTGACATTCATGGAATGAGGTCATATAACCCTGGAGTCAAGCTGGTTTTGTGTGCATGCAATTGGGATGCCCCATGACTTTGTAGTAGGTTTGTCAGCCACACATAATACTCAGTCAGAATCAGAGTGGCCGTCTGACTTCTGAGCAAGTTCACCAATTGTCCCCAGATTTAACCAATAGCAGTGGTACTGCTGTTCCTATTATGGGTTATTTGTAGCTGAGCAATCTAGTATCTGGGGTAGTCATAAAAGTTGATGGGACCAAAGGTGCTCAGCCCATCTTGAAGTAAGTTGCTGCCCATTGCAATCTGTAGGGTCAACTGTGGACAGAATCATTAACATGCCGGTACTTATTACTAGGGCTCCGTGTCTGTCACGTAGATTGCGGAACTCATGGATTCCATGACTTTCTGCAACCTCTGCAGGGGCCAGTGTGGCTGAACCCAGGGCCACCCAATCAGCTGGCTCTGGGGACAGCTGCTCAGGTAGCCAGTGGGACAGCCGCTCAGGTAGCCAGTGGGACAGCCACACCAGCCGCTGCTCCAGCAGCCCTGGGCAGTGGTCCCTGGCTGGCTGGCCAGAGCAGCCACAGTTGCAGAGCTGGGTAGAGGTCCCTGGCTGTCTGGCTGGAGCAGCCGTGGTCTGCTGGCCCCGGCCACAGAAGCAGCTGCGGTCCACGGCCCCCGGCAGCTGGTCCCGCCTCTCCTCCCCAGTCATGGCCACCCCACTCCCCAGCAGCAGGCCCCCCCCCATTTAATCACAGCATTTTTAGTATGAGTCATGGACAGGTCTCAGGCCATGAATTTTTTTTTTATTGCCGGTGACCTGCCCATGACTTACACTAAAAATGCGTGACTAAATTGTAGTCCTTACTTGTTACTCTGAAGCCCAAAAAATGCAATTATGATAGTAAGTGTTATCATCCAAGAGAAAATTCTAATAAATTAAAATAACAAATAAGGGGATATTAATATATGGGGCATGCCATACTCTGATTATGCCAGTTCAACCTGTGGAACTCCTTGCCTGAGAAGGTTGTGAAGGCTAGGACTATAACAGGGTTTAAAAGAGAACTAGATAAATTCATGGTGTTCCTAGCCTCTGTTTGTCAAGAGGGTGGAGATGGATGGCAGGAGAGAGATCACTTGATCATTACCTGTTAGGTTCACTCCCTCTGGGACACCTGGCATTGGTCACTGTCGGTAGACAGGATATTGGCCTGGATGAACCTTTGGTCTGACCCAGCATGGCCATTCTTATGTTCAGATTTAAACAAGGGAAAGCAGATGTGCGTAGCGGCCTGGGTAAATGATAACCTACCTTGAGAGACCAACATTTCATTTTGAAAACAAGAACAGCTGTGGAGAGTATATTGTTGGGGAAGACATCAACAAACACCTAAATGTAGCGTTACTGTACATTCACTCTTTGATGCAAGTAAATAATTTATAATCTGAGCCATTTCTCACACTTGCAGATTAGATTTACCATTTAATGGGAAATGAGCCTTAAAGGAGGCAGCAATAGGCTTATAGTACCGTAGACACTAAATAATCTTTTGTATCATCCCTATGGTCACAGAAAAGATGATTTCATGTCTATCCGATATTTGGAGGAGGTTGACACCGAAAAATATACTGATCTGACAGTGTAATTTTCACAGAAGACAAGACGGAAAGAACCTATCAACACTTAGGACTGTGACATGTACATAAACTAAGTAAGGAAGGATTTTATTATTTGGATGAAAGGTTTTACTCCATCCATGAGGGTTGGTATGCAGCTTTTAGCCTAAATATGATTTCATAGTAATGGCCTTTGTTTTGGATTTTCTCATGAATATTGCTTTCTTTACAATACTTTTGGCCATTGTGAAGGGCAGGTCCTGCAGCCTTTACTCTCATACACCACAAACTGCTGACTTTTATTGAAATGTACAGAGGGACAAGAGGTACTTAACCTGGAGCACTCATTCTAAAATGTAGGCTAGAATAATAGCCATGCTGGTAGGGTACTGTCAGGACAGTGCCTGAAATCAGTAAGGGTTATAGAGAAAGCCTGGTGACTGAAGTTTACAGAAATGCAAGGGGTAAACAGTGCTGGATATAATGTTGCCTGATCACAATGTGTTTGACATACCTAGTTTTACAAACCAGCTTCCACCAATTTGATTTGGGAATGAAGAGATATCTTCAAATTCCCACCCCAGCATGGAGGCTGAAGAACATGGGGTAGTGGTATGGATCTTGTTTAATAGCTGAGAAAGGTCTTGTAAAGAGCCTTGGTAGAGGAGAGTTCTTGCCTCTGGCTCTGCAGTCTGTATGTCATTGACAGTCCAATCAACTGTCAAGCAGCAAAGTGTTCTTGACGCACTCCATTGAGTAAACAGGTCATACAGTAGCTTTGCTTATGTATGGAGGCATAATTACAAAATATTTGCCTTCAAGACTTTTAGAAAATAATGTTAAATATATTAAACAAAAACAAAAAAACCCTAACATGAATGGCTGAAGAAATACTTCAATTTCAATTTGGATAGGGTGCCAGGGGATGGGAGGCAGTAGTGTACTTGACGCCCACAATTTGTCACAATTATTGAGCTGTGCAGGATTTTCCCTAGAAGTCAATATATTAGTGTATGTCTAGCCCCAGCCATGTCCTATTACCTTAAGCAATATGCAAGTGTCTATTGTAAGACAGAATGAAGGTGCCAACGCAACATACAGCAGGAATTAATGTGCTAGTCATGCAAGAGCTTTGTTGTCCTAAAGGTTGTTCTTGAAACTATATGTACAAATTGGTCAGAATCTTGAGGAGGCAGATAATCAAATGTTTCTAAACTCAGCCAGATGGCAGGAGCCTTGTTTCAATTCCTCCCTGGAGTAGACACTAAAAGGGTACATGGGAAAGTGCATTGAAAAACATGGCACGAGAGAGTGGTAATCAGATGAAGTGTTCCTTGTCCAGGGTGGAAGTTGGAGCTGCTTGTTGCAAAAGGTATCTGGTCCAGTATGTGATACATATAGGATGATTATTAGCAGCACTTGTAGAGACAATAATTGTTGTCTAGTAACTGTTTACTCCGATTAAGTGCCTGCTACAGAAGTTGACATGTCACTTTGCTGCTCTTATTTGAGAACAAATCTCTATTCTCCAGCAACTCAGGCAGAGACAGAGAAGTTATTCAGTAAAGCTGTGTTTTACCACGATGTTGTACATTTGATTTTAAACACAGTGGAATATACACAAATGAATAACTGATAAAGAGGCACCATGACAGAAGCAGGAACAGATTTTCGGCCCTACTACGTAAGTTATCTTTATTCTTTATTTTTAACAAGGCCAAACTTAGACAAGTTTGTACATTTTGCACAAAACTATTCACTAGCTTTGAAAACAAAATACATCAGAAACATTAGTTAAATTTATGGTCCCTGTTGAAAATTGCATGTTGTCATCACTACCAGTAATTCTGCTTAAAGACTTTGGAAAGGTGAAACAAGGATAGCCAAGAAATAACAAACAGTTCAAATATGGACTATGACATACCCCCTTCTGACAATGTGACCTCTAACAAGTTTGTATCTGTATTAATCAAATCCTAATGTAAACAATTCCACCATATAAACAAGTGAAATTACAAAGTCATATTAGGAAAGGAGTAGATGCTTAAATGGTAAAGTTAAATACGATACAAAGAGCTAACATAGGTCCCAATTTTGCAAACACATATGCATGTTTAACTTTATGCTTAAGTAAGTGAACTTTATGCACAAGCATAACGTTAGGCATGTGAATAAGTGTTTGCATTATATGAACACATAGCTAACCCTTTAATTACTACGACTTTTAAATAATGGGTCAAATCTTTAAATAGATGAACTATTAACCTCCTCACTCTGAACATTTATTTTTAAAAAAAATAAATATGAACTGTTATGAAATAGGAAAATTGTACATTACCCACACAAGGCATATAAAAAGGAACTATCTGAAAACATAAGAACTGAGGGGGAGTTTTCTATTTAGAATACCACAGAAGAGACACCATTATCATCAGGTTTTGGAAGACAATATATTTTATTCCACTTACGTTTCTTTGCTTTTATTGTCATAAATGTGACAATGCATTTTACTTGTGAACTCTCTTTTTTTAATATAATGAAAACGTTGTTGTAGATTTTTAATCCATTGATTGAAATGCTCCCGAGCAAAGCAAAACTAAATTCTGAGGCTAAAGCATTCAGATAGACTCAGATTTGGCTTGTGGACATGGACACACAGGTGAGGAAATACATTAGTAGCCTTTTTGGCACTTATCTGCAATAAGATGTAGAGAGGTTTAAGTACTCTCCCCTCCAACAAAACAGATAAAGTGACAAGTCCACATTTAAACTGTGTAAGCCAGTAGTTCACATTTAAAGAACAAGCCAGACTGCAGTTATGAGCACAAAAACATAACTTTAAAAACCTGCTTCTGTTTTATTCAATTTGAAAAATTATACTGATTTTTTAAAAGTCTAAATACATTCATTCCCAGGCTAAGTAGTTATACAGTAATTCATAGGATTTTTAACCACACACAATCAAGTTATAAATCCCTGAAATATGGATTTATTATAGGAATACTGACAAAAACTTCAGAGATATAAAGACACTCTGATATATCAATTTGTATCGCAACATTAAGTATTTAAACACCTGGGCATTGGCAGATGCATCACTCCGTTTCACACTATTACCACCTCCTAGGACCATCTTGTTTAAACAGAATTCACAATGGTTCTCAATTACTTACAAGGATAATTTTTTTTACACTACAAACAGTTAATGTCTTAACCTATATTCCAAGACTTTTGGAAAAGAGTTAATCTTTCTGAGCCTCACAGGATCTGAACACTCTCCCGGCAATGATATCCTTGCTTAACTTCAAGAATTCATTTCATGTTTTGCTGCTTCCAACAGTTCAAGGCACCCACATAGCAGTTTTTGTTCTTCCTTAGAACTTTTTCTGGTGCATACTGATCCCACATACCTTATAACCCTTGCTCTGTCAATGCATTCTGGGACTGCTGAAATAACTCTCAAAGGACTTGGCACTGCTTCTCTGCAGGAGATATAGGGTAATTTGCAAACAAAAGGCACGGTGTTGTGGATGAAATTAGAAGTACCAGCAAATACAGAATGTGTGGCTTTCATACTTGGGAGACAATGTTGTAGACCGCACACATCAGCTGGACTTAAGCAAAGGTCTTTTTTCTAAAAGGCCTGAAAAATGCTTAGGACAACTGTAGTATGTGTGTGGAGATGAGCTATTGTATAAGAATAGCAAACTCAAAGTGTTCCAATGTCTTTTGCAATGCTTCTTCACTTGGACAGAGCCATAAAAGAAGTGTAAATCTACAGTATAAAGTGACCCCTATAAGACTGCTCATGGGACAGCATTGGCTGTCATTGTCTCCTGCACCTTGAACAATCAGTAAATCTAGAAAGAGTAGTAACATTTCTCTACTGTAGAACAACAAGAACATGGAGACACTATTTCCCCCCCTTTTGTCTACTGTAAATTAGTTACTGAAGCCAGGAAAAAAGTTACATCAGGTATGAGTTTTCCTTGTCTTTCCTGAGCCTGGATAGAATGTGTGCAAAACAGTTATCACTTCCCTGAGGCAAAGATCTTCAAGTCACAGCTAGCGTAGTCCCTGCCCCAAGGAGCACACTATGTTTTTTATTTTTTGCATTTACAGCATTTGGCACAATGGGGCCTTGATCACTGATTGGAGTTGTGTGGTTCTACTACAGTATAAGTAATAATATAATAAGGCAGGGGTCACAAATGCTTCATTCCCTCACTCATCCCAAACTTCCACATTTTCTCATTAAATTCCTCTCCCTCTTCTTCACGAGTATGCCAAGACTTCAACGTGGCATCCATCTTCACTGATAGGAAAGTACAGTGATACCATTCCCCCAGATTTAAATGCTGTGAGCTGGTATCAGATGCCAAAATGAGGCAATGGAAAGCAGTTATAGGGATCAATACAGGAGTAACTGGGGGAAATGTAATGGCTTGCGATATACAGGAGGTCAAATTAGATGATCTAATGGTCCCTTCTGGCCTTAAATATATATTAAAAAAAAAACCTTCAGGGAGCAACAGTTAAGAGGATCACCTTTGTGAATGCGTCTAGTCCAATGTATAAGAACCTAAATTAGCCTTGTAGCCAAGTCATCAGGTGTTCCCAGCTTTCCCTTTTAAAATATAAATTGCACTTTTCACTCAAAACAATCCAATGCCTTGTTGTACCAAACAGTATTAACGTTAGTACCGTTTGATATACAAGTGACTATTTTCTAGCTATACAGCATATGGAGCCATGCACATATGACTTTTTAAAAATGGCCATGCCTTTAAATGATACAGCCCTGACTGAGTAGTGGAGAAAAATGAATTTTTAAGGCCTTTGTCTCCACCTGGAGATGAATGTTGTGGCACAACCCATGTCTGATACTAGTATGCAAACGAATAAAATACCACCCAGAGCTTAAGATCAACAGTCATTCCTTCTAACTTGTATCGCACAAGACAATCATACCATCAGCATACTACAGTGTGCCAGTTAAGCACATTTAAAAAAACCCACACAACTCAGAGCAAAGGGCATTTCTGAGAAAGTAAAATCTGAAAAGTTTTGAATTTCAAAAATAGACACCACACTCATGGGACATCCTTCACTTTTAGGCCTTTGTCACAAATCTGGATCTTTATTGTTCTGAAATAAATGCTATAAACATAAGACTCAAAAACAAACTCCAACTTTCAGTCTCAGAAGAGGTGTGGTTCAATGCCCATATCACATGTAACAAGAAAACTTCCTTTAAAAAAAAAAGGAAAAAAAAAAAAAATCACTGTAAAGTCTTTCATAAGCATGAAAATGCAACCCTTGGTTTTGTCTCATTAGTTTGTATAGAGGTGGGCATCAAAAAATTCTGCATTTTCTTCAAAGTTCTTGCTATGACACTTGACGAACTTTTTGCCACTCAACAAATTCATCAAGGAGAACGGGCCCTGGAAATAGCAATGTTCAAAGTTACAAGATGCAAAGCCTTTAAAAACTACTTTTTAGTCTCCTCTTGAACTATAAAGGCTAAATCATTTAGTCTAGGTAGTGTTCAGTGTCAATTATTATGATCAAATGTTTATGAAGAATTTAAGATAACTAAAATTATACCACACCAAAAACTGATGAATGAGAGTTGTATTTGGGGGCTGGAGAAGGTGAAGTTTTGTTTGTTTGTTTGTTTTTTAAAATAAAGCATTTGACAGTTTGAGTAGATTTTATTAAATTAGTAAAATGATATTAAATTAACATCTTAATAGAGCTATGCTACAAACCAGGCTAAAGAATTCCCTTTTGCTAAAGATTTCAAAATTGCATGCTATTGTCTAGAATAAGGAGCAATATGAGATGCCTTATTCAATAAAAATGTAATATACTTGACTGTACTTTAGCTCTGGCTGGAAGAAAACCACAGATCATTCCCCAAGGATGGGAAACTATGTTGCCTCAGTTTAACTGGAGCCCAGCATTCATTGGCTCAAAAGAGAGGTTGTGTCCAAACCCCGGTTGTCATGTAGCAGCTGAACACAATGGATCAGATCCTCAGCTCCTGTAAATTGGTACAGCTCTGTGTGCTTCAAGGGAGTTACAGCAATTAACAACTGCTGATGATCTGGCCTGTTGCTTGTAAGCCTTTGGGCCAGTTTTTCTTTAGATTTATTCTAAATTATATTTTGTACTTTAAAGTAAAGTTTCCTTTCATGGAACTTAAATTTATTCCTCCATTCTGGGAACTGGGAATATTGAAACTACACTTGAATAAACAATGTTATGAACACTTACATGCACCATCTTCATCGTAGTTGCTAAGATCTGCATGCACAGTTCTGCTGAATTCTAACACATTGTACCACTGATCCTTGTTCATAACTCTATACTTTGATTGCTAAGAAAAATAAAAAAATATTTAATCAGGGAATCTGATAAAAATAGGTCTTTAATTTTTAGTATTTCAAGAGTTGTCTTGAGTTATTTCCCAATGTACACAATTCCATTACTGGATACTGACATCCATTATTTCATCAATTCACAAGATGCCCATCAAATTGGTATCTAAGGGCATATAACACCAGCTGAAAAAACAAATAGAAGATTAGGGGGGATATATTCTGCAACCCTGTGCAGAAGCCAGAGAGTTTCTCTGAGGAAAATGGTTGTGAATAGTATCCAGAAGATAAAATATCAGGAGAATCTAGTGGCTGTTATTGGGAAGCTTGGAAAAAAGGGTATATTTTACATCTTGCCCTGAATCAAATTCAACAAGGGATTCTCCTTCCCTCCAGGCTATGAGCTAAAGTAGAGTCCCCAAAGATACTCACTTTGGGTCATGTAGTGGCTTAAGTGGTAGAGAGGCACATTTAACTCCAAGTTTACCTTTTCGATATGAGAAGAAAGAAATTTCAGCTACTTATATTACAGCTCACTTTGGCTTGGGAGGGTGCAGCGGAAAGGAAAAAGAAGTTCTCCTTGGAGATATACAGAAGCTATTGCTGTTTCATAAATGTGTCAATCAAGGTGCAATGGAGGAGCAATATAGCTGTACCCTCACACAGAGGTGCACAATCCTCAAAACCTCTTCTTACAGCAGCACACTGTAATGTCACCCTCCAGACAGCTGAGACAATTTATTTTTTAAAACAATAATAGAGTGCATACCTCCAAGTACTGATAAAATACTGAGAACAGTGGCCATGTTCTTCCAAGCAGAAGCGCTAACATAGATTTTGCAGTATCAATATCAAGACTTCGCTGGTCTTTATCCTAAAATTACGAAGAAAGGAGCACTTAGGAAAAATTGATAAAGGAACTTGTACTCAAATGTTCTAATGATCAGACAGACTTACCCTTGCAAAATCAAAGGCATATCTGTAGATATTCTTAAAGGATGAAATGTCATTCAGTTGTGACCGCAAAAAATCAAACTTACTCTGTAACTTTTCTGTGCAGTCACACCTTAAACAAAACCAAATAAATAATGTTAAATAAATAATAAATAATAATAATAATAATAATAAAAACATTATATGCAAGGGTCAAGTTTGCGCCTATTATAAACATGCTTGCAGAGGGTAATATAGACCTGTTTTTCAGAAGCATTCACCATTCACAAGTCACTGACATTCGGGATGCTCAGGCCATGTAAAAGGACTTTCGTTTACCAAGTACACAGTTTAAATTCACTTCTTGTACTATTCAAAGTACAACCTTTTAAATTACCAAGGACCAGATTCTGCCACCTTACTTGTTTAGTATCATAGACTATCAGGGTTGGAAGGGACCTCAGGAGGTCATCTAGTCCAACCCCCTGCTCAAAGCAGGAACAATCCCCAGACAGATTTTTGCCCCGATCCCTAAGTGGCCCCCTCAAGGATTGAACTCACAACCCTGGGTTTAGCAAGCCAATGCTTGCTCTGCAAGTATTTCAAGCCTTATGGAGTAAGGTACCGTTCAGTGTCAATAAGTGCAGCAAAATCTAGATGTAAGTAAAGACCCTATGCTGCGCACCTTGCAGATACAAAATTTTCATTAGTTATACATATGTAAGAGTTGTAGATTGCTCAAGCACTATGCAAAATATCCTAGAGCCTCTTTTATATGACTTAACTGAAAGCTGAGAGCAAATACCACAGCATGAACTGCTCAGTGCCCATTAAACTGGGACTGGCAGAAAAAAGTGGTTCACAAATTACAGAACAGAATTTACAAGTATAAAAATTATTGCTCATGAAATTGGCTCTGTCAAAAATAGCTTTGGAAATATTTTTCTTAGCATGGCTCTTAAAAAAAAAAAAAAAAAAAAAAAGTGTATGGGCTAGATTCACCAACACTGGCACAGAATGGGTAATTTTCACCTGTGAATCCCACTGTAGGGATTCACTTCAAAGAAGAGCAGTTGGTTATATTAACTCTGCACTCCATTGGGGTTATACATGAAAGAGAGGCCATTAGGAATCTTGCAGTGCATGTTGCTGAGATGATGTGCCTCCTTCCCAACCAGCATCTCCTACTTCGGGTTGTGTTGGCTCACTCTATGCCTCCCAGGGGAAGAATACTGCTGACATTTTGCTCTGTCACAACTTCTACCAGGCAGACTTTTTGCTGCTGGTGGAGGGCACTAGCAACTACACAAAATGGCACAGGCCCTGGGCCAAATCTGTAGAGTGCAAAGAAGATCAGTCCTCACTAAATAATAAAATAATTAAATTGTACATACACATTACAAAAATTATTAGTTTTACACTTAACACTTAACCTCAACCCTGCCTTATTTGTTTTGTAAAATATGGTGAGCCTCTACATAAATAATAAGATCTAAATTAGTTCAGTTTTTATTTATCCTCCCAGGAAAGCCTGAACCATGTATTTGGGGGGGAGGGATAGCTCAGTGGTTTGAGCATTGGCCTGCTAAACCCAGGGTTGTGAGTTCAATCCTTGAGGGGGCCACTTAGGGATCTGGGGCAAAAATCAGTACTTGGTCCTGCTAGTGAAGGCAGGGGGCTGGACTCGATGACCTTTCAAGGTCCCTTCCAGTTCTAGGAGATGGGATATCTCCATTAATTATTATTATTATTATTTATTATTTGTCAACTTTCACTCTGGACACTTGTCCCTAAATTTGAATACAGTAGAGTTAAATTTAAAGTAAAACCAACATGCATACACAACAAGCCTGTCTCTTTCATTGTTGGAACCTTTGTCCTGACATTAACTGAAATATAAAAAAATATGTCTGCAATACATATAGGTATGCAATATGTAAGCCAATATAATGCCAAGAATGAGTGGTACTTTGACTTCTATTTTGGGGTCTATGTAAGGCAGACTCCACATAGAAAATGCCATAATAATCATTGTCCATCGGGCCGAGTATCCTGCCTTTAGTGATACCTGATGCGTCAGAGGAAAGTAGACACCTTGCACGGAGATGAGAACCTGGATTTTTGGACAAAAGCAGTCTGTCACCAAGTTCTCATTGGTTACTTATCTACCAGATTTTTTTAAAAAAAGAACAAAAAACAAAGCTTTATGCTAGTGTGTCCAGTACTCCCACAAAACGAAATAACACCACCCATATCATAAAACTCCAAGGCTTAAATGGTACTGACATATATATGCTTTATTTGAACCATTTTTTTCCATCTGCAAGGGAGAGAGAAGGCCTCTCTGCAGCTCCCACCTCCAATTGATGATTGATGATCAACTCCAATGGTTGATTCAACTGAACAGAAGTGCACTGAGGACTGAATCCATGCTGCCTGTTTCTCCAGTCATGTAAAGAAGCAGTCCCTTCAACTTCTTCCAGATTATTAGTGGACACCTTATAACAGGGGTCGGCAATGTTCGGTACGCGGCTCGCCAGGGTAAGCACCCTGGCGGGCCGAGCCAGTTTTACTTACCTGCTGATGTGGCAGGTTCGGCCGATCGCGGCCCCCACTGGCCGCGGTTCGCCGTCCCGGGCCAATCGGAGCGTCGAGAAGCCGCGGCCAGCACATCGCTTGCCCGCGCCGCTTCTCGCCGCCCACATTGGCCTGGGACGGCGAACCGCGGCGAGTGGGGGCCGCGATCGGCCGAACCTGCCGCGTCAGCAGGTAAATAAAACTGGCCCGGCCCGCCAGGGTGCTTACCCTGGCGAGCCGCGTGCCGAACATTGCCGACCCCTGCCTTATAAAGTGCCTTAGACCACAGACACAGTACAGCTGCAGTGGGAGTAGCAGAGAAGCACATCTTTGTTGCACTAGAGGTCCCACAATGTCAGATGATCAACTGAATGAAATAACTGGTGGAAGGTTTCATTTACATTAAACTTACTACTTTCTGTTGGGCTATAGAAGAAGGGAAGGAGAGGTGATGATGCGGAGGAATTAAGCAGGAAGGAAAGTTAAATGATGCTCATAAGAACGGCCATAATGGGTCAGACCTATTGTCCATCTAGCCCAGTACCCTGTCTTCAGACAGTGGCTAGTGCCAGATGCTTCAGAGGGAATGAACAGAACAGAGCAATTTCAATTGATCCATCTTCTGTCATCCAATCCTAGCATCTGGCAGTTGGAGGTTAAGGGGCACACAGACCATGGGGCTGTCTTGCTGAACCATCTTGACTAATAGCTATTGATGTAGCTATCCTCCATGAACTTAACTAATTTTTTTTTAAAACAGTTATACTTTTGGGCTTCACAACATCCCCTGGCAATAAATTCCCTAAGTTGACTGTGCGTTGTGTGAAGAAGTACTTCCTTATATTTGTTTTAAACCTGCTGCCTATTAATTTCATTTGGTGACCCCTGATTCTTATGGTATGTGAAGGGGTAAATAACACTTTTTAATTCATTTTCTCCACACCATTCATGATGTTATAGAGGTCTATCATATCACCCCTTAGTCATGTCTTCTCTAGGCTGAAGAGTTCCTGTCTTTTTTTGTCTCTACTCATATGGACGCTACTCCATACCCCAGTCATTTTTGTTGCTCTTCTCTGTACCTTTTCCACTTTTAATATATATATATATTTTGAGATGGAATGACCAGAACTGCACACAGTATTCAAGGTGTGGGTGTATAATGGATTTATATAGTGGCATGATGATATTTTCTGTCTTATTATCTATCCCTTTCCTAATGGCTCCTAACATGCTCTTAGCTTTTTTTGACTGCTGCTGCACACTGAGCGGATGTTTTTAAAGAACTATCCACAATGACTCTAAGATCTCTTTCTTGAGTGGTAACAGCTAATTTAGACCCCCATCATGTTGTAAATTCAGTTGGGATTATGTTTTCCAATGTGCATTACTTTGCACTTAACATGGAATTTCCTCTGCCATTTTGTTGCCCAGTCACCCAGTTTTGTGAGATTCCTGTGCAACTCTTTGGAGTCAACTTTGGATTTAACTATCTTGAGTAATTTTGTATCATCTGCAAACTTTGCCATCTCACTGTTTACCTGCTTTTCCAGATCATTTATGAATCTGTTGAACAGTTCAGGTCCCAGTACTGATCCTTGCAGGATGCCACTATTTACCATTTTCCATTGAGAAAACTGACCATTTATTCCTACCCTTTGTATCCTATCTTTTAACCAATTACTGATCCATGAGAGGGCCTTCCCTCTTATCCCATGACTGCTTAGTTTGCTTAAGAGCCTTCGGTGTAGGACCCTGTCAAAGACTTTCTGAAAGTCCAAGTACACTACATCAACTGGATCACCATTTTCCACATGCTTGTTGACACCCTCAAAGAATTCTAACAGATTGGTAAGGCATGATTTCCCTTTATAAATTATTAACTCTTCCCCAACATATTTTGTTATCTGGATCTGATTGTTCAGTTCTTTACTATAGTTTTAACCAATTTGCTTGGTACTGAAATTAGTCTTACTAGCCTGTAATTGCCAGGATTGCCCCTGGAGCCTTTTTTAAAGATCAGCTTTACATTATCTATCTTCCAATCATCTGGTACAGAGACTGATTTAAGAGATAAGTTACATATCACAGTTTAGTAGTTCTGATTACCACCTGGTCCTGATGACTTCTTATTGTTTTATTTATAAAGGAAAAAAGGAGAACTAACGATTCAAAGGAAAGGAGTTGTCAATAAGTTTCCGTTAAAACAACAATCGAAGTATTAAAAAAGGGAAGGACTAAAATAACTATGGTTAAAAACAAAGAAAAGAGACAGAGTTAAAAAGGGTGAAAGTTACATACGGAATTAAATTTAATTAAAATCCCAGATTTTAATTCCTCTTCTTCCATGTCAATTTCTAGGTAGAATATAAGATCTCTGAGGCAAGAAACCGTCGTCTTGCACATCTACAAAGCCCACTTTTGGGCAAAATATAAGTAATTGCATACAAAAAACCTAGTATGTTAAAATTATTATTTAGGTTGCATAGTAAATCACTCCAAAGTTAGGAAATGTTAGATGTATAGTTGCACAAGTAACCTTAATTTTGCCCTCTTGTGCGTCCATCCTGTGCACTGACTGAGGCAGAGGTCCTGTGAAAAAAATAGTACGTAATCATGTAATTAAAGACTGTATCAAAATACATATACACAAGGGATTGAATTAAGGTTGAAGAGGCAACTGTAAGTCTGGCATTTCCTAACTTTCGAGTGCTTGACTTTGCAACCTAAATAACATTCTTTTGACAGTTTTTTGTATGTAATTTATTAAAAAGTTCTTTAAAAAAATTTTAAACAAAAAAAGAGGGAGTTAGGGGGGTTCCTGCTCCATGAGATGCCCTTCGAGGTCAAGGGGGAAAATGAGCTGCTGGGTCCAGGTGGGTTTACAGAGTGGACCCCAGTCTGACGCTCTCTTCCCCAGCACTCACTGGGAAGTGGAGAATCCTGTCCCACGTGACACCCTTGCAGGGAGCATAGGCTACTGGGGTCATGTGCCAGATCAGGGGGGTGAGCCCAGCTTTCTTTTCCCCAAACTACAGCTGCTCTGGCACCTTCCTAGCATCTCCATTACAGTGTGTGCTGTTGTTGCCATAGCAGCCCAGCCTTAGAATGTTCACATTTAGTTATTATCTTGGCATGTTGTCAAAAGTTTCCTGAGCAACAAGAGAAAGAAAGGAAACCCTGATTTCACTAGTATCTCGGCAAAAAGCTGGATGGAATTTCATGAGAGAAAGGAAAGATGTCTCTAGCCTCAGGGCTTTCCCACTGACAATATCAAAGACCTGTGAACAATGGAGATATGATAGCTTCTCAAAGAATGGTCCCAAGAATCTTTTAGAATGGAAAGCATTAGGCAATGTAAACATAGGTGTCATTTCCAGCCCCTCGCCTATAATAATAAAGATGACTGACAGCAATAGAGACTGGATATTGAAATCCTCTATCCACTGAGTTGGTGTAGGATGCAATAATGCAAATTTCCCCATATTGCCCACCAATATACCTCAACACTGGTATATCTCCATATCCACTCACTCGTGTGTCTGCTGACTAGGATGACATTTCAAGATATGATTTTTGCTGACTAGGATGACATTTCAAGATATGATTTTTGCTAAGTGAACATTAGTCTATTAGGGTCTGAAACAAGATCACCAATTCATTTCAGATAAATCATTAAATTGATGATTTGATGGCATATGTCTAGTACTCCCAATGACTGACTGGGGCCAGGTTTGAATTGGAGACCTACGAGCAAAAGGTGCTATATTTTATCATCAGTCCTGCATACTATCCAGAAATTGAGAGAAGGGTAATTAATAGCTGCTTCCTCAAACACAAATTTGAACATGCTATCATGTATAAAAAACTCTTACTGTAACGAGGTCATCCCCTTTAACCATTCTTCCTTGGTAAAAAATCCCATGCTTTCAGCCTCTAATTTCCAGGCTAAAACTAACATAATAATCTGAGGAAAAAAAGAAAGGAAAATGTCAGTATACAAAGAAGACAATATTTACAACTATAATTTACAAATGGATATCTAGATGTTTATGAAGAACATCTAAAACATTCAAATAATTAAGTGATTGTGCTACAGACTTAAAGGATTCCAAAATGTGAAATGTAGATAAATTAGTTGAATTCTGTGTGACAATCTTTCCCTAATCCTACATTTCAGAAAATAAAGTATATCTATTCGTTTTAAAATAAACTTAGTTGACACACTTAAAAAAAAAAAAAAAAACCTCCCCAATTGTAACCTTGAGAATACAGCAAAAAGCCCCCATAATTAAGAAGCCACAACACTTTCCCCTTTCACTTACTGAAGTTTAAATTTAATGCAAAAAAGTTTATCGATTTATTTACTTAAATTTCCATTAATGTTCAGCAGTAAAACCTACGTTTTCAGGTTCAACACCAATGTCTTCACAGAACTTTTCCATTCCCTCTGGCCCTACAACTTCATCAGGACCTTCAAAACCAAAAAGAAATCAGTCTAAGTTATATAACATTCAAATTACAATCATTGCTAATTTTGATTACATACATAAAAAGAAGATATATTAAATAAAAGATTACATTTAAGAACTGACACAGAATTACAGCATTACTTGTATCTATAGCCTTTGTGGTAGAAAATGACCCTATCTGTAACGCAGGGGAAGATGAAAAGTAGAGTACCAGTTATCACTTACAAAGTATCCTCAAAGGCTATTTGATAACTCAGTCATCTTCAACATGATTTGACCTAGTCAACAAAGCCCTACAACAGCTATTTTGTCAAGGAAAGCATTCACTGAGGCCAAGTAGCTATTGTTTTTATTATTATTTTTTAAGTACTGCTGAGATTATGGTTTAAGCCTAAATTTTCAGGGGAGGAATCAAGTTATATGAAAATAATTATTTACCAATTAATAATTGTCCATAGCCTCAGTTTAGCTGATAATTTAGCATTTTGGATGTAATTTTATAATAAATAATAATAGTGTGATAACATTAAATGTATTACATAGCATCTAAGGATGAGCTTGCTGGGATTGTTATGCTTGGTTTTATGCTATATGCTGCCCCTTTGTATAATAAAGCCTCTGACAAGCAGCAAACTTGGCATCGTATAAAAAAAAAAAAAACACACATACAGACATATTCTGGGGTTTATCCATTGCATTGTTGCTATGATCCTCTCCCTGGTACTTCAGATATTTCTGATGAGTTTGTTCCAACAATTACTCCAACCGGGCTATTAACAAAGCTGGATGGACACATGTTGTTGGAAGGTCTATTTACTTTACATACCATTTTGCTAGGTCCTGGATAATTACTTAGGTATCTGCTAAAACAGCATGTTACCAAACTACAAAAGGGTGCATGTTATGTTTTTGGGACAACTATGGTAATTTTGCAAATTACTACTTTTTGGGGTACACGGTTAGCGTTGGAGGGGATGAGAGAGACCTATACTTTTCCATGCATTATAGCCATCTTAAATTAGCAGTATCATGGCTATGATCCTGAATCAGAACTCATTTTAAAAAACTGGTAATTCTGCTGATTAATGGAATTAGAGCCATAGTCAATTCTGAATATTAAAAGTTACTTCCTTTTCAGGTAATGCGTGCTATTGGCAGACAGGAAAGTGAATCTGGTTTGTAGAGCACAACCACTGGTTTATGGATCTAGTACAAGGTAGCACACTGCTGTCCAAGTACGTGGTTTTCTTGAGCATGGAATATATTTAATAGTTGAGCATTCAATCCTGAAACTGTTACAAATATGAGGAACTTTCCTTTACAATTAACAGCCCCATTGACTTCAATGGAAGTACTTGAGTGTGTTTGCACGATCAGACACTTAGCACTTTGTAAAGGACACTATGTATGAAATCCATTCAATGGGTTGCAACTTCATTGTGGTTACAGTTTTTTCCTCTCTACATAATATATTTTTTAAAAAGATTACATGTTTAGATTAGACGAGAAATCATTTAATTGTATCCTTAAAACATTTAGTCCACTGGTTAATATGCAATGATAAATAAATTATTTTTTTAAAATATAGAATATATACATTCACATAGTTCAAGACCCTATAAAATAAAACTGCAAATTGTACATCAATTTAGATTTCATAAAAGCACTATGAATTTAATGACCAAAAGTCCTTGAGATTGAAATCCTCTACTTTTCCACTGGAAAGATGTGGCAGAGCCCAGGCTAATCTGCCTCAAATGTAGTTTGGAGAGGCCACTGCTAGGGGTGAGAAGGTAGTTCACTTCTAAGCTTCTCAGCTGAGACTATCAAAAAAAGTGTCAATTGGTGTCAGTTGTGATATGGATACTCGATCCAATTCCTAGTGGACAAAACCAACTCATTTCACATGTGCTAGCGAACAGTAATGACTTAATCATAAACTATTTAGGATGAATTTTAATCGGTAATCTAGAGAAGTTGTCAAGTATTGGGGGTAGTTGTGTTAGTCTGTATCCACAAAAACAAGAAGGAGTCCGGTGGCACCTTAAAGACTAACAGATTTATTTGGGAATAAGCTTTCATGGATCTGAAGAAGTGGTTTTTTACTCATGAAAGCTTATGCCCAAATAAATGTTAGTCTTTAAGGTTCCACCGGACTCCTTGTTGTTTTTCTAGAGAAGAAGGGCTCTGTAAACATTAGCAATTTCCTAAGGCCCAATTTCTAACTGTTTAGTAGTAAATAAGCAGCAAAAAGTGCTTAACAAATTACACAAAACACACTGAGTTTTTGTTAAACTGAGTGATCAGCTGCACAGCAGGCTTAATGTATAAAAAGGGAACTTTCTTCAACGTTTAAAACAAATCTTTTCTGTTTGTGGGGTTTGTTTGTTGTCATAACTTAAAGCAAAAATTTAGGGTACAGTATTATGAACTAATGCACAGTGTTACTGAATGACCCTCCCCATTATGTTTTAAATAACAAAATTTAGTCATGCAAAAGATAATTAGATGTTATTTCACTGTCTGGAGAATCTTTTCGCACCCTGTTTTACTGTGTTTTGTTTTCCCCGAATCAATAGGAAGGACACTTGTTTGGCTTCTGGATAACCACTGTGTACAATGCAACACAGCTGTATTATTTTAAATAAGGCCACAGTAAGTAATAAGCCTTAGAAGTACTGATCAAGTAGAAGAGGAGGAGGAGGAGATGGGAAAGAGATGTGGGTTCTAAAGAAGTTAGAGGGATACTTTTTAGCTGGAAACACAATTGTACAAGAAACACCAATTCATGTGTCATGGCCTATTTATCCAGAAAAACATTAATGTGAAAAAACAAGTGTTAATTTTTAAAAATTTATTATTAGCTTGTTAATTTCAAACAAACCCATATGATTTTAAACATGTCTGTAGTTACTTCCATACCTGCATATTCATAAAACCAAGCCAGGCACTTCTTGCTTGAAAAATGCTCCTCTCCACTTATCAGTTTACCAGAGGCTTGCGATCTGCAATAGCTTATAAAAATACACATGCCTAAAATGTTAAATCCACTGTTCCTCATTTTTTAGAAATGACTATTTTCTATTAAGTTCCAAATACTTTATTACTAGTCAGAACTAAACCAAAAAATGTCTTCATGAACAATCAGCATATATGGAATTTGTTTTAGTGGCAGCAGTTTGATACAGTACTTCACATAAATTCTATGCATTGATAAGAGTTGTAGATAGTTCTCTCACACTGCCAAATTTATGACAAATATTCCTTGTCTGATATTTAAAAATACTACTAGTTTGCAAGAGCACAAAAGGATGTGGTCTGTCAAAATATCAATGCAACAGCAATAGCTCTTATGTTGTTAGCCAAATATTTAAACCTGGGTGCCTAGTTAGGCTTCTAAATCCATAATTAAATATCCTAATGTAAGTGACCTGATTTTTCAGAAGTGTTGAGCACCCACAAATCCCACGTTAGGGGAACCACAGAGTTCAGCACCTTTGAGAGTCACACTATTTTTATTTACATATATAAATTTGAAAATTTTTGTTCTCTTTTTCTAATGTAAACATCTGTTTATATCATCACATATCCTATAAATGGACATGCACAGTGTGTCTGGATGCCAGAGAAAATAATAACAATAAACAATCCATGGTAAATCCATTAATTTTACACACACACAATATGTAGACAGTAAAGATCAGGTTCTGCTCTTGCATATGTGCACTAAACCCCAATGACTTCATTGTGACGTGCAAATGTGTATGAGGTAAAATCTGTGCAGTCCATCATTCTACATAGATTACACTTTATAACCTACATTTCTTTCAATTAAAAGTGGTCACATCATCTTTAACAAACTATAACACCTTTAGAAAAAAAGTCTTCTTTCAAACTTAGAAGACATCCTTTTACATTATTAAAATTATTAGTTTATGTAAAAATGAGGTAAAAACTGACAGTAAAAGAGGATTTGGAATTATGCAATTCCTTCATGGCAACTTTAAAATGAGACGTGTTAAACAAGAAAAGAAGGTTCCAATGCTGTGAGGTAGTGGGCACATTTATCACCTAATAAAACACTGCAAAATTCACTGGGAGTTCAGGACATTCAGCACTTTGTAAAATCAGGTCTTAAATGACAAGCTGCATTTAACGCTGTGCTGAAGAAAAGCATCTATCAATTTGAGATTAAAAATGTAAATAATTAGGAAGAAACAAAGCCATACAGTGAGTTTTGGTTATTTTTTCCCAAGTTTAATAACTGTTTAAAACACTGGCCCTGATACAGAACATTAGAGCATTCCACTGCTAACCTTTTGCCATAGTGAAAACTGACTACTCCATTCATATTCTTTGTTTTCTGTCTTTTAGACAATTGCTAATCCATGACAATCCTTTGCTTTTCACCCCATAGCTACTAAATTTCCTTAATAGTCTCTTGTGAGAAACTTTTCAAAGGCTTCTTGAAAGTCCTGATAACTTCAGTCAGTTGGTTCTCTTCCACTCACTATTTTACTGACATGCTCAAATAATTCTAACAGATTAGAGAGGCACAATTTCCCTTTACAGAAACTATACTCGTTAGTTCCTATTATATTTTGTTCAGATGGGTGTATTATAATGTTTAATTGTTGCTCTAATCTGTTTATCTGGTACTGAAGCACAAGTGGCCTTTAAAAAGGGACTTTAGATACTCAGCAGATCTCTGGTATATTCATTCATTTTAATGAGATGCTTCTCACTTGTTTTGGGTATTCTAGGCTTCCTTGTTTTGTTGTGAATCCTGCCGCCCTACTCCCATTCTGCTACACATACTGTAACCTAACCTGGAGATTATGGGTACTATGAAACCCAGCCTCCCAGATCTACAGAACCGCAAGTGTGATGCAGTGGGTTTGAACAAGGAGACAGATATTGGGAGCAACCCAAGCTCCATAGTAAATGGCACAGTTATGCAAAATAGAACAGGAAAGAGAGGCAGGGTTGTAAGCTAGTCCCCTCAAGCTTGTTGAACAAGCCAAACATGGAGGCCATGCCACAACATACAAGATGTGTCTGTGACCCCGTTATGTTATGTCAAGCTGTCACTGTACTATGTGCTGCACTGAATGGCTGGGCCGCCCTGCTGCGATACAACACCCCATATCAGAGCAACAGGACGGCATGTGTCAACATGCCAACACGCCATGACACCATGGGATGTCGCGGCCAACTGATGTCGCGACGTGAGGACACGTGTCGCCAAGCCACAGCACGTTTCAGATCCACTCTGAGCTGTGACAGCAGGTCTCGGTGTCACCCGCCCTGGGGCACCAACACGTGCCCAGTGGCACCGTGCAGCGCTGACACCCCGCTGCCCAGCAACGCCGCCCCCACGCTGCAGCCTAGCGACGCCGCAGCAGGGACCACGGGGGGCGGGGATACGGTACCTGCCCAGTTTACATTTCTTGAGGCCGGTCTCATCCGCTACCGCTGCCGCCGCCGCGGATTTTCTTTTCTTCTTCACCGGCATCTTCCTGCCTCGGGGAGCGGGAGGGGCCGCCCCGCTGCAGGTAGCCGGGGCCCTCAAGCGCGTCCCCCCAGGGCACAGCCCCAGGCGCCTCGTGGGGACGAGGAGAGGAGCCCCGTGTTCCCCTCCCCGCACAAGCCGCCCGGGCCTCGCCGCTGGCGGCTGCTTCTGCCCCGGCAGGGAAAGTGCGTGTCCCGCTACGGGCGGGTAAGGAGGGACCCGGCGGCGCGACCCGGACGCAGACGGCAGGACTGGAGCAGGAAGTGACAGAATCGCGGGGGGCGGGACTAACAGCGAGGGGCGGGTCCAATGCTGGTGCCTGACACACCCACCTCCGCGCGCCCACGCTCCTCTTAGCGCCCCACGCGGGGCGGGGCTGAGCGTAGCGAGCTGCGCTGCGGGCGCTATGTCCGCGCGCCCGAAGCTGCACAACTGACCCGTCCGGGCCGCCTTCCCCCGCTGCCCGGCCTCAGAGCTGCTCCCCGCACGCCGGACCCGTGAGAAAGTCCCTTTCTCTGGACATTCCCCGGCCCACGATGAGTCTTTTTGCCTCGTTCACCCTCCCGGCCAGTAGCGGTAGCCAGTTCCATGCATGGACCCCTCCCCTTAAAACACACACATCAAGCCCTCCAACAGTCAGCAGGTCCCTGTCCGCAACCCTGAACTGCTTCCCTTTCCCAGGTAGCTTCCTTCCCAGGATCTACCATTCTGCCCTGATACCCAGCAGCGATCTCCTGGAATACTCATCGCCCGGGGCAGCTTATCCTCAGACAGCTTCCCTGGCTGGACAATTTCCCCACACTCAGGACATCGCCCCAACCTGGGCTGTATGTGTGAGACACCAGACTAGTCACAGCCTCTGCTTTTCCCTGACTCTTTGATGGATAGCGCTGTCAATGGAGCAGTCCCCTGGTGGTTTTGGCTAGCTGGTGTTGCGGCAGAGGGGAGTGGCCGTGCAAGAGAGGTGGGCAAAGTGGAGACACGTGATGTTGAAGGGGCACAGTAGAATGTAACAGTAAACAGTGGAGTTACATTGTGAGTGGGGGTCAAGAAATAAAGTTGTTCAGTTTCACAGCAACACTCATGTATGTCACAGCCTTATAATATAGGGTCAGAAGTAAACTAAACCTTTCACAAAACCAGAGCAAAGGAAGTTCCTGAATCCTTCAGCCTGGATGGGAGTTGGACAAAGACAGGATAAAATGTTTCCAAACTTTTCTGGAAGCCTATAGAGTTACTGAGAAACTGGAAAGGGTGAAATCCTTCACATTGCTACATGTGATAGCCCTATAGGCACTGGGGGTCTACTAGTGCAGTGGTTTTCAAACTTTGTTTTTATTTGCACCCCTAAAAAATTTTGAATGGAGGTGTGGACCTCTTTAGAGATCTTAGCCATAGTCTTCAGATCCTCAGGGGTCTGCGGACCACAGGTTGAAAACCACTTTTCTGTGGTAACGACAGCCTTTTGTGGACTCCTTAGACCTACTCTCTGGACTTCCAGGAGTCCACAGACCACAGGTTGAAAACCACTGTGCTAGTGGTAAGATTAAGGGAATGGGAAACCGCTAGACCAGTGGTTCTAAACCCAATCAGCACACAGCTGAGGCCCATGTGACATTCTCAGGGCCATACAGGTAGTATATATATTGTGTTGCCCACATAACATATAGAGAGCTGCATATGTGGCCCACAATGGTAAATAGGTTAAGAACCACTGCGCTAGACAAAGTCATGCAAAAATTTCAAGAATACTGTGATACATCCAAGAATGTCACATAGGAAAGTAACATTTTCTTTACAAGAAACTAGTTTCTGGGTCGGCCTTATACAGTATTATTCATGTATTTATGTTTTAATATGCATGCTTTGATTTATGTCTATGTGGTATCTTGTATTATTTACCTGGAAAATGGTAATGTAAAAATTTGTTAAAATCGCCATCTTGAATGGTGTCTAGTAGTTGTTTGGCAGCCATGTTGACGACCCTTCTCTTTGAAACTTTGGCGCCCTTTTGTTTGAGTTTGGCGATCTTTTGTGGAAAGGCGGGAAAAGGACTGGTCAGGTAGTCACTAATCTGCTTAGAGACTAGAGGATATAAAAGCCCCCCCCACAGGCTCTAGGGTGCTGTCCTCCCTAGCGGCAGCCCGCGCTCGCATAGTCAGATCAAGAACCACTGTAAGATCTCTGAGAGAAACCACCACAGTTACTTACCTGAGAAGTAATTCTGATGCTGATCCTGATCCTAATCCTGGTTCAGCAGTTATCAAAGGTCCGAGTCCCCCCTGTGCCGCCTGTCATCTCCAAACGCAGTGGTAGGTCCGGATCCAACATCTCGAGGCTGAGGCAGACGATCAGACGAACTTTGTTCTGTAAAGTATAAATACCTTTGTCTGTCATTTGTAGAGGGTGAGGGTTTTGGGCTTCATACCTATGCAAGCCACTGAGATATTTTGTCCATATCCTTACCTTATGTTAAATAAAGCACTTTTTTAGTTTACCTTTTCTTGTCCCTTATCCTTATTTACACTGAGATCAATTAGGTGATAGATCCTAATTCAGGGACAGCCGTACCTGTGATTTCTTAGCAAGGGTCAATAACATCCTTAATTTCTTCCCCCACATTGATACACTGTAACAAGATAACAGTTACAGGTCTACATAACAAAGCTAAGTCATGTTAATATGAATATTTAACACATATGGTTCATTAGAGTCTGAATTATTTGTGGTGTAACTGATAACCAAGTCAAAGCAAGGTTATTGAGATAAATTGACTTTCCATTGGAAAGAAAAGTGGATATTACAGAAATTGTAAAAACTGTGCTTTCCAAATGAAGGTGTTAGCAAAAAGTGAATAAACAGGAGAGTACCTAATTAAAAATGCATATTAATTGGCAATGAAAACATCAGAAGCAGCAGCAAACAGGCTCCAGATGGTGGAAGCATGGTAACAATTGAACAGGCCACTGCAGAAGGCACTGTTTGAACAAGATGAAATGGCCATGTGATCAGAAAGTTATCAAGATTCAGAGACTATAATTCTGAAAAAATCGTTTGTGATTTGTATTGTTGTTTATTATAACAGTATTATTAATATTTATTTGTTTGACACTTGCACTGAGAGTCTTCAGTCAAATTCAGAACCCCATTCTGCTGTAAAAATACAGTAAGCAGTCTCTTCCCTGGGAATTTAAGTCTAGATTAAAGACAGGATACAACAGTTGACTGTAGTAGACGGGGATAGGAAGATGAGACCAACATTAATGATAATGCATAATTGCACAAATTAGATATCTACATAATTTGTAGATGTCAAGGCAGATATTTTTAAATCAACAGAAGAAATAAATGTCTCTCTATTTGTCATTTACCTAGCCTAGCCATTATTATTAAATCTCATCACATTTTTCAGAGGTAAAAGTTTTTTTGTTGGAAAATGGAGTTTTGTGAAAAATGAAGGTTATTTTGTTTTTGTTTTTGCAAAAATAAATACATTTCTGTTTTTTGTTGAAAACGTATTTTTGTTTTATGAATTTTTTTTACAACCCTCCCCCCTCATTTTTCTTGTGGAATATTTTAAACAAAAAAATTAAAATGTTTTCATCAGAATTTTTTGCAGGAAAAATATTTCCTAACCAGCTTTATTTTTTTTAAATATGGTTTTGTGCGTTATTTTTCATTTGAGTAGTAATCACAACATTAACAAAAGTGGGAAGATGTAAAAGTAATGTCATTTGGTGTTAGAGAGACAAGATGGGTGAGGTAATATCTATCTTTAATTGACCCAACTTCTGTTGGTGAGAGAGACAAGTTTTCAAGGCACACAGACCCCTTCTTCACATTTGGGAAAGGTACTCCAAGCATCACTGCTAAATGCAAGGTGGAATAGATTGTTTAGCATAAGTAGTTAGCACATATTCTAAGGGACCATTCAAGGCAGAGTGGCCCATTAACACCTCTTCAGTCATCAGACAAAAAGAGAGGATTAATGGGTTACAAAAACGAGGAGAAGTCCAGTGGCACCTTACAGACTAAGGGTATGTCTACACTGGAAACTTCAAAGTGCTGCTGTGGGAACGCTCCCTGGCAGCGCTTTGAACTGCAAGTGTGGTTGTGAGCAAGCACTGGGAGAGAGTTCTCCCAGCGCTCCTGGTAATCCACCTCCACAAGGGAATTAGCTCAGAGCCTGTCTACACTAGTGCTTTAAAGCACTCAGACTTGCGCTCAGGAGGGTGATTTTTCACATGCCTGAGCCAGCAAGTTAGAGCACTATAAAATGGAAGTGTAGACAAGCCCTAACAGATTTATTTGGGCATAAGCTTTCGTGGGTAAAAAACCCACTTCTTCAGGGTTACAGATTGTTGTAATAAGCAGTGTGGCTATGTCTAAGGCTTTGTCTACACTGGCACTTCCTCAGGAAAACTTTTGTCCTTCAAGGGTGTTAAAAAAACATGCCCGCTCCCCCCCGGAACGACAAAAATTATACTGAGGAAAAGTGCCAGTGTGAACAGCTCTTGAAGTTTCCAGTGTAGACATACCTTAAGGTATGTCTTTACGGTGTCACCGGACTCCTCCTTGTTTTTGTAACCCACTAACCCTCTCTTTTTGTCTGATAACTGCAGAGGTGTTAATGGGACACTCTACCTTGACTGGTCCCTTAGCATATGCGCTAATTACTTATGCTAAACAATCTGTTCCACCTTGCATTTAACTGTGACAGTCAGGGTATCTTTCCCAGACCTGAAGAAGTGCTCTGTATCGCTCCGAAGTTTGTGTCTCTCACCTAGGGTGACCAGATAGCAACTGTGAAAAAACGGGACAGGGGGTGGGCGGTAACAGGCGCCTATATAAGAAAAAGTCCCCCAAAATGGGACTGTCCCTTTAAAAACGGGACATCTGGTCACCCTACTCTCACCCACAGATCTTGGTCTAATAAAAGATAAAAATAACAGGAGTACTTGTGGCACCTTAGAGACTAACAAATTTATTAGAGCATAAGCTTTCGTGGGCTACAACCCACTTCTTCGGATGCATATCCGAAGAAGTGGGTTGTAGCCCACGAAAGCTTATGCTCTAATAAATTTGTTAGTCTCTAAGGTGCCACAAGTACTCCTGTTATTTTTGCGGATACAGACTAACACGGCTGCTACTCTGAAACCTAATAAAAGATAGTAAGTACCTCATCTCCCTAATATCCTGGGACTGACGTGACTTGGTGTTGTTGTAAAACCAAGTCAGGTAGCGTCACAGGGGCTAGGTAATCACTCCTGCATGTAACACTTTTGTAACAGAGGCGCGGGGGCGGTAAGGCTGGGGGGGCGAGGAGGGAAGCGAGGCTGGAGCTAGCGAGACCTCCAAGACCGCCCGGACAGCGGGGCGGCTGATCAGCGTGCGCGCGCCGCGCCTGGGTCATAGTAGGGCGAACCCCTCCTCAGGCTCCCCACCCTTGCCCCTCCCGTGAGGAGCCGGGGCGGGGATCGCATCGATGCTAGCGGGGAGCGGCTAGCGAGTGCCTATCTTCTCTTCGATCCTCCCCTTCCCCCAATGTCCACGGCAGGCGTGGCGCGTTCCCCACATCCCAGCCGAGCGCGCGAGCGTTCCGCGGTACCGCGGCCGCCATCTTCGGTCGCCATAGTGACGGGTCCTGGCAACCCGGGGACGCCAGACGGTGTTCGGCCTTTCACTGAGCCTGTGGATGAGCCCCCCTCAGTTACCTGCCCCCCCGAGGTGAGCTCTCCTGCCCCGAAACCCCACCCCCGGCGGACACCCCGCCATCATGTCTCTGGCTGGGGAGGGAGACAAGAGGAAACGCTTCATATCGGTCACCGCAGCAAATTATTTCGGCCTGGCAGCGTCGGCCGATCCCACCGACCCGTCCAGTGCGCTTGTTGCCAGCCCCCAACTGGCCAACTTCCTGGACGACGGCAACGAGTTCCTCCTCACTGTGCAGCACTCGGGCACCCAGCTCACTGTGTCCAACAAGGTACGTCCAGGTCCTGGTGTGGGTGTCCATGCAGACCATGGGGCCTGGTGTGCAATACGCCCTCCTGGTGAGTGTGTCAGACCATGGGCTTTGTGATGTGTGAAGTGCCAGCCTGGTGCCAGAAAGCCTTTGACAAGGTCCCTTATCAAAGTCTCTTAAGCAAACTAAGCTGTCACCCGATAGGATGGAAGGTCCTCTCATGGATCAGTAGTTAAAAGATAGGAACAAAGGGTAAGAATAAATGGTCAGTTTTCACAATGGAGAGAGGTAAATAGTGGGGACCTGCAAGAATTTGTATTTGGACCTGTGCTGTTCAACATATTCATAAATTATGTGGAAAAGGGGGTGAACAGTGAGATAGCAAAATTTGCAGACAATAGTTACTCGAGATAGTTAAGATGAAAGCTGACAGCAAGGAATTACAAAAGGATCTTGCTAAACAGGGTGACTGGGTGACAAAATGGCATATGAAATTCAGTGTAGATCACTGCAAAGTAATACATACTGGAAAATATAATCCCAACTATATATACAAAATTAGTCTAATTTAGCTGTTACCACTCAAGAAAGAAATGTTGGGATCATCCTGGATAGTTCTCTCAAAACATCTTATCAGAGTGCTGTGGTAGTCATCTCATAAAAGATAACAATAGAATTGGAAAAGGTGCAGAGAAAGAAGGGCAAGAAAAAATATTAAGGGTATGGAACAACTTCCATGTGCGGAGACATTAAAAAGATGGGGACTGTTCAGTTTGAAAAAGAGATGACAAAAAAGGCGATATGATAGAGGTCTATACAATCGTGAATGGTATGGAGAAAGTGAATAGGGAAGTGTTATTTATCCCTTCACATAACATATGAACTGGGGGTCACTGATGAAATTAATAGGGAGCAGGTTTAAAACAAACAAAAGGAAGTACTTCTTCACACAACGCACAGTCAACCTGTGGAACTAGTTGCCAGGGTATGTTGTGAAGGCCAAAAGTATAACTGGGTTCAAAAAGGAATTAGATAAGTTCACAGAGGATAGGTACATTGGTGGCAATTAGCCAAGATGATCAGGGACGCAACCACATGCTCTGGGTGTCCCTAACCCTGCAACTCCCAGATGCTGTGACTGGACAACAGGAGATGGATCACTTGAAATTGCCCTGTTCTGCTCATTCCCTCTGAAGCATGTGGCACCAGCCACTGCAGGATACTGGGCTAGATGGACCATTGGTCTGACCCAGTATGGCTGTTCTTATGTTTTTATATTTATATAGACTATGGTCTCTGATATGTGACACACCATTCTGGTGTCTGTGTCCCTGCACACCATGGGCTGTGGTGTGTGACATGCTGCCCCAGTACTAGTGTGTATGGAGACCAGGCGGTCTGGTGTGTTACATGCTATTTCCCTTCGAGTTCTAGCAGAGTCTTGGGTCCTAATGTCTGACATATATACATTCTGTCTTACTGTGAGTGAGTTTGCAAACCACTAGGTCTGGTGTGTGACACGCTGTCTCAGTGTGTTCACAAATCATGAGACCCACTGTACAGTGTTCTGTCTCAGAGGAAACATCTACGGGGGGAGGGGCATTTTATTATCTCTGTATAGATCATGGGGCTTGGTGTGAAGTGTACTGTCCAGGTGGAAGTGCACGCAGACCCTATGATTCAGTATGCGACTCATTACTCCTAGGGCCTGTGTATACCACTGAGCCCAGTGTGTGGCATGCTAACTAATGGAAAGCAACTGTGCAGACCAGGGTGCCCAGTACATTCTGTGTCCGTGTGGTATGGAGAGTGCTCTGTTTTATGTAAATTAGGTGCAGTTCCTGCTAACACTGAACTATTGGCGAATTGTGTTTGTTGTCCTCAGTTGCAGAAAATTTGGGTACCGCTGACAGAGCATTTAAAGTTAATTTTATTGAAAACATTGCGCACTAATATATCTTGAGAAATAAGTAACATACATAATTGTGTAAAAAGGGTGTCTGCTGTACTGTACATGAGGAAAATAAAATGGGGTGATATAGAGTTTTGTGCTATATGCAGAATGTCAGTGTTTTGCATGTTATTGCTAACCCTTCATTCTTCAGTTTGATTGTAGACCTTTCCCCCCTGTTTTATGATAAAATTTTAGAATAGACTGTCAGATTTATCTCTTGTTTTGTTTTGGTTGGATTGATAGAAACTTTATGTTATTTAAACACAGGAGTTTCTGGCAAGTGGGATGGATTGGGGACTTGGGGAAGGTTCTCCTCAGTGCAGAGGGAACCATAGCATGTGAGTTGAAAATTCTAGTTATTAGACAAAAGATTGAACTTACTATAGCCAGAGGCCAACATGAAATATGAGGTGAGGGCCCACTACTGGAGTCCAGAGGCAAACTCCATTTTGTCAGTGGATCCTGCTGAGATGCTCCATTTTTCATTTTAACCTCTGTCTAGTAAGTGTCTGATAAATTTGAAACCTCCTTCTCGTGATCCTCCGCTGCCTGTTGGAAGGGAGAAAAAGATTCCTTTTCCCTCCTAAACCTAGGCTCTTGGCCGCTGTGTAGAAGCTGGGATCTCTGCTAGTCTGCTTTTTCCCCAGCCTCTGTTTTATGTGTCTTCTTCCTTGAATAGCTTCAGTGCTTGTCTCTGCTACTTGTAGTTTTGCCAACAAGCTGCACTGTGAAATTGACATGACTCTTCTGTTTCTACTGCTGCCCATCCTGTACTGGGCCACAACGTTGAAACTGATGAAATTCATATCAATTTCACTCTGCCATTGCTTGAGGTGTCTATGAGCAGCTGCAGAAGTTTTGGAGCTAGCTGTCTGCAGGAGCGGCGCCAGGGTTTTTGCCGCCCTAGGCGGCAGCGCTCCTCCTCTGAGCATTCAGGGGGGCTGCGGTCTTCGGCGGCGGGGGTCCTTCCACTCCGCGTCTTCGGGGCACTTTGGCGGCGGGTCCTGGAGCGAGTGAAGGACCCGCTGCCGAATTTCCGCCAAAGACCCGGAGCAGAAGGACCCCCCCGCAGCCGAATTTCCGCCGAGGGCGGCAAAATGCCGCCCCCCAAATCCTGCCGCCCTCGGCGACCGCCTAGGGTTGCCTAGTGGAAGCGCTGGCCCTGGCTGTCTGCAGACCATGAAGATTGCATAGATTCACATTTGGAAAGTTATCTTCAAAACCATGAAGGGTAGAAACTAATTTTTTAAAATGAAAGCTTAAATTCTGCAGCATGTGATATTTTACACTCCATCACTTGCACTCTACCTGCTTGACACTGGAAGGTGGGGGAGTGTAATTTTCAATGCCAGCATAGTATAAGTAAAATGGTTACTTGACATTAGAACTGGTTGTGGATTTTTTGGCAAAATGGTTTTTTATCCACTCAAACCATTTTTTGCCCAGCTCTACTTATAATGCAGAGGCCATTTTAAGTATTTGATTTTGTATTACATTTCAGATTCCTATTCAGCCCAATATAAATATCACATGAAGTTTTGAATTTATTACAAATCAGATATGAACAGAATATTTGTCACAAGTCAAGTTGCATGAAATTTTGTAATTAATTATTTCCTTACTCTAAATTGTATAGAAAGTGCATTTGGGAGGAAAAACATCTTGTGATTTGCAGTTTCTTTCTTTCTTTCTTTCTTTCTTTCTTTCTTTCTTTCTTTCTTTCTTTCTTTCTTTCTTTCACCTTGTGTTTTTTTATCATTATAGGTTGAAGCTGGTGATTCAAAAGATAAAGTATTGGTATTCTTTAAGCTGCAACCTGATGTTATTACAGAAGATAATCTTCATAGTAATATTCTTGTGTCATCTATGTTAGATTCACCTATTAATACACTTTATCAAGCAGTACGACAGGTATTTGCACCAGTTTTATTAAAGGTGAGTAATACACTATTACAGATATTTTTATACATTAAAAAGTGTGTACTTACAGATTACTTTCCTCTCTTTTCATTATAAATCTTCCCCATCCCATGTTAATTGTTCTCTGAGATTTATTGTAATTTGCTTTTCTGTTAGCTTTAACATTAAAATATTTATATAGGTTAAGGAATGAACAATTTATTTCATTTTCAAGTTAAAGGAGGCACTTTACAGCAACCTTTACATAAGTCTGCGTCATTTTTTCAAATGTGTATCAGATATTGTCTCAACTTCAATGGCAGGACTGCACAAACCAGTATAGCTATTTTATATGGTAAATAGGTGTGCTGGATTCCTAAACTGACTTATTTGACTATGTTTTCCATTGTGCTGATGGGTTTTGCCTGCTTAAATTTCACTGTGTGTCAATAGGAGAATTGATCATGGAGGGCTAAATTCTGAGAGTCTTGCTTAATTGAGGAGTGCAGAATTTGGCACAGGGATTGGAGAGGGTGGCAGTGTATCTTACATGTGAAAATGTAAAAGCTAAACTGAGGATTAATATCTTCTAAAATGATACCTCCTTTTCTTATTTTGTGATAAGGAAGATATTTGCTTTATTCAGTTTTTCACGAACAAAAGAAAATCATGGCTAAATTTCTTTATCTTAGCAAAAGAAATTTCAGTGTTTCATAGTTTCCAAGCTCCAATTTATTTTCTGTCATACTTTTAGAGTGATTCCAGAAGATCACAATAACCTTCATTATTCATTTTAACCAGTAATTTTCAGCACAGAAGTAAATTCCATACCTGGTTGCCTTAATAGAGAATAATGAAAGAATATCTGTTTGCAGCATCCTTTTGCAAATATTAATCCATGTCTTGCAATTAGTTTTTGAGCTGTAGGCCATGTTGAAATCAGTAAGGAGTTTTTTCAAAAAATTATTGGCATGATATGGTTCAATGTTTTGATTTGTCCAACCTGTAAAAGAATAAGATGCCCTTCCCTGAATTTACGGTACATTCCCTGTTCTCTTCCCCCATCAAATGAATAATTGTTATTCATCAATTATTTATTTTTGAAAAAACAGATAATAGAAAATGATAAAGAGTTCTAACATGATTTTTATTGCTTGGAATCTTTGTTGTAGGATGAGAAATGGAGTAAGGAGTTCGATCCCAAACTCCAGAGTCTTCTGAGTGAGCTAGAGATTGGTTTGGGCACTGTCCTCAGAAGATCAGATCCTAATTACTCAGGAACCAAATTCCGTGAAGATGATGTGCGCGGTGTGTACCACAATTATTTCTTTTACAACACAATTTAAATTAAAAATTGAATATTTGATTAGATTTGTGAATTCATGTCTCTATCACTGTGATGTGAGTGGTTGAAGAACTTAAATAAAACAGAATAGACCTTGAAAGGTTGTGAATACTCTTATGAGTTAGGAATTGAGGGCACCCATTGTCTATCAGGATTGAGTGTATGGTGCCTTAATATTAAGCTGATATCACACCTAGACCCAAAAGTTGAAGCAGAATTATATAACCCAAAAGTAAAATTTTCCATTTTGAAGTGTGTTTTGCCTAAAGATGTTTTGTTATTATGCATTGTATCTGAATAATGTATTTAAGTGCTTTCTGTTTTGTATTTGCAGCAATACTTACACCAAATGATGAGTTTCAGTTCTGGATAGAGCGTGCTCATCGTGGAAGTAAATCATGTAGCAAAGAGAGAGCCTCTCATTTTAAAGATCTGTTTGAAGCAATTGCAAGAGTATGTTTTTTCTTTTATTTATTCAGTGATGTATTTATATCAAACATAGTAAAGAATTTACTCAACTTGTGAAATTGTATGAGATGTTCAGAAGTACAAAATCTTGGGCAAAATTCTTCTTGCAGTTTCTCTTCTGCATCTCCCACTGACTTTAGTGGGGGTTGCTCAAGTTTGATTCAGAGCAGAATATGGCCCCTTCAATCCTAAAATTAGTCTTAAAGAGATTAATATTAATAAAGGAATGGTAAGAAGATTGTCAGCTGAAAATGGGATGATGATAGTTTATTTTTTTATTATTTAACACACAAGATCAGTGTTCTCAAACTTTTGTACTGGTGATCCCTTTCACATAGCAAACTGCTGAGTGTGACCCCCCCCTTATGAATTGAAAACACTTTTTAATATATTTAACACCATTATAAATGCTCGAGGCAAAGCGGGGTTTGGGGTGGAAGCTGACAGCTCACGACCCCCATGTAATAACCTCACGACCCCCTGAGGGGTTCCCACCCCCAGTTTGAGAACCCCTGCCGACAAGATGATGATTGTGGACTCTGCCCTGCAAAGTATTAAGCACTTGAATCATTTTACTCACATGAATAGTTCCACAGAAGTCAGTGAGACTATTCACATGAATAAAGTTACTCACATCCTTATTTTTTTTGCAGGATTGTGCCTTATATTTTTAAGTGTTAAAATAAAGACCTGACGTATCTGTAAACAAGAAAATGCCTCAGTTAACAAAAATATTTGAATATATTCTAAAGCATTTAAATATTTCTAATCCATCAGTAGCACAATCATGTTATTTTAAAATGTATTTTATTTCTAGGATTATTGCAATTTGGATAGTCTCTCTTTATTTGAAGTTGTGGACTTAGTGGAGACTACTCGGGATACTGTTGACGATGTATGGAGACAAACAGAACATGATCCCTTTCCACAGCCACGCATGCAGAATCTTTTGGATGTCATAGGTAAAGCTGCTGGTAGAAATGATCATATATTTTCAAATCAACAGGCCTGGATAACTTGCACCCAGGAGACTTAAAGGAGCTAGCTGAGGAGCTCTCTGAACCACTAATGTTAGTTTTAACAAACCTTGGAAAATTGGGGAAAATCCAAAGGATTGGAGGACTGGCAAAATAGCTCCACCATTTAAAAAGAGTAAAAGGGATGACCCATGGAACTGTTGACTCATTAATCTGACATCATTCCCAGACAAAATAATCTGGACTATCAACAAAGAATTGCAACAATTTACAGATCCAGACTAACACGGCTACCCCTCTGAACAAAGAATTGGAGGCTAAAAATATAATTAATACCAGTCAATATCTTTTCCTGATATGTAGGTATTGTCAGACCTGTTATCTTGGCAACTGTGTTGATATAGTATACTTGGATTTCTCCAAGGCATTTGACTCAGTATCACATGAAATTTTGACTAAAAAACTTGCATTATATGGAACCAACGGGGGGCACACATTGGATGGATTAAAACCTGGGTCACTGACAGCTCTCAAAATGTAGTTGTTAATGGGGAGACATCAGTGAGCAGGGCCACTTCTAGTGGGGTCCCTGAGGGATAAGTTCTTGGTCCAATGCTATTCAATATTTTTTTATCAAAGATTTAGATGATGATATAAAATCTTTGCTGGTAAACTTTACAGATGACATGAAGACTGGTGGGGTAGTAAATCATGAGAAAGGCAGCTTATGGTTACAGTTATCTGAGTCTGCTTAAATGGTCACAGTCCAACAAAATGCATTTTAAAACAGCTAAATGCAAGGTAATACATCTGGGAGCAAAGAATGAAGACAATACCTGCAGGATGGGAGACTGTTTTGGAAAACAGTGAAGGACTTAGAGAGCATTGTGGATATCCATGTCATCATGAGTTGTTAGTGCAATACTGTGGCAAAAAGGGCTGTTGTGATCATTGGTTTTATAAACAGGAGAATATCAAGTAGAAATAGGGAAGTGACCTTGCCTCTGTACACACAGCATTGGTAAGACCAATACTAGACTACTGTGTTCAGTTCTCCACACTTCAAGAAAGATGTGGAAATATTGGAGAGTCTTACAGAAAAAGGCATAACAAGATCCATTGGGTAGAAGTTGAAGTTAGGCAACTTCAACCTTGAAATAAGTCTCAATTTCCTAACAGTCAGGGTAATTAAACATTGGAACAACTTATCCGGGGAAGTGGTGGACTCACCATTGCTTGGAGTCCTTGAAACTAGGGTTACCATATTTAAAAATTAAAAAAAGAGGACACTCCACTGGCCTCTGGCCCCGCCCCTTCCCTGGCCCCGCCCCCGCCCATCCCCATTCCGCCCCTTCCCCGCCCCAACTCCGCCCCCTCCCCTGAGCGCTCCGCATTCTCCCTTCTCCCTCCCAGCCACGTGAAATAGCTGCCTGAGCGCTACCGGCTTCACGGTTTGCCAGGCAGCCCCCAGACCTCCAGACCCTGCGCCCCTGGCCGGGCGCTTCCCCAGCGCAGCCGGAGCCCGGGAGGGGAAGTGCCCGGCCGGGGGCGCAGGGTCTGGAGGTCTGGGGGCTGCTCGGCAAACTGTGAAGCCGGTAGCGCTCGGGCAGCTCGGCTCTTCAGCTACACAAAGCTGAGGTGTCTGGACGGAGCAGCAGCAGCCGCCGCCGCAGGGGACTCCGCCTGCAGCTCGCAGCCTGCCGGAGCCGCTCTAAGGTAAGCAGGGGACTAGTATTTTCCCGGACATGTTCGGCTTTTTGGCAATTCCCCCCGGACGGGGATTTGAGGACCAAAAAGCTGGACATGTCCGGGAAAATCCAGACGTATGGTAACCCTATTGAAACGAGATTAGATATCTTTCTAAAATGTGTGCTTTAATTCAGCTTCTGGGAAAAATTCTATAGCCTGTGCATGTAGGGGGTCAGGCTGGATGGTCATGGTGGTCTCTTTTGGCCTGGCAGTCTATGGGTATGTCTACACTACGAGAGTAGTTCGATTTCACTTAAATCGAATATGTGGAATCGATATTACAAAGTCGAACGTGTGTGTCCACACTAAGGACAGTAATTCGACTTTGTGAGACTTTGTGAGTCCACACTAACGGGGCAAGCGTCGACATTGGAAGCGGTGCACTGTGGGCAGCTATCCCACAGTTCCCGCAGTCCCCGCTGCCCATTGGAATTCTGGGTCGAGCCCCAAATGCCTTCTGGGTAAAAAAATGTGTCGAGGGTGCTTTTGGGTACCTGTCGTCATCCGTCCGTCACTCCCGCCCTCCCTCCCTCCCTCCCTCCCTCCCTGAAAGCGCCGGCGGGAAATCAGTTCGCGCACTTTTCTGATCAGTGACAGCGCGGACGCCACAGCAGTGCGAGCATGGATCCCGCTGCGACCATCGCTGCAGTTGTGGCCGTTCTCAACGCCTCGCAGCTTATCATCCACCTTTACCAGAGGCAGATGCAGAGAAATCAGGAGAGGAGGCTACGGCACCACCGTGAGGGCCTGAAGTCGGAGAGTAGCACAGAGCTGTCAGAAACCACGAGACCCTGCACCCAGGACATCACGGTGGCAATGGGTCTTGTGGATATTGTGGAACGGCGATTCTGGGCCCTGGAAACAAGCACGGACTGGTGGGACCGCATAGTGCTTCAGGTCTGGGATGAATCCCAGTGGCTGCGCAACTTTCGCATGCGGAAGGGGACTTTCCTCGAACTTTGTGAGTTGCTGTCCCCTGCCCTGAAGCGCAAGGACACCCGGATGCGAGCAGCCCTGACTGTCCAGAAGCGAGTGGCCATAGCCCTCTGGAAGCTTGCAACGCCGGACAGCTACCGGTCAGTCGCGAACCACTTTGGTGTGGGCAAGTCTACCGTGGGGGTTGTTGTCATGCAAGTAGCCAAGGCAATAGTCAAGGTACTGCTATCAAAGGTAGTGATCCTGGGAAACGTGGAGGTCATCATCGATGGCTTCGCCGCGATGGGATTCCCAAACTGCGGTGGGACTATAGATGGGACTCACATCCCTATCCTGGGACCGGACCACCAGGCCAGCCAGTACATCAACCGAAAGGGCTACTTTTCAATGGTGCTGCAAGCACTGGTGGACCACAGGGGACGTTTTACAAACATCAACGTCGGATGGCCGGGCAAGGTTCATGACGCTCGTGTTTTCAGGAACTCTGGTCTGTTTAGACGGCTGCAGGAAGGTATTTACTTCCCGGACCACAAAATAAGTCTTGGGGATGTGGAGATGCCTACAGTGATCCTCGGGGACCCTGCATACCCTCTAATGCCCTGGCTCATGAAGCCCTATACTGGCGCCCTGGACTCAGAAAAAGAACTGTTCAACTACCGTTTGAGCAAGTGCAGAATGGTGGTGGAGTGTGCCTTTGGCCGTCTCAAGGGGAGATGGAGAAGCTTACTCACTCGCTGTGATCTCAGCGAAACCAATATCCCCATTGTGATAGCTGCTTGCTGTGTGCTCCACAATCTGTGTGAGAGCAAGGGGGAGACCTTTATGGCGGGGTGGGAGGTTGAGGCAAATAGCCTGGCTGCTGATTACGCCCAGCCAGACAGCCGGGCGATTAGAAGATCCCAGCGGGACGCGCTGTGCATCCGGGAGGCTTTGAAAGCTAGGTTCAAGACTGAGCAGGGTATCCAGTGACTGTTAAGTTTGTGGACACAGATGCTGAACCTGCCCCCATTTCTTTACCCAGTTACTGTTGACTATCCTTCCAAGTTACATAGCCCCTTCACCACCTTCCCAAAAAATAAAATCTGTTCCGTTTTGTTAATGAACACCGTTGTCTTTATTACTGTTTTCGCGGGAATGTTTTAAACCGGGGACGCAGACTGTGGCGGGGGGCGGGTTTAGTGTTCTGATGCAAATGATGCTTCTAAACTCCGGGAATGACAGGCTCCGCAGTGGTGGACTGGTTGTTTCAACGGAGCCTGCCAGCACTCCTGGGCGGGACTGCGTGTATGTGTCGGCCAAGTGACTTTCTGGCAGGGGGCGGAGGGTTACAGACCCCCTGCTGCGTGGCTCTGTGATCCAGGATAAGGACCGCGGCATAAGATCTGTAACTGCCCTCCCCCGCCACAAAGTCACAGATCCAACCCCCGCCCCCAGAACATGAAAACCACCTCCCATACTGACCAGGGTAACTGGTGACTGCACTGTGTATGTGTCCTGATGCTGGACCTGCCCCCGCCTCTGTACCCTGCTAAAGGTGACTGTCCTGTCCAATTACCAAACCCCTTCCCCCCCTTCAGACAGAGTCTCCTCCAAAAGAAAATCTTGGAAACAGTAATTAACAGAAACGAATAGTTTATTATGAACCACACATGAAACGGGGGGGGGGGGGGGTGAAACTTGGACGGGGGCTTGTGTGAGGTGGGTAGGAAAGGACTTTTCAAACATTGGGGAACGAGAGCCTTCTAGTGCTAGAGCAGTCTGCAGTGGTTGACTGAAAGTTTTAACGGCCCTTGCCGCCCCTCCTTCTTTGGACTTTGGGTGAGGGGGGTGTGGGACTTTGTGGCGGGGGAGGGCGGTTAGAGATAGACTGCAGCGGGGCTCTGTCCTCCTGCCTCCGGTCTTGCAGAACATCCACAAGGCGCCGGAGCGTGTCCGTTTGCTCCCTCATTAGTCCAAGCAGCGTTTGAGTCGCCTGCTGGTCTTCCTGACGCCACCTCTCCTCCCGTTCCATGATTGCTCGGTGCATTTGGGACATGTTCTCCCTCCACTGTGTCTGCTGGGCTGCCTGGGCTCTGGAGCAGTCCATTAGTTCTGAGAACATGTCCTCACGCGTCTTCTTCTTCCTCCTCCTAATCTGCGCTAGCCTCTGGGAGTGTGATGCCAGGCTGGGTTGGGAGACAGTCGCAGATGTGTCTGTGGGAATGGGAAAAAGGGAGTGAATTTCTGAGACAGATAAATGAAGTTGTGAACAAGACCATGCACTGCACCTCTCACATGCGCACTCAGGACAAGGTCGAATTTTCGGCCCTCGCCTTCAGTGCCTGGGGTCTTGCAGTTGCGATCTGAGAAGCGGGGCAGGACACCTGAACTTTTGTAGCAGGCAAACATGGTAAGCCGTAGACTTGTGGCTGCTTAAAACTTTAATAGTAGCACTGGGCTCCTTTCGCATTGAAAGCAATGCCAGTCTCTGCTGGCAGCAATCAGGAAAGCATGAGCTCTGCCCCTGTCCCACCACCTCGCGGCTGTCCCAGGGAAAGATCCCTGTATGCTGCCCCTCTGCCGCCTCCACCGCGTGGCTGTAAAGCAGTCACAATACTAACATTCCCCTCCCTAATTCAAAGCAGGGCGTCATGTGCGACATCACGCTGATGAGGATCTCGGAGAGCGACAGGGAACGGATGCTTCGGGAGAGCATGCAGAAACCAGGGCCGTATGCCGCCATGCTCTGCCGTGCTATGATCCCAGACTACTTGATAGAGTCATGGCATGGAAACGTGTCGTACCATGGTGGACCTAATAAGATCGCCCTGCCAAGGAACCTGATGCACAGACTTGAGCACTACCTCCAGGAGAGCTATGCTGAGATCTCCCATGAGGATTTCGTGTCCATTCCCGGACATATAGACCGTATCTTGGTGTAGCTGTACTGGGAGGGACTACAGAGTGGAGCGTCTTGTGCAGCCTAATCATGAAAATCCGGACATTATTTGATTTTTTTTACATAGCTGGGACTAAATAGTTGCCTAAGGCAAAGAAATCATGAACAAACAATTGTTGATATTATAAATATTCCTGTTGTGTTAAAAATAAAAGTTTATATGTTTAAATGACTTAATGAGAAACCCACTGTTAATAATATAAATATTCCAGTTATGTTAAAAATAAAGATTTAGATGTTTAAAACACTTACTGCTTGATCCTTCCCCTGATTCGGTGTCCGGGGTAACGGATGGGGACGGTTGGTAGGGGATCTCGGTAAGGGTGATGAAGAGCTCCTGGCTGTCGGGGAAATCAGCAGTGCAAGCGCTGTCGACTGCCTCGTCCTCCTCATCTCCTTCCTCATCTTCCCCGTCCGCTAACATTTCGGACGAGGAACCGGCCGCGGACAATATCCCATCCTCAGAGTCCACGGTCAGTGGTGGGGTAGTGGTGGCGGCCGCACCTAGGATGGAATGCAGTGCTTCGTAGAAACGGGATCTGTGGGGCTGGGATCCGGAGCGTCCGTTTGCCTCTTTGGTCTTCTGGTAGCCTTGTCTCAGCTCCTTGATTTTCACGCGGCACTGCGTTGCATCCCGGCTGTATCCTCTCTCTGCCATGGCTTTAGAGATCTTCTCGTAGATCTTTGCATTCCGTCTTTTGGAGCGCAGCTCGGAAAGCACGGACTCATCGCCCCACACAGCGATGAGATCCAAGACTTCCCGATCAGTCCATGCTGGGGCCCTCTTTCTATTCTGGGATTGCACGGCCATCTCTGCTGGAGAGCTCTGCATCGTTGCCAGTGCTGCTGAGCTCGCCACGCTGTCCAAACAGGGAATGAGATTCAAACTGCCCAGACAGGAAAAGGAATTCAAATTTTCCCGGGGCTTTTCCTGTGTGGCTGATCAGAGCATCCGAGCTCGGACTGCTGTCCAGAGCGTCAACAGAGTGGTGCACTGTGGGATAGCTCCCGGAGCTATTACCGTCGATTTCCATCCACACCTAGCCTAATTCGATATGGCCATTTCGAATTTAGCGCTACTCCTCTCGTTGGGGAGGAGTACAGAAGTCGAATTTAAGAGAGCTCTATGTCAAACTAAATAGCTTCGTGGTGTGGACGGGTGCAGGGTTAATTCGATGTAACGGCGCTAAATTCGACATAAAAGCCTAGTGTAGACCAGGCCTATGAATCCTCATTTCATTCCTCCCTTCATAGGCCATGGAGAGGATGGAAAGCTCTGCATTGTCCTCAGCATGCTCATAACACATGCAACTGTGCGTTAAGACTTTTATTTTTAAATATGTTGTCTTACACAGTATGTATATAATTTAATTTATTAAGGATTCCAGTTCTGTAGCTCTTACTCGTGAGCAAAGGATTGCAGAATCAGGCCCTAAGTGAATAGTTGTTTGTTTATGAGATTTGCATTTAGTATCAAAATATCTCTTCAATAGCTTTTAAAAATGTAAATGCACAGTGCTGTGGAATATAAAGAAAGGATTTTAAACATACTTGTTATATTTGGGTCTGTGTATGTTTTTGTGCTGTTTTAGGTGGCTCTCTTGGTAGGTTTGTTCAGAAAAAAATGGGAACTTTGAATCTGTGGGAGGATGCTTTTCACATTGTGAAAGAAAATCTGAAGACTGGTATCATGATTTGTGAACAGTGGGTAGCTGCCTGTGATCACCTAACTGGACAACTATGGCAACGATATACACCACATCTATGGAAAAGTGAGAAATATGTTCCTGAATCATTAGACAAACTTGGAAAACGTCTTGATGAGGTATTCGTTTGGTGAATTTTGATTTGTTTTTGTTGGAAACAAAACTACAGAGGATTTTTTTAGTTGTAAATAAAACTGTGTAATATTTTCCCATCATTTTTATAATCAGAGCATGGCTTAATACACATATTTGGGTTCAATGTTTACTTGACTTTAGCTCATTGCTAGGGAAGTATTATTTGTGATGGGGTGGTATGGTACAGATGAGGGAGTTTGTGCTGTGTATTGCATTTCTTGCTTTTAATGTAAGTTATGTGCCCAGGCATCATAATAATGGACACATAAAAATCCCATTACAATAAATAAAATATTACTTTTTTGTTTTAGGTGCTGACTATTAGAACACTTCATGAAAAACTTGCATATTTTTTACCAGTGGGGGAACAACAAACATTGCACCTTGCTCAGGTGTTTGAACCCTTTGCTGGCCTGAATCCTGTGCACTATAACCCCTACACAGAGGTATAATTATTTTTTTTTTCTATACATAATTTCTGTGACTTTATTGTGAGTATTAACATATCTCAAACTAACACAGCTGTTCATTATCTCCAGCCTTTATGGAGAGCTGCAGTGTCTCAATATGAGAGAATTGTTGCACCAGTGGAACAGAAAATAGCAAGCAAATTGAAAACATTTATTTCAGAAATTCAAGACAGTCCGCAACAGGTAAAAATATTTTTATATCACAAAGGCTTTACTATGTATAAGGTTGCAGAATTCTCAAATAGTTATTTTAAGACAAAGAAATAGTTATTTATGATCACATATAGGATTTATGAACAGTGGTGCCTAAGAATGTGTTTCATTTTATTGAGTAGAAATAATCTTTTTTCTTTACATTATTTCTTATGCTAGCTGTTTCAAGCATTTCAGAAATATAAGGAACTGGTAAAACGCACAAGCATTAGCAAAGAGTTGCTTTTGGAAAGGGAAACTTTGCTAGCAAGACTTCAGGACTCTGTCAAAGGTAAAAGTGTATTATAGACAATTCAAAATCAATTTGGAAATGTTTTAATTGTTCTCTACTTTGTCTTTTTTCTTTTGGGAGTAGTATTTTGCAACACATTTTTTTAAAAAAAGTCTAGTATGTTGTTTGTAGCTATAATTCTTTATTGCTAACTGGTTCTGTTGCTTTGTGGGTCTAACATGAACAGTTTGTTTGATACAGATTTTCGAACAGACTTTGAAGCTCGATGCCATGGTGTTCCTGGTGATGTATCTGGGCCACTTTCAGGCAAAAATCTTTCTGAAGTTGTCAATAATATTGTTTGGGTGCGGCAACTGCAGTTGAAGGTAATAGTTTAAATTCTTGTTGAGACACTGCATACTGACTTCCAACTAAAAAATGTGGCATAAAAGACCTCAAAGGTACTCAACATCTGGAACACTTGTTGACTTCACTGGAGTTAAAGGTTCAAAGCTCCTCTTCAGTAGGACTCTTGCTAAATAGTTTTTCATTTATTCAACATGCAAAAATTATCTCTTGGATAAATAATACATTGAAAAACTTCTTATGTTAAACAAGGTTTATTAAAAAATATTTTAGAGTATTACAAAAACTGGGAAAGACTAGAATTCTACAGTGGTGGTAGACACTCTGGCTTAGATTGCTTCCTCAAGTATGCACATGTGGTTCCCATAAAAGGCTTACAATGAGCCAGATTGTGACCCACTTACTCTCAGTAGCGAGTAGTAACTCATGAGTAGTCCTTCAGAAATCAGTGGTATTTCTCATGTGAGTAAGTGCCCACCAGTGCAAGCAAGGGGTTCCCAGTATCATATTAAAAAGCAGAATTGTTGGTTCTTTGTAGTAAAGTCAGGGTGCTGTACATTAGTGTTTTCTGTTTCACAACAGGATGGGTTAAAGGTATTTGCTCAGTTATAATTCCCTGCCTTTGATTAGTTTGTATTCAAACAATAATATCAAACAATATCTGTGCCTTGCTATCATCACATTTATAATTTGTTATATAAATGGGTTTCTGAGATTAAAGAAATGCATGTGAGGTGTTCAGTATGTAACATATTTAAGTGTGTGGAATAAGGAAAAGGCAGGTAGAAATGAATTAATTGAATGGAAAGATTTGTACAGATTCATACACTAGATTCACATGTCCTGATGAATTTGACTTTAGAGGAAACATTTAAAGTTTTGAGACATTCTAAAATCCAACTCAGAAGGTAGCATCTGCTATAACATATGCACCATCACTTCTTTATACATACACTTATGTTTGTGCCAATGGCATACTTTTGGTTTTTGAGAAAGGCTTACTTGCTCTGCTTTCCTTCTAAAAACGCCAGAGGCATGTTAGTATTTTAAACTTTTTACTTAAATTGCAGTTTGTGACAGAGTTATGAGAATAGGCACATTTTTAAACATACATGCCATAAAAAGGTATTTTTAAAAGTGATGGAAAAAAGTGTTCAGACCCTCTGAATATTTCCTTATGCTTTTGACACTCAGTTGAAATTCATCTTCTCGTTTTCTTAAGATCCTGGGAGAAACACTGCTTCCTAATATATTTGACTGTATAATAGAGACCTCATTCTGGCTTACTGAGGTGAATCTATCAACATAATTATCTTGAGAGAGAGAATTTATACTGATTTACCAAATTCAGATTAACCAAAGCTTTGTAATGTCCTCCGTGATTGTATTGTAATCTTCTTTGTGCTCCAGGTCCCCCAAGTCCAGGGCACACTAACTAACAAGGCACCAGCTGGCTTCAAAGAGGCTGTGTTCTATTCTAACCAAAAAGCACAGTAAAGAGGATGCTAGATAGCTTTTTGGACTATCCAGTTGTAGAACTGCTGGCCTGTCTCCCCCAACCCAAGAAGGACTCATGCCACACCCAAAAGTCTATTCAGGTCCTTCCTTCAGGGCAGTTTTATTCTTCAAATAAAAAAAACTTGCGAAGTTACACACAATTTTTCAAGTATCAGAGGGGTAGCCGTGTTAGTCTGGATCTGTAAAAAGCAACAGAGAGTCCTGTGGCACCTTTAAGACTAACAGATGTATTGGAGCATAAGCTTTCGTGGGTGAATGCCCACTTCGTCGGATGCATGCATCCGACAAAGTGGGCATTCACCCATGAAAGCTTATGCTCCAATACATCCGACGAAGTGGGCATTCACCCACGAAAGCTTATGCTCCAATACATCCGACGAAGTGGGCATTCACCCACGAAAGCTTATGCTCCAATACATCTGTTAGTCTTAAAGGTGCCACAGGACTCTCTGTTACAATTTTTCAAGTGTCCTCTGCATAGTGCCATTCCTGGGACTTTTGCTGATTAGTGCAGCAAGATGGTAGAAGCTTCTAGTAGCAGTGCTGGTCAGGTGCCCATGCTCCCTGTTTGGCACTTGAGGGCGTTCTAAGAGCATGAATATATAGGAGCTGTGGTGCCACTGCAGCCTCAGTTCTTTCCAACAGCAGCAGCGAAAGGATATCAACCATTGGATCTCAAAGATGTATTGATTGATAGTGCCTTCATATTAGTTCATTGCTGTTAGTAGTTAATAGTTTTTATAGTTAGTAGTCTATACTTAGTTTTAGGATAAATTAGGCCAGATTTAGATTACATCATAGTTTTAAGGTATAGTTTTATAGTTCAGTATGGATGATCCCAGTATGAAGAAACATGGGTTCAGGTGGTGCACATCTTTCCCAGCAATCCGCTTTGCATTTGACATACATATTCAGTGTCTAAAGTGTTTGGGGGAGAACCTTTCACCAGCATGTTGTGCTGCCTGTAATACTTTCACACCTTGGGCCCAGAAGGAAAGACAAAATAGACTTCAGTGCTTAATTTTTAATGAAAGAGGTGCTGTGGCTCAAGTGATTTTTTTACATTCATAACTGATGCGGCAAGTCCAGAGGTGCTGGGGCTATGAACCCTCAAGCCTAGTGGTGCCAGGGCTCAGCCCTGGCAATCCCTGGCACAAATTAAGCACTGTTCAGGCCCTTTTATTACAGGAGGTTTTGTCTGTCAAGCCTCTAGGATCTGAGAACTCTGAAGGACCTGAAAATAAGGATAGGAGGCCTGAATCAGCTCTGAGTACATCTAGATCCAAGAAAATTGCAACAGTGAAGTCTTCCACCTTGGCACTGAGCTCCAGTTCCAGATTGGTGGATCTGACAGTTCCTAAGCCTTTGGATCTGACTCCAAAATTAATACATTTATTATTAATTGTGGAACCCGTTTCGGACAGTCATCCTAAGGGTCCAAATAACTTATTGGAACTGGCTGCCTCGTTTCAGAGGAAACGGAAAGCTAAATTAAAACATATCCCTGGTAGTTCATCAGACTGTTCACATACGAATCTGAGACCAAAGGATAGTAGATCTGTAGATCCATTCTAGAAATACGGATCTGAAGGAAAGGTCATCAGATCTGAACACATCAGCTCAGCAGCATACTTTAACTGTCACGGTACAGATTCACATCTACTAACGGATCTGGCTATTTCTCATGGTTCTTGTGATAAAAGACTGATATGGGACACCAAACATGGAGATATTCCAGTGTCTCTTCCACCACCTAAGATTCCAACTTTAAGAAGAGATTTGTCACCATGCTACATGACCCAGATCCCCACAGAGGTCATTTCACCTGCGGGGCTTCAGTATTGGATCTGGGATAGGATCTGCAATCAGATATAGGGCTGGATCCAACAAGCAAGACTATGATCTGACCATTTACAGACGAGAATTTCCCTCCATGGCACCCTGTGTTCCAAACAAGGTATGTGAGATAGGATTGGGGTGACTGGCAGGATTGGCATATACTGCCTTGGATGCCTGGGACATATTGGCCAACTTCTACTTACCACTATCACTCCAGGAAGCATGAATCTTCGTACCCACTACATCTTTCACTGGAACTGACGGATCTGAGGGTTGCGGATCTGAGGGGTAAGGATCCGACACTTAGAGAATGTTCCCTATCCTTACCACAGGAGACAATGAGGAGGAGCATCAGACAACATTTCCTCTACAGGAATTTCAACAACAAAAAATGGAAAATGTGGATGTAGCTACAGCATTTTCTCCTTCTGAGGACACAGTTCAGTTTCATAAGCTAGTGGATAGGTTGGCATCAACTTTAATATTACATCAGTAGCTTTGAAAGAAGCCACATGTGATGTTGCACTCCATATGCTTTATGAAAATATGCTTGGAATGTGAATATAATGTAACTGGAATATGCTTTATGCAAAAGGTCTCTTGTAAGGTATCATTACAAAGCTTATAATCTACTGAGTGTGTTCATCCTATTTGTATGTATGTATCATTCTTGTATCTGCAGCTAGAAATATAAAGTATTACTCTGAAGTCCTATTGTAACTATGCAAAGTGTGGACCATTAATGGTGGCTTGGAATCTTGATGGCTCCCATTAACTAGGACAATTGGTTGTAAATGGCTCTGTTTACTTGTAAGCCTTCCTGTATATGTGGATGCCAGCGAGTAAGTAATGAAGTCTCACAGGACATGTGAACCTGTCACATGATACTGGAATCCATCTTAAAGCTGGTGCTTTTCCATTTAGAAGGAAGGGTGGGAACCCAGAGAGAGACAAAGGATTCCCGCCTTGTGCCAAAGATATAAAAGGGGGTGGAACAGAACAAAGGAGGCTTCCAGTCATGAGAAATCCCCTAGTTACCACCTGAGCTGGAACTAACAAGAACTGTACCAGGGGAAAGGATTGGGCCCAGAGTAGGAAGGAGTCTAGTCTGTGAAAGAAGCATATTGGAACATCTCTGAGGGTGAGATTTACCTGTATACAGTTTCTTAATGTATTAGGCTTAGACTTGTGTTTTGTTTTATTTTGCTTGGTAACTTATTTTGTGCTGTCTGTTATTTCTTGAAACCACTTAAATCCTAGTTTTTATTCTTAATAAAATCACTTTTGTTTATTATTGAACCCAGAGTAAGTGATTAATACCTGGGCGAGCGAACAGCTGTGCATATCTCTCTATCAGTGTTATAGAGCGTGGACAATTTATAAGTTTACCCTGTATAAGCTTTATACAGAGTAAAACAGATTTATTTGGGGTTTGGATCCCATTGGGAACTGGGTGTCTGGGTGCTGGAGATAGGTGACTTGCTTAGCAGTTTTTGGTTAACGTCTGCAGCTTTAGGGGCGTGGACCAGACCTGGGTCTGTGTTGCAGCGGACTAGCGTGTCTGGCTCAATAAGGCAGGGTTCTGGAGTCCCAAACTGGCAGTGGAAAATGGGCTTAGAGGTAATTCCAGCACATCAGGTGACAGTCCCTAGGGGGTCTCTGTGACCGAACCCGTCACACCACACATCCAATATTTTGTGTTCTATTGCAAAGAATAAGGCGTCATTGCCTATATTGGAAGGTCTCTGGCAACCAGCAAAATCTTCTTGGTCAAATCCATCTTCATTTCAATCAGTTTAAAAAACGGCAGATAAATTATATCAGATCCCACTGGAAGGGTTTTTCTGTTTTCATGTGCACCCTCAAACCAATTCTCTTGTGGTAGCAGCATCAGGTCAAAGATCCAGGTCAGGTCTTCAGCACTTGACTCCTTATGACAAAGAAGGAAAAAAGTTGGACTCTCTAAGAAGAATTTTTTTCATCGCTTTCTTTAAATATGCGTATGGTTGCTATCAAGCAGTAATGGCCAGATATCAATTTCACTTGTGGGAGAAGATCTGTCTTAACCAAGAACCTCCCAGAGGACCAGAGGAGATTAACAACAGCTCTCATTATGAAACGCCAACATGTGGCAAAACATGTCCTGAGGCCATCATTTGATGTTTTTGACACCGCATTAAGAGCTGTGGTTTTAGCAATCACTCTCCACAGACATGCATTTTCTAATCCCCCTAAAAAGAATGGAGGCCTCAGACCAATTCTAGACCTCAGAGCTTTAAACAAGTTCATCAGGAAGTTTCAATTCAGGATGGTGAGTATGGCATTAATTATTCCCTGTCCACTTTTGAATTGGTTTGGTGATCTCAATCTCAAAGATTCATCTTTCAGTAAGACCCTCACATTGAAAATATCTCTGTTTTTCTGTTGGTTCAGACCATTTCCAGTACAGAGTCCTACTGTTTGGCCTTTCAACCACACCCAAAGTCTTTACCAAATGCATGGCTCTGGTTGCAGCATATCTGAGAAGACAGGCATTTTTTGTATTTCTGTACTGAGACAATTGGCTTCTGAAGGCTCCCTCAAAAGAAGAATTACAGAAAGCCATTTTGGTCACTCATTCTTTATTTGGAACCTTTGGTCTTCTCGTAAACTAAAAAGAGTCTCTTCTCACACAGTCACAAAAGATTCCATTCATTGGTGTGATTCTCAACTCCATAAAAGGAAGAGGTTTTAAAAATTAAAAACTACCATATGCTTCAATATCCCCGTGAAAAGGTAGTTTATCTAATGGCATCCATGACCTATGTGACTCCATATGCCAGGCTCAGAATGAGACCTCTTCAGCACTGACTACTTAGGAATTTCAGACCCATTATGAACAGTATGCAGAAAGTACTCTCTGTTCTGAAGAAGGTTTTTTCTCTCTCTAAGATGGTGACTGGAACCTCAAAATGTCCTCAAGGGAGTTTTGTTCAACCCACCTTCTCCTTTTTTAATAATACGTACACGGTGGGGAGCACATCTTTGCAATTTGTACATTCAAGGCCTTTGGAACGACAAACAATCTGTTGCACATAAATGTATTCAAAACTGAGGGCAGTCCGACTCAGAGCAGCATACTATAATCATGTAATTGTCAAATCTGTTTTTACGTATATGCTGGTTAAGAACTTTTTGAAAGGACGTTGAACCTGTGTCCCCCTGTGTGAAACCCTGTTCCTCCATGGAATCGGAATTTAGTTTTGATGCAATTAGTCACAACCATTTTAACCTATAGTGAGCTACTCTTTGTTCCATTTATCTGTGAAGATGGCCTTTATAATAGCAGTTACTTCAGCCAGAAGAATTAGTGAACTACATGCATTGGTGATAGATCGCCCTTTTAGTACTTTTTGTAAGGACAAGATGGTTGTGACGGGTTCCCCGTGGTGCAATCTGGAACTGGGATACTGCTGAGACCTCTGGCTTACCAACCTGGGCTCCCTCTCATACTGATATGTTGTGACAAGCTGCAAACCTCTCCCAAGTACTGCACTCACACAGACACCCACAGGCAGGGACACACCCAGCTGAGTTATTTGAATGCTATCATGAAGCAGCAACAGAGAGGCTCCAGCCAGTTTCCCACAGCTCCCCAGCTTAGGGCTCCAGAGCCGTACTACTGTCCTACTTTGATCAGAAGTCTGAGAAGTGTAAGTTTGTAACTCAATCCACCCCCCCCCCGATGTGGAGAAGACATGCACCAGCTTTTGTTCCTGAGCTGATATATATCCAAGCAACAAGATATACTGTTTTAAGTAAAATATAGAACAGGTTTATTTACTACAGAAAGATAGATTTTAAGTGGTTATAAGTCATAGGCATAAAAGAACAGAGATGATCACCAAAGAAAATAAAAATGTTCATCCAATCTATATTCTATAAACTAAACAGGATTTGAATCAGGCACTATTCTCACCCCACTGGATGTTATAGTCCTTAATGCACAGACTTCCCTCCTGAAGTCTGGACAAGACTCCTCAGATGATCTTAATCTTCTTGGCATCCCAGTTGTTTCCAGTGTAGGTGGTTAGAGGAGAAAGGGCCCTGTCTGCTTTAACTGTCCTTTATTTTATACGCTTGGCCCATAATATGGAGATATACCTATCTCATAGAGCTTGAAGGGTCTCTGAAAGGTCATCAAGTCCAGCCCCCTGCCTTCACGAGCAGGACCAAGTACTGATTTTGCCCCAGATCCCTAAGTGGCCTCCTCAAGGATTGAACTCACAACCCTTGGTTTAGCAGGCCAATGCTCAAACCACTGAGCTATCCCTCCCCCATAAAAGAGGCGGCTGCTTCCCACACCGGGAGTCGAACCCCGGCCGCCTGGGTGAAAACCAGGAATCCTAACCGCTAGACACTAGCCCAGGCATGTCCTGGTGGGCTTTGCTGAGTCACACTGAAAAGTGAAAAAGTCACAGTGAAAGATCAGTTCCCTTTGTGTGGTGCTTGCATAGTTGAGTCACACAGTTGATTAATGTGTGGTCAGCACCCCACCTGGGCAGGGATCTTTTGCATGCCACTAGCAAACTTCAGCATATTTCAATAACAACCATACAGCACAATCTCATAACTTTTTATACACACTAATGATATGCATATTGAGACAGAACAAGCAGTTTCATCAGATCATGACCTTTCATATGATACCTTACACGGCATGCTTTGTATGAAATATCACAACCACATATGAATAATGAATATGGGGGTTACACGGTGTTATTATGAGGTACAGTGTGCCACAGTGGTTCTTAGGCCACACCCTAAATTTTTTTCTTAAAATAGTTTCTGAGATTCAGGTAAATCAAACTATTAATATACTGGTGTTCTTTCCAAAGCCTCATTCATCTAAAAGGGAGGCCAGGTTACATTTGTTGGATGTCAAGACAGTACTATCGTACTACTTAGATAGAACAAAGAGTTTTAAGTCTTCTAAGTTATTTGTTTCATATGCTGGTAACTCAAAGGGAAAGACATTTCATCTCAGTTCCTGTCTAGGTGGGTTAGACAGTGCATTGAAGAGTCTTATAGATTGAGGAGCTTCTCTTCCCATTCCTACTCTGCTTAGAGTTCATTCTACTAGGGTAGTAGCTATATCTACAGCTTTTATAAACACATTCCCTTGAGATATGCAAAGCTGCTAGGTCGATTACTATTCACACATTCGCGAAGCCTTGCACTTTGGATATGGCATCCAAGTTGGATGCCTAGTTTGGTAGAGCGTTACTCCAATCCTTGTTTAATTAGAACTCTGCACCCCTCCATCCAATTTACTGTACTGCTTGCCAAACTACCCCAAGAGTGGGAATATGCAGAGAATACTCAAAGAAGAAATGAAGGTTACCTATTTGTAACCAGAGTTCTTTGAGATGGACTCTGCATATTCATAGCCCCTCCACCTTCTCCACTCCTCCAGAGTCCAAATTAAAATATCAGTGGTTTTCCGCTTTAGTGGTGGAAGAAACTGAGGTGGTAACAGTGCCCACCCTCTTTATACTCATATGCTCAAAACACGCTTGAGCGCTAGACAGGGAGCGTGAGGGAGCATGGTCACCTAGCGGTCATTGCTACTAATTTCTACCATCCTGCTGCACGGGTTGGTGCAGGTCCCCAGAGAGTGAATATGCAGAGTTCACTTGAAGAACTCTGTTACCTTCATTTATTCCCCTGACCAAAACAAGCTGCAGGAGCCCAAAGGCCTTTCCCCTTGTGTCTCATTCCGCCTGTTCTAGGACCAGCCCCAGGAACCAAATTTCCTTCCTGAAGCTCCCCTCCGACTAAGCCATCTCAGTTCTTTATAGGAATCACCCACCCCTTCCTAGCTGGATCTGATAATCAAATAGGGGTAGATCACCATGTTCCACCAATATTAAAGGGCTTGTACTAACCTTCCTTACAGTCCGTCATCTGCACCACTTCACTGTGCTCTGTGCTTGGGCCTGTAGTGCAGATTTCAAAGCCTACTGGCAGGTTCCCTTGATTTTGACAAAATCCTGTTCCTGAAGATTGGGAGTGTTCATTGAGGTCTTTAGGTAACTGCAGCTGTGCTCTTTTTTAAAATTGGTAAATGGAAGTTTTGTATGTAGTGTTGATATCTTTTAATGTTTGGTTTTTAATGGTCAGTGTTTGGAGTTTATTCTAGAGTAAGTGACTACAGTATGTTCATGTTAGATTCAAAAAGAACTAATGTAAAGGGTGAAAAGGACCCTGTGTGTAGGGACTGTGACATATAATATCTGGCTCTTAAAGAGGGAACACAAATGTTCCTTGAAAACAATGTGCTTTACCAAAAGTTCCCTTTCTTTGAGAACTCAACTTATAACAATTTGTCTTTAGATGTTTTGTGTTTTGAAAATAATGATCTTTGTAGTTATTATGATTATGATGTATATTATTTCTAAAATAAAAATACAATCCAGAAGTTATGCCCCTTTCATCGTTGACAAATGGGATTGTGTTTAAGGTTGATGATGCCATCAAGATTGCAGAGGCTCTTCTTTCTGACTTATCTGGATTTCAAACATTCCGTCAAAATGCAGATGATCTTTTAGAACAGTTTAAGGTTTACGAACAAGAACAATTTGATGGTTGGTCCAGGGACATTCAGTCAGGTTTGTCGAATCCCCGGTCAGGACTTTGGTAAGTATAAAATGTTGTATGCAGTAAGAACTATTACCAAAGTCTGTATTACAGTGTAATCTAAAAAGAGCTGATGAAGACCTATACAGTGAAGCTCTGGTGTAGAAGAGAGAATAAATAAGAGAAATAAAATAAGGCAGTTCACAGCCACTTCATTGTTGTGGATTGTATCAGACTTGATTGGTAAAGCAAAATGAAATACGTTTGGGAATATTTTATTATTATTTTTTTTATTTGTTATTTGTATTACAGTAGTTCTTAGAGACTGAATGAGATTGGAGTCCCATTGTGCTAGCTGCTAGACAAATATAGGATAACAGGTCATCAGTGTCCCTTAGAGCTCACAATCTAGATAGACAAGGCAGACAGAAGATGGATTGAGGAAAGCAGTTAAAATACTCATTCATGAGATTATCTTTAAAATCATGAGATTTAAAAAAATGTGGGGGTGGGCAGTTCTTTTTATTTACCTTCTGTTTTTTGAACCCTTAAGACACACTTGGATTACTCTTTCAAGCTTTCCTCTGTAAACATGAGGGCTACCAACTTAATCTGAAAAAAATGAAAGATGAGATTCTCACATTTCACATGAGAGTTGGCAACAGTGAAGAGTTACAACAAACAAGCCAAATGAACAGTGTGATGCCTGGCAAACATCTTGTTTCTTAGCTTCACAAGATTTTGCTTTTTGTTAGGCTTTTTTTTAAATGGGTTTGTTGTGAGAGGATTAGCTAAATCGAAAACGAGAGAGCAGGCATTGAAGAGAGGGTGGCAAGGGTAATGAGGCAGAGGAAAGAGGGTGGGAAAAGGAGGAAGGGGAGCAGGGAGGGCAAAAGGAATAAAGCTGAAGAGAAATGACCTGAGGCGCGCTGGGAGAGGGTCGATACATACAGCCAGTTAGCACAGGAGTGAGATTATCAAATCCAAAAACTGAAGATAGTCTGATGACATGTGTCTGACAGTATGCTGCAAATGCTTCTTCTAGCTTGAGTCTATGCCCCTTGGCTGGTTCTCATAGAATAATAGACTTTCCATGAGCAAAAATGACTGAGGAACCCTTGTGTCCCTAGAGGTGGGAAGTCCTCTCTGCACAGTTCTAGGTGTAGGGGATTTTTTGGGGAAAAATAGATCTCATCTTTTCTTCCCCCATCAGTGTTGCTGTGTCTGATGCAAATGTTTCTGTATCTGCTGCTGGTGCGAGTCTCTGACCCTCAGGCTGGCTCTGCCCTGGTGTTTCTCTCTTCCTCCATCTCACATGGTTGAGTGGAGGGGTAGTGTCACATTCAGACTGGAAGTCCCTTGCATGGTTCTAAATCCAAAGAGTGCTCAGAGTAGCCCTGGCCAGGAACTAAAGAAACAGAGTGTATTATAACATGCCTGACAATCTTCTGAGTAAAAACAAATGTTAAAATGGAGTTCTGTTATGTGTTGCCCTTGTTGCTAGTCTTCAGAAGTTTTGGATAGAGGTTACCGGATTAACACATAGAATCATAGAATGAACAACTTTAAAATAAAAAATAGTCAGAAAAAAAGTAAATGTTATCCAGTATTTTGGAATTTTGGAAAGGATCCTGGACAAATCATACTCGGTAATTTTTAATATTAATTTTGGTTTAGCATGCAAGCTAGTAGTCCTATTATGGAGCTGGATCATTGTGATGGAGAATTAAAAATACATTATTCAGATCGTTTGGTGACTCTCCTAAGAGAAGTGCGTCAGTTATCTGCACTTGGCTTTGTTATTCCTGCTAAAATACAGCAAGTTGCAAACACTGCACAAAAATTCTGCAAGCAAGCAGTTATCCTCAAGCAGGTATGAGATAATAAACCATAACCACTATCTGTACTGATTTCTATGCATTAATGGTAGAGTATTTCCAGACCATTATATTGTCATTATGATTATCAGGCTAATAAGCTTTCTGCTGTAAACCTTTATCTTTATTAAAGCTACAATGTGTTTCTTGAACAATTTAATAACATTGAATGATGATAATATTGGAAATAAATTTAATCCTAAAAACTGAACAAAAATAAAGAAATAGTCACACACAAATGTTTAGTGCAGTATTAAAAATTAACCTGTTTTTGAAATTGACTATGAGATGTTACAATAAAGAGAGCCATTAGCAATTTTCCACTTAAGGTAAATATAACCTCTTTAGGTACAAACTTATAATTGCTAGGGCCAGCCACTAAAGGGAGACATGATCACATGTTCTAAAATGGCGTATTATATATACTCGTTAAATATCTTATTAACAATCATATTGATAAAATGTAAGTCTTGAAAATATTGGAATTGGCAATACTCTCAGGAATATATTACAAGTATTAAAAACTATTGGCATATAAATGGAAATATGCTGCTTATATGTAATAGTAAATCCTGTCTGTTTTATAGGTGGCACATTTTTACAATTCAATTGATCAACAAATGATTCAGAGTCAGAAGCCAATGATGTTACAGTCTGCCTTAGCATTTGAACAGATAATTAAGGTAAAGGAATCCTTCTTTGTTGCTTTAAGCTTTGGCAATGTATTTCCTGTGCTGTTATCTTTTTGTGAATATTTATTAGCCTATTGATCTTATAACTGCAGAACATCTCTGCAGAACAGATTTTATAACTGACCGAGAACATCTCTTTCATCTGCATTTAGCTAGACAATTATGACCATTTCTTTCAGATACGGTTCTTTCCACAGTTACTTATGCCTCTTTTAACTCCATATTTGATTATTTTAATATGCTTTTCACCCTTAAAGACCAGTTGGAAGCTACAGATGGGGCAGAATGTGGCTGTGTGCTTCAGTAATGGTGGTGATATGAAAAATATTACAGTAGTTCTCAGAAATTTTCACTTGTTTCCTATTTATTTTCAGGTGTGTCAGGGTTCCTTCCCCACTCTAAACTCTAGGGTACAGATGGGGGGGGGACCCGCATGAAAGACCCCCTAAGCTTATTTTTACCAGCTTAGGTTAAAACTTTCCCAAGGCACAAATTCCACCTTGTCCTTGAACAGTATGCTGCCGCCACCAAGTGAGTTAGACAAAGATTCAGGAAAAGGACCACTTGGACTTCCTGTTTCCCCAAAATATCCCCCCAAGCCCTTCACCCCCTTTCCTGGGGAGGCTTGAGAATACTCTACCAACCAGATAGGTAACAAGGTGAGCACAGACCAGACCCTTGGATTTTAGGACACTAAAACCCAACCAGATTCTAAAAAAACCAGACTTTATTATAAAGAAAGAAAAGGTAAAAGAATCACCTCTGTAGAATCAGGATGGTAAGTACTTTACAGAATAACAAAAGATTCAAAAACACAGAGGATTTCCCCTCTAGGCAAAACTTTAAAGTTACAAAAGCAGGGATAAACCTCCCTCTTAGCACAGGGAAAATACACAAGCTAAAACAAAAGATAATCTAACACATTTCTTTGCTATTACTTACTATTTCTGCAATACAAGATGCTTAGTCCAGATATGCTTAAGGAGATGTATTTTTCCTGCCCTGGTTCCTTGCTGACAAAGACACAAACAAAAACCTTTCCCCACAGATTTGAAAATATCTTCTCCCCTTATTGGTCCTTTTGATCAGGTGCCAACCAGGTTATCTGAGCTTCTTAACCTTTTACAGGTAAAAGAGGAATTAACCCTTTACAGGGTAAAAGGGATTTTATGCTACCCTTAGCTGTATGTTTATGACAAGGTGCAATTCAAGATTGGTATTGAACTATAAAGCACTACAGTATATGATTTGGGTCCTAGTTTTCCAAGAGGCTCTCTATTTATCACTATGACTATTGAGGTCAACTGAGGACAGGCCTCAGATTTGAACATTTTGGGGCTGGAGGCAGATTACTCTTCTTGAAGGGCTCATGAGTGCTCTTCCTCTAAGCGCAAAATAGCTTGATTTTGTTTCCCTTTAGGGCATTTTGTCAGGTCCACATAGTTACTGAGGCCTTTGCTTGGTGTGTATGTGTGTGGTGGGGAGGCTTGCAGGTGATGCCTATAAGGACCAACTTGGGGTAAAATTGTAATTTGTTATGTCTTGACAAATCATGTATATTATTTTAATTTTTATCAACATATGTCCAGAGAATGGGTGGTATATATTTTACACATATAAAAATAAGTAAAATGTATCTTGTGCATGTCTTTCAACCTTTTGCTGTTTTTGAGAATAGAGAGATACGTGAGCCTGTACCTTCTGTGGAGTATTGCAGAATGCAACCCCTTTCTTCTTTAACAGTTTTTGTCTATTTAGTACATATGATACATATATGTGTTATTTATTCTTTAAATGAAATTAATTGAAAGGAATAGTTTAGCTCTTATGTCTCTAAAAACGTAGATCATCAAAAAATGTGGCTTTTGGAATTCTCTCCCTCTTTAGGTTTATTATTTCTGAGACTATTTTGGACTGTTTGAAAATAAACAGCTTATCATTTTAGATGAAAAATTAAAAATTCTCTATGTGCATTTGTTTTTTTCACTTATGGATACTATTTGTTACTGTGGGTTAATGGTCAAAGACTTAAATATTTTTGTTTTGTGAACAAGGTGTTGGTTTACAGTTGATTAAGAAGAAGCTCACCATTTTATAAAGGATGTACTAGAACCTTATTTTAAGGAGTTTGAAATATAGAGAGATTTTTAGAAAGTGACAAATTGGTGACATTCATGTATTTTTTTTTCCTTTTCTTCCTTCCCATTCCCTACTTTAAAGGGACATTATCACTTTAAAACTTTACCCTACTGTCTGAATTTATTTAACATAGCACTGGTATAGATAACTCTTGAGATTACTATAAGGGAAAGACTGAAGAATTTTTTCCTCTATTTTTGCTGTTTATTTACTTTATTCATTGACATGCATTTTGTACGTCATGAGTTTCACTGTTTCCTAGGTATAGTCTGGTATGATCCTCTGTTCTGCTTGGGCCCCTTTATGCTGTGAAAAGGGCCTAAGTGCTGCAAAGAGGCTCTAAGAGCCCCATATCTAATTAAGGAGCTGGAGTGCTGCCTCCAGAGAACCCCTCACAAGCCCTGGCAAAGCTGGGGACGGGAGGGACATGTCAGGGGTGGGGTCACAGCATGAAGTGTTGAGGAGATTGGAGGCCACTGTGGCTCATAAGGCAGTCTGGGGAGGCTGCTGTAACTTAGACAGTCTTCCAGGACTAGCTATAGGTTGCACTGGAGGTCTCTCCAGCCCCCAAAATGGCCCAGGATTGGAGGGCACAAAGGTGGCTTAAAGCCATTATGGCCCCCCTTCCCTGGGCTGCAGATCATGTGCTGCATCTCTTAAGTCAGGAATGTATTCAAAATCTTATGCAAACATGGCCCTTCTTCTATAATTTTTAAAATATAACCTTAGCAAGACATGTTCCAAAAAACAAGGAAAACTACAAAAATGCCTACATCATCCACGTAAACTGCAAGTCAGATTGTCTGAAAATATAATTTTTTACAATGTACTTTTGGACAGTTACTATTTTCATGGAGAACGTGTAAATTTGGAGAAGTAAGTAGTTGTGGCTCAGTTCATGGTTTACTCTGAGCAAAGATGCAAGGGAGCAGAGGGGATGTGTGGCATCTCTGTGGCATTCCAGGCTGTGCATATTGGCTAGGTCCTCCATCTCTGTCAGGCTGCTGGGGAGTGGGCAGAGCCTTGATTCCTCCCCCCTTAAGCCACTCACTAGTTTAGTTATACTGGTGTGTTACAGAGCATATGCTGCGACAATATACTCCTTCCTGGAGCTGTAGGGAGACAGTGAGAGAGATTGACTCAAAGTCACAATCTCCTTCTGAAGCTGTCCCTTACTATGGGCTAGATTGCAAACTGATGATTTAGCTCTATATTTGTCATTAAACCTTAAAATATTTTCTTTTTTCTTTTCCCCCCCAGCATTCGAAAGCTGGCTCTGGGGGAAAGACACAAATAACATGGGATAACCCTAAAGAATTAGAAGCATATATTCAAAAACTACAAGCTGCTGCTGAACGGCTTTCCACTGAAAATAGAAAACTAAGGAAGTGGCATACTAACTTCATTGAAAAGGTATGTTTTAATAATAAAACTGAAATAACATTTTCTGGACCGTGCTTTCTTCCATTTTCACTGATGACAAATTAATAGTACAATATTTAGCACATTTAAACTTCTTTTTTTTACAGGTTGTAGTTCTCATGAACATTGATCTACTGCGGCAGCAGCAGCGTTGGAAGGATGGACTACAGGAACTTAGAACTGGTTTCGCCAGCCTTGAGTCACAGGCATGGTTTCATTATTGTATTGTAGGCTATGAAGTAATTTTAAATGGAATTTTCAGTAACGAAGAATTAATAATAAAAATGCAAAGGTGAACTACAAAGCTTTTGTTCCAAAAATCTATGATCCCAAGGCAGCATAGGATATATGTGTAGACTTTAAATTTAGACGTGCATTTAATTTTTAAATCAGTGGTCTCCAACCTTTTTACACCCAAGATCACTTTTTGAATTTAAGGACAACCCAGGATCTACTCCGCCCCTTCCCTGAGGCCCAGCCCCTTCCCCAAAGCCCCGCCCCACTCACTCCATCCCCCCCTTTCTCTGTCACTCGCTCTCCCCCACCCTCATTCACTTTCACTGGGCTAGGGTAGGGGTTTGGGGTTTGGGATGGGGTGTGGGCTCTGGGTTGGGGCCGAGGGGTTTGTAGTGTGGGAGGGGGCTCTGGGCTGAGCCTGGGGCAGGGGGTTGGGGTGCAGGAGGGGGTGAGGGGTATAAGCTCCGGGAGGGAGTTTGGGTGCAGGAGTGGGCTCCGGAGTGGGGCAGTGTTGGGGTGCAGGAGGGGGTACAGGGTGCTGGCTCTGGGAGTGGGATCAGGGCTGGGGCTTGGGGTGCATGAGGGGGTATGGGTGCTGGCTCCGGGAGGGGGCACAGAGTTGATTTAGGATTCTGGCTCTGGGAGGGGGCTCAGGGCTGGGACTTAGGGTGCAGGAGGCAGTTTGGGATGCTGGCTCTGGGAGAGGGGTCAGGGCTGGGGATTGGGGTGCAAGAAGGCATATGGGGTGCTGGCTCCGGGAAGGGCTCAGGGCTGGGGTGCAGGATGGGATTCAGGGTGCAGGAGGGGGTTCGGGACGCTGGCTCTGGGAGAGGGTTCAGGGCTGGGGGTTGGGGTGTGGCCTCTCGCCGGGCAGCACTTACTCCAGCGGCTCCCAGTCAGTGGTGCAGCGTGGTTGCCACTAAGGCAGGCTCCCTGCCTACCTTGGCCCCACACCACTCCTGGAAAGCGCCAACGCGCCCCTGCGGCCCCTGGGAGTGGGCAGGCAGTACATGGATCCGTGCGCTGCCCCTCTCTGCAAGCAATGCCCCCGCAGCTCCCATTCGCCACTACTTCCCATTCTCCGCCACTGGGAGCTGTGGGGGCGGTGCTTACAGGTAGGAGCAGTGTGCGGAGGTGCGGAGGGAGACCCCTGCCTCTCCTCCCCTCCCCCCCGTGGGGCCGTGCTGACTGCTTCTGGGAGTGGCATGGGGCCGGGGCAGGCCAGGAGCCTGTCTTAGCGGCAGCCCCACTGCGCAGCCAGATATCGTGATCGACTGGGAGATCCTTCAGGATCGACCAGTCGATCACAATCGACCAGTTGGTGACCACTGTTTTAAATAATGATGAGGTTTTTTTTTTCCTTCCTTACCTGCCAAGTACTAATTACACAGTACTATATTTTAACAATATGAGTTGGTGACACTGCTATTACATAAGCCAAAGCAAGGAATGCTCTTTTGAGATACCATTTAAGTCAATGGGAGTTTTTCTATTGACATCAGCAATTATGGGATTATACCCTTAAATGGTTGTGCACAATGGGGTTCTGGCATCTAGATGTTACCATAATACTAGTAAATAATTAAAATAATCAGAAAGTTCTAGTGACCCCAGCTGCACTAGAGTTCCTCCAGGATATTTAATGGGGGTCCTAAAACCAAACATCATAACAGGATCATGGTGTGACAGGCATATCAGACTCCCCAACTGAGTATCACATGTCAAAATTAATCAGATTGATAGATTAGACAAGCCTTTGGCAGCCTTTTTAGTTGCCATTACCTCCAAAAGACAGGTTTTGAAATTAGTTCAATTATCTATACAAGAGCCAAACTGCTGTTGTCATGAGAAAATGTCTCACCGCTCCAGAAACCTTTCTGCCCAAGGTAAATTCTTCTTTCCACCATCCCTGGGAAATAGTTTTCCCATCATTTGTTCCAAACGTTGGCACTCTCTTGGAAAGGTTGTGGCATAAATGGGAATTGCTAGAGCTTTAAAGCATACAGAGTATACACACCAATTTCCCCTGTTCATCTTATTCCATCCAAAAGGGCAGGGTCTTAGGGCCTCTATGGAAGCAAGATGTTAAAATCCTGTACCAGTTGACATGCTGTGCATTTGGGAAACCATTCATGGAGAGAATTGGGGTTCCCTTTACAAGGTACTTAATTGCATTGTGAGAAGAAATAGTCTGAGCCTCATCCAAGGAAGATTTGCAAAGTGGGTTTCCATTCCTCTGCAGAACCATCCTTTAGTAGAAAGGTGCTGCAAATAATTCCTTAAATTACAAAGCTTTTGTATCATGTGGGGGAACTTCCATTTCTGCTTATTATTATGCTGTAATAATAATTACAATTCTGCTTTGTTCTCTCCTTCCACTTCTGTGAATTACTGTTCACTACTTCCCATTTATTATGTATGAGGAGAGTAGCTATGCAGCAGAATGAGAAATTTCTTATCTGATAATGTTCTTCCGGTTAACAACTCTCCTCATTCACCCCACCCTGGTAGTCTGGGATGACCAGAATGCAATTTGTAACATGTGAACATTTTTCTCTAAAGAGGGACTTAAACACAATTGCCTCCTTAAGGTTACCTTATACCATTTTAAATTGATTTCTTAATTGATGGAGTGTTTCTAGAGCTTTGGAAGAACTCTTCTGGGGGCCTTAGTTCAAGGGCTGGGCTCAGACCTGGAGACTCCAGCAACAACATTAGACTGTCTGAATTCCACAGGTGAGAGGAATAATCCATTTGTGATGAATGAGGAGAGAAACTGCTAACAGAAAAAGAATGATCAGTTAAGAAATTTATCATTCCTTTTGTCCTTTGAAAATTTGCTGCAGTAGTGTAATTGGTTTACAAAGTAACTTTTTACTGACTTTGAACTACATGTTATAGCTGTAGACTTCCTCACAGTGCAATACAACAGATTCCAGTAAAATTCTCTTTGATCACTCCTGCTAATGTGCTTTCATCCTGTAGAGACTGTCTTCAGTGACTAATGTCCTTGCTTTGAGAGACAAGATCTAAAATGTATTTATTAAGTAATACTAATTCTTCAAATCACACAGGATTTTCAAAAACAGGTACCTAAAGATAGGCTTCTAAATCATAGGAACATAGGTATTTTCATACCAGATCAGACCCCTGGCTCATCTAGTCCAGTATCCTGTCTCCAACTGTGGCCAGTACCAGATGCTTCAGAGGAAGGTGCAGGCACTCCACAGTAGACAGATGTGGGACAATCTGCTTCCATAAAGACCTCATCCTAACATGTAATAGAGTTTGTCTTAAGCCCTGAAACATGAGATATTTTTATCCCTAATAACTCTTTGGTTGCACTAAGTGTTATAACACTTTTTCTTATTATCCATATAAACATCTAGTCCCTCTTTGAATCTTACTAAGTTCCTGGGCTCAGTGACATCTTGTGGCACTAGTTCCACAGTCTCATCATGTGGAAAGATATGTAAAGATCATCACTGAGGAAAGATATGTAAATTAAATAAATGTTATTACATTTTAGGGTTTCCTTCCTCGTGATATGAAAGCATGGAGACAGCACTGGAATCATCAACTCTATAAAGCTCTGGAGCATCAATATCAAATGGGTTTGGAGGCACTCAATGAGAATCTACCGGAAATAAATATTGATTTAACTTATAAGTAAGATATTTTTTCCTACTGTTAAAGTATTGTAGCTGGAAATTGTCTAAAATATTAATTTTTATATGGTTTGTTTCACTTTCTAGACAAGGAAGATTACAATTCAAACCCCCTTTTGAAGAAGTACGAGCTAGATACTACAGAGAAATGAAGAGATTCATCTCCATTCCAAATCAGTTTAGAGGAGTGAGTGAAACAGAAGAGGAGTCCATCTTCACTATTATGACTGAAAGAAATGCACGTGGATTTCTGACTACTTTCAATAAAGCAGAGGATTTGTTCAGAAGACTGGCAGAAGTTTCAAACCAATTTAAGGTTTGTACGGTATTTTGATTGAGTCAGACTTTTTGTTTTAGGCCTAATTACAATTATTTTTAGGGATGAATCATTTTAGAAGAAGTGGAGCATTGATTTTTGTTAGTCTCTGTCGTAGGTGCTGGAACTGCACCCCCTGGCTTGAAGTAGTTTCCATTATATACAGGGTTCACAATGTCGTTCAATGGCTCTCAGCACTCCCAATATAAAAATTGTTCCAGCACCCTGGTCTCTGAACATTCTGGTCCTGATTTAGCAAAGCACTTAACATATGCTTAATTTTAAGCATATGAGTAAGTCCATCCCTAGTCAACAAAACCCTTAAGCGCATGCCTACCTTGAAGCATATTTGTAGTTCCCGTTGAAATCTTAATATTGTAAGAGACCGTCACCCCTTGTTCAAGGTTTGTTTTACAGTATCATTAAAAAGTGTGACCATGTTATACCAGTCTATGCCTTCTGATTTGAGCACTGACTAATGTAAAATACCTTTGTGTGAAGAAGAGAACCTCCAGTTATTATCGTTAAAATGATTGAGTTGAAAGGGTGATAGATTAAGAACATAAAAATAGATTACTCTTTTTATTAATATTAACGTCAAGTAATGCTTCATAATCTTAACATTTTACTTATTTTTTTCATAATCAAATACAATATTGAAAAGGAATGGATTATAATTGGGCAAGTAGATATGGAAACTCTGGTGGAAAAACATCTTTCTAGTGAACAAGATTGGGAAAAAAACTTTAAAGCATTAAAAGGGAAAGGGAAAGAAGTGGAACGCCTTCCAAGGTACAGTTTACCTAAACATTTTTGTGTGTGAACAATGGACGCTTTCACTGGCCAATCACTGTAGTGTAAATAGTGTAATAGAAATACACATTCTATATGAAAAAAATCAGGCAGAATTTCAGCACTGCTTTTTAACGTCTGTGTACCTTAATACTTTTTTTAACTCCTCGTTCTTCAGATTAGTGTTACAGAACTTTATGACTTTGAGTCCAATCCAACTCCCATTGAAATCAATTGAAAGACTCCCATTGACTTCATGGGAATTGAGTCAGGCCCTTATAGATTAAGGCCTGATCAAACACATACACTAGGCATAGTGCTTGCAGCTCTTAACAGTTGAATTGACTAAGTACTGTTCCAGTTAATAAGTACTTGGGACCTTTAGGGCCTGATGTTGCAAACACTTATGCTCATGAGTAATTCATGCCTAAATATTTGTAGGATTGGGCCCTGAGGCCTTGATCCCACATTGAGATATGCCAGTGTGGACCCTTGTACCTGTGAATTCCCATCCACATGGATGTCAGTGCACTGCCAGAGTGCAGAAGTCTGGGTTAGCAGATATTGTTGCAGGATCAAGATCTAAAGCTCCAAACCTGCCAGTACTTAAGTATGTACTTTACTTTATTCATGTGTAGTAGATCCTTTGACTGTAGTGACACTATTCATGTGTAAAGTTAAGTACATGCAGGGTCAGGGTCTTAGCTTATAATTGCTTCCAGTAAAACTGTATATACAGTGATTGTAGTATTTGAACATAATTACATATACACACATTAAGCCACATTTATTTGTGCACTTCTATATGAACAATTTTCTGAGTAAAATATTAAACTGAAAATATTAAAGATAATTTATAAAGTACTGAACTGACAGTTTTTAAAGTTTATTATATAATATGTATCATAATGAGCATATTGCCTCTACACTTTTCACTTTTTCTTTTATATTTTGGAATCTTTCATATTGAATCTTGAAGCACCATCAAGATAGATTGTTTAATTGTTAATTGCAATCCTGTGAAGACTGTGATTGATGATCTTATTCAGAAGCTTTATGATGTTCTTGTTCTATCTTTAAGAAAGTCCATACAAGGTAAATCATTTTGAGATACAGTGGTGGCTGGTTGGTGGGTTTTTTTTTTTTTTTTTTGCTTTTGCTTTTGTTGTGTTTGTTACATATAGTAATCTTTTTATTTAAAAAAAAATCTTTTATCCTTGGGAATACTGAAGTGCCAAAGTTATTTTGGAGCAAAAGTAGTATGTTTTTAGTTTTCCATTAAGGGCCCGATACAAAACCATTCAAGTCAATGTTTGTCTTTTCCATTGACTTCTTTGGGCTTTGGATAAGATGCTGTAAACTTAATTTGGCCAAAACTATGCTAGAAATAATCACATCTATATTAAATTTCTTGTGTATTCCTCTTCTAGAAAAGATTTCTTGAAAGTTTGAGAGTAGTTGAGGATAGGGAATGGACAGAACTCCTGCTCCATCCTTACAATGGTACAGGGGAATGGTATATGCCAGCAGCAAATTACTGCCCACCGTGGAGCAAGAGGGATGGGAGAGGGAACTGTGTCTCGAAGGGATGTCTTTGAGGCACAGTGTCTAATGATGTTGCTCTTAGAGACAGTGCTGCTTACACATCACCAAATGCGGAGTACTGTGCCTTAAGGCACAATCTAGCCCAGGGGTTCTCATAACAAATTTTTTGGTGGCCTCAGGGTGCGGTCACCAACCAAATTCAACACCAACTTGGTGGCCACTCTGACAATTTTATATTTATATACCTAATTTTATATTTATGTACCTAATTAACTTTAGGAAAAACAAATAAATATGCACATACATGTGTCCAAATCATTGTAATTTATTTATGTAGGATTTTTTGTTTTTATTTTGTTTTGTCTTTTTTGTTGTTTCTTTTGCTTTTTTGGTTGCTTTTTAAAAAAGACTTGCTAGCTAGTAAGTCTCCTTCTGTGAAAAGTGATATTAACAAATACAAATACCCCTTTTTACAGCAGGTTTACTCAGCCCTGGAAGGCCAGGGACAAATTAAGTCCTGGATGGGGAGGTAGACAACATGAGCCTGGGGAAATGGGGGCAGGGAGTTGCACCCAGGGGACGGAAGCCTGAAGCCCCATGCCTGGGGGATGGAGCTCAAAGCCCCAGGGCTAAAGCATGACCCCAGCACCTCTGGAAAGGTGGGGAATTCATTGGGCTGCCTGCTTCTCCAGTGTTTGTGTCTCCAGACGGGGCCTCGGTCGGAGGGGCCACTGCTTTGCCCCCCAGTCACCGCCAGAGGCTGTGGCTGAAAGAAAAGCCCCTGGTGGCTGCATGTGGCTGCAGTGGCCGCATTTGAGAAACACTGATCTAGCCCATAAGTGTTGGGATTTATAAACTCTGCAATACCGACATTATGAAGTCTGTATTTCGATTGCCAGAGTATCATCGAGCGGTTAGGTTGTCCACAGCGACAGGCTGCAGTCTTTGTAGTTTGCAGTGACACAGACTGGCATAGCCTATTAGCCCTGCTTGGACAGTTTATTTTTTTAAAACAATAATAGGCTTAGTTTCCAATTATTCCACCCTGACTCATATTGAGTAGCACCTCACTGTGGGCAAAATTGTATCCTTTAGACACGGCTATAAGTAAAGGGTGCTACATAAACTACACTACCCCAGCAGTACGCCTCTACTGGCAGCAAATTACATGACAGCTTAGCCATGTTGGCTGCTGTGTTTTGGAGGCAGAGCCAAGTCTCTGCCCATCTCCCACTCCTTCCTTCCCACCTGCTCTGGGAGAGCAAGGAGTATGTGACTGGACCCATAGTCTAGGTACCTGTGCAGAGGTAATTCTTATTCCCCCTTATTGCCCTGTTATCAATCTATCTATGGTGTTTATATGACTTTTATTGATTTAATATCTGAAAAAACAACAAGGAGTCCTTGTGGCACCTTAGAGACTAACACATTTATTTGGGCATAAGTATCCTCACAACAGCTCTGTGAGGTAGGGAAGTGCTATTGTCCCCATTTTATGGTTGGAAAACTGGAGTACAGAGTAAGTGGAATAGGGAATTAAGCCTGGGTCTCCACGGTCCCAGGTTAATCCTGTAACAACTGGACCATCTTTCATGTAGTCCAAGTGACTGTCTTGCACACATATTTATCTGATTTTAAGACTGATATAATGGATATTTTTATTTGTAATAAATTTGTTTTCCAATATTCTTTACATAGCTCATCTACATGATATTTCATCGTTTCTTACTGATGCCATGGAAGCATTAATAGTTAGGCCCCAGACTGTAGATGAAATTGGAGAAGATAACTTAAAGTATGGAAATTTACAAGAAAAAAAAGCAGAGGTAGGATTTTATTTGATATAGTCAGGAAAATATGTAGGCAAAAAGTTTAGTCATGTTTTAGTATGCCTGAGCAAAATACTTTTCAAAGTATTATTAGTAGAGTTTGTTACAACATTTTGTTGTTGTTGCTTTTAATGTTTTTCTTGCTTCTTCCTTGTGTTTTCTGCCATTTATTGTACTATTTGTTATACTGATTCATAACACCAAACCTTACTAACACAGCAAATTCAAAACCAGAGTGGTTTCCCAGGATCTTTAGACTATGATGATAACATTTGGCTTCTATTAAAATGGGGGAGGGGAAGATCTTAAAATCCTTTGATTAAATTTTAGCTTCATCTTTAAAAATCCCTGCTTCTTTAATATGATGCATATTTAGGCCAGGTACCAATGGAAAGCCTAGTGGCAGCTGAGTTTTCTTCTGCAGACCACACTTCTGCAGGGAACGAACTCACCAGGAAGGTACCAAGTTGATGAGAGTAAGAGAGAGAGCAAGTGAACTATATTGCAGGGTGTTGCTACTTAAAAAAGAACTTTAAAAAAAAAATGATGAGAGGATCACCTCCCATTTACATTTGCTACTGCATCTAAGAACGTTGGATAAATTTGATTCTGCTGAAGTGATTGTCAGTGAATTAATTACAAATATTTACACTGAATTGTCATTATTAGTCTTCAATACCAAACACTTGATTGCAATGAATGGGCACTTCACCCTTCTCTTACAGCTATTATTTCAGTCACTTTGTCTCCATACTCAGTAAGATAATACTGTATTGGTTTAACTTTATTGTAACAACTAGAAATATGTGCGTATGCGTGTGTATGTGTGTGTGTGTATTTGTGTGTGTGTGTATGTATATATTTTTTCAAATGAATGCTTAAATTCTGTAGAAATTGTTTTGTGGAGGTGGTGGATAGGGAATTAAGCCTCCATAATCCACAGAGCAATACTGTGCCGGAGTCTCAGTACCTGTTGTCTTCACTCCATTGTGAAAAGAATGCACACAAAACAGGGCATTTTGGGACATATTCTTTGTCTTCTTTTACTTCAATTTTTCTGACTTTTGTAGTGTTACTTACTCATAATTTTTGTAGTGATTTTTAACTGATTGGGCTTTTTTAGTGTATGAAAAAATAATCTCTGAAACAATCAGGTGACCTAATTTTTCTCCTTATTTTCAGACTCTAAATGCATTCTTCTTCTAATATATCAATAGATTTTCCATTTGTTCTCAACTTCTCTCCTCCTGCTTGCTGTTTTCATACATATATATATATTTTTAAAGCTTTGATCCACGTGAGTGGATGCCTGTGCCTGTGAGTAGTCCAATTGACTGATTTGGTGTAAGCCTTCACTTGTATTTCACACATTTCAGGATCAAGAGCCCCTATAATTGCTCTGTATTGTCTCCCATGTTTGCCTTTGTATAGTTTTACTTTGATAAATATTAAAATAATTAAATATAAATATGAAAATATATACATATTCTTGATTAATGACCATTGTGTCTTTATTTAAATGTCTGCATAAAAATGCCACATTTTATTGAAATTCTTTCATACATGTATAAAATATCTTTTCAACTTTAGATTTTTCTCCAGTTTCAAGAAGCTGAAGATAAAAACAAGCTTTTGCGGACCGTGGCTGGTGGGGGTTTAGACACAATCAGCAACCTGAGAGCTATGTGGGATAAATTTGAATTAATGATGGAAAGTCATCAGCTTATGATTAAGGAACAGGTGAGAATGAAGGTTTAGTAATTCACTCAAATGCACTGATCTCATTTTGAATTAGTTATAAGACATTTTTTTCTCCTGGATTAAAAAAAACCCTGAAGATATAGCAGTTTAGTATTGGCACCAACGTTAATGGCGTGAATGAGAGCCTTTGTAGAAAGAACATCTAAACTATTGGAAAGATTACTAGCATCAGCTGATACTGCTGTAGGCCCCGATCTTGAAATGATCTCTGAGCCCCTACAAAGTACCAATGAAGTCAGCTAGGGTACTGTGCAGGTACAGGAGCTCACTCTAGAATCATGACTATGTTTCACCTCATGTATTTCTTTTTATTAACTGAAATGAAAAGAATATAGTAGTTTAAAAATGAACATTTGTCAACTTTACAATGTTACTACAAATGTTATTAAAATTGTTGCATAATATTTTTAATTTTTCTGAAAATGCATGCTAAATATTATGTCCACAATCCTGCAATGGACAACATGCAGGTGAATTGCTGGGGCTCAATGAAGCCAATGCAGCCACAGTACTTTTCCTGTGTGCTGCTGATTCCATGATCATCACCCATATTTTGAACCTGTAGATAGTTTTAAAAATGATAGTTATTGTCTATTTATTACCACTAAGACCTGTAATAAAAGATGTGGGTATAAGGAAAAACTGTTTATCAGACCAAGGTAGCTGACAAACCAGTGAGGAGCAGATGTAAATATTATATGTAACTACAGTGGATATAAAATTATATAATATAAGATCAGGAAATGCATATCCATACCAGATTCTCTTAAATTTTGAAATATTTTAAGGGGAAGAGTAAAAAAATAGTACTCCATTTTGAAAACAAGTGGAAAGGTTGTTGGTTTTTTTTATCTTGATTAGATATAACTTTGTAGATATGAATTACTGAAGGAATACATTTTATTTTTTTAAACTCGTTTGTAGATTGAAGTGATGAAAGGAAATGTGATGTCACGTGTTAATGTGTATCTTCAAGAACTAGAAAAGTTTAAAGCTCGCTGGGATCAGCTAAAGCCCAGCGATGATATCATCGAAACAGGTCATCAGGATATGCTTGAGAAAAGTGCTCAGACCATAAAGGAAAAGAAAATTGAGTTTGATGAACTTGAAGCCACAAAGAAAAAACTGATGTATGTGTATTTCTTTGTATATAGCACATTATTTTATGGATGTTCTGCAGTAAATCATGCAGCAGCAGCTTTTTGGTGGGTCAGAAAATATGAACTAATAGTTAACTAAATATGAACACAACAGATAATTTAATAAATCCTATTTTAATTGTATTTCAATGTATAGTTTAATCTTCAGGGACTTACTTCATTGTTTTATATAACTTGACTCTTCTGAACTGACACTTGTGAAGTGGAAGTTCTGAAAATCTGTTAGGCTTTGAAACACCTGAATTTATGCACTAAATGGCAGGTGATTCTATATAGGATACTACTTATAGAGAAACACAAAGATAATTTATTTTTTCCTTTATGTTTTTGGGAGACAAATTAGTACTCTTTTCTTAATACAAAGGAATGGAAAAAAAGAAGAAAGCTGTGAATGCTAGGGAAGGCTATTGCATATGATAATTGTCTCTTATGCTACTTTTTTTTCTGCTTGGGGAATGCAACATAATGTGTTCTGCTGGACAGTGACGTCAATGGACTTACTCACATTGATAAAGTTAAGCATGTATGACAGCATGTCCAGGATCATAGCGTCAATATTCAATATTATAACAATGCAATGATCTTTTTATTCAGTGAGGACTGCCATCATTTTGAATTAGAAGAGCCTGATTTCTCTTTGGCAAAAGCTGTATGTAGAGATATTGAGAGCTGTGCAGAAGTATGGGCACTATATGAAGAATTTCATCAAGGTTTTCAGGAAAAAGCCAAAGAAGACTGGATTACTTTTAGGTCTGATTTTGTTTTTAAACTTTTATGCATGATTATTGGTTATTGCAGTACTGTGTTATTGTGCTCGTTTTAAAATTTAATTTTTGTATAGGAGTAAGACTTACTTGTTTGAGGAATTCTTGTTGAACTGGCATGACAAGCTTAGGAAGATGGAAGAACACACTGTAATGACTGTGAAGTTGCAAAAAGAAGTGGACAAATACAAAGTAAGATCCTCATTATACAAGGGGAATTCAAAGCAAAATGCTTTCTGGTATTACTGGGTAATATGCTTCACTCTTATATTTACATGGAGGTCTGTTTGTGTATTAAAGTGAGCCTTAAGGATATTTTGTGCTCAAAGTATCAAATCATTCATTTCAAAGTACGTTTGAGCTTCTTTCAGTGAACAGGACAATCATTACAGTTTTTTCTCAATTTGTTTGAGACACATTTAGTAATAAAACAACCTTAATGGCATAATACCAAATACTAAAATTAGTGTATTGAAAATACAAAGTAGATCTCAATTTAAAGAGATTTATTTTCAATACATAGTGGGGAAATATATTTTTGTTATGTTTTGACAGTACATGACAGTAGGACTGAACAGATATAGTTATTGTAAAAACTTGGTATATTCCAATTTGCATTATTCCCTTAGATGACACTTCCTGTCCTGAAATATGTTAGAGGAGAACATCTGTCTCCAGATCATTGGCTGGACCTCTTTCGTCTTCTTGGTCTCCCTAGAGGCACTAGTCTAGAGAATTTGTTGTTTGGAGATCTACTCAAAGTGTCAGATGTAATTGTAGAAAAAGCAGCAGCACTTAAGGTATGAATTATTTCACAAGTAATGCTATTAATTTTTTATACCATATGTTCTATATGTTTTTATTCCTTTTTGGAAACTGAAGTTGTGTATTTTTCTAATGAAGCTGTTTTCCTCTGCTCATTTATATGTTTTCTATTATATAAGTAGTAATTTTTTGTGTGTTTTATATTTTAAAATAGGATTTGAATAGTCGGGCACAAGGTGAAGTCACAATCAGAGAGGCCTTACGTGAACTTGAGCTCTGGGGTGTTGGAGCAGTCTTCACATTAACAGATTATGAAGACAGCCAGAGCAGGACTATCAAACTAATTAAAGACTGGAAAGACATAGTTAACCAGGTTGGAGATAATCGCTGTCTTCTTCAGTCCCTAAAGGACTCTCCATATTACAAAGGCTTTGAGGATAAAGTGTCTATCTGGGAAAAAAAACTTGCTGAGCTGGATGAGTACCTGCAGAATTTAAACCAGATTCAAAGGAAGTGGGTGTATCTGGAACCCATTTTTGGTCGTGGAGCTCTACCCAAAGAGCAGGCACGCTTTAATAGAGTTGATGAAGACTTCAGGTCAGTGTTATTAAACACAACTTTATTTTGTATAACGTCCTTCGCACAGCTGTAAGCCAAGATTCAAAGTGAATTGATACAAAACAAACAGGATGTACAGGGAGATGAAGGCATGCATAAGGATTTCAGCAAAGGTTGCATTCAGGCAATGATATAGAAAGAATTAGTGTTGCAAAAGAGATGATTGATGAGAAGATTTATTGATATGGGATATGTGGAAAGAGAAGGAAGATTCTGAGTCCAGTATGATGGCCAGGGTTATGAACAATGCAGGCAAATAGAAGGTCTTATTTGAGAAAGGAAGTAGAGGAGATGTTGAATTTTGAAAAAATATTTCTTGCCCAAGAAAAGCACTTCTCTTTCCAAAAAAATTACACTGAAGGAATTTGAGATGAAACAACTTTACTTGATCAAGACATGCAGAGAGGATTATCAGGGAGTAGATTTTAGAGGTGTCCAAAGATACACACAACTGAGTTTCTTTAGATATGGTAGTTGAGCTTAAAAATAGAGCTGAAATGACAGAGATGGAGGCTCTTAGAAGAAAAAATGGTCAAAATTTTAACTTAATGGGACTTCTTGGATAGAGGGGTCTTGATGTAAAGGAAGAGTCATGATCAGAAACAGTATGATAGGTATAATAAGAGGAGAATCATGACAGATCTAGCTAATGTTTAACTGGAAGAAATTTGACATAAATGTTGCAATTTTTATATTCAGATATTGACTGCTGAATATTACTTATCTGTGTCTTGAGTTTTAATCAGATGTTTAAAAGATATATTTGGACAAAATGCAGTGGTAGATTTACAAACAATTAAGGTTATATTTTTTTAAAGATCCATAATGATAGATATCAAGAGGGACAATAGAATAACATCACTGAATGCTCGGACAGGAATGAGGAATGCGTTGATTACCCTACTTGACCAGCTTCAGAGATGTCAAAAATCCTTGAATGAATTTCTGGAGGTACAACTGCTTATCTTAATATATAATTTTATAAAAAGGCAATACTTCAGTGCTTAAAACAACAATTCTTTTTTTTTTTTTAAACAGGAAAAGCGTTCAGCATTCCCTAGATTCTATTTCATTGGAGATGATGATTTATTAGAAATCTTGGGACAGTCCACTAATCCTTCAGTGATTCAGTCTCACCTTAAGAAACTTTTTGCTGGTAAACTAAATTAGTATTTTCATAATACATTAGTCATCATTTGTAAAATGTACTTATTCAGAAGTACAGTCATTTGACGCTGAAGAACCTATTCTAGAAATTGTTTCTTTACTTTCTGTTACCATAACATAGCTTAGAAAAGGAAAATGTTTTTGATATTTCACCATTTATTTGTCAAAAAAAGAAAAAAATATTTCAAAATATCTCTGACTTTTGAGGGACTTTTTATGTTGATCTACTTAATTATCATAAATATTGTATTACGTATACAAAAAGAATTGATTTAACTTTTTTGACTATTTCCCAAGTAACTGCTCTATCAAGAAACAAATGTTTAAGAATTCTACAGTAAATCATCTAGATTGTATTTAATCACTTGCTGAGCTTAATTAAAGAAATATTGTTATTTTCTGATTAACAGGCATTAATAGTGTCGGCTTTGATGGGGACTTTAAAAACATAATTGCAATGAAATCTTTAGAGGGAGAAGTTGTGCCTTTTAAAAATAAAATTCTTCTCTCAAATGATGTTGAGGTAAGGGAACCAGGTTCAAATGCATTACCAGCAATTGTGGTAAATATGTTTGATATGTGATTTGTGATTTTTTTTCTTCCCTCTATATTTTATTTGCCAGGTTTGGTTAAATCGTTTGGCTTTGGAGATGAAGGACACATTGAAACAATTATTGCTTGACTGTGTTACTGCTGGAAGACGTTCACAAGGTTCAATTGATCCATCACTCTTTCCTTCCCAGGTAGTGAGTGATACAGTCTCATCTTGATTTAGTCTCAGCATTGAAATATAAGTAACTCAATTTCTGAATGATCCTAAGGACAGGTCTGCTTGGGAAATATATACGGACTTAAAAAACCAGTTGATTTGCTGTATGCCTTGATTTTAGGTAGATAGAAATTACTCAGAATATGCAATGTTATAAGCATCTGTAGAATAGAACTCACTTGGGAGATTGATTCAGTGCCCATTTAAATAAATGAGAGTCTTTCCACTGATTTCAATTGATGTTGAATCAGGTCCCTGGCTAATCAGTGATGCAGAAACTGTTTCCTGCTATTGATTCAAAACAGCATTATTAGACTAGTTTCTGAAGTTCATGCATAACTTGGGTAGAAAATGCTAGTGAAAGAGAATGTACTAATGACAGGTTGAAGAAAAATATAATATAAATACTAGCTAACACTATTAATTTGAATTTATATTGCTTGAACCAATCCTGACTTAATAAATATTTGCAAATAATATATACAGTTTTTTAAAATGTAAAAATCATAGACACAGTGAGTTATTATCAATATGACCCTAAGAATGTATATTCATTCAGACTAACCATTTGTAATGATTTAGGCCATGATCCTGCTGACTGATATGTGTGGGCAGATCCTTGTGTCCATGTGAAACCCCGTTGATGTTAATGGGGTTCATGTGCGTGCAGCGAGCTGCCTGTGTGGGCTTTTTAGTTGAAATAAATCTTCCCTTCATCTGTGTATACCACTGCAATCTACTGCCTTCCTTCATCATGCTGAGAGTATGGGAGTGCTGTGCACCACAGTCTGACCCTCTCCTTATGTCATCGATGTTTAACTTTTCCTGCTTTACCTGAATCACATGGCCAAAGCAAAGAGTGGAATTTTGATGAGAAGAGAATTCCTATTCTGTTTAACTTATGGAAGTGGAACCCGTAGTTCAGCATGTGTTATGTGTGAATCCATTACAGCTCGTGTTTCTCAAATGCGGCCACTGTAGCCTCATGCAGCCATCAGGGGCTTTTCTTGCGGCCACAGCCTCCTAGACTGTGATGGGGTTGGGGAGGGAAAGTAGCACCCCTGCCCCTTTCCTGTTGCTCCTGGATGCACTGCCTTGGTGTTGGTTGCTGGGGCCACCAGCAGGAGTTTGGCCCTGCCTCTCTCTGGAGTCACCTGGGGCACAACGCTGTAGGACCAGGCAGCCAGTGAGTTCCCCACCTTCCCAGGGACAGTGGGGCTCAGGCTCCAGGCTTCAGCCCTGGCGTAGCAGGGCAGCAGGCTCAGGCCACAGGGCTTCAGGCTCCAGCCCCCCATTGCCTATCCCAGCCTCTCACCTCCATCTCCACTGGCCCCCATTGCCTCCCCTGACTCTCCATCCAGGGCTTAATTTGTTCCCAGGCTTGGCATGGCTAAGTAAGTCTGCTGTGAAAAGTGATACCTGTATGTTTGTTAATATCACTTTTCACAACAGACTTACTAGCTATCAATAAAGAAATTACAATGATTTGGACGTGTATATGTACATATTTATTTGGCTTTCCTAAAGCTAATTAAGTATTTTAGGAAAAAGTGTGAGAGTGGCCACCAGCAAGAATTGGTGGCCGCACTCTGAGGCCACCAAAAAATTTGTCCTGAGAACCCCCATGCTTTTAGTCGAGGAAGTGCCTGGTTTAATACCAAGTTTTGGCCAAGATGTTGATTCTCTATTCTTCTGATTATTACTAAGCTCCTCACTCTGAGCATTTGTTTCAGAGGGCATTGAAATTTGGTGTGAATAAGGGGAGAATATTGTACTGGCAGTGAGTAGCTCTCTTTCACCTCTGGCATATTTTTCGGGAGTGGAATCGAAGGAAAGGAAGGAAAGAGATAGACACACCGATTTACAAAGTATTAGTGAAATTGGTGAAACAAATCCACATTTCTTCCTATTCATGAACAGTTGTTACAGTTGTTCTTCAGTACTGTGGAGATATTGCACCTAAGGGAATAGCTATACTAAATTATTTTGCAGCTGTTTGTTACATTTTAGTAAGTTTTTAAATACAATTATATTTGCTCCGGGGGCACCTTTAGAGTAACTATGTTTTTTTTAAAGGGATAGTGGAGTATTGACATGATAAAATGTAATACACTAAAATAATTTATTTAAACAGTAAGCTTTCATGAGAATTTATAAATGAGTTGAAAATCTTTTGTCCCTCATGGTTACCTATTTCTAAAACTTTACTTTACTCTTTCTGTCAATAGATTCTTTCCTTGGCAGAACAAATTCAGTTCACTGAAGATGTTGAAACTGCTATCAAAGAACATAACCTGCATCAGATAGAGTTAGAACTTATGGCTAAACTGGAACATTATACCAGCATAGATACTAGTATGGAAGATCCAGGGAGAGTAGGTATGAAAAATGATCATAAGTGTATAATTCTTTAAAATAAATTTAAAGTGCTAAGCAATCCAATCCTCTGAGCTAGAAATGATATTGAGTGACCTACCAGTAATGGCCAAGTTGGGGATATTTAATATTTCACAGTGAATGTCCTTTCTTTTCCAGATGTTTATTCTATATTTAACATTATTAGGTAGTCTGAATCTGTTTCCTTTTCAATTTTTATCCACTTCCTTTATCTTGATGTTTTTGTTATTTAATATATTTACTAATAATTTGTCATTACAAAATCTGCTTCTATATTGTTGTCTTCATCTACTGATCTCTAACATTATTTTTCATTGGAACTGGCTAGATACTATTGGATAGACATGGTACCATGGCAACACATTCTCTATAAGTCCAGGTGTTTTTTCCCCCTGGTAATATGATATTTGATTGGATTCTGGAGTTATTTCTTGACTTAAATGTAACATCACAAACCTATAGAACACCAATATGATGTGCAGATTGTAATGTGTACTGTGCATCAATACTTATCCTTGTGCATCTGGTCACTCTGTTGAATTCTAGATTAAAGTTTATTGGCTGTTAAGCTTTTATCTAGTAACTATATCAACCTCTGATTTGTATGTTGATTGCTTTAGTTTTTTAGCTATTTCAAAAGGAGGGTGGATAGCCATCTGTCTTGGATGGTTTAGACCCAACAAATCCTGCATCTTGGTAGGGGGTTAGACTAGATGACCCCCTTATGATTCTATGATTGTAAACAGCAACATAAACTACTTGAAAGTGGCTAAAGGCAATCTTCTTTATGATGTTTTTGTGAATAATTTTATTTATTTACAGAATCTGGAATCCTTGAGCTCAAGCTTAAAGCACTGATTCTTGATATTATTCATAACATCGATGTGGTGAAGCAGGTAAATCAAGCCCAGATTAATAGTGTTGATGACTGGGCTTGGAAGAAACAACTCAGGTTCTATCTGAAAGACCAAAAATGTTACATTCAAATGGTAGATGCTGAGCTCCAGTATACCTATGAATATCAGGTATGGGTTTTTTAAATTCTGTTTTTGTTGCCTTTTAAATGTGTGTGATGCTCACCTTTCAGTTCCGGGATGCAGCTTTATCTCCATAATTGCTTCCACATGGCTTCCATTTTGTCAGTTGCCATTTTACGATGCTGTTTTGCAGAAAATATTGAAAAGTGGTGTAGTGGTGTTTCTTCAATCTTGAGATGCTTCTTATCTCCAAATACCCATGATACTGAGTTTACTGCTGAATTGGTGGATTTATACGGCTTTTATATTAAAGTGCAGAGCATAGTATGATTCTTACTTTTTCATGTATGCCAATGCTAGGTAAAATGCCAAATATGGACAAAATGATAACTTGAAAGAAATTTTGAGATGTATTTAAATTGAATAAAATGTTTTATTAACAATATGGAACAAATTATGCTCTTGGGTATATGAAGGCAATGTTTGTTGAAGTCTATGAGGGAGAGAATATAGCAGGTGTTTCCCTTTTTTGAGCCTCTATCTGTGGTGCATAAAGGATTGCGTAACACTTCGGGAGTAATTCTAACAGATTTTATGAATGTAAATCAAAAAATTGTATGGCCCCAAGTGTAGTCCTCAAACTTGGGCAGCTTGTAATCTGGACTTCTGTGCTTCTGTGTTATCTTCATTATGTCCAAACTGAGTGAAATGCTAACTTATTGACCTTGTTTCTGTGTATTAATCCATACACTATATCTTTTGTTTCTACAGGGTAATTCCCCGAAACTTGTTTATACACCATTGACAGATAAGTGCTACTTAACTCTTACTCAGGCTATGAAGATGGGCCTCGGAGGAAATCCTTATGGCCCAGCTGGAACTGGAAAAACAGAATCAGTAAAGGCTTTGGGTGGACTTCTTGGAAGACAAGTTTTAGTTTTTAATTGCGATGAGGTGAAGTAATGTACATATTTATATATTTTAGGCAATGAGTATCTATGCAATATGGATTTAAAGAACAATTTAAAACAAAACTTTTAGTGTAATTTAACAGAGTTTTTCATTTATAATCAAATAGAAATTTTAGGATCTTTGCAATGGCCTCATAGCGGAACTACGAAGAAAATCTTCATTGATTAATTTCATGGTATTTAACATATAAACAATGTTCTTTTATTTTAAGGGCATTGATGTGAAGTCGATGGGGCGTATTTTTGTTGGTTTGGTGAAGTGTGGTGCCTGGGGATGTTTTGATGAATTCAATAGGCTGGAGGAGGCAGTATTGTCTGCAGTGTCCATGCAAATTCAGACAATTCAGCATGCTTTGAAGAAGCATAGACCTGTATGCGAACTGCTTGGCAAGGAGGTATAGAACAGCATTTTTTGTTGTTGTTGTTGAAAACTGTTCAAATATTGTCACTAATATCAAGTGTCTTCTAAAAACCCAGTAAACCCTTGTATTATTAACAAGTATACACCTCTACCCCGATATAACGCGACCCGATATAACACGAATTCGGATATAACGTGGTAAAGCAGTGCTCCGGGGGGGCGGGGCTGCGCACTCCGGTTGATCAAAGCAAGTTCGATATAACGCGGTTTCACCTATAACACGGTAAGATTTTTTGGCTCCCGAGGACAGCGTTATATCGAGGTAGAGGTGTACCATTTTTAGGTCCAGTATATAAATCCCACATACATAAGGAAGGTCTTTGCCCAACATTTCTGATATTATTTTATAGCGAGACAAGGAGGGTAATATCGTTTATTGTACCAACTTCTATTGGTGAATGAGACAAGCTTTTGAGTTACACAGAGCTCTTCCTCAGGTCTGGGAAAGGTACTTAGAGTGTCACAGCTAAATACAAGGTTGAACAGATAGATTAGCATAAGTAGTTAACACATATTCTAAGGCAGGGTTTCTCAACCTGTGTGTCTGGACCCAAAATTGGGTCGCTAGAATGTTTCAAAGAGTTGCGTGGCAGCTTCTGTGGCTCCTGTCTGACAGGGCTGGGTGGGCTCCCCTCCCTGCTCCAAGCACTGCAATCTCTGGGGTCCCAGCACCACTCAGGTTTGGCCCAGCCGCCATGAGGATGGAAGTCCGGGTAGGCCAAATTTGTGTGAATGGCATTGCAATCGCATGAGCTGGGTCACAACTCCACTCACACAACTTTGGTCCAGTCAAGGGACGGGACCAAACCTGAGCAGTGCTGCAACCCCAGAGAGCCAAGGTCAGTCAGCTCCACAGCACAGGAGCTGCAGGAGCTGCCACTGTGGGCTGAGTGTGGGCAGGATCCAACCGAAATCACCCAAGGCAGGGCCGTAACCAGAGTGGGGCAGTCACCCAGGGTGCAAAGCCATGGGGGTGGCTCAGGTCAGCCTTGCGCGGCAGGGCTTGGTGAGGCCAGCCCGGCATGGCAGCGCTCAGAGAGGGAGCGCCACCTCCACCCTCTGACTCATCTTAGTGGGCCACCCAGCCTGTTTGGATTGGGAAGCACACCCAAGAAACCTGGGTGGGGGGCATGTGACCCCATGTGATTCTCCCCCTTCCCCCACGTTCCACCTCTGGTAGGGGGCACAAATATGCTTGCTTGCCCCGGGCACTAAAATGCCTAGTTATGTCTGTGTCCCAGGGCCTCCATTTATTGGGTCATGACAGGCCATAAGCATTTACAAATGGGTTCTGAGTCCAAAAAGGTTGAGAACCACTGTTCTAAAGGATCATTAAAGGTGAAGTGCCTGTTAACACCCCTGTAATCATAGGATAAATTATTGTAATAAGCCACGAATCCAGTGTCTTTATTAAGACCATGATTTTTAGTGTCTATCAAAGTTATGAATTTAAGCTCCCAGGCTTGTCTTTTGAAAGTGTTGTGCAGGTTTCTTTTGAGAATGAGGACGGACAGGTCAGATATAGAGTGAATGCTTTATGAAGTCTGGGTTGTAGTTGTTTATACACCATACACAAACAAACAACTACAACCCAGACTCGATGGGAACCCCATCCTGAAAGAAATCTTTCCTGAATCCCCTCTTCTGGCCTTCAAACAACCTCCCAGCCTCTCCAACCTCATCATCAGAAGCAAGCTTCTCATAGACCAGGACACACCAACTCAAACCAACTCACACCAGACCCTGCCAGAACAACAGATGCAAAACCTGCAGACATATCTTCACTTCTACAATGATCAACAACCCCCACAGCACACCTTTCAAGATTCCTGGGTCCTACACATGCCTCATCCAGTACACTAACTGCCCCAATAACAACTCTGGGTGGAAACAGACAATCACTGCGCTCTCAAATGAACTCACATAGGAAAATGATAAAAAGACAAAATACCATATCACTTGTGGGGAAGCACAATTTCACAAAGCGATCACTCTATATTTGACCTATCAGTCCTCATCCTCAAAAGAAACCTGCACACCACCATTAAAAATGAGTCTGGGAACTTCGATTCATAACTTTGCTAGACACTAAAAATCATGGTTTTAATAAAGACACTGGATTCATGGCTTATTACAACAGTTTGTAACCCACTAACCCTCCTTTTTGTTCTATGACTACAGGGATGTTAACGGGCCATTTCACCTTGAATGACCCCTTAGCACATCATCTAACTACTTATGTCAAACTATCTGTTTGATCATATATTTAACTGTGACACTCTGAGGGCTTGTCTACACTACCTGTCGGATCGGCAGGCAGCGATCGATCCAGCGGGGGTCGATTTATCGCGTCTAGTATAGATGCGATAAATCGACCCTTGAGCGCTCTCCCGTCGACTCCGGTTTTCCACCAGAACGAGAAGCGTAAACGTAGTCGACGGGAGAGCGTCAGCTGTCAACTTACCACAGTGAAGATATGGCAGTAAGTAGATCCAAGTATGTCGACTTCAGCTACGCTATTCATGTAGCTGAAGAGCGACCCTGTGTGGTAGTGTAGACAAGCCATGAGTAACTTTCCTAGACCTGAGGAAGAGCTCTTGAAAGTTTGTCTCTCTCAACCAACAGAAGTTGGTCCAATAAAAGATATAACCTCACCCACCTTATCTCTACTATCCTGGGACTGACAAAGCTACACCACCACAGCATACAGTGGTATTTTATAGTGTGCTAATTACATGAGTTATTTCATACCTAAGGACATAGAGATGAAAATATTAACTTTATGATAATATATTTATTTTAATGCCAGGTTGAAATGGATCATAATTCTGGAATTTTCATCACTATGAATCCTGCTGGAAAAGGTTATGGAGGAAGACAAAAACTGCCCGATAACCTCAAACAGCTTTTTAGGCCAGTTGCTATGACTCGTCCAGATAATGAACTCATTGCGGAAGTTATTCTGTATTCAGAAGGTTTTAAAGAGGCTAAAACCCTTGGCAGAAAGTTGGTGGCTATTTTTAATCTAGCCAGGTAAGCACATTTTGTTCCATTAATCGTGTTTCTGTCAATATATATCTTTTGTCTTTTGCGATCTATAGTACTTCCCTCTCATGTTATGTCACTTTACCTTCCTTCCATTTCAGTCCATTCAATACCAAACCTAGACAAGACTGATATAGAAATCTTTTAAACATTGTTCCTGTATGTTTTCTGTGATCTTTATGAAATGGACACTCCAGAAATCACCCTCATAAAGCTATATACCATAAGCAACATACAGCTGCTGTCTCATGGCTGTAGTCTCCTTAAGCTGTTTTACATTGAACAAGAATATCTTATATTTGAATGCTACCAAACACAGTTCTCCAAGATTAGTAATATGTAAATCTGTCAGAATAAAACACAGGTTGAATTTTATTGAGATGCACTGCTTTGTATTTAAGTAAAAATATAAGAATACAGGAACTGCGGTTATAATCCCATGATGGGAAAATATTGCTTTCTTAAGACCCTGACTGTTTCATTCCTTTATGTTGGCATCTTGAATATAAATGTAATTTTCTCTTTAATAGGTAAGAAAAGTATTAAAATAAATATTTTCAAGTTCATATACGATACTTTTATTAATTTCTCTCTGCCACAGAGACTTTTATTTTCTTTTTTCTTCTTCTGCTTCCCATTTGTTTGTCTGAATTGGGAGCACATGGTTATTTTCCTGAGTGTGGAGTGCCTCCATAAAAATCATGCACCTGTGATTTTTTCGGGGAGTAGCTGACATCCAAGTAACCACAATGGCACTTTTTCATTTGTGTGCCTATTGGAAAAACCAAGGGAGGGAACTATTAGAGGTCCTATTTAAAAAAAAAATATTATTATTATCTAGCTTTTGAAGAAACTGCCTTTATGAAAGTTTGGAAACATGCAACTTCATGTGTATCTATCTCTGAAGTTCAAGAAAAATGGTACTGCACGTGGCCAGTATATTATTTTCTAATGGCTCTGATTTTCAGAAAAATGTATAGTGTCACTTCCTCAATGATCAACTACAAGTATTGGAGTTGCAGCTGTTACAGCCTATTACAATATTAATATTTTAAAAACATAGGGAGCTTTTGACACCCCAGCAACACTATGACTGGGGCTTAAGAGCACTGAAGACTGCTCTGAGAGGATGTGGCAATCTCCTTCGTCACCTGAAGAAAAATGGAATGAAGGAAAAAAGTAAGATTGACTATGCCAAGGGTTGTTTCGCTTTTGATCAATCAAGATGTTATATTGAAATAAATATCTACAGCCTTCTTGTTCATTCAAGTACCAAGTTATATGCCCTGGAACTGTAGGAAGCCAGACTATTCAAAAGAAGGATAAGCCTCTGTGAAAGCCCTTCTGAATCAAAGCCTTCTCAAATAAAAATAAATAACTAAATAACCCACAGAAGCTCAGTGCACATAATTTGTGGAGTTGGCAAGTTGAAGAGAGAGCTCTTGCATATGAAGTCTCAATTACTCTTGGGCTACCATCTCTGATTCTGACTGAGTACTGCTAACTAGAGCACCGATACCGGGTGGTATTTTATGGGATGGGAATGTTGTGTATTATAAAAAAGTGTGTTTGAGTGGGTGGTGATTTTCTCTCTATGTTTGTGGGAGAGTTGGGGGCAGAGGTTTAGGGTGGATGAGGAGTTTAAATGTTTGGGACATGAATATTGCTTCTTTGATGCTTTAAGAAATGACAGATCTGCTCTGACTGTTCCTGGGGTTATTAGAGACAACCCTTGTTTTCCCATTAGATATAAAAAGCAAATAGCTAATAAACAACTCATAATCGACTTCAGGAATTCATCTGTCAGTTGAAAACACACCGACAACATATTTTAGGGTATATCCCCTTCAAAGTTCCTTCTTAGCTGACTACTATCCAGTCAGGATAGACACACCCTGCATATTAGGACAGCTAGAAATTCCCATAGTATATAATCAGTCTGGCATGAATTATCAATTTCAAGAACCCAGTTATATACAAAAGTTGTGATGGGTGCACTTAGAGTCTGTCCCTTTGTAACCTAAGACTCAGAAGTTCTATGTGCTACTAATGCTAATTTGCCACCTAAAATCATAATCCCTTGTGATTCCAAAAAACAACCTTGTGATGCCAAAAAACAATTCCCACTATGACTTCAGGTGGTGATATCTCAGCTGTGGAAATAAATGTAAACTGAACTTTCTTTTGCAGTTAATGAAAGCCATATTGTGGTCCAAGCTTTGCGCCTCAATACCATGTCAAAGCTTACATTTGCAGACTGTGCACGGTTTGATGCATTGGTTAAAGATGTGTTCCCTGGCATTGGTTTTAAGGATGTAGAATATGCTGAATTAACCACTTCTTTACAACAAGTCTTTGAGGAAGCCAATTTGGAAATTATAAACACCCAGGTAAATATGAAATATAAGCATAGACCAAGTTTAGATGTTCTGAATTAAGAGTCTCAGTGAGGCTTGAGTTGCTAATCTATTAATTTTTATTTAGTTACCTTCAACCTTTTAATGTTTATAATGTGAGCCCTTGATTTGCTTGAATACAAACATTTTTTTACTCTTTGCTTCTGCACCTACAATTTCCTAAAATAAATTTAAATTAACGGAAACAGGAATGTGTGAATTTAGGGTTAGAGAACAAGTTTGATTTAATGCTTACCCTCCTATAACCACTATTTCTTTTTTATGAAGATCAAGAAAGCTTTGGAATTGTATGAACAGCTACGTCAGAGAATGGGTGTGGTTATTGTAGGTCCGAGTGGTGCAGGTAAATCAACACTTTGGCAGATGTTAAGGACAGCGCTTGGTAAAACTGGCAAAATGGTGAAACAGTATACTATGAATCCCAAAGCTATGCCTCGACATCAGTTACTAGGTCACATTGACATGGATACCAGGGAGTGGTCTGATGGTGTGCTTACAAGCAGTGCTCGACAAGTGGTACGAGAACCGCAAGGTATGTCTATCAAGAAGTCTGTGTTGTGCTCAACATACTGAAATAAACTTTATTTTTGTTGTTCATATTTTGACAATGTGCTAATTTAAAATTGTTGAAAGTGGCCAGTGTCAGGTCAAAAAGGCTTATGGCAATACCATTGTCAAGAACTTCAGTTTGTAATTTCCAAATTAGTGTAATATGAAAATAAATGGCATGCAAATATGCATCAGAAGGTGAAGAATGTAAGGAATATTTAAAGAGGTTATATGTAAAGCATATAAAACTAATATATTATAATTGTCATAGAGAATGAAAAATGGTTAGAAATGTAGCAAGCCTTCATATTCTTTAAGTTTTTGCAGTAGATTTGTTGTTTTGTATTTTTATTTGTAAGTAGATGTTAACTCATGGATAATCTGTGATGGTGACATCGACCCTGAGTGGATTGAGTCTTTGAATTCTGTCTTGGATGACAATCGATTACTCACTATGCCCAGTGGAGAAAGAATTCAGTTTGGCCCAAATGTAAACTTTGTATTTGAAACGCATGATCTGAGTTGTGCCTCTCCTGCCACAATTTCACGAATGGGAATGATCTTCCTGAGGTGAGACACAAGGGTGAAATTTACATAACTTATTTGTCATCGTGAATAGTTATTAACTTTTTAAAACCCTATTGTGTCAACTGTGTTTGGCTGTGATAGGTTAGTGTATGACTTTATATATATATAGTCCCTTTATAGTTTCAGCAACATGCTTAAACTTCTTCCAAATAGTCTTTTTTTTCTTCTAGCTTTGCACCTTTTTATGCTTATTCATTTGTTTATAGATATTACCATAGAAATGTGGGGTTGGAAGGGACCTCAAGAGGTCATCGAGCCCAACCCCCTGTGCTGAGACAGGACCAAATAGACCTAGACTATCCCTGACAGGTGTTTGTCTAACCTGTTCTTAAAAACCTACATTGATGGGGATTCAACAACCTCCCTTGAAGCCTATTCCAGAGCATAATTCCCCTACAGATAAAAGTGTTTCCTAATATCTAACCTAAATCTCCTGTGCTGCAGAATAAGTCCATTACTTCATTTCCTAACTCCAGTGGACATGGAAAATGGTTGATCCCCATTCTCATTATAACATTCCTTAATATATTTGAAGACTGTTAGGTCCCCCCTCAGTCGTCTTTTTTCAAGACTAAATGTGCCAAGTTTTTTTAACCTTTCCTCATATGCCAGGTTTTAAAACCTTTTTATCATTTTTGCTGCTCTCTTCTGGACTCTTTCCAGTTTGTCCACAACTTTCCTAAAGCGTGGCACCCAGAATGAACACAGTACTCGAGCTGAGGTCTCACAAGTGCTAAGTAGAGTTCGACAGTTACTTCTCCTGTCTTACATATAACAGTCCTGTTAATGCACCATTGAATAACATTAGCCTTTTTTGCAGCTGCATCACATTGTTGATTCACATTCAATTTGTGATCCATTCCATTATACCCCCAAGATTCTTTTCAACTGTAGTACCACCTAGCCAGTTATTCCCCATTTTGTAGTTGTGTGTTTGAGTCTTCTTTCTTGAATGTAGTTCTTTACACTTATCTTTATTGAATTTCATCTTGTTGATTTCAGTCCAATTTGTCAAAGGACTAATTCTGTCCTCCAAAGTGCTTGCAAGCCCTCCCAGCCTGATGTTATTTGCAAATTTTATAAGCATACACTTCACTCCATTATCCAAGTCATTAATGAAAATATTGAATAGTACCAAACCCAGGACTGATCCCTGCGGGACCCCACTAGATACACTCTCCCAGTTTGACAGTGAGCCATTAATAATTACTTTTTGAGTATGGTCTTGCAACCAGTTGTGCACCCACATTATAGTAATTTCACCTAGATCACATTTCACTACTTTGTTTATGAGAATGTCATGTGGGACTGTATCTGAAGCCTTAATAAAATCAAGCTATATCATGTCTACTGCTTCTCCCCCTATTCTCTAGGCCAGTAACCCAGTCAAAGAAGGAAATGAGGTTGATTTGGCATGATTTGTTCTTGACAAATCCATACTGGGTATTCCTTGTACCCATATAATCCTCATGATGCTTACAGATTGATTGTTTAATAATTTGTTCCAGTATATCTTTCCAGGTATAAAAGTTACGTTGACAAGTCTGTAATTTCCTTTTTTAAGTTAATTTTTATGAATGGTATTTTATTTTATTTTATTATTATAAAACTGATGATTTCATTGTAATGCTAATCTCTGAAAATGTTCATTTACTCTGAGTAGGTGGAGTTGTCTGTATAGATGTTACCTGTATTTGCCTATTTATCTCTGAAGTCAAGTTTTTCATCTCTTACCTTGTAACCTACCACTGTACTTGTGACTCCTAAATGTCTCCAGTCAGTCTCTTTGCACTTTACTGACTATGGTCAGTAAAGCCTTGTAGGGAAGGGCTGTTTTTTGCCCTACACCTTTCACCAAGGACCCCATGTCATATCTTTTGCTCCTTTCTTTCTCTCACCAAAGGTCAGAAGTTTGTTTTCCCTGATTCAGAGAATGGATTGCTTTAAATTGCCTCTAAACACTATAAGACCCCCAAATATTTTAAAGAAAGCAAAGTTTATTAGAAAAAATGTAAGAAAATTGCACTGAATCAAAATTAAACCATTGTCCATTTCTTGTAATTACAGAAATCAGAAAGTAAATGCTCACATCTACTCAATCAGTTTCTCATAGTACTAGAGCCTTATTTTGACATTTGACAGTAATAATAAAGATACTCCATTTCTAGTTTACATCTTTTTTCTGCATATCTTAATGCTTTTTATTCAAGAGCATACATTTTCTGACCCCTTTTTTACTGAAAGGCAAATTTAAATATAGAGAGGTTAAATGACTGGCCTAAAGTCATACAGTGGATCATTGGGAGAGCTGAGAACACAACCCAGGCCTCTTGACTCAGTCATCCTGCTTGAGCCTTTAGATCATACCGCATCCATCTGCATGGATATATGACTATTTTGTTTTTGTTTTAATCTGAAGTATGTCTTGTTCTAGTGATGAAGATACAGATCTTAATTCTTTGTTAAAATCTTGGCTAAGAAACCAGCCTGAAGAATGCAGACATAATCTTGAAAATTGGATTGGGGACTATTTTGAAAAGGCGTTAAACTGGGTTCTAAAACAGGTGAGTAACTCACAAAGTCTTAATAACTTTCTGGCATTTATTCAAACTTATGAACTTGGTGTAGACGTCAACCAGAATTTTTAAATGTGGTCTCTAAAGTTAGGCATCTAAATAAGGGGTCTGATTTTTCAGAGATGCCAAGTTCCCAGAGCTTCCATTGACTAATCATGGATTTAGGTATCTAAATTTAGGCTCAGAAAATTTGAAATTTCTGCCCAAAATCCTTATCAGGAAGGCATGTGCTTTGCTAGGCTTGAGGAAAAATTAACAATGGTATAAGTCATTAAATAATTCTACGTAGGCGGGAACCTCTGCAAGCTGTTCTTTACAGAGATTTCCCTTCACTTGTGCTATCTGGGGGAAAGGGAAGTGTGCAGGATGTCCTGAAAACCCATGGATCCCAGATGGGAGTCTATTACCATCATATAGACAGCTTGTGTCTCTGTGCTTGCTTTGTGCTTCCTATGGCTCCAGTACCCCTCCCTGGCTTCATATGCCTCACAATGGAGCCATGCAGGCCTTGTGCAGCTGGGCCTCTGTTCCATGGAACTTCCTTTAAGAGGGATCCCCAGTGCAATCAGAGAGGCAATCTTGCTGTATTTCCTTGGAAAATCTACATAGCCTGATGGGGATTGAGATGTGTTTCTCCCATAGCTGTTTCTTTCCTCCATGCAGATGTCTACACTTGTGTGGGATCTAGGAAAAGGGGGACACTGTTGCAGAAGCAGTTGTTTACCCACCCCATTCTATGGGGGAGAGTGAGATCCACACATGGAGGGTCCCTTCTGGGCACATATCTCCATTTGTGCACATTTCTTTGCAGTCAGTAGGCTCATAACATCTAAAATAGAAGGATGACTGAGCATGAGAACTGATAAATAATAAGTAGGTTTGGTATAAGAGTCAGAAGTAAATATTTAAAAAGCATGTGATTGCAAATGGATCACCTCTTCTAGATCTGAATGGATCACATTTTCTACCAATTTTAAAAGTCTAAAAGTGGCTCCTAATAGCAACGAAACTGCCATATTTACTTGCACCATAACTCATTTATTTTATTGCTAGAAATTTGTTTAAAGTTATATTATTATTATAAATTATTATACACTATTATAAATTCCAATTTACAGAATGACTATGTGGTAGAAACAAGTCTAGTTGGCACTGTGATGAATGGGTTGTCTCATCTCCGTGGGTGCACTGATCGTGGACAATTTATTATTAGCTTAATGCGGGGTCTTGGTGGAAATCTCAACATGAAATCACGACTAGAATTTACAAAAGAGGTAATAATCTTTTTCTATCTTATCTCAAACTACGAGATGAATGAAACAGAAATTTTGATTTTGCTATGGTTTCAGAGTATAAAAGTACAATAAGAGTTAGTCCCTGCCTCAGTGAGTTTATAATCTAATTTGAGATTAGATGGAGGGAAATAGATCAACCATAGGGAGGCAGATTTGTGTGTCATTGGTAGATAGATGGTAGTCAAATCCATGAGAGTGGTCAAGATCACTTATAGATAAGGTCCAAAGAGAGAAGGGGACAAGGGATGGAGCCCTGTGGGAAGCCCATGGAAAGGGGGAGAAGGGAAGAGGAGGAGACTCCATCCAATGAGACTTTGAAGGTGCCATCACTGAGGTAGAATGAGAATTGTGAGAGGATGAGATCACAAAAGCCAAAGGGTTATAGGTTATCAAGAACTAGGGAGTGATCGAGTGTGTTGAATGCCACTGAGAGGTCAAGCAGGATGAGTAAGGAACACAGGTTCTGGAATTTAGCCGTGGATGCACATGAGTAACTTAACTCACGTGAGTTGTCCCATTGGTGTTAATTAGACTACTCATATTAGTAAAGTTTCTTATGTGTATAAGGGCTTGCAAAATTGGGCCCTAAATTAATTCTGACGATATCATATTGTTTTGTTACAAATGATGCATTTGTATTTTTTGGAAGATAAAGGAAGGTTTTTAGTCAGGAGCATTTTTAGTCAGGAGCATAGGATATCAGACTGCTGATTAAATACTTCATTCCTCCCAGCCCTTCAACATGTGGAGACAATCATAATTTCTTTAAAAAAAAAAAGTGGGTATACTGTTGCCTCCCAAAAGTGTTTATTCACATGTACATACTTCAGAACATTCTTAGTCCCATCCCTCCTTAAATTTCCATTTCTTTGATCACAAACATATTCCATTTTATTATAGGTGGAGCTGGTTCTATCACCTATCCTTAAAGTTGCCTAACATTTTCTATTACAGAACTCAGGTTTCAGTTGCTTTTATCTTTGACAAACATCACCTGTTCATGCTGAAATTTTCAGTATTGGGTGTTTGCCTAAGGCTGATTTCTTTTGGGAAAGTTTCAGCTAAAACAGTTTAGTCATTTCTGAGGATGATATTATGTGTCTTTTTCCACGTTAAAAACATTCTTACAATTGTTTCATTCAGGTCTAATGCCGCTAAACTTACTACTTCCATGACTTGAAATTTGGCAGGAGGCATCACCCTGATGAGATGGATGTGCCTTTTGTCATCCCCATGAAAATTTGCCCCAATTTGGCCAAACTGTAAGCCTCCAAATATCTCAGTTCTCACATGTTGCATAGAGACTTGTTGGAATTTGGCAGATACGTTCTCTGAAGACTCTCTGTGTACTGGGCTTGCTGCAGCCCAAGGCTGTGGCACTAAGCAGGACTTCTCTTAATAATCCATAATTTCCCTTGTTAGGACAGCATAGTTTGTGCAGCCACACTTTTTTAGCCCAGGATAACATGAAGTGATTTAAGATTGTATAAATTCTAACTAAATCCTCACACACAGTTTCATTCATATCTTAAAAGTGTTAGAACAAAAAAAGATGACTGTGCATGGTAGGTATTCCTACCAGACCACAAAATAGGAAAAAGAAAAAAGTTACTTAAAAAGAAAAATACAGCTATCTCTTTAGGCAGCCTTAATTCTGGAATTTCCTAACTTTTAACTTTTGTTTACAGTTGACTACTAATTGTGTGTCCCTCATTTTCTCTCTACTCAGTGTGAGAAGTCTGTGGCTACATTTGTGTGCTCATGAGTGCTACATGAGTGCTCATGACTGTGAGTAGGAGCTGTACTTTGAACCTACTAAGTACTTTGTAAAGTCAGGCCCTCAGCGACTCAAGGAAATGAATGAGGACATTTATTCCATGAGGTCTGGCACCACGCATCGAATGAAAAATAAATATTGGATAACTACCCACTCATTCACTCACTACCCAATGTATTAGCACAACAGGATTGAATTAAAATTGCATAGGCAACCTTAATTCTTGCATTTCCTAATTTTTGAGTGCTTGACTTTGCAAATTTAATATTCTTTTAACATAGTTTTTGGATGTACTTATAATTATAGTTATTGTGTTGTTATTAGGAATGCAGATTTTTAACAGCTTAATTGTTATTCTTTTAAAATTTTTGTAAAGATTTTTAATTGGGCACGAGAATCTCCGCCAGATCCCAGGAAGCCACTGGACACATATTATGACCCTGACACTGGACATTTAATGTCATATCAGCTGAGAAAACCTATACATTTGACTGCTGATGACTTTAGTAATCTCCGAACACTTCCTGTCATTCAAACCCCTGACATGCAGAGAGGTTTAGATTACTTCAGACCATGGCTAGACTTTGACAATAAGCAGCCATTTCTTCTTGTTGGGCCTGAAGGATGTGGAAAGGGGTAAGTTTGTTTTTGTTTTTTATTTTAACTGTTTTAATCTAACTTTTCTAAGTTTGGTGATAAAGTTTTGGAACATTTTTGCATAGTGAAGGTTTCTGCTCCATTGATAAAGTTGTTTCTTTAGATGAAATGCTAATAGAACCGTTTGAAATGTTCTTTGACACATCTGTCACTAAAAAATTAGTAACATCAGTCTCAGTCTGTGTGTGTGTTTGTCCAGCATCTATTACAATGGGATGCTGTTTCTGACTGGAACTTTGGTGCTAATGGAATGCAAATAGTAAATTATACTTACTTGTGGTTGGTGGGGGCCCCTTTAGTCACTACCAGAACATTGTTTAAGTTACTTCCTTCTCTGACCCTAACAGAGTCCTTCCTCTGCTCGGGGTGTATTCGGGGTGTGCAAAAGTCTCTCTCTCTCTCTTTTTCTCTCTAAATAAGAATTCCTTTCCTCTGCTCCTTGTGACTAACAAAACATTATTACCCCGTTTGTGTATCTCTTTGAGCTCGGTACAGGTGCTCTTTCTCGAGCATGAAGTGTGGATACTGCTTGACCAGATGAGACTCCATTACTTCCCCTTTACAGAGACCAGTTGGTCATATGCATGGCTCAGTGTAGGGTCACTTTTCTATGCCTGCACAAAATTCCCATCCTGTAGGAGTGCTTCCACATCCAGATAACCTCTTCCTCACTTGCAGGGGCTGACAGTTCTTTTCCTCATGACATTCCCTCCTTAGGGTCTTCCAATTCCCCAAGGTTTACCAGGCTTTCAGGTCATTCTGCAATGATCAACCAGGATGCCTGTTTGCCAAAAAAATGGCCAGTGCCGGTCTCCCATTATGGGATACTCCAATTTTTCCACCAGTGGTACAGCTGTCACCTTGGTACATGTCCCCACAGTCAGCTGTAAACATTGGCTGGGATAGGTTTTCACTTTGCCATGTATACACTGTAGATGAAATCAGCCTTTTGGGGGTGTTGTCATCTCTTGTGAAGGAGACTTGGACCACCGTCTAACTACAGACAGAGTCCAAGTCCTTGAACTCTTTTCCCTTGGACCATCACCAGCGCCATCAACTTGGGAAGTGCTGTTTTCCATGCATGGGTTTCTACACTCCAGCCCTGGGCATAATCACATTCGTTAAGAGGGCATTCTTTCTTTTATGGGTTCTCTGTGGCCAGAGGAGCAGCAAGTCACTGGGCTGGCACTGACGGTATCTTTCCTAGTTGGGGGCGAACTCAGCTGTGGAGTAGTGGCTGGCCCCTGTTCTGCAGGTCCGACTTCAGTTGCTTGAGATGCTTGGTAGTCCCACTGGCAGTGTCATTGACGTGAGTTGCCTCAGAAATGTCCAAATTGTCCAAGATGGCTGACTTTACTTGTTTATAATTCTTAGACTTCTCCAGGTCTAGGTTATGGTAGGCCATCTGTGCCAGACCCATCAAGTATGGAGCCAAAATCAAAGCCTACTCCACCAGGAGATTAGTGCTCTGCTCTGAAAGGTAATTAAAAAGGCCTTAGGGTATTGCCTGGCCCCATCTTGGTTAACTTCATGGGTATTGGTGGGGAACCCACTTTGACAGAAGGGTGCCCTTGTGGTGAGCGTAAGGTGAGCACTATCTGTTGTATCATCTCCTTGTGGAACTCCTGCTGGTGGATCATCAACTCCCTCAGCAGCTGTTGCTGTTGTTGCATTGTTTGAACTTGCTAGTGGGTGGTTCACTGCTGCAGCAAGTGTTGCTGGAACTGCTGTTGCTGAGTGCTTGCTGCTGCTGCATATCAGCTAGCCATTCACACCACCGCTCAGATACTATAAGAACATACGAATGGTCATACTGGGTAAGACCAGTGGTCCACCTTGCCTGATATCCTGTATCTGCCAGTGGACAGTGCCAGATACTTCAGAGGGAATGAACAGAACAGGGCAATTTTGAGTGATCTATCTCCTGTCATCTAGTCTCATCTGTTGGCAGCTGAAGGTTTAGGGACACATGGAGCATAGGGTTGCATCCTTGGCTATCTTGGCTCATAGCCATTGATGGATCTGTCCTCCATGAATTTATCTAATTCTTTTTTTAACCCAGTTATACTTTTGAACTTCACAGCATCCCATGGCAATGACTGTGCATTGTGTGAAGAAGTATTACCTTTTGTCTGTTTTAAACCTGCTGCCTATTAATTTCACCAAATGATGCCCAGTTCTTGGGTTATGCGAAGGGGTAAATAACACTTTCCTAGTCACTTTCTCTGCACCATTCACAATTTAATAGACCTTTTTCATATCCCCCCATAGTCATCTCTTTTCTAAGATGAACAGTCCAGTCTTCTTAATTTCTCCTCATATGGAAGCTGTTCCATATCCCTAATCATTGTTATTGTCATTCTTTGCACCATTTCCAATTCTAATATATCTTTTTTGAGATGAAACGACCGGAACTCCATGCAGCATTCAAGGTATGGGCATACCATGGATTTATATAGTGGCATTATGATATTTTCTGTCTTATTGGTCTACAATTTTTGAGAAGTCGTCTGCTTCAGAGATAAAATGTGCTATTTATTATGTATTTTGATGTGCTGAATTCAAATATGACAATTAAAACAACTGAGTGGCTACTGTTTCTAAGATATTTAAGCTTTTACATTTTATGTCTATGTATATTGTGTAGATAGTAGAGTTTTAATCATCAATTGTAAACCTAGGTCTTTTCATGTGTTTATGGTTGCTTTACATGATACTATTTCACCTGTCCTGTTTATGTAACACTTTAAAAATCAGCAAAAGGGTTATATAAATAAAATTTATTATGAAACAAAAGGCAAAAAACTATTATGTACATAGTTTAGTCCTATTCAGTGTCTACTCGGCGCTTCTTGGCTTGTCTCTTGTATTCATTAAATGGAGCATCTCTCGTCACTGTCCAGCAATAGTCTGCAAGCATTGATGGGCTCCATTTGCCCTGATAGCGTTTCTCCATAGTTGCAATGTCCTGGTGAAATCGCTCGCCGTGCTCGTCGCTCACTGCTCCGCAGTTCGGTGGGAAAAAATCTAGATGAGAGTGCAAAAAATGTATCTTTAGTGACATGTTGCAACCAAGGCTTTTGTATGCCTTGAGGAGGTTTTCCACCAACAACCTGTAGTTGTCTGCCTTGTTGTTTCCGAGAAAATTTATTGCCACTAACTGGAAGGCTTTCCATGCCGTCTTTTCCTTGCCACGCAGTGCATGGTCAAATGCATCATCTCGAAGAAGTTCACGAATCTGAGGACCAACAAAGACACCTTCCTTTATCTTAGCTTCACTTAACCTTGGAAATTTTCCACGGAGGTACTTGAAAGCTGCTTGTGTTTTGTCAATGGCCTTGACAAAGTTCTTCATCACACCCAGCTTGATGTGTAAGGGTGGTAAGAAAATCTTCCTTGATTCAACAAGTGGTGGATGCTGAACACTTTTCCTCCCAGGCTCCAATGACTGTCGGAGTGGCCAATCTTTCTTGATGTAGTGGGAATCTCTTGCACGACTATCCCATTCGCAGAGAAAACAGCAGTACTTTGTGTATCCAGTCTGCAGACCAAGCAAGAGTGCAACAACCTTCAAATCGCTACAAAGCTGCCACTGATGTTGGTCATAGTTTATGCACCTCAAAAGTTGTTTCATGTTGTCATAGGTTTCCTTCATGTGGACTGCATGACCAACTGGAATTGATGGCAAAACATTGCCATTATGCAGTAAAACAGCTTTAAGACTCGTCTTCGATGAATCAATGAACAGTCTCCACTCATCTGGATCGTGAACGATGTTGAGGGCTGCCATCACACCATCGATGTTGTTGCAGGCTACAAGATCACCTTCCATGAAGAAGAATGGGACAAGATCCTTTTGACGGTCACGGAACATGGAAACCCTAACATCACCTGCCAGGAGATTCCACTGCTGTAGTCTGGAGCCCAGCAGCTCTGCCTTACTCTTGGGTAGTTCCAAATCCCTGACAAGGTCATTCAGTTCACCTTGTGTTATGAGGTGTGGTTCAGAGGAGGAGGATGGGAGAAAATGTGGGTCCTGTGACATTGATGGTTCAGGACCAGAAGTTTCATCCTCTTCCTCTTCCTCGTCTGACTCAAGTGAGAATGACTCTGGTGTATCAGGAACCGGCAGTCCTTCTCCGTGGGGTACTGGGCGTATAGCCGATGGAATGTTTGGATAATGCACAGTCCACTATTTCTTCTTTGACATACCTTTCCCAACTGGAGGCACCATGCAGGAGTAACAATTGCTGGTATGATCTGTTGGCTCTCTCCAAATCATTGGCACTGCAAAAGGCATAGATTTCCTTTTCCTGTTCAACCACTGGCGAAGATTTGTTGCACAAGTGTTGCAGCATATGTGTGGGGCCCACCTCTTGTCCTGATCTCCAATTTTGCAGCCAAAATAAGGTGATAGGCTTTCTTAACCATAGTGGTTATACTGCGCTTTTGTGATGCAAAAGTCACTTCACCACCAACAGTTATCTGCACTGTTCACACAAGTACAAGGCATCTCTGCTCACTTTGGCTAAACAGAAATGTGTCCCTTTGCAAAATCAAACACTGACAAATAAGAGAGCACGACACTGTCTGATTTCTAGAGCTGATATAGGGCAATTTGTTCAGCAGAGTGATGTAAGCTTCGTTATGATTGCATCATCCATGACTTCTAGGAATAACATGATGCAATTCATATCATGTATGATGCAATACCAGCTTCAGATTGCATCATTCATTGTTTTGCCTAAAAAGCAAGTACTGTCCAAACCCAGTCATAGATTTATTCACAGATCCAGTCAAAGATGTATTTTAGTCATTTCTGGTTTAAATTGAGATCCCTTCCCTTTATAACTCACTTATCCTCCGCCATTCCCAAGTCAAGGGTCGTATATACTGACCCAATAGCATATCTTGAAAACTAGAGCCAATCAACAATTTTAAGCATCATTTTCGTTCTCAGTGACCCAGAATTAGTAAAGTTTGACTACATTTATTTCAGAAGCATTTTGGCTGTAGAGCAGTGTTATCGATCCTTTTCCTAATGGTTCCTAACATTCTGTAAGCTTTTTTGACTGTTACTGGACATCGAGTAGAAGTTTTCAGAGAACTCTCCACAATGAATTGAGTTGTAACAGCTAATTTAGACCCCAACATTTTGTATGTATAGTTGGGTTTAAGTTATCCAATGTGCATTACTTTGCACTTTGTTGGATTCCCTCTGGGAGCTTTTCCACTTGGCTTATCAAGAACACCTTGTCCAGTTCTGGGAGAACACTTAATCCAGTTCTCTGGGATCCAGAATACTCAGTTTGACTCTGGATTTCTTCACTCAGGTTCCTTTATTTGGCATACAGGAAAGCTTCACTGAGTTGATCAGACTCTAGCATAGGGGATGGGTACAGGGCATACCACGCATTCAAAGTTACACAGACAATCTCTTCTTTTATATGAATTTACACATTACATTGCATTTGCTTTACATTCAATCATACATTTTTGGATTGGCTTGGTTACTGTGCAGGAACCAATCCCTGTACAGCATGCTCTGTCCATGTCCATGTCTGTTCACGTGGAACCTGATCTTTACCTTCAAGGTTTATCTTGTCCATAGTCCTTAGCATCACACCAGCATACTGTTTGGCAAGCCCCTATTTACAACTTAACCTTCCATTCACCTTTCCAATTATGCCTACTAAGAAATGAGACAAGTTACTTATGTCAAACCTGGCCTACACACTTATCGACATTGAATTTCATCTGCAACAAAATCCCTTTGTAACTCTTCAAAGTGATCTTTGGAATTAACTATTTTAGTAATTCTGTATCATTTGCATATATTGCCACATTCCTGTTCACCCTTTTTTTCCAGCTCATTTATTAATATATTGAACAGCACAAGTTCCACTACAGGGAACTCTCCCACTATTGACCTCTCTCCATTGTGAAAACAGTTTATTCCTACCCTTTGTTTCCATTCCCATCTTTTAACCAGCTACTGATCAATGAGAGGACCTTCCCTCTTATCACATGACTCCTTACTTTGCTTAAGAGCCTTTGGTGAGGGACCTCGTCAGAGGCCTTCTGAAAGTCCTAGTGCACTGCATCGACTGGATCACCCTTATCCATATGCTTGCTGATTCCCTCAAAGAGCAAGCCATACAGCTGTGTCTAGTTAGTGCTGGCTGAGCCCTGAAGAGCTCATTACATTCTTCCTTAATAGGGTGAGGGCGTACCCCTCACATAATAATGGTAATAAGTGTGAACCCAGTTTTTTTTCCCTGTGTCTCTGTTGATTTGCAAATAGATTATATTCTTTTTTTTACTGGTTTCTTCTCAACAATCTAATGCTATTTCCACTGTTTAAAATTCAGTCATAAATACGATTCCTAAAAGAAAAAAATACATAACATTCCTTTTTATTTTCTTTATCCTCATGTGCATAGACTCTGATCCTGCAATGTATACTGCATGAGAGGACTATTGAATTTTTGCAGAGCCCTATTGACTTCCATTGTCCATGTGTTGTAAATAGCTGGTTTGGGGCCATATTTCATTGTTCACCAACTAGCTATTTCTTACACAAATCTGTATAAGTACTTTTCTGGAACTTCATAAATGTGAAATGATACAATTTGATTTTATAATCAAGAATAGTTCAACAAAACTGATCTAGTACATTATATGCAGTACGTTAAACAGTGTGCTGGCAGTTTTAAAGGTGTTCAAATTGCTTTTAAAAAAATTCTGTGTATATAAAATATATATTTATATATTTTATTTTGTTAGAATGTTGCTTCGTTATGCCTTTTCCCAACTCCGATCCACTCAGATTGCTACAGTTCACTGCAGTGCACAAACTACATCTCGACATCTTCTCCAAAAGTTAAATCAGACTTGCATGGTAATCAGTACAAATACTGGGAGAGTATACAGACCGAAAGATTGTGAAAGGCTGGTTTTATACTTAAAGGAGATCAACCTTCCCAAACCTGATAAATGGGGAACCAGCACTCTAGTGGCTTTCCTGCAACAGGTGAACGTATATGGCTTTGATAATAATTATATTTAGAATTATAGACTATAAATGATTTATTATGATTCAGTAAATACATATTAAAGTCCTGTTTCCAATCATTTGATATACAGGCAGAGTATTTTGAATTGAACACGTTACAATATGCTGGTGATCTTAATAGTTAACATCCTACATGTTTATTATCATTACGTTTATGTGTAGTGTGGTAGCATGTAGAGATGCCAACCGGTATCAAGGTTATATTTGTGCTAAGCACTGAACACATATGTACAGGGCCGGCTCCAGGCACCAGCAAACCAAGCAGGTGCTTGGGGCGGCCAATGGAAAGGGGTCTTCGGCGGCACTTCGGCAACGGGTCCCTCAGTCCCTCTCCTCTTTGAGCTGCTGCCGAAGTGCCGCCGAAGAGGAAGAGGGAGCAAAGGACCCGCCACCGAACTGCCGCAGAAGAAGGAAGCGGCGCAATTGAGCTGCCGCTGAAGTGCCGCCGATCGGCTTTTTTTTTTTTTTCCTGCTTCGCTGTTTGGGGCGGCCAAAAAGCTGGAGCCGGCCCTGCATATGTAATCAAAAGACAGTCCCTGTCCCCAAAAGCTTATAGTGATTAACAAAGTAAGTTTATGGGTTTGCATAATTCTTCTCTCCTCAAAGATTGGAAATTGAAATGTAATGCTTACAGTATTTTAAAAATAACTTTTTCCTCATTTTTACATTCTGTCCATCATGCATTCTTTCTCCTTCTCCAAATTCCTTCTTAAAACCCTCTTCCCCACCTTCACCCCACAAATCTGTTGTGTTGTTTGTTGATTTTTAACAATGAATTTACTACATTCTCCCTTTTACTGAAATATTTCCCCCTTTCGTTTAATTTTCTCTTACATTGCAAGCTATCTGGGACAAAGACTGTGGGCTAAGGGCTGCCCTAACTTACTTCAGCTGCTCATGGTCTCTAAGGGACCACTCAGGAGCTGAGAATTGGCAGAGTGAAGCTCCAGTATGCCCCCTTCCACGCCTGACGTGCCCTTTACTCTGGTGGAGGCTAGGGAAGGAGCCATCTCTTTTGGCTTTACTGTAGCTGAGAGCTACCACCCTCCAGGAGGAATTGTCAGCTGTCCAGTTACACCTGGATTCTAGCTCCTTTGTGCTCTTGGTTCACAGAGGAGAATCTGGCCCAATTTATGATTTTATAAAGTGCCATATACATTTTTGTTTATAGTGCTGCACAGTTGCTTAAGAATAATATATTAGACACTTTTGAGGAAAATGTTAGTGATGGGTACATTGTTGGTATTTAACAAATAATAATAATCAGAGACTCATCATTAATCTATTGTTTTTGTTAGGCACCTTGCTATTTTTCATTTAATTTTACTAAAATATTTTGTTTTGTTATATTAAAGATTCTGACATACCAAGGATTTTACGATGAAAATCTTGAATGGGTTGGTTTAGAAAGTATCCAAATTGTGGCATCCATGTCTGCTGGGGGAACATTAGGAAGGCATAAACTTACATCCAGATTTACTTCTATTGTTCGTCTTTGTGCAATTGAGTAAGTGTCTGCAAGAACCTACTTGACTTTGAGATCTCAGATTCAGATTGCAAGTCTGTTTGCCTCTGCCTGTCCTTCTTGATGTGAGACTTTTGAAAACATGGAATGTGATTGTGTCTGGCAAGTCAAGCCTCTAATCTTTCCTAATAATGTAGAATCTTCACATATAGTATCATTGTTGCTACCTCTTGGTGTTTCAAACCAGTTACAGAGCAATATATAATTATTTTAATGCACCTTGTTGTGCCTATGTATCTGAAATAAAATTTCAAGTAGGATTACTTTGCTTCTAGTAGGTTACAGCTTTACAGCCTTATTTTAAAGTGCTGGTTGGTTAGTGGATTAAATACATTGTGAGGAAGGGTTTATAAATTGGAACATATTTAAAGATACACATGGAAAGTCTCTGAGGGTTGCATATTCAGATAAAACCAAAATGTATTTAAGTTACTGCTGGACTAAAGTTCTATTTATTGAAGATTCAGAGTAAATTATAGATATAAATCTAAACCCATTTTTGGTATGGAAATTAAGAATGTTGATACATCACAATTTCCTTGGACTCTTCTTTTTTTCCTCTAGCTATCCAGAAAGAGACCAACTGCAAACAATTTATAGTGCATATTTAGAGCCTGTGCTTCACAAAAACCTAAAGAATCACTCTGTTTGGGGTTCCTTACCAAAAATACATCAGCTGGCAGGATCTATGGTTCAAGTATATGAGCAGGTACAGTGCTTTGATTTGTTTTTTTGGGAAATGGAGATGAAAAATTGAGATGCAGCCATGTCTTTTAATCTCTGACTTTAGACAGTAACAATAGATTATACAGTGTTTCACCATATTTAAAATCTAAATGCAAGTAATTTTTTTATGTTGATCTCAGAATTAAAGTGAAGGGTACATGCATGTGGTTATGGACATGAAAGGATGGTCCAGTGGTTAGGGCACTAGTCTAGGATTTGTGAGACTTGGGTTCAGTTCCCTGCTGCATCACAGACTTCCTGTGTGTGCTTGGACAAGTCACTTAGGGACTCATGGAATTTAAGGCTAGAAGGGACCATCATGATCATCTGGTCTGATCTCCTGCACATTGCAGGCCACGGAACCTCATCAACCCACTCCTATAATAGACCCATAACCTCTGGCTGAGTTACTGAAGTCCTCAAATCATGATTTCAAGTTCCAGAGAATCTATCATTTACACTAGCAAATGTTGGATTCAGCCTCTTTGTGCCTCCATACCCCATCTGTAAAATGAGGATAACTCTGCTTCACGCTGAAGATTGCAAGTTGCTCAGATACTATAATTTTGTATGATGATGGGGGCCATACTTAGATAGGACTAAGTATTCCAAATAGTGTGCATATAAAACATGACATTTAGGCACACAAATACATTTTTAACTTCCCACTCAAAATTGTAGGGTCCCAGCCAAGCATGTAATCACTTTAAGCATTTAAGCATAGTCTCACTGGATTTAGTAGGACTGATTACATGGATTAGGACCCAAGTGCTTAACACACATCTAGGTAGAATGATCACATCCTTAAAAGCAGATAGAGCATGGGCACAGCCTCCAACTAGTCACATAATTCAGATCTTCAAAGAAATATGTGCAAGTGTCATTCTGGTAAGGCAAGGTTATTAGATGTTCGAAAATCTTGATTAAGGAAACTTAGCTTAGCCAAAAGTTTTCCATTAGTGGAAGGCTGAATCTTTTATGATGATAAAAGGTTGTGGTGGAGGTAGAGCCAAGTTTACAGAATGTAATAAGTAGGCCATTTCTCACCATGCAGACAATTGTATTACCGATAAACCATTTCAGACCTCAATTGACAGGTTTAATAGAACAAACACACTAAAGAAACACTACCTGTGTATTGAATAGTAACAACATTTCTATCCTTTGAAATTCTACACATTTTGAACATCAATAGCTTACATATAGTAGTCTAAGGAGAATCAGATCAAAATATTTGTTATCCTTTTGGTAAACAGCTGCAGTCTCATGCCTTGCATGCTTTTCATATGGCTTATTCTTTATCTGTATATTTTCTGAGTTACACCTCTACCCCGCTATAACGCGACCCGATATAACACGAATTCTGATATAATGCGGTAAAGCAGTGCTCCGGGGGGGGTGGGGCTGCGCACTCCGGCGGATCAAAGCAAGTTCAATATAACGCGGTTTCACCTATAATGCGGGAAGATTTTTTGGCTCCCGAGGACAGCGTTATATCGAAGTAGAGGTGTATTAGTATAAATCTGTGTAGATGATTGTCTCATCCTCAAAGAGAGCTATGCAGTTATTCCATGAGTTAAAAATCAAGGTGTGTTTTCAGATATAAATAAATAGTTAATATTTCCATTATCAGTCAGCCAAATTATGATATGCATTGTTGTTAATTTATTTTATTCATTATACCTTACATTTATATAGCATCTTCTGTCCAGAAATATACCTCAGCCCCACACAAATCATGTACCATACATAAGGAACACTATACAAATACAGTCATATTTAATACATGTGATTTGTCTGACCACAGATCCTTTGAAAGCATGTGTTATATACATATCAAATGTGTTTGGGATGTCTTCCTAACCTTGCACAGGCCTTTCACCCTCTTGGTCTATGTGACGTTCCCCTGGTGTTATCTGGACCAGTGATCTGCTAGGTCACTCCAATCATCGACTCAGGGAGGCAGTCTTACCCTGCTCTTCTGTGAGAACCCCCATTCCTGGGCTGTTCACGCACAGCTTCTAGCATGTAAGCTGCTCCCAGCTATGTGAATGAGCACTTTCGGCCAGCCGCTGCTTGGATTGTGCATCCGAATGACACTAGCTAATATCTCTGGTCCCAGACACAACCCTAGGAACCTCCGTCTTGCAGTCTATGCCCCCTGGACGCTGCAAGCTTATATGAGTTCGTCAATTTAACAAAGAAATTGATATGTATCAGGCTTGTTATCCCAAGGGGAGTCTCTGACAGCTTCAAACCAAATGCGCTGCTTCAGGTAGAATAAACAAATTTATTAACTACAAAAGATAGATTTTTAAGTGATTGTAAGTCAAAACACAAGAAGTCAGATTTGGTCAAATGAAATAAAAGCAAAACACATTCTAAGCTGATCTTAACACTTTCGGTGCCCTTACAAATTTAGATGCTTTTCACCACAGGCTGACTGGTTGCCCTTCAGCCAGGCTCGCCACTTTGATCAGTGCTTCAGTCGCCTGGTGGTGGTGTCTATAGATGTAGGTGGAAGAGAGAGGAAGAGCATGGCAAACGTCTCTCCCTTTTATCATGTTCTTTCTTCCCCCTTGGCTTTGCCCCCCACTTCAGAGTCAGGTGAGCATTACCTCATCGTAGTCCCAAACTGACCAAAGGAAAGGGGGTGAATCACTCGAGAGTCTAACAGATCCTTTGTTGCTGCCTAGGCCAGTGTCATTTGTTCCTGTGAGGCTGGGCTGGGTTTGTCCCATACATGCCCTGATGGGGTGTGAACTGCCCATCTGCTCCTGGAGAGTTTTGCCTGGGCTTGTTTTAAGCCACGAGGACACATTTTCAGCCTCATAACTATATACATGAAATTACAACCTATAGCATTACATTACTATAACAACAATGCTCAGTGCATCATGAGCCTTCCGAAGACACCGACATGACAAACTTTGCATTGGATACCACACAAACATATTATAAGGATGAACATGGGGGTGCAGGGTGTTCCCCTGAGGTACAGAGTATCACAGTCTATCCAAAAATTTGGACAAAATTCTTCTCCTGGTGCCAAACTAGAAAAATCAACCCACTATAGATGTTTTAGACTGGAAGAGAGATTGTTCCCATGAAAGAAACAGGGAACTAATTTTCCAGCATAACCTTTTTCTCAGAAATAATATAGAATAAATATTTTAGAAATGAGATATTTTGCTTTTTTGGTCTGAAAGCAAAATGTAAACAATCCAAGCTGTGTATTTTTCAGATGAATTAACAAAATATATGAACCTGTACAGTTGAAGTAAATCCACTTGGTGAAAGCATAGAAAATTGTTGAACTAAATTGTCAAGAAATCTTTGCAATTAAAATATAAATTGTGTTGTGAATAACTTATGTTTTCAGGTACGAGCAAAATTCACAGTTGATGATCATAGTCATTACCTCTTTACACCATACATTCTTACTCAGTGGGTTCTTGGCTTATTCAGATATGATTTAACAGGAGGTGAGTTACTCTGATTTGTTCCAAAAGAGAAAACATTTTTAGAATGTTCAAATATTTTGTGATGTGTTTCTTATTATTTATCTATCCTGCAAACTCTCCATATCATAGAATATCAGGGTTGGAAGGGACCTCAGGAGATCATCTAGTCCAACCCCCTTCTCAAAGCAGGACCAATCCCCAGATAGATTTTTGTGCCCCAGATCCCTGAATGGCCCCCTCAAGGACTGCACTCACAACCCTGGGTTTAGCAGGCCAATGCTCAAACCACTGAGCTATCCCTCCCCCCTTGAATCCCCATTGAAACCTGGAAAGTTTGTAGGACTGGCCCTAATGTCAGTTGAAAAACAAAAGTTCCATTGCATGAAAAGTTACGTTGTTGTTTTTAATTTTGAAAAATAGTGTGAGATTTTAAAATATAGATAGTAACTATTCTGAGTTTAAAGAAAATAAATAAGTCTGGGCTGCTCACTTCAGTCATTTTGATTATGAAATCTGTGGACTCCACTTTCTACAATTGATCTGGTTTTTGATGAGGATGTCTCAGGGTATGTCTACACTTCAAAGTAAGTGAAGTAAGTGAAGTAGAACTCGAGTTAGCATACCTCAGGTTTGTTAACGTAGGGCTTGAGCGTTTACACTTATTTGTAACCCCAGTTTAGGAAGTTTTGAATCTTGGGTCCCAACCTGGGGTGCCAACATTTACACTGCATTATGTGGGCCCAAGTTCAACCATCCATATCCCAGACTTCCTAGTGCCCTCCCAAAATGTGGCAGCTCTAGCCCTTTGTTTATAGTGCAGTGTGGAAAAACTTGACTGTCCACCAAACTTGACTGTCCAGAGGACAAAGAAAGCCGGCCCATAGAATTTTGGAGTACTTTTGGTGGACTCCCAGAGCATGAGTCCTGTGGAGCTGCATCTACACTGAAAAAGCAATAGGACTTGATCTCTGGGTCCCAGCTTGACTCAGGCTTGAACCTTCCATTTCCGTGATGTCCTGGGTCCAAGCCCTGGGCTGGAGTGATTTGCGTATAGATGAAAGGGGGGTTAAGCTTGAACCTGAGTTCGAACCTTGGGCTTACATTGAGATGTAGACATACCCACAGCGGCTTGCCACAAATGACTTTAGTTGTATCAGTTGCTTAAAGTGTGTGTGTTTGGGGAGGTGTAGGAGTATTGCCACTACTGAGGGGCATTATTCTTATACTGCTTAACAAAGGAAGGGTGTCACCAGTCCTTCTCATGATGTTGAGCTGCTTTCTAATGACCACTTATTCTCAAACTTTTCCTTTTCCTCAAACTTTTCCTTTTCCTGATAAGCTGAACGGAATTTAGTTTTAGGTACTCTTGGAAACTGACAGCTTAGGCTGGTTTCCAGTCTGACTTTTATCCTTCCTTTGGAGTTGATATTTTACTGGGTCATGAATAAACTTATAATAATCATATTGTATTTGTTTTGTGCTAATAATTGTGAACTTTTATGGGATCATTTACAGACCTGTGTTTTTTACATTGTCTTCCTGAAAAGTGCCAGTTAGGTTTTAAATTGGCATTGGTGGAGATGTAGTTGATGGCTAAATTTGAGACATGCTTTGGTAGCATTGAACTGATAAGCATCTGTACTCACACTCCACTCGTTGGGTTGGATCCTCATGGGGGTGTAAATCAGCATAGCTCCACTTAAGTCAATGAAGGTACACTGACTTACACCAAGTGGGGATTTCTCCCTGTTTAAGGATTCCACTATTATATCTGAAGCTGATGGATGACTGTGCTTTTTCTGTGATGTGGGGAGTAATTTGTTCCACCTGAAACCCATCTCATCTTGTCCCTTCTCCACTTGTAAGGAGCAGGTTAAAGCTTTATTTTTCCCAAAGATAACCACTATCTGTTCTTGGATTTATTTTTTGCCTTGGCTAGTTAAACAGAAAATAAAAGGTTTAGTCACAAAAGTGAAATGCATGCAAGCTGCATGGAAACTTTTTAAAAACACCATAATAGAGGGTCAAATTAAATGTATACCCCAAATTAAAAAACCTAGTAAGAGGACCAAAACGTGCCACCATGGCTAAACAACAAAGTAAAAGTAGTGGTTAGAGGCAAAAAGGCGTCCTTTAAAAATTGGACATTAAACCCTACTGAGGAAAATAGGAAGGAGCATAAGTGGTAGCAAATCAAATGTAAATGTATAATTAGGCAGGCCAAAAAAGAATTTTAAGAGCAACTAGCCAAAGACTCAAAAACTAAGCCAAAAAAAAAATCCTTTAAAGCAGGAAGCTTGCCAAACAGCCAGTGGACCACTGGATGATCGAGGTGCTAAAGGAGCACTCAAGGAAGATAAGGCTTTGCAGAGATGCTAAATGAATTTTTATGCATTGGTCTTCACTGCAGAGAATGTGAGGGAGATACCCACACCTGAGCCATTCTTTTTAGGTGACAAATCTGAGGAACTGACCCAGCTTGAGTGGTCAGTAGAGGAGATTTTGGAACAAATTGATAAATTAAACAGTTATAAGTCACCAGGACCAGATGGTATTCACCCAAGAGTTCTGAAGGAGTTCAAATATGAAATTGCAGAACTACTACTGCGGTATGTAACCTATCCTTTAAATCCGCTTCTGTACCAGACGACTAGAGAATAGCTAATGTGACACCAGTTTTTAAAAAGGCTCCAGAGGTGATCCTGATAATTACAGGCTGGTAAGCCTAACTTCAGTACAGTACCAGACAAATTGGTTGAAACTGTAGTAAAGAACAGAATTCTCTGACACACGATGAACACAATTTGTTGGGAAAGGCTCAGCACGGCTTTTCTAAAGGGAAATCATGCCTCACCAGTCTATTAGAATTCTTGCCAGAAAGCATGTGACAAAGGTGATCCAGTGAATATAGTGTACTTGACTTTCAGAAAGCCTTTGACAAGGTCCCTCACCAAATGCTCTTAAGCAAAGTAAGGAGTCATGGGATAAGAGGGAAAGTCTTCTCATGGATCAGTAACTGGTTAAAAGACAGGAAACAAAGGAAAGGAATAAATGGTCATTTTTCAGAATGGAGAGAGGTAAATAGGGTTCTATACTGGGACCAGTGCCGTTCATCATTTTCATAAATGATCTGGAAAAAGGGGTACACATTGAGTTGGCAAAATGTGCAGATGGTACAAAATTACTCAAGATAGTTGAGTCCAAAGCAGACTGTGAAGAGTTAAAAAGGGATCTCACTAGGCTGGGTGACTGGGCAACACAATGGCAGATAAAATTCAATGCTGATAAATGCAAAGTAGTGCACATTAGAAAATATAATCCCAACTATATATACAAAATGATGATCTAAATTAGCTGTTACTACTCAGTGAAGAGATCTTGGAGTCATTATGGATAGTTCTGTAAAAACATGCGCTCAGTGTGACAAAGAACCAACAGTATTAGGAACCATTAGGAAAGGGATAGAGAATAAGACAGAAAATATCAGCATGCCACTATGTAAATCCATGTTACGCCGACACCTGGAATACTGCGTGCAGTTCTGGTCATCCCATCTCAAAAAAGACATATTAGAATGGGAAAAGGTACAGAGAAGGACAACAAAAATGATTAAGGGTTTGGAACAGCTTTCATATGGGGAGAGATTAAAAAGACTGATACTTTTTGTCTTAGAAAAGAGACGTCTAAAAGGGAATATGATAGAGGTCTATAAAATCATGAATGGTGTAGAGAAAGTGAATAAGGAAGTGTTATGTACTCCTTTGCATAACACAGAAACCAGGGGACACCCAATGAAATTAATAGGCAGCAGGTTTAAAGCAAACAAAAGGAAGTACTTTTTCACACAATGCACTGCCAACCTGTGGAACTTGTTGCCAGGGGATGTTGTGAAGGCCAAAAGAATAACGGGATTCAAAAAATAATTATGTAAGTTCCTGGAGGATAGGTCTATCAATGGCTATTAGCTAAGATGGTCGGGGATGCAACCCCAGGCTCTGGGTGTCCTTAGCCTCTGATTGCCAGAAGCTGGGAGTGGACGACGGGATGGATCACTCGATGATTGCCTCTTCTGCTCATTCCCTCTGAAGCACCAGGTATTGGCCACTGTTGGAAGGCAAGATACTGGGTTAGAGGATCCATTGGTCTGATCCAGTATGGCCATTCTTATGTTTTTTATTACCAGTTCCTTTCTGTTCCCCCTTTAAAACTGGATCTCCAGGTTTTTTTATAGGTTTCTATTTTAAAAGGGTAGTATTTTATTATTTTTATTACAATATATTTGTTTTTATTCTGTGTTCAGCACCTTGAGCACACTAAACAATTATTAAACAATAGTGTACTTTGCAGAAAACTTGTTTTTAAAGTATTTATTTCTCTATGTGCTTTTGTAATTTTACCTTGTTTGTACCCATAAGATTTTAAAAAATATTTTATAATGCTTGGTTTTTCTTTTATTTCTTCCCTCTTGATGTGTTCATGCTGGTATGTAATCTGATTTACTCTTTTTCAATTTGACTGTATTTTGAAATGCAAAATTTCAAATCTTTGAAATTGTTATCTATCTATCTATCTATCTATCTATCTATCTATCTATCTATACTTTGTTGGGTCATCAACACACACACACACACACATTTATATATACTTTGCAGGGTCAACAACACATACACTAGATTACGTTTTGGAAATTGTTGCTTATGAAGCCCGTCGCCTCTTCCGTGACAAGATTGTCGGTGCTAAAGAACTCCTCATATTTGATAATATTTTAATGAAAGTGTTTCAAGGAGACTGGGGCTCAGATATCTTGGAGAATATGGCAGGTAAAACATATAAAATGTATTACGTGAGATTTGTTGAAATACCTGGTAATATGCTTTATCACTTGAGAATGTAGACTCCTATCACATTTATGGTTATATTTTCACAGATAGCTTCTATGTAACATGGGGAGCTCATCATGAGGTGGGAACATTCAGAGCACCAGAGCAGGCATTACCACCTCATGGGAAGCCACTTGGCAAATTAAATTCAGAAGACCTAAAAGATGTTATCAAAAAGGTGCGTCAACAATAAGGAATAAAAACAAAAGAAAAGACTTTCAAAAGTCTATAGTTATATTTGTACATTGTTTAAAGTAACCAGAACTATGTTGCCAGACATTTTTCTTTTGGTTAGAATAATAGAATGTAATTTGTATTCTAAAAGGGAGATACAGTTATTTTAGAAACAGAAGTTGGCATGCTTTTAAGCAATAAAGGACAAATCCAGAACGTGTGGAGGAAGGGACACTGTTCTGGCTCTGAACTGGTCTAACTGATTTTGAGGATAGTCAGGCCATAGTGGAAGGAAGCATGGCAGGGTTCCATACCTACTTGAGTAGTAGGCTCTGGAGATGGGAAACTCATGCAAATCAACTCCCCACAACTCCAAGTAGTCCTCAGTAGCTCTTTCTCCCTTACTCTGCCCATGTGGGGCCCATGAAGAATAGTGGATAGGGACAAGGTTTGGTGGCCTGAGAACTCTGCGAGTTTCTTTGTCAGGTGTGTAGTGCTCTATGACTGCACAGCAATGCTGGATTTCAAAGCTGTGGCCAGCTCAGTACTGTGAAGTATGATAGGGCCAGAATTTAGTTCTAACCTGCAGTCAGATTGGGCTGGGTAGGTGACCACTCTAGCTGATATAATTTATAGGAGCCTAAAGGCTGTTCTAAGTTATGCCAGTGGCCAATTTGGTCATTGGTGAGGGCCAAGGATCAGATGAGGGAGATAAGGGAGAAAATCTGGGTCCGGTTCTGTTCAATATCTTCATCAATGATTTAGATAATGGCAAACTAATAAAGGTTGCGGATGATACCAAGCTAGGAGGGGTTGTAAGTGCTTTGGAGGATAGGATTAAAATTCAAAATGATCTGGACAAACTGGAGAAATTGTCTGAAGTAAATAGAATGACATTCAATAAGGACAAACGCAAAGTACTCCATTTAGGAAGGAACAATCAGTTGCACACATACAAAATGGGAAATGAGTGCCTAGGAAGGAGTACTGCGGAAAGGGATCTGGGGGTCATAGTGGACCACAAGCTAAATATGAGTCAACAATGTAACGCTGTTGCAAAAAAACCAAACATCATTCTGGGATGTATTAGAAGGAGTGTTGTAAGCAAGACATGAGAAGTAATTCTTCTGCTTTGCTCTGTGCAGATTAGGCCTCAACTGGAGTATTGTGCCCAGTTCTGGGTGCCAAAATTCAGGAAGGATGTGGACAAATTGGAGAACGTCTAGAGAAGAGCGACAAAAACGATTAAAGGTCTAGAAAACATGACCTAGGAGGGAAGATTGAAAAAATTGGGTTTGTTTAGTATGGAAAAGAGAAGACTGAGGAGGGACAAGATAACAGTTTTCAAGTACTTAAAAGGCTGTTACAAGGAGGAGGGAGAAAAATAGTTTTTCTTAACTTCTAAGGATAGGACAAGAAGCAATGGGCTTAAATTGCAGCAAGTGAGGTTTAGGCTGGACATTAGGAAAAACTCCCTAACTGTCAGGGTGGTTAAGCACTGGAATAAATTGCCTAGGGAGGTTGTGGAATCTCCATCATTGGAGATTTTTAAAAGCAGGTTAGACAAACACCTGTCGGGGATGGTCTAGATAATACTTAGTCCTGCCTTGAGTTCATGGGACTGGACTAGATGATCTCTTAAGGTCCCTTCCAGTCCTATGATTCTATGACTAAAAAAGGTGGCTTGGAGCACAGTTTGGCTGGACCTGTCGCTCTGGCCTATTATGTATTTTAAATTCATCCGTTGGTATGTTCTTTTATTCTTGTTTCAATATATTTTAGTCTGTAAGCATTACTCCAGGGTATACCATATTTGGGTCTGTGCTACACTAAACCTTGGGTTTAAGTGACTTCTTTACTAGGACTCTGAAGTCTATCCACTGCTGGAACAGAGACAGCAAGGTAACAATTCTACTGCATTAAATAGTTCAGTTTGTAAAGAACATCAGTGTCATCTCTTAAGTTTTCTTATCCTCTGTTTCTTAACTTTGTAAAATGTTGGACATTATCACATTCTATAGTTATACTTGCATTTATCATTAACACAAATATTAATTTATCTCATTTTTATATAGGGTATTATTCATTATGGACGAGATAACAAGGAGATAGAGATTTTACTTTTCCAAGAAGTCCTCGATTATGTGTCCAGGATAGACAGAGTGCTGAGTTTTCCTGGAGGATCACTTCTTTTAGCAGGACGTAGTGGTGTCGGTCGTCGGACAGTTACCTCTTTAGTTAGTCACATGCATGGATCGATTCTGATTACTCCCAAGATTTCCAGAGGTTATGAACTGAAGCAGTTCAAAAATGATCTTAAACAGGTGTGTCACTCACATTCTTCTATTTTGCAGTTTATTTAAATTAAGTTTGTGTGGAAAAAAATTGAATAGTTAAGGGAACTTTGAAAGACACAAAATAAAAATGTTTCCTGCAGGTAAGACTTTCAGAAGAGTTCAGCACCTATTTAGGAACTTAAATGAAGTAGCCAAATTTTCAAAAGAGCTCAGCAATCAGTAGCTCCTGTTGTTCTCAGGGAGAGCAGCATGGTGCTCAGATTTTTTGAAAATCTGGCCCCAGTTGTGGTGCTGATCACGTTATAAAATCTTTCCTTATTAATTTTATTTTTGACAGTTATATATATTATTAGTATCAGTGCCTCATTGTATGAGGGCTCGCCTTCACTATTGGGGTAAGTTGACCTAAGTTACGTTACTCCAGCTGCGTTATTCACGTGAATAACGTAGCTGGAGTCGACATAGCTTAGGTTGACTTATCCTGATGTCTTCACTGCGCTGCGTCGATAGGAGATGTTCTCTGGTCGACTTACTTTACTCTTCTCGGGAAACTGGAGTACCAGAGTTGACCAGAGAGCGCTCTGTCATCGATTTAGCGGGTCTTCACTAGACCCGCTAAATTGACACCCGCTGCATCGATTTCAGCAGCATTGTTCTCCCCGGTAGTGAAGACAAGCCTTTAGGCACTGTAAAGACACAGATACAGTCTCCTTCTCAGGTCCAGATCTTGCAAGCTGTTCTCTGTGTGTGGACACCTACACTTACTTAGAGCCCCACTGATTTTTTTAGGGTTCTCTCCAAGTGCAAGTATGGACCATGTGGGCTCATTATAATATGCTTTATCAAGCAAAAATCTTGTGATTTACGAAGATATACACATTAAATTAAAACAGACAACAAAACTTTTAGGGTCAAAATTCCCAAAGTGGCCTCCAAAATTGCACAAGAAAACTCCATGTTATAGTGCACACAACAAAGGAAGCACCAACTGCATAGTTTTGTGGGTACAGTTTGAGGTCATATTTGGAAAAATTGGTCCTTAATTTCATGTAAGCATCAAAGTATTTGTTAATTATTTTCTAATTAGAAATCAGTTCTTCCATGTAGACTGTTCCTTATCTTTATATTTGACAGATGACCAAAATCATTTGTTGAGAATATACAAATGTAGTAATACAGAATGTGTGTTGGGGGAAATAGATAAACATATAAAATAAATTTAAGGATTTATTATTCTATTATAAAAGAATGTACACATTCTGTTCAATTAGATTAAAATTACTTTCCGGCTATTAGGTGATGCAGCTTGCTGGAATTGAAGCACAGCAGGTTGTACTGCTGCTCGAAGACTATCAGTTTGTCCATTCCACATTCCTTGAGATGGTCAACAGTCTATTGTCATCAGGTGAGATGAGTACAAAAAACTTATGGTTCCCCAGGACCCTCCCTTAATTCAGGGCATACGGTGGGCATACAATAGGGCAGAATTGACATTGCAGGGGCAACCATATAACTGCCATTTCCTGATTTTGCAACCTAAATAACTTTCTTTTAAAGAAGTTTTTTTAAGTAGAAGTATGCTATATTATGTTTTCTGCTGCAGTGTTTCTCTCCTAATTCATCACAAACGGGTAATGCTTCTTACTTGTGGAATTCAGAAGCAGTCCATTGTTGCTGGGGGCTCCAGGACAACGCCCCATCTTTGAACACAGACCAGCAGAATTTCTGCCTCTAGTGGAAACAAGTTACATTTCAGTTTCTCCCGACCACTTTGTTTTATTCATTTTCATGTAGCACTCTGAACTTTAGGGTACAGACGTGGGGGCCTGCATGAAAACTTCTAAGCTTAACTACCAGCTTAGATCTGGCCCGCGGCCACCACTCCCGAAATGCTAATTCCCTTCCCTGGGTAGCCTTGAGAGACTCTTCACCAATTCCCTGGTGAATACAGATCCAAACCCCTTGGATCTTAAAACAAGGAAAATCAATCAGGTTCTTAAAAAGAAGGCTTTTAATTAAAGAAAAAGGTAAAAATCATCTCTGTAAAATCAGGATGGAAAATAACTTTACAGGGTAATCAAACTTAAAGAGCCCAGAGGACCCCCCCTCTAGCCTTAGGTTCAAAGTTACAGCAAACAGAGATAAACACTCTAGCAAAAAGGTACATTTACAAGTTGAGAAAACAAAGATAAAAACTAACACGCCTTGCCTGGCTGTTTACTTACAAGTTTGAAATATGAGAGACTTGTTCAGAAAGATTTGGAGAACCTGGATTGATGTCTGGTCCCTCTCAGTCCCAAGAGCGAACAACCCCCAAAACAAAGAGCACAAACAAAAGCCTTCCCCCCACCAAGATTTGAAAGTATCTTGTCCCCTTATTGGTCCTTTGGGTCAGGTGTCAGCCAGGTTACCTGAGCTTCTTAACCCTTTACAGGTAAAAGGATTTTGGAGTCTCTGGCCAGGAGGGATTTTATAGTACTGTACACAGGAGGGCTGTTACCCTTCCCTTTATAGTTATGACACGGGTAATGCTTCTTACTTGTGGAATTCAGAAGCAGTCCATTGTTGCTGGGGGCTCCAGGACAACGCCCCATCTTTGAACACAGACCAGCAGAATTTCTGCCTCTAGTGGAAACAAGTTACATTTCAGTTTCTCCCAACCACTTTGTTTTTTATTCATTTTCATGTAGCAGCGACTTTATTTCAATATCTAGCTTTGCTCTCCTGAGCTGAGGAATCACTGGAGCATTGAGGGACTAACCTCTTGAGTACTTCTCAACTGGGCTTTCTCTGCTCCTCACCACAGCAGCAGAAAAGCTGTGCAAGCTTCAAGCCAAGTCCAAGAGATGCTATACACAGCTTTTCTGAAGCCTTCCACCACAAGCCACTGTCCCTTGCTCCGGCAGGGCATTGGACTCTCATTAGGCAACATATATGGTGGGCCTTATCTCACTGCCCAAAGCCATTACTTCATTGTAGAAAAGCTCAACTGGGGCATGATGATTCCCAAGGATAGAGGATCCCTTCACAGCGTACTGAGGAGTAAGTCTTGCAAACTCCAGAGGCTTGAGGTTCCAAAAAGAGAAAAGCAAACATCCCCTTTGTAAGGAAGTAATTTGAATGGTTAATGTGTAAGTGGCATAAAAAACAGGGTTTAAACCCTTTCTCCTTTTCCTTCCCACTCTGAGGGAGAACTCTTCAGAATTCTCTGCTTCCAAATGGCACACCTGGCGGACTTGAGGTCTCCCTCTGTAGAAGAGCTTTCACATGGAACTAGGGTTACAATTTTCAAAGCCTTCCTTCCTCTCCCCTCGGCACAGGTCCTCTATTCCCACAGCTTGCAGACAAACCAATAACCACAACATAGAAAGTACCCACAAGGTTGTTGATATTTTACAGACATAACAGGCAGAGTTGCACTGCCTGTTTATGAGGCTTTATTAGATCCTGCCAGAATCCTGTGGCAGACTTTAGCTAGCCTCACATTGATGGCAAAAAGAACTGATAGATTCTATAAGTTCCCTTCTCTGGGTTCTGAGTAGTTCTGTTCACATCCCAGCATAGGCTCCCTGCTAGTCACAGGTGTGTGAATGATTACGCCAGGGATGCTTTTGCACCACACCAAAAGAAAAAGAGCCAAAGAAACCAGACTTATTTGGCAGAAAAACATACTCTACTTCAAATTTACAGATGCACATTTTCAACCAGCCACTTCTGTCTAAATACGACTACATCAACTGGTACTCAATGCATAAATTTGTGGACAAGCTCCCAGAAGATATGAAAGATGAATTTAAGACTTTGGTGTCTGAAGGCCATCTTGTAGCTAGATCTAATCTTCAGGTCACTTTGCAGTTAGGATAAGGGCCATAGTGGTCACCCTGAGGAGAGCTTTGTAGCATCAGAACTCTGACATACCTACGGAAGTTGAACAGACTATTGAGGACCTGCCCTTCGAGGGATGAAATCTTTTTTTGCATAAGAAAGAAGGGGCACTGCATTCCCTCATCTCCCTGCTGAAGGAAGCAGTGCAAGCTGCTGCAACAACCATAGCAAAGTTACTATGAGCCTAGATGGCCTGACCCTTCCAAAAAAATAATGTCTCTGAGGAGAAGGCATATCTCTTATGCCTCTTCTAAACAATAGCCATTAGTTTCTAAACAGTTCACTTGACTGCCCATTTGTGAGGAACATTCCAGTTGTGCTAGACCTACCCTCTCTTTCCCCCAACAATTCCTTGGAGCTTGGGAGTCCATCATCTCAGATCAGTGGGTTCTAAGCCAGGGCCGCCCGGGGGGGGGGGGGGGGCAAGTGGGGCAATATGTCGGAGGCTCCCCCCGCCTCCGTCTTCCCCCATTCCCCGGTGTCTCAGCTGGTAAGGGGGCGGGGCTGCGAGCTGCGGCTGAGCGGCGGGAGCTCAGGCCCCGCTGGAAACACCACGCCGCTGCAGCACTGGACGCGGCGCGCTGAGGCTCCAGGAGAGGGGGTAAGTGGCATGGTAAGGGGCCGGGCACCCCCCCGACCCCATCCCCCACAGCCCTGACCCCAGCTCTGAGCCGGGCACCCCCCAACCCCATCCCCCACAGCCCTGACCCCAGCTCTGAGCCCAGCCCCTCTGAGGCGGGCATCCCCCAACCCCATCCCCCCCACAGCCCTGACCCCCAGCTCCGAGCCCAGCCCCTCTGAGCTGGACACCCCCCTGATCCCATCCCCCCACAGCCCTGCCCCCCAGCTCCGAGCCCAGCCTCTCTGAGCCAGACACCCCCAATCCCATCCCCCCCAGCCCTGACCTCCAGCTCTGAGCCCAGCCCCTCTGAGCCGGACACCCCCCTGACCCCATCTCCCCACAGCCCTGAGTCCAGCCCCTGTGAGCCGGGCATCCCCCAACCCAGAGCCTAGCTCCCCACCCAGCCCTGGGCAACAGCAGCACGACCCCCAGGCAGCGACAGCCCATTGGCACCAACCATCACCCAGCAACAGCCCGTTATGTAACTGCAAATGTATACATACCATTAAAGCATTTAATGTTTTTAAATAATGTATATAGTGTATTTTCAAATTATTACAAATTAATTTTTGAATGTATTTCACTAGTTTTTTTTTACATTTCCAAATACATGTTACTATAGTATTGATAAATGTCTATCAGGGATGGTCTAGACAGTATTTGGTCCTGCCATGCGGGCAGGGGACTGGACTCGATGACCTCTCGAGGTCCCTTCCAGTCCTAGAATCTATGAATCTATGAATCTATGCAACTTTTTTTTATGGACGGGGCCCCCAAAATTGCTTTGCCGCCTCTGGGCGGCCCTGTTCTAAGCACAGTCCAAGTGGATTATACAATCCAGTTTCAGTCTATACTTCGCCTCCACTCACCTTCCCCATCCCTTTTCAAGGACCCCTCTTATGAGTTTGCACCTAAACAAGAAGAGCAGCTCTTCTTCATATAGAAGCTATCAAGAAAGTTCCCCTCCATCCCTAGGAAAGGGGTTTTATTCTCACTACTTCCTCATTTTACAAAAGAAGGCAGAGGGGGAAGGAGGTCTGAGGCAGAAGTTAATTTCATCAGAAAGATCAAGTTCTGCGTGGTTTCCTTGGCAGCAACCATCCCATCTCTATATCCCAGCAACTGATATGCTGCTCTTGGTATCTAGGATGCCTACATTCATGTGGCAATCCACCTGAACCACAGAAAATATCTGAGATTTCTAGTTGTGGACCAATATTACCAATACATTGTCTTCCTTTTCAACTTGTCGTCTTCCCCAAAGCTGTTTACCAAATGCATTGCAGTGGTAGTGGCTCACCTCAGGAGGGTTGGCATCCAGTTGTTCCTCTACCTGGATGACTGATTGGTCTGCGGTTGTTCTAGGCATCAAGTGGAGATCAGTATTCAGCAGATTCACTCCTTATTTGCTCAGTTGGGCCTAGTAATCGCAGAATCACAGAAATGTAGGGCTGGAAGGGACCTTGAGATGTCATCAAGCCCAGCCTCCTGCACTGTGGCAGGACAAAGTAAACCTATACCATCAGGTGTTAGTTCAACCTATTCTTAAAACCCTCCAGTGATGGGGGTTCCACAACCTCCCTTGGAAGCCTATTGCACCTTTACAATTTAGTTAGAAAGTTTTTCCTGATATCTAACCTAAATCTCCCTTGCCGCAGATTAAGTCCATTACCCCTTGTCCTACCTTCAGTGGACATAGAGAACAACTGAACATGCAGCTCTTTACATCAACTCTTACCAATGGTCATGGAGGGTGAGGGAAACAATCAAGCAGGTAGAGCCCTTGATTCCAATGCTTTCCATTAGGGAATCTGTTGTCCCTTCACTGGTGCCTCTGTGAGGACAAGGAGTGCCTCTCTGTGATGGCTGGTCTATATTCTCTCCTCAGGGCCCTTAGTGGGGAAGGGAGAAGACTGTTTGGATTTTTCCACATTGTCAGCCATCACCTTATCCAACTTTTCTCTGAAAAGGAGGAGCTTGTAAACTTAGCCAAGTATAGGACCTCCTTAGAGTTAGTATCCAGATTTCAGCTACTGAGCTGGAAGCCAGTAGCCTCGTTGCATCCATTAAGTTGTCAGCTACAAATGTGGTAGGGAGACCTTCTTTAAAGTGGAGCCAAAGCCTCTACGATGTCCTCCCTGTCCTGGGGGACCTTCTTGACTTCAGTAAATGTAATGGACACATATCATATTCTCAACAGACCCCTGCCACTGCAGACTTATGAGTTTTTTTTACCTCAGGAAACATTATCTGTACTGAACACTCCTGTTTGGCCTGTCCTCAGCCTCCAGGATTTTACAAAAATATTGGTGGTGATAATAGCCAGACACAGGTTACAGGGAACTCACCTATACACTTCCTGGATGACATCCTGATTAGACTCCATCACAGTCAGCAGCGCACAGGGCCATGTCTTGGATGCTGAATCTTCTCCAGGCACACAGTTTCATCATCATTACCAAGAAAAGTTCTCTAGTTCCATCCAAAAACTTATTTTCTTACTCCAGAGCTGCAGGAGGCCTACCATAGCACTATGCCTTCCAACTGCTAGGACTTCAGCTATCCTACATGGGAATCACTGCATGGGCACAATCACACATCAGAAGTCTTCAAGCCTCCATACTAAACGTGTGGGACCACTCCCCGGAACACATGAACAATCAAGTAGGGGTTCTAATACAGATGTTCAACTACTTAAAATGTTGATCAGCCCACAACAATATCTTGAAAGGCATGCCTATCTGCCTTCCAGATCTTTTAGTTCTCACAACCAATGCCAGCATGGAGGGCTGGGGAGCTAACTTGGAGACCCAAACAACCCAGGGCCTCTGGAGTGAGGAGGAAAAGGCTCACAGTGTAAACATCCTAGAGTTTAGAGCGATCAAATTAGCTCTGTGAAGGTTGCAGCCCAACCTAAGGGGGAACCATGCCCTGTGTTCAATCAGACAATACAACTATGGTCACATATTTAAACAACCAAAGGGGGAACTAAGGGTCTGGTGCTCCTTGTGGAAGCAGTGTAAATAATGAGGCGGATGAAATGCTCCTCCTTTCTTTCAGAGTGATCCACATCAAAGGGGAGCTGAACCAAAAAGCAGACTGGCTCAGCAGGCACTGGTTCAAGAATGCTGAATGGTGCCAGAATCAGAAGGTTTTCTATCTCATCATTTAGATGTTCAGTCTCCCTTCAACCAACCTGTTCACGAATTTTACAAATGCAAAGAGGCCAAAATACTTCACAAAGTCTGACACACCTTAGAGGTCAGAAGAGGTTGAAAAACTATCTCAAGCATACAGAATCCATGAGAAGATCGGGCTCCCTATTTGTGTCCTTCCAAATGAAATGCCAGGGATTCAGAGTTTCCAAGTCCTCCATCACTAGATGGATTAGACTATGTATTGTGGAAGCCTACATATCATCAGAGGTCCTGTCCGAGAGGGCACACTCCATGAGATCCTTAGCAGCCTCATGGGGGGGAATGAGAAAGGGCTTCCACTTTGGAAATTTGCAAAGTGGCCATGTCACTGGGCAGCTGCTCTTTATGGGGAGCTAGGGCCACTCTGCCTGTGACTGTCTTATGAATGCCTCATGGAGGTGTAATTGACTGCCCCAGCTGGCTGATTATTCAACAAGTACCTGGACCTAATAAAGGTTACCCAAGCTTAGTTAGGCCATATCTACACTACAGAGTTAAGTTGACTTATGTTGACAATCATAAGTTGCTTTAATAACAGGACAAAACACAATTTTTTGGTCAAACAGGGGACATGACAATGAGGACCAGTTTCGCATTTAGGTCTCTCACAGCTGTAACTCCAGCTTTTGTTGGGAAACCAGTCCCTAGGCGTGGAGTGCGCGGGGTACTGTGAGAGACCAGGAACACGCGAGGTCTTCGGTGGGGGAGTTTGAGGATGGCATGGACTGGTGTTCTGTAGTGGCTGCAGGGGGAGTCATGCATGGATATGCTCAGATTGCAGGGTAATGAGGGAGTTCATCATCTCTGTCTGGCCCTGGAGAAGCTTTATCATCCATTCCTGCCCCTGAGTCCTTTCCGGGCTATCCAGTTTCAGTCTTTCATTGATTGTCTCCCTCCATGCTCTTGTTTCTCTATGTGCTGCCTTTGTTCACTGCAGCACTTCACAAAACATATCCTCCTTACCAAAGAAACAAAGAACAGAAACAGTATTGTAAGTGCACTCACAGCCGTGAGTCACAAAAAATTACACACACCTCTTTCTCACTGTCCCTGGGCTAGCACACAGGTTGGCGCGAGTTCCAAATATGATTAGTTCAGTGGGGGTGGTGGCAAGGGCAATAGGCAAGAAGGGACAAAGGGTGGTTCACGAAGGGGGTTACTACAAGCAGCTAGGGAGACTATTGTGAATATTGGTACCCTTTCCCACAGGATAGGGTAATTGAACCCAATATCTCACTTCTAAGGGTAACCTAGGATGCAAGTGGGCATCTCCTGCACTCATGTGGCTTCAGACCAGCTCCGTATGCTGCTCGCCTGTGTGCTGCTCTGGTCCCTGCAGAAATAATTGCCGGGTGACGCTGCAAAGTTTCCTACAGCCGGGGGAGAAACAAGAACGCTCTGCTAAGGAACCTTCGGCAGAGGATTGCAGAATACCTACTGGAAAGTTTCCTAGAGAACACTATAGAGGATTCCAGGGATATCCCCACCAACATTAACAAACTTTTCCGCCGTGGACCCACAGTGTAAAAGGACAGGCTCTGATGTTAATTTTTGTCCATTATCTCTCCTCTACCATATAACAAAATACATGAGCGCTCAAACTCCACTCACCAAAGCAAAATGAGCACCTACCAGAGTTTCCCTCTCCTGCATCCTGCGCACCAGAGCTGGAGTGCTGGGATTGGCTAGACACGTCCGGAGTGGAAAAGAGGTCCTGACTCGTCGCACCACCAGTTGACCCTGCCATTTGTTCCACATTGTCCTCCAGATCCACTTCCTCATCACCACTTCGTCACTGAGGTTGAGTCCGCTGGCTGCTGCCTTCAGTTGCTGACTGAAGTATCCATGGGGCTCTTGGCAGTGGAGGTGGGGTCGCTGCTGAGGATGGCATGCAGCTCCTTATAGAAATGGCATGTCTTTGGCACTGCACCAGAGCAACGGTTGGCCTCCCTTGTCTTCTGGTACACCTGCCTCAGCTCCTTGATCTAGGCATGACACTGATGTATGTCCCTCTCGTGCCCCTTCTCCTGCATGCCACTAGCAATCAGCCCATAGGTATCCTATGGCTGGAGTGAAGCTGAGACTGCATAGCCTCTTCTCCCCATAGACTCAGCATATCCAACAGCTCCAGTGTGCTCCATGCGGGAGAGCATCTGCTGCAGAAAGTCGGCATGGTCAGCTGGGAAGATGCTGTGTGAATTGTGCACACCGAGCAAACAGGAAGAGGAATTTCAAAAATTCTGGTGCCTTTAAATGGGGGAGGAGCGCATACCTGAGTACCTTCAGGGCAGTGGAGTTCAAAGTGCTGACCAGAGCAGTCAGGATGGGCATTGTGGGATACCTACTGGAGACCGCTTAGGGCGACATAACCAAGTGCAGTGTCTACACTGACGCTGCACCGCTCTAACTGCGTTGCAAAAAGCTCCATGCCGCTCGTTGAGGTGGTTTTATTATGTTGGCAAACAGGGGAGTCACATCGGCAGGAGGAGCATTTCAGTATGTACACCTCCACTGTTTTGTCAATGAAAGGTGACTTTTGTCGACAAAACTGTGTAGTGTAGACAAGGCCTTAGAGGGAACTCCAAAGGGAGACAGGAGGCTCATGTAGAGGGGAGCTCCCAAGCGAAACCAGAGCCTGAACAGGGAATCCAGAAGATAGGTCTCTGGGGTACCTACCAGTACTGAGAGCCTGTAAGAGGAGCTCCTGGAGAGGGCAGCCTTCTAAATAGTGGGCTGCAGCCAGCCGGCATTCAAGAGGACCTGGTCTCAGTCAGAGGTCCCTGAGATACTGGCTAGAAGCCCAGCCTGCAAAGAATCACCCTCTGCCCCTGGAGAAGAGTTTCAGTGGAGAGACCTCTCCAGACCTCAGACTCCAGAGGAGGAAGTACTCCAGTAGGGGCAAGAGGCATAACATCAGGGGCAGAGACTGGAAAGAAGAGAACCTTGGAGGAAAAGCCTGAGTAGAGGTGAACACTGGATTCAGAAGGGAACATGAACTAGGAATGACCTAGTCGGCATGCTGTAATGTTGGGGTGAAAGTTTTGTTTATATTCTATTTTGGTTTCTCCATTAATAAAGGAGACCCACCACAAGGAGGTGCTCTTTAGAACTTAACTGGCAGTTTGGACTTGTTGACATCCTGGGCAAGGGAAAATCAAGTAAGGGTTCATCGGCAATACTATGCCTGCCTCCAAGGCGGTGCGCTGGGTCAGACTGGAATGGCAGCAAGCTACTTGGTCTACAGCTAACACCTTTATTGAGCACGACAAGTTGGACCTGTCTTCTGCAGAGACCTCCTTTGGCAGGAAATTGCCACAGGCAGTGGGCAGAAATAATACATACTTGAATGAGTTGACCAAACGGGGGAGAGGGGGTGCTTTCCTACCAAAGTTTTGTTTCATATCCCTCCCTACATCCTGTTCACGGCTTGCTACTTCCAAGATGTGTAGAATTGTGGGAGATGCTGGGCTGCAGAATGGAAATTTCTTACTAATAATTTCCTTTCTGCTAGCAGTGTCTATCACAATTCTTCCCACCCTGAGTGGCTCATGAGTCGGATATTAAGTGGACACGTTACTATTTGACAGTCTTCCTTGGTCTAATGTACAAAATGCTGATCCACATCCTTGAGCTCCAGAGAGAGGAGAGCAGTCCAGACATCCAGAATTGTGGAAAACGCGGCTAGCAGAAAGGAAATTATCAGTAAGAATTTTTCCATTCAAACATACATAGTATGCATGGCAGTTGTACCCTATTCATCTAATTCCATCCAAAATGCCCAGGGCCTTAGGTCCTCAAAATTGCTGCAGGCAAGATGTTAAAATCTTGCAGAAGTTGCCATATTAAGCATCCGGGAAACCATTCCTGGAGGTAATCAAAGGTCCCTCTACACAGTGGTTCTCAAACTTTTTTTTTCGTGGATCACTTGAAAATTGCTGAGGGTCTTGGGGGACCACTTAATGATCTTTCCAAATGTTGTTTGTACCGTTAGCTAACTATTGTAAAGTGCTTTGGATAAAAGTGCTATATAAATAAACCTTAATAATAATTAACTTTTTTTGTTCTACAAATAAAAGCACACAACTCATATTTTAATATCAGTAGTCTTATCTTTCTAATGCACTGGATGTGCCCTCTCTCCCCCACCGCGGCAGCCCCCGAACTGGGGCTGGGAAGGAGGGGTGTCTCTCCCTCTCTCCTCCACCGCAGCAGCCCCCGAGCTGGGGCTGGGAAGGAGGGCTCTCTCTTCCCAGCAGCTGCAGTCCTGGAGCTGGGGAAAGTCGCCTCTTTCTCTGGACGCCGCAGCCCTGCACATCCCAAATTTCCCCCATCCCCACTTCTCACCCCACTGCCCCCTCCCACCTACCCCCATTTCTCCCAAGAGCACCACCTCACCTTACATGTGTGTCTTCTCCAGGGTCCAGGCACCTAATTAGTGGAGCCACGCCTGCGTGGCTCCACTAATTAGGTGGGTAGCCCTTCATTCTCTCGTGTGTGGCCGCCCAGGCACGCACCTTAGAGGGAACTATCTATCCATGGACCACAGTTTGAGAACCTCTGCTCTACAACATACTTAATGGCATTGTAGAAAGAAAAGGTCTGAGCCTCATTTGTAGGGTCCTACCAAATTCACGGCCATGAAAAACATGTTACAGACTGTGAAATCTGGTCTCCCCCCGTGAAATCTGCTCTGGTCTCTTGTGTGCTTTTACCCTATAGTATACAGATTTCATGGGGAGCCCAGCATTTCTCAAATTGGGGGTCCTGATCCAAAAGGGTATTGCACAGGAGTCGCAAGGTTATTTTAGGGGGGGTCGAGGTATTCCCACCTCTACTTTGCGACCTTCAGAGCTGGGCAGCTGGAGAGTGGCGGCTGTTGGCTGGGCACTCAGCTCTGAAGGCAGAGCTGCAGCAGTAGCAGCACAGAAGTAAGGGTGGCAATACTATACCATGCCACCCTTAGTTCTGCACTGCTGCCTTCAGAGCTGGGCAGCCAGACAGTGGCAGCTGCTGACTGAGGGCCCAGCTCTGCAGGCAGCACCGCAGAAGTAAGGATTGCAATACCATACCATGCCATCCTTATTTCTGTGCTGATGCTGGTGGCGGCTCTGCCTTCAGAGCGGGGCTCCTGGCCAGCAGCTGCCGCTCTCCAGCAGCGCAGAAGTAAGGGTAGCAGTACTGCAACTCCCACTACAATAACTTTGTGATGCCCTCCTCCCCCAATTCTTTTTTGGGTCAGGATCCCTACAATTACAATACTGTGACATTTCAGATTTAAAGAGCTGAAATAATGAAATTAATGATTTTTAAAAATCCTGTAACCGTGAAATTGACCAAAATGGACTGTGAATTTGTTAGGGCCCTATTCATTTGAGGAACATCTGTAAAGTAGATTCCAATTCCTCTGCAAATGCATCTTTTGGTAGGAAAAGTGCTACTGGGTTGGTTCCCAAATAATTCCTTAAATTACAAAACTTTTGCTTTATATAGGTGGAACGTCCATTTCTACATATTATCAACTGTAATAATAATTACAATTCTGCATTTTCCTCCCATCCTCTTCCTCCCTGAATTCTGAGACTCACTTCTCACAACTTCCCATTCATTGTGAACGAGGAGAGAAGCTGTGCAACAGAATGAAAAATTTTTCACCTGATAATTTTCTTTCTGCTAGTAGCTTCTCTCCTTATTCAACCCATCCTGGTAGTATGGCAAATGACCAGAAAATGTTAATGCTAATAATCTGTATGCTAGAGTGTTTCATCATGTTGAGAAGAAATCTTGTTCTGAGTTGAAGGGCAGGGCTTACTCCTGGGGCCTCCAGCAACATCTTTAGACTGTCTCTTAATTCCATCCATTTGTGGAGATATTACCCATTTGTGATGAAGGAGAGAAGCTGCTAACAAAAAGAGAATCATCAGGTAAGAAATGTCTAATTCTTGTAGCATGCAGGGCAATAGCTCTAAGTTTCTCCAGGTGACAGGGTTTCCATCTGGAGGCCTGTATACCACTAGAATTCCTAAATTTCTCTTGTCCTTTGGCTCACAGATCATATGTATGCACTCAAATGTTTTTGTTTCTGAAGTGGAGCGTCTTCTGTATCTGAGTTGGAGGGGAACAGGATTTGTATTCTGCCTCCTCTTTCCTTTTTATGGTGCATTCTGGAGTCAGTTTTGGCTTGTGATGTATAGGGTATATACTGTAGTGACTATCTGTGGATAGGATTGGAGGAGGCACTGAATCATGTCTCAGTGATGCAAGCAAGACTGGGTGCTTCATCCAAAATGAGATTGTGAACAGTACTGGTTTTGTTGTTTTGAAAAGGAAGGTCATATAAGTATGTTGATATGTAGATAGATTCTGTATCACCCAAATTCACCAAACAAAATGTTTAGAGGTATTTTATCAACTTTATTTTGATTAATTCATTTTACACATTTTAAAGCTGATTGAAACTGTTCCTGACATAGGTGAGGTTCCTGGACTGTACACTATAGAAGAATTAGAACCATTACTGTCTCCTCTGAAGGATCAAGCTTCCCAAGATGGATTTACAGGACCAGTCTTCAACTATTTTACATACAGTAAGTGAATTGGACTACATAATTTGTAATTGATTAAAGGCTATCAAAGTGAGTAAAATAATAAAATATGCAAAGGGGTGGTACTTTCAAGTACATTTTGAATCATGCAGTTATTTAAAAAACAGTAAGGAACAATCAATACTTCGGTTTAATTAAAGGAACACAACGTAAAAATCACATTCTGTCTAAAATTGCATTCACACTCATGGTTTCAAATAACATCTAAGAATCCTATAACTGAAAGAGATTACAGGAAAGAAAATGTTTGTCTCTTTTTTAGCTTGTTTACTTTGTGCATATGATAGCACATTCCAGTATTTCCCTTTTACAGTCAGTTAACTCCAATCTTACAAACACTTATGCACATGAAGAACTTTCCACACATGAGTGAGTAGTTGTAATAAAGTTAATGTTTGCAAGATAGGGGCTTTAGTTATTAGTTTGTATGGGTCTTTCACATAGAAACAAGGAAATACAATTGGAAAACATGATTGAAAAAACACCGAAATTGGAAGGCAGACTCCAGGGCACTAAAATTACTTCTGATTTGTTTTAGAATTGGTTACATTTTAAGATAATTGTATCCCTTATGTATTTTGATTGTTATTGTCCCTTTCTGGAAATAGGTCTGTAAGACAATGTATGAAGGACAGTCAAAAATTATACTGTATTGGATCTGCAATAAATTTATCATTGGGTAGTTTGAATTCAATTGGCTTAATTTTTTAATATGTTGTATTTCCTTTAGGGATTCAGCAGAACTTGCACATTGTCTTGATTATGGATTCTGCCAATTTAAATTTCACAATAAATTGTGAGAGTAATCCAGCACTGCATAAAAAATGTCAGGTGTTGTGGATGGAAAGCTGGTCTGAAAGCAGTATGAAAAAGGTAGGTACAGGAGACAAACAAAACAAAATTTAAAAGTGAGCATGAATTCATTTATTTTGTAAATGTCATTGTACGGCTTTCCCTCCTGTTCTATGAAGTTATTTTTTGCTTCTTTATCAGACCAAACTGTCATGCTGATGTAATCTTCTCTTAGCCAAATATTCAGTTTTTTTATAAAGCTAAGGAAAGCTAGCAATCACATTTTTTCAGTCCAATGTACTTCCCTTGCATCGTGTTTGAATAAGATTTCTTTGTTTAGATTATCAGTAATTCAAAAGTGCTGCATTCGGAAAATGCCATCTGTTCATGTTAAATGACTCAATTCCAAATTACTCAGCTCTAAAAAAGAGACGCAAAGTTGGTTTTAATTAAAGTGTTTAAGGAACCTCTGACATATCTTGCTTTTTTAGATTAATATTTGTACAGTGCTTTAAAAGTACAAAGTGCTTTGGAAAAGTTAAATATTATTATCATTTGATAATTCACCAACAGTAACATGTTAGTATCTCACTATGGGCTGATCACTCTTCCTTTGATGAAACACAGAATTTAAATTTTGATTTTAGTGGGATTATGCACATGCTTAAGTGCTTTGCTGGATTGAGGCCAGGGAACTGAGCACCTTACAGCATCAAGCTATCCCTATTGCAGAATGTTAGTGGCATCATTTTGAAAAAGATATATAGGACTGTACGTAGAGCTGCCAGAGGATGACAATTCTGTTCTGTGAAACAGAATTGTGTCAAACAGCTGTTTTCAGATTAAAGAAACCTCAAGTTTTTGATTCAGGTCTCTCTCTTTTTCATTCCTTTCTGGATCAGAAATTATCAGGGTTCTGGACCTCAAAAACTTTCCAGACAAAAACATTGTCACAATCCATATGTCTCTGCAAAATGTTTCGGCTTTAATGAAACAGCATTTTTTGATGAAATGTTAATTGTCTAAGTTTGAAAAATGTTTTTTAGGATATTTTTGTGACCTCAGTAGGATTTGTTTGAGTGTGGATTGAATAAGGACCCAGGATTTGGTCCTGTAGTCATATTTCCAAACATACTGTACATATAGTGTTTATTGTCTACCATTGTGAAATTCATTAGATAAACTATCATGCCCACCAGCCATCTGTGACCGTGTAGAAGACTTGAAAATCTTACTGTAGATCAAGGTTAAGAAAGTTTGCACGGCATGAGGGAAGCTCATTCCCATGGTGCCTCCTTAAACAAGGCATTTTATTAGGTCATCTGAATTCATGTTGAACTTTAGAATAAGGCTGTATACCTTGATACTTCCTTGGTATTTATATAATTGTAAAGTTCCTCAGTGATATTATCTGCTGTTTCCTTAGAGTTGGTGAAAGATTGTTCTGCTTGAGAGAACAGGGAATCATCAGTACTAACAACTGAGATTCATTTATTATTAATTATTATTACTATTTATTATTTATCATTATTCAGTAAAGGGCTCTTGAACAAAGCTGTTGTTTTCAAATCCTTTTTACATTTATAACTGATGTTGCCATTTTATTAATAGTTTCTTTGCTTTTATCTTTACTTGAAAGTTCAGTGTATGCACTTTTTGACAAAAATGTTTTTTATTTTAGATACCTGAAATGTTATTTGCTGATTTGGATGAACAAGAAAAGACTGGTAGAGCACATAAAGAACCTAAGAAAAAATATTCTGGTAATATTTTGGTGAATTTGATTAAAGTTGTGTTTTTAACATGATTATTTTATTATTATTCGTTTGTCTATTTATTTGTTTAGTTAGTCTTGTTAATTACTTCGCTCAGCGTTGTACAAGGCACAAATAATGGTCTGGATTCTGCAAATAGATCTAGGAACAGGCAAACTCCCGTTCCGTGGAAGAGCTTCATTCATTTCAGTGAGGCTTCGCAAGGGCAGAGCAGAGCACCCCTGCACAAGGAATTTCAGGATTGGCATCAAATATACAGTGTGGGAGTGGTGCTGGAGAAAGAAACAAAGAGAATGGTGACACATCACAAGTGGTGCAAGGAGTTGAGGGATACATGAGATGAACAGAGACATAGGTAGGGTGGGGTGGGTGTTTCCTAGAACCTTGAAGGTGAGGATGAAGATCTTAAACTTGATTAGGTGGACAAAGGGGAAAATAGTGGAGGAATTCAAGAAGTGTGAGATGGTGGAAGCATAAAACAGAAAGTGAGTTAAGCTGCTTCATTACCAGATATACTGGAATGGGGCTAAGATGGGAAATTGAGAGTTCAGAGAGAAGGAAGTATGCACTTTAGCTGTCACATTGGCATTTAGTGAGAAAGGATCAGATTTTAAATATGTTGTAGATAAAGGAATGGCAGTGACAACCAGGTTTGTGAGAATAGAAGGGAGGAGCCTGGATGATGGGAAGGATGGTGGTTTTGTAGACAGCTCTGAAGAAGGCAGGAAGAGGACAGGATTTGGGAAATATAAGAACTAATAGTTTGTATGTTGAGCTTGTAAAGCTTGTTGAGCTAGTAGAACAGCCACGATTGTACATCAGAAAGATGAGTGGTGTTAGCTTTGCCATAATGGAATGAATTGAGTGAAGATGTAAATTTAAGCCACCGCTGTACAAATAAGAATTGAAGTTGTGTACAGTGGATGAGATAGAGGAAAGAGTCTGGTGGTAAAGAGTTGAGAGAGTAGAGAGTTGAGAGGAAGAGGAAAAGGAGGAACAGGGTTATAATATAAGAAGTAGAAAGATTATATAGAACTTCCTGTAATAGTTAAAAATAATACAATGTGTTTTCAGAACAGGAAATTATTAAGTGATTCGATCAGATTATGTGCTAAAACTGCACATTTGTCCATTAAAAAAAATTGTAGCGAGAATAGTCTAAATCACAAAATCAGCACTCATCCTGGTTTGAAAAATGATTTTTTCTCAAATTGCTATATAAAAACAAAATTTAAATAAGATTCTATGCATAAATCCTAGTGATAAGGAGAAAACCAAATGTTAAATGCTTCCTGCTAGAATTCTTATGTTGCCTCACTTTTTAATATAAAAATACTCAAACCTTTGAAGTGATACTCTGATTACAGGGTTAAGATCCATGCAACGACTCATCATTCTAGATACCTTTATATGTTTACCTTGATGCTGCTTCCAGACATTCCTTCACATATACATATCTTAGTATTTTTTCTCATTTGTAGTGTTGCACAGCTTATTTCATGTCTTCTTGAGTTCATTTACAAAAATTCCATTTAGCAAGCTGTAGAATCTGTAATGTCCAGAAAAAATATGTATTGTATGCAGCACCAGTGACACCAAAAGCACTCAAGCCTAGGTTCTGCAAGGTTCTGAGCACCCTCAAGTTCTGTTGACATCAGTGGGAAATGAAGGTACTCAGCACCTCTTAGGATCAAGCCCTCAGTGATGTGGAACTAATTCTGACAATGCTCATATGCCTTTTCAATTCAGTATAAAACTTTTAACGCTTTAAAACAAGAACAGAATGTTGCCTTCCGAAGGGCAAATCTTTAGAGTGAAATGCTACTTCGTTTCTCCCATGGAATCCTGCAAAACTCTGCCTTTTTAGGTACTATGTCCTCCATTCATGATTTAAAAAGTGTATCACATTGCTCATCCTAAATTATTCTAGATGCAGTAGGAATGATAAAGTTGTTTCATAAATAATGTATTTTGCTATATAGGTGATTCTGATTTTTTGAAATCTTTTTTGGTGATCCATGAGTCATGTAAAGCATATGGAGCAACTCCAAGCAGATATATGACTTTCCTGCGTGTGTATAGTGCCATCAATAGCAGCAAAAAAGCAGAGCTGTTAAAAAGGCAAAGCCATTTGCAGGTATGTAATTAATAACATTTTCTACTTATGAGTTGGCAAAATATTTCCATATTTGTGAATCGATTTTCACAGTTGATACTGTGACAGGAGCTCTACCTCTTTGTTATCGTATCTTGCATATATGTGATTGGCAGCATGTGCTGCTGCTATCTTGGTTAGCCCGAGCTTTCACTCCCTTTGTGCATGCTCTCCTACAACATCTTCTCTGGTTTGAGGTGAGGGACACTGGTAGTCCTAGTACAGTGACCCCCACTTTCCTCTCCCAAATGACTTCAGAAGTAGGGGGGTTCCTTCATTCCACTCCTGTTTTTCCCAATTGCTGCAAAGTAGATGTGCCCTTTGGAAGGGAAAACGTACTTCCCAGCACTTCAATATATAGGGTTAGCATTCTAGCTAGAAAAGTTTTGGCTAATGCATGTATGGGTGGGAGAGGATCTGGAAGCAGAAGCTCTATTCTGACAGATGCATACTGCATATGGGTATGGGTACCGTGACTGTAGCAGGGAGAGCTATAGTTAAAGTAACCAGTTACAATAATTACTCCTTTTTATTTTGGTGTAGAGTCAGAGACAATGCGATTGTTTGATTTTAAGTGTGTGTGGGTGTGAATTGAACTTTTTTTCCTGTTGACCTTAACTGGATGTACTATATACCAGTCACAAACTCATGACCTGTAGCTGTTAACAGTGGCTTTGGTTTTTCAAATCTGTCAATTTCTGACCAACTGGATAATTGACAGTTCATGCATGTTTCATACTGGAAAGGCAACTTGTTTACTTTGCACAGCTTTCCTGATCATGAGTAGTGCCCTACCGAATTCACAGTCATGAAAAACGCGTCACAGACTGTGAAAGCTGGTCTTTTGTGTGCTCTTACCCTATACTACACAGATTTCACAGGGAAGACCAGAGTTTCTCAAATTGGGGGCCCTAACCCAAAAGGGAGTTGCAGGGGGATCACAAGGTTATTTTAGGGGGATCGTGGTATTGCCACCCTTACTTCTGCGCTCCCTTCAGAGCTGGGTGGCTGGAGAGTGACAGCTGGTGGCCGGAAAGCGGTGGCTGTTGGCCGGGCGCCCAGCTCTGAAGGCAGCGCACCACAGCAGCAGCGCAGAAGTAAGAGTGCCTCAATCCTATTTTCTGAACCATCTATCCCACTTCTTCCATGTTTGGTCCCAAATAACATCAGATCGCTGGGTTCTTCGCATGATAGAAGTGGGCTATTATCTCCAGTTCTGCTTCTCTCCTCCCTCCCACCCCCCTTCACCATCCCTCTTCAGGGACCCTTCTTATGAGTAACTCCTTATCCAGGAGGTGCAAACACTCCTCGCTGCAGGGGCAGTGGAGGAGGTTCCTCAGGAGCTAAGGGGCAAGTGATGCTACTCTTATTTCCTAATCTCCAAAGCCAAACGGGGTCTCAGACCCATTCTAGACCTGCGGGGCCACATGGCATCTTGTACATACATGGTACAGCATGCCAGGATGCATCTCAGACCTCTCCAGATTTGGCTCGCATCAGCGTACCACCCAGGATGCGACAGTCTAGACTCTGTGGTCACTCTTCTGGGTCACATCCTCCAGTCCCTGGGCTGGTGGCTTAACCAACAAGGTGTGTGCAAGGGAATCCCCTTCCACAGACCTCAGCCCTCCCCATCCCTGGTAACAGATGCGTTGGCACTGGGGTGGGGTGCACATCTGGGGGACCTTCAGACACAGGGCTTCTGGTGTCAAGACGAGCTCTCACTCCACATCAACATCAAGGAGCTGAGAGCGATTTGATTAGCGTGCCAGACCTTCCAGGCCCACTTGGGTCAATGTGTGGGAGTCATGACGGACAACACAACTGCAATGTTTTACATAAACAAGCAGGGTGGCGCCCATTCTTCTCCCCTCTGTAGGGAAGCCCTCCAGCTGTGGGAATTTGGAGGCGATGTATCTCCCAGGATCACAGAACGAGCTGGTGGACTACCTCAGCAGATCATTCCACAACCTCACCATCTTCCAGAGTGGGGAACTCCCCATATCGATATCTTCGGCACTTGGAGCAACAGGAAGTGCCCGAGGTTCCTTCTGGAACCATAGCCAGGGCTCCCTTGTGGACGCCTTCCTCCTCCCATGGTCGGATCATTTCATGTATATGTTCCCACCGTTTTCTCTTGTACACAAGGTACTGCTCAAAGTCCGCAGGCACAAGGCGGCGATCATCCTGGTCGCTCCGGCATGGCCATGTCAACACCACGCTCTTGGACCTCTTGGTAGACTCCCCAATCACTCTACTACTGCTCAGGACCTGATTACCCAAGACCACGTCAGTCTCTCCACCTCACGGCCTTGAAGCTTCATGGCTAAACCCCATGGAGTTCATGCGCTTGGAGTTGCTCAGAGAAGTTCTGCTCGGTACCAGGGTTACCTATCTGGCAAAGTGGAAGCGGTTTGTGATCTGGTGCTCCCACAGCTGTACTTCAACTTTGCGGGACCCCATTCCTGTCATCCTGGAGTACCTGTTGCAACTCAAGCAGCAAGGTCTGGCTGCTTCTTCCATTAATGTGCACCTGGCAGCTATCTCTGCATTCCACCCGGGAGCGGCCAGGCGCTCCATCTTTGCCAACCCCATGGTAGGCTGCTTCCTCAAGGGTCTGGAGCGCCTCTACCCACAGGTTCGGCAACCGATCCCTGCATGGGACCTCAAACTGGTTCTTTCCAAACTGATGGGACCTCCGTTTGAACCATTGGCAACTTGCTCCCTCCTGTATCTATCATGGAAGGTTGCTTTTCTGGTTGCCATTACTTTGGCAAGGAGGGTCTTGGAGCTCAAGGCCCTCACCTCTGACCCTTCATACACGGTCTACTTCAAGGATAAGGTGCAGCTCAGGCCTCACCCGGCTTTCCTTCCAAAAGTTTTGTCCCAATTTCAGTCCATTTTCCTGCCTGTGTTTTACCCTAAAGCTCATGTGTCAAAATAGGTCACTTTTTAGTCCTTCCAGGGTTGTCTGTGCCAAAATAGGTCACTTTTTAATCCTTCCAAAGTTGTCTGTACCAAATTCTCTGATGAAGATATCTTTGTTTACTATTTGTTGCTAAAAACGTGTTGTTTTTTTTTAAATATTTGTAGGCAGGAGTGTCTAAGCTGAATGAAGCCAAAGCCCTAGTAGATGAACTGAACAGAAAAGCTGGAGAACAAAGCATATTACTCAAAACTAAGCAAGATGAAGCTGATGCTGCACTCCAAGAAATTACAGTGTCTATGCAGGTAATGTTGATTGTCACAATAGAATCTTAAAAAATAAAACCCCTTCCCCCCTTTTTTTTTTCTATGTGAAATTGTCTCCACAGATTCCCATGCCTGGAGTTGCATATTGAGGGCTGAAAAACCTGAAAATATTTAAAAGCAGTTGGCTTAGGAGGTTACATGAACCTTTGAAACTTGAGGAGGTTAACACTGAGACAGAACATTTTTTATAAGGGAATTTAATTATTTAATCAATGTGTGGGTTGACCAAGCAGGATAGGGGACTTAACAGCTGACTGGTACTTACTACTGCAGTTCAGACTGAAAAGTCCTCCAGATCTTTCTGTATCTAATTGTTCTACTTTATAGAGTTGGTCAGAGAATAAAATTTAAAATTTTCAAAAAAAATTCAACCAGATCTACTATTTTATCTATAGTATTTTAAGTGCCAAGTTCTGTAAATTTCTTCTGTGGCATTTTTGCATCTAGTTGAAAGTAGGGGTTCTTCTTCGAGTGCTTGCTCATATCGATTCCAATTAGGTGTGCGCGCGCCGCGTGCACGATCGTCGGAGAATTTTCTACCCTAGTAACACCCGGTGGGTGGGCTGTGGAGCCCCCTGGAGTGGCACCTTCATGGCGCTGGATATATACCCCAACCGACCCAGCGCCCCCTCAGTTCCTTCTTACCGCCCGTGACGGTCGTTGGAATTGTGGAGCGCAGCATAGCTGTTCTCCACTCTCCCTAGCTTTACTCATTAGTTCTTGTAGATAGTTGTTAATTGTGTTCTTTAGATTAGTAGTTCATTGTTAATAGTTATAAATAGTTGTAAGTAGTTAGCGGGGGTTAAGGGGGCTATTATCCCCCTTCCCCCCCCCCCCGGCACACAGCCGGGCTCATGCCCAAGGCTCCTGGCTTTAAGCAGTGCGCGACCTGTGCTAAGCCTATGCCAACGGGAGACCCCCACGACTCTTATCTGAAGTGCTTAAGGGAGTCTCACCAGACGGACAAGTGTAAGATCTGCAAGGCTTTCAGACCAAGGACCAAAAAGGAGCGGGACTTTAGGCTTAAGCAGCTCCTTATGGAGGCGGCACTTAGCCCAGATCCTCCTTCGGCACGCCAAGTTCCGGCACCGAGCGCCTCGGTGCGCAGCGCCCCAGCTGCTCCCTCCAGTACTGCACCGCGAGCAGACGCGGATAAGGCCCCACGGCACCGTCCTCCCTCGGGCACCGCGTCCGCCGCAAGCCCCTCGGCGCCGGTCCCTGTCTCCGGGACATAAAAGGCCCCGCAAGACCCAGGACGCAGCTGTCCAACAGGCACCGGCTCCCCCCGCACCGGTGGTAGAGCCGCGTCCGGCTTTGGAGCGCCAGAGGGTGCAAGTGTCATCAGCACCGTTGACTCCGGCACCGGGTGTAGGGCCGTTGAGTCCGGTGCGGACTGGCTCACCGCCTCGTCCGGTGGTGGAGCCCTGTCTCCCTTCTACACCGGAGACGTTTGCCACGGCGAAAGACCTTATCGCCCTCACGGAGCCGGCGCCGTCTCAACCCGTGGCACCGCATGCCCTTCGTACTGTGCAATCCAGGGGCAAGCCTACCCTGATACGCCCGCCATCTCCGAGCGTGGACTCGAGGCACCGCTCCCGGTCTCGGAGCAGGTCCCGACGCCGCTCGCAGTCCCGGCACCGATCTTCATCTCGGCGCCAGTCATACTCGCGGCCCAGATCTTCCTCCCGGCACCAGTCTACTTCTCGGCACCGACCTGAGCATCGGTACCGGTCGGAGTCCAGACGCAGTTCTCGGCACCGGTATGAGCGCCGCTCCCGTTCGCGAGGCCGCTCCCGGCACCGAGTCTACAGACGGTCTTCATCTTCACAATCCAGATCCGGATCCCGGTACCGACATGGCCATCGGCACCATTCTCGATCCCGGTACCATTCACCGGCACCGTGCAGAGACCGCTCGCCTGTGGACCGGCACCGCTCGGCACCGTACCAGGACGAGCCCCTGCAACCACGCTTGGCACCGCCCTGGCCCTCAAGATCGGCGTCTCGCTCGTCGGAAGGGGCTTCCCGTTCAGCGTACCCTGCTCAGGGTCAGGCTGCAGACGACTTGGGTCATTGGCAGGAGGGGGCAGAGGACCCTAGACAGGACCCTGCACATTGGTCTTTCTGGACCCCATGGGCGTATCACCAAGCTCAAGGGGCTCCACCAGCGGCCTCTCGCTCGGCACACTCTGAGCCCAGGGTTCCTGAGGCCACCATCTCCCGTCCTCCCCCAAGGGGCCTGGAGGCTCCGGTGCCGACACCCACGCAGGCCCCAGACCCCGGTGCAGGGGATCCTGCACATCAGGGACCCTTGGAGCCGGACCCGCACATGGATCCTTTACCCCCTGAGGCGTCCTCCTCATCTTCCCCAGATGAGGCAGTGGCGGGTACAACAGCCTCAGGTCCACCTCCAATAGACCTCTGTGCCCACCAAGACTTGTTGCGTAGGGTGGCACGAAATATGGACCTACAGGCTGAGGAGATAGTGGAGGTGGAGGACCCGGTGGTGAGCATCCTTTCAGCTGATGCCCCATCCTGGGTGGCGTTGCCCATTATCCGTACGATCCAGGCTAACGCTAATGCCATATGGCAAACCCCGGCCTCCATCCCACCCACTGCCAGAGGTGTAGAGAGGAAGTACTTTGTCCCCTCTAAAGACCATGAGTACCTCTATACACACCCTCCGCCGTGTTCACTGGTAGTCTCCTCAGTGAACGCCAGAGAGCGCCATGGCTAGCAGGTGGCAGCGCCCAAATCGAAGGACGCTAAACGCTTCGATTTGTTTGGACGCAAGGTTTACTCAGCGGGGGGTCTGCAGCTCAGGGCCGCAAATCAACAGGTGCTCCTGAGTCGGTACAATTACAATTCATGGAATTCCATGGGTAAATTTAAGGAGTTGGTCCCCCAGGACTCGAGGGAGGAGTTCGGGGCCCTTGTGGAGGAAGGGAAAAAGGTGGCTAGGACCTCCTTGCAGGCCTCCTTGGACATTGCAGACTCGGCCGCCGGGACACTAGCGTCTGGGATAGCCATGCGACGCGTCTCCTGGCTCCAGGTTTCGGGGTTACCGCCAGAACTGCAGCAGACCCTGCAAGATCTGCCGTTCGAGGGCCAGGGGTTGTTCTCGGACAAGACGGACTCTCGGTTGCAGAGCCTCAAGGACTCCAGAACCATCATGCGCTCCCTGGGGATGCATGTCCCAGGACCCCAGCACAGGCCCTTTAGGCCCCAGCCACAAAGGTTCTACCCTCCTCCTCCTCGTCCGAGACAGGACTTCCCCAGAAGGCGGGGACGAGGTGGTAGACGGAGGTCGACCGGCCCCCAACCTGGTCAGAACCAAGGCACTCCTAGGCCACCTTCAGGACCTAGGCAAAACTTTTGAAGGTGCGCCCGAGGACGGCACACCAGCCACTACCCAGGATCCATTTCCTTTCTTTCGGGATTGCCTCTCCCGTTTCCACCGTGCTTGGTCCCTTATAACTTCAGACCGTTGGGTCCTTCGCACGGTGGAGAGGGGATACGCTCTCCAGTTTTCTTCGTTCCCCCCCTCCCCGTCCCTCTTCAGGGACCCTTCTCACGAGCATCTCCTTACACAGGAGGTTTTTGGGCTCCTCTCTATGGGGGCCATAGAGGAGGTTCCCCCAGAGTTAAGGGGCAGGGGGTTTTACTCCCGCTACTTCCTGATCCCCAAAGCAAAAGGGGGTCTGCGACCCATTTTAGACTTACGCGGACTCAACAAATTCATAATAAAGTTGAAGTTCCGCATGGTCTCCTTGGGGACCATCATCCCTTCCCTGGATCCTGGAGACTGGTACGCCGCCCTCGACATGAAGGACGCATATTTTCATATAGCAATCTACCCCCCTCACAGGCGCTTCCTTCGATTTGTGGTAAACAATGTGCACTACCAATTTGCCGTCCTTCCCTTTGGATTGTCCGCGGCTCCGAGAGTGTTCACCAAATGTATGGCTGTCGTGGCAGCATACCTTCGTCGACAAAGGATACAGGTGTTCCCGTATCTAGACGACTGGCTGGTGCGTGGCCGCACCAGGGAGCAAGTTCAGGCGCACGTCCAGATAATACTACAAACATTCCACGAGTTAGGCATTCTACTCAACAAAGAAAAGTCCACTCTGGAGCCAACCCAGAGAATAGAGTTTATCGGGGCAGTTTTAGACTCCAGACTCACCCGAGCTCTTCTGCCAGACACTCGGTTCCACACCATCGCAAACATCATCCACGGACTCCAGGTCTTCCCGATTACCACAGTAAGGACATTCCTCGGCCTGTTGGGACACATAGCCTCTTGCACTTACGTAACCAGGCATGCCAGGCTTCGGCTTCACCCACTTCAGGCCTGGGTATCGTCGGTGTACCGTCCTTATCCGGACCACCTAAACATGGTGGTCACGGTTCCGACCTCGGTCTTGACCTCCCTCACCTGGTGGCTGGATCACAAGGTGGTTTGTGCAGGAGTGCCGTTTCACGCCCCACAACCCTCCCTGCACCTGGTCACGGACGCTTCATCTCTAGGGTGGGGCGCTCACCTCGGGGAGCACCATACCCAGGGCCTGTGGACCGCATCCCAACTAGCTCTGCACATCAATGTTCGAGAGCTGATGGCGGTGCGCCTAGTGTGTCAGGCATTTCTCGGTCTCCTACATGGCTGTTGCATGTCAGTCCTCACAGACAACACCACGGCCATGTTCTACATCAACAAGCAAGGAGGAGCCCGGTCGTCTCTCCTGTGCCAAGAGGCCATTCGCCTGTGGGAGTTCTGCATTGCCCACTCGATACATCTCATGGCATCGTTCCTCCCTGGAGTCCAGAACACTCTAGCGGACCGTCTCAGCAGATCTTTCCAGACGCACGAGTGGTCGATTCGCCCGGATATCATCCATTCCATCTTCCAGAGGTGGGGATTTCCCCAGGTCGACCTGTTCGCCTCACGAGCCAACAGGAAGTGCCACGTGTTCTGCTCCCTCCAAGGACGATCTCCGGGCTCCCTGTCGGACGCTTTCCTCTTATCATGGAGAGACCAGCTGTTCTACACTTTCCCTCCATTCCCACTGGTCCACAGGGTGCTGCTCAAGCTACGCAGAGACAAGGCACGTATGATTCTAGTCGCTTCAGCTTGGCCAAGACAGCACTGGTACACCACGCTTCTGGAGCTATCGGTACAAACTCCGATCACGCTTCCCTTGTGCCCAGACTTGATCTCTCAGGACCACGGCCGACTCTGTCACCCCCACCTGCAATCGCTCCACCTTACAGCGTGGATGCTCCATGGCTGAATCGGACAGAGCTACGATGCTCACATCCCGTGCAACAGATTCTGCTGGGAAGTAGAAAGCCCTCTACAAGGACCACTTACTTAGCCAAGTGGAAACGGTTCTGCTGTTGGTGCGAGCAGCGGGCCACGCCCCCCTTGCAGGCGCCTATTCCTCTTATACTCGAATATCTCCTATCCCTGAAACAGCAGGGCTTGGCGATATCTTCAGTCAGGGTTCACCTGGCCGCTATATCGGCGTTCCACCCAGGAGAACACGCTTCCTCGGTCTTCTCTAACCCGATGGTCGTCAGATTCCTCAAGGGCTTAGACCGGCTATACCCACAGCAACGCCAACCCGTTCCGGCGTGGGATCTTAACCTGGTTCTCTCCAAGCTCACAGGGCCCCCGTTCGAGTCATTGGCTACCTGCACACTCCTTTACCTATCTTGGAAGACAGCCTTCCTTGTAGCCATCACTTCAGCAAGGCGTGTTTCTGAACTCAGGGCGCTCACGTCTGAGCCTCCGTACACAGTCTTCCACAAAGACAAGGTGCAGCTTCGCCCCCACCCTGCCTTTCTTCCCAAGGTAGTATCAGCTTTTAATGTGAACCAGGATATATTTCTCCCGGTCTTCCATCCTAAGCCGCACGCCACCCGTCAAGACCAACGTATGCACTCCTTGGACGTACGCAGGGCCCTGGCTTTCTATATTGAGCGTACGAAACCGTTTAGAAAGACGACGCAACTCTTCGTTGCAGTGGCCGACTGGATGAAAGGCTTACCGGTCTCCTCGCAACGTCTCTCCTCTTGGATCACGTCCTGCATTCATGTTTGCTACGACCTGGCCGGTGCCCCAACGCCGCGCCTCACCGCCCACTCCACGAGGGCCCAAGCCTCCTCGACTGCCTTCCTGGCTCAAGTCCCGATCCAGGACATTTGTAGAGCTGCAGTTTGGTCATCGGTCCACACCTTCGCCGCTCACTATGCGCTTGTACAGCAGTCCAGAGACGATGCTGCATTCGGATCAGCGGTTTTGCACACAGCGATGTCTCACTCCGACCCCACCGCCTAGGTAAGGCTTGGTAGTCACCTAATTGGAATCGATATGAGCAAGCACTCAAAGAAGAAAAAACGGTTACTCACCTTTGTAACTGTTGTTCTTCGAGATGTGTTGCTCATATCCATTCCAAACCCGCCCCCCTTCCCCACTGTCGGAGTAGCTGGCAAGAAGGAACTGAGGGGGCGCTGGGTCGGCTGGGGTATATATCCAGCGCCATGAAGGCGCCACTCCAGGGGGCTCCAGAGCCGACCCACCGGGTGTTGCTAGGGTAGAAAATTCTCCGATGATCGTGCACGCGGCGCGCGCACACCTAATTGGAATGGATATGAGCAACTCATCTCGAAGAACAACAGTTACAAAGGTGAGTAACCGTTTTTTTCCTGATATTTCTGATTTTAAGTAGACAACCTTATTTCTTTAGACCACTCTTTGAACCACTAGCCCTTGGCTCTGAGGTAGTCTCTCTCTCCCTTTTTTTTTTTTTGAGAAGCCATTTTCTTTAGTGACACTTCCCTAGTTAAATGCAAGGTTTCCAATTTCTGTGGAAAGTGGATATTAGTATTTGATATACATGTGATTCTGAAGATCATAAACAGAAGGTAAGCCATAATGGGGTGATCCTACTCTGAGAGGCATCAGAGGGAGTTTTGTCATTGATTTCAATGAGAGCAGATCAAGCACAAATAACACTTCCAACTGTAAATGAAGTCTAAGAGAACAGATTTCCTATGTATAGCAGATCAGGTGGCTGCAGCCTCAAAATATTTGGCTTGCGGTGTCATACAGCTACATACATTATGTTTATCCTATAGAATCTGTGAAACCATGAAGATTTGAGGGAATTTTTATCAAGTCTTTTATGTATTCTGTATCTATTTGGTGTAGGTGTACTTGAATGTTAGCCAGGATGATGGATTACCTAGGTGTGTTGGCTCCCTGTAGCAAAGATAATGTTTACCCAGTATTCCCCAGGGCAGCTGGAAGATGTTGAAAGCCAGAAGAGATTTGAAAGTTCTTGGCTGTTACCCTATCCATAAATCCCCTTGTATGCTTGTAGGGCATAGAATCATAGGACTGGCAGGGACCTCGCGAGGGTTTCTAGTCCAGTCCCCCCTGCACTCAAGGCAGGAGTAAATATTATCTAGACCATCTGTGATGGGTTGGATCACAGAAACCCCTTTGGGAGCTGCCACCCGATGTGCCAAGACTACTTCTACCCCTGCCTTCCCTGCCAGCTCGGGACCCCAGCACCCTGTCTTGCTGAGCCAGACACTCCCGTCTGCTCCAACAAAGACCCAGGGTCTGAATTACTTGCCCCAAAAGCTGCAGGTTTACCTGAAAGCAGCTAACAGAAGTGTGCTTGTCTTTAACACTCAGATGCCCAACTCCCAATGGGGGTCTAAACCCAGATAAATCCGTTTTACCCTGTATAAAGCTTATACAGGGTAAACTCATAAATTGTTCGCCCTCTATAACACTGATAGAGAGAGATGCACAGTTGTTTGCTCCCCCAGGTATTAATACATATTCTGAGTTAATCAATAAGTAAAAAGTGATTTTATTAAATACAGAAAGTAGGATTTAAGTGGTTCCAAGTAGTAACAGATAGAACAAAGTAAGTCACCAAGCAAAATAAAATAAAATGCGCAAATCTATGTCTAATCAAACTGAATACAGATAATCTCACCCTTAGAGATGCTTCAGTAAGTTTTTTCTCAGACTGGACACCTTTCAGGTCTGGGCACAATACTTTCCCCTGGTACAGCTCTTGTTCCAGCTCAGGTGGTAGCTAGGGGATTCTTCATGATGCCTCCTCTCCTCTTTGTTCTGTTCCACCCCTTTATATATCTTTTGCATAAGGCGGGAATCCTTTGTCCCTCTGGGTTTCCACCCCCGTCACTGGAAAAGCATCAGGTTAAAGATGGATTCCAGTTCATGTGACATGATCACATGTCACTGTAAGACCCCAAGCCTTCATTCCTCCCAGCCTGACTCACAGGAAGGCTTGCCTGCAAACAGAACAATCCAGTCAATTGTCCTGGTTGATGGGAGCCATTAAGATTCCAAACCACCATTAATGGCCCACACTTTGCATAATTACAATAGGCCCTCAGAGTTATATTTCATATTTCTAGTTTCAGATACAAGAGTGATACCTTTATACAAATAGGATGACCACACTCAGTAGATTATAAGCTTTGTAATGATACCTTACAAGAGACCTTTTGCATGAAGCATATTCCAGTTACATTGTATTCACTCATTATCAATTTTTTATAAAATCATATAGACTGCAACGTCACACCATCCCTGACAAGTATTTGTCTAACCTGATCTTTAAAATGTTCAATGATGGAGAATCCACAACCTCCCTATGCAATTTATTCCAGTGCTTAACTACCCTTACAGGAAGTTTTTCCTAATGTCCAGCCTAAACTGCCCTTGCTGCAACTTAAGCCCATTGCTACTGGTCCTATCCTCAGATTTTTCTCACCCCTCCTTGTAACAACCTTTATGTACTTGAAAACTGTTATCATGCCCCCCCCCCCCACAGTCTTCTCTTCTCCAGACTAATCAAACTCAATTTTTTCAATCTTCCCTCAGAAATCATGTTTTCTAGATCTTTAATCATTTTTGTTGCTCTTCTCTGGACTTTCTCCAGTTTGTCCACCTCTTTCCTGAAATGTGGCACCCAGAACTGGACACAATTCTCCAGTTGAGGCCTAATCAGCATGGAGTAAGCAAAAGAATTACTTCTTGTGTCTTGTTTACAACACTGTCTCCTGCTAATACATCCCAGAATGATGTTTGGTATTACTGTGTAAGGCTAAAATAGGAGTTGGAACAAAAGCAGTGAAACATGGTATGCTCAGTAGTATCAAAGGTGTGCTAACAGGACTGACAGTTCTGAGGTTAACATCCTGTAAGAAGCACTACAGAAGCATAAAGTCCCTCTGATATTTAAAAAAAAACTTGAAAAGGAACCAGTTTAGTTGGGGTAGAGGGCTCTAATGTATGCTCACAAGATGCCAATGATGTTCTCTCTGAACAGTGATTTTGACATGCGACTGAGGTTATGACTTCTTTTTTTAATTACTTGTGATATATTCACATTTGCATTGCATAAAATGCCTGACCTAGTCTTGGATGACTTAATGCTATATCATTATAATGTAGTGACCTATCTGTAAATGCTTTCAGGTTAAAGGCTATAAATGGACAAATCTCATCCTTCATTTCTGCTGCTTATACACAGCCACTGTTTTCTGCTATCACTTCAGCTCAGAGTACAACTGCCTCACTTCTTGGAATCGTATCCTGTCACTTCATATATCAACTTTGCTTCACTTAATGCTCATGAATTTGTCTTTTCAATCATCATCATAACTGGAGATATGAACATCTGTGTTCACAATCCACATGAACCTCTGACCTTTCATTTCTTATGCCTCCTTGTTTACCTCTGTCTCATCAAAGTGATCTCTTCCTTTGTGGATGTATCCTTCACTACTTGTTCTCTAGTTGGGTGTCCACACTCTTTGGCTTTCCACCTCTTTCTCTGTGCAGCATAGGGTAGATTATTCTTCCATGGAGTTTCCAGAATTTTGAACAGTTTCTTTATGTTCAATTTACCCTAACTCTTTCAGATCACTACTTGTTCCCCTTTCCTCTTCTTGACCTATGCCCTGTTCTCCATGCTCAGTCTTCCATCCCAAAATGTGGCCTGCATATTAACCCATGCTATCACATTTATTGTTGCTACTTGTGGGGTGCATGTATTATACATTATTGGCCTGATTTTCAAAGGTGCTAAGCACTATCAGCTCCCATTAACTTCAATGACAGTTGTGTGTGCTCAATATCTCTAGGCTATGTTGTTGTTGTTTGTTGTTATTATTATTGAGTAGTAGTAGTATTACTGTACCTAGGAGCCCTACTCATGCATCAGGACCCCATTGTTCTAGGCGCTGCACTAACACAGAACAAAAAGACAGTCAGTGTCCCAAAGAGTTTATAGTCTAAGCATGAGATGAAAGACAACAGATGGATATCAAGACAGTTGAAGGAATTCAAGGAAACAGTGAGGCAGTATTGGTCAGCATGTTAAGCAGTGGTCACAGCACAAGCTATCTAACCATTGTAAATTTTTTTAATAGACATCATAGAAAATAAATGTTTTAAGGAGGGATTTGAAGGAAGATAATGAGGTAGATTTGCAGATGTTTATGGGAAGCTCCACCCAAGCACGGGGGGCAGTATGGGAGAAAACACAAAAGTGCTTGTTTGAAATTGAACAAGTGGGTGAAAGAGGCTGGCATCGTGGACTGATTGGAGGCAGGAATCAACATCTCAATTGTGAATGGAAGATGACTGGTAGGGTGGAGATGTGTCATGGTGGACTTTGAAAGTGAAGACAAGCAGTTTATGTTTGATTTGATAGAGAAGTCAGAGCCAGTGGAGGGATGCAAAGAGAGAAGTGGTGTGGTCAAAGCTGCAGATTATGAAAATCATCTTTGCAGCAACATTCTGAATGAACATGAGCAGGGCAAGATTGAATTTGTCAAGGCTAGAGAAAAGGATGTTGCAGTAATTGAGATGCAAGATGATGAGAGCATGGATGAGAGTTTTAGTTCTTTGGATGGATGGGAAAGGCCTTATCCTAGAGATGTTATGCAGAAAGAATTGGCAAGATTTAGACATAGCCTGGATGTGAGGAGCTAGAGACAGGTCCAAATCGAACATGATGTCCAGGTTAGAATATACACTTACTTAATTTAGTCATATCTATTTATTTATATGTCCTCCACAACCATAGTATCTGAGCGCTTCTCAAATGTTTTAAAATAAACATAACAATAATAATCTCTGTCTTTTTTCCTTACCAGCCTGTTGAAGAAGTATTTGTATTAGCTTACAAAGGCTCCAATTCCAGCAAGTGTTCCTATTTTCAGGAAAGCAGTTAAGTTCATGCTTAAGTCCCATTGAGGTCAATGATACTTAAACACGTTTAAAGTTAAACATGCTTAAGTGCCTTCCTGAATCACGGCTATAAACAGTAATTCAGTGTCAAGTCTTTTTTAGAACTTTAGTATGAACAATACTATACAAATTAAAATGTATTTTAAAATTAAAATGAAGATTTAAAGAAACGTGAGAATCAAAAGTATGATAATACCACATAATCAAGTTTGGAAAATAAAGTGGGTTCCCTCATGAATAATCTCTCTTCTAACAGGATGCCAGTGAGCAAAAGACAGAGATGGAAAAAATTAAACACAAGATAGCAGAAGAAGTTGTAAAAATTGAAGAAAGAAAAAGGAAAATTGAAGATGAACTAAAAGAGGTTCAGGTGAGAACTGATAAGGAAAATGAATAGATAAAACTGATCTTATTTGACTTGCAGTTTGATCTGCAAGATTTGAAAAAAAAAATCACTATGGGCTTTCATATTTCTTTTCTCTCAATGATTTATATTAAAAAATATGTTCAGGATACTCTAATTGCCAGCTCTGACAATCAGTCTGGGATTTGGGACTCAAGCTGTTTTATTTTCTGTCTATCACAATGAAGATTTCTCAGGCCAAAGCATGCCCTCAGTTGCTGCCCTTGTGCTAACCTACTGCTTTAAGTGGGTTTGGAGAAGTATTTATTGCTCCCTTTATGGCTCTGTGCATGGGGGCTGCAATTGTGTCTGGTACTTGCCCTCGGATGCAGCTGCGTATGAAGAGAAGGCTTTTTGTGGCCCATCACTCCCATATACCTACACAAAGATAGCCTTAATTTGACCCATGGTGTGTAGATCTTCCTTAATAAGATTTATTATGTATTCTTTATAAATCTGAAGCATCCAACAGCAAAAGGAATCAAAAATATGAGTAAAATGTTTCGGTTTTAATAGCTGTACAATAGTTTTGGATGATTGTGCTGAATAAAAATTAAGAGAATGTCAGGATTATAATGTACAGTGTAACATGAAAATAAATTCTTGCCATAGGTAAATACCTGCGTACTTCACCTTTTTAAAATTAAACTTTGAGAAGTTAATACAAATTTAAAAGATAAGTTGGATGTAATGAGGAAAATAAAATTCTAAAGGTGAAACATAAAGCCAGGTTCTGTGAAAACTGAGAGGACATAAATGTTCTGTTGTCTCCTGTTTATAAAACAGTTATTCCTCGAGTGATTGCTAATGTGTATTCCACAATAGGTGTGCGTGCTCGCCACGTGCACCGGTGCCAGAAGTTTTTCCCCTAGCAGTACCCGTAGGGGGGAGCGCCCCCCACAACCCCTGGAGTGGCTCCTGCCTGGCGCAGTATAAGGGGAGCTGCGCGCTCCCCCCACCCTCAGTTCCTTCTTGCCTCCAGTGAAGGTGTGTCGGAACTGCTCTGCTCCAGCTTTGCTGTAGCTCGTCCCCAGAACTGTTCATTCGTTTAGTACCTCTAGTTAGTTAGTGTAGTTAGTTTAGTTAGTCAGTGAGCCCGGGCCGGGGCATGCCCCGAGCCCCGGGATTTAAGTCGTGCGGTTCTTGTCGGTGTTCTGTGCCAAGAAGCGACCCGCACACAGACTGTTTGCGCTGCTTGGGAGAAACCCATATCAGCGAGAGGTGCAAGATTTGCAAATCGTTTAAGCCTTGGACCAAAAGAGAAAGGGACAATAGGCTCCGAGCCATTCTGATGGAGTCGGCGCTGACCCCGACCCCGGCACGCCGCTCCGAGCCGGTACCGGGCACCGCGGTGTCGGTATGCGGCGATCCTCCAGTGCCATCGACCAGTCGGCACCGCTCCCCGTCCACGGGGCACACCAAGAGGGCCAAGAAGACTCCCTCTTCGCAGCAGCACCGAGGGAAGTCTGGGACAGAGGCTAGGCCCATGTCGGGCAATCCTCGATCCCCACTGGGCCCTAGGCCTCCGACTCACGTAGAGCAGAGTAGCCCGGCCCCTTCGGAACAGGCCTCTCCCGATGTCCGGATGCTGTCCACGCCTAAAGCCCTCCAGGAGGCCCACCACGTCTTGTCCATGCCGGTGCCTGGAGCGCTGCCTATGCCGGCCCCACGCTCTAGAGGCAAGCCTCTGCTGGGATCTCCACAGTCGCCCCCGGCTCGGTACTGGTCTTGGTCGAGGGAACGTTCCCGATGCCGATCACCGCCCAGCGTTCGCTCGGGGCAGAGTCCACGTGGATCGCCCTCAACGCCGACCAGACTCTTGGGCTGGGTTCCGTCCGGCCAGGACTCGTGGCACGGGTCCTACTCAGAGAGTGAACATCGACGGGACCGCGGTGGACGTCGTCGTTGGTCCTCATTCCAGAGAGGGTACTGCAGTCGGTCATGGCACAGTCGTTGACACCGGTCCCACTTGGGCTCCTGTTCCAAGTCTCCGCCAAGGCACCGCAGCCCCAGGCGTTGATCGCCGTCGCGTGTCCGCCCATCGAGGCCATTCGCGGTGCTGCTATTACCATCAGTACCGGTCCTCCACGTTGAGATCGTGGTCCCGTGACTGTCGCAGATGCCGGCACCACCGCTCCTCCCAGTCGAGAGACAGCAGCGGGCAGCCGGCCCCGCCGGTTCCACAGCAGGTGTAGTGGCACCGAGCTTCGTGGCTGGCCCAGTGGTACCAGTGGGCACCGTGGCCTCCAGCGCAGCCCCCGGTGGGAGCTCGCTCGGTGGCCGGAGCTTCGGAAGCACTGTCAGCCTCCCTCTCCAGACCCCTGACAAAGAAGTTGGTGGGACACTCGTCCTCAGTACCACGCCCGGAGTCCGGATTCTCCGGTGCCGTCTGACACCCAAAGCACCGCACTGGCCTCTTTGCCCCGCCCGGAGGAGGCGATTGTGGCCCCACCTCCCTCCATCCCGCAGGAGCACTTCAGGGCCCACCAAGAGCTCTTAAAGAGGGTGGCAGCAAGCCTCCACCTCCAGGCAGAGGAGATGGAGGAGCCCTCGAACTCCCTGTTCAACGTGTTGTCCCCATTGGCACCGGGTAGGGTGGTCTTGCTGCTCCATGAAGTGGTGGCTAAAATTTCAAATGCCCTGTGGCAAACACCAGCCTCGTTGGCCCCTCTATCAAAAAAGGCAGAACGCAAGTACTTTGTACCCACTAAAGGGCATGAGTACCTATATACCCACCCAACGCCCAACTCCCTGGTGATCGAGTCGGTCAACCACAGGGAACGACAGGGTCAGCCAGCCCCAACCCCAAAGAACAAAGACTCTCGGAAACTGGACTCTTTCGGAAGAAAAAATTATTCATCTTCGAGCTTCCAGTTACGAGTGGCAAACCATCAGGCCCTCTTGGGTCGGTACGAATTTAATCTGTGGGGCTCCCTGCCTAAATTTGAGGTCTCCCTCCAGGAGTGCGATAAGGATTTCAGGGCGCTGGTGGAGGAAGGGGCAACGGCAGCTCGGGCTTCCCTGCAGGCTGCCTCGGATGCTGCGGACACGGCCGCATGTTCAATGGCCTCCGCGGTGTCCATGAGATTGGCGTCATGGCTCCTGCTCTCCGGGCTCTCCAGCGAGGCGCAATCGTCCATGCAGGACCTCCCGTTTGATGGGAAAGCTCTGTTCGCACAGGAAACCGATACAAGGCTGCATGGCATGAAGGACTCCCGCACGACCCTCCAGACCCTCGTTCTCTATGTCCCGGCTCCGGCAAAACCTAAGTTCAAGCCGCAGCAGACTCCGACACCAGCCGCCCTCCCGAAGTACGAGGCCGCCCATAAGAAGCAACAGGACTATAAGAGACGCCCTCACAGGCAGTCTCGGCCTGCCCCCTAGCCTGGACCCTCCAAAGGCAAGCAGGCGGGGAAAAGGCGATTTTGATGGGGTGCCCGGGGGCAACACGCCAGTTCTTATCAGGGATCCAACCCCAATAAAGCTTCCCTTCTCCAACCGGTTGTGTGCTTTTCTTCCGGAATGGTCTCGGCTCACTTCGGACCGATGGGTCCTCAACACCATCTCCTGGGGTTACACCCTCCAGTTTACCTCCTCCCCACGCAACCACCCCCCGCCCCCGTCCCTCCTGAGGGACCCCTAGCATGAAGCTCTGCTCGAGCAGGAGGTGGGGCGGCTCCTAGGACTAGGAGCGATAGAGGCGGTGCCTGAGGAATTCATGGGCAAGGAGTACTACTCCCGTTATTTCCTTATCCCGAAGGCCAAAGGGGGGTCTCAGGTCCATACTGGACCTATGGGGTCTGAACCAGCACATGGTGAAGCTCAAGTTCCGCATGCTCTCCCTGGCCTCCGTCATCCCCTCCCTGGATCCTGGGGACTGGTACGCTGCCCTCGATCTACAGGACGCGTACTTCCACATCCACATATTCGAGGGGCACAGGCGCTTCCTCCGTTTTGTGGTGGGACAGAATCATTACCAATTTACTGTCCTCCTGTTTGGGCTGTCCACTGCCCCCGAATGTTTACAAAATGCATGTCGGTAATAGCAGCCTACCTCAAATGACGGGGGGTACAGATATTTCCCTAGCTGGTCAATTGGCTTGTCAAGGGCACCTCCCGGTCGCAGGTGAGGGATCACGTGGCGCTCCTCCTGTCCACGTGCACCTCCTTGGGCCTATTGGTAAACAACACCAAGTCCACATTAGTCCAGGTCCAATGCATAGAGTTTATCGGAGCGCTCCTGGACGCAGTGTCGGCCAGGGCCTCCCTCCCGCCAGACAGGTTCAAGACCCTGAAAGGTCTCATCGACTCGGTCACAAGGTTCCCGGTGACAACAGCCAGGGTTTGCCTGCAGCTCTTGGGTCATATGTCGGCGTGCACGTACGTAGTCTGTCACGCCAGACTCAGGATGAAGTCCCTCCAGCTCTGGTTGGCCTAGAATTTCTCCCAGGCCATGGACAGGATGGACGCTGTGATTACCTCCCTGCGATGGTGGTCCACCCCGAACAGCATGCTCCAAAGGATCCCGTTCAGGGACAGGGCCCCGTCGCTGGAGCTGGTGTCCGATGCGTCAGACCTGGGTTGGGGGGCCCATGTGGGGAGCTTTCAGACCCAAGGCCTGTGGTCGGCTCAGGACCTGACCATACACATAAATGTCAAGGAGCTCAGAGCGGTGCGACAGGCCTGTATGGCCTTCCGCTTGCATCTGGAGGGCAAGGTAGTCAGGGTCCTCACGGACAACACGGCCTCGATGTTCTATATCAACAGGCAAGGCGGGGCCCGCTCCTCTGCCCTCTGCCTCAAAGCCCTCAGGCTGTGGGACTTCTGTATAGCCCACGACATCCACCTGAAGGCCTTCCACTTACTGGGCGCCCGCAACGAGAGGGCGGATCGCTTGAGCAGGGACTTCTCCTCGCAACATGAGTGGTCCCTCTACCTGGAAGTGGCCCATCGGCTCTCCCGAAGGTGGGGAACTCCCCAGGTGGACCTATTCACAACTTGGCAGAACCGGCGATGCCCCCGGTTCTGCTCCGGGGGGGCCTGGGGAGGGGCGCTATCTCCAATGCCTTTCTCCTGTCCTGGTCTCTACGCCTTCCCCCCGTTCCCTCTAATCAGCAGGGTCCTGGAAAAGATAAAGTCAGACAAGGCCCGAGTCCTCCTGATTGCCCCAGCATGGCCCAGGCAGTATTGGTACGGGACCCTCATGGGCCTGGCAAGTAGTTCTGCCGTTGCCGCTCCGCCCGGACCTGCTCGCACAGGACCAGGGCCGCCTCCTCCATCCCAACCTAGCGGCTCTTCACCTTACGGCGTGGCTGCTCAATGGTTAGGTGGAGAGGAAAGAACGTGCTCAGAACAAGTTCAGCGCGTCCTCCTTGAAAGTAGATGGCCCTCCACTCGCCACGCTTATTTGGCGAAGTGGTCCCGGTTTTCTAGGTGGGCGGCAGACCAGGGTGTCTCCCCGGTGACTGCCCCGATCCATCTTATCCTTGATTACTTCCTCCACCTGAGGGCCCAGGGCCTGGCACCCTCGTCCGTCAAGGTGCACCTGGCAGCCATATCGGCCTTCCATCCGCCAGAGCAAGGACACACGGTGTTGTCCCATACTATGACTGGCCGGTTCCTTAAGGGTCTAGACCGTCTTTTCTTGTATTCTAGACCCCCGGTTCCACAGTGGGCCCTAAACCTGGTGTTGGCTCGTCTCACAGGGCCCCCGTTTGAACCACTGGCTACGTGCTCCTGGTCTCACCTCTCGTGGAAGGTGGACTTCCTGGTTGCTATCACGTCGGCCAGGCAAGTCTCGGAGCTCAGGGCCCTGACCTCCGAACTGCCGTACACCGTCTTTCATAAGGACAAGGTCCAGCTCCGCCCACACCCCGCTTTCCTCCCGAAGGTGGTTTCCGCCTACCACATGGGTCAGGACATTTTTCTACTAGTCCTCTGCCCTAAGCCTCACGCATCCAGTGAGGAATGTCACCTCCACACGCTCGATGTGCGGCAGGCTCTGGCTTTCTACCTTGAGCGGACTAAGCCGTTCAATAAGTCCTTGCAACTATTTGTCGCCTCGGCTGAGCACGCGAGGGGCCAGCCGATTTCCACTCAGGGGCTTTCCAATTGGATCACTTTTTCAATCCGTTCCTGTTATGAGCTGTCGGGTGTTCCGCCGCCACCCATTGTGGGGGCACACTCGACCCGGGCACAGGCCTCGTCGGCTGCCTTCGGGGCCCACGTCCCCATCCAGGGCATTTGTAGGGCCGCCACGTGGTCGTCGGTTCACACATTCACCTCGCACTCTGCGATCGTCTCCCAAACCAGGGATGATGCCGGGTTCGGTAGGGCTGTCCTCTGTCCTGGGAACTTGTGAACTCCTACCCACCTCCAACAGATATATTGGAATCACCTATTGTGGAATATACATGAGCAGTCACTCGAAGAAGAAAAAAACAGTTACCTTTTCCGTAACTGGTGTTCTTCGAGATGTGTTACTCATGTCTATTCCACATCCCACCCTCCTTCCCCTCTGTCGGAGTTGTCTGACAAGAAGGAACTGAGGATGGGGGGAGCGCACAGCTCCCCTTATACTGCACCAGGCAGGTGCCACTCTAGGGGTCCTTCTGGCACCAGTGCACATGGCGAGCACACACACCTATTGTGGAATAGACATGAGCAACACATCTCGAAGAACACCATTTACAGAAAAGGTAAATGTATTTTTTTTTTTTTTTGTAGCCACTGGTTAATGAAGCTAAATTAGCAGTTGGAAATATAAAGCCAGAGTCTTTGTCAGAAATCCGGTCACTACGAATGCCACCTGACATAATAAGAGATATACTAGAGGGTGTTTTACGACTGATGGGGATTTTTGATACATCATGGGTGAGCATGAAGAGGTAAGTTGAGGATTTTATTTAAAGCATTAATGCAGCAATGTATAATGGAAAATAGTTTCTGTTGTACTCTCTCGAAAGGTTTGGATGTAATTTTTAATGATCTTCTAGAAGGAAAATAATTTTATTCTTAACAATGAATAGATAACATATAGCTATTTATGGATAAAATTGATACATTTCCTGAAAAATACTCTTACAACTCTAGTTTCAGAGACCTTGTTAACATTTTTTCTCCTTCGAGTGATTGTCCACATGCAAATTCCACTGATCTGGCACATATGTCGCATATGCCAGAGGTCAGATTGACGTGCATCACATATGCTAGCAGTACCCATCGGGTATGCATGTGCTCTTCAGTTCTCGTGTTCAACTCTGAGGGCATACAAGGATGAGGTGTACCTCTGGCAGTTCAGTTTCTCTCATTGCCTCAAAGCCTAGAGAGGGAGCCTGATGATCCGAGAGACCACCAAGCCCTCTGAATGGCTTTAGCTCAGGGGTTCTCAAACTGGGGGTCAGGACAAGGTTCTTACATGGGGGGTTGCGAGCTGTCAGCCTCCACCCCAAATCCCGCTTTGCCTCCAGCATTTATAATGGTGTTAAATATATTAAAAATGTTTTTAATTTATAAGGAGGCATTGCACTCAGAGGTTTTCTATGTGAAAGGGGTCACCAGTACAAAAGTTTGAGACCCACTGTTTAGCTAATAGTTTTTACAGTTAGTTTTATAGTATAGTTTTAGTAATTTTATTTTTTGGTTGCCTGTTGCAACCTTTAGTTGTTAGAACTTTTATTCACCTGGTATGCCGTTTTTTGGTTCTCCTGGATTCAAATTCTGCTTCTCATGCAAGGGAGCTATCCAAGCTTTGAACAGATACTCAAAATGCCTGAATTGCCTGGGAGAATTGCACATTCCAAATAGATTTGCAAGTCTTGAAGCTTTCAATATAGGAAGGACAGGGAGACCCACCTTCAGGTTTTCCTAATGACTAAATCAACAAGACTTCCTTCTGAACTGGGCTTACTTAGAGAACCCTGACTCGAATCACAAGTACAATGACAGCATCATCCTCAGACAGATCACAAGTGTCAGGCATTGCCTTCCAGTAGTCATGCCTCGTGGTTGGAGCAGAGGTCGAAGCCAGACATAGGGTTAGGACTGGGCCGAGGGCAGTGCTGAAACTGGGATCTGGGGACAGGTCCTGGGCGGAACCATAGACAAGCCAAAATAAGTACCATAGCGGGAGTCCAGATGCAGGCCAAAGGTTGAAGCCGGGTGGTCAGAGTCCTTGGATAAGGCAAATCAGTACCATATCTGGAATCCAGTTACAGGCCAAAGGTTGAAGCTGGGTGGTCAGAGTCTGAGGGTCCGGAGGGCGGGGGGGGGTCAGGAGGTAGAGGTAGGGCTGGAGTGGGTTAGCTATAGGGCTGGAGCAAGATCAAAGCAGGGCAAAGACAAACCTGGAGCAGACTGGAATAGGGCTTGGGCAAGGCTGGGGCAGAAACAGGAACTGGATCAAGAGCAGGCTGGAAGTCTAGAGAGTGCTGCCACATGCCTGAAGGCTGAGTCACTGCAGGCTCTGTTGGAAGGGTAAGTCAGTGCAGCTGAGTTGTTGGAAGGGCAGCTAAGTGAATAGCCTTGGGTTGGCTGTTGGTTTGTCTCACAACAGGGAGCTACAAATCCCAGAGGTAGGTTACCCACCAGAGCTTCCACTAAGAGGAAAACATACCCATGGCACTGAACATTCTCTGGGACTTTGTATCCCACAGTGGTTCCTGCTGAAGCTCAGTCCCAGGTTGGTTCCAACTATATGGTACTGAAGTATCCAGCACTGAAAACCAGAACCTTGGGGAAGAGTATGGCACTAACCCCGGCAGTGTCTATCTCAATGGTGCCAGCACTGATCCTCTTGGCACTGGAACCAAGCCAGTTGGAAATTGCTATACCAACACAAGAAAACCTGGTTCTCACACACCTGTCTATGCTGTCCCACATGGCACTGTTTAGATACTCAGCACCAATGGATCTGCCTACACCCAAAACCACAGGGTCTATGGTCTCTGAGAAAGAGGAGAATGTACATCAATCACCTAGAGCTCAGAGCTGTACAGAAGGCCTGCGAGTCCTTTCTCCACCTAACAACAGGGCAGTCAGTTCAAATCATGACAAAAACATGACCACTATGTTTTACATCAACAAACAAGGCAGTACCAGGTTTTCCCCACTTTGCCAGGAAGCAGTCAAATTCTGGAACTGGTGCATCAACCAACTGTCAAGTGACCGGGACATGGGCAGTTGTGCCTAGTGGAGCAGGAGTAATGCTTAATGGTTAGAACAGGGGTCACTGGCCAGACGTTGGAGCCCAGGGTCAGAACCAGAGTCAGAGACCAGATGCCAGAGGCAACGGTCAGACCCAGAGTCAGGAGCCAGGAGTTGAAATGCAGGGTCAGAACCAGGTTGCCTGGAGTGAGGCAAGTCAGGGGCAAGGCTGGCACCAAGGCAGGGGCAAGGCTGGCACCCCGGCAGGAATGGGGATGGGAACAAAGCAGGCACAGGAGCTATGACAGCTGTGGACAAACGCTTTGAGCAGCCACTGAATTGCAGCTGCTACTGGGTCAGACCAAAGGTCCATCTAGCCCAGTATCCTGTCTTCCGACAGTGGCCAATGCCAGGTGCCCCAGAGGGAATTCATCAAGTGATCCATCCACTGTCACCCATTCCCAGCTTCTGGGAAACAGAGGCTAGGGATACCATCCCTGCCCATCCGGGCTAATAGCCATTGTTGGACCTATCCTCCATGAATTTATCTAGTTCTTTTAAAAACCCTGTTATAGTCCTGACCCTCACAACATCCTCTGGCAAGGAGTTCCATGGGTTGACTGTGCATTGTGTGAATCATAAATACTGGAGCTATATTGGTCAGGCAGAGTCACAGTGGGGCAACCTGGCTAGCAGATAAAACTCCTGGCCAGATAATGCCTAGCCAGATAACTGCTTAATTCCTAGCCAGATAATGCCTAGCTAGATAATGCCAAAGAACTGGTAACAGTATGCAGTGTATATATATTAACAATTGATTAACAATTGACCAATCAGTAAAAGCACGAGGGAGTTATTGATAGGCAAATAGATTAACAAATCAGGAATTGTTGCTGGGTAATCAGTAATTGTTGCAGTGCAGAGTAAGACTAGTACCCTTCACATGAATCATAACCATAACAGGACTTTGAGACTCGCACTCCTCAAGCCAGAAGTCCCTTCTCAACATGTGCAGATCCACAAAGGTCACACAGTGAATACTGTGATTGACAGCCCTAGGCTGCACTCACTCTACTGGTCCTGTGCTGTTAGTACAGCATACGGGACTGAGCCTGTGGCTGCCAGAATAGAGGGGCCTTCTAATAGTTTGGGGTGAAATGGGATGAAAGCCAAAGTTTGCGAAGAACAGACTTTGCAGGTGGGAGCATGGGTTATGTTACTGTAAACGAATTTGGCCAAAGACAACAGGGGAACCCAATCATTTTGGTGAAAATTCAGGAAACAGCTGAAGTACTGTTCCAATGTCTGGTTGACTTGTTTGATCTGGTTGTCAGTCTGAGGGTGATAGACAATTGAGAGGAGGGGCGTGGTGTTGAGAAGATAAAGGAATTCCTGCCAAAACAGGGAAGCAAATTGGGTGCCCCAATCAGAAATGATGTGTTCTGGCATGCCGTGGTATTGGAAGATGTGTTCCAAGAAAAACCATGCCATTTCATGGCTGATGGAAGAGTACGATAGGGGATGAAATGGGACATTTTCATCAGGAGGTCCATCACTGTCAGAACGACTGAGTGCCCTTGGAAGTGGGGCTGCTCCACAATGAAGTCCACAGAGAGGGTAGATCAAGGGCGTGGGGATGTGGGAAGGGATGGAGATGGCTCACAAGTCTCACGTGTGGCTTTTGGGGCTTGGCATAGAGTGGCTTAGCCAGAATCAAATTTAGAATGATATGTAAATATATCAACACAGTATTGGAGAGAGAGCCATCATTCTTGGCTACAAAGAATATAGGGGCATTAGCTGGGGAGAGAGGAATGAATCCTTTCAGAGGTTTTACTCTGGATACTCCTGGAGGGCCTGTAGGTCTTTTTCAAAGAAAGTGTGTCTGAAGGGAATCTCAATCCCTTGGCAGAGTTCAGTGGGGCAGTTGTAACTGTGGTAGGGTATCTGCCTTCTGTTTTTTGAACATCCTGGTGAACTCCAGGTATTTGACAGGAATATTAGGTGTCGCTGGACCTGCTACTCTCCTCTCTGGGAGCCTTGAGGGTTAGAGTGCACCACAGAGTGTGGTCAATCGTGAACCAGGACTAAAGAGGCATTCTCATCAGCACTGCAGAGAGCGGAAGAGCACTGTCCTTGATTGCCAGCTGATTAAGGGGTTGTGGGTGACAAACCAAGGGGTGCCGAGATTGACTGGCAACTGTGAGGAGCAGATCATCCAAAACTGCATGATTTCCTAATGGCTGCCACTGGTCATGACCTCCAGGGGTGCCATTTGATATGTGATGGGCCCCAAAGAGAGGGGTGACCTGTCAGTCTCAATGCGGGGAGTTTTTGTGGAGGGTAGGAATCTGATAACTCTTGACAAATTCTTGGTTGATGAAGTTACTGGATACATCCTCGTCAACCAATTTCTCAAAGCAGAGGTTAGGCATGGCAGGGTGCCGGAGGTGGAGGGGAAGACAAAGGGGAGTGGTGTGCTGGTTAGGGGTTGTCAGGATTCCGGCAGAGCCATGGCAGAGCAGCTCTTTGTGGGGGCAGAGTGGAGTACTGACTCAGCCCTGGCTCCGCTTCTGGGGCTGGGTCCTGGCATTTCCCAGGCTGAGGGGGTGGCGTTGTTTCTTGGACAGATGTGGCACAAATGCCTGGATTCCCCACAATATAAGTGGGGTCCTAGAGCCTGGCACTGGCTCTTTCATTGGTAGAGAGGTGAGGTCAAACTTGATTGATCTGCATTGCCTCGAGGTCTGGTAGATTGCCCAGAATCCCATAAAATGGAAAGGTCTGCCGTATGTGCCCTTGCAGCAGAGCATGAGAACCGAAGAGCATATATATTCTCCCTAGCTACTGCTGGCCAAAAAGACTCTGATCTCTGACACACGAGGTGCATGTGTACCATCACTGGAATGTGCCTATGGACAACTCATCTCAAACTCCAGTTACTGTATATTGAGTAACTTTGTTTTATCAATGCTTTGTCATTTAATTATTTAATACTATTTGCAGTTTCCTTGCCAAAAGAGGAGTGAGAGAAGACATTGCAACCTTTGATGCCCGTAACATTCCAAAGGAAATACGAGAGAGTGTAGAAGAACTTCTGTCTAAAAACAAGACATCTTTTGATCCAAAGGTAACTCTCTTATTGGATTACATTAAAATAAATGGACTAGCTTCTGTGGTCCACCAGGATCACTGTGCGCTACGGACACAGTGCAAAGTGGACTTAAACTGATAGGAGGTAGCCAGTGGAGAATTCTACCGACAGTGGGGAAGGCTATCAGTAGAAACAGAGAGAGAAAATTTTGCAGAGGAGGCTCTACTGTCTTCTGCCCCAGTTGCCTCACCATCCTTAGTGTAAGGGGGTTTGTTGGAAGTGGGACATGGATGAGATGAGGAAAAGTGGATGTGTAATAAACTATAGGCCTCAGGGACCTTATGGCAATGGCATAAATAAGGGTTGTGGCGGAGCCAGGCAGCTCTGAATCTGGGAACCTCAACCTGCTCCCTGTGACCTCCCTGCAGTCAGAACCTTACCTCTAATTTTAATTAACAAAAGAGACTAAGGTAACCTAATGGGTTAATGGCCTTCAAAGCTTAATTTGAATAAATCAAGACAGCAATAGTTATATAAAAGAATTCTACAACATTAGTTCCTTATTTTTTAAAAGGAAGAGTATAAGGATGTGACCTTGCAAATAGGAGACTCATGCTAGTGGACTCGGCACTCTCTCCAAACCCAATTGACTTCCCCGGGGCTTGTCATGGGCACACGGGTCCACTCAGGTGTTGTCTCTGCAGAAATGGGGCCTAAAATATAATCTCTTCTCATAACAATTTCCCATCCCTCATTTAAAAGATCAGCTCAATAGCACAAAATGGCAAATTGGTAGTCCCTGATAATAGTGTCTATGATTAACTTAAGAACATAAAAATGGCCATGCTGGGTCAGAACAAAGGTCCATCTAGCCCAGTATCCTATCTTCTGACTGTGGCCAATGCCAGGTGCCCCAAGAGGGAATGAACAGAACAGGTAATCATCAAGTGATCCATCCCCTGTCGCCCATTCCCAGCTTCTGGCAAATAGAGGCTAGGGACACCCACCCACCCATCCTGGCTAATAGCCATTTATGGACCTAGCCTCCATAAATTTATCTAGTTATTTTTTGAACCCTATTATAGTCCTGGCCCTCACAACATCCTCTGGCAAGGAGTTCCACAGGTTGACTGTGCACTGTGTGAAGAAATACTTCCTTTTGTTTCTTTTAAACCTGCTGCCTATTAATTTCATTTGGTGATCCCTATTTCTTGTGTTATGAGAAGGAGTAGATAACTCTTCCTTATTTACTTTCTCCACACCAGGTTTTATAAACCTCTATCAGATCCCACCTTAGTCGTCTCTTTTCCAAGCTGAAAAGTCCCAGTCTTATTAATCTCTCCTCATACGGAAGCTGTTCCATACCCCTTATCATTTTTGTATCATCTGCAAATTTTGCCACCTCACTGTTTACCCCTTTTTCCAGATCATTTATGAATATGTTGAATAGGACTGATCCCAGTACAGACCCCTGGGGGACACCACTATTTACTGCTCTCCATTCTGAAAACCAACCATTCATTCCTACCCTTTGTTTCCTATCTTTTAACCAGTTACCAATCGATGAGAGGACCTTCCCTCTTATTCCATGACAGCTTACTTTGCTTAAGAGCCTTTGGTGACGGACCTTGTCAAAGGCTTTCTGAAAATCAAAATATACTATATCCACTGGATGCCCCTTGTCCACATGCTTGTTGACCCCCTCAAAGAATTCTAGTACATTGGTGAGACATGATTTCCCTTTACAAAAACCATGTTGACTCTTCCCCAACAAATTATGTTCATCTATGTGTTTGACAGTTCTGTTCTTAGTTTCAACCAGTTTGCCCAGTACTGAAGTCAGGCTTACTGGCCTGTAATTGCTGGAGCCCTTTTTAAAAATTGGTTTCACATTAGCTATCCTCCCGTCATTTGTTACAGAAGCTGATTTAAATGATAGGTTACAAACGACAGTTAGTAGTTCTGCAGTTTCACATTTGAATTCCTTCAGAACTCTTGGGTGAATACCATTTGGTCTGGGTGACTCATTACTGTTTAATTTATCAATTTGTTCCAAAACCTCCTATAATGTCACCTCAATCTTGGACAGTTCCTCAGATTTGTCACTTAAAAAGAATGGCTCAGGTTTGGGAATTTCCCTCACGTCCTCAGCCATGAAGATTGATGAAAAGAATTCATTTAGTTTCTCTGCAATGGCCTAATTGTCATAGAGTGCTCCTTTAGCACAGGGGCAGGCAAACTTTTTGGCCTGAGGGCTGCATCGGGTTTCAGAAATTGTATGGAGGGCCAGTTAGGGGAAGCTGTGCCTCCCCAAACAGCCAGGTGTGGGCCAGCCCCTCTCCCCTATTCTCCCCCCCTGCTTGTCGCCATGTGACGGTCCCCCCTGGGACTCCTGCCCCATCCACCTCCACCCTGCTCCCTGTCCCCTGATCGCCTATGGAACACCCACCCCTGACTGCCCCCTGCCGCCCCATCCAACCCTCTCCTTCCTGACTGCCCCTGGGACCCCTGCACCTATTCAACCCCCTGTTCCCCGCCCTCTGACCGCCCCGACCCCTATCCACACCCCTGCCCCCTGACCACCACCCCGAACTCCCCTGCCCTCTATCCAACCCCCCCTGCTCCCTGTCCCCTGATCACCCCCGGAACCCCTGCCCCTGACTGCCCCCCGCCACCTCATCCAACCCCCCCGTCCTTCCTGAGTGCCCCCGGGACCCATGCCCCCATTCAACCCCCCTGTTCCTTGCCCTCTGACCACCCCAACCCCTATCCACACCCCGAACTCCCCTGTCCTCTATCCAACCCCCCTCTGCTTCCTGCTCCCTTAGCACGCTGCCTGGAGAACCGGTAGCTGGCGGCGGTACAGCCGTGCCGCCTGGCTGGAGCCAGCCACGCCACAGCGCAGCACAGAGCACCGGGTCAGGCCAGGCTCTGAAGCTGCTGTGCCTGGCCGCCTAGAGCATTGTGCTGGCGGCACAGCGCGCTGAGGCTGCGGGGGAGGGGCTGGGGACTAGCAACCCGGGCCAGGAGCTCAGGGGCCGGGCAGGAGGGTCCCGCGGGCCGTAGTTTGTCCACCTCTGCTTTAGCATCTTGATCGTCCAGTGTCCCAGTTGGTTGTTTAGCAGGCTTCCTGTTTCTGATATATTTTTTTTTAAAAATTGCTATTACTTTTTGACTCTCTGGCTAGCTGTTCTTCAAAATCTTTTTTGGACTTCCTAATTATATTTTTACACGTCATTTGCCAGAATTTATGCTCCTTTCTATTTTCCTCACCAGGATTTAACTTCCACATTTTAAAGGATGCCTTTTTGTCTCTCACTGCTTCTTTTACTTTGTTGGTTAGCCCAGGTGGCACTTTTTTGGTTCTCTTACTGTGTTTTTTAATTTGGGATATACATTTAAGTTGAGCCTCTATTATCTTGTCTTTAAAAAGTTTCTATGCAGCTTGCAGAGCTTTCAGTTTTGGCACTGTGCCTTTTAATTTCAGTTTAACTAACTTCCTCATTTTTGTGTAGTCCCCCTTTCTGAAATTAAATGCTACCGTGTTGGGCTGCTGTGGTGTTTTCCCCGCCACAGAGATGTTAAATTTCATTATATTATGGTCACTATTACCAAGCGGTCCAGCTATATTCATCTCTTGGATCAGATCCTATGCTCCACTTAGGACTAAATCAAGAATTGCCTCTCCTCTTGTGGATTCCAGGACTAGCTGCTCCAAGAAGCAGTCATTTAAGGTGTCAAAAAAACTTTATTTCTGCATCCTGTCCTGAGGTGACATGTACCCAGTCAATATGGGGTTAGTTGAAAATTATTATTGAGTTTTTTATTTTTATAACCTCTCTAATCTCCCTGAGCATTTCACAGTCACTATCACCATCCTGGTCAGGTGGTTGGTAATATATCCCTACTGCTATATTCTTATTAGTAGAGTATGGAATTACTACCCATAGAGATTCTGTGGTACAGTTTGGTTCATTTAAGTTTTTTACTTCATTTGTTTCTATGCTTTCTTTCACATATAGTGCCACTCCCCCACCAGCACAACCTGTTCTGTCCTTCCGATATATTTTGTACTCTGGTATTATTGTGTCCCATTGATTATCCTCATTTCACCAAGTTCCTGTGATGCCTATTATATCAATATCCTCATTTAATACGAGGCACTCTAGTTCACCCATCTTGTTATTTAGACTTCTAGTATTTATATATAAGCATTTTAAAAACTTTTCACCTTTTAGCTGTCTGTCATTACATGATGAAATTGAATGGGATTCTTTTTCATTTGACTGTTTCTCATCAGGTCCTACCTGTATTTTATCATCTTCCATTCTCTCCTCTTTACTAGGACATACAGAATCTCCATTAATAGATCCTCCCCTAGGGGATGCCTCTGTCCAAACCACATGCTCCTCCGTACCTGTCAGCTTTTCCCCAGTCCTTAGTTTAAAAACTGCTCCATGACCTTTTTAATTTTAAGTGCCAGCAATCTGGTTTCATTTTGGTTTAGGTGGAGCCCATCCTTCCTGTATAGGCTCCCTCTTTCCCCAAAAGTTTCCCCAGTTCTTAATAAATCTAAACCCCTCTTCCCTACACCATCGTCTTATCCACGCATTGAGACCCTTCAGTTCTGCCCTGCACGTGGAACTGAAAGCATTTCAGAGAATGCTTCCATGGAGGTCCTGGATTTCAATCTCTTACCTAGCAGCCTAAATTTGGCCTTCAGGACTCGCTCCTATCCTTCTCTATATCATTGGTACCTACATGTACCACGATCACTGGCTCCTCCCCAGCACTACACATAAGTCTATCTAGATGTCTCGAGAGATCTGCAACCTTTGCACCGGGCAGGCAAGTCACCATGCGGTTCTCTTGATCATCGCAAACCCAGCTATCTATGTTTCTAATGATTGAATCCCCCATAACTATTACCAGTCTCTTCCTAATAATTGGAGTTCCCTCCCCTGGAGAGTTATCCTCAAAGTCCACTTTGCAGTTTCTCTTGTGTGTGAAATTCAGTAAGGACCTTTTTATAATTTGTATTGATTTTTCTTTTCAGAATGCTAAACGAGCTAGTATTGCAGCTGCTCCACTTGCAGCTTGGGTTAAGGCCAATGTCCAGTATTCCTATGTCTTGGAACGAATTCAGCCTCTGGAAAAAGAACAGGCAGGATTGGAAGCGTGAGTAAGATGCATTTTACTCTGCAGTTGTTCTGCATTCCAAAGATACCTGTAGTGTTATTAATTAAATATTTTTAAAAAGTGATACTGTACAGTGATTGCACATAACTTTGCACAACTTTGCCCAAAAGTGCATCCTGGTTCAATAGCAAAATGATGACAGCAGTGTGTGTGTATATAAATAAACAAGTGGAAAGATGGGGAAATAGGTTATGTATAAATTAGAAGGATAAATATACAGGATCGCAGATTAGATGATCTCATGGTCCCTTCTGGCCTTAAATTCTGTGACTCTATGAAATAACGCAAGTGTCACATACTAGTTCATAATCATTACTTTATTGGATGTAGAAACCTAAACCCAATATAGCGTGTTAGGTGATCTCAATGTAACTCCTGCTACTTTACGAGAGGTGCAGTTTCTTTCTCTGCAGGCAGCTGGTTAGGAGAGATCTTAGTGTGGTTTTAGCACAATCGTGGCTACTGGGTCTCCACAGCAGTGAATTAGTCTTTGGATCACTATAAATTGGGGGACCTGTGGCCATGGTTTTCCAAAGTCCCAAAAGTCAGTCCTGATTGGGTGTTTGGAGAGAGCTGGCATGACCCCTGATCTTCACAAAGAATCACAGTGACAAACTTTCAATATTAGTGTTTGGTTTACATTTTCAAGGCTGTTTTTATAATAAACAGTGCTAGAAACATTTTTTTAAAGTGAAAACTGAGACTATCTTTGACATTTACGGGTCACAAAAATCAAGGAAGGCCTGTGTCTTTGGGTGAGAAGGTCCTAAATGCTATCTCCTCTATTACATTTTTTAAATATTTTTTATTGTTTTTGCTTTTTGGTTGGTATGAATCTGAATCTACATCAATAATAAAGTAGAAAATTATTTTTTAGTAACCTAAAGAAAACTGAAGACAGAAAACAGAAGCTAGAAGATTTGCTTAACTCTGTTGGTCAAAAAGTGTCAGAACTAAAAGATAAGTACGTTGGTTTTGCTTACATGTCTGTGGAATGGTTTTCATAATAATTTTGTTGATTGATTTTAATATTTTAATGCTACTTTAACAGAAAAGGCTTCACAGCAAAAATACGGTTGCGTTTGATTAGTCCTTATTCTTGAAATGTCTAGAGATGTCTTCCTGAGGCTTAAGAAAAGTTCAGATAGAAGCTGTTTGTCATCCTCTGTCTAAAAGAGGACAACTAGTTTTCTTTCATTTGGTTTTAATCCACTGCTCTATTTTTCTGCAGCCTACGGTCTCCTATGATTCTGGACACATGGTTTGCTCTCCTCTCCCTGCAGCTCAAGAGGCAGATCAGCGTTTTGTAGCCGCGTGTTCTGGTTCCCTCCCCCCTCCCAGCACCTGCTTGCCGCCAGTTTTCTCTCCCTCTGCAGCAGCAGACAGTGGCAATTTTTTTTGTTTCTGCCCTTCCTTCTTCTATTTTAACTTTTTTGCCCATTTTTGGGGGCAGTCGGAAGCAATGTTCTTCCTCATCGGCATTCCTCCTCCTCCCTGGGTTGGTTAACAACTTGGGGTTTAACGCTCCCTGAGCCTCTGCTGCAGCATCTCTCTGCTGGCTCCTCTGCCCCTCAGAAGTATACCAAGCAGCCAAGAAAGCACTGGGTCAAACCCAAGCGTGTATGCCTAGATTGTAGTAAAGCATCTTGCAGAGTCTCAGAGCCTGGGCTCCAGCCTGAGCCCGAATGTCTATCCATCGATTTTATAGCTCTGCAGCCCGAGCCTGAGTCAGCTAACACAGGCCAGTCACAGCTGTTTAATTACAGTGTTGACATACTTATATGTGAGGCAGCCTTCCCAGGATCAACAGATGTAGAGTTTGGCCCAGTCTGCACCCAGCCTTCCATTCCTAACTCCATTAGGTCCAGGGGCTGCAGGTCAGACAGGCAGGTTGGGTCCTGTACCCACTGAGACAGCTGCAACTCCAACGGGGGGAAAATGGACCAGGAAAGCCAGTGCAAAGCAGGAAGGGGCTCCAGAAGTGAGGAGGACCCTGACCACTTGACTTGCGATAAATCCTGGGGGACCTCTTCAAAACAAAGAGGGGAGGCTTGCGGGGCCACAAGTCCCCACCCCCCAAGTCTTAAAGTGGATCCTGAGCACCTTGGGAAAAGAAGCAGCCGTCCTCTCTCACAAACCACCCAGGAGGGCTCTGGCAAAGACTCTGCACCCCTCTCCCAGGAGGAATGGGACCCACTGGGGGAGGACTGTGAGACAGACCTCTCTAAAGGGCTCTAGGCCCTAAGAAAGGCCAGTCACACAAGTCCTCACCAAAGCCACAGCAGCGTTTCTGCACTCCCAAAGCAAGCTAAACATGTTAAAAAATGTGAAAAGGCTAAAAAGGGAAAGAAAAAGTACAAAAAAATCCAGGAGATATGAGTCCTCTGACTTCTCTTTCTCCATCTCCACTGAGGAAGGTGAGCTATCTGCCTCTGAAATCTGAGCAGGCCCCGAAGAGTAAGCCTCAGAGTAAATGTCTCCCCTCAAAATACTCCCTTGAGGCTGCAGTACTCCTTTGCTTCTCCTTCAAGCAAGTGATTAGGGATGAATGGAACAAGTCTGATAAGGGGAAGCATATTAACAAGAGCAACCTCAGTTTCTGTAACATTCAAGAACCAAAGGGCTCTGTTGCGGAGATAATGAAGATTGATGCCACTGTAGTGTCCCTTGCCAAGGATATGGTTATCCCCTCAGAAGGGGAGTTCTACCTTAAGGACCTCATGGATAGAAATATAGAGGCCACCCTCAAAAAGAGCTATGAAACCTCCTCTACTACCCTCCAAGTGTCCCTGGCAGCTACCTGCTTTGCGGGACCATCTCTCTTAGCTGGAAGACCTTAAAGCCCTTAAGGACAGAGATCACCTGACTTTGGCTCCACTTTAAAGTCTTCCTAGCAACAGTGTTTGAATAGCTGATGACTCAAGGGATGCAATGACGTTCTCAGTCCGAGCCAGGGTTTCCAGTTCAGCCAGGCACCATCTATGGCTCTATCCTTGGGAGTTGTTACTGACTCTAAGCAGGTTCTAAAATCAGTTAAGTTTACAGGCTCCTTCCTTTTTGGAGAAAAGCTGGATAATGTGGCTGACAATGCAGCAAAATGCAAAGAGTGCCTCTTTTCCCACGGAGAGCCCTCAGGAAAGAATATAGACTGGTCAGACAGATGCACTCATTTCACTTCTTGTCCTCGCAGAGGTACCAATAAAACAACGACAGATTCTGCAAGGGAAAACAGTGGTATCGAGATCCAGGGAGGAAGTCCTGAGGGACCTCAGCCACCCAACATCCAGTTTATGACAAAGATCTCATAGGCCTTCACCCAAAGCTGAATCTAGGGGGCAGGATTTTCCATTTCCTGGAGGAATGGTTTTCATCTACCACAAACAAGTGGGTCAGGGAAATAGTGAGCCAGGGATATTCCCTCGAGCTGCTGTCTCCACCCCATCAGTTCATCATCCAATCACCCAGCTCCAGCAAACCTATAAAACATAATCTGATCCAGAAGGAAATATCTCACATTGAGGATATGGGAGTAATAGAGACGGTTCTCTGGGTTCTACTTCATCTTCATTGTACAGAAGTGCATGAGGACTATCAGAGATATTCTCAACATCAAAAGGCTCAACAAGTGGATGAAGAAAACAAAGTTTCAAATGGAGACCCTGGCCTCTATGGTGTCATCTTTGTTCTGGGGGGACTTCTGGATTTCAGTAGATAGTGCGGATACATATCTCCATATCCCTATCAGACCATGCCACTACAGACTTCTGAGGTTTGCCTACCTCAGGAAACTTTATCAGTACCAAACACTCCTGTTCGACCTGTCTTTGGGCTCCAGGGTTTTTACAAAGATGGTGGTGGTGATAATAGCCAGGCACAGGTCACAGAGAACTCACTTGTACCACTTCCTAAATGACATCCTGATCAGAGCTCCATCGCAGTCAGCTCACAGGGCCATGTCTTGGATGCTGAATCTTCTCCAGCCACACAGCTTCATCATCAGTGCCAAGAAAAGTTCTCTAGTTTCATCCAGGAATTTATTTTCTTGACCCAGAGCCAAAAGAGGTCTACAATAACACTATGCTTTCCAACTGCTCGGACTCATAGTATCATCCTTAGGAATCACTCCATGGGCACAATCACACATCACAAGTCTTCAAGCCTTCACACTAAAGGTGTGGGACCACTCCCCGGAACACATGAACAATCAAGTAGGGGTTCTAATACAGATGTTCAACTCCTTATAATGTTGATTTGCCCACAACAATATCTTGAAAGGCATGCTTATCTGCCTTCCACATCTTTTAGTCCTCACAACCAATGCCTGTCTGGAGGGCTGGGGAGCTCACTTGGAGATTGAAACAACTCAAGGCCTCTGGAGCGAGGAAGAGAAGGCTCACAGCATAAACTTCCTAGAGCTGGGAGCAATCAAACTAGCTCTGCAAAGCTTGCAGTCCACCCTAAGTGGGAACCACATTCTGGTTCAATCACAAAATATGACTTGGGTTGCATATTTAAACAACTAATTGGGAACAAGGAATCTAGTACTAATGTGGAAGCAATATAAGTAATGAAGTAGGCAGAATAATGAAGTAGGCTGTCTGTCAGAGCGATCCACATCAAAGAGTGTCTGAACCAAAAGGATACTCGTTCAACAGCCACGGGGTTCAAGAACTCTGAGTGGTGTCTGAATCAGGAGGTTTTCTATCTCATCGTTCAGACATTCAGCCTCCCTTCAAGTGATCTGTTAGCAAATCATATGACTGGAAAGAGGCCAAAATACTTCACAAGGGAGGCAGACCCTATATCCATGGGGACAGATGTCATATCGCACAATTGGCCGCAGGGCCTGCTTTATGTGTTTCTACCGTATCCATTACTGGGAAGAGTGGTCCAGAAAATAAAATGAGAACAGGAAATGGAAATACTGATAACTCCTCATTAGTTGAGGAAACCTTGGTTCTCAGACCGGGTAGAGCTGAAACTGGAGGCCCCCCCATCTATCGTATGTGGAGACTGGATGTCCTCTTGCAGGGTCCTCTTCATCCAGACCTGAAACAGCCTGGCTATTGAGAGGGAAGGACTAAAAGATCTCGTTCTGCCCTCCAGAGTCATTAAGACGTTGCTTTTGTCTAGGAGAGTAATGACACAAAGTGTACTCCTGTATCTAGTCTAGATCCAGCAAGAGCACATTGCAAATCCCTGAAATACTGGAATTTCAACTATTTTGAACTTTCTCCAAGAAGGCATAAACAGAGGCCTTCAGCCCAGTAACATTGCACATCAGGTGTCTTCTTTTAGCAGAGTGCTATTCACAGGATCCTTGGGCTCCTTAGCAGACAATCCACAGATAGCCAGCTTCCTTAACCCTGGTGGTCAGGCCACTCTTCTAAAAATGGGACCTACCACTAGTTTTGAGGGCTCTGACAAGCCATGCCTTTGAGACTCTGACTTCAGTTTTGGCCTTTCATTTATCCACTAAGACTTGTTTTTTAGTAGCTGTCATATCCGCCAGGTGAGTGTTGGAGCTGGCAGCCTTATCTATACAGGAGCCTTACTGCATGTTCCATGAGGACAAGTTGGTGCTCAGGATGCCAGAATCCCTTCATCCTAAGGTAAATTCCTCCTTCCACACATCCCAAGAAGTTGTGTTTCCTTTGTTCTGTCAAAACCACAAAATCCAAAAGAAAAGCTGTGGCACACCATAGAGGTCAGAAGAGCATGGAAAATCTATCTCAAACACACAGAATCCACAAGAAGATTGGGCTCCTTATTCGTGTCCTTCCACCCAAACTGCCAGAACCTCAGAGCTTTCAAGTTCTCCATCACTAGATGGATTAAACTATGTATTGTGGAAGCCTATAAATCATCAGAGGCTCCTGTCCCAGAAGGGACTGAGGTGGAATGAGCAAGTGCGTCCACTTCAGAAATTTGAAAAGCAGTCATTTGGTCTATAGCTAGCACCTTCATTATGGAGCCACACAGCCGTGCCCTCTCTGCTTTTGCTTGCTGTCAGATGAGTTATTCCCAAAATATAAAATTTGCATAATATCATTAGCAAATATTCCAGAGAGAAAAAATAACTAGGTTCATTAGACCAAAGAAGATGGTCATACAGTAACGATTCATTTCTGCTGAGGAATGATCTTATGAGAGTGACCCCTGAAGAGGGATGGGGGTGGGGTGTGGTGATAGCAACTAATATAGATAGAAGGGAATATCCCAGGTCCATTGTGCTTAGGACCCACTGATCTGATGTGATGTGAGTCCAAGCACTGAGGAAGTGGGATGGATGATTGGCAAAGGTATGGATAGGAACAGATTCATCTTCAAGCAGTGGTATGCTGCCCTCAACAAGCCTGTCAAAATGCATGTTTAGAGTTAGCCGTTGGTCAAAAAGATTCTTCTGTCACATGTGATGAGGAGGGTGGTGGTCACCTCCTGTAATTCCTTCCCCTTTTTATCAGCAGGTCTTGGAGACAAGGTATTAAGCTGTGATATTTGTGAGCCTGCTGGGGGCTGGAATTGCTTCCTTATTGCAGGTGTATAAATTTCAAGGGACTTCAATGTTTCCCTGGCATCTTTTAGGCTATGCAGTCTATTGTCTATCTTTTTCTGAGAAGAAGGACGGACCCTCGAATGGCAAATCCTGGATGTCTGCTCTACTTCAGGAGGGAGACCAGAAGATTGGAGCCACAAACACCTACTCATAGAAATAGCAGATACCATGGAGTAAGCTGCTGAGTCTGCTGTGTCCAACATGTCCTGAAGAGCTGTCCTTGCCATAAGCTTCAGAGACAGGAGAGCAACTTAGAAGTCCAGAATTGTGGGAGATGTTGCTAGCAGAAAGGAAATTTATTAGTAAGACATTTTTCATTATTGGGACCAACCAGTGACAGTATCTCCCTTTCTTCTTTGTACCATCCCATCAGGTACTGTTATACCACAGAGGCATAGAATGGCCTTTTTTTCTAATCTATGGTGGAATTTCTTTACTCAAATTCATTTTTAACCAAACCTTTTATTATGGTACCCAAAATTGTGCACACAGCTCCAAGCGTAACCAGCACCATGCAAAGAGGAAAAGGGAAATATCTGATGTAAGGGCTTTTATGAAGTTAGTTCCTTCATTTAAAAAGAGGAAAAATAATTGATGCTATTTATGTCCTGTTACAATAAGAAGTACATTAAAGCGTCACTAATGTGGATGTTACTAAACCACCCACCAGGGCCGGCTCTAGGCACCAGCAAACCAAGCACGTGCTTGGGGCGGCACATTTTCAGGGGCAGCATTCCGGCCATCTTTTTTTTTTTTTTTGCTTCCGGCATCAAAAGCCTAGAGCCAGCCGTGGCAGCAGCAGCGCGTCGTGCACAGGGGGTGCGCTGGAGCCACTGCGGTTCGCGCCATGGGAGAGCAGCGCCCGCACCTTGTGGCTGGGCCGGGCAGGCTCTGAGTGGGGGACACTCGGGCTGGGGGCTGCCCTGTGGGGCACAGGGAGCCGCCTGCAGATGCCGCAGGGCGGCCGCCCCCCAGCACCGCAGCCGAGGCTGGGCAAAGCGGCCCAAGCCGCCCAGGGACTGCGGCAGGGCGGCCAGAAGCAGCAGCAGCGGGGCCATAGAGGGCGGGGCGCTGCCGTGCGGGGCCCGCATCCCACTCTCCGGGGCTCCGCTCCCTCTGGGGCTACCCTGCCCTGGCTCCTCAGCCCCTTGTCAGGGCGGTCCCCCGGCTCTGCCCTCCCGGGTCCCGGCAAGTCCTGGAGGCGGGAGCCCTGGCTGGAGGGACCCTGGGCTGAGGCACAGCCTGGGAGCCTTGCTGCTTACCCCAACCCTGCCAGCGCCAGACCAGCTGGAGGCAAGGGGGGAGCGGATGGAGTCAGCACTAGGGGGGAGCCCAGGGCTGGGGCGGCAGGGGGTGTGAGTGGGGTAGGGGGGAGAGCCCAGTGCTGGGGCGGTGGGGAGGAGAGAGAGCCAGGGATGGGGCGGCAGGGATGCGGGTGGGGGAGGGCACTAGTGGGGGTGGGGGGGGGTGAGAGCCCACGGCTGGGGTGGGGGGCAGCCAAAATTTTTTTTGCTTGGGGCGGCAAAAAACCTAGAGCCGGCCCTGCCACCCACTACATCATTTGCACAAAAATATTGGTGATTTCTGCCAACTACTTAGCACAGATTTAAAGCTAGATGATTCAGTGAAGTCTCTTATTTTACAAATAAGTTGTTGTATATTATTTTTCCAAAATATACTGCATTTCATTTACTAGCATATTTGGATGTATAGTAAGCACATATTATGAAGTCCCGATGAATGAACACCTAATTTAAAAGTATCGTTAAATTGGCAATAATTTAAAAGTATAGTTTTTTTACAGGTTCCAGAGTAGAACAACTGAAGCAGCTAAACTTGAAGCTGAAGTAGTTAAAGCACAAGAAACACTCAAAGCCGCAGAGGTACTGATTAATCAACTTGATAGGGAGCACAAGAGATGGAACACACAGGTTTGTTACAGAAACTTTCATAAAATAGATGCCACCGTATAAAAAAACTTGACTTAATACTTTATATTCTCTTTTTTTAAAAGGCAATTGTTTGATCATACAATGTGTTTATGGAATATAAATTATGTGGCACTCTATTGCAGCTCCTAAATGTTTATTCCATTATATTTAAAAGCTGTTGTCACCACTCAAAAGCTTTATTTTAAATTTCTTCTGAAACTTTCTCCTATTCCATTATTTAGGTTTTCTTGTCAGATAAGGTCTGAATGTGCCCAAAATGCATTATTTAATTAATATGATAAAATGTATTATAATTTCCATGATGTAAAACTGTTATGAGTCTCAGCAGTCATGTGACTGTTTTATGGCCAAGATTATCAAAAGTGTCTAGTGAGTTTGGGTTCCCAATTTTGAGACACCTTGAACAGGCTTGATTTTTCAGAAATCTCTCAAAATCAGCTTTTATGTGTCTCATATTGGGAACTCAGAAATTGAGGCACCCAAAATCATGGATTACTTATGAAATCTTGGCATATGTAATTTATCACAGTTTGGTAACCACTGACACTGGGGAGAAAAAGAATATTTTCTCTCAAGCCATCTCTGCTAATCCTCATTTAAGGAATTGTAAAACTGCAGCTAGCTTCTTTGGAGATGCCCCATCGGCTACACTAAGCAGAAACTGGTCGCTGTAGAGAATCTAGCCCCCAAAATGATCCTGTGGCTTTTCTACTCATGAAAATGTCACAATTTTATAGTTGTTTGAGTGATTGCAAGTGTCCATTCCATCGTAAGTGTGTGTATGTGGCTTAGGCACAGTTGTCAGAGATTTTTCCCTTGGCAGTTCCTGTCGGGGAAGTGTTAACGCCCTCCGGTGCCTTGTGCCACTTCGCACAAGTATAAAGGGCTGCACTGCCCCTGACCCACCACAGTTCTTTCCTACCACTAGTGATGGTTGTTGTTGGAGCGACAATCTTTGTTTCTTCATATTTTCCCTCCCTTACACTATTTGTGTATTTGCAGTGTAAATAGTAGCTGTGCAATAGTTTTTAGTCTTGTATAGTATATCTGTAAATGGTTAGTTATAGGATTAAGTTTAGAATGTGCTATCTTTTTAGTGTGGGGTTACCGGTGCCTGGTGGGACACTGGACATGATACTGGACTGATGCCCCGTTTTCCTGGCTTCAAGGCCTGTTTTTTATGTAACAGATCTATGCCAGTGAGTGACCCACATCCCAGATGCCTTAAGTGGCTGGGAGAGGTGCATGTCAGTGACAAACGTCACATTTGTAGAGGGTTCAAATCCCATTCGAAAAGGGTACAGGGTTTCCAGGCTCAGGTACCTACTCATGGAGTCTGCACTTTATCCGCCATCAGAACCTTCCTGCTCTGAATGGGTGCAGAGCAGATCCAAGTCTGTTAGGAGTGCTTCCTCCCATTCTGACAGAGTTCTCAGGCAAATCTACATCGCTGGTGCCTAAGAAGAGACTGCATAAGTCTCCTAAGGACTTGGTACTGGGACCCTCGAAGAAGTTCACAAGGTCTCAGTGGGACGTTCCAAACAGTCATACCCCCCAAAATCAATCCGTGAGACAGCAGGGATTGCTGACTCCAGAACCCAGGAAGGGCCTGTTGAGAATAATCCCTGAAAGATCAGCGCACCTCTCGGTACCGCAGGCTCAGCAGCCCTTTCCAATGCCGTCAACATGCAAGGGTTTTGAGGCAGCCAGAGAGTTGCTTAACTTGTTGGTACTGGCTTCTCCCATGATTCAGGAGCCTTGCATGGAATAGATATTGGAACCACACTCCCGCGGTCCCGGCTTAAGCCCCAGAGCACTACTTGGTACCGGCCACTTCTACTCTTGCAGCATCTCTACAATGTATTGCATCTAGAGGCAAGCCAGCAATGATTTCACTGGTTCCCCCTTCTCCAGGCTTGGAACCCCTTTCCCCCAGTATCAAGAGGTTCAGCTCCCCCATGGTCAGAAGAAATGGACTCTACATCAGATTCGGAAGTTGGATCCTTTGTGTTCCAACCTGAGCATGCCCAACAGCCCCAGCGGGGTGCCTGTCTGGTGTGGTACCATTCACAGCCTCAGCATTCTAAGAGTCAGTGGCCTACACAGAGCTGGATACCTTCTGGACCCTTGGGGCTTCCCTCCACATTCCAGAGCCTCTCTGCTCCATTCCTGCACCTCTACATGAGCCAGGTGCTGGGAGCATCTACAGGAGAGTCACCATCTTTGTTCCCTCGGTACTGGGATTAGTACTGTGCAGAGAGAGCTGCATGCTGGGGACTCCCCTGTAGAGGAGTTAGAGGAGGGACCTCCTCAACAACCTTTAGCCTCTTCTTCTTTGTTTCCCGATGAGGCAGTAGTGGCTGAGTCTACCTCCCCACCTCTTGATGGCTTTAAAGCTCATCAAGACTTGTTGCAGAGGATGTCTGCAACTTTAGCTATCCAGCTAGAAGAGGTACAAGAAAGGTCACATGGGCGTGTGGACATTTTAGCATCTGCAGGACCCTCAAGGGTAGCTCTTCCTATAAATGAAGCTATTCTGGAGCCTGTCAGGATTTTATGGAAGACTCCTTTTTCTCTGCCTCCCACTGCCAAAAGAGTGGAGAAGAGATATGTCCCGTCACAGGGATTCAAGCACTCTTACAGATACCCTCTTCCAGTCTCTCTTGTGGTCATAGCTGCCAGCAAAAAGGAAAGGTCAGGACACCAGGTCTTTACTCCAAAGGGAACGGAAGCAAAAAAAACCTCAATCTGTTTGTCCAGAAATTTTATTCCATGGGAGATTTACAGTTCAGGATTGCAAACCAGCAAGCTCTGCTGGGTCGTTATGACTTCAGCCTGTGGGGTAATATCCTGAAATTCAAAGACAAGATTCCTGATGAGGCAAAGCAGGAGTTCTCTGCTTTGGTGGAGGAAAGCAAATTAGTTGTCAGAACAGCATTGCTGGTGAGCCTGGATGTGACAGACTCTGCAGCTCGAGCTATTGCCTCCGCCATCATGATGTGATGTTCATCTTGGCTGCAGGAATCAGGCCTCTCCCCGGAGGTGCAACAAACAATTCAAGACCTCCCATTTGAAGGCCTCTTGCTGTTTTCCAGTAAAGCTTGATGAGAGGCTTCAGAACCTTAAGGATTCAAGAGTGACCCTTAAGTCTCTGGGGATCTATGTACCGGTGGCAAAAAGAAAGCCATTCCTTCCACAGCATTCCCAAAAGTGTCAGCCATTCTTGCTGCATTCCCAGGATCTGTCCAAAAAGAGGGTCAGGGTTGCAAGAGGCATCCTTCTCCTCTATTCGTCTCTTCAGCTGCCAACTCTTCTAGGCAATCTGGATCATCTAAGCAGTCATTTTGACCCACTGGTTGAGAGCAGTGTACTGCTCCCCATAGTGCCATCTTTCCCGACCCCTATTATTGCCAACCACCTATCCTGCTTCCTAAATGCTTGTACCCGCATCGGAGGGGGCTTAAGCATAGTAGAACTGGAATACACCCTTCCATTTATTTCTACTCCCCCTTCCCACTTCTCTTCACCTTCCCATTTCAGGGACCGCTCTCATGGGCGCATGCTACTTCAGGAGGTTCAGTCTCTCCTCCTTGTGGGGGCTATACAGGATGTTCCCATGTTCAGAGGGAAGGGATTTTATTCCCACTACTTCCTAATCCCAAAAGCAAAGGGGGGAAGGGGGGTTCACGCCTATTTTAGATCTGAAATTCCAGATGGTCACTCTAGTCTATTAACAATTCCTTAGCATCAATAAAAGATGCTTATTTTCACGTGGCAATTCACCAGAGCCACTGAAAATTTCTCAGGTTCATGGTAAACAGATTTCATTACCAATTCTCAGTGCTGCCTTTCAGACTATCAGCGGCTCTTTTCATTTTCACAAAAATGTATGGCTTTAGTAGTGCCATTCCTGCAAAATTCAGGACTCCAGGTATTCCCTTACCTGGATGACTGGCTAGTCAGAGGCTGATCCAGGTTTCAGGTACTCTCCAGCCATTATTTAATCCACTTTTGACATGCTGGGGCTACTAAGTCCATCCAGAAGTCCATCCTGTCTCCTGTTCAAAGAACAGAATTCATTAAAGCAGTCCTGGACTTTACAAAGGCCAGGGCTTTCCTACCACAGAAGATGTTCCAAATGATGCAACTCATTGCTGTAGATATAAAGGTGCACCCTATCACCACAGTTTGGAACTGTCTCAAACTTCTAGGACACATGGCAGTGTGCACATCTGTGGTGCAGCATGCTAAGACTGCATCTACATCTACATCAGACATCTACACGGTTGGATAGCCTCGGTGTATTCACCAGCCTGTCATCATATAGTCATGGTGGTCCAAGTATCCACTCAGGTGTTATCCTTCCTGGATTGGTAGATAGAACCTATGAATATTTGTGAGGGAGTTCACTTTGCTCCTCTGCAACAGGGTCTCACTGTAGTCATAAATACATTGGATCTAGGTTGGGGAGCTCACTTAGGTCACCTTCAGATTCAAAGCCTTTGGACTCCCCAGGATCTGAGTCTCCATATAAATATCACGAAGCTATGAGCCATCCATCTGGCTTGTATGACATTCCTTCCACACATCAGGTGGTGGTGGACATGGACAACACAGTAGCTATGTTGTATATCCTCCCTCCAGTTGCATTCCTGCCCAAAGTCTTATCCAAAGTCAAGCAAGATTCTGCTCACCTTATTCTAATAGCCCCTGTGTGGTCCCATTGAGATTGGCTGTCAACCCTACTAGCCCTATTGGTCAGACCTCCACTGTTGCTCCTGAGAGATGTGGATCTCATTTTCCAGGACCACAGCAGCCTTTGTTATCCGAAACTTCAGGCCTTCCACCTGACAGTGTGGATGATTCATAGCTGACACAGACTTAGAGCAGATTTATTCTAAGGGGGTGCAGGAAGTGCCACTGAATAGCAGGAAGCCTTCAAGTAGGTCTACTTACATTGATAAGTAGAAGAGATTTTCCATCTGGTCCATATAAAGAGGTATTCCCTCAGACCAAGCTCCAATTAGACATATCTTGGATTATCTTTTGTTTCTGAAACACCAAGGATTGGCTTGGTTCCATCAGAGTTCATCTGGCAGCTATCTCAGCTTTCCACCCGCCTGTGGATAACCGATCAATTTTTTCGAACTCTATGTCCATCAGGTTTCTAAAGTGTTTGTGTTATATTCATAATCTGGTTCCTCAGTGGAGTTTAAATCTGGTGCTAGCAAAGTTGATGGGTCCTGCCTTTTGAGCTGCTAGCAACTTGTTCTCTGTTTGCACCTGTCAATAAAAGTAGCTTTTCAGGTGAGTAGGGGAGCTGTGAGCTTTGCTATCAGAGCTACTCTATACAATTTTCTTTAGGGACAAGGTTTTCCTTCAGCCTCATGCTAAATTCCTGTTTAAAGTGGTTTCCAAATTTCACATGAGTCAAGCGATTTATTTACCAGCATTCTTTCCAAAGCCTCATTTGAGCAAAGGAGAGGAAAAATGCCATCAGATTTAAACATCATTTAGATGTTAGAAGAGCTTTGGCTTTTTACCTGGAGCGGACTAAACCATTCAGGTCTTTGTCTCAACTCTTTGTCACATTCTCAGACTGAGTCAAGGGCCACCCAGTCTCTTTCCAGATGATCTCTTCTTGGATTTCCGGTTGTATTTGTTTATGCTACCGATTGACCAATGTTGCACCTCTTAATAAAGTGGCGGCTCACTGGGCCAGGTTGGTGGTGTCTTCCGCGGCTTTTCTGGCTCGAGTTCCCATTCTGGATATTTGTAGGGTGGCAAGCTGGCCATTGCTCCATACATTTGGCTCTGAAGGTGCCATCTGTCATGAATCCGCTACATACCTTTTTTTTTTTTTTTTTTAGGTTTCAGAGATCACAGATGAACTAACCACTCTGCCTAAAAGAGCTCAGTTGGCTGCTGCTTTCATTACTTATCTTTCTGCTGCTCCAGAGGATCAGCGAAAAATTAGTCTGGATGAATGGACAAAATCAGCTGGTCTTGAAAGTACGTATTTTATTTTCTTTGACATGAAGACAAGTGAGAGAGATTGATAATTTTAATACATATTTTTGTTTATAAATCTTGGAAATTCATAATGCTTTGACAGATTAATAACACTACTTTCATATTGGAAAAAATAATCCCAATTATACATACAAAATGATGGGATCTAAATTAGTTATTGCCACTCAAGAAAGAGATCTTGGAATCATTGTTGATAGTTCTTTGAAAACATCTGCTCAGTGTGCAGCTGCATTCAAAAAAGCTAATAGAATACTAAAAACATTAGGAAAGGGACCAATAATAAAACAGAAAATGTCATCATGCCACTATATAAATCCATGATTTTCCCACACCTTGAATACCAGGTGCAGTTCTGGTAGCCCCATTTCAAAAAATACATAAATATTAGAATTGGAAAAGGAGCCAAGAAGGGCAACAAAAATTATTAGGGGTATGAAACACTTCCATATGAGGAGAGAGTAAAAAGACAGGGACTGTCCTTAGAAAAGAGGAGATTAAGGGGGGCTATGATAGAGGTCTTTAAAATCATGAATGGTATGGAGAAAGTGAATAGAAATTATTTACCCCTTCACATAACACAAGAACTAGGGATCAACCGATGAAATTAATAGGCAGCAGATTTAAAAGAAACAAAAGAAAGTACTTTTTCACACAATGCACAGTCAACCTGTAGAACTCGTAGCCATGGGATGCTGTGAAGGCCAAAAGTATAATTAGGTTCAGAAAAGAAGTAAGTAAGTTAATAGAGAACAGGTCCATCAAAAGCTATTAACCATGCTCTGGTTGTCACTAAACTTGCAACTTCCAGAAGCTGGGACTGGATGATGGGTTGGATCACTCAAAATTGCCTTGTTCTGTTTATTCCCTCTGAAGCATCTGGCACTGTCCACTGTCAGAGACAGGATACTCGGCTAGATCGACTATTGATTTGACCCCGTATGGTCGTTCTTATGTTCTTATGTATGGTAGCTACATGTAGGCACAGCTTTAGCAATCATCAGTGATCTGAGTTTGCTATCCCTGGATGGGAAAGTGCCAAAAATTGATTCTTCTTCCAGGTGTATGTCTTCCCAAGAACTCACAACGACATAAACCCGAACAGACTGTAATGTCTTTTGATTGTATATAGGCACACAATCGCTGCAGAGAAATCAATGGTGGAAAGTATAGATCCCCTTACTTGGAGGAATATGGTTAATTTGCCTATTCCAAAAATGAGGGATGGTCAGAAGACAATCGTTTCTTTATCCTTTATGTATTAATAACACTCTCCTATAACATCAGAGCTATAGAAAATATCAGTAATTAAAAAAAAATTATAAAGGAAATATACAGAACTGTATTGTATACAGCAGAATCTCTTGTAACTAGTGACATGTAACACAAACAGAATATAAATGTCAGCACAGGTACATGGTATATAATTAATAAGTCCATCTTTAATTTGCCAGAATTTGATATGAGGCGGTTTCTGTGCACAGAGAGTGAGCAACTAATTTGGAAAAGTGAAGGTTTACCCTCAGATGACCTTTCAATAGAAAATGCTCTTGTGATCTTGCAGGTAAACAGTTCTGTATTTTTTGTTTCTTTTCTTGGAGACATTTTCTTTGTAACTGGGTGAAGCAGATGGTTTTTCTGGGTTCTTTGATGACCTCATTCAATCTTTATGATCTTGTTAGTACTCCTGAAGGCACAAACATTACAGAAATAAAATATTTATGCTACTTGTTTATATATACAACTCTGATTTGTCTAAAATGAAAGGAACAAAATTGTTCCATCATCTATGCATTTTGCTTTTTTGCTTTTATCATTTTTATCTGAAAATCCAAGAGGAAAGGCCCTCTGTCCTTCAAATTAGGCCAAACATGAGTTATCTTTAGCGTCATTACAAACTTTTGAGAATCATCCACTGTGTTGTAAATGTGCATTTTTGTCATATCAGCCATTCCATTGCCAAGATGTATAAAAAATGGCCACATCCTGCAAACACTTTTACAGATTTATAAATTCATAATTTTAAGGCCAGACGGGACAATTAGATTATCTAGTATGAGACATATGACATAGAATTTCACCCAGTTACTCCTGTATTGAGCCCAATAACTTGTGCTTGACTAAAGCATATCGTCTAAAAAGGTATCCACTCTCTTGATTTGAGGACTTGAAACCCTCTAGAAAAGGAGAATTCTCCACTTACTTTGGTAGTTCCAGTGGTTAATCACCCTCACTGTTAAAAACATAGTAATTCTGTGCCTTATTTCTAATTTGCCTTTGTTTTGCTTTAAATTCCAGCCATCATTTCTTGTTACACCTTTTCCCACTAGGTTAAAAAGCCCTCTAGTACCTGTTATTTTCTTCCTGTGAAGGTATTTTTACACTGTAAACATCACACATCTCAGTGTTCTTTTTGATCATATTTACAGAGTAAGCTCTTTAAACCTCTAAATGTAGGGTTTTTTTCTGGCCCTCAAATAATTTTTGTGGCTTTTCTCTGTACCTCTCCAGTTTTTCAACATAATTTTTAAAATGTGGACACCAGTACTGGTATTTCAGCAGAGGTAAAATCACGTTCCTGCTCTTAATCACTACTCCCCTCCTTATACATCCAAGGATCGCATTAGCAATGTTTGCCACAGCATCATACTGGTAGCTCATGTTGAGTTGTTTGTCCACTATGACTCCTGCTTTTTCTCAGAGTTGCTGCTTTTTCAATCACTGTTTTCTAGGATAGTCTCCCACTTATTATCTCTCATGTGTTAAGCTTACTATAGTGAGTAGTTTCATCCCCTTTCATGCAACGTGCATTTCTGCCTCACAGAAGGAACAGTCTCTACAATTGAAATTATGGCTGGCTGTTTTGTGGGCCAAGTAACTGTGGCAAATCTTGCTACTTCACCTTCCTAGTGGACACATGCACCAAGGTCCATTTTCAATCTGGCCTTTTGTTTTTAAGATGAGATACAGGAGCCAAGCATTCTTTCCCTCCCTAAGGCAGAATCCCTGTCTCCCTTTCTTCTTGTTAATTTGTCTCCTTCAAACGCCACATTTCCCACTCCCATTAGACCCCAAAGTGGAATGTAGACAGAGAGCCTCATACTGCAGACTTGGTTTTATACAAACATGTTACCAGCAATATGCTGGATTCTTTCCTACTGTAATCCTGTCTAAACCAGAACAGTCTAAGGGCAGGTCTTCACTACAGGAGGGGGATCGATTTAAGATACACAAATTCAGCTACGCAAATAGCGTAGCTGAATTCGACGTATCAGAGCCGACTTACCCCGCTGTGAGGATGGCGGCAAAATCGGCCTCCGCGGCTCCCCGTCGACGGCGCTTACTCCCACCTCCGCTGGTGGAGTAAGAGCGTCGATTCGGGGATCGATTGTCGCGTCCCGATGAGACGCGATAATTCGATCCCCGAGAGATCGATTTCTACCCGCCGATTCAGGCGGGTAGTGTAGACCTAGCCTAAGAAAGGAAGAGTTTTTTGAGCAGGTTGAAATGGGGCTGGTCATGATTTTTTAAAGACAAGAGTCCAAACCTGGCTGTACCTCTCAGCCACAAATTCTCCTTCCACTTAGCACAATACCACTCTTTGAATGGTCACTGTATTCTTAGGAAATGACCAGCAATTAAGTTGTTGAACACTTAAGTATAAGACAGTGTAGCAAGGGTGAAAATTTCAGTGTTTGGAATATATCCCATACATCTGTTTGCAGCCTTCTAGCATGGCAGACCTAGTCATAATATACATTCCAGCTTACTAATAGCTAACACAGCTTGATACCATCCTTATACAGATAATGAAGTATGCTTTTCCGTTGGGGCAACAGCTATTACTTAAATGAGTTTTTATTAAAAGGAAAGCCTACCACATCATTAATATGAAGGTTATAATGTGATGGTGCCCTAGTGGTACTAATTATAATAAAGAATACTACACATAATAATGTCTTCAGGATTGTGACACTGATTTTCTTTGTGACTATAGGCAAACTACTATCTTTACCTACTTCCTTGTCTGTAAAATGACCATAATAATACTCCTTTGTAAAGTGCCTTCAGATGTACAGATGAAAAGTGCTATATTTTTGTCAGAGGGAGGAGAAAACTGCGGGGCTGAAAGGAGAAGACATACTTCTAACAAGGCACAAAGTGGTGGTAGTAGTGGATGTAGATGACAATATAGTAATAGTGCAGAGAGAGATGGAGCAGATGTGTCCAACTTCAGTGGATCCAACATCTGGGAATATAATTGTATTACAAAATATTAGTCTTTTTTCTGCCAGAATCAGTCGCTGTGGTTCTGTTATTAGGCTGTCTCCTTTGATCAAGCAGTTCAGTAATAATAACAGCTGTTGAAATTTTTAACTCTTCAGTGTTATTTATATTGTTTGGAAATGAAGAAATTTGTTAGTTTCATATTTTCTTCCTAAAACCAGATTGTAGCATATAACAATTTTTTTTTCCAGAGTCGAATTTGTCCCTTTTTAATAGATCCTTCTTCAAGGGCTACAGAATGGTTGAAGATACATTTGAAAGAATCTCGCTTGGAAGTTATTAACCAACAGGTCCAGTATTTACTCTTAATCCTAGATCTTTAATTCTGGCTGAGCTCTGCTGGCCCCAGGACCCCATAGTGTGGGTTGAGGGGAAGTGTGATAGAGTATTCACTGATGATTTAGCCAGGTTCTTGGGATTATATCATTTCACACAGTGTTCTCGGAAGAAATAACTACATATGCTGGCTTACTCTTTCTAAAACTACTGGGAAGCCCTTTAACTATATATATTGTACCAAAAGTTTATGTAAAATTGGCAAATGCAATTAACATTTTACATACTTTCAACATTAAAAAGTTTACCTGTTTTTACAAATGTTGTGCTCTAGCTAATCTTAAAAATAAAATTATTGGTATTTACAGTTTTAATAGTGATGATAGGTTGACTTGAGTAGCAGAGACATCAGATTATTTAAAATTATAGGGCCAGATCCTTTACCCTATCCCCTGCTTTATATTGCTTCCACACAGAATGATTTCATAGCAGCAAGTTCATATGATGAACTTTTCTCATGCTCTTTTTCTTTTTTTAAATAAAGATAAGGTACTTTGGGACCACACCCAAAATTTTTGACTAAAGTAGTCTCAGACTTTAATCTGAATTAATCTCTTCTTTAATAAAGATTTTTCAAAGTCCTATGATTTACCAGATAAAGCCATGTTTCGTAGCTTAAATGTAAAAAAGACTATTGGTTGTTACCATGAAGAACTACTTACTGTAAGGCCCTGAGGGGCTAGAACCAAAGCCTGTAGAGCTGCTAACATCCCTATGCTGCCACACAGCAACAGCTGTAATCAGCATGTGCTCCACTGCTCATGACCTGCTGTGGACATAAACCATGGATAGTCTTGCCTCAAGGGGTCTGACTGGCAGCAGCCTCATTGCTCCTGATTGGCTCTTCACCCTATATAAACCCAATGGGCATTCCAGGAATGTCCAGACAACAGTGTGGATCTCCTGTAGCTGTCATGACCATTCCTGTTCCTTGCTCTTGAGCTCTTGGCTTCGACCTTGGCTTGATTTGGACTTCGCCTTTTGAACCGGACCCTGAAACCTGACTCAGACTCTGAACCTTGGTATTGACCCTGTCCTGGAACCTGACTATGAACTCCTCCACTACTCCCAGCCTCTGGTTTGACTCAGCTCTGACCCTGTGTCCTGACTGTCCTTGCTAGGATCCTGACAACTATACGCTTCAGAGAGTCTACTTGAAAGCCGCTTTGTGGTGTTGGAGAGAGAACCAAAGACCTTGCTATTTTGGGGCAGAAACTATCTAAGAAGGACTCAGGGTCCATTCTCCTAGAGTAGTAAAGGCTTTACAGTTTGTCTTTACAATATGTCTAAAGATGAAATTTGGAAAGGTGGCATGTGAAGTTCATGTCACTCTTCCATTATTCTTATTCTGAGACATGAGCAGATGCTCATTTTGGGAGAGCAGTGATTATTCTCTTGAATAGGTAGTATGTCTACTATTCAACAGTGTCAATGTCTGCTGGACTGCTACAGTGGAGATCCACAGATGCAACTTCACAAAGGAGAAAAGAAGACTACATAATAGTTATTCCCAGATACACTGCGCCTGCAAATTGGCATAGCCCCTCTCTGCTTTCGACTATTAATAATGTTTCCTGGTTGTGAGCTGGTGTATTGATGCAACAGAACCGCTTTTGGCCAGATGGAGCATTGCCCCAGAGTTCACTCCGTCTGGTGGGTCAGTCAGTCAGTTCCTGTTTCCTGAGTCCCCCTGGGGTATGTGGGTTTTCCCCTTATACTTGGTTGGGTCAGCTGGTCCTAGTGCTTAGGGGGTCTGGAAACTCCTTCAGTTCTTAAATCTCTCAGGGGTCGGTAGCGGAAGGCAGGCCTGCTCACTCCACTGGATTCCAAGTCAGTCACCTTAAGCCTGTCTGGCTGTAGTACCTGAATTAACCCCTTGGTTGCTGGGCCTGCATGGGGTATATACTCCATGACACTGGTAGTAGAGAGGTACCAAAATATAGTTAAGTGAAGATGTGTTTTGTGCTCTTGGTTGCAGATCACTTGATCTGATGTCCCTTGCATTTCAGTTTTACTGCTTTAAATTCTTCAGTGACTTGCTTGGCAGGACATGCTATTCCTAGAATGTGAATATGCAGAGACAAATATATTTAATGTATAACAGTTATGGGTAACTACAATAGTTTTTTGACAAAATAATCTTAGGATGTGCATCCTTAAAGAGATATATTCTTTGCACAATATTTAATGTTTCCACAATTGACTAAGAAATATATTAATATTAAGGAACTAAATAATTTAATAGGCATTAATTTTTATTTACACAGGATGCTACCTTCATTACTGCTCTTGAGCTGGCAGTGAGATTTGGGAAAACACTTATTCTACAGGAGATGGATGGAGTAGAGCCAGTTCTTTATCCACTGTTAAGAAAAGATCTTGTTGCTCAAGGTAAATGCCTGACAGTTTGAGGGAGAGCTGTTTTAGATGTCTGAATTAAATCAATGTACGTAGTACAGAATCTAATTTTTAACTTATTGCTTTATAGATACATGAATGTTGGTTAGGATTTTGCTCTTTTATATTTACCTTCCACTACTCATGTAATGTGTGATCTGTGTTGGAAATATTTAAACATATTTAAAGTTCTCTCAAATAGGATAAAACAAGACACATTGAATCATTCTAAAGTTTAAGTTGACTTCCTAGTCGTACTTTGAAGCACATGCTTTTGTTTGGGATCTCTGACCCTTACAGAGTCCAAAAATGAAGTGCCTTAACTTAGAGCTGGAAATCAGCTTTTTAGATTGTTAGTATTGCAGTTTCTCTTTAATTTTCTTAGAAAACTACAGAAAAAGAGAAACATCAAAATGAGGATGGAGCGAGAAAATAGTTATCCACAGGCTATGAGGTCCAGTGAGCTGATGGGATAAAATGCAAGAAAAACTGTTATACATTTCATAGTATATTCAGGAAGCTAGCCAAGGCCAAAAAAGAATTTGAAGAACAGCTAGCCAAAGACTCAAAAAGAAATAGCAAGAATTTTTTTAAGTCATCAGAAACAGGAAGCCTGCTGAACAACCAGTGGAGCCACTGGACGATCATGATGCTAAAGGAACACTAAAGGACGGTATGGCCATTGCGGAGAAACTAAATGAATTCTTTGCATTGGTCTTCAGAGCTGAGGATGTGAGGGAAATTCCCAAACTTGAGCCATTCTTTTTAGGTGACAAATCTGAGGAACTGTCCCAGATTGAGGTGTCATTAGAGGAGGTTTTGGTACAAATTGTTAATTAATCAATAATAAATCACCAGGACCATGTGGTATTCACCCAAAAGCAGACGGGTCTGAGTCTTTTTAGTATCTGGTTCTAATGCACTTCTACGATGCTGCTGTATTTTTATTTCCAGCAATATAGGGGAAAGTTAATCTCATAAAAATCTTTTAATTTTTTTTATAATATTTATGAAAATGGTTTTGTTAGTTTTATAAGACTATTTCTTTTAAACTAAACCTAACATTTGGTTCTGAAGTTTTTTCACACGGTGGGTATTTATTTTCAGACAATTCTGGAATTTTCTAATCAAACTTAGGATAATATGTATGTATTTTTAATAGGACCACGATATGCTGTACAAATAGGTGACAAAATTATTGACTATAATGAAGAATTCCGCCTATTTCTGTCAACGCGAAACCCAAATCCCTTTATTCCACCTGATGCAGCTTCCATTATTACTGAAGTTAACTTTACTACTACAAGAAGTGGTTTAAGAGGACAGGTATGCATTTAACATTTCTTATAATAAAATAATAATAATTACTAGACATTGGGCTGCATTCATCTCTGGATACACCTTGACTTCTGACCTGGCAGAGGCCCCCATTGACAGAATATAGCTGCAATCTCCAATTTGTTGTGAGGACTAGGGGGGTATAATGCAGCATAAAAATTTAAACAATAAAATAATTATTAAAATAATTAAATTAAAATAAAAACTGTAACTCTTTTTTTTAAATGTACCTTACAATCAAATCATAGATGGCAGGTGTAACAGTTTTCATCTATTTTACACCTACTGAAGTAAGTGGAAGTTCTCCATTGACTTCACCTGAATCAGATTAAACCCTAAATTATTAGTTACATTTGTAAGAGCATTCATGGTGCTTTTAAAATTTTAGCAAAACAGTTCTCCAGACTTCTATCCTTGCCAAACTGTACTGCTGGTCTCAAAATACTTTGCCTTGTGGTCAAGAAGAGATCAATGAAACCTAAAGGCTGAATGTGTTAGGTCTTCCACCAAATTGCTGGGAGCTGCTGAGACTTTGGTCTATGACATTTAGAGAAAAGTGGGACAAATAGAGGGCCACTAGGAAAAAGGAGGAATTAGAAAATAAAAAACCCTCATCATTTCAAAACATTACTCATTGGGAAGCTAGTTTATTCAAAACTAACAAACATACAATTTGACATTGGAGAAAAAGGTAAAACACTAAATGTCTAGCTTAACCAGACATACAACTCATCTTTGCCTGCTGAAAACAGGAAAACAACTGAGCAGCATTGGTAGGAGGACTGTTTAGGTTAGCATTAAGTTGCTGGAAGAAGCCAGATAAACAGGTAAGAAATTACCATTATTTCTTATTGGATCTACTTGTTGGTTACGTCTATGTTATGAGCTAGGTGCGTGCTTCCTAGCTCAGATAAACATACCTGTGCTAGCTCTCATCTGAGCTAGCACAGTAAAAATAGTAATGCAGTTGCAGTAGCACAAAGAGCAGCAGCAGTGGTATGGACTAGCCACCACAAATATGTACCCTTGGGATTCTGGTGGGTTTGTACTTCATCTGGCTAGCCCTTGCCACTGCCCCTGTGCTTCAGTAGTTACACTATTATTTTTAGCTTGCTAAATCAGAGAGCTAGCACGAGTAAGTCTACATGAGCTGGGAATCACACCCCTAGCTTGGAGTGTAGATGTAGCCTTTGAAGCCCATTCTTTCCCCTGTTCTCATAATGTACTCTATTTATCATCACTGTATTTTACATACACAAGGACTACGATACTGGACTTAAAGAGTCTAGTGTTTAAGCATGTGTTAAAAATGTTGGCTAACATACATGGCCAAAGTTGATGCATACGTATTACTGAGGTTAGTATTCTCCTTCTTGTTGAATATGTTGCTTTCCTCTTAGCTTTTAGCTTTAACTATCCAGCACGAAAAACCAGACTTGGAAGAACAGAAGACAAAACTGTTGCAACAAGAAGAGGACAAGAAGATACAATTAGCTAAACTTGAGGAATCTCTTTTGGAGGTAAAATAAATATGTCCTACTGATTTCAGATTAACATAGTAGATCTAATACTGGTATCTGTTTAAATGCCAGATGCTAAAATTGTTAATAGCAATAATGAGCTTAAGAATTTGTTTGGAGGGATGGGGAAAGGAAATGTGTAAACTCAGGGTGAATTGTAGCATTTCAGGACATTCAAGATTTTCACAGCCACATTAGGGTCAAATATCCAGTTAGTGCTTGAATTTTGTGGCTGGATGTAGGAGAGATTCATATGTCATGCTACCACTTCTTACTGAAGTGGGTTGAAAAACGAAAATGTTTGTTAGTTTACAAAATATGGATTATACTATTTCTTTTTCTCTTATTTTGAGTGATGAAAAATTGCCATATTTTAGGTCTGGAGACAGTCGCAAAGGATATGTACCCCACTGAATCAAGATATGTATGTTGAAATGGTAGAAATTAAAAAAAAAAAATCCAGTAGGATGTACAGAGACAGAGATGTGTGTTACTTTTGTGCCTTCTGAAAATAAATACAGGAAATGTGTAAGATCTCAAAAAATTAAAATATGAAAACGAATTAGGAAAATGTGATTCTCACTTTTAATACTCTACCATTAGTATAGAGGTACTCATTGCCTATGAGCCATACTTCTCTTTTGTGTTCTGTTTTCCTTCTGTTATTTTGAAGTTGGTTTTCTAAATATTCTGTCGGTTTTTGATTCTAATGAAAGAGAACATGATCTGAATCCAATAGTACACCTGTAGAGGAAAGGATAACCTCAAAGGAAGAGGATTAAGTTTCAGCACAGTTGATACATTTGTGAAAACATCCAACAATTTGTTTGAAGCAGTGCAACTGTCTTTTTGTGTGTGTGTAATAAGCCTCATTAGGTACAGTACATTTTAGGAAACCGTGAATTTTATTTTCTGTCGCTTTTCAGCCATAAAGGCTTTGTGCCAGATTGTGAACTCCTTACTCCCACCGGTGAGCAGTTTCTTGTATGAGTCATCCCACTGAAATCAATGGGAGTACTCTTGTGAGTATCTGCTTACTATTAGAAGTAAGGGGATCACAGTCTGGTTATATCGCCTTTTATTGTACTAGTCTTGCTGAATATGAGCCTGCTCCATTGCCTATTAAAGTCAAAGAAATCTTTATGTTGCTTTTAAGAGACATTGGATTGGACATTCTGGGTATCATCCTGCACCATTAATTCAATAGGGGCTTTACCGTTTGCTTCAGTGAGAGTAGAATCAGCCCTCTATTCACTGGTTTTAAGTTCTACTAATTCTGTTACATCCCTACATTATTTGGTATTCTCTTGATGTATTGTTAGAGCTGTTGATAGATTTGAGGAAATCTGCCGAATTATTATTATTCATGAGAATAATTCTGCTATGAATTTTTTTTAAGTCAGCAGAAGCCTTTTACAATGCAATTTGGGAAAAAAAGATAAAAAGTGTAGATAAGTAACAGAACCTATTAATTATTTACTTTTTAAACAGTACCATTACATGCAGTCAACCTTTCAAAAAGACATAGGAATGAAAACATTGATAAGTTGACTGTCATTGCAAGTCAGCCATGTTTCTTATTAAAATTTCGTACTGCAGTAAATACTAACATAATTACTATAGTTGCAGATATATTGTAAGCTGTTAATTAGGTAATTTTAGAAGGGAAGTTAGAACCTTAGAGCAAGTATGTCACACTTGTTCTGTGATGAGGTCTGAATTATGATTTCAGATGGGGGCTAGGAGAAGGGAGTAAAAAAGTTAACTGGCAAGAGGCAAATTTTGCAGTATTGTCTGACTAGAGAGTGTGCCAGAAATAGTGAGATTAAATAATGCATTTAGAGATAATTAGACATTCTTATTCGAGGAGTGTGTAACAGGTTGGATCACAGAAAACCCCTTGGGAACCGCCAACTGATGTGCTGAGACTACTTCTGCCCCTGCCTTCCCTGCCAGCTTGGGACACCAGAACCCTGCCTGGTTGTGCCAGATATGCTTGCCGGCTACAAACACAGAACCGCGTCCCACAAACTGCAGGCTTAACTGAAAGCAGCTTAAGAAGTGTTCCTGTCTTTAACACTGAGATGCCCAACTCCCAATGGGGTCCAAACCCCAAATAAATCTGTTTTACCCTGTATAAAGCTTATACAGGGTAAACTCATAAATTGTTCGCCCTCTATAACACTGATAGAGAGATATGCACAGCTGTTTGCGCCCTCCCTCCAGGTATTAATGCATACTCTGGGTTAAATAATAAGTAAAAAGTGATTTTATTAAATACAGAAAGTAGGATTTAAGTGGTTCCAAGTAGTAACAGACAGAACAAAGTGAATTACCAAGCAAAATAAAATAGAACACGCAAGTCTATGCCTAATACAGTAAGAAAACTGAATACAGACAAAACCTCACCCTCAGAGGTGTTCCAGTAAGCTTTCTTTTACAGACTAGTCTCCTTCTAGTCTGGGTCCAGCAATCAATCACACCCCCTGTGGTTACTGTCCTTTGTTCTAGTTTCTTTCAAGTATCCTTTGGGGGTGGAGAGGCTGTCTCTTGAGCCAGCTGAAGACCAAATGGAGGGGTCTCCCAGGAGTTTAAATAGACTTTCTCTTGTGGGTGGACACCCTCCCTCCCCCTGTGTAGAATCCAGCTACAAAATGGAGTTTTGGAGTCACATGTCCATGCATGACTGAGTTCCTTACCAGCCAAGCCACATTCCTGGGAAAGCTCAGATGTGGATTGGCATCTCCAAGTTCATTGTTGGCTTAAGTGTTTCTTGATTGGGCACTTACTGAGAATAGTCTTTTCTCAGGAAGCTGACCAACTGCTTCACTGAGGCTATTTAAAATTAAACAAGTACATAGCCAATATTCATAACTTTGAATACAAAAATGATACATGCATACAAATAGGATGAATGTATTCAGTAGATCATAACCTTTGAGATATGTTACATGGCATATGTAGCATAAAACATATTCCAGTCATGTCATATTTACATTCATAAGCATATTTCCATAAAGCATTATAGGGTGCAACGTCACAGAGTGTCCCTGTGGGTGCTCCAAGTTAAGTGTCTTGGTGCCCTGTGTTTGTAATCAGCGATTTGTAGTAATAGTGGTCCGGTTGGCCGCACATGCGTGGCAGCCGTTTTATGCTGCTCCAAGTGGCTACCTAGCATGCGCAGCCAACCGTCCCTCAGTTCCTTCTGTACCGCCTTTGGCTTGAGTTGGAGCGACAGCAGCGCCCCTTATAACTTTAGATATTATTAGATATTATTATTATTATTAGATATTATTTTGGGTCCCCCCCCAGCTAATAGCTTCTTATTCCTTTATTTCTCCTATTTCTTATTTATCTTATTAAAAAAAAAAACTAGTTGTCCCCCTTCCCCGTGAAAAAAAGAAGAGGGACAGAATGGGATTATTCCCATTTCTACTTCAAAACTAATATCCTCTCAGGTATTCCAGGCTCTCCTGGCTTTAAACACTGCCTGACCTGCAGACTCTCTGTGCCGGTCTCTGATGGCCACGCGCAGTGTGTCCGGTGCTTAGGGGAGACACACATTGCTCAGAAGTGTCCCCACTGCAAAAAACTGACCGTTAGGACGAGGAAGGTAAGGGATCTCCAGTTAAAACTCCTGATGGAGAAATCCCTCAGACCAGCCTCTGACCCCGAGTCCAGGACGTCTCCTGGCCAACAGAGGCAGAGGCAGTGTCTGACAGGGGTTCTACCTCCAAAATGACTACTAAAGACTTTGCTCCTAAAAAGGCTGCAAATAAACGGTCTCAGTCTTTGCCACTGCGAGATTCGCCTCCAAAAAAGTGATCTCAAAGTCAAAATCTGCCCCGGTACCGAGGCACTGAGAGCGCTGGACCGTGAGGCACCGGGAACATCCAGTCCTGAGACTTCCTGAGGGGCTAAAGACCTGGTGCAGGCTAGCTCTCATAGCACTCTGCACACTAAAGCCAAGCCTTCCAGCTTGGCACTGATGGAGCCAAAGAGAACCTTGGCACCGAGCAGCGCAGTGGCGCCACCTGCTGCCCCTACACAATGCAGCAAGTCAGCGGGACCCACAGCTCTCACCCTGATTCCCAGCCAGAGCATGCTGCTGTCTTTGGTGTTGATCCTCCTGGTGCTACAGCAATTCATCAGACTGGTGGACCTCCTTGTTACCTCAACACCTGGGACTCTGCTATTCGGCACCAACGGTACCCCAGCGAGACTGGGACCAAGCCTGGTTGCTACTCCCGTCGGCTCAGCTCCTCCTCTCTCCAGCGATGAGGAAGAAGAGGATGAGGCAGAGATCTACACCCCTTGCTATTCCTCACCTAAACTGGGAGACTCTCAGCACCGCATGTCTATGGATGCATAAGGCTGGCAGCCTCCACTATTGGTACCGCCTCCCATGGCCTTTCCACCCAACTGGGCATACTGGGACCCGGGGGCATTATATAGGGCCCAGAACCTCAGGCACCCCAACGCACTTAGATCCAGAACAACTTGCTCCCCGTCACCTCCTGCACCAGCTCCTTCGGAAGTGCTGGATGAGGAGGTAGAGGAACCTGAAGTTGCGCCTGAGGGTGATACCCTTCCACCCACCCACATTTCATCTTCATCGCCAGACGACGCAATAATTCCATCCCCCTCACCTCGGGGGATGATTTCAAATCCTTCCAGGACCTCTTTTAACAAGTAGCTGAATCCCTGGACATCTCACTAGTAGAGCTACCAGAGACCTAGCACAAACTCATACTACAGGTATCCCCATCAGTGAAGATTGCATTGCCTATTAATGCAGCCATAATGGATTTGGCAAAAATAATCTGTCAGACACCTGCCACAGCCCCTCCTTCTTGTAAAAGATCTGACAAGAAGTATTATGTCCCTACAAAAGGAACTGAGTTTTTATTCACCCACCCTACCTCAAACTCATTGATGATAGAAGCAGTTAATCAAAGGGGAAAGCAGCATCAATTTAGAACCATCCCTTATGACAAGGACTGGAAAAGGTTAGACCTTTTCAGGTGAAAAGCCTACTCATCAGCTACCCTCCAATTCTGCATAGCCAACTACTCGGCCTAAATGGCAAAATACACATGCAACCTGTTCTCTCAAACGTCAACTTTTATTGAACAGCTTCCAGATGACAAGCGAGAACAATATAAGGCTAACGTTGCGGAGAGTTCCGTCATCGCCAGAACGGCCCTTGAGGCTTCTCTCAATTCTGCAGACACGGCAGCACGTTCAATAGCTATGTCCGTCATCATGCATCGCACTTCCTGGCTACATCTGTCCTGGTTTCCAAGGGAAGTTCAAGCCCCAGTTGAAGACTTACCTTTTGGAGGCCAAAAACTGTTTGTGGACAACACCGACGCGTCCTTGCACACATTAAAGGACTCTCAGGCAACCTTGAAGACACTTGGAATTTATGTCCCTCCAAATCAACAGAAACAGGGCAGAATTTACAATCCACGATTCCGCACTGCCTCATACACTCAACCCCAATGACACTATGACCAATGCCGGCAGCCCCAAGATCAGCCGTCCACGTCTAAACCATCTACTTCCAGGCAAACATTTTGAAGCGTTGGTTGAGGACACGAGAACCCCACATTCCCTAATTCCGGATTTACATCTTATCTCCAATCCATTTGGAGACCGTCTGTCACCATATTACCCAGTCTGGAAGACCATCACTACAGACAAATGGGTTCTGGAAATTATCCAGCAGGGTTACTCCATCCCCTTTATTTCTATCCCACCTACCCATTCCCCTTCCCTGTCCCTCCTCAGGGACCCCTCTCACGAGCACCTGTTACAACAGGAAATAAACCACCACCTACAATTAGGTGCCATGGAACCTGTACCAGTTCAACACAGGGGGAGAGGGTTTTATTCCCATTATTTTCTCACTCAGAAAAAAAACTGGAGGGTGGAGTCCCATCCTGGATTTATGGAAATTCAACAAGTTAGTGAGAACACAACGTTTCAAAATGGTGACTCTATCCACAATAATTCCGGCATTGGAGAAAGGAGATTGGCTCTTGGCCCTCAACCTACAAGACACTTACTTTCATGTTACCATCCACCCGGCGCACAGACGATTCCTGCACTTCACCCTAGGGAAACAACATTTCCAATACAGAGTGCTTTCTTTTGGCTTGTCCACCGCTCCAAGGGTGTTTTCCAAAGTTCTCGCCATTGTGGCTGCTCACCTCTGCAGGCAGGGAGTGATGATCTTTCCATATTTAGATGACTGCCTTCTAAAGGCACCAACGCATCAGGCAGCAACGAGCGCCACTCACATGACAATAACCCTTTTTACGGCCCTGGGCTTACAAATAAATCTTCAGAAGTCCACCCTGATACCTACACAACAGTGAGAGTTTTTAGGGGCACATCTCGACTGTCTCAATGTGACAGCGAGATTACCCCAACAACGCTTTCTCACCTTAACCAATCTAATTACAACAGTGAGGGGCGTCCGACAAACATCCACCAGAACGTGCTTAAAACTTTTGGGGCACATGGAGACTACAACATTTGTTGTAAAATATGCCAGGCTCCACATGAGATGTTTACAGGCCTGGCTCCACATAGTCCATATTCTGCACAGACACTCCCTCAAACAGACGTCTCACAATGTCCCGCAGAGTAAAGGACTTGCTCACGTGGTGGACATGCTCAGGTGTCCCCTTCCTATAAAAAGCTCCATCTATGACCATCACCACAGAGGCTTCCCTCCTGGGTTGGGGGGCACACTTACATGACAATACCATCCAGGGTCACTGGTCACTAGCAGAATCCAATCCCCACATAAACTTACTGGAGTTAAGGGCAGTCCAAAATGCTTGCCAGCACTTTCTTCCTCTAATACGCAACAAGACCATCAAGATTCTCACGGACAATCTAGCAACTATATACTATATAAACTGCCAAGGGGGGGTCGATCTTATCCCCTCTGTTCAGAAGCAGTTCGGCTCTGGCAATGGTGCATCACCAACAACATACACATTCTGGCATCCTATTTGCTCAGACACCAGAACGCAACAATGGATCAACTAAGCAGAGACTTCTCCCAAACTCATGAGTGGAAGATGGTTCCCGGAATCCTCAAAGTCATATTCAGACAATGGGGATTCCCCACAATAGACCTATTTGTTACTGCCCACAATGCCAAGTGTCTACAGTACTGCTCCCGGGCCGAATTGGGGCACAACTCCCGGGGCAACACCTTCCTTCTGAAATGGGAAGCTCCACTATTGTATGCCTTCCCTCCAATCCCATTGCTGAGTTGCATCCTTCACAAGATTAGGCAAGACAAATCCAGGGTCATTCTCATTGCACCAACATGGGCCAGACAAACATGATTTCCATAATTGAGACAGATGGCAGTGAAACCAGCACGAACTCTTCCCCTAGTGCCTCATCTGCTGACACAGGATGCGGGACATATCTGTCACCCCAACATTGCCATACTCCACCTCAAGGCCTGGTTACTCCATGGATGAAAGGGCTCGAGAGGGAATGTTCTACTGAAGTACAAGACATACTACTGAACAGCCACAGACTAATGACAAGAAAGATGTATACGCATAAGCTGAACCAATTCTGTACTTGGTGCCAAGACAACCATATTATTCCACAGTTGGCCCCATTACTCCGTAATCCTCGATTATATACTGGCACTTAAAAAATCTGGGTTATCCACCAACTCACTCAGAGTACATTTGGCTGCCATCACCTCCTTCCACACCAAGGTGGACGGATCCACCATATTTGCTCATCCATTGACTAAATGCTTCCTTAAAGGCATAGATAACACCTATCCCACACTAAGAGACCTGACCCCTATGTGGGACCTCAGCCTTGTTCTCCATGCTCTCATGGGCAACTGTTTGAACCAGTTGCAACCTTTTCATTGTTACACTTATCTATGGAGGTGGCCTTCCTAGTAGCCATCACATTAGCAAGAAGGGTGGGAGAACTAGGTGCCCTAATGGCACACCCACCTTACACCACATTCCTCAAAGACAAAGTAATTCTGCGACCACACCCTAAATTCATATCCAAGGTTGCATCAACGTTCCATTTAAATCATCCCATTTACTTACCTGTATTCTTCCCGAAACCACACACAGACAGCAGGGAGGCCTCCCTTCAGAAGTTAGATGTCCACAGAGCTCTAGCGTTCTATATAGAAAGAACAAAAACATTTAGAAAATCATCCAGACTCTTTTTCTCCACAACAGAATGATCAAAGGGTCAAACTATATCCAAACAAAGACTATTCAAATCTATATCGACATGTATCCAGTTGTGTTACCAAAACCACTATCTGACAGCTCCCTCCGGAGTATGCACAAACTCCACCAGAGCAATGTCGACATCTGTGGCCTTTCTCAACAATGTGCCCATCATTTAATACTGGACATTTGCAAAGCAGCTACCTGGGCATCAGCCCATACCTTTACTAAACACTATGCTTTAGAACAACAATCAACTGCAGATGCTCAGTTTGGACTCTCGGTGCTATCCACCATACATAAACTAACTCTGAAGCCCCTCCCCTCTACTGAGGGGCACTGCTCAACAGTCACCTTCTTCTCAAAGAAGAGGAGAAGGTAACTCACCTTGTGCAGTAACTGAGGTTCTTCGAGATGGTTGCCCCGGTGGGTGCTCCACTATCCCCCCCTCCCCTCTACTTCAGAGTTTCACACTGATCCTATGGGATAGAGAAGAAACTGGGGGACGGTTGGCTGTGCACGCTAGGTAGGCACTCGGAGCGGCGCGAGACAGCTGCCGCGCATGAGTGGCCAACCAAGGCACTGCTACTACAAATCTTTGATTAGAAGCGCAGGGCACCAAGACACCTAAAGTGGAGCACCCACAGGGACAACCATCTCAAAGAACCTCAGTTACTGCACAAGGTGAGTAACTTTATCTTTAAAAAAAGTAAATAATATCGTTCCACTGTCCATTTACTTACCTCTGTAAGCAGGAAAGGGGGATCAGTTTATGAATTTGCTAGTTAGATTTTCAAGCTGAAATCTAACAAACTTTGTTTGCCAATTGAATAGTATTAATAGAATAACCCCTTTTTATTGAGTCCAGGGAGTGTTGCTACTTTTAATACTGGGTTCTTTTTAGGTCAACTTTTAACTTGAATAATATTTCTCAAATCAGGACAGTTGCTTATTCTTAACCAACCAACAATATATTAATTCATCCAGAACCACATTAGTATCCAACCACAGTTCACCACTCATGTGTAGATAATACCAATCTTCTAGGCATGTATTACACACTCAGTACAGTCTTGCAAGCAATTACCATAGACTAGAGTTGAGGCTCAGCAGTTATATCAAGGAACAATGCAAATTACCAAGATTTGTTATTACATTTACTTATGATCATAAATTCTCAATTCTTAACACATTGATCACACTTTCAATGATTCACTTGTTTTTAAGGCACTGTGGTTAGTACTTTTTGACTAGATTGATCCAAAAGTGGACACTTTTGAATATTAATTTTAGTGGACAGTTTAGAATATTAAAAACGATTGCTTAAAGTTATTGTTTTCAGTCTCTCTAGGCCAATTTGCTTAGACATATAAAGGAGTTAAAAGCTAATATATGCTTACTTGAGGTCTCACTAGAGTGTGTGTAGACTTATCAAGATAACCTACAGTTATTTTTATGTTAAAGAATAGAAGGGGAAATAGTCTTTGAAATGAAATCTCACCACTTCTTTTCCTGTTCACCCTGGGACGGGGGAGAGTCCTTTCTGCGTGGCAGTTGCTCTTAAGATTCTGCAGTTTCTTGTTGGGTTCAATCAATTTTCTTGAGCACATGGTGACCTCAGATTTATATACTAGAGTTTATGAGCTCTTTGGAGAGGCCCATCCTCTTATTCCTATGGAACACATGCCAATTGGGTGCTCAGATTTCAGTTTAGGGTATATTTATGCTGCAGTGTAAGCCCAGGGTTCAAACTCAGGGTTCATGCCTAACCCCTTCTGTCTACATATAAATCACGCTAACCCAGGGCTTGGACCCAGGCTCCCAGGATCCCACAGGGGTGGAGGGTCTGAGCCTGAGTCAAGCTGGGACCCAGGGTTCAAGCCCTATTGCTTTGCAGTGTAGATGCAGCCTCACTGCACTTGTGCTCTCAGAGTCTGCCAAAAGTGTTCCACAATCTCATGCTCTGACTTTCTTAGTTGCTAGTAAATCACAGTAGCTGCAGTTGGGAGAGAGGAGTAAATCTTAGAGGTTGACACTTGAGTGTCTTTACAGAGAAAGTAGCTAGGTAGAAACTTCCTTGGAATCTGCAAGATTATAAAAGCCAGCCAACTGCAGGTTAAAATTATAAAAGGAAAGCTATTAAATAATTCCTGCATCTGAGTCTCAGATCCGCCTTTTAGGGGGGAGTGGATAAGACTCTGGCTACGAGGCCATCTTTTTCTATAAGCCCAATAAAAGCTAGCAACTCTAACCTGGGCCTCTCGAATTTCTGCAGATTGTTCATATGTTTTATTGCTGCACGAACATAACACTTCAGTTTTCAGACTGACCATCTTATCTCTAATATGCTTTTTATCTGTTCCAAGACTAACAAACATGTTAGAGGCACCTGCAAAGGTAGAAGTAATTTCTCAAGGTAAATTCTGGTATTGGTATCAGCATCATATTCCATCTATACACTGCACAGTTTCCTGAAGTGTAAACTTATGAGTTAATTTATTACTCAAGTTAATTTTAATTTTTTCAGACTCTTGCAACATCACAAGGCAACCTACTTGAAAATAAGGATCTGATTGAATCTTTGAATCAGACCAAAGCAAGTAGTGCACTCATCCAAGAATCTCTTGCTGAGTCTCACAAACTTCAGATTTCTCTTGATCAGGTGATGTCTTTTCTTAAAATGTTTATTTTTATTATTTTTTCAATGTCAGAAATAACATTATTGCTCCTGTGTAATCCTGTTGATGTCCATGGACCAGCCCTGCAATATATAGGGATTATCTCCTACATACGTTATTTTCCGCTTTAGTTGGTCGGTTATTATTTTTTGTACTATTATACTTGCTATTTTGCTACATGTCTAATGCTAAAATGAGAGCACTTATTGTGTCTGATGTTTAAAGATGGACATGAACAAATCAAAGGTGAAATCCTGGTCCCACTGAAGTCAATGGGAGTTTTGCCATTGATTTAAATGGAGCCAAAACTTCATGCATGCATCTACATGTGTTAGGATAGTGCTGTGCTTATTTCTTTCTTTGAAGTAAGGGATATTTTCAGATAGACAAGCACCAAAAGCATTTTTAATTGTTACACTTTATCTGTTTTACACTTCTTGAATGAATACATAACTGAAACAATCTTTTTAAAATAAAAAAATGTTTAAAATGAAAAGAATAGAAAAGTAATTTTGAACTAACATGTTTTATGCCAGATTTCAAACTGGAACTAATGTAAAGGCCTGGATTATATGCCCTATATATAGGGTTTATAATAAGAGTACAAATAAAATTAAATTAAATTAAAATGTGTTTTAATTCTAGAAACACAAATTAACTTGTTTAATTCATAATTCATGTGGATTAATTTTTTAGTGTAGTAGAGTTTAAAATATGTTAGGAACCAAAATATCTTTGATTTTAATGTAATTGATTATGGTACATTCTGAAGTTGTAGAATGCATCTGAGTGGTTTTTTGCTAGGTTGAACAAGTATTTATTCAGTGACCCTTAGATGGCAGTAGAGTACTGATCCTGAGTATTTTTTCTTTTTATCCACAGGAGAGGGATGCCTATCTCCCTCTAGCTGAGAGTGCCAGCAAGATGTACTTTATTATCTCTGACTTGTCCAAAATTAATAACATGTACCGTTTTAGTTTGGCTGCTTTCCTACGACTTTTCCAAAGGGCTTTGCAAAGCAAGCAGGTATGTCCTGTTTTTTTGAAGCTGTGAATGCTGGAGAGGGATCAATATGCTTGTGGTTTTAAAAAATTCGTAAGTGCTCTAGATGTTTTTAAAGAATAACATAACATTAATATGGGCATGTTGTACTGCTATACATTATACATTCCAAATATATGTATTTACTTTCAGTATGTAGGAGTCATATCCTTGTTGCAACACTCAAAATCAAGTAACATCCATTCTTCTTTGAGTAGTGTCTTTGTGGGTGCTCCATATCAGATGCGCCTGCCCCCTGTGCCTTTGATCAGAAATTTTCAGTAGCTGTGCCCGTTGGGCCTGGGCATGTGCCCCATACATCCTTGTGCTCCCTGCCGAGGTTATATGGGGCTGCGTGGGCAAACTGCCCTCAGTTCCTTTTCAGCCACCTTTGCCCTGAGATGGAGTCTACTTGTTATCTCTAATATTTAGCAATTAGTTAACTAACTGTATGCTAACTAATTATTTTTTAATGGTTATAGCTGTTGGAACCGTTCCCTTGTTTTTCTTTTTCCTCTCTCTCTCTTACCTAATTGTATCTATGAAAATACATATATTTTATGTATTAGGTAATTTTTAACCACTTTCCTCTTCTAGGGGTCTTTTTCATTATTTTGCTCAGTAATGCTGGGCCTCCCCGGGATTCAAGAGATGCCTTTCCTGCCATGAAGCTATTCTGATCAGTGACAGGCATTCCCAGTACCTCCACTGTTTGAGTGATATTCATATCTCCCAAATCTGTACTTCCTTCAAGGGTAGATCCCGTAAAAATAGGGAGATCAAGTTTAAACTCCTGATGATAGAGAAAGTTCTATAACCAGTTTCGGATCCAGGGATGGAGGACACCCCCCCCCCCGCCCCGCCCCCGGGGCATAGACTTCCCAGTACCACCAGTGCCCCATCCACCTCAAGGTCTCAGTCACCAGAGACTGCTAGAGAGATAGGCAGTACTGCAGCACTGAATACATCTATGGTACTGAAGTCCTCAGCATTGGTAGCCTCGGCATCTGCTTCTAAGCCGAAGGAGGTAAGGAGTAAATCTCCAAGAAGAGTTCAGTTACCAATGCACAAGAAGGCTACTGAGACCTCAAGTTCCAAGGGGAGTTCCTTGCAGGCGCTGAGTGATGCCGGTACTGCAAAGGCAAAGAGGAGTCAGTTGTCTAACAGAGACTCAGCACTGTTTTTGGGTACCCGTACCCAAAGTGGCAGAGACACTGTTGAGAAGAGTTCTAAGCATGTCCCTAAACAACACTAGGTGCTGGTAACATGAAAGTCAGCGATATCAAAGACCACTTGGTTACCTACCATACTGATGGAAATAGAGGCGTCTCGCTCCCATGCCAAGTGCTCCGTGTTAGAAATGAAAAGAAGGAACAGGGGGACCCAGAGGTGGATTGAGTAAACGGACTTCTTTATTGCGGTATTGTTCCCCTCGACCCAATTGTCGAGTAAGCACTGAGTTAATCACCTCACGCTCTTTTATCTAAGTTAATATGTAAATACCCACATTTACTACAACACTCCCCAAACCCTTATTTAATAATATGAATGCCCATATAATGAATATTAATAGCTATATACTGAATATAATTATATCTGCCCGTTTACTGTTTACTGCATTAAGCATATTCTACAGACCTTTTTACCTTGAAGATACATTTCTTTGCAGTAATTGTAGCCATAAGTTCCCTTAATCAGCAGTTCACAGGGGAGGGAGGAAGGGGCCATGACCTCGAGCTTGTTTATGTAGCTGGGAAAGGAAGGGAGTGGGGAGATAACACTTCTTCACTCAAAGGGTATCCCTCAGACAACGACATTCCTTATGCAGCTGCAACACGTATCTATTCTTAACAAGCAGAAGGGGAGGGAAAATGGTGGCAACTTTATCAAGTGACGAGATAGTCCCTGCCTGTGCCTTTACTCCCTATAGTGGTTACCCAGATTTTTACTTAACCATTACATACCCCAACACTCGGTACCACCTGCATTGGTACCAAAGCCATCCTCCACAGGTTCTCACTCAACCCTGTCTTCGACAACATCAATACTCCAAGAATTTAGGTACCCTAAAGACCTGATAGTATGTTTGGCGCTTGAGTCTCCTTTGTTAATCGGTGCTGGGGGTTTGTCAGCATCAAGACTCTCTTGGTCACCTACTCCACGGACATCTACCACTCAGTCATCTGGAGTACCTTACTCCCCCCATTTGCTTTGCAAGCTGAACATCTGTGCTCCCTTTGGGATATGTGGAAGAGGACTCCTTAGATTCTTAAATTTCAGTGCACGATTCCCTTGTCTATTCTAAGACACTTAGCTCTCCCCTCTACATTGATGTATTACAGAAGGATAGACCTCAAATGACATCACATATCAGGAACACAGATGGATGCCTCCACCTATGCCATATAGGCCCCTTCAGTGGCCTTGCTGGGACCATGGGTGATCTATGATCAACAATTTGCAATGAGGTCTTCGCACTGGAAAGGAAAAGAGAAGGGCCCATTCTCCTCAAACTCCTCTACTACCACCTATGCCAGAGGTGACCTTCAAGAAGCAAGGCTGAATAAGGAGGTGACACCTCTTACTAATATTTCCTCCTCATTGCCTGATGAAACTGTGATGCTTCCACCATCTTCTATGATGGATAACTTCAGACAGTTTCGGGACCTGATTAAGCAAATTGCTGACACGCTTAGAGGAGGTTCAGGAGTCCCATAATAAATTTCTAGATATTTTACACACTTTGACATCTATGAGAATTGCCGTTCCAGTCAATGAAGCTCTGATGGAGCCCACTAAGACAGTTTGGCATACCCCAGCCTACCTGCAAGAGGGCAGATAAAACGTATTATGTCCCTGTCATGGAATTGGAGTTTGTATTTTCTCACTTGGCTCTGAATTCCCTAGTAGTTGAGACCATTAATGAACAAGGCAGACAACATAGCTCAAAGTCTGCCCCGTACACTAAGGATCACAGGAAGCTTGATCTTTCTGGACACAAATCTTACTCTTTAGCCACACTTCAGAATAGCGAACCATTAGGCACTCAGAGCCATATAAGACTATTTAAATTGCAACAAATTCAATTGCATTATTGAGCACTTGCTAGAGGTACATTGTGACCAATTAAAGGCCATTATACAACGTGGTCAGATCCTGGCAAAGACATCGTTCCAGGCCTCCTTGAATGCTGCAGATACTGCAGCATGGTCTATATCTATCACTCTGGTCATGAGAAGAGTGTGTTGGCTCCCGGTATTAGGCTTCCCCAGAGAAGTCCAGAGTGCCATCAAAGACCTCCCCTTTGCAGTTGCAAGACTTGATGGCTAGATCTCTCCACACTTTAAAGGACTTGAGAGCTCTGCTGTGATCCATAAGTATGTATACTCCTGTAAATAAGAGGAGATTTAATAGGTCTCAGATGCCACAAAGAGCACACCCAGCCCCATATGCAACTTATCATAGACTATCTGAACCCGCAACCAAGAGACCAAGATAGTCTAAAAACAAAACCTCTTTCAGCTATAGCTACATCTTCTCAGCCATTTACAACCTCCATGTGACAGTTTTGGTGGCTTGATCAAGGATCACACCCATTCAATCAACAGGGTTTTACAGTTGCAACATCATACCCTCCTCCCTCCTTATGGATGCTGCTTCTCCCATTTTCAGGCTGCATGGAGAATGTAACATCAGACAAATGGGTTTTGGAAGTCATAATATCTGATTACACTATTGATTTCAAGTCTATCCCTCCTACCCATTCATCCTCCGCATAGCTCTTCAGGACCCCTATCACAATCCATTGCTGGCACTAGAGGTGGCCTCACTTATATGTTTAGGAGCAATAGAACCAATTCCCGTACAGCACAGAAAAAGGAGAGTCTATTCAAAATACTTCCTGATTCCCAAAAAGAAGGGAGGGTGAAGGCCAGTTTTAGACCTCAGGTCTCTAAACAGATATGTAAAACAGCAGAAATTCATGATGACGACCCTTGCAGCAATAATTCCCTCATTAGCTTTAGGAGATTGGTTCACGACTGTCGACCTAAAAGATGCATATTTTCATGTCGCTATTTACCCTTCACACAAGAGGGTTCCTCGTTTTCTAATCAACAACAAGCACTACCCTCCAGGGTGCGGCCTTTCAGCCTATCTTCTGTCTCATGAGTACTCCCAGAGATTCTGGTGGTAATTGCTGATCACGTGTGTCATTTGGATATAATTGTTGATCAGAGAAAATAGTATCAGCAAGTGTTAGTGTTAGTAAAATGACATGTTCTCTGTTTCACAGCCTGGGCCTTCAAATCAACCTCAAAAAGTCCTTGTGACTCCACTACAGTGTCTAAACTTCATAGGACCCCCCCTGGATACAGTGACAGGCAGAATGTATCTCTCTTCCAGCAGATTTCTTGCATTAGTGAATTTCATCTCAAAGATTCAGGGCTCTCCTCAAGTAACTTATCTTCAACTACTGGGATACGTGCCAGCTTGCATCTTTGTAGTGCAGCATGCCGGATTACATCTCCGAGGTCTACAGGGATGGCTTCAAACCAAGGAAGCAGAGCCTATGCTAGTTACTGTCTGTTCCCCAATGGGTTCTTACGTTCACTCAGCTGGTGGAAGGACCTGACAAAAACCTGTGCATGTGTTCCATTCTTTCAGAATCCTCCTACCAGAGTGATAATATCTGATGCTTCACTTTTGGTTGGGGGGGCACATCTGGGCCCTCATAAGGTGCAGGTCAAATGGTCACTATAAGAGCAGCTTCTCCACATCAATCTTTTGGAATTGAGAGCAGTCAAAAATGCTTGCATACACTTTCTACCTCTAATCAGATCCAAGTCAGTAAGGATAATGACAGACAATGTGGCTTGCATGTATTATATCAACGGTCAAGGAGGAGAATATTCCCTATCTCCCTGTGCTGAATTGATAAAACTCTGGAATTGGTGCATAGCCAACCAGATAGTCATCTCAGCTTATTACCTCACACATATTTGGGGTTTAGTTGGGCAGGGGATTGGACTAGATGACCTCCTGAGGTCTCTTCCAACCCTAATCTTCTATGATTCTATGATATTCAGAACACCAGGACAGACAACCTCAACATTCATTTCTTTCTAAATTATGATTGGGAACTGAACTCCCAAATCTTCCACAAGATGTTCTTAGCCTGGGGTTTCCTGGAGATCGCTCTGTTTGCCATGGCAGCCAACGCAAATTGCATCAGGTATTGCTCCAGAGGAGGTCTTAATCCCCAGTCCCTGAGGGATGCTTTTCTCATCTCATGGATGAAAGGACTTCTCTACATGTATCCACCAACACCGTTACTGTTAACGGTTCTCAGCAAGATCAAACAAAAGCAGGCCAGAGTCACATTGATAGCACCAACATGGCCAAGACAAGTTTGGTATTCCTGTCTAGTGAGACTGACCTCTCACTCTTCACAGCAGTTTCCAGTTGGTCCTTGCCTACTGACTTAGGATGCCAATTGAACATTTCACCCCCGTTGACAGGATCCTTCTAGGGCTCCAAGTATGTTTCCTTGATGGCTCTCAGGAATAGAGATATCCTGTTTGTCAGAGGTACAACATATTGTATTAAATAGCAGAAAAGAATCTATAAGAAATACTTACCTCCAGAAATGAAAACAATATTATCTTTGATGTAACTATCATCAGATTTCGCCAACTCGCTCTCTTCTTCTTAAGATATTGGATTACCAGTTAGAAAACATCCAGTCTTTCTATGAATTCCATTAAGGTTCACTTAATAGCAATAACAGCTTTTCACACACCCCTAGAGGGTTTTTCACTCTTTGCTCACCCAACTATAGCAAGATTCCTAAGAGGTTTTTCAAATATCTCCCCACAAGTCAGAGATCCTACTCCTAGCTGGGACCTGAACCTAGTCCTTAATTGCCTTGTGAAACATCCTTTTGAGCCATTAGCTATGTGTTTTCTATTAGATTTATCATTTGAAGACAGCCTTCCTGGTAGCTATCACTTCTCCCTGAAGAGTTGGAGAATTGGGGGCTTTAATGGCAGTACCAACATTTATGTTATTCACCAGACAGAAAGTGTCACTATGGACTCATCCAAGATTTTTACTTAAGGTGTCTTTAGAATTTCATATTAATCAAACTATTCATCTCCTGTGTTTTTCCCCAAACTGCATCAGATTAGTCAAGAAGCCATATTCCATACCCTAGATGTCAGGAGGGCATTAGCCTTCTATCTAGATAGGACTGAACCATTTAGAAGATCTCCTAGATTATTTGCATCCATTGCTGACAGAACCAAGAGTTCAGTAATTTCAAAATAGAGGTTATCAAAGTGGATCTCTGGTTGTATTAAGATCTGTTACAATAGAATTCATGTTCAGCCTCCCCTGAGAGTGATAACACATTCCACAGGAGCACTATCTACATCTGTGGCCATATTAAAGGATGTACCAATTGCAGACATTTGTGGAGTGGCAACTTCCTCTGTTCATACTTTCTCTAATCATTATGCCCTGGTGCCTGGGGAAAGATCAGATGCTGATGTAGGCAATGCAATTCTTCTGTATTGGACTCTGCTTTGAACCTCCCCTCTCTTTAGTGGGGAGCTGCTTGGGAGTCACCTGAAGGAGCAGTAACTCACTTTTTGCAGTGACGGGAATTTTTTCAGATGGGTGTCTCTGTGGGTGTTCCAATACCTGTCCTCCTTCCCCTCAGTTTCGGAGCCTCCCCTGTGGGACTTTGCAGTGGAGAAGGAACAGAGGATGGTTCACCGACAAAGTCCCATGTAGCCTCGGCCTGGGCCACAAGGATGTGTGAGGCATATGCACGGGCTGAATGGGTACTGCTACCAGAAATCTCTGATCAAAAGCATAGGGCGTAGGTACACCTGAAGGGAACACATCTTGAAGAACTCTAGTTACAGCACCACCTAAGTAACCTCTTTTTTTGTAGTTTAGGCTCTTTGGCTAAGATTACAGTACATATGAAAAAGCAAAGTTGACTATAGGGAATCTTGAGGTTTTATTTATTTAAATGTAGGCTCTTCAGTGATTAGCTAATCTGTGAATAAAGCAAATTCTACCAGTAAGGGACAGAATAAGGGAAAGAGCAAAGGCTTGGGGTTCTAAAAGTTTCAGTAGTTTAGTAAGAGTAAATGGAACCTTTCACTAGTTTGAATACAACCTAATCTAGCATGACCAAAACATAGTTCCTGTCCCCGCAAGCCCATTCTCTCCCCTGTTTATCGTGGTGGATAATACAAACACCCTCCCTGTTGCTCAGGCCCGTAATCTTGGATTCATCTTCAGCTCAGCCTTCTCATTAACCCCACAAATTAAGGCTGTGACTAAATGTTGCCACTTCTTCCTGAACCACATTTCCAAGATCTGACCTTTTCTCTCTGCCCTCTTCCCCCCCGCCACTTCCAAAACTCTTGTCCAAACCTTGAATGTCTCATACCTCTATTTTCTGAATCTCTCTGGCCTCGATGCTTTCAACTTTACCTCCTCCCACCCCTTCAAGGCCATTCAAAATGCTGCTGCTAAGATCATTTTGCTGGCTCATTACTCTGACTATATAAAGCCCTTTCCCTGCAATCCTCCACTGGCCCCACCTCTTTCCATAACATCAAACACTAACTTCTTGTCTTTATTTTCAAAACCTTTCACAATTTAGCACCATACTACCTATCCACCCTAATATCCTATTGTAAAGTTGATTACCTGCTTTTCTACTACTCTGACAAGTGTCTTCAAGCTTTCTCCTGTGTTGCCCTATAGATATGGGAAAACTTCACATTAAGTCAATCTGTAAAGCCACATTATCCTTCTTCGAGTCCTTCCTCATAATGCTTACAGTACACGGCAACCTGATAATGGCTAAGCATGTGCAAATTGTGCTTACTGCTGCTGCTTAGGCAAAAACCGTACAGATACTATTATTTTTATTACACCCCCAACTCCTCAACCCTCACCCTGACACCCTTGTTTGTTTCATCCTCCTGCTATTTTTGTCTTTTAGATAGTAAATGCTTTAGGGGCTAGGACTGTCATTTTCTAGATGTTTTGTATAATGCCTGGTACAATGTGGCCCAACCTGGGTTGAGTGTCTAGATGCAACTGCAATTTAAATGTATAATAATAATAATAATTAATAATTAATAAGTCAGCAGTGAGGGCAAGCTATCAGCATATGAAGGCTATTGGAGACCAAGGTTTTAAAGAGAATGGAGAATTAACTATTCTTTCATTCTTAGATGTGGTTCCTTCAAGGCTGGTTTAAAACATGGGTGGGGCAGTGTGGAGCAACTTGTGCTATTGCTTCCTGCAATGTGCCTGGTCTGTGGTTTAGAGAAATAGTCTCCTGGGTTGTCAGTTTAGTCTATTTTCCTTGGTGTAGTATCTGAGTAGAGCAGTGGGAAGTGTAATAGTTTATGTGCAAATGGTTGCAGGTTCAGATCCCCTGGAATTTGTCACAGATGTTTTGAATATTCAGCCTATTTTCCATGACTAAAGCCAGAATGTTCATATCTGAGCACTTAAATTTAGACCTCTAAATCTATGTTTTGGGACATTAAATACAGTCATTGGGGGCTGCAAGTGAGCTCAGTAGGAAATCTGAGTGCTCAGCAACTCTGAAAATTAGGCCACTTATTTAGATGTCTGACTTTAAACACATGGGCTGGATCCTCAGCCCTAAGTGCCCGTTGTGCACTCTAAGTATTTGCACATACATACATAAATACATGTTTTTTGTCCAGTTGAACTTTTCATGTTCAAACTACTTTTTTTCAGGATTCAGATAATACTGAAGAAAGAATTATGTCTCTTATCAACTCATTAAAACACATGGTGTATGAATATGTTTGTCGCTGCTTGTTTAAGGTAAGATGCATTTTCTTTGATCTTTTCTGTACTAAATGTGAGACTGTATTCTCACAGCAACCATAACTTGCCCTGCTTCACATATGCAGTATTTTGGTTCACTGTATATACTATAATACTAAATTCTGGGTATGTATGAGTAATGGGTGCATTAGCTTTTGTGAGCTGGCTTTGTATCATGTAATTGTTCTTCAGCAGGGTAATACACCAAAACAGAGCAGCATTGTGGCTGCTTTAGGAGAAAAAATGAGCTCTGTGCCCCATCAGCAATCTACTACATGTACTGTCGCTCTTTTAACCCTATGCAGAGATCATGGGGTTCTTTCAGTGCTGAGGCTGCACTAGCCTCTGCAGAACTGCAGCAGAGGATACAAGTTTGTCCCCATCAAACACATTGTTCTGGTTTAGGAAGTGTCAGAAATGGCTTTGGCTCTCCATCCTTCTTGGATCTTTTTTGTTTTATGTGTGTGCGCTTGTACAGTGTCCCGCACAATAGGCCCCTGATCCCTAATTGGAACCTTTTCACTCTTCAGCACTACCACAGTAATACCAACAATAACAATAATACATACAAAATTTAAAAAACATATACACACACAAAATTCACTGGCTTGAATTTTATTCTTAACAGTATCTCACACAGTGTGGCTTAGAATCAACAATTTAATATTAATAGTTATAAATATTTAGTTTTTTTTAAAAGCACCCTGATGATTAGATTCAGCAATAAAATGTAGAAATACATTTGGAAATGTAGATGCAACCTAAGATTCTTCTACTGCACACAGGAAAGATAAAGTGGTTGAGTTACTTGAGCATCCTTATACACTTTTTTGTATATGTGCAGTGTTGTTTTTTCTATTTAGCTTGAATAGTATTTTTCCTCTGTTGTAGATCATTAAAGGAATATTTGCTTAGTACCCAAGGCATGTTTACAATTAGATTGTAACACTTATTTTGTAAAATTAATACTGTTGTGTAAACAGGATTATACATGTGTATATATACCCAATAAGGTGTGAATAGGGAATTAGAAAGCACATTAGTCTTTAAGTGTTGAGCTGCATTTTTCAAGATTTAGCATATGGACCTTTGTTAGAATGAAGCTAGCTCTTTATTTTAATGAAAGCTCTTCTGGGTTATCAGCAATCAACATAGTATTAAACCACATGCCAGAGCGTGCCTCACTGTTAATTTTTGCTGTTGTGACACCACTGGACTATCTAAGAATAGAGAGAAAGTAGGATTTTATATGTTAGTATGCTAGGCACAGTGGACTGAAAAGGAAGTGAAGAGACACTGAAAAATCATTGACCTCTTTTGTAACAGTAGACTTTTTAATAAAATTGGTTTTTTTTTTAAATGGACTAACCAATCTGACAATTTGAACATGGTGAAGTGTTTTAATCTAACTGATGGATTGGTGTATTGATTATTGATTAATCTCTTAAACTACAGTAGTCAATAAGGGTTCAGTCTCCTGAGTGGCTACAGCATCAGGAAGATTATTACCAATATTATTAGAATGAGAGACTTGAGGATCACACAGGAAACACTTGCAATTTATCACCAGTCCATTGATTAACAAATCCACTAAACAGATGAATAATCCCACAAGCCCTGAAATACAACAGCAGATAGAGCAATAGTACCAAATATTCAGCCCTCACTCACATCTCCTGCTCGGGAACCCCAAAGTATCAGTCATTATCTTCCTCATCATCATCAACAATGGTTGTCACACTGGTGTCTCCCAAGGCATGCAATTGGAATACACTTTTATAATTTGTTGTGCTGATGCCCATTGAGGTTCATACATATTTATGAAAATTTCAATCCCTTTTCCATACTTCCACACCCCACTAATTTTGGGGTGCCTGTTTTTCAAAGGCTAACTTGTTAGTTCCTCTTATTCTCATTATCATAGAATATCAGGGTTGGACCCCAGGAAATCATCTAGTCCAACCCCCTGCTCAAAGCAGGGCCAATCCCCAGACAGATTTTTGCCCCAGATCCCTAAATGGCCCCCTCAAGGATTGAACTCACAACCCTGGGTTTAGCAGGCCAATGCTCAAACCATTGAGCTATCGCTCCCCCCCAGTGACATTTATGTCACTCAGTCACCATAACAACTTGTGGTAAATACATTGCTGACACTCTATGTCTGCAATAATCCCAAACGTATTTTAAATGGAATTAAATGGTATATTACAGTATATATTTCCTAAATATCAGTATTAACATATCTATTGTAATTGTTTCATCTTGTGACATAGACTCATTCATTGGTTAGCTACTCGTGACAGCATATCTTGAGGCCTGAGGCCTTGTTTGCCTCAGCTAAATATCTTACAGGCCTGTGGCCTGTAGGCCCTGTGCTACAGCATTAATCGATATTCATATTTTTCCTCTATATCCCAAATATACTTGATATATCTTATTTTGGCTATGATGTTTTTCTGTATTATGATTTAAATACCCACATATTTTGATTATAAATACCTAATGCTCCAGATCAGGCTTGCCTAACAATCTGTATAAGAAAGCCAATGTTTTTTTCTATAAATCACATATAATATTAGTTAACACAACTAATATAAAGTAAAATTAAATTGTCCTGTTTATTAGAATCATAGATGTTGGAAATGAAAATGACCCCTTAGGTCTCATGCTCCATCTTCTTTCCTATAGTACACTTAGATTGTTTGCCCTGTGGTACATTTTTTTAGTATTTGATCCAAACTTTGTTGAAAAGTCCCAAGCAATGCATCTTTTATCAGTTCTCTTGGGAAACTATTCTAAACAGTAATAGATCTCATCGTTAGGCAGTTTTTCCTGTTATTTAGCCTACATTTTCAAAGTTTTAATTTTATCTGGTTATCTAATTGCTCTTCTGTTCACTACCTTCAATATGTCAATATATTTCTGAGATTTACAGAATTGAATGCCATACTCCAGAACTGTATAGAGACTGGAATATTGCCTTAGCAACATATTGCTACATAATTATATTCATCTTTTGTTGTTGTCTTATTGAATCACAACTCTTATGTAATTTGCTGTCCAGTATCATCCCCAGGGTTTTCTGTCCATATTTAAGTTCTCTAATTTCCTTTTGTTATTTTTCTGCCCCCTTCTTTTTTCTTCCCAAGAGTAACATACCTGTTGTTGGTGGCTGGGTCAAAAGACTCCACAGATGTTTGCCCTCTGCTCTTGCTATTTTTCCTATATGCCACAGTTAACTTTCTTGTTTCTTCCATGTTATCACAGGTATTGTTTCAGTTGGGATGCTTTTGACTCTTTGTACTGTATATGACTATTTTCTTGTGTTCGCTTAGTAAGTTCACCTGCTGCTCAGAGTCCATGTACTAATTTCCAATCAGAAAGGACATCAGTTTACATTTGATTTGAATGTAACTCTCCTAGTCTTCATTCCTGAAAAAGTTTCATGCAACTTCCACCTCAGCTGACCTTGATTCTTTTGAAATTAGTTTGATATCCAGTTATTTCTTGAATTGAGTCTCATTGTTGGCTCTTGTCAGTGTCAACAGTTTAAACTCTTTTTTTAGAGCTTTCTTGGAGGTCCATCAAAACTCTCCTGTTTTTCTTATTTATTTCCACCAAGTCATAGGCCTTTATGTCTGCCCCCAAGCCCCATCTTCAGCACTAGCTCACTGCCTCAGCTGTTTGCCCAGCCACAAGCTTTCAAATAAAGAGCCAGAGGCACACATAGAAACTAGTAATTGTTATTGGTGTTTTTATCCCAGTTGAATGTGGAACACTGTTGTTACTTACTTTCGTCTCTTATCTCATTTAGCTATAGAATTTTGCAGTTGTTAAGGAGAAGCTCAGCAAATCATTAATCAAACTTTTTTTTTTCTCATGTGCACATCTCAACCACTTTCCAGCCTGAAAACATACATTCTAAAAAATACAATTTGAAAGGATAGAGTATTTGTAAAATAGCACAGCAAATGACATTCAGTTTTACTTTATCCTGGAATAATTAAAAACCATGCCACAATTTTGTTTTTATGTTGTTAATCATCCCACACTTACGGGTATGTGCATAGTTTATCTTCTTTTTGAAAATTTTCACCTTGAGTTCAGCAAAATGGTACTGTGTAGAAGATAAATGGTTGTTTAGGAACATAACCTCAGGATATCAGAATGAATCATTATCATTTACTTTTGTTGTGAGATCACTGATGTTACCACATCTGACCCTTTGGTTTGCCAGGGTTTATGGATGAATTTAAAATGCTATAAGTTAGAATTAAATGTGAATTTACTGGAAAAACTGGGATTTATATGGTGGCTTGGTGTAGAAATGAACTAGTTCATAAGTTGATTTCCAGCTGAACTATGGCATTGCCTGATGTTTTAACGTCTAAACTGTTCTATATGAAATGATTTCTAAGTAAAGGATGTTTTCAATAAAAATAAAAGCAGTTGCATACTGGGAAATTACATGAGTCAGACATTCTTTGCATTATTTAGTTTTGACTTTTAAAAAATGAACACATACTACATATACATTATTAAAAAGAGGCATACTCAAATAGTATGGATCTGAGACAGGCTGGAATGCAGGTGTACATTCTTTGATCTGAACCACAAGAAGCCTGTTCTCATCCCCTCATAGGAATTGATCCATATGGGCCCCTGATAAACACCAAAAACAGAGAAGGGATTCCTTATAAGAGGAGAGATTACAGAAATTGGACCAGCTGGTGACACCTGTATTTTGGACCTTGTCACCCTAATGAAATTTGTGCCCTCTCTTTTGGGTACAATGGTTTGATGCAATGGCCAGGTCCTCTGGGCACAGATTCACTCCAGACCATTCCAGTGGTTCATGCTCTGAGAGTGAACCTGGAACAAAGATGTGAATTTATCCTTGTGTTGGCAGCAAAGCCAGCACAACCCGAGGAAGGACAGTAACATGAAAGACTTCACACCATAACCAACACAAGCCTTAGATTTCTTACAGGCAGGATTGATGAGGGATTATCCCCGTTATTCTTCGAATATATGTTCCTACGGATGCTCCACTGGAGGATTTGTGCGTGCCTGTGGACTCTCAACCGAAGACTGCAAAGTAGTATTTGGGAGCCTGTGCCTGTGCAGAATGGTGCCTCGTGCTCTGAAAGAGAGTATATAGGGAAGCACCACTCTGTTCCTTCTCAGCCACCTGCAGCTTGAGATGGATAGTTCTACTGCCTGCTGTTTTCAGCTTCCTTCCTTAACTTGTGAATGACTGTTTTGTTTATTTGGTTTAGTTGTTTCTCTTTTTGCATTAGTTATTTTCATAATACCTTTATTTCACTTTATTTTTTGTGGGTCAAAGAGAGGGGGCAGCTCCTCCTTTTCTCCAAGTTTTGGTCCTGGAGCATAATTGTTATGCTGAAGACCCCAGGGTTTAAGATCTGTGAGACTTGCTGTAGGTCCTTTTCCCCTGCCAAATGAAAGGTCTGTCTGGGTTTTAAGGGCAGATCCAAGAACAGCAGAGAGGCTAGACTTACGCTCATACTAATGAGTATGCCCTAGCTCCTGAGGTGTCTGTTTGCCCTCCTCCCCTGTACATCGGCCTTTATGGCACAGACACCCTTGGTCACTGTTGCTGCTTTGTCTGCAACCCCAGACAATAAAACTTCAAAAGAGAGGAAACATGCCTCCCGCAGCAGGGAAATAAAGAAGAGAGGCAGATCATCATATAAGACCCACTCTTGGGAGACCTCTCATCTCTGTAAGGATATAGTAGAGTCTCCTACTAAGTCTGGTACCATAGCATCACTACCGAGGAAGCAGTTCCGCTCGGAGGTGCCTACACAAGAGCAACTACTACAGTGGCACCTTCTGATCCCTCGTGGCACCGTGAGACACTGACAGGGCTGCCATTCATGCCCCAGTACTGGTATCTTGCAGTGCCTCTGAAAGGGGACATGCCCCTTCAATCATCTCAGTACCACAACAGCTTCCATCTCACCACCCTAACTCTAAATTCGGGTGAAGGATATCAAAGCCCTCCACCTCTTTCCAGGTTCCTTTCTTCAGAGAATCTCATTACTTCTGACAAACCTGAATCTCCAATTATGGGAGGATCTACCAGCTCCACCTCCACAATACAGCTACAAAAGCAGCATGTTGGGACTGGTTTAAAACTCCAGCCTTTGGTACTGATTAGAACATCAGAGGATGTTCTAATTCAGGGGAAGACTCCTCTGACTCATAGATTGGTACAGGGATCCATCCTGGTACCATTCTAGCTTATCCCTCGTATCCCCTTTCATAAAGTTGCTCCTGGGGAACCTACCAGACATCATAGATCCAGAGATTATGATTATCATTGAGGACCCTTCCCTTATACACCTCCTCAGTGAGGTTACAGGAACCCATGGGCCCACTTTGGCAACCAACTCCATCAGATGCCTAAGAGAAAGCACTGGTAACCACCAGTACTGTACCAACGATCGACTCCTACAGACTATCCTATAATAAAGTGCACATTGGCACCACACACCTCGGTACACACACTTCTCAGGTACTGGAAGATATACAAGAGGAACAGGAGTCTCAGAGGAGATCTCTCCTCCATCTGGAAAGTCCTGTTCATTTCCAGACAAGATTGTAATGCCACTCCCACCCTTCTAGGTAGATGATACCCCCTTTGATGATGCAGTCCTTTGAACGGTCCTGGACTTGCCTTCTCAGTACCACCTACTCATTAAGTTACTGCTTGGGAGTCTTCTATGGTGGAGTAGCCCTAGGGACTAGGGCTGTCAAGCAATTAAAAAAATTAATCATGATCATGTGATTAAAAAAAATAATTGTGATTAATCGCATTGTTAAGCAATAATAGAATACCATTTATATAAATATTTTTGGATGTTTTCTACATTTACAAATATATTGATTTCAATTACAACACAGAATACAAAGTTACAGTGCTCACTTTATTTTTTATTATAAATATTTGCAATGCAAAAATAAAATAAATAGTATTTTATAATTCATTTAATACAAGTACTGTAGTGCAATCCCTTTATCATGAAAGTTGAACTTACAAATGTAGAATTATGTACAAAAAAAAACTGCATTCAAAAATAAAACAATGTAAAACTTTAGAGCCTACAAGTCCACTCAGTCCTACTTCTTGTTCAGCCAGTCACTCAGACAGACAAGTTTGTTTACATTTTCAGGAGATAATGCTGCTCCCTTCTTTTTGCAGTGTCACCTGAAAGTGAGAACAGGCGTTCGCATGGCACTGTTGTAGCCGGTGTTGCAAGATATTTACATGCCAGACAGTGGCATAGCTAGGACTGGAAATTTGGGTGGGCCCTGATTTTCGGTGGGCGGGCAATGACGGGGGGCTGGGGAAGAGGGTGGCAGGAGGGATTGGGGGCCCGCCTCCTCCCATCCTCTCCAACTGGTCTTGCAGGGTGGGCAATGGATGCTCTGGCCAGGGACCCCCCAAGCTCCTGCTCGCTCCCAGCTCTGGGAGGAGACACCTCTCTTCAACGTGCACGGCTCCCGGTACCCACCACCCCACACCGGTTCCCTCCAAGGCCTACCTTTTGATGATCTCCTCTTTAGCCACAGCAGGTAGGAGACACCAAGAGTGAGTAAGTGAGTACATGCTGCACTGGCTGGCATCCTCCTCTCTGTGCATGCACAAGTGAGGATTCAGCCAATCATGCCCTCTGGCGGGGAATTAAAAAAACAACAACAGAAAAGCCCCTAAACCCGCAAATTGGAAGCTACTTAAACCCCCCCCCCCCAGATTTGCTTATTGTAAGAGGACTTCAGACAAGGACACTGGCTTGGGGAGGCAGAGCCCCTGGCAGGTGAGGGGCAGCGAGCACCCCCTTTGCCTTCCCAGCCCATGGGGCGGCACCAGCCTTGCAGGGGAAAGGTTTCCTCCCACCTTCCACGTCCTCTGTGGTGCCTGGACAGAGACGGTTATGCTACATGCTGCAGCCCAGGGACTCAGGCGGCAGCGCCCCTATGGGAGAGGGAAGCCCCGGGTCTCCCCTTGCCCATGCATCAGGAGGTACCTGTTGCTTCTGGCCCGGCTCTGCAGTGCTCGGCTCTCACTAGCAGCTCCTGGCAGGGGCGGCCCTGCTGCTGCTGCCCCGCTGCTCGGCGGCCTATGGTGGCTCCTCCCCCAGCAGGAACCAGGTGAGGAGCACGGCTACCAGCCCCATCAGCAGTGCCAGCCACAGATTGGCCAGCGACTCGCCTGTGGCCTGCACTGGGGAGGCAGTGTCCAGCCACAGAGAAGGTTGCTGTGGCAGCAGGGAGTCACCTTGGGCTATGGTCGGGATGGCACCTAGGTGCATGACTGGTGCTGGTGCTGAGGGTGGGTCTGGATGCTAAGTGGGTGGGCCGTGGCCCACCCAGGCCCACTAGTGGCTACGCCCCGGTGCTAGATGCGTTAAAGATTCATATGTCTCTTCATGCTTCGACCATCATTCCAGAGGACATGCGTCCATGCTGGTGATGGGTTCTTCTTGATAACGATCCAAAGCAGTGCAGACCGACGCATGTTCATTTTCATTATCCAAGTCAGATGCCACCAGCAGAAGGTTGATTTTCTTTTTTGATGGTTTGGGTTCTGTAGCTTCCGCATTGCAGTGTTGCTCTTTTAAGACTTCTGAAAGCATGCTCCACACCCCGTCTGTCTCAGATTTTGGAAGGCACTTTAGAGTCTTAAATATTGGGTCGAGTGCTGTAGATATTTTTAGAAATCTCATATTGGTACCTTCTTTGCGTTTTGTGAAATCTGCAGTGAAAGTGTTCTTAAAACCAACAACATGCTGGGTCATCATCCGAGACTGCTATAACATGAAATATATGGCAAAATGCAGGGAAAACACAGAGCAGGAGATATACAATTCCCCCCCCCCACAAGGAGTTCAGTCACAAATTTAATTAATGCATTCTTTTTTTAACGAGCATCATTAGCATGGAAACATGTCCTCTGGAATGATGGCCAAAGCATGAAGGGGCATACGAATGTTTAGCATATCTGGCACGTAAATACCTAGCAATGCAGGCTACAAAAATGCCATGCGAACGTCTGTTCTCACTTTCAGGTGACATTGTAAATAGGAAGTGGGCAGCATTATCTCCCATTAATGTAAACAAACTTGTTTGTATTAGCGATTTGCTAAACAAGAAGTAGGACTGAGTAGATTTGTGGACTCTAAAGTTTCACATTGTTTTGGTTTTGAGTGCAGTTATGTAACAAAAAAAAATCTACATTTGTAAGTTGAACTTTCATGATAAAGAGATTGCACTACAGTACTTGTATGAGGTGAATTGAAAAATACTATTTCTTTTGTTTACTATTTTTACAGTGCAAATATTTGAAATAAAAATAATATAAAGTGAGCACTGTACCCTTTGTATTCTGTGTTGTAATTGAAATCAATATATTTGAAAATGTTGAAAAACATCCAAAATATCTAAACAAATTCAATTGGTATTCTGTTGTTTAACAGTGTGATTAAAACTGCGATTAATCACGATTAATTTGTTTAATCACAATTAATTTTTTTTAGTTAATTGCTTGAGTTAACTGCGATTAATTGACAGCCCCAGTAGGGACATACACTCGAAGAAGATGGAGAGCTTACTTACCTTACAGTAACTTGAGTCCTTCAAGATGTTTTGTCCCTATCGGTGTTTCACCTCCTGCACTTCTTGCCCTCTGCAGTTGAGTTATGGTTCATGGAACTGAGTGGTGCCTCCCTATATGCACTCGATCAGAGCACAAGCACTGTTTTACACAGGTGGGGGCCCTTGAATACTGCTCAACTCTCCGGTTGAGAGTGCACGGGTATGTGCACATGCTTTGGGGGGAGGGATAGTTCACTGGTTTGAGCATTGGCTTGCTAAACCCAGGGTTATGAATTCAATCCTTGAGGGGGCCATTTAGGGAACTGGGGTAAAAAAAAAAAACTGTGTGGGGATTGGTCCTGCTTTGAGCAGGGGGTTGGACTAGATGACCTCCTGAGGTCCCTTCCAACCCTGATATTCTATGATTCTATAGTGGAGCACCCATAGCAACAAAACATCTCAAGTTACTGTAAGGTAAGTAACATTTCCTTTCTTTGCCACCCTCTCTGGTGTTCTACAAGGATTCAGTTGTACTCTGTACCTTTCCTGTTCTTCTCCCTAAAGTTTATCCCACTTTTCATCCAGATTAGTACTGTTCCCTCACATTTCTTTTCTAGTCTCAATTCCAGGTTAGAATGGAGTGAATCTGGTACACTCTTGAAATCAGGAGAGCCTTAAAATGAATTTAAGTAGGACATGGCCTAATATGCTCTGAAGACATTATGTCTGTGGAAGCCATGAACAGGCGTGATGTTTCCAGGAGTGTAGGGCCACATGTTTACCTTTAACATGAGGCGCTTGTGCTCTGCATGTTTAGCATGACACTATCCTGCACTGCTTTGGATCTGCTGGTATTGTGTGTAGTCCCCACCTTTGACCTGATTTGGCTCCTTTGGGTTCTAGAGTTATATAGCTGAATTATGGCCACCCACTTCACAGGTGCAAACAGGAGATTAGGGAACAGATTTCTTGTTCCTGCTCCCCTCTCTAGTATAGAAAAACATTCATCCCAATGTTTGTCAGACCTGGAAATTTTTGTAGTCTGGTGAAAGGAGTCCTCCAGTTTCCAGGACCAAGATTTTTCAGAATGGGGACCTAGAGTTAGGCTTCTAAGTTCATATTTGGAAACCTAAAGAAATATACACCTCTACCCCGATATAATGCTGTCCTCGGGAGCCAAAAAATCTTACTGCGTTATAGGTGAAACCGCGTTATATTGAACTTGCTTTGATCCGCCAGAGCGCGCAGTCCCGCCCCCCCGGAGCGCTGCTTTACCGCGTTATATCCGAATTCGTGTTCTATCGGGTCGCGTTATATCGGGGTAGGGGTGTATATATATTATTTTCAAAAACGTTGAGCTTCCAGCATCTCCCCAATGACTACAGTGGGAGTTGGGTGCTCACAATCTTTGCATATCATACTGCCTATTCAGGAATCTAAATATGACCATAACAACCTTTAGACACCTGTTTTTGAAAATCTTGACTTAGATATCTGCACCCTTTATCCCATTGAGCTACTGCTGGAAGTTCTACCTCCTGCATCAGCAGAGCACATTATTTCAAACATTTCAAATTTTTATTGTTTCTAAAATAATTTGTGTTTTTTGGTTAAAACACCATCCCTCTCTTCCTGCAAAATTTGGGTGTATTCAGATCTGGAGTTGTGGTTTGAGTCCATCTCTAGTTACAAGATAGTTATCTGAGTGATGCTCCATGTCACCAGTTACTTGAAACTAAAAATGTTGCTGCTGTACTGATCAGGATAGGTGCTTAGTGACTGAGGTTCTGTTAGCTAGCTTTACTCAGAAGTAAAATTAGAAAAGCAGGACAGTGATGTCTAACAAATGTATTTATCCATTTATCTTGCTCTTATTTCAGGCTGATCAACTAATGTTTGCTTTGCATTTTGTAAGAGGAATGCACCCTGAACTTTTCCAAGATAACGTAAGTACTGTAAAAAAAAACAAAGGTTGGAAATATACATACAGAGAACATGAAAAGGTGGAAGTACGCATACCAATTGTAAGAGGCCAATCAATTGAGATGAGCTATCAGTAGCAGCAGAAGAAAAAACTTTGACGTGATAATCGAGATTTCATATTAACTCAAATTAATATGCAAATTAGACACAATTAACTTAGGTCTAAACAGAGACTGGGAATGGTTGGGTCATTACACTAATTGAATTTTTCCCCCCCATGTTAAGTTCTCCTCACACCTTCTATGGGTCATCTCGATTATCACTTCAAAGTTTTTCTTCTGCTGCTACTGATAGCTCATCTCAATTGATTGGCCTCTTACAATTGGTATGCGTACTTCCACCTTTTCATGTTCTCTGTATGTATAAATATCTTCTGTCTGTGTGTTTCACTCTATGCGTCTGAAGAAGTCAGCTGTAGCCCACGAAAGCTTATGCTGAAATAAATTTGTTAGTCTCTAAGGTGCCACAAGTACTCCTTCTTTTTTTGAAGACACAAGAAGTAATTCTTCCGCTCTACTCTGCGCTGATAAGGCCTCAACTGGAGTATTGTGTCCAGTTCTGGGTGCCACATTTCAGGAAAGATGTGGACAAATTGGATAAAGTCCACAGGAGAGAGCAACAAAAATGATTAAAGATCTAGAAACATGACCTATGAGGAAAGATTGAAAAAATTAGGTTTGTTTTATCTGGAGAAGAGAAGACTGAGGGGAAGGGGGGAGAATGATAACAGTTTTCAAGTACATAAAAGGTTATTACAAGGAGGAGGGAGAAAAATTGTTCTCGTTAACCTGTAAGAATAGGACAAGAAGCAATGGGTTTAAATTGCCGCAAAGGAGGGTTAGTTTGGACATTCCTAACTGTCAGGGTAGTTAAGCACTGGAATAAATTGCCTAGGGAGGTTGTGGAATCTCCATCATTGGAGATTTTTAAGAGCAGGTTAGACGAACACGTGTCGGGGATGGTCTAGATAAGTGGTTCTCAACCATGGCCCGCTTGTGGCCCAATCAGCACACAGCTGCGGTGCAAATGACATCCTCAGAGCTATAGAGGTAGTATATATACTGTGTGGATGCAGCTCACATAACACACAGAGAGCTTCATATGCGGCCCACAGTGGTAAATATGGTGAGAACCACTGGTCTAGATAATACTTAGTCCTGTCTTGAGTGCAGGGAAGTGGATTAGAAGATCTCTCGAGGTCCCTTCCAGTCCTACACGTCTATGATTCTAAACCCTAGGGTTCTGGCATGTCTGTTACCTGCTCACTTAAGCAGTGCCTCACTGTCTACACTGCTATTTATACCTATACTAACTGGCATACAGTGTTTATACTCTACATGCTGCCATAAGTGTATACTTACCCTTAGGATGCAAGATGTGACTCAGACCAGAAAGAAAGGAGGAGGTGGAAGATTACCAAGGCAAGAACAAGGGTGTTGGAAGTAGTGAGAGTGAGAGATGAATTATAGAGCTGTAATAGAGAAAGAAATGGGGGGAAAAATCAGCCAGGAAAATTGAAAGAGACAGTGGAGACAGTGATTGTACAAAAATTGCAGGATTAGGATACAAAGACTTAAAAGATACACTCACCAACTTCAAGTCCGTGACTCAAATGTATCTCTTCCTCTCCGTTTTTGAGAGTGTTTTGCCTTCTCTGTTTAATCTTTTAGATTGTAAATTCTACAGGGCAAGGATTTGCAAATAGTATTTTTCTGACTAAAGTAAAGCCTGGCTACTCAGCCTTCTAAAATGTTTGTGAGTACTATTTATATCTTGATTACTTATGTTTTATATGCACTTATATTAGCTGTTAGAATTTCTGACTGTCCAACCTCAGTTCATATACGGTGCACATTCCTGTAGTATCTGAGTACTTCCCAAGAATTAAAACAAGTAACTAATATCTGTATTTCTCTTATTTCCCTTCAGGTAGAAATTAGTTACTTGATTAGTTGAGTACTTGTTTGTGAGACAAATTTATTAATGGAAATCAAAGTGGAAGAGATGTTTTGTGTTTAGCTCTGAAAGTGGCAAAGTTAAAAGTCACTGTCTCTGTCTCCGTCTCTTGTGTTCATGAGTCTTCCCTTACTGGTCAACAATTTTGTGGTTCAAGAGGAACACACCTATTATGGAAGTGGGGCACGGTTGTAGAGGAAGAAATGGTCCCTCTTAGTCTTTGTATACTGATTCTTGCTGCATCTGGTTTATATGCATTTCTATATTATTACTTTATCATGTTTACATAAATATTTTACATATTTTTCAGTTTTTGGAGCAGGAGTCCTTTATTCATATTTTGTGCGGTAGCAGTATTTTTATAATGTATATGCCTTTTTATGTTTGATTGGTTAATAAATACTTTGCTTCTAATTTGCTAAGTCACTGGCTGTAAAGAATCTTGGGAGAGATGGAATGGCATCAATATTTAACTGGATGGATGGATCCATAGAACGCTCTGCTATGTTGTTGATGCTGTTGACTTTTGATTGAGTAATGTCACAGACAAAAGTCAAGTGGATGTGTGGATTGACCTACTTCAAGTCGGAGAAATGCAATTTTCTTGAAATAAGAACAACCTCTATTATCGTTTTTATATATATTTTAAATTATAATAAATTAACCCCTGGCCATAGAATCATAGATATTAGTGATGTAAAATACTTATACTATTAAGTTATTTGGTCTACCCCTTTTCTCCTCTACCTGAAGGATTGTGCCCAGCAAAAAAAAAATTAAAAAATTATCCGGCCTAGGCTACAGTGACCCAAAGTACTCATCTTGGATGACTATACTACTGTCTAATAGATCTCGTCGTCAAGAAGTTTTATCTACTTTTTGCTTTCTTAATTTAGTCAGAGTACTCTGTTATATCACAGTGTATGACAGTAAATAATCCCTCTCTTTCTTTGGTGATTACACCTTTCACATACTGTAAAATGGTAATAGGAAGCAGATCAGATCAGGGTCTATCTAGTCAAGTACTAGCTGCTTCAGAGGAAAATGCAAGAACCCCAAAGGCAGGTAGTTGTGGCAAGATTTTCAAAGGTAATTAGGTTCCTAAAGATGTAGACAGGTGCCTAGTGGGATTTACAAAATTCCCTGAACAGGTTAGGCACATAACTCCCATTGATTTAAACGCATCTTTAGGTGCCTAAATACCTTTGAAAATAGGTTCCTTATTGAAGAAACCACTCACAGGAAAACTTTCAGTTGGCTCATGTACTGAAGCATGATAACTCTTAGGAGGCTTTTTTGTTGTAGATGTTGTATTTGTTTTTTAGTCCATGCTGTTGTAATTCTTGATGATCATATTATTCATAGAAATATCTAATGCCTGTTTGAATTCTACTAAGTTCTTGGCTTTAATGTATATCATGCTCCCTACATCTATACTTTGCTTAGTCAAGTTACATGTGTTTAGCTTCTTTTATCTTTTCTCATAAATCCATGCCTCCAACCCCTTATTTGGGATTTATGTCAGCAGGAGCTGGGTGACTCCTTAGGCCTCTTTAAAAATCCATTCGTAATTGTTATTCATATTCTCGGATCACCCTCTACTTTATCTGTAACTATTATATTGTGTGCTTTAAGATATCCCTATGCCTTGTCTAAGTTTTTGTTTTTTGTTTTTGTTTTTTTCCCCATAGGAATGGGATACTTTTACAGGTGTGATCATTGGAGACATGTTAAGAAAATCAGTAAGATTTATTTATTTATTTATTTATTTATTTATTTATTCTGAAATAAGGAATGCATTGATAGAATCCTAAAAGATTATTCTCAAATGTATTTTATGTTTGTTATTTACTGTACATATATGTATAGTATGAACAGACTAGCTCTTTTATAGCAATAGAAATATTTAAAAATATGTGAACATAGTAAGTAATTTTTTTACTTTTGATAAAGTTGTATCATTTTTCCTTGTGTGACTGCAGTACTGTCCCCAAATGTAAATTTAACTATATTTAAATGCAGTAAATCCACCCTCTCTAAAATAGGGAATTCTAGATTCTGACCTCTCCCCAGCACAAAATATTTTGAACGCACCTCTCTTCTTAAAAGCATCAGAGGCAATCAGACATGTCCACATTGCTCTGAGACTTTGACAACCCTTCCTCCCGACCTTAGATTTTCTGTCTCTGACTGTACAGACAGAAAGGAAACTGAACACTCCAACCTTATCCATTACTGCCCTTGGTTTGGGAGCGACATTTTAGAGCAGAATGAGCAGTTGAGGAAGATATTTTTTGTGCGGAGAAGAGGAATTATGCTCTTGGTTTTATACCCCTCCCTCCCAGCATGTTGGAGCCAGCCAAAAGGAATAGATTAAGGGCCAAGTGGTACTACATCTCTGAGGAGGATACCCTCTTGGGAGCCACAGAAGGGAAACTCTGCCATTATTGCTCACAGTCTGCAGAACAGCCTTCCAAGGGGAGCAGTGGAGAAAAAAAAACCCAATGAACTGGCTTCAAGACTGAGCTTGATAAGTTCATGGAGGGGATGGTATGAAGAGATTGCCTACAATGGCATGTAGCCGATCTGTGACTGCTATCAGCAAATATCGCCAATGGCTGGTGATGGGACACTAGATGGGGGCGGGAGCTCTGAGTTACTACAGAGAATTCTTTCCCAGGTGTCTTGCTTCTGGGACTTGTACCTCCTCAGGGTCTTACTGATCGCCATATTTCGTGTCGGGAAGGAATTTTGCCCAGGTCACATTAATAAGAGACCTTGGAGGTTAGGGGGCGGGGGCGTTCACCTTCCTCTGCAGCATGGGGCACAGGGTCATTTGCAGGTTTAAACTAGTGTATAGAGCAGATTCTCTGTAACTTGAAGTCTTTAAATCATGTTTTGAGGATTTCAGTAACTCAGCCAGGGGTTGTGGGTCTGTTACAGCAGTGGGTGGGCGAGGTTCTGTATCCTGCAATGTGCAGGAGGTCAGACTAGATGATCATGATCGTCTTTTCTGTCCTTAAAGTCTATGAGTCTAAGCTTGCTCTGTGAGAGGAAGGGATTTGGATGGTGAATGGATTTTTGAGGCCTCTGTGTCATCCTCACATCAGTTGAGATTGCTCCAGAGAAACCTCTGCAAGGGCTGGTCAGTCAACTTCAGTCCTTGGATTCAGCAAACTGGGCTTACTCACCCATCAAGGACTCTTTAAGGGTAAGTCCAACCCTCCAGACCATTTGGTCCAATCCACCTCTAAAGGAACAATGGCTAAGGTCTTTCCCAGGTTTTTATGTGGATAATTGATTGACTTGTCAAGGAATTTAGTGTCTTTTTGGACTCACCCTCTTCCCGAGGATTTCTCAGAGAAGTTCCTGGGCCACTTCTCTGATTACATATTGGATGATGAAGATGGGGCTCAAGATTCTACCCCATGTAGGCTGTGGGGCAAAACAGAGTGTCAGATGATAAGAGACCAGTCCTTCAATGGAGCAATCACCTCCCAAGGACAGCCAAAAAAAAAAAAAAAAAACCCAAAAGGAAAAAAAGGTCCCAAAGTATCCAGATCTTCACTTCTTTCCACAGACTCTAGCTCCTCCCCCAAAAGTGAGGTGGACTGCCAGGTGTAATATAAAGGCAGAAGCTCTTTTGTTGTTACTCACAATGATGGACCAAGAGAAGGGATTTTTCTTTTTGCAGGGGTAAGACCTGGCATAGCCCAGATCAGGGAATGCTTTCAATCTCTCCTTCCAATCCAAGCTATCAGTATGACTGCAGCAGGGTCTGCCTCAGTCCAGAAATAGGCCTAAGGAGCAGAATTTCCCAGTTTTCAGACATAATTCCAGTTGACTTCAGACAAGTGGTACAGATATTCTCTGGAGTTTCAGGCTCCTCCACATCCTTTTTTTATTCCCTCTTCAGCCTCAAGAGATGATGAGAAGAAAAAAAAAATTGTCCTGCAGAAGTTCTTCCATTTCCTAGAGATTTAGATCTTGTCCCTCAACCAAAAGTGCTCAAACCTTCGTTCAATAATCTTCATAGTAAGAAAAAGATCTGGAGAAGTCTTCATCATCCTAAACCTCAAGAGGCTGGTCAGGTTGATGAAGAAGACAAAATTGAGAATAGCGACTGCAGCTTCTATTGTTGTTGCTATGTCTCAAGAAGATCTTTTAATGTGGGCGGAACAGGCAGAGACATATTGAAAGTCAAAGTTCAGTCAACAGCAGTTTATTTGTTTTTGTTTATGAAAATCAACACTATCACTATGTGTTGTCCTCCACCAGGATATTTACAAAGCTTTTGAAAATGGTAATAAAGCAGCTGAGCAATCCAGGGATTCATCTACACATGGTCTTAGATGGCACACTTATCAGAGCATCATCCCCAGGGACTTTGTAGCCAGTGACCCACAGGACCCAATCCCATGATTTGTAATAAAGTTAAATAAGAGATTGTGGATCATCTCTCATAGAATCATAGAAATGTAGGTCTGGAAGGGATCTCAAAAGGTCATCTTCTCCAGCCCCTCTCCCACCATGTCCCCTGCTAAAGCAGGACCAAATGTACGTAGACCATTCCTGACAGGTGTATGGAGGTTTTTAGAACAGGTTAGACAATGACAGGGATTCCACAACCTCCCTTGGAAGCCTATTCTAGTACTTAACTATTCTTATAGTTAGCAAGGTTTTCCTAATATCTAACCTAAATTTCCCTTGCTGCAGATTAAGCCCATTACTACTTGGCCTACCTTCAGTGTACATAGAATCATAGAAGATTAGGGTTGGAAGAGATCTCTGGAGGTCATCTAGTTCAACCCCTTGCTCAAAGCAGGACCAACCCCAACTAAATCATCCCAGTCAGGGCTTTGTCAAGCCAGTCCTTAAAAACCTCTAAGATTGGAGATTCCAACACCTCCCTAGGTAACCCATTCCAGTGCTTCACCACCCTCCTAGTGAAATAGTTTTTTCCTAATATCCAACTTAGAGCTCTCCCAGTGCAACTTGAGACCATTCATCCTTGTTCTGTCATCTGCCACCATCTGAGAACAGCCTAGCTCCATCCTCTTTGGAACCCCCCTTCAGGTAGTTGAAGACTGCCATCAAATCCCCCCTCATTCTTCTCTTCTGCAAACTAAATAAGCCCAGTTCCTCGATCTGCTGGCAACATTCCTACTAATGCAGTCCAACCTGGAGAACAGTTAATCAGCGTTTTCTTGATAACTGCTCTTAACATATTTGGAGACTGTTATCAGAGCTCTACTCAGTCTTCTTTTCAGAAGACTAAACTTACAGCAGATCCCTGTTTATCTGGTCTAATTGGGAGCAGGGCCAGATCAGATAATCAAAATTCCAGGTAAACCGGAGAATGGGAAAATGTGATGCTGCAGTGCCATCTAGTGGCCAGAGGAGAGTTTGCTCACTTCTGGTTGTTTGGTAAATACGGAGAGACGGATAAGGGAGGGTCAGATCAACAGGGTTGTACTGTACCCATTTTTTTTAACCTTTCTTTTTAGGTCAGATTTTCTAAACCTTTTATAATTTTTGTTCCTCTGTCCACATCTTTCTTGAAATGTGGAGTCCAAAACTGGACATAGTACTCCAGATGAGGCGCCACTACTGCTGAGTAGAATGGCATAATTACCTCCCATGTCTTACATACAACACTCCTATTAATACACCCCAGAATGATATTAGCCTTTTTCACAACTGCATCACATTTTTGGCTTTTAGTAAATATGTGATCCACTATAACCCCCATATCCTTTTCAGCAACACTAATGCCTAGCCAGTTGTCCCCCATGTTGTAGTCGGGCATTTTATTTTTGTTTCCTACATGTAGTACTTTGCATTTGTCTTTATTGAATTTCATCATATTGATTTCAGACCAATTCTCCAATTTTTCAAGGTCATTTCGAATTCTCATCTGTTCTCCAAAGTCCCTGCAACCTCCCCAAGCTTGGTGTCCTCCACACATTTTATAAACATATTCCTCTCCATTATTCATGTTATTATTGAAAATCTGTAAAAGTATCAGATCCCCTACTAATTCTTCCCTGTCTGTGAGCAGCAGGTCAAGAAAAGCTCTGCCCCTAGTTGGTTCCTCCAGCACTTGCACCAGGAAATTGTCCCCGACACTTTCCAAAAACTTCCTGGATTTTCTGTGCACCGCTGTATTGCTCTCCCAGCAGATATCAGGGTGATTAAAGTCTCCCATGAGAACCAGGGCCTGTGATCTAGCAACTTCTGTTAGTTGCCGGAGGAAAGCCTCGTCCACCTCATCCCCCTGGTCTGGTGGTCTATAGCAGACTCCGACCACGACATCACCCTTGTTGCTCACACTTCTCAACTTTATCCAGAGACTCTCAGGTTTTTCTGCAGTTTCATACCGGAGCTCTGAGCACTTATGCTTCTCTCTTATATACAATGCAACTCCCCCACCTTTTCTGCCCTGCCTGTCCTTCCTGAACAGTTTATATCCATCCATGACAGTACTCCAGTCATGTGAGTTATCCCACCAAGTCTCTGTTATTCCTATTGCGTCATAGTTCCCTGACTGTGCCAGGACTTCCAGACTGTGCCATGTCTCCAAAATGTATGCTGTTAAAACGCACTGGCCCATAAAGAGAAGATTCTTCCAACTTCAAAATCATCTGTCACAAGGATAAACTCTGTTCTCGATACATTACTAGGGATTATTTTTCCTTTGGTCTGCCCAAAGTTAAGCTCATCTTCCTGGATGTAGAAAGAGACATTAAGATGGAATTTACGTAAACATCAAGTTTACATGGTTGCACAGAAACTAGTCCAAAAAGGGAGCAGAGTCCATTCAGCACACTCTGTGGTGCTATGGTGGGCAGAAAGAGTGTGAGTCACCACAGAGGAAATATCATCCATGATGTTCTGATCATCCATGAACACCTTTGTTGAGTACTACAGTCCAGACTTTCATTCCTCTGGAAAAAAAATCCTTTGGCAGCTAATTGCTCCAAATGGTGTTCTCTCATAGGCTGGATCTTTATCTGGATCACACTCATGCAGCTTTAGAGTCTCTTCCCCTTTAAGAGTCCTTTCCCCGTTTGGGAACTTTATTCCACCCTTTCTGGGTCCTCCTCCTGTTTAAGGGGCATTCTATAAGGTACCTTATAAAGGTCTGGTGGGCAGCAGAGTCTTGTCAGCTGTTTTCCACTCTGTCATTCTGTAGCAAGGGCCAGCTACTCCTGAGGCACAGCAGCTTTCTTCCTGGTTGCTGTGCCTTCCTGTGACAAGCATCTTCTTTTAAAGCTTGCTTCCTCCAGCTGGAGTAGGCTCTGCAGGTGTGCCTGTCTGGTAACAGTTGAGCACAGAGGAGCTTGTTAGCCTTCTCCTGATTGATATGGGGGTCATATCATTACATGGTCATGTAATGGTGCCCCATTACATGGTCATCTATATGACATTTTAGAAATCTTGTTCCTGTATATTACTTGCTTTTCCATCCATATTATTATTATTATTATTATTATTATTATTATTATTATTTATTTTATTTTATTATTTTTTGCTGCTTTGTATACATCAGATGTCTTAGGGAAAGGTCAGGATCCATACTGGAACATTTCTAACCAGATTGTTTCCTTTCTCAGTATGACATCTCCTGCAGTCAGCCCTAAATTGAGATAAATCCTGTGGGTTCTTCTAAGGATCCATGTGTGTCATCAATGTGTTTCAGTGAGGCAATAAAACATTATTGTAAAGTTTATTTTAATGTATTAATAAAGTATCTAGATTTCAGTATTTTAGAAGTACTCATCTGTTGCGAAGATGGAAGGGGGAGGACTAAATCTAGTCAAGTCTCAGGTGCCTCTTACATGTAATAACTTTATAAAATAGCAATAATAAACAAACATTGCTACACTATTCATAAATTTATCAATAGAACACCATTGAAAGATTCCTGTAAAGGATGTTGCCAGTGTTTTCATATCTGTTTTCATTTTGAAACTTTAGTTATTAAACAACTTGTAGGTTTGAATTTTACAAATATATAGCTTATTTTGTTTTATAAGGATTCACAAAGAGGTATCCGTGACCAAATTCCATCTTGGATAGAACAGGAACGAACTTGGGCAGTAGCATCTCTGAAGGTATTGTCTATGTGATGATTTAAATTCAATTTGAAATGGTATTGATTTATTTGGAAGTATTAATATGGAGTTGAAAATAAACTAAATATTTTCCAACATGACTACAGTTTTAGTTATTTTAAACTGTATTCAAAATTAGTTAAGAACTATTTATTACCTCTTCCAAAAAACAGAGTCTAATATGTTCCCAGTTGAAAGCTATTATTTATGGTTATAAAAATAACCACTATGGGAAGTAGAAAAATTATTTAGCATTTTGACATACAAATTTCTAGAATGCAAGACCGTATTTTCATAAGTAGCCTAAAAATTAGTATCTACAATTTTAAATGCATAAATTGGGTAGCTAGATTAAATTTCCATGCCCACATTTAGAGGCCAGTTTGAGGTCTCTAGTGGTCAAATTGGGTAGCTTCATATTAATTTGAAGTCCCAATGTTTTCTTGGACTGATTTCTCTTACGACAGCCTATGTTCCCCTGCTGAAAGGAGTGAAATAAAAGTAACAATCTCTGAAGTACTGATCTAGGGCTACTCTCCTACTGCGTAAAGCTCACCAGCAAGAAGGGAAGGGCTGAGAGTTCATGAGGGAGAGAAATTAACTAGCTTCAGAGCACTAGAACTGTGATACTTCAGTGTTGGTTATTTTTCATTTCCTCCTTTCCGTAGGGACCAAAAGCAACTTGGGGGGAGGGGGCGGGGGGAGAAGGGGGTGTTATGGGAGCATTTGAGTCAGAGAACAGTTGATGCATTGAGCGAAATAAATTAGCCATGTGTGATAGAAAGGACTGAGGTGGGATGGAGGAAATGGAGGAAGGGGAAGGAACCAAAAAGATTTAAAAAAGAGAGAATAAAAATAATACAGAGAATATGTCAGGCTGGCTATACGTTGTTGCTATTTTTTTTTTTACTGTTAAATGTGCACTATTTGCTTTGTAGATCTCTCTCCCAGCTCTATATCAGACACTCTGCTTTGAAGATGCAGATATGTGGCGTACATTCTCTCAGAGCTCTACGTGTGAACAAGATTTTCCATCCATTATTGCAAAGAATATTACCCTATTTCAGCAGGTAATATTTTAATACTGAATTATTTTGAAAATACTTCTACTCTCTGTGTTGAAACTCAATTTTACTTCATGATTAAGAGATTAGGCTCCTATCGTGGTTTAAGAATAATCATTGACTTAAATTATGTTGTCTTCAATGGAAGCACGATTAGTTTAGCTAATTAAAATGTATTAATTTATTTTTAATGTCCATTACCATTTTACCAGGGTCTTTAATGTATGTGTTGGTGGGTTGGTACTCAAACTGAGTATCTGCTTTAGGATAGGAGATTGTTCACTAAAATGTACAAGTTTCATTTTCCAGACAGGTGATACGCTCCTTTCCTTGTCACTGGTGCCTTACTGCAGTATTTCTCAGCCTGTCAAGCCAGATATCATTAAATTACCCCAACATTAAACATGAACCCCCCTACATTCATGCAACATTAAGATTGCAAGTTAAGCACTGAAAGGTCAGGAAATGCAACAGTTAAGGTTGAACATGCAACATGAACTCTGCACTTTTTTGCACAAACATCTTTATTTATCACTCACATTAGGGAGGCAATTCGATCCAGAGAATCGGAGCATGGAATTCACGGTCAAGAGAATTGGGTTTTAGTCCCAACTCCGTCATTGACTCACAATGTCATCTGTCTCTTAACTGTCTCCCCCTCAAGTTTTCCTCTTTGTAAAATGGAGCTGATGATACTTTTTCACCTGCAAAAGTTCTTTGAAGTATGATAAGAAAAATCCCTGTAAGTGCTAAATATTATAATGCTGCTGTCATTATTAGTTTTCAGATGATAAAATAGGATTATATATAACTTTTTCTACAACCTTATATAGAGATTTTTTTATGTATCTACAATAACATACGATCATATTATAATGTACGCACAGAAGAGACAGCGTTAACGTTGCATTAATTTTTACTTTGATTTTTGCTTTTCTAGACTTTTAAATGTTTAATATTTTATTTTATTATTGTATTGAAATAGGGGTTTTTTGGGGTGGGAAGTTGCATTTAATTTCCAAAGATTTTTAAAGGGTGAGGGGAGAGGAAATTATTCACTTCTAGAAATACAATAACAGATATAATCTAGCAAAAGTCAGATGATGCCTATCAACATCATTAATAAAGTGTGCACTTCTAGATTTACCAGGTAGCAGCTGAACAAAGGTTTGCTAAAGTGTTTGTTAGCAGTGTATATTATTTATTTTCATACCTTCCAATGGGTCTATTCTCATAGGTGCACAGGTATATGATAAATGCCTCCTGCCCTATAGAAGGTCCTCCCACCCCCTTTCATTATCTCTCCCCACCCCCACTGCATTGTGTTTTTGAAATATTTTTTGTAGCTTAGGTCTGAAGGTTTAATATTTTAAAATTGCCAAGCTCAATGCTGTGAGATGCTGAGCACTGCTAGTGAGGTTCTGAACACATACTAAGGGTGACAAGTACCCAAAGTAAGCTTTCTGGTAGATGGTGTTGGGGTGGACTTGTAGAGGGATAAGGAGTCAGATAGTTATGTGTGATCCCAGCATGAAAATAAGGGGCTTAGCAACCATTTTAGCCTAAAGAAAGGTACACCACTTCCCAATCTATGATAACTCCTTAGGCAAAGTTAGCCACTATGGAGATCACAGTCAGCTGTAACCCTCTGCAGAGAACCATACAGGACACATTCCACATCTCAGCAGTTGCTGATTCCCCAAATATACCAAACCTACTTGGCTGCCTATTGGGCCCCATGTTATTTGTATTGTGGTAGTGTCTGTAGGTGGAGGCTCAAATAGGTATTAAGGTCACATTGTGGTAAATATTATACAGACATATAGAAGGACATGGCCCTTGCTCTGGGGACCTTGTCAGTACACTAATGTGCATGACTTCTCTGTGTAAAGTATGTTGAGAATATTTTCAAGAGCCAAGGCCATCCCTCCCATCCAGACCGGGGTACAGAAGTCCGCACATAGGGAATCTTGTGTGCCTTAGAAATATACAGGCTGCATATAACACAAATGAAAATAGAAAACTTGATTACAGTGGATTTTCTACTTTCAATTCCTCTAAGTTGTCCTGCCACCAGATGTTGCTATGCGCAGTAAACAACAGAAACTGTATTAGCAGGAATGACAAAGGTCTCTCACTTCTCAAAACCCTGGACGGGTACTTCTGACAAATTAAACATCCTGCAGTTACTGCCAGAGCACATAAATCACACAGCCTTCCCTAGGTATCTCAATAAATTCATCTTTAAAAAAACAGCCAAGTCTCTAGCACAAAAAAAAGAAAAAGAGAGAAAAAGAAGGGGACTTTTTTAACAACAATCACAGAAATTAGGAATAAACTATAAACAAACCATTTTACAAAAGCTCTTATCTGAATAACATGCTTCATTCTATAATACGCAGAACAATAGTTCATATGTCCCCGATGTGTCTTCATCACAGTTTCTAGAGGATTAAAAAAAAAAACTAAAGGAAAAATAACAACCCCTCATACACCAGTATGATGAGCGTCTTTGTCTTTTAGAACGTAATGAAAATGTATCCCAACAGTGATGGGAGGAAACACCTACACAGAATTATTTAAGTCCCACTTAGAGGTTAGCTTCTTGCATGATGTACCCTTTAAGAAGTAGTGTACCCTTCTTAGGGTATGTCTACACTGCAGTTAGACACCTGCAGCTGGCCTGTGCCAGCTCACTCAGGCTCACGGGGCTCGGGCTAAGGGGATGTTTAATGGTGGTGTACATATTTGGCCTCGGGCTACAGCCTGAGCTCTGAGACCCTCCCACCTCAGTGAAACAGCCCTTTAGCTTGAGCCCTATGAGCCTGGGACAGCTGGCACAGGCCAGCTGCAGGTGTTTAATTGCAGTATAGATATATCCTTAGAGCAGAGGTTCCCAAACTATTCTTATTGTGTACCCCCTTCCAGATCTACCAGCTGCCTGCTTACCCCCTTCCAGATTTACCAGTTGCCTGTGTACCCCTACTCTTCTCATCGCTGATACTTCATGTGTTCTTCTTAATACTGCCAGTCTTTAGCCATCTGTCTATATTTCACTGTTATGTACAAATATAGTTATAGTGCGACATATACAACTGGGGGGGGAAAAAACACCTGACTAAGTTCTGAGCTCAGCTAAACTGGACAGTTGCTGGGCAACTGAACCTGCGCAGTACGGTGACTGGAGTTGAGGGCTCTGTACGTCAGCGTCTCTGTGTATCTGTGTTTTCATTAATACATTACTACATCTTGAAGTAAATTAACTACCATATTTTATATAACAAATTCCCAGAGTTTTAAAGTGTTGTCTGAACAGCGTATTATGAAAATGCAATAAATGAAATAATAAATAAAATCCACCATTGCACAATTGCTCCCAGGTACCACCCCCCTCCCCCCGAGATATCTCACGTACCCCACATACCACAGTTTGGGAATCCTTGGGGTACATGTAACAGTGAGGTCTGGCCCTTTCAAGGCCAGGGGCTCTAATGAACAGCTGTCCCTGTTCTGGAGGGAATCAGCTGACTCAGCTAAACTGCACCCACTGGTTGGGCCTGATTCCTAGCTGGAAGATATAAATGAGGGCCCCAACTCCACTGGAGAGAGGTGGGCGGGGTGGGGTGGGGAGTGAGAGGAGACAGAGACAAGGAGAAGGCTGCAAGGAGGTCCCAAGGGCCTCCCTAGGCTGCTGTGGTCCAGACGATTTAGTTACCAAAGTCCAGAGGGCTCCACCCTCTCAGCCAAGAACAAAGCTATTGCTTTTGTTATTGTTCTGTATTTCCTTTTGTTTTGTGTTGGAGAATAAACAGAGTACTGAGGAAAGGGACTATAAACTGAACTGGGCATGGCTGACTGAATGTCCCAGAGCCACCAATGTACAGAACTTTAAAGCATACATTATGCAGGAAGCTACCTGTGAAAGATCCTATGAAGATAGTTAGTAGGGAAGGCTCAGGTCCTCAAAGGTATTTAGACTTCTAACTTCCATTGATTTCATTGGAAGTTAGGAACCTAAAACACCTTTGTCGGTGTGGGCGGAATTGATATGTATCACAGCCTAACTGTGAGAGACAAGGGGAGTGGGTGAATCAACTATATGTGCTGTATAGGGATGGTTTTGGGGTTTGTTGGTAATAAAAACATTTGTGTAATTTAGAGGTTCACAGTTGGAGTAGCTCAGGATACAGAGATTACAGGTGCTATTTATCTTAAACCAAGCAGAGATGCTTTCAAAATTGATTATTTTAATATAAAAACACATTCAGAACAGGCACATTAGTTTAACACTTACAAAGTCATTGCTGACTAACATACATAGCTTTATATCTGTTGAAAATTTACCCAACAGATTAGGTGTGCTCCACTAAATTCCAGCTGCAGGAAATGATAGTATAAAGTAATGATATTAGTGTGTTTTTCATGACAAACACATAGTTCTTCTTCAAGTAATGTCCCTATGGATGCTCCAATTCAGGAGTCCCTGTATCCATTTCAGGTGTACATGCACCCCATGCATTTGATTGGAGATTTTTTTATAGTAGTGCTCATTTGGCCTGCACCCTACACCTCCTCATGCCCTGTGCCAAGGATATATATGGTTACGTGGGCGACCTGTCCTCAGTTCCTTCTCAACTGCCTTGGCTTGAGACAGAGCATCTACTATGTCCATTTAACTGTTAAGTTGCCTTCTGGTCTAGTTTAGTTGTTTATTAGTGTGTAGTTTAGTTCAGTATAGTCTTTTGATACTTTTCTTTTATTTGGAGGATATTTATTTTATTTTTCCCCTTTTTCCTAACTTCCCTCCAGAGGGTGCTGTTTTTCTCCCTTGCAGGGGTATGCCCGCATCATTGGATTCAAGCATTGCCTTACTTGCTAGGATGCTATAACGGTCAGCTGTATTAGCTGTCTGGGACACACGCTTTTGGGGGTCGGCTGTGTGCTCCAGGCTGACAGTACTAGTTACGGTTCGGGGTAGAGAGTCCAAAGGCCGCCTTGCTCAGTGGCTCTGATTCAGGGTAGTGCTGAGACTGGGAGGGTGGTATGGGAACCTGGGCTCACCCTACTTCACCGGGTTCCAGTCCAGGGTCCTATGAAACAGTGGCCCTCACACAGGGCTCAGGGCCTGATACCCCTAATCACGCTCCCTGGGTCATTTCCTACCCTTGTTTCAGTCCCTCCAGCATCATAGAGCTGGATTTGGGGTGCCTGTTGCATTCTCCTCTGATCTGTCTCTTGAGTCTCTTCTGCTGGCCCCAGCTCCCCCTCAGCTCCCACAGTAATTGGACTTCCTTGGCTTGGCTATGAGGCTCTATCCTGGCAGTGTGGAGCTTTGGTTGCTTTCCGGCAGGAAGCTGCTTCACGTGATTGCTCTTCTCCACAGTTGACCCAGACTGAACTGAGTCGCCCCCTTTAAAATGCTCCCTCAGGTTGGAGCATGCCCAGCAGAGGTGGACGGGTGTGGTTTCTTGGGCCTAGAGCAACTGTTTAATCAGTGCAGGGTTGGTAAGCTCCCTCAAACACACACAAACATTCCTCAAAAAATTAATTTTTGTGCAGCCCTCAAGAGCAGGGCCAGGAAAAATCAAGAGATCAGACTGAAACTCCTCATCATGGAGTGTTCTCTTTAACTTGCCTTTGATCCAGGCCAGGGGACTTCCCCTATACATCAGCCTCCAAGTGAGTTTAATGTCCTGTCCACCTTAGAATCATAGAAGATTAGGGTTGGAAGAGACCTCAGGAGGTCATCTAGTCCAACCCTCTCCTCAAAGCAGGACCAATCCCAACTAAATCATCCCAGCCAGGACTTTGTCAAGCCGGGCCTTAAAAACCTCTAAGGATGGAGATTCCATCACCTCCCTAGGTAATCCGATCCAGTGTTTCACCACCCTCCTAGTGAAATAGTTTTTCCTAATATCCAACCTAGACCTCCCCCAGTGCAACTTGAGACCATTGCTCCTTGTTCTGTCATCTGCCACCATTGAGAACAGCCGAGCTCTATCCTCTTTGGAACCCCCCTTCAGGTAGTTGAAGGCTGCTATCAAATCCCCCCTCACTCTTCTCTTCTGCAGAGTAAATAAGCCCAGTTTCCTTAGCCTCTCCTCATAAGTCATGTGCTCCAGCCCCCTAATCATTTTTGTTGCCCTCCACTGGACTCTCTCCTATTTGTCCACATCATTTCTGTAGTGGTGGGCCCAAAACTGGATGCAATACTCCAGATGTGGCCTCACCAGTGCTAAATAGAGGGGAATAATCACTTCTCATCCACTGTAATCCCCAGGTCCTTTTCTGCAGAACTGCCGCTTAGCCAGTCAGTTCCCTGCCTGTAGCAGTGCATGGGATTCTTCCGTCCTAAGTGCAGGACTCTGCACTTGTCCTTGTTGAACCTCATCTGATGTATTTTGGCCCAAGCCTCCAATTTGTCTAGGTCACTCTGGACCCTATCCCTACCCTCTAGCATATCTACCTCTCCCCCCAGCTTAGTGTCATCTGCGAACTTGCTGAGGGTGCAATCCATCCCATCATTCAGCTCATTAATGAAGATGTTGAACAAAACCAGCCCCAGGACCGACCACTGGGGCACTCCGCTTGATACCAGCTGCCAACTAGATCATTGAGCTGTTGATCACTATCCGTTGAGCCCGACGATCTAGCCAGCTTTCTATCCACCTTATAGTCCATTCATCCAATCTATAGTTCTTTAACTTGTTGTCAAGAATACTGTGGGAGACCATATCAAAAGCTTTGCTAAAGTCAAGGTATATCACGTCCACTGCTTTCCCCATATCCACAGAGTCAGTTGTCTCATCATAGAAGGCAATCAGGTTGGTCAGGTATGACTTGCCCTTCGTGAATCCATGTTGACTGTTCCTGATCACCTTCCTCTCCTCCAAGTGCTTCAGAACGGATTTGGCATGTTTCGTTCATGCTCCAGAGTTGCAGTGCTTCTTCTTTGTGACTCAGGATGCGTCCTCTTTGTGGCTTGGCCCTCTAGCCAGCTCACTATAGTTTTCCCCTTCTGCAAAAGTCTCATTGAATTGACTGTTTGGGTATGATTCCCAGTCCTCCAATTCAAAACGATGCCACTTATCCAGTGGCAGGTAGGGACCCTGGGCCTGCCCTCTACTTCGGGTTCCAGCCTAGGGACCCTCAAATCAACGACCAAGGTATGCACTGTCCCAAGCCTTGCTGTCATTTCCCTGGATGTTTTCCTACTATGTCTCTATCTGGCTTTTGCTCCACCACCCCACTGGGTAAACCCTTCATTCAGGGCTAGGATCCTAGGGCTTCTAGTGGCTCCCTGGATTTCCTCCTTTCCCTCTCTAAGCCCAGAGTGACTGAAGGCTTCCACACTGCAGCCCCTTCTGTCCTTGCTTCTTGGCCTTATACTAGCCCCGCCTGCATATGCCCAGCTGAGCTCCATTCTCAATGAAAGCTTGCGTATCAACCCTAATTCTCCCTCAGATGTGTCCTCACAGGTTACTTACCCCCTCCTGAGCCTGTTAAGCCTCTCTGGGCTAGTGTGGGGGTGAATATCCCATCACAAGGGAGAATTTAGGTGGTCCATAGTGCTTCTGTGGCTGTCTACATAGGGATGAATTGCACCTAAAAGGAACAGTTATGTTAGCTGTTTATATCTGAATTGGAATAGTTTTACTAGATCATTTATAATTATATACCAAAGTCAACAAACCCGTTCTGGAAAAAAGCATTTACAATTCAGTTCTTTTAAGAAGAATCTTCCTTCTCCCCACAAAGGATTTTATTTTATTGTATTATTGTAAGCCTACTGTTCAGGTTTAGAATTGTTACTAGTACTGCTCTTCTAATATACTTTATACTTTATCTTAAGGTCCTTGTGGTCCAGGCTGTCAGACCAGACAGACTTCAGAGTTCAATGGCCCTTTTTGCATGTAAAGCCCTAGGTAAGTTTGATGGGTTTTGTAGCATGTCTTTTTTTCTGCAGTATAAAATATGTGCTCTTCTTATTTTACAGTTATAATCTATGTCTTAAATCTTAGAACTTAAGAGCACAATAGGATTTGGGTTTGCTTACTTCTTTCTAGTATATAGGGTTTTTTTTTAATACAAAAGGCTAATTACTTTTTTGTTTATACTGTATTTTTAAAACACTAGCTACAAATCTAATTACTAAATTTATTTATTCTGCTCTTCTTTACTATTACTGTACTTCTACAGGTTCTTTGGAGGGGAAGGGAGCTGATTTTGTGTCAGTTTCATTCTGCAGTATTTTCCTGTAGTTTTAATTTTCCAAAACTGCGTGACGTAGCTAGGACAACCTAACCAGGCCTCAGTTATGTCTGAATCTGAGACGTGTCATAGTCATTTTTTGTGACATATGAAACTCAGCAAATTCATAGCCTTGCAACACTGCTCACTCAAGACTTGCTTTAGGAGTCTGACAACCAGTCAAGGTATATACACAGAAGAGGAATTATTATTGAGGCTGCCATGCTAGGCACTATATATTTCTGAAAGTCACTGTAGCGGGGCAATTGCCCTGCTCCTGAAAAGGGTAGGCTGATTGGGTGTGGCTGCAGCTGTGACCGCTTCGCCTATCAGGCCACAGCTGGCTCTGATAAAAGGGCTGAGGGCGGAGCTGGGTCAGTCTCTCTCTCTCTCTCTCTCTCTCGGGAGAGAGAGGAGGACCTAGCTGCCTGAAGGAGCAAGGGTATCTGAGGTGGAGCAGTGCTGGGGAAGGGCAAAGGAGCTAGGGAGCTCCAGCCTGGCAACTCCCCAGGCTGAGGACTTGGTTAAGGCCTAAGAAGGTACTGGGGCTGCAGAGGGGCAGCCTGGGGCTAGGCAGAGGCAGCTGGTCTGACCCACTCGCCAATGATGAGTAGCCTTTACAGACTGCAGTTTGTCCCAGTGAGCGGGGGCTAGATGACTATTGGTAGTAGCCACTGAGGCAAGGTGGGGGTAGAGGGTTGGGGGTTCCCCTGGGAGGGGAGACCCAGAGTAGGGGTACTGCAGAGGGCAGAACCCCGAGGTAAAGGGCACCAGGGTCCAGGAGGGACATGGGGGCCCTAAGGCAGGCGAGACACCGGCCAGCAGAGGGTGCTCTGGGCTGGACAAGAACGAATTCCTAGACGACCAGCAGGAGGTGCCACACCGGTGAGTCTTCGCTCTGCTACAGTCACTCTTTGACCTAGTAAGCTTAAGGGAAAAGATGCAATATGTGATGTAGAACACAATGATGGGAGTGGTGACAGTAGCAGGAACACAGAATTGCATATAATCTTTAGTGTACAATTTGGAGTCTTCAAAGCTTTCATTAACGAGAAAAGAGGATGAACTACTAATGAATCTCTAACAGTCTATTTACTTCCTTAGCCATTATCACTAGGGAGTTTACCTGGGTATCACAGTACTAGCGGAGAAGGAATTTGAAGGAACACAAGGGCAATGGCGATGCAAACCCGTTTGTGCAGGTTCCACACATAAAAGGCAGCATGGAAAAAAACTGTTTGTGAGAGAAGTAGACAAGCAGATGAAAAAGGCTGCTGTTATTGGTAGGGGAAAGAGAACAGATTACATCATGGTGGGATAAGAGATTGGATAAATAGCAGGGAGGGGCTAAATTGTGAAAGATTTAAAAATAAGGACTGAAGTTTGTGTCTGATGTGAAGGTAAAAGGGAGCTGGTAAAGGGACTCAAAGGCAGAGGCGTGACATGACTGAAATAATGCTGCAATATTTTTGTACATCGGCATTTTGCATGGATTGGTAGTCAGCAGTTTGGAATGTCAGTCCGGTAGCTGTTGAGCCATATCTAAAAAATACAGCAATGCCCTTCACTGTTTTCTGAGTTTCTGTGAAAGGCCTAGCTATTGCCTATTAATATATGTCAACAACAGCTTGTTTCAACCTGTAACATTTTAGATTATGAAGAACAATTTGGCATAGTTAGTATACTGCAAAGGTCCCATATTTTGTCGAAAATTAATATTCTTCTTCTCTGTGTGTATAATGTCTCGTCCACTACACAGTTATGTCTCAGTTCTTTATGCCAGCCCTGGATTTGAGGGAATATGTTCTTGTCTTTTGAGTTTGGTAAAACTCATCATTGTGGCTTTCACCAGTATTTTAACAATTTTCATTTTGTTTATTGACCTAGAACTTGAATTTGCTTAGAGTTGGTGGGCCACATTTTGACTAAAAGGTGCAATAGTGATGTCTGAAAAAATATTTTAATGATCTTGTAAGTCTATTTGCAGGTACAAATGCTGTTTTTGTTTGTTTTTTCACTCTTATGAGCATTTGGCCTTATATGCTTTAGCTTGCTAAACAGTTTAGACTAGACATTGGCTTGCATAAGAGTTGAAAACCCTTAATTCCTTGCTTATATGTCATATTCTTTTGAAAAAGTTATAATTATCATTCTTTTTTAGCATTTTTCATGTCAAAATATGAAATATCAGCTTATTATTCATACTTATTCTTACACATAAGAAGTAAGTCTCCAGTTTAGAGATTGACTGACTGGGTTAAGCATGCCCACAAAGGTCACAGAAACAGCTAATAAGCCAAAGACCATGGTGCCTTCCAGGCGCTTCTCATATAAGCTTGGAAACTCAGATGCAGCCTACATCTGCCACTTCTTTGCCATTGTGAACAACTATTCACATTAGCTGTGCTATGAGCATGGGAATTTAGGCCTCTGACCCATGTTTGTTGGGTTTTTTATGGTGGCATTATTGTTTTCCTTTGTCTTGCTTCCTCTCTGTGGAGATTAGTCATTCAGTCGAATCCTGATCCAAGAGAGCAAACGATGCCAGTATCTTTAATTGGGGGGTACTAGCCTACCCTGTCAGAGGTCACTACTGTCCAAGTAACGTCCATCATGAGAGTGAATAGACAGGCTGAAGCCAGCTCCCCAGTGAAGTTATCTATGTATGTTGGCAGAAGTGCCCAGTGTGGTTCTTGGCATGAGTGAGGCAATGTCCACCAGAGACCAGGACAAAAATCAGACCTCAACTTTGACCCAATGTTATCCATCCTGAGCCTGAGAACTGCTGTAAAATTGAATCTGCTGCCTCCACCCTGGTAATTTGGCTGTGCAATTCTTCATGCTGACAAACCGGGGCTCTTCAGGGATGTCTCATCATGCAGTGGATGGGCATTCTGATGCTGAAATTCCATCTGCATTTAAGTAAGAACATAAGAACGGCCATACTGGGTCAGACCAAAGGTCCATCAACCCTAGTATCCTGTCCTCTGACAGTGGCCAATGGCAGGTGCCCCAAAGGGAATGAACCGACAGGTTATCATCTAGTGATCCATACCCTGTCACCCAATCCCAGTTTCTGGCAAACTAGGGACTAGAGGCTAGGGACACCATTTCTGCCCATCGTGGCTAATAGACATTGATGGACCTATCTTCCATGAATCTATCTAGCTCCCTTTTGAACCCCGTTATAGTATTGGCCTTCACAACACCCTCTGGCAAGGAGTTCCAGAGGTTGACAGTGCATTGCGTGAAAAAATACTTTCTTGTGTTTGTTTTAAACCTGCTACCTCTTAATTTCATTTGGTGGCCTCTTGTTCTTGTATTATGAGAAGGAGTAAATAACACTTCCTTATTTACTTTCTCTATACCACTCATGATTTTATAGACCTCTATCATATCCCCCCTTAGTCACCTCTTTTCCAAACTGAAAAGTCCCAGTCTTATTAATCTCTCCTCATACGGAAGCCGTTCTATACCCCTAATCATTTTTGTTGCCCCTTTCTGAACCATTTCCAATTCCAATATATCTTTTTTGAGATGGGGCGACCACAGCTGCATGCAGTATTCAGGGTGTTGGCGTACCATAGATTTATATAGAGGCGATATATTTTCTGTCTTATTATCTAACCCTTTCTTGATGATTCCCAACATTCTGTTCACTTTTTTGACTGCCGCTGCACACTGAGTGGATGATTTCAGAGAACTATCCACAATGACTCCAAGATCTCTTTCTTGAGTGGTAACAGCTAATTTAGACCCCATCATTGTATATGTATAGTTAGGATTATGTTTTCCAATGTGCATTACTTTGCATTTATCAACATTAAATTTCATCTGCAATTTTGTTGCCCAGTCACCCAGTTTTGTGAGATCCTTTTGTCGCTCTTCCCAGTGTGCCTGGGACTTAACTATCGTGAGTAGTTTTGTATCATCTGCAAATTTTGCCACCTCACTGTTTACCCCTTTTTCCAGATCGTTTATGAATATGTTAAATAGGACTGGGCCCAGTACAAATCCCTGGGGGACACCACTATTTACCTCTCTCCATTCTGAAAACTGACCATTTATTTCCTACCCTTTGTTTCCTATCTTTTAACCAGTTACCAATCCATGAGAGAACCTTCCCTCTTATCCCATGACTGCTTATTTTGCTTAAGAGCCTTTGGTGAGGGACCTTGTCAAAGGCTTTCTGAAAATCTAAATACACTATATCCACTGGATCTCCTTTGTCTGCATGATCGTTGACCCCCTCAAAGAATTCTAGTAGATTGGTGAGGCATGATTTCCCTTTACAAAAAACATGTTGACTATTTCCCAACAAATGATGATCATCTATGTGTCTGACAATTTTGTTCTTTATGATAGTTTCAACCAATTTGCCCGGTACTGAAATAATAGAATCATAGACTTTAAGGTCAGAAGGGACCATTATGATCGTCTAGTCTGACCTCCTGCACAACGCAGGCCATAGAATCTCACCCACCCACTCCTGTAACAAACCCCTAATCTATGTCTGAGCTATTGAAGTCCTCAAATCATGGTTTAAAGACTTCAAGGTGCAGAGAATCCTCCAGCAAGTGACCCGTGCCCCACACTGCAGAGGAAGGCGAAAACCCCCCAGGGCCTCTGCCAATCTGCCCTGGAGGAACATTCCTTCCCAACCCCAAATATGGCGATCAGCTAAACCCTGAGCATGTGGGCAAGACTCACCAGCCAGATACCCAGGAAAGAATTCTCTGTAGTAACTCAGATCCCACCCCATCTAACATCCCATCACAGGCCATTGGGCATATTTACTGCTAATAGTCAAAGATCAATTAATTGCCAACAATTAGGCTATCCCATCATACCATCCTCTCCATAAACGTATCAAGTTTAGTCTTGAAGGCAGATATGTCTTTTGCCTCCACTGCTCCCCTTGGAAGGCTGTTCCAGAACTTCACTCCTCTGATGGTTAGAAACATTCATCTAATTTTAAGTCTAAACTTCCTGATGGCAAGTTTATATCCATTTTTTCTTGTGTCCACATTAGCTTAAATAATTCCTCTCCCTCCCTGGTATTTATCCCTCTGATATATTTATAGAGAGCAATCATATCTCCTCTCAGCCGTCTTTTGGTTAGGCTAAACAAGCCGAGCTCTTTGAGTCTCCTTTCATAAGACAGGTTTTCCATTCCTCAGATCATCCTAGTAGCTCTTCTCTGTACCTGTTCCAGTTTGAATTAATCCTTCTTAAACATGGGAGACCAGAACTGCACACAGTATTCCAGATGAGGTCAAATGAGGCTTACTGGCCTGTAGTTGCCAGAGTCACCTCTGGAGCCTTTTTAAAAATTGGCGTCACATCAGCAATCCTCCAGTCATTTGGTACAGAAGTTGATTTAAATGATAGGTTACAGATGACAGTTAGAAGTCCTGCAATTTCACATTTGAGTTCCTTCAGAACTTTTGGGTGAATACCATCAAGTCCTGGAGACTTATTACTCTTTAGTGTATCAGTTTGTTCCAAAACCTCCTCTAATGACACCTCAATTTGGGACAGTTCCTCAGATCTGTCACCCAAAAAGAATGGCTCAGGTTTGGGAATCTCCCTCACATCCTCAACAGTGAAGACCAATGCAAAGAATTCATTTAGTTTCTCCACAATGGCCTTATCGTCTTTGAGTGCTCCTTTAGCGTCTCAATCATCCAGTGGCCCCACTGGTTGTTTAGCAGGCTTGTTGACTGAAGTGAATGAAGTAAAAGCAGAACTTCTTCTTTGGATAGTATCCCTATAAGGGTGTTCCACTGTGTATGTATCACTGTGCTACTGATCGGAGAACTTTGGTAGCAGTCCATCCTGCCCATGCATGCGCTGCTCCCCTCCTGCCAAGAGGCTACCCAGCGTGCAGGGCAATCTCTCCTCAATCCCTTGTAACCGACCCCTGGCTAGAGACCCAGCTAGAGCTGTCCATTCATGGATCGTTAACTCCCTTTAGAATTGCTAATTTGAGCTTCCCTTGAAGCCTTTTTTCTTTGTTACTTCCTTTGTATTGTTGTTTGGTCCTGCCTTAAATAAATAAATAAATTGAAGAAAGGTCTTGCCTCCTGCCAACCCCTCTCAGCTCCCCCCCACCCCCCCCACCCCCGGACAAAGGTATGCCTGGCTCCCCGGTCTTCAAAAAGTGCCTCAGTTGCAACTAATCTATCCCAGTGACCAACAGACACTTGCAGTGCGTTCGCTGCCTGGGAGAGAAGCACATTCCACAAAAGTATGGCAACTGAAGCCCAGGTCCAGGAAAGACAAAGAGCAAAGACTCAAAATCCTACTCATGGATTCGGCCCTTCAACCCCCGGAGTCCCGGCGGGAACTCTCACCCACAACCCTCTACTTCGAAGGGAGGTGAGCCCAGAGAGATGAGCCACTCACGCAAGGTCTCTAAGAAAAGGTCTGTGAGACCCCATAACAAGCCCTGATGGAGCCAAAAACGATGTCCAGCTCCATCAGTACTGATGGCACCAAAGCCATCTAAAGCTGGTGCCCAGGACATGCACAGTACCGAGCCCACAGAGCAAGTGGACTGCCCAAAGATCTGATGGGTCTGGGCAAAGAAGCACCAGTACCGTGGGGGCATGAAAAACATAGAGGATCTGCACTGGGGAAGGCTTCGTTGGTACGGATATTGGCGCCAGTACTGACTCTGGTGCACCTGGCACCAACAGACCTCACTGCCAGGTCAACATCTCCGAACCCATCAGTGCAAGCCTTTCGGCCCTGACAACCACCTCCGGTACCAACGCTATCTGTACCATGGTATTGAAACTGGTGTCGACGGCTGACTTCCCCAGGATGTCATAATGTTCTACAAAGGTATGTGCAGATGCCCAGGTAGCTGCTCTGGAGTTTGCTGATATAGGGATACCCTTGGAGAAGGCGACAGAAGAGGAATCCAATCTGATAGAGTGTGTGCGTATTGAAAATGGGGGTGCTACATTACGCATCTGGTAACAGAGCTTGATACAGTTCGAGACCCATGAGGAGCGCTTTTGAGCTGAAATCACTGCACCTTTTGATCTATCTGCAACAGAAAGAAAGAGTCTCAGAGATTTTTTTGAATGCTCTTTTTCTGTCCAAATAGAATGCCAGGGCTCTCCTCGCATTGAGCATATGTAGGATGGTTTCCCTATTATCTTGATGAGGTTTAGGATAAAAGGATGGAAGTTGAATAAGCTGATTTACATGAAAATCAGAAGTCACCTTGGGAGTGAACTTCGGATGTGGTCTAAGAGTGACTTTGTCAGGGAAGAACACAGTGAAGGGGCCTCTTTCTCCCCTATCCTTCTTGCTAAGGTCATGGTGATCAGGAACAGGATGAGTTAATGAACAGTTGGGCATGGATTCAAATGGTGGTCTAGTCAGTCCTTTTAACATCAGGTTGAGATCCCATTGAGGAGTGGGAAGTCTGGGTTAGGGAAGGAAGTTCACTATGCCTTTGAGAAACCTCTTTATGGTCAAGTTGAGAAAAAAATGATTATCCTTCTACCTGCTGGTTAAAGGTTGCAGTTACTGTTAAGTGAACCTTTAGTGAGACCCTATTTCTTGAGAGTCAACAGATAGTCCAGGACCTCCAATAGGGTGGCCGCATTTGGGGTGACTTCTCATTGGTTTAAAAAAATCTGGCTAAAATGGAAATACAATTTTTAAAGAGGCTTGACATTAATTATCTACAGCTCCATTTTCTTTAGGAAAGCAGTAATGGTATCCAGAAATAAAATAAAATGTATGCTAAGCAGCACATCAGATTTCATTCTCACAGGCACTTTCCTAAAACTAAACCACACTTGAATTCGTTCAGTCCTTTTGCATCTAGATAAATCATAATTATTTGCCAAAACAGATATAATTAAATCTGCTATTTCTGTTTGCAACTAGAAATAGCATTAGTCTGTTGTATGCTGTTAACATTACTACCCACAGATCCCTGATACAAGGGGTTAAAAAAAATTGGGCCATGCTTACTGCTGGCATAAATTGCCATAGCTGCATTAACTTTAAAACAAAGCTGCTGTGAAAAAGTGTTTACTGACTTCACTAGATCCACACCAATTTCCACCAGCAGAGAATTTGGCTCATTGTATCTGGATGTTGTGCTTAGATGTCAGACTTTTTTCTCCTTCCCTGTTTTTTTCTTTACTCAGGACAATTTCTCAGAGATAATGGCTCTGTATTCCTGACCTTTTAACTTTTTAATTGCCTCAGCCTGCAACACCACAGGCAGATCTGTATTATGGGTTTTGGGTCCCATATGCTACTTTTGCTCTTGTTGTACTTCCTCAGATCATCATACAACTTCACAATGGCTATGTAATCCCTTAGCACCATAGATCCAAATTCGTTTTTCTTTCCATTTTTGTCACATCTGCAAACTGAGCACTTGAAACTTCTGCAAAGACTTACTAACCTGGTGATGGTCTTGGATTCTGGGTTCCTGGAGTGTCCTTCTCCCCTTCTTGAAACCTATAAAAACTAATATAGTCTTTTTCAATAACACTAGCTGTGAATGGGGACAAATTGAGTTCTCTCTAAAGCAACCTCTTATAAGAATCCTGTGAGGTTCCAAAGGTGGATACAAAGGTCATCAGTTCACCTCCAGGTCAGTACCCCCTTCCAACTCTATGACCATTCCTCATAACACCATGAAGATAGTTAATTGTACCCTCTTTTGGATGTTTGACATTTTTGCCCAGTTTCTCATGGTGATCATTCGCTTAGCCTTCTTTCCAGAACTCTGCAGGTCAACTTGTCACACCCATCTGACACTATAATTTCAGAACTTAGTTCTCACCACAGTGTGATGGGTCATGTATGTTTCAGGTGTCAGTTTTATCTTCTGACTCAGCATTTGATAGTGCTCACATCAAAGTGTGATCTTTTGGTACCTCCATCTTACATTCATCTATTAAAAAGCACTGTGGTGGGCTGTAGGTGTGCTTCCTGGAGTGCATCCTTCTTCCTATCAGGAGACACTGAACTACTTCACAAAGCACATTTCCAAAAGTCACGCACCCTTCCCCGATTCCCATTCAATAACCTGGTGACTGGTGCAAAAAAGGCTAGAACATTGGATCTGATCTGTCCTCTGCAGCCATACAACCTCATCCGGGTCTGTTCCTTGCTGGCTGGGTCACTCTGCAACCTGTGCGAGCATTGCTTTTCTGATCACAGTTATATAGTATATGTAAAATTTCCTTCTCAACTGGTGAATCAGTCTTCAGTCCTGGTAGGATTCCCTTTGCATTCCCTCCGAGCTCTGGTAATAAATGAGATGGTGGTCTTTGCACTGCTGTTTGACCAGCTCCTTCAGTTCTTCAGAACCCTGGAATCCAACCCTCAATCCCATAGATGCCAGTCTCCAGGAGCGGGGAGTACATCTAAAGTAACATTTCATGCTGTGACACCTGGTCTTAACAAAAGTAAAAGCATATCTTCAACCATTTGGACCTATCGGGTGGGCTTTTGCAAGGCTGACAAATCACACAGAAGTGGTGTATGTTGTTAGAAAGCAAAAAATGAAAAGCAATTGACTCCTTTTGAAAGGCAAAGCTATATGTTCCTTGGGAGAAATTCAATTATCTTCTCTGAAGATCAACAGCTCAAATGAAGGAAACTGTCAGAATGGATTGTCTTAGCCATGAGTCGTTGGCCCCAGGTGAACAGCGTTTGAAGTTTTTCACTGAATTTATCATCTGCATGGCATACAGAAATAGATTTTCTCACATCAAGAAATAATACAAAGCTTCCCTGCATTCCCCCCCCCCCCCAGTTTTGACCTTTCAGCACTGGGCTGGGATGCTTTCTTCTTGAATTGAAAACAGAATATCTATTCCCACTTTCCCCCCTTGTTTCAAGGATTTTGAAGAAGAGCAGACAATGCCAAGCTTGATAACCCCAGGTGCATATGGATGCCTTGGTTCTCCCAGCTCTTGAACATCGTAGTGGAGCCTTGGCTATTGTCGTCTTCTTTCCTATTCAGGTAGACTCATTGAAATGTCTACCGTTAGGTTAGTTGTTATTGCTGGGGAGGTTGTTTTTGTTTTGTTTTAATTAGCAAAAGTGATTAAATAATATTGAAGGCTAATGATTTGCCAGACATCATTCTTTCACATACTTTTGCATGTTTTACAAGATGAAAACATACAGGATGGGTTAACTTTTTAAGTTTTATTTTTAAATATATATTTTTCTAAGGTTTTTACAATAAGTTGGTGGGAGGGTACACTTTAAATAGATTGGTTCCCTGAATGAGTTTTGTACAGTGTGAATTAGACAGCCTTTGTTTAATATTGAATTATTTTAGTTTATTACCATAGCCTAGGTAATTATTATTTATTTAGAGTTTAATTCTTACCTACTCTGAGGAAAGAAGTAGGCTTCCACTTTGAGAAATGAGATAGCTTTGTGTCGTTCATTTAAGGTATTCTGATGCTACTAATTAAGATACCTTCTCAGTACTTCTGTTTCTTGTCATCATCTGAACATGAATAGCTGACACTTACGTTCTTTTTCAGTGATTTGTTTAACTTTGTTTCCTAGCAACCTCTTGTTTTTAAAAGCAACACTATCCGAGCTGGTAAGCCTGAAATGATCTCTGCAGCTTTGTTTTGGTACATGTCATGCAGCTGCTTACTTGTGAGCTAGAAGAATAACTGAATCTTACAAGAATGCTTCACTCAAGGCTAAGACATGAGATATTCCCATGATCTAATATGATCTCCAGGAAACTAGGCATATATCCATATTGCACCCCTAGTTCTTCACACTGCTTATTACTTCTATTACATTATTGCCCAGTTTGCCTAGTTAGGATCAAGGCTCCATTGTGTTAGGGACTGTACAAACACAGAATAAAACATAGGGTGAGAGGAAATGCAGTGTTGTCAAGCACAGAATTATCACTGAAGCATGTGGTTAAATCCTTTTTACATAACTTTAAGAATGTACTTAAATGCTTTGCTGAATTAGATCAAAGTGCTCAACATCAAAGTGACGTGCTGCAGCAAATTATGGATGAAATTCATCCTGGTGCAGCAGGCTTGTGCAAGGTCATCCTAATCACTTAGGCCCTCATCACAAGCAAGACAAGTCCATAAGATTTGTATGGTGGTACTGCCACACTGGAATTAACCTGAGTGAAGGACATAAATCCACACCGTGTAGAGGTCAAGCATAGGAGTTTATTACACACAGCGCTGGCGGAGTGTCACCTGGCTTATTAGGCTCAGAGACACTGTCAATCAATTGATTACAATAGAATATATAGATTTTTCAGTGAGCAGGGGCAAGTGACGGGGTAGGCAGTTCCACACCCCGGGATAGGTTTTGCAGCAAGACAAGATAACACAGTAGCCAATGGTTAACAGGTTACATAATGTCTCCGCCCATGGTCTCAAGTTAGCAAGTTAACATTTAATTAATACTTTGATAAAATGTTATTAGTATAAAATATATATGTTGAATTCTGATTTGGGATCCATAGGAATGGAGCAACTCCTTTGATTGTCCAACAGGTACATTCCTAGGGGTTAAAGCAAAGAAACGGTGAAAGTATATGACAATAAAGAATGTCTTCTGTGTATCTTAAGGCAAGGCATTGGTCCCTGGGAAGGGGAGGTGGAAGGATGCCATATCTTATACTGACATGTGCCAACTTTTCATAAACTCAAGGTTGGATCTGTGGGAAGAACGTCTCCCTACAGAAGAAACTAATACAATAGGAACAGGGATTCTGTGTTCAATCTGCAACTCTGAATAAGACTCAATTATTTAGTTCTTAGCTCCAACACCTGGCAATTTGCTGACTAGTCTTATTTTAGCAAAACAAGATTATCTGTTTACCCCAGCTTTCTCTGAGCTGATCACTATTTGCTAGGCCTCTGGTCTCTTGACCATACTCTGGACTTTGGGTCTGGAAAAGAGCTGGCACAATCCATATACCAGGTTGTTATATAAAATGCACATGGATTTTAACCCTTCACTGAGCCTATGTCAAAACTTCCTGTATTCTTTTACTCCAATTCTTCTCTTTCTGTATATTACCTGGAAGATAAGGAGACACAACATTCTTATACTTCTCATCGATCCAGTTTAGGAGCATCAATTTTGTGCTTGGATCGTATGGGTGGGTCATTAGAGCATGGGTGCTTCTACCTGTTCTACCAGATCTTTCTCATTGTAAAGCCAAATATGCTCTGTCCAAGTAACTGAAGAGTCCCTATGCTAGGTGGTGTAGATCATGATACCTTATTAGATACTGATGTTGAATGCTCTAAGGAAGTGCAGTCTCTCAAAGCTCAGCAAGGAAGTGTTATTCTCTGAAATCAAAGCAATTTCATTTTGGCCTCGACTAAAGAGTTGTCACTTGTCATCATTTCCTGAGATTGTGAACTTTGAAGAAGTCTTTTCCCAATATTAGGGTGCACTTGGGAGCTGTTTCTGCTTATCATCTACAAGTAAATTTAATCTCTCTTTAGTCCTCCTATTGTTACGGTGGGTGGTTTTGTTTTGGTTTTTTAGTTCTGAAGGTTCCAGCTTTGATCCCCCAACATATGTGATGTCTGTATAAACGTGTAAACAATTGATTGCAATTGAACTAGAATAAATAACGTGGTTCTAACATAGGCACATTTTTGTGGTCACTAAGATCAGTCACAGCAACTAAGGCAGTCCCATATCCATAATAGCATCTGTCCTATTTGTCTTTCTGTTTAATTTTGCAATATGAATTTGTTGTATTACAGTACCTTATTTATATACCAAAGTGGGTCTTTTGTATGAATCAGAAGTTTAAAAAAACACGTAGTCTTTTAGGAACTGATGTTTTGTTCTAGCTATATATGTAGCTGGTTTATCTTTGAGTGGAAGGAGTTTATTTCTAAGGAACATTCTATTTTTTTATTGTTGCTTTATTTTTTTAAATATTTGTCCAATTGCAGGAATAAAAGAGTTGTCCCCACCACCTCTGAATCTAAAACGTCTGTATAAAGAAACATTGGAAATTGAGCCCATCTTGATAATTATTTCTCCCGGTGCTGATCCTTCTCAAGAACTACAAGAACTTGCCAGTGTGGAAAGACATGGAGAGTGCTACCACCAGGTTGGTCTCAAGATATGCATAATGATACAATATAATGTTTGTGTTTAAAATGATACAATGGTCATAGCAGTGTTTTTAATTTCTGTTTTTAACTGAAAAAGTAAAATCAGAGATTAAAGTAATGTTCAGTACTACTGATCTTCATTTTCTTTAGGAAATTCTGTAAAATAGTTTGAGAATCTTAAAAACTAAGTATTAGTTAATTGATAGCTGATAGTTTTTGTACAGTACTTTGCTCTTTCAGGTCTGCCCAATAGATCATTCAAGATGGCTTCTCTGGGGAAGTACTTAGATTCAAGAGATGCATGTTTTGTGACAGCATGAAGTCTATCACTGACCAGCACAACAGATGCTTTCCTGCCTGGGTGAAAGCTGAACTGGTCTCCACATGTTGTTTGCTCTGCACTGCATTTCAGTACAAAAGGTCAATTGATTTGACAAAGGAGTCTGAAGATCATTTTTCAAGAGCAGGTCTCATCAGCACAATATAGCCTGACTCTGGATTGCATCTGAAAATCCAGCTATGAATAAACAGAAGACTCCAACCTTCTCTAAGCCTCTCGGTTTCAAGTACAGAGAATATTTGGTACCATTGAATGCAGCTCTTAAAAAGATGCCCAGTAAGGATGAGAAGGACTCATCTCCAAAAGTCAGCTGCTTAAAGCTGACCAAGATTAGCTACAATTGGGTCCATGATGTGTGTGTAACCTGACAGCAATTAACCTTTTAAGGTCTTCCCATAAAACTGATGCACTCATCCCCAATGGGTATTTGAATATGAAGTACTCCACTTTGGATCTGAAGCAATCTTCCTCAACTCCTCTGATAACATAACAACAGGTTAGGGGCAGTTTAATCTTGCCTCTCAGCAGTCTTTGAATTTGTGCCTTTTTCTCAACTGAACACTAGTGTGATCTATCCCTCCTCTCATACTCTAAAGATTCAAGTCTCTCTGGGATCCCATCTTGTTATTAATATATACAAGAACAGCTTTCTCGCTCTTCATCTTCTGACACATCTGATATTAGCTCTGTGTGATTGGATCCAAGAATGTCCCTCCCCTCTTGGCCATCCCATATAATGTTTTGGAATGATATCTGGACAAAGAGTGACATTCTTATGGTAAATCTTCTGGACGTTGTCCTATTAAAAAAGATTAGAAGAGAAGCACTAAGTCTCCAAAATCATCTTCCCCAAACATTCCACACAGTAGACAGAATCTCTGATTTTTTTTTAATTTATCTCATAAATCATCTCTGTAAACTGACAGAGTAATTTTGAATCAATGGTGAAAGATAGGGAACAGGCCACTGAGGGTTTAGCATCTACTTCCACCTTACCTGATAACTTGGTCACCTTTTCCTTATCTCCTCCTGATTATTCAAAAGCATTCCAAGATAAGGTATCATATGTTTGGCTTATACACTGGACATCCCTGCATCACCAGTCCAAGAGAAGGCCCACAAACTCTTTGATTTATTTGAACTCAGGGATAAAAAGCATGACAACTCTTCCATCAATAGATGTCTACTGGAATTATCCACAGAGTCATGGTTCTCCTTACCTCTGTTTCATCAGTGACAGAGAAGCCAAGACACTTTAGTAGCTCCCTCAGAAGCACTTTGGCATCTTCTTAACCTGTCTTGCACCAAGTTCCTTGTTATTTGACAGTCTCTGTTAGATGGTAGGGGAACTTGGTTGAACATTCGTTAAGAGTCGTATAATAGGCATCTGGCACAGTTTCACTGAGATGGGGAAAGGGAAATCTTGTCTTCATACATCATTCCTCAGAAAGTTCAGTTTAAGATTTGATTTTCCATTTGGAAGTCCTAATTTATTTAGCAGCTGAACAGACAGCACTCTTAAGAAAATGAAGAAGACAAGGTCCTGTGCTAGGTCATTTGTATCTCCCCACTCTTCTCATAGAAAGAAAACATGCTTGTTTCTCCTATCCCTTACCAGTTTTACACTGATGTAACTCCATTATCTTCAATATAGTTATTCCTAATCTACATCCATGTGAGTAGAAGAGAATCAAGTCCATCTTTTTTGCTACCAAAGGTGGTATCAGTAATCTCAGTACCAGCAGTGTCACACTATCAGAGTTCAGTGTCTAACAAAGCAATTTGTATGTCAACCTGAAAGGGAAACAACGCTGCCATCACCCAGCAGCATCACCTCTTTCAGTACCAAGCACTGATTTTGATAATTTGGCTAGTGAGCTCCAATCCAATCTTTTTCAAAGACCCATCTCCATTTTCATCCTTATGTGGCAACAGACTCCTTTTTAATCCCATCATAATTACATTAGACCAATGGTTCCTGTAGATCATAAAGGATATGCCATCTAGATCAAATCCCTTTCATCTTGTCTAGAATGCTCAATTCTGTGTATTGATGCATGTACACTCCCTAACACTCAGATGTTTGCAATGTTTGGGAGATTTATGCAGTTTGTTCTATTCCTACAATGGGGATCTTCAAAGGAAAAAAATTCAGAGAATTCTAGTTAATGATGAATAACCTTTCTATTTTGCATTTATAATCTAATTTTAAGTAGAGTGTTTTGTTTTCACGGTTGAACAAAATATTAAGGCATAATAAATTCCCAATACAAATGTGTTTCTTTTTGCAGGTTGCAATGGGCCAAGGCCAAGCTGACTTAGCCATTCAAACTCTAAAAGAATGTGCACGCAATGGAGGATGGCTTTGTTTGAAGAACTTGCATCTTGTTGTATCTTGGCTTCCTATTTTGGAAAAGGTGAGGATAACTGCATCAGAGTCATCTGCGTCATTTCAGAAACCTCTGGCAACTTCCATGCTAAGTATGCAAAGTTGATGACTGAAAAACGAGGGTCTGGAACAGAAATTTGCAGGTTTCCTAGTCACCAGTGTGATTACATGTTTGAAATCAAAGAGAAACACACCTCGTTTGATGTGTTTTTGACTTTAATTTTCATTGAGTATAGAAAAAGAACTATTTCCTCAGAGCCCTATTCTGTCACCCTTATGATGAATTAGTACTTAATTATTTGAGTAGTCCCATTGTGACTCATACATGCTTGAGAATTTGTACTGCTTAAAGCAACAACGTCAGCTCAGAATCCAGTTTTTTTTAATTAGTTTTAAGTACTATACCTGCCTCTGAGTCTTCCTGCTGTTTTTTGTTGCTTTGCAATCATATTTTCCTATATTTATAAAAATATACTCTTCTGTGTTGTGTGAAAGACTCACACAGAGAGGAGAAAACTGACTATAAAGGTGTAATAGTGAAATAGCTATATACTAAGTGCTGTGAAATCTATGAAGTAAATCAACCTGAAAAAATGATTTTCTCCAATCTGTCAGTTATTGTAATCCCAGATGTTGCTTGCAACAATAGTAGGTGTTTTCAGACAGAAGTATGAATTTAAGTTGATAGTATCCCTTTAAACTTTTACTGTGCTGCAAAATCAAATATTCATAATATTAATACAATACATCTCCTTTTTAAAATAGGAATTGAATACTCTTCAGCCCCAACCTAATTTTCGTCTGTGGCTTACTGCTGAAGTTCATCCAAAATTTACTCCGATTTTGCTTCAGTCAAGTCTGAAAATAACGTATGAAGTAAGATTTCTAAGAAACGTTTTTATTGTATAGCTACAGACAAGTATTAATGCACTCATGAGAGATGAAATAACAGGCATATGTCTTATAGAAGAAAGTTCAGCAAATTGTAACTGTGACGTTGCACTCTATATGATTTTATGAAAATATGCTAATGAGTGTGAATATAATGTAACTGGAATATGCTTCATGCAAAAGGTCTCTTGTAAAGTATCATTACAAAGCTTATAATCTACTGAGTGTGATCATCCTATTTGTATGTATGTATCATTCTTGTATCTGAAACTAGAAATATGAAATATAACTCTGAGGGCCTATTGTAGTTACGCAAAGTGTGGGCCATTAATGGTGGTTTGGAATCTTGATGGCTCCCATCAACCAGGACAATTGATTGTGGATGGCTCTGTTTGCTTGCAGGCCTTTCTGTGAGTCAGGCTGGGAGGAATGAAGCCTTGAAGTCTTAGTGACATGTGATCATATCACCTGAACTGGAATCCATCTTTAACCTGGTGCTTTTCCATTTAGAAGGAGGGGTGGGAACCCAGAGAGGGACAAAGGATTCCCGCCTTGTGCAAAAGATATATAAGGGGGTGGAACAGAACAAAGGGGGTAGCAGTCATGAGAAATCCCCTAGCTACCCCCTGTGCTGGAACAAGGGCTGTACCAGGGGAAAGAATTGTGTCCCAACTAGGATGGCGTCCAGTCTGTGATAGAAGCTTATTGAAATATCTCTGAGGGTGAGATTTTATCTGTATTCAGTTTTCTTACTGTATAAGGCTCAGACTTGCATGTTTTATTTTATTTTGCTTGGTAATTCACTTTGTTCTGTCTGTTATTACTTGGAACCACTTAAATCCTACTTTTTGTATTTAATAAAATCACTTTTTACTTATTAATTAACCCAGAATATGTATTAATACCTGGGTGGGCAAACAGCTGTGCATAGCTCTCTATCAGTGTTATGGAGGGCGAACAATTTATGAGTTTATCCTGTATAAGCTTTATACAGGGTAAAACCGATTTATTTGGGGTTTGGACCCCATTGGGAGCTGGGCATCTGAGTGTTGGAGACAGGAACACTTCTTAAGCTGTTTTCAGTTAAGCCTGCAGCTTTTACGGGACATGGTTCAGACCTGGGTCTGTGTTTGCAGCAGGCAAGTGTGTCTGGCTCAAACAAGGCAAGGTTCTGGAGTCCCAAGCTGGCAGGGAAAACGGGTTAGAAGTAGTCTCAGCACATCATTTGGCAGTCCCAAAGGGGTTTCTGTGATCCAACCCGTCACAGTAACTAATACAGAATATGGGGTTTTTTTTAGATGTTGTCTTTTTTTTAAAATGAATGAAACACAAATTGCTATTCATTTACCTTAGGATATTTTTAGTGATCATTTGTATGATCATGTATGAGAACTTGCTGATCCATGAAATAAAATATTTTTTTATAAGACTTCCAGAATTTTTTTTTCCAAATTGGGTTTAGAAAAATTAACTTTATTAAAAGATAGCATAGTGAATCTGTGGTTACAATATTGAATATATGTTTAAAACATATCTGATTTAAGCAAGCAAAAATGTGGAAATTCAGACTTACGGCTCTTACATAATCCTTATTTGCATCCTATTATGCCTGGGTAATGTCATTGCCTCAGAACAGTGCATGATCATATGGAAGTTTCTATAGTGTCTAAGCACAAACAGAAGTGTTAACAGAATTAACGATTTATTTCTGAATTTCTTGTTTGCTTTTATATTTTATGGCAAGAATGATAACTTCTTAATGTTCCTGCCTCATAAGCTGCTCTTGATACTCTGTATCATGCTCTACATCATTTTGTATAATATGTTTTTTTCTGAGTCTGCAGTCTAGTGGTTTAGTTCCCATTTAGTGATCTTTCAGAGTATCCAGGGATGATAATCATTCTGTGACTCAGTCTGTGACAGTGCAGACACTGGTTTCTTCTGAATTGGTTCTGTTAGGTAGGATGATGTTTTTTCTCACTCTCTAGGTGTCTCCTCTTCTTAGACTATCAAAAATTACTTAAACATTTATATCCAAAATCTGTGAGAATTGGTGGGATTTATGCCTGTTGCAATATCTTAAGTTCTTGCCTCAAGAAAATGTTGTAATGGAAAAAGACAACAATGGCAGCCATACTTAAAGTTAAGAGCCTCTGCCTAAGGGTGCATAATTCACCTAAAACTCATCAGGTGGAAAATATAAGTTCCGCTCCAACTGCCAGTGCCACAGCTCCCTGTTAACACTTTTTCAGTTCATTCTTTTCTAATCTCAGTCAGTCAAGGTAGGCTCCACAGGAGTCGCCTGCCATTTGCTTTGCTGCTTCAGCTCTTTTTAGATGCAGTTTGACTTTGGGTAGTTTCACAATATCATTTATTGCTCTCTAGCTTTCAGTCATGCTAAGTAATCAGTTTTCAATTGGTGCTGAACCTTTCGTCTCAGGCTTAACTGGTAGCTTCTTTCAAAGCCTTGGTTGTTTTCTTTGAGCTGGAGTAAATCTGCAGTTCAATGCAGCTCCTTCCTGCTCTTTTCTACCAGTTGAAACACAGAGCAATTCCTTCATTTTAGAAGTTTATCTGCCTGTGACAGCTTAGGGCGGTTGCTTGCCCTTGATGTATCTGTCTGTCTTTCCGGCCTGAGAGCACTTGCTTTGTCAGACAAATTGTACATTAAGTTCTTGAATCTGTTTTCTTTTGTGTTTCTCCGATCTTGTTTTTCAAGGGTTCATTTCAAATGAAAATTCCTTTCACCAGTACCTCACTACACAACATTTAAGTTGTTTCCTGTGATACTTTCAGGATGGCAAACTCTTAGGTCCCGCCACAAGACTAATAAAGTTTCCAATTCTACTCCTGGCTGGAGTTGTTAAGGCATGCTATCTGGCTTAAGGGCTTGGGAGGGATCTAGAGACTAGATGCTTTATTTTTCTGTGTTGAGGTCAAGATTTGCAGGAACTCTTGAGCCCAGAAACTTGAAGACACAGAAATCTGACATGCAGAAGAGTCATTCCTGCATATCTGACCTGAGGTATGAGCTACAGACAATCAGTTATCTGTGTCTTAACCTTATTACATCAGTGTGAGGTGGGAGTGATACTCTACGCTTCTGCACCTCTGCCTGGATTCATTGATGACAGTCAAAGGAGACTCAGATTTAGCTATGCAATGTAGAATAGGCAATCTAATGCATCAGCATCTCTGCCTGGATGCACCAGTGAGGAAAAGTGCCTCAGCATCCCTACCTCAGCACATTGGCACTAATACCTTAGCAATTGGCAGATAAGGCACCCTGGAGCATCTTTGGTAATAAGGTGCATTGCATATTGATGAGGTGCCTCATCATGCCAGTGCTTTAAACTTGCTGCATGAGTGCCAAGAAGGTGAGGTGTCACTTCACGCTGGTGTATAGTTGCCAGAAGGTGAGGTATCTAATCACACAAGCTTCAGAGGTGAGGTCTCAACCATCAGACCTGTAGATAAGGTCCACCAGAATTTCAGCTCCTTGGCATTGGCATCTTAGACATATCCCAAGTTTTGACACTTTGGCATGGTTTATATGGTTGTCAAAGCCCCTTCATCATCATCTGGCATGGAGCTGCTTTAAAGGTATTGGTATCCCCTCTGTCCTAAGATGCCAAGCAGGCTGGGGTGATATTTGAGCATTAGTTACCCTCCATGATTTGATGGTACTCACTGAAAGGAAATTGCTTGACTGCATCTGTCACAGAAGGGCTCCCTTGATGCTTTGATTTGGAAAGACAGTTCTGAGCACTGGCATCTATTTCGGTTTTTGCCATGAGACTTTATTGTCCAATTCAGTTCATGGCTGCAAGCTATCCTAGATTAGTAACAGAGATTCCAGTATACTGAGCTATCTTCCAAGGCACCTGTGGGATTGCCATATCTTCAGAGCACGCTTCACTGATGTCTTTGGTGATCTAGGGCTACCTACTAGAACATAGCAGTTTGCTGTCCTTGGTGCTTCTTACATTGTTTAGCTCTTCTTCTCTGACAGCAGATGATTCTTTGCCACAGAAAGGTAATTCAAGGGGTGGACAGAGCAGATGCTCTTCTCAGGAACACCTGAACCAACAGTGCTCAGGAGTTAGACCCCAGGAGCTCCATGTTACAAGGTCTGATGGCTCTGTGTTCTGCATTCCAAAATATTGGCAGTTCCATACTGAGTGGAGTTCTTACTTTAGGCACTCAGGGTAGGGACACCTTACCAATGTCGCGTGCCTTAATAACATGCTAGCCACAAAGTCTCTGAGATTCTAGCCCCTTTTCTGATGTTCTAGCTCCTTGGTGTTGTTAGATCCACCACCTCTAAAATCACTGAGGCTCCACAATGATATAACTGCACTGATTCTTTCCCTTCTCTCTTCTTGTAACCCCAACATCTTGTTCTTACTAAGGACACTAGTTGTTCACTTGGCTTGTTTTCATTGGTGATTATTATATGGTTATCAAAGCCCCTTAATCATCATCTGGTCAAGATGTACATATTTATTTTAAGGCAAATCATCAACTTATTAAAAAAATCAGTCAGAAAATATTTTGCTACTGTTACAAGTAACCTTAAGGTTGCTGTAAGTAGGCGAAATTAGCCAAAAACATTCTCTTTTTCAAAGGAGAGGGAAAAAAATCTTTACAAATAAGAAAACATGATTTAAATCATAACTCCCCTTTGATATCACCTCTCCACTCGATAATTGCCCTGTTCTGTTCATTCCGTCTGAAGCATCAGGCACTGACCGCTATCAGAAGACCGGATACTGGGCTAGATGGACCATTGGTCTGAGCCAATATAGCCATTCTTGTGTTCTTATACCTACAAAAAACACTTGATAATGGCTTGGCAACTGTTATGTAATGTTACCTTCTTATTACAGTAATCATAATTTTCTCACTGTTCCCTTGTGCTCTCCACATCTTATGTTTGCGTGTTCTCTTGACTTGTACTTTTGAGCAGAGACTGTCTCTTCTTATCATATGTATGTACTATGACTATATGCATAGCACAGGGGTCCTGATCCTTGATCAAGACCACTAGGCTTTATTGAAATATAAATAATAAGTAGTAATAGTGATTGTAAAACAATAAACTATTTGACTTGTATTTGAACAAATTTGTATTCAGTCTGTTTTTAAATGAACACATTTCAAGCTGATGGTCTTCCCTTAATCTTTCTTATACTGCATTTCAGTCCCTCTAATTTGTTTATTGTTCTGTTCAGAATTCGCTTCAGTGAGTCAACATTATCTCCAGTCTAAGATGATTCTATTATTAGGCCACCTACTATAATTCTTTAATCATCCTTTTCTCTTATTTTCCAAATCGAATTAAGTTAATTTTGAAGATTTAGGAATTAATTAGTGTTAGACATTTAGACATATATGCTGTTGTTGATGTTGTTGTTTAACTATATATATATAACACACGTATATATGTTGTTTTTGTCTACCTAGGCCCCTCCAGGCCTAAAAAAGAATTTGATGAGAACCTATGAATCTTGGACTCCAGAGCAGATTAGTAAAAAGGGCAATTTGTCTCGAGCCCATGCACTCTTTAGTTTGGCATGGTTTCATGCTGCATGCCAAGAAAGAAGAAATTATATCCCTCAGGTAAGTACTCTAACTTCTTGCCAATATTTTGTTTGTTTACTAAAATATTTTCTTTCATTTCATAATGAAATAATTTCATATTTACCAGCTTTTAAGTTTGCTATTTAAAATAAAATATGCACTTTTTTGTATGTTTGGGCATGCAGAAGTGATAAATATTGCTACTGATGTGGAACTTTTTGGTGGCTACTAATTTGGAGATCTTAATGATTGGATATGGCCTCAGTGCAGAACTGGGGCTTAATAGCACAGACACCTACAGCTTTTCAGAGTCCCATTGGTTCCAGTGGCACTCTTCATGGGCTTAGAGGTCTGAGTTAGCTGATTCTGATACAGGTTTGGGGCCCTGTGACAAAGTGTATGTATGTGCTCCCTCCTTGTTTGATTCAAGAAAGCATTAAAAGCCTCTTCACTAAACAGAAAGGTAGAAACTAGCCCTTAAAGATCACCAAGTTGCCAAACCTGGAGGGAGGAACTGGGACCTGTAGAATGTTAGGAGGTAGAATTGACAGCTATGTCTCCTAAGTGGTGGAAGCTATAAAAAAGGAAAAGATACTTTCAAGGGAGGGAGGGTGATGTCTGGTCTCCTCCTAAACCTAGATTCTGGGTGGGAGAGGAAAAACGGGGGAATTATTTACCTGGCTTGAACTGAAAAGAATTATACTCAAGCCTAGAGACTATAACCATAGTAAGAACTTGTTTGTTTGTTTTCTAACTGGATCCTTGGTTGAAGGGAGCAGCCCTGCATGGTTTGTGGGTACCTAGACTAGAGAAAAGGAAGCTTCCCTGCATTTGGTTTGTTTTTATTTGGACCCGAGGCTAAATGAACCTGTCCCGTGATTGTTTTATTATGACTGGAAGTTTGGTGTTGAATGCGTTATTCAAACATTAGAACACTTGAGGATATTGTATAACAACATTGATCAGATGTATACAGAACAGAGACATGGCCAGCCACAAGCAAATAAATCAGCATACTCTCCACTATGGAAATGAAGATATTGAGATGGTCAACTGGTTGGCCACTCCATGAAATAAAATTAGGTTAAGGGCTAATGCAGGTTGCTCCAATTGAAGGGAAGTTGAAGGAGGTGAAGGTACTTTGGTGTGGACATATCCAAGTGAGACCTGAGTGTTATATTGGTAGGATGGCCCTTGCAATGATCATAGGCAAAAGAGGACCAAGGGAGAGGCCAAAGATTTGGCACATGAACCGGATATCAGCAGACCTTAGATAGACCAATTTGCAGGACAACCGGGCATACAATCATGAGTTTGGGAAGTAGGCTATAAAAATTTCCGACCCAGAACAGGGAAAGTCGTAAGAAAAAAGAAAAAAAAATATGATTAACATAGAATATTGTTTCTTGTTAAAAACAGTATAATATAAATTAAGATCACTTAATCATTATGAAATCTCACTCTTGACTGAGCCTTTTCTGATTTTGGCCCCTAAAGCTAAAACCTACTGCCTGTTCCAGTCTGCCATGCTTCCACGCTTTCCTCCTTCAAGTCATTTCTCAAAATGTACTTTGTCCATAAAGGCTTCTAAAATTAGACTTCTATGCAGAGATGTGTTAATTTACCAAAAGACTTAAAATTTAAGCTCAAATTAGAACAGTCCACACAGAAATCATGGAAATAAAAAAAAATATGCTAAACTTCACCACTCAGATTTTAAGGCCAGAAGGACCAGTTATGTTCATCTAGTTTCACTTCCTGCTTGACACAAGCCATTTCCTCCATGATACCTGCATTTTGCCCAAAAATTTGTGGTTGACACTACAGCATATCTTTTCAAAAGAGGGCAGAGGTGGAGTTAAAGATTCAAAATGATGGAGAATTTACCATGTCCTTTAGTAACTTGTTCTGATGACTAGTTAATTACCTTCCTTGTTAAAAATTTGCATCTTTTTCCAGTTTGAATTTTTTTGAATTGAACTTCCAGCCATTGAATTTTGTTATGTCTTTTGCTTGATTAGATCCCTCTAGTAGCAGTTATCTTCTCCCTTTGTGGGTAATATACTGTATCCAAGTCACCTCTCAACCTCTGTGATAGAGCTCCTTTAGCCTTGTATTTTTTAAGCATGTTTTCCAGACACCAAATCATTTTTGTAGCACTTGTCTGAACCTTTTCTGCTTTTTCAGTGTATTTTTTTTTTAAGTGTGGACACTAAAACTGAACAAGTATTCCTATAGTGGTGCTACTAATAAACCATATAGGTAATATTACCTCCTTATTCTTGCTCAATATTCCTTTTATATATTGAAAGATTGTTTGCAATGGGAGCTTGTGTTCAGTTTATTTACAATGGCACATTGGACTCCATTAGTAGGAGCATTGCCAGCAGATCGAGGGAAGTGATTATTCCCCTCTATTCGGCACTGGTGAGGCCACATCTGGAGTATTGCCTCCAGTTTTGGGCCCCCCACTACAGAAAGGATGTGGACAAATTGGAGAGTCCAGCGGAGGGCAATGAAAATGATCAGGGGGCTGGGGCACATGAAGCTCAGCTGTTCTCAGTGGTGACAGATGACAGAACAAGGAGCAATGGTCTCAAGTTGCACTGGGGGAGGTCTAGGTTGGATATTAGGAAAAATCATTTCACTAGGAGGGTGGTGAAGCACTGGAATGGGTTACTTAGGGAGGTGGTAGAATCTCCATCCTTAGAGGTTTTTAAGGCCCGGCTTGACAAAGCCCTGGCTGGGATGATTTAGTTGGGATTGGTCCTGCTTTGAGCAGGGGGTTAGACTAGGTGACCTCCTAAGGTCTCTTCCAACCCTAATCTTCTATGATTCTAATGACCTCTAAGTCCTTTTCAGAGTTCTTGTTTCAGGACGGGGGATTGCATTCTGGAAACTATGGCTTAGAGTATTTGTGCCTATAAATAAATGAAGATACACCTATCTCATAGCAGGACCAAGTACTGATTTTGCCCCAGATCCCTAAGTGGCCCCACTTAAGGATTGAACTCACAACCCTGGGTTTAGCAGGCCAGTGCTCAAACCACTGAGCTATCCCTCCCCCCTAAATGTAGGGTATTGCATTTGCAGTATTTAAATGCATGTTATTTGATTGCCCCATCTTAGCAGGTAATCTTGGTCAGTGGTTCTCAAAGCCGGTCCGCTGCTTGTTCAGGGAAAGCCCCTGGCGGGCTGGGCCGGTTTGTTTACATGCTGCATCCACAGGTTCGGCCGATCACGGCTCCCACTGGCCGTGGTTCGCCGCTCCAGGCCAATGGGGGCTGCGGGAAGGGCAGTGGGACCGGCTTTGAGAATCACTGATCTAAGTCACTCTGTGTGAATGACCCATTCTCATCATTATTTGCCATCCCACCTATCTCTGTTTCATCTACAAATTTTATCAGCAATGATTTTATATTTTCTTCCAGATACTTTAATTTAGAAATTTTAATAGTCTTGAGGTGAGAATAGTTCCCTGCAGAACTCCCACCAGAAACACTGCTATTTGCTGGTGATCTCCATTAACAATTTATGTTTTGAGATTTACCAGTCAGCTAGTTTAATGTATTTAATATATGGTGCATATCCCCCTTTGTGCCTATATACCTCTTTGTCTTGTAAATATTTTGGGACAGGTACTTTTTGTCTTTATACCTGTTTGTAAATTATTTCGTGTATGTTAATACTATACAAAGAATAATACAATCACTAACAAATAAGGCTCCAGGTACTGTGCCAGCGATTAAGAATGTACATGTTGCAGGCATCACTTCTTGCTTGCTGATGGCTTGCTGCATTGTTTTTTCTTTTTTTTTTTTTTCTTAATATAGAGGTAACATAAGATGAGGAGTAAAATGGTTGGCATGTGTTGTAGGCAGTGGTTAAAAGAAGCAGACATACTTATCAAAGTCTGAAAGGAAACTGAAATTCAAAAAAGCCATTGAGAGTAAGAAAGTGAGTTGTCTAGTCATAGTTATCAATGAGTCATTGTTGCAACAAGCGCTGTTAGGGAAGGGAGAGAGTTGCATGCTCATGTGCATCATTTTCAAGAAGCCTTGCTGATTAGTCTAGGATTTTTAAAATATATTTATTTTTATAGAAAAACTGTCAGTTGCTACAGAAGTTGGCATACACCTGATGGCATCTAGCCTGTATGCCTATGTAAAATTAAACACATTGATGGAGATGTTTGTCATATTGTCTCTCTGCTGCCTGTTTGTGTATCTCTGAGCAGCAGCCTAGAAAAGATGGCTTCAAACCAGTGATGTAGATTTCCCCCCCCCGGGTTTTAGGTATTATATATGTTCTATAAGCAGCTATTTTTGTTTACTTTTTTTCATGTTCATTTAATTCTCATTGATTCATAACTCATATTAACTTTTTGTTTGTTTGTTTTAATGATAGGGTTGGACCAAGTTTTATGAATTTTCTTTATCTGATCTCCGTGCAGGGTATGATGTTATTAATGGACTCTTTGATGGTAAGTTACTCCTTAAGGATTGCTGATTCCTTTCTTTGCCTAGTCCAGTATTTCTGAGTGTCTTCCATTTCAAATCTTTATAAAATTAGCAGATCATAGAATGATATTTTTTAAAATAATTTGGCTATTTCAATTACCACAAATCATTTCAATTAGAGCTGATTGGGGGATGACAATTCTGTTTCGTGGCAACTGTTGAGGTTTTTAAATTTGTTTTTGTTCTGTTTCTGGATCAAAACCAAAATCTTTTGAACATTATCACAGAAGTAAGTGTGCGTGCTTGTATGTGGCCTGGTGGGTTCAGTCACTGGCCTGGGATGTGGGAGACCCAAAATCAGGCAACGCCGGGACTTGAATCTGTGTGTCTCACATACCAGGCCAGTGCCCTAACTACCAGACTATAGTGTGTGTGCATCTTTTTTTCACCCCTCTGCCTTGGTTGAATGATACACATCCACAAAACAGCATATTTCAGCAAAATTTCATTGTGTTGAAAATGTTCCAACCAGCTCTTATTTGGATCCTCTGTTTATCTCACTTAAATGAAAACCATAAGGATTTTTTTGGTAAGGCCTTTAAGTTCCAAATCCCAATAAAACTAGTGACCCAATATTCAAAAGGGTTCAATATCTCTAGCTCCTATTGATTTAAATGGGGTTTATATGTGGTTAGTACTTTTGGAATTCAATCTATGTACATGCAGACTTAACAGGTTGAATATATTACCAAGAGACTTTGGGCCCTGGATATTAACTATTGTGGTGAGGGCAGTTTTTCCTGCAGTAATTGGAGTGTGAGTGTGAACACTAATAACTTAAATATAATACCAAACCTTTTCATTTGAAGAATCTCAAAGTTCTTTTCCACCATAATTACTTCACCCATGCCGAAAAATCACATATTGGGTGAAATGTGGCATTGATTTAACCCTCCTCTGTAGTTTGGGACAAGAAGTGAGGGGGAAAGACATTTTATTTGAAACTGTAGGATATAAGTAAGTAGGCAGAATGTAATTTATTGAATACAATTTGGTCAGAACACCAATGTTAACATCCTTAATTTTAAACACAGTGCCGTATGATCTTTTATGATCACAGATAACCTGGACCTCTTTTTACATCACATCAGACAGCCAGAATCTCAGTAACAATGTCTTCCTTTGGCATGGTAGGGTATTATTCAATCACCCTGCATATTTTATGAGGCCTGATGAGATCACCGCACAAAGTGATATGGCTGTAACACTCTTAAAGATCCATTCGAGGTAGGGGAGTTGAGCAGGCTGATGACAAAGGATTAGGAGGTAGGAGGCCACAATTGAATATGGAATGGCTTCTAGTGAGAAGGTACTTTTATTCTCCAACTAAATAGGGTTGATTGATGTGTGAGATCTACAATAAAAAGTTCCCCAATACATCTGAAATATTTATGTCACTCAGTAAGATTTAAAACACATTAATTACACTCTTATCACAGGAAAAAATATTTGCAAACATTTGCAATACAGCTGTTGGAACATTTGATATTTTACATTTTACAGTTATTTTATTTTACTTTTTGATTACAGTTAAGAAATTCCTTAGTAATGATTGTATTACTTTACTGGGTTTCTTTGTATTTCCTTGTTTCTCTGAAGGATAACTATAATAAGAGGAAATGTTCATCACACAATGCAAAAAAAGGTCAATGTGACAGTAATATTTTGTAACTTACAGGTTCCAAAGATTTTCAGTGGGAATTTGTGCATGGCCTGTTCGAAAATGCTATTTATGGAGGCCGCATAGATAATTACTTTGATATGAGAGTCCTTCGGACCTATCTGGAACAGCTTTTTAATTCCAGAGTCATTGGAGGTTTAAATCTTAGGGGCAAGAAGATGACCAGCTTCCCATATTCCATTTCTCTACCCAATTCCTGCAGCATTTTGGTACGTATGCTTGCCTTATCAGACTTAGAAACCAAATCTTGTTCTTTTTCTTACAGTATTAAATTAGCAAATGAATGTACTAATTAAAGGCAGATTCCTGCAAGTTTCTGAGTACACTTCAATCCCACTAAAATTAATGGGAGCTGAAGGGTATTCAATCCCTGTAGAACTATGCCCTATAACACTAATAGTAATCAATAATAATGCTAATGCTTAACAGGGAAAAGCACTTAAATATGTATTCCTGCACACTTCATTTTTTGCAGATTTTGAGATTTGATATTGATGAAAATGTATGAAAAGTCCCAAATATTAAACAAAGATCGAAAATAAGAGACGCTAAAATAATAGAATGATAAAAATAACTTGAGAAACTTGAAATAACAAAGGGTTAACTTATGATGTTTTCTTGATTAAAGTTTTTGTATGTGCTGTACAATAATGAACAGTGGGAAGAAACAGATCTGTGTGAGAAATGTATTTGGCTAACAAATCATCCCTCATAATGGGACCTGTGAGAAGTGTAACATGTTATCTTTGTTTGCAGATATTTAAGAAACAAGTTTGCATCAATTTGTATTGTTATATTTTGTATTGTATTGTTGTCTTGCTGTTCTTGATTTCATTGCTTGGCCCTTACATTAATTTATGAAAAATGAATCTCACCTTAAATTCCAGCTGTGTGTGTGGTAGAGTAACAGGTTGTAATTGATTGGAGTGAGAGCAGTAGTGTGTGGAGGAGAAAAAGCTGGCAAAGCCAGTGGTTCAGTATGTAGAAACTGAAAGATGGCACTGAGAGAACAGATGGAGAGGCCAGATGGGATATAGAACAGGCAGGCTGAGAGGGAGTATGTTATGTCAAAGGATTTCAGTTCCCTATGATAGAGAGTAGTCATGACTGTACCATGTAGAGTGACATGCTGGCATCAGAGGTAAATTTGACTCTGAGAAAACTCTGAGAAATAGTTTGTGTGCCAAAGACCCTTTATGATTCAATATTTAGGAGATGGCCTATTCACAGTAGTAAAGTTAAGCATGTGTGTAAGTGTTTGCAGGATCAGGGCCCAACCCAAGTGCACATGGTCTGCTTGATAATAGGATACAGACAGGTCTCCAGACACCTGGTTTGCATGCTTTTGGAGGGGTAGTAAGAGATACCCTGTTTCATGTTCCTTCCACCAGAACAGTAGCTCGAGTGTCTTTTAGACACCGAGCTGGTTCTGCTCTACCCCGCCTATCACCATGTAGCCATATCTTTTAATGCCACACATTTCATACTATGTATAATAAATGGTAGCTTGTCAAAGATTTAAATGTAAGTGGAAGCAACTTGCATTGGACTACAACCTGAAGGAGGAAGTGACTAATAGTTCCAAATTCAAATTCCAAATTGTGAAAAACTTTAAACGTGGTGTTAATAGCAATATAAGATACTGAAACACTGTAATGAAGTAGAACAGAAATCCCAAATTGCTTCAGTTTACAATTGGCAAACAACAACTCCGATAATAGTGAAGTTGTGACTTCACCATATAAAGGGTCTCTGCAGTACTATTACAAGACATCAACAGATCAGTTTGATATATATAATAATAATTATTATTATAATATATATCAAACTGATCTGTTGATGTCTTGTAATAGTACTGCAGAGACCCTTTATATGGTGAAGTCACAACTTCACTATTATCGGAGTTGTTGTTTGCCAATTGTAAACTGAAGCAATTTGGGATTTCTGTTCTACTTCATTACAGTGTTTCAGTATTAGCAGCTTCTCTGGTATATCATGTCATATGTTCATATGCTTAAGTCATTACTTCATTTAGTTGCTGGTACTGTTTTAGTGATGTCCACAAAATGCTGTTATTCAATTAATTATAAATCCTATGAAATGAGAGTTTGTTTTGAAAATATATTGCTGGCATTCTTTTGACCATATACTGTTGATTTTCATGAGCTGTGATTGCACAGAAAACTTTTACAATTATCTATACTCTTCTACCTTTTTTTTTTAGGATTACCGTGATATTATTGAAAGCCTTCCAGAAAATGATAAACCCGATTTCTTTGGCCTGCCTGCCAATATTGCACGCTCTTCTCAACGCATGATCAGTTCCCTGGTAAGTTTTAAATTTTGCACTGCTTGTTAGTATCATCTGAAATATGACCAGCCCAGGAGACCAGACATCTGTTCATAAATATGCATTTCCATAAGAAAATCAGATCACACTGACACATTTTTAGTTTGTTGCCTGTTACATGTTGAAAACTTTTGTGTAGTGTTCATTATAAATTCAGAATGTTGAAAGTATTTTAAAATAACTTATGCAGTTATTTCCATCGGTAATATAAGTAAAATGTTTATTTGGGTCACTTCACATATTTTGAGTTCTATTCTGCTGTGGGAGTTAATTGTGAGACATTACTTAATGTTTTAAATAGTGTAAACATTTGAAATAATACTTACTTAGAATGAATAACTTGCTATGATGGCCAAGCATCTCCTACAATTCTGTGAAGTAGGGTCTTTTCCCCTCTCTGCAACTCTGGAGGCAGTTCAGCATTACAGCATAGCCCATACTGGCTATCCCTCTTCTTCCACTTGCCACCAGAACTTCTGCCTCCACGGTAGTAGTTGGTCAGGAGCAAAGCAAACAGACACTGTTTCCTTTGCCAACTTTACTTTTAATTTGTTTTTCAGACAGTAGTGAGCAATGAAGCTATTTTCCTTCTCCTCCTCCTCTTCCTCCACCAGATTGGGTAATTGGCACCATGGTGTCTCAGCCTCCCAGATCTACCGCTGCAGTGTTATCCAGCTTGGGGATCCTCTGTCACCCCACTCTCAGGCTATGGCAGGGCTGTCCCACAAACACTGGCTAAATCAGAGCAGTGCTCTATATGCACAGCTACATTTACAGGCTCTTCGGAGGGTAATCTATGTCCTAGCTGTTCACAGCAAGCTGACCTCACACTGCCAGGGCACAGGGCTCAGAGACAGACTGGCATGTCAGGTCCCTCTTCCCTACCCTGAAGACCTGATCCAGAAGAAAAAAATCTCTTAAGTGATCCAACTTTAAGCCCTTAAAGTTGGTCCTCAGCTCCCTGGGGGGAAAAGTAGGGGTCCTACACAGCTTCCCTAATTCCTAGTGTGAATTGGGATTCTCAGAACAAGACCCCATTCCAAAAGTAGTGGCACTGGGACTCAGAGTGTGAGGACACAGAAGGAAGAATATCTAGAGGACTCAAGGCTTTTTATAAAAAGGGATGCAACACACCCTATCATGGCTACACTCATGCAGGGACTCCTGTAAAGCAGACCCCCCCACACACACCGCAAAAAAAAAAAAAAACAACAAAAACAAATCACACACCACAGGAAGCACAAAAAGGGGAAGAAAAATATATAAAAAGTCTAAGAGAGAGTCATCCTCAGACGAAGACTTTTCTACAGAGAAAGGAAAGAGTTCGGATTTAGGCTCTGTGCCAGCCACAAATTTGGCATTCTGGCAGTCAAACTGTTTGGCAACTTCCTGTTCTTGCGAATGGCAAAGTAGCAGGGAAGCTATCCCAGGTTACTGGGGAAGGATGCTCTTGCACACAGGTGTCCAAAGGGCTTGCTTTATACATTCCCACCACATCGACTTCTAGAGATGGTGATTCAGAAGATAAGGTGAGGGGAAGCAAAGCTGATAGTTCTAGCTCCATGCTAGCAGAGGACATCATGGTTTTTGGACTTAATAGATATGGCATTGGTGCCTCCATTGTATGTACCAGTGACAATGGACATCCTTCACCAAGGCCCCACTCTCCATCCAGATCCAAGCTTTCTCCAACCCACAGGTTGGCTATTGAGAGTGAAGCATTAATTGCACTTGGATTATCCTCCAAAGTGATTGAGACTCTGCTGACCTCCACACAGACTTCCACACTAAAAGCCTTCTCAATCTGGTCATGGTTCAGCTCATGGTGCCAAAAAGAAAACATGCCCCAACGACTCTGGAATTCCAGCTATTCTGGATTTTCTTCAGGATAGTTTGGACAAGGGTCTTCAGCCCAGCACCATAAAGTGTTAAGCAGTCATAAGCAGTGACTTACAAGCAGGATTCTGAGTGTCTTAGCCAAATATCCTCAAGTCTCAAGATTTCTCAGAGCAATCAGACTGGCTAGACCTGAAGGCAGACCAATCTTTCCTAAGTGGGATCTGCTATTGGTACTAAAAGCCCTAACAACCCACCCTGTAGGCAATGGTCACACCTGTCTATCAAAATCTACTTTGTGGTCACTGTTGTGTTAGCTAGATGAATCTGAGTTAGCAGCTGTATCCATGCAAGAGCCACATGATGTGCTTCATCATGACATAGTGGTTCTAAGGACTCCCACAGTCTTTCTTACCAAAGGTGAATTCCTCTTTCCATTTCTTGCATAATTCTTCTATCATTATGTCCAAATCCACAGCATCCGTCTGAAAACATGTACCATCATGTGGGAGTATGTACAGCACTAAAGATTTACCTCAGGCTACACTGAATTGATGAGACGATCAGGCTCTTTATTTGTGCCCTTTCACCAAAAGTGCCACGGTCTTTGGGCATCCAAACTATCTCTGGCCAAATGAATTAAGTTGTGCATAGTGGAGGCATTCAAGCCATCAGACTGGCCTACAGTAACTCTTCACTTAACGTTATCCCGGTTAACGTTGTTTTGTTGTTACGTTGCCTGATCTATTAGGGAACAAGCTCGTTTAAAGTTGTGCAATGCTCCCTTATAACGTTGTTTGGCAGCTGCCTGCTTTGTCCACTGTTTGCAGGATTTTCTGGAAGAGCAGCCCCTCCTTGTGGGGATTAGAATCAGGGGGGCTGGCAGCCCCCCCATCAGCTCCCCTAAATTCCCTGTAAGGTATGTGGCTTGGCAGCTACCCAGCAGCAGTTCAGCTGCCCCTCCCCCTGTGCCATGCTGCTCCTGCCCTGCCCTCTGTCTTGGAGCTGCTCCCAGGAGCTTCCTGCTTGCTGCAGGAGTGGGGGAGAGGGATGCTGATATCAGGATGTCCCCCTGCTCCTGCCCTCCCCCCCCCCCCGCCCCCCGCTCCATAAAGCAGAGGAGAGGGACAGGGCTCAGGAACAGAAAGGAGGGAGCTTGCTGGAAGCTGTTTCCTATCTGAACTGGCTGATCTGCTTAAAATGGCAATATACTTGAAGTGGAGTCAGCATACTTAAAGGGGCAATGCACGTCTCTCTCTCTCTCTCACTCATGCATGCACCCCCAGGACTTTGGAAAGTCAGCACCTGTGCAGCCGTGCATGTGCTGTCAGGAGGAGGGAGTTGTGCACTCTAGCTGGATAGCGTGGGCTCATGATCATGTTCAGTTTTTGCAGGGAAGTATAATCTGCATTTATTGTGTTTTTCCCCCCGTCCTGCCTCAGTCCATGCTGCCTTGTAGAGTGTGAGGCTACATTAACAACAGCGTATTAACCCTTGAGGGCTCAGCCGAGTGCTAGTTCATCATTTAGCAGCAAGGCATTCCGTGGGAAATATTCCACCCTCTTACTCCACCACCTCAACCAAGCTTCACAATCATTCATTGCTGTGTACAATATTAAACTGTTTAAAATTGTTTAAAACGTATACTGTATATGTATATAATGTGTTTTGTATGGCGAAAAAAATTTCTCTGGAACCTAGCCCCCCCATTTACATTAATTTTTGTGGGTAAATTGGATTCGCTTAACATCGTTTCACATAAAGTCACATTTTTCAGGAACATAACTACAATGCTAAGTGAGGAGTTACTGTATTCTAAAAGGAATCAAGGCACACTATACAAGATCTCTGGTGATATCATGGGCAGAACAAACCTATGTTTCAGCTGAAGAAATCTGTAAGGCAGCAACATGATCTTCAAGCAATACCTTTTATTAAACATTACAAAGTGGATTTTCTGTCCTCTGCAGATGCTTCTTTCTGAAAGAAGGTGCTGCATGCACTATTGCAAAAGTAACTTGTCATTCAGGCATTTACTTTCAAGGGGAAATGTCTCTATTTGTCTTTCTTTATCCCTCCCTGCTTAATATTTACTGCTCACTACTTCCCATGCATCACAGAACTGTGGGAGACAGTTAGTTGTAGTATGGAAAATTTCCTTTCTGCTAGCAGTATCTCTCAAAATTCTACCCAACCTGGAATGGCTTCATTAGCCAAGGAACAACATTATTTTTAAATGTCTCCACTTTGTTGTCTGGATAGCTTATTGCACATAGTTCACTTGTTGACTTTAATGTTATTGGTATTATCATATTCTAAGAGTTTTTGCATATTATATGAATTGTTCTGGTGGCAAGCTGGAGAAGGGTGTGTGGCCAAAATGAGCTGTGCTGCAACAGTGAACAGACTCTAGAACTGCAGAGAGGAGGGGAACAGTCCAGGCATCACAGAATTGTATGAGACATAGCTAAAAGAAAAGAAATTACAGGGTAAGAAATTTCCCATTTCATTATCACCATAATGGGACAAGGTGACTGAGTAGATTTTGTATCTGGGCTGGTAAATTTTCATAATACATTTGCAAGACAATTCTAAATGAACACTAATTATTCACAATAGTAGAGATATTTGGTATTGCATCATATTTAGAGGCACTATTCTGTGCTATTTAATCATTGTTGGTAATGCATTCAAACTTGAAAGTAAAATATATTTTCTTATCATTATTATTACTACCTATTGTAGTACTATCACTCTACTAAGCACCACACACAGAGAGAATATTTCACCCAGCATTTGTTCTGTTATTAAGCATATGCCAACAAAATTTTCATGAGTATCACTGACATAGAGGATTGTGCACAACTGAGTCGAAAGTGATTGTTTTTTACTGCAGCTTCAGAGATAACCAGACGTTTTTAGGGTCGACATAAAAGCAAAATTCTTGTGCTTCTCTTACTCTTAGTGCCTAATTATGCAATTCTTATTCATGTTGAAAAGTAGTTACTTAGTAATCCCGCTGGTACTGTGAATAATTACTCAGTGTTCATTTACAGTAGGCTTGCAAATGCATCATGAAAATGGTGAGGAACTTTTAGTCTTACTTATGAGCTCTTCATTTCCAGGCTTCAATGTACCATATAGGAACTAAATTAAGGGACTGTTGCATGCACTCTGAAACACACTATTAACAGCAGAAAAGCAGACCAGTGTAAGCAGTGGTGTTCGATTATTCCTTCTCAAATATTTGTTATGAATATCTAAGTACTTATAGTATGTTGCAATATGTATAATTTGGCTTTCATTTTATTTTACATTACATCTCTAAAGGACCATAAAACAGCTTTTTTTCCATAATAGAGTACTATCAGATATTTAAATGTTCACTTTTTAAAAGTTTAGGCCTAAAATTTGACCTATCTTTTATCTGCCATATAATTGCGGTAGAATTTAGAGCCCAATTCTACAACCTTTACTCACAAAGAATAGTATTTACAAGAGTAGTCCCATTGGTTGAAATGGAAGCAATTAAGCAACCAAACCTCAGCTGAAAATGATATCCTAGGTTATTTACCTGCTAAATTGGATTTAACTCCACCACAAAGACTTGGTTCTTGAGAGCTGCAATGATCACCAAGTGCATGATTTTACAAAAATGGAATAGTAGACTTATGTCCAGTATAGAGCAGTGGTATTTGGACCTGTCTGCATTAGCAGCCAAAGAAAGAATAGCTTATCACCGTAGAGAGCAGATATATGAATTCAGAGAAATTTGGACTCCTTTCCTAGATACATTTGGATTAAAAATGTTGAGATGGCTCAAATAATACCAGACCTCCATTCCACCTAACCTTCCACCTTTTCCCTTCCCTGTCCCCTCTTTCGTTCTTCTCCCTATTCATGTAAGACTTCCCCTATTTTATTAGCATTACCCCTACACTAACATGTTATGTCTGTGTGGCATTGTCTTGTCTTGTATTGTCTAGTCTTGCATCTTTGACATGTTGTAAGATGGCATAATTCTATTGGATATCCTGTGAAAGATGCAGTATTTGGAAATTTATACAAGCTGCAAGTCATTTACTTTTCACTATTTCTTTATGAAAATCAATATACAATTTATCTTTTAAAAAAAGCAAACACCTATTCATTTTGAGTAGCTCACTGATTATTGCATTGTCTCATTTATTGAGAAGCCTGTGGCTAGAGCTGGGAAATATTTTTTTGGCGTACATTACATTTACTGAAAAGTGCTTTTTTTCAGGGCACTGAAACTATTCTTGAGTTTGGGACAAATTCAGAAGTATTTTTGGCTGAAAAGAAAACCTGGGGAAAAAAGCCCTTTGACATGTAGTTTCAAATCAACACTTTTGAAATGATGTGTCAAAATGGTTTGTTCAATCTGAATGAAATTTTCACAGATTGATGGATTCCAAAACCAGAATGGACAATTGTGATAATCTAATCTGGCTTCCTGTATAATGCAGACCATAGAACCAGGGCCGGCTCTAGGCACCAGCAAACCAAGCACGTGCTTGGGGCGGCACATTTTCAGGGGCAGCATTCCGGCCATCTTTTTTTTTTTTTGCTTCGGGCGTCAAAAGCCTAGAGCCAGCCGTGGCAGCAGCAGCGCGTCGTGCACAGGGGGTGCCCTGGAGCCACTGCGGTTCGCGCCATGGGGGAGCAGCGCCCGCACCTTGTGGCTGGGCCGGGCAGGCTCTGAGCGGGGGACACTTGAGCTGGGGGCTGCCCCGTGGGGCACAGGGAGCTGCCTGCACATGCCGCAGGGCGGCCGCCCCCAGCACCGCAGCTGAGGCTGGGCAAAGCGGCCCAAGCCGCCCAGGGACTGCGGCAGGGCGGCCAGAAGCAGCAGCAGCGGGGCCATAGAGGGCGGGGCGCTGCCGTGCGGGGCCCGCATCCCGCTCTCCGGGGCTCTGCCCCCTCTGGGGCTACCCTGCCTTGGCTCCTCAGCCCCTTGTCAGGGCGGTCCCCCGGCTCTGCCCTCCCGGGTCCCGGCCAGTCCTGGAGGCGGGAGCCCTGGCTGGAGGGACCCTGGGCTGAGGCACGGCCTGGGAGCCTTGCTGCTTACCCCAACTCTGCCAGCGCCAGACCAGCTGGAGGCAAGGGGGGAGCGGATGGAGTCAGCACTAGGGGGGAGCCCAGGGCTGGGGCGGCAGGGGGTGTGGGTGGGGTAGGGGGGAGAGCCCAGTGCTGGGGTGGTGGGGGGGGAGAGAGAGCCAGGGATGGGGCGGCAGGGGATGCGGGTGGGGGAGGGCACTAGTGGGGGGGGTGAGAGCCCAGGGCTGGGGTGGGGGGCAGCCAACATTTTTTTTGCTTGGGGCGGCAAAAAACCTAGAGCCGGCCCTGCATAGAACTTCCCCAAAATAATACCTAGAGCATATCTTTTAGAAAAACATCCAATCTTGATGATCAGTGGTGGTGAATCCACCACCACCTTTGGTAAATTGTTCCAGAGGTCATTCAACCTCACTGTTAAAAATGCCCCCTGGATTTCCAGTCTGAATTTGTCTAGCTTCAATTTCCAGCCAGTGGATTGTTATATCTTTTTCTGCTATATTGAATATTAAATATTTGTTCCCTCTGTAGATACTTGTAGACTGTAATCAAGTCAGTCCTTAACTTCCTCTTTGTTAAGTTAAATAGATTGAGCTCTTTAGTCTGTCACTATAAGGCATGTTTTCTAATTAGCCTGGGAGCATAATGTAGTGAAGTCTCATTCTATGGACATGTTAGTGAGAGAAAGGTAAGGGTGGTGAGCATCTGGTCTTTGCACACAAGCATTTGATTAGCTAAAGGACTGATTCGGGAGCACATGGTATTTCAGACATAACTGGTGTGATCAGTCCATCTTCCAAGAACCATCCATGCCTGATAGGGGAGGGAGTTATGGATGTGCTTGATCATCACAGAGCGATTCCATTGCTATACATTTTTTAAATGCACCCCTTGTCGGTTTTTATTTTCTTATTTGAAATCATCCATTAACATAGCTCTGCAAGTGTCATAATGTTAGTGTTCAAGTGGTAAACTCAGCATACGAATGCCTCCAATGCATTTGTGACCTCATAAGTGACTGTCTCCGCTGTTCTGAGCACCTTCATATTAAGGAATTAGTCTTCGGAGGCTAAATCAAATGCCTCTCAGTAAGATAATTTGATCTTTGCAGCCAGCCTTCTAATAGTATCACATTCTGAAAGGGCATAGAAATCTGGAGTATGGCAGCTTTTAGTGGTCTGAATGATTGGAACACATCTCTGAGGGATATACAACAATTCTGTTCCCTAGGAGCAGGCACAAAAACAGAATCTTGAGGAAGTCTTGGATAGCATCTCACAGAGACCACTAGAACATCTGAGTCCAGTGTAAAAATCTGGAGTTTAGTAGCACCTCTCTCTTTGGCATTGATGGTATGCAAGATAATTTTAGTGTCAGCCTTCTATTGGGCACAACCAAGAAACTCCACTGAACAGTGAAAGACTAGCTTCATTATGCCACGCAACGACAAAATTCTTTGAGCAATTCTTTGCATGCTAGAGTATTTTTCCTGCAACATATGTGGTTAACTCACTCTTCAGGAAAGAATGAGACTGTAACTTCATTGTGACATTGGAGATGTTCGTGGAGTCAGTGATTTTGTATTGGACAGATGCAGTACCATAAAGCTGCTTCTTTCTCATAATACTTTTAACTGATTTCTCTGCATATGTGTCAAATGCAAGGTGGACTTCATCATAGGCCCAGTATTTTCTCTGTAGTCTCATAATAAAGTGTTCGGTCAAATCTTGGTAGGTGTTAACAGTTTCTGGTTTAAGAGCTTGTACCTCAGCCTTACAATCTATGATTGCTACACTGAAAGGCCTCTGCTGTCATAAGGTACAGGTCATGTTGTCAGTAGGTGCTGTCTTAGGAAGACCATACAAGATGTGCATCGGTTTGCTTTTTGCCTGGCACACATGCATTGTTCCATCACATTCAAACATCGATCATAGTACCATGGTGAACTCGTACCTTCCCAAAGTCTCACGTAGATCAACATCACACTGAGCTCTGGACACGACCAGGAGATGAGCAAACAATTACTTGTCTGTGTTTATTTGGCTCTGTAATAGTTTCTGTTATCTTCACTCTGACTTTCTTCTTTGCATTCAAGTCCATCTTTAGTCTGTTCTTCATGACTGAAACCATAGATTGATGGTGCCTTGGATAATTCTTTAGGTTTTGAAGGCTGCATACAAGTCATTACCCACAGTAGCCATTTGAGTGACATCTTTAGCTATCTCATCACTGAAGACTATTTTCATCATGATATCAATGAGCTCTGGTCCATCATACGCAAATGGGTTGCCGGTGCGAGTAAACTCATGCTGTAGCTTTAAAATTTTTCCTTCTTGGCATTTAACAACACCTAATGAGTCTAGATGGTACTTGGTTATTTCTGGGGAAGTTATCTCAGCCATGCTTAATGTTTGTTCAAAATTCAGTGGCGTCAGGAAAAACCTGAGAGAGAGCATTTGGATGCTGTGTTATGCCCACCAACCCACCCAATGACTTTCATTATACTGTTCTCATGTTTTAGGGCTTCATCTGCACAAAATGCATAGAAGGGAACTGCTGACATTTTAAGAACCCAATTTCTTTTTTCACAATTCCTCCCATATGTCAAGGTCAGACTTTTTTATGCCTCTTATTTCAGCAAGCTACCAGGCAATCATCATGGAACAATTGGTTAAATCTAAACTACACCTCTACCTCGATATAACACTACCCGATATAACATGAATTCGGATATAACGCGGTAAAGCAGTGCTCCGGGGGGGTGGGGCAGGGCTGCGCACTCCGGTGGATCAAAGCAAGTTCAATATAACGCGGTTTCACCTATAACGCGGTAAGATTTTTTGGCTCCCGAGGACAGCGTTATATCGAGGTAGAGGTGTAAAAAGTATTTCACTAAGTCTTCCACTGCTGTGAAGTGCAAATCCCATAAAGAACAGCAAAGACTCAACCATCTTCATGTATTGCCACACCATCCTGAAACTTGCACTTTGTTGTCAATTCAGCCTCACCAAATTGCTGGATCTGATTTGTGATATTGCAGCTCTCCGTCATGTGGAAAAGGTCATTGAGAGAGGAATGTACACTGGAGTGTGGAACTGGTCTTGCCCACAGCTGGCACTTGTCCTCTTCAACTTTTTCCTGAGGCTCAATGTAGTTCCTCTCCAACCTTGTCAAATTCAGTTTATGGGTGCACTTCTTTTAGTAGGTAAGGTGCCACTGAGCGTTCTGTTTAACCAAGTCCTCCCCAGTGCTATTACCAAAGATTCAGCTACTAGTCGGAACTCTTTTTCTCCCTACTGATGCCTAAAATGATCAAGTAAAAACAAAGATTTTGTGAGAAATTAATTTGGGACTGTAATTATGTTATGTAACTCTGTGCATGTAGTTTGCAGATGGATTCCAGCAATTTCTGGCTGGATGCTGATGTTTGAACCAGTGCCTCATTACAGCTCTTTTGGTTAATAAATAAAGCTGATAATCAATACACTTGAACCAGGTGTTTTTTTGCAGATGATGGCCAATTAACTTGAAGCACTCTTTCCATTTATAGTAATGTATGACATTAAAAAAATTAATCATATATAATGTTCTGAGCATTATCTGATAACAATACTGTCAGTCAAAGGCCACAAATTATCTTTGGGGGAGCTGCCTTTTTGGCATGGCTGTGTTAAAATATAATTTTAAAATGTTTATTTTTAAACATTTTCTCAAATATATATCTACATAATTATTCTAGGTTTGTCATGTTTGCTACCACTATTTTGGTGGGAGAAAGGGCTTTCGAATGATACACAATTTTACCCATTTTTTATGACGTATTATCAAAAGGACCAGGAGCTGGAAGTCAGGGGTGGGCAGTGAGTCCCCCCTGCCATGCCGCAGATTGTGACACCATTGAAATTATGATTCTATAAATTTTTATGACTCAAATGGCACCTCCCTTACTTTCTGTCACTAACTTGCCCATGGAATTACACATGCTCCCAGAATGAATCTTGTAACCATTCTCATGTCTCTTTTCTGAACCCTTTCCAAATATTATTCTTGAGTTTTGGACACCAGAACTGGACACAGTATTCCAGCAGTGGTCATAATTGTGCCAAATACAGAAATAAAATAACCTCTCTACTCCTACTCGAGATTCCCCTGTTCATGCACCCCAGAATCACTTTAGCTCTTTTGACTATAGCGTCACATTGGGAGCTCATGTTCAGCTTATTATCCACCATGACCCCCAAATCTTCTTCAGAGTCACTGCTTCCCAGGCTAGAGTCCCCCATCTTTTAAGTATGGCCTACATTCTTTGCTGCTAGATATATACATTTATATTTAGCCATATTGTTTGTTTGCCTTCAGTTTACCAAACGATCAAAATAGCTCTGAATCAGTGACCTGTGCTCTTCATTATTTACCACTTCCCCAATTTTTGCGTTCTCTGCAAACTTTATCAGTGATGATTTTATGTTTCTTTCCAAGTCATTGATGATAGCATTTAATAGTGTAAGGTGAAGAAACGATCCTCGTGGGAATATAAACACACTCCATTCGATGATTCCCTGTTTACAATTACATTTTGAGACATATCAGTTAGCCAGTTTTTAATCCATGTAATTTGTGCAATATTAATTTTATATCATTCTAGTTTTTTAATCAGAATATTGTGCTGTACCAAGTAACGTGTTACAAAAATCGAGGTATATTACATCAACTCTATTACCTTTATTGACCAAGCTTGTAATCTCATAAAAAGTATCCAGTTAGTTTGACACAATGCATTTTCCATAAACCCATGTTGACTGGCATTAATTACATTACCTTCCTTTAGTTCATTATTAATTGAGTCCAGCATCAACTGGTCCATTATCTTGCCCAGGATCAATGTCAGTCTGACAGGCCTATTATTACCCATTTCATTCCATTTACCCTATTTAAATATTGGCACAACATAACTTTCTTCAAGTCTTCTGGAACTTCCCAGTGTCCAAGACTTACGGAAAAGCAACATCAAGTCCAGTGAGCTCCTCAGCCAGCTCTTTAAAAACTCTTGGATGCAAGCTGATTTAAAAATGTCTATCTTTAGTAGTTTCTATTTAACATCCTCCAGAGAGATTTTTTTTGATTGCTTGTTTTGTCAAGGAAAAACTGAAAATTTAGTTTTAGTTCAAAGCTAACCTCATTTTTTTTCTGGATTTTTTGAGTTTGGCCAGCAAACAAGAAAAGATCAGGTTATGTGCTGTACTTGTTGCAAGAAAGCTGTGGCAATAGCTGAATCCACAGTTTTCATTGACCTCTATCAGTCTAGTTTCAGGTTTGGATACATCTTAGAGTCTGAACTGGACTTTTGGTCAATTATGTCCTAGTTATCAACAAAGATCAAATATCTATTACTTATTTTTAATACAGTAGTGCCTATAGTCCCCATTATGCTAGGTGTTGTACAAACACTACTTCTTTTAGATCTATCAGTTGCCTGTAACATTGTCAACAACAACAAGATATTGGTGCTATACTTGTAGTTAAAAGTAGCATTAGCGGTTTCTCCCAAATGGCTCTGGTTTGTTTGTTTGTTTGTTTGTTTGTTTGTTTGTTTGTTTGTTTTCTGAGGAACTAGAGCATAGAAATATGTGTGTGTCTGCCCTGAGGTTTCTCTCATGGAATAATAGAATCATAGGGTTAGAAGGGACTGCAAGGGTCATCTAGTTTAACACCCTGACAAGATGTAGGATTTGTCTGAACCATCCAAGACAGATGGCTATCCAGCCACCTTTTGAAAACCTCCAATGAAGAAGCTTCCACAACATCCCAAGGCAGTCTATTCCTAACTGTAAATTTACTGTGCTGTAGTTTGAACCCATTGCCTCTTGTCCTGTCCCCTATGGCAAAAGAGAACAACTTTTCTCCATCTTTTTTATGACAGCCTTTCAAGTATCTGAAGACCACTATCATATCCCCCTTAATCTCCTCTTTTCCAAACTAAACATACCCAGTTTCTTAAGCATTTGTGTATATGGCTTGCATTCCATCCCGTTGATCAACTTTGTTGCTCAACTCTGGATCCTTTCCAGTTTCTCTACATCCTTTCTATACATTGGTGACCAAATTTGGACACAGTACTGCATCTGAGGCTTAACCAGCACCGAGTAGTGTGGTACTATCACCTCTTGTGATTTGCATGCTATACCTCTGCTAATGCAATCTAAAATTGTATTTACTTTTTTTGCAGTAGCATCGCATTGCTGACTCATGTTGAGGTTGTGATCCACCACAACTCCCAGATCCTTCTCTGCAGTGCTGCTGCCAAGCCAGTTTTCCCCTGTTCTGACTTTGTGCATTTGGTTTTTCTTTTCTAAGTGTAGCACTTTACATTTGTCTTTGTTGAATTTCATTTTGTTGTTAATAGCCCAGTTCTCCAATTTATCAAGATCCCTCTGAATGTTACCTCTATCCTTCAAAGTATTGGCAACCCCTCTACCCCCCAAATTTGGTGTCATCTGCAAACTTGATCAGTCTGCTCTCTTATATCTAGCTAGGGCAAGAACAACAAAGTTCTGTTTTGTCAGACTACTAAGGGAGATAGAGAAGTGGTGTGGGCTTGCTACCTGCAGTGTGTGGCTGATGATCATTACTCTATAATTAATTGGAGCACTTTTTCCCAGTGTCTGCTGGAATGAAGCTTTGGATGAGAGCTGGCTGTACCTCAACCTGGATTGAAAGGAGGATATGCTGGTAGACAGGGGGTAGTTTTGGGCAGGACTGGATTAGCCCATCACTGAACCCTAAGCAAAACCCCTCATTTCCACCTCCCAGACAGCTCCCTTGTGCAGGCACTCACCGCAGCTCCCCATACTTGTAGTAAGTCTTGAGGCTATCATTGAGCAAGTCCTGTGGACAGAGGAGAGGAGATACAGGCTGAGGTGAGGCCAGGCAGGTCCCAGGGAAGAGTGGAGAGAGCCCCATGGCTGTGGAAAGGAGGAGCAGCACTGGTTGTTTCACTGCCCACACAGGTTTGGCCCTGACATCTCTCCATCATGATGAGGGGCGGAGCCAAATTTGAGTGAGTGTCATTGTTACCTGGCACACAGGGTAGTGGTGCCACTCAGGATGCTACCTCCTCTCCCCCACCCAAGAAGTGGGCCCTAGGCACGTGCCTAGGTTGATTATTCCTTAATCTGGTTCCAAATATGGGGTGCCCATATCCATCATCTCTGAAGGCATGGATCAAATTGGTTTTATCTCATAAGTGGAATCAATTTGGTGGTGTCAACCTAATCATTAGAGGTAATTTTTGGTCCCTAATTTGCATTTTTGTTGTTTTAGCATTCAAAAACAAATATCTGGGTGAGAAGTCAGACATTAGAATGCAATACACAGTTTTGGGGTTAACTGCATCTTACACACACACACACACACACACACACACACACACACACACACACACACACACACACACACACACACACACACACACACACACACACACACACACCTGGCCTCCTCGAGGGCACCCACTTCAGATCTCAGACCTGTAACCTTCACCTCTCTATGGGCAGGGACCCATATCCCCTCTTTAGTATGCAATTCACTATGATTATTCCAGCAGATCTGACAACCACCAGCCCTCGGCTCTCTCTAGCTTCTCTCCAAAAACAAGGACAGTGTTCTTGCCAGTGATCACACAGCTCTTTCCAAGCAGAATGAATTCATTCAATACAAAAACATATAAAGACAATAAAAATAATAAATGTATATGCACACTAAACTTAAGAGAAGTTGCCCGTCTTCCACCTGCAGTTGTGATAGGCTCTACTCCTTCCAACCCTTCAAGCAGGATTGGGTTCCCTATGGACAAAAGGGTCCTATTAGTTTGCTGAATCAAAAAGATCCTGAGTCTGTTTGAATTCAGTCTTTATATCCCCAAAACCTTTTCTTCTAAGCCTCTTGAAAACAGGTAAAACTGTCACTCTCCCTATTCTCCTGATGGTCAGGCTTCAAAAGCTGGGTATCTGTGTAGCCAGCGTTGGGATTTTGCATTAATCACCCCTTCATGATCCCATTTTCTGCAGAAAGCCCCCCAGTATGTCAGGAACATACAAAGAGATATAACCTGCATTCGTACAAAGGGCTATGAATATTTCTATGGCTTATACCGTCTGGCCCATCTCTCTCTCTCTCTCTCTCTCTCTCTCTGTATGTGTGTATATATAAAAAGGATGTGTGTGTGTGTGTATATATATATACACACACACACCTCTACCCCGATATAACGCTGTCCTCGGGAGCCAAAAAATCTTATCACGTTATATCAAGCTTGCTTTGATCTGCCGGAGTGCGCAGCTCCACCCCCCCGGAGCGCTGCTTTACTGCGTTATATCCAAATTTGTGTTATATCAGGTCGCGTTATATCGGGGTAGAGGTGTGTGTATGTATGTGTGTGTGTGTGTGTGTGTATATATATATATATATATACACACACATATATATATATATATGTTTTAATGCTTTAAACATAAAATACAATATTGTCCCCAAAGATGCTGCATATGGTTGCAATATTTGTCACAACTTCAGTTTTTTAAAACCATCAATGATTTCTGGTAAAGTTGGCAGATAAAAAGAATTAGTAGAGTGGTAAATAATGACAGGTCAGATTTGCAGAGAGATAAGGATCATATGGTAAACTGGATTCATTTGAATAGCATCTCTACTATGCTTTAAAGTGCCTAGCACACTGCTGTCCCATGCTCAATTGGCCCCATGTAGTACCGTAATTCATATATTAGTACTAATAATATGTGTTTTAATGCAGCTATATGTGAAGATATACATGTAGGAACCAAGAACTTAGGTCCCCACTTACATATGAAGGATACTGTGCTTTGGAAAGTAGTGACTCAAAAAAGGACATAGGGGTTATGGTAGGTAATCAGTTGAACATGGCCTTTCCATGCAGTGTGGTGACTATGATGTATAAGAAGGGGAGTATGGATGTGTGGAGGTGTTATTAACATTATATATGGCATTAGTGAGACATCTACTGGAAAACTGAGTCCAGTTCTGGTGTCTACCCTTTAAAAAAAGGATGTTAACCATTTGAAGAGGGTTCAGAAAAAGCTACAAGAAAGATTGGGAAACCAGGTCAGGGATGAAAAATGCCCAATGTAGTCAGTTTATCTACAAGGACGTTAAAAGGTGACTTGATCATGGTCTGTAAGATTTCTGATATTGGAGGGCATAACAAGATCCAGTGCCTGGTAGCTAAAACTAGAAAAATTCAGACTAGAATAAGGCACATTTTTAACAGTAATCAACTATTGGAACAATTTACCTGAGCATGTTGTGGATTCTCTATAATCTGAAGTCTTTAAATCAGGATTGCATGTCTTTCTAAAGATGTGCAGTAGCTTAGCTAGAAGTTATGGGCTTGATGCAGGAATCATTTGGTGATCTATGGCCTATGTTCTGCAGGAAGTCAGACCTAGATGATTGTAATAGTCCCTTCTGTCTTTAAAACCTACGAATTTTTGTTTAATCCCTTTTCTGATCACATCTAGGCATACATTTTAAAGCAGTTCTTTTTATTGTAAGAATGTTACAAGCAATAAAATGCAAAAGAGTGCTTCAATAGGTATATGAGAAGTGTATAATCTAGTGGATTGAGCTCAGGAACTCCCAAATTATAATATCATATTTTACAAATTGTTGTGTCCAAATTAGGTATCGATGTTAACTTGCACCAGGACTGAATTTGGCTCTGTGTCTTTTCCTGACCTATAAGTGGAAATAATTATATTTTTGAAATAAAAAAACATATCTTGTAAAATACTTATGTTTGAAATACAGTTCTTTCAAAATGTCATTAATATTCACAGCATAATTGGGTCTTTGCTAGAAATCTGTTCCCATTCTACAGGAAGCAGAATATGGTAGTCTTATTTTTAGCACACTTGAGGAAAGATGTGCAAACATAAGATTTTTTTCCCCAGGTTTACTACATTCTAATTATAGTATTGATTCTGAACAGTTTGTTCAATGTCACTTTATGACAACAGAACCTTTTGAATATCCTGTGTTGGCAGATCTTACAACCAGAGCTTTTCAGAATAGTTGTGGCATCTTTGGCTGAGCCACTGAATATAGGGAATTTCTAACAATTGTATATCTTATCTGAAATTTTTTTTTCCTCAACTGCATATTGATTAACATATAATTGTTTCTCATCATATTGGCTCCCCTAGTTTGGGAAGTGAAAGTACACCGCTACCTCGATATAACGCGACCTGATATAACATGAATTCGGATATAACGCGGTAAAGCAGTGCTCCGGGGGGGCGGGGCTACGCACTCCGGTGGATCAAAGCAAGTTCAATATAACGCGGTTTCACCTAAAACGCGGTAAGATTTTTTGGCTCCCGAGGACAGCGTTATATCGAGGTAGAGGTGTAGTCCAAATAGGAGTTTTTACTAAAAAGGGATGTTATCACACTGACCCAAATCCTATCCAATTTCTATAACTAGCAGCTGTGAAGTTAGCTGCTGGTTGTATGCCTACCAAACTGAAAGTGACCTCTAGTACAGCCTCTTTTCTGTACTCACTCCAGAGTTAAAATATGGAGTAAGAGAGGCACAAGTGAGGAAGTTGGGAAGATGCTGCCACCATCTGGATTAGCCATTTTGCCATTACCATCAACTGCAGAAAGATGAAAGTCTCTTAACCTTCACTGCAGAAATGAGTTGGAGTTTCATACACATTTCCTTTACACTTATGCTGAGTAGTGGTTTCTAACACTCCTGCTCTGCTGCTTAGTTTGCTTTTTTTCACCAACATCCCTCTGCCCTGCTGTGAAGAGAGTCACTGTGTGAGTCTACTTAAGTGGGGGTGCAGGATTTCTCTTAAATGAGGTATTTTGTAATCCCTTAGACTTAATAGAAGAGAAATGTCAAAATTGTTGCCAATTGATTTAAGTAACAGATTTTTTAAAAGTCTTCATTCGAGGCTGATTTTGAAATCAGAAGTTGTTATATCCCATGCTTCATTGTTTCAGAGCTGTTTTAAACAAGTATTTAAGACAGTATAGTATTGTAATTTATTAAATAAACAGTAAATATTGAAGTGAGTCTGTGAGCTAATTGGTATCTAATTGTATTTTATACAATTCTCATTCTAACAAAAGCCAGGACACGTAGGAGATTAATAAAAGTGTTGGCTTTCTGTGACTATCACTCCGTCATTTTTAGAATGTTTACACCTCCGTATATTTTAGTTTAGAAAGTTCTTAGTGCTGCAGCATGACTTTGTGATGTAGAAGATAGAGATTTGCTGCAGCACAATGCAGCATACTGCAGAGTCAAGGGATCTTCACTGTAAATGTCCTACTATATTACTAATGCTTATATAAGAAAGTGACTTATAGGGCATTAAGCAGCTTTACTTCAAAAGCAAAGGCTGTATTTTCACATAAACATTAAATTTCTCTTTTGTAAGGTATATGAGTAGTTTTGATCATATTCAATATTGCTAGTCAATCTGAGCATTTAATAGTTTTTATAACCTCTTTCTCATTCCCTTTATTGGCAAGGACCAGTAGTGCTGCATAGGGAACGCTCTCAGCTCCTGAGATGAGGAAATGTTCATATTAATTTAAGAAATGGCATTGATGGGCTCAAAAGGAAGCCATGTGTAGTTCTGATAATGTATAACATCTTCCAAGGGTAAGCAGTGTAGCATCTGTGTATGTTGGGGGAAGGGAAAATAAAGGGGATTATTTGGACATCAGCAATGTTACAGAGTTAAAATGAACACCATAACAGGCTTTTTATAATAAAGAAATAATAATGAAGACACTGAAAATCTGTATTGTCTAAGTATTGCTGTTTTACTGCAAATGAATTTCACTTCTACTTCCACAAAGACCCCTTCATAAAAAAGTTTTAGACAGACATTAAGGTTATACAATAATACAATTCAGAACACAAGTATTTTATACAATGTTACATTGCTATAAACTGATAAATCCACAAGTTTGTAAGTCTAACGTCCGTACCGGGCAAATTAGTTGAAACAATAGTAAAGAATAAAATTGTCAGACACATAGAAGAACATAAATTGTTGGGCAAAAGTCAACATGGTTTCTCTAAAGGGAAATCGTGTCTTACTAATCTATTAGAGTTCTTTGAAGAGGTCAACAAACATGTGGACAAGGGGGATCCAGTGGACATAGTGTACTTAGATTTCCAGAAAGCCTTTGACAAGGTCCCTGACCAAAGGCTCTTACATAAATTAAGTTGTCATGGGATAAGAGAGAAAATCCTTTCATGGATTGAGAACTGGTTAAAGGACAGGGAACAAAGGGTAGGAATAAATAGTAAATTCTCAGAATCGAGAGGGGTAACAAGTGGTGTCCCCCAAGGGGCAGTCCTAGGACCAATCCTATTCAACTTATTCATAAATGATCTGGAGAAAGGGGTAAAAAGTGGGGTGGCAAAGTTTGCAGACGATACTAAACTGCTCAAGATAGTTAAGACCAAAGCTGACTGTGAAGAACTTCAAAAAGATCTCACAAAACTAAGTGATTGGGCAACAAAATGGCAAATGAAATTTAGTGTGGATAAATGTAAAGTAATGCACATTGGAAGAAATAACCCCAACTATACATACAATATGATGGGGGCTAATTTAGCCACAACGAATCAGGAAAAAGATCTTGGAGTCATCGTGGATAGTTCTCTGAAGACGTCCACGCAGTATGCAGCGGCGGTCAGGGCCGGCTCTAGGCACCAGCAAAACAAGCTGGTGCTTGGGGCGGCACATTTTTAGGGGCGGCATGGCCGGCGCCAGAATGCCACCCCTAAAAATGTGCCCCGGCCGCCCTAGCTCACCTCCGCTGCCGCTCGCGCACCGCTACTCGCCCTCCCTCCCAGGCTTGAGAGCCTGGGAGGGAGGGGGAGAAGCGGCGCCTGCGCCGCGGCCACTCGGAGTCTCCCCCTCCCTCCCAGGCTCTCAAACCTGGGAGGGAGGGGGAGATCCCGAGCGGCCGCGGTGCGCGAAACAGTTGTTTCGCGCGCCGCTGCTCCCCCTCCCTCCCTCCCAGGCTTGAGAGCCTGGGGGGAGGAGGCAGGGCTGGGGATTTGGGGAAGGGGCGGAGTTGAGGCGGGGCCGGGGGTGGGGGTAATTAAAAAACGGGGGGGGGGGGTGGCCAAAATTGTTTTTGCTTTGGGCGGCAAAAATCCTAGAGCCGGCCCTGGCGGCGGTCAAAAAAGCAAACAGGATGTTAGGAATCATTAAAAAGGGGATAGAAAATAAGACAGAGAGTATCTTATTGCCCTTGTATAAATCCATGGTACACCCACATCTTGAATATTGCATACAGATGTGGTCTCCTCATCTCAAAAAAGATATACTGGCATTAGAAAAGGATCAGAGAAGAGCAACTAAAATGATTAGGGGTTTGGAACGGTTCCCATATGAGGAGAGATTAAAGAGGCTAGGACTTTTCAGCTTGGAAAAGAGGCGACTAAGGGGGGCTATGATAGAGGTATATAAAATCATGAGTGATGTAGAGAAAGTAAATAAGGAAAAGTTATTTACTTGTTCCCATAATACAAGAACTAGAGGCCACCAAATGAAATTAATGGGCAGCAGGTTTAAAACAAATAAAAGCAAGTTCTTCTTCACACAGCGCACAGTCAACTTATGGAACTCCTTGTCTGAGGAGGTTGTGAAGGCTAGGACTATAACAATGTTTAAAAGAGAACTGGATAAATTCATGGAGGTTAAGTCCGTTAATGGATATGATCCAGGATGGGTAAGGAAGGGTGTCCCTAGCCTCTGTTTGTCAGAGGGTGGAGATGGATGGCAGGAGAGAGATCACTTGATCATTGCCTGTTGGGTTCACTCCCTCTGGGGCACCTGGCATTGGCCACTGTTGGTAGACAGGATACTGGGCTAGATGGACCTTTGGTCTGACCCAATACGGCCATTCTTATGTTCTTAAAGTTGTCAAAGTTTTTATACATAAAGTGGGTATGTACCTAGGTATTTGGACATAATTTTTAGCCTTGGGTAGGCATGCAGGTATTATTTATTCAGTATGGTACAGATCATGCTATGTTGTTCTATGGCTATGTAAGTAGTGGGAGGTTGTAAATAGCTACTCCCATTCTCTGAGTCCTTTTTACACCACTCGGGCACAGTTGCGGTCCCTGAGTTCTTCCTCGTACCTGCTGGGACAACTCCATTTGTACACAAGACACTCTAAAGGAGGCAGGGAGGAAGCACGGAGCAGACCTAACCAGGGACACAAGTGTGAATATGCTGTAAATGGGAGATCTCACCTTATGTGTCACCGTGCTCGTTGTGCAATTCCTGAGATCCACTGGATGGTTGTCTCCACACTATCCCCTGCTCAGGGGAGAGTACTTCAAGGCACAATTGAACCCTGTATAAGAGAATGAAATCTTTCTGAATAGTGCACAATGAAGAGTGTTTTAGCCCATAATCAGTCCTGAACAGAAATTGGAACAGTACCCTCAGCACTGAGGGATATGGAGGTTCCAGCAATGACCCATTTGGTGCTTCCTCTAACCCAAGGGAGAACTGAACACCTGTGTGATGTTATTCTTTGTTGACCCTAGCAGGAATCCTTGTCTCCTTTCATGCTTCAGACTTTGGCACCAGAGCCTCTATTGGTAGAGATTTGGCCTAAGGGACCAGGAGACATTCTCACTGCAATCATGAATGGGTCTTGATTCCCAAGGCAAGGTCCCTTGGTACTTGGACACAGCCACCTCTATTTGGATATGACAACAGAAGAGGACCTTATCCTCTCCCAATGTATACCCTATCCAGGTCTCCTGGACCTCACTAGGTTTATTGAAACCAGACAACCTGTTTTGAAGTACAATGTATTTCATAAGGATATAATGGCCCACATTCTCTGCTTTTTTTACTGTATTGACTGTGGATTCTTGAAATACTGAAAGGAGTTATGGGACAGTTGGGGCCACATACCATTTATACCCACAGGTCTCAGTATATGACATAAGGGAGGGTGCATAGGCAATCCCAAAGGACATGTGTGGCTAAAATATTCCAAGTTTGCATGTCATGGGAGCACAGCTCCCAAGAGTGAGGGTCCACACAAGCAGTAATCTAGAAGAACCACTATTGCTATGATGATTAATCACTTTTATAAGTGTCTTATTGGCTAAAGACAAATACTTCCAAATATCTAAACCTAAATATTTATCTATTCCATAAACTTCTTGACTTCTGTTTAGCAAAGTAACTGCTGGCCTTTCTCAGTAGTTTGGTGATTCATATTCCTTCCTCCTATTGATATTCTGAATAAATATTTCTTTTTATTTAGGGGTTTAATCAATGTATCATATGTAAAATATTTGCTATAACTTTTTTACATATGACAAAAATATGGGTATTCCACCCAAAAAAGGTATGATATGTGCTAGTTGCCTAAATCCTGTCCAGCAGGTTTTGGGAGGTTGATTTCATTTTATTGGTGATTTCTTGGGTGTTGATGGTTCCCCCCCCCCCCATTGGATTTATCTCCCTGTAAGAAATGTTGTGCTTTGTGAATTTTAATCTTATCTGGCCTGAAGATATTTATTATACGCAGAAATTCTGTTTCCTATTTTTCTTTTATGTTTTGTTATTTCTCTAGCATCACTATTCTGAGCCATTTAGAGGATGTCAATTTTTTGATATGCCTGCTTTTCTGAATTTATGCAATTCATTTTCAGATTTTGACATCAGTTCACATATTTGTCTCTCCAGTCTATTCTGGTCTGGAGACCGTGTCTTGGTTGGATGTATTCTTGAGGAGAGTTATTTTAATAGTTTCAAGTCTGAAATAATTGTCACTCTAAGTCAATTTATTCTACTTTAAACTAGTTTGAATCTATTAGAAGAAACCAAGGGCAAGATATAGGATGTCAGGTACATGTGTGCTTGTGTAATACTGGATGGATGCTGAGGTTTGACAGTCTATTGAGTTTTGTTTTGTTTTTTTGTTTTGTTTTGGGTATGTGTTTTAACCAACATGTTAGTTTAGATTTTTGTTTGATGTCTGTAGTCTGGAAAAGTGTTATTGCAGTGTTATAGCAATATGGTGTGATTCCATGAACATACAAGCTCTCTTTTGGTCTCTGTTATCAAGTGTATTAGATATTTTAGGTGGCTGTCTTGATATTTGAGTCTGCTCTTCTATCTCCTGGGACTAAGCTAGAAATGTCGAACTGGAATTAACCCGTTAATAGTTCAGTACCTTGTCTAGGTACTGGAAAAGGAGTCAAACTCTTGGTATGACCTGCATTTCAAGAGTTCTTATCCTACCAGCTCATGGTACCAGTAGAATTGACATTGTGCTTAACAGTTTTTAAAAATACGTTCTGCTAATTCCAAAGTTGGTTTTGTTTTTCTGTTTGTTTATATTGGGAGGGATTTTCAAGAGTGCCTAAGTGATTTCTCAGGAGGATGTTAAACAGCAGCTGCTAAAGTTAGACATTTTTTAATCAGTAGGTCTAAATAACTTGCATGCAAGAGTTTTAAAAGAGTGGGCTGAGCAGCTCACTGGACTGTTACTGTTGATTTTCAATATATCTTGGAGCACTAGGGAAGTTCCAGGAGACTGGAAGAAAGCTAATGGTGTGCCAATTTTAAAAAAAGGTAAACTTGATGACCCAGGTAATAATAGGCCTGTCAGTCTGACATTTGATCCTAGGCAAGATAATGGGATTTAATAAAAAATTAAAGGAGGGTAATATACTTAATGCCAGTCAAAATGGGTTTATGGAAAATAGATCCTGTCAAACTAATTTTTTTTTAGGAGATTATAAGTTTGGTTGATAAAGATAATAGTGTTGATGTATATAATTAGATTTCTGTAAGGTATTTGACTTGATATTACATTTTGATTTAAAAACTAAAACAATATCAAATTAATATGGCAAACATCAAAAGCTAGCTGACTGACAGGTCTCAATATGTAACTAACCAGGGAATCATCCTCAGATGGGTATGTTTCTAGTTGCCTTCTGCAGGGATCAGTTCTTGGCCCTATGTTGTTTAACATTTTTATTAATGACCTGAAAGAAAACAAGATCACCACTGATAAATGACAGATTACATAAAAATTCTGGGAGTGACAAATGTTGAAGGACAGGTCAATGACAAAGAGCGATCTGGATCATTTGGTAAACTGAGTTCAAAGAAACAATATGTGTTTTAACATGGCTAAATGTAAATTAGACATCTAGCAACAAAGAACATAGGCCATACTTAAAGGATGGGGAACTCTATCCTGGGAAGCAGGGACTGAAAAAGATTTCTGGGTCATAGTGGAAAGTCAGCTGAACATGATCTCCCAGTGTGAACATGTGCCCAAAAGGGTTAATGTGATCCCATGGTTGCACAAGGAGGGGAATCTCTACAGGGAGTAGAGAGCTTGTTCTACCTCTGTATATGGCACTGGTGTGACCACTGCTGGAATACTGTGTCCAGTTCTGGGGTTTACAATTCAAGAAGGATATTGATAAATTGGAGAGGGTTCAGAGAAGAGCCATGAGAATGATTAAAGAATTAGAAAATGTGGCTTATAGTGATAGAGTCAAGGAGATCAATCTATGTAGCTTAACAAAGAGAAGGTTAAGGTGTGCCAATTTTTAAAAAAGGTAAAGGGGTGACTCGATTATAGTCTATAAATATCTACTTGGGAGGCAAATATTGAATAATGGGCTCTTCAGTCTATCAGAGAAAGGTATAACATGATCCAATAGCTGGAAGTTGAAGCTAGACAGATTCAGACTGGAAATAATAAGTAAATGTTTAAAAGTGAGGGTGATTAACCTTTGAAACAATTTACCAAGGGTGATGGTCGATTCTCCATCACTGATACTTTTAAAAACAAGATTGGATTTTTTTTTCTAAAAGATATGCTCCAGAAATTATTTTGGGGGAGCTTGCTGGCCTGTGTTATACAGTAGGTCAGGCTAAATGATGACAGTGATTCCTTCTGGCCTCGGAATCTCTGAATTTAGGGGCACAAATCCCAATTGAAAAAAAATCAGTCTTTGAAAAATCCCACCCACTATATATATTTTTTTCAAAATATTGGAAGCTTTCCACTGGATGACAGGAGATGGATCACTTGATGATTACCCTGTTCTGTTCATTCCCTTTGAAGCATCTGTCATTGGCCACTGTCGGAAGACAAGATATTGGGCTAGATGGATCATTGGTCTGACCCATTATGGACATTCTTGGGTTCTTATGTTAAATTCATATGCCTTACAACTGAGAAACTGTGCCCTGTTGGGAAAGGGCTTCTGAGGATGACAAGTGCCCTGTCTTAGCATTGCTGTGTCACAGTCTGGGCACACGGTGGGTCCCAACGGCACACAAATAGTAGTCTCACCACAGCTCAGGCTTTTAAATCCAAAAATATTTGATCTCTACATATAAGGACTCTTTGGATGTGGGTAAGTGACCACTTTGGACTCTAATATTCCATAACATCTATGTACATAATCTCTGGAAAAGGAAGTTGGCATCCTACCCTTTTCCCCACCTACCAAGTCTTTTGGAAGCACAAAAACTCAGAACTAGTCACCTTCCTTTGCCCCTTCTCCACAGATGAGGAAGAAAAAGGGTTATTCCTTTTTAAGTCACCTTAAACATATGCGCTGTCCCTGCTGAAAAAGGAGCTTCCTAAAAATGTTATGTAAAGCTCTATACTGTCTGTATTTCAAAGTTGTGCTATGCTTCTGGGTGACACCCCAGACAATTTGACATCAGCACTGCCTAGCCTGCTTGATGGTCCATTAAGGACATCAGCTATACAATTGACCCATTGAGAAAAGGCACCTTGTGACTCAGCAAGGCATACAGCGACATGCCTCTGGACAGAATTCTAAGGTTTTTCCATGCCATGTGCTGGGTAGCTTGTGTTTTGAACAAAGGAAGCACAAGCCATGTGGCAAAAGGACTATAAAAGGCAGCTGCATCATCTCCATTTTGTCTTCAATCCTGCTTCTTACCTCTGGAGGGACTTTGCTACAACCTGAAGCTCTGAACAAAGGACTGAATGACCCAACAAAGCTGTGGATGTACTCCAGAGACTTGATTTGAACCTGCAGTTTATTCCATCACTGCTACAAACCTGAACCAAGAACTTTGTCATTGCTGTATGTAATTGATTACATTTAATCAATTTTAGCTCTCATTTACATTTCTTTCTTTTTATGAATAAACCTTTAGAGTTTAGATTCTAAAGGATTGGCAACAGCATGATTTGTGGGTAAGATCTGACTTGTATATTGACCTGGGTCTGGGGCTTGGTCCTTTGGGATCGGGAGAACCTTTTTTCTTTTACTGGGGTATTGGTTTTCATAACCATTCATCCCCATAAGGAGTGGTGCTGGTGGTGATACTGGGAAGCTGGAGTGTCTAAGGATATTGCATGTATGACTTCTGCTTAGCCAGTGAGGTAAAACCAAAGTCCTCTCTGTTTGGCTGGTTTGGTGTGCAAAGGACCCCCAGCCTTGGGCTGCGACTGCCCTGCTTTAAGCAATTTGTCCTGAATTGATACTCTCAGTAGTGTCCCGCCAAAGGCCGCATTGTTACAACCTGTACTTTAATCAGATTCAGGAAACTCATAGCTCCACCAGTCCTTTTTGTAGCCAAAACAAAGAAAGATATGCGGGGGGAGGAGGGGAATTCTAGATCTTCCGAAAGGTTCTCAGTGCTTTACTACATATTTTTTATTATGAAAAATAAAACCACAGGAGTCAGAGCTGCTCTCTACATGAATAATCTAAATAACAGAATCAAGAAGCCAAGATTCCAGATAGAGACCTTATGCTTGAAGCCAGCCATATTTTCACCAGGAATTTATTTCTTACTGATTCCTTCCTGCACATCCCTGTCAGGAAATGTCATCAGAAGATCCTCAAATTTGTTCCTCATTCACTTTCTATACAGTACCCTGCTTTGTTTGTCTTTCATCAGCATGAGAATATTAGTGGTGATTATAGCCCACATACCTTCAAAGATTTCCAACATCATGTACATGGTATCATGTACATTTTGAAGAGGTTTATAAAAGCTGACAAAGCAAAATGTGGATTTTGTAACTGGCTGTCAGAATGCTAACAACTCAATAGGGAGTAGATGGTGACACTTATAAGCTTATTACATTCTAGTGCACACAATGCTGTATCACCTTAGGCTTCTATTTTCTGTTATTTGCCATAGGAATACTATAAAATCGTATTCTGGTATTCTACTTTAAACTAGTATTTGGTTTTCACACTTAATAAAATTTTACAGCATTAAAAAAGTGGATGCTCTGATTATGATCAGCCTTCATTTTGTACTTGTCCCATTTTTAATACCAAGAATTTTCCTCTATATTTAAAATACAAAAATATGTAATTAGGTTTCCCACATATATAATTTACATTTCTCTGAATTAATATCTCCAGTACACTGATGATAAACAGCTAGATTCTGTTCATTTTGCAAAAAGCTATAAAGCATTTTAATTTACTAAAGCTTAAGTCCTAGCTCTCTAATGGCAAAGACTATTTACAATAATAATTAAGAAAGTATTCCCTTTCTGTATCTTTATTAGGTGATTACTTGATCCATTTATTGTTCTCTGATTTGGACAATTAATAAGGCTGAAGTATATTAACTAAGTTGTGTGTTTTGTGGTGTAATTAATAATGGTCTCTTCTAGGCAATATAAAGACAGAGTTGGTTTATTGTATTTAACTGTTAGTTTTATACTTCAATTAAAATATAGCTTAAAAACAAGTCTTGATGATTATGATATACAGCAATATTGAACCTTTGTCTTGCCCCGTATAAGGAACAGTGTCTATTTACCCCAGAGAAAATGGACTTTAACTCATTCACAGTTTCTTCCAAGATTCTCCCGTGGTTGTGGGGGCGCCATAATTTATACCAGCCCTATACCAAACACAGATTATTTCTCCTACATTTTGCCTTTGCCCAATCCCCATTTACCTCCACAGGGGGAAGGCAGTGGTTGCATATGTCCTGCTCTCCAGCCTCTGCACAGAGTGGTGAGCCTGGTAAGATCTGTTCCACAGAGCAAGTTAGTGTTGCACATACTGTGGGAGTGCCCAAAGGACCTAATCAGGAGGATGATCTCACGTTGTGCTGAATGATGCACAAACACATGGAAAGACATCTGAAGAAGTGAGGTTCTTACCCACGAAAGCTTATGCTCCCAATTCTTCTGTTAGTCTTAAAGGTGCCACAGGACCCTCTGTTGCTGTTTCACTCAGAAGCCCCAATTAAGACTGTTTTCAGAGTGGTAGCCATGTTAGTCTGTATCAGCAAAAACAATGAGGAGTCCTTGTGGCACCTTAGAGACTAACAAATTTATTTGGGCATAAGCTTTTGTGGGCTAAAACCCACTTCATCAGATGCATGGAGTGGAAAAAACAGTAGGCAGGTATAAATACACAGCACATGAAAAGATGGGAGTTGCCTTACCAAGTGGGGGGTCAGTGCTAACGAGACAATTAGAGCTCATTCTTGATCTTCCCCTGTTTGCTGTATAGGATGTTGATCAGGTGGTTCCGCAGTCTCTTTGAAAGTGTGTGTCACAATCTCTCACCATAGTCTGTGTGGTATGTTGATTGTAATGGATTTTTTACCTTCAGTCCTTTTGGTATGATGTCCATCTGTTTGCATTTGGAAAGGAAGATGTCTGTCTGTATCTGCACAAGTTTTTTCATGAAGTTGATGGATTTCCACTTCATATGGCTAAATTCAGTGTCTTGCATGGTGACAGGTTTCAGAGTGGTAGCCGTGTTAGTGTGTTTGCACTGTGCTGACTAATGTTCAGATATGCAATAAAGATATGGGGTGGGATTCACAAGTGAGATTTAGTCACATAGTATACTTTAGGCACCTGAGTCTAAAATTTAGATCTTTAAAACCCCTATTCAACTACAGTCTAATCACATAGGCAGCTAAACACCCTAGGCATCTATGTTTCCACTGGTAAAATCCTTATGGCACCTACATTTCTGCTGCTGGGTATGCACACAGCTGCCTCAGTTCTGACACTGCCAAGCAGCTCAGCACCTACCTCATGCCTAAGCCCCAGCGGTATTCACAAAGTAGGCATTCCCCTGCCATCTCACCTATGGGGCATGATCTGGCACATGTGCTCAAATGCTGCCTTACAGCATGCCTGTGGGGTATTGTGGGGGTGGAGGCGTCTCTCTCTTTCTCTCCCCCTCCCTCCCTCTCTCTCCTGATGAAGCTGTTCCACCTTGTATAAAATACTTAAATAGTCATTGGGCCAGAGAGAAATTGACTGTATAAACCCATGGAAACGCACCGGGGATATAGGAGACCCAAGTTGAAGTCCCTGCTCCAATGACTATTTAACTATACAAAGTGTAACAGCTTCAGCAGAAGATATTGAGACCCACCCCAGACCACTCCATAGCCAAGTGGTTGGGGCATTCTTGTGGGAGACCTGGGTTCAAATCCCTGGCTTTGAGTTAAGTGCCTAACTCCTTTGAGGGGTGGAGCTTAGGTCACACTCCTCTCATTGGCATTTCCTACTGGCTAGTTTAGATTACTTCCTGCTCAGTGGGCTGGCTTTTGGGAATCCCATTCTTAGGCCCCTAATTTTCCCCATGTATTGTGTAGGGAGTCTGGGTGCCTAACCAGGGGTTGTGAATTCCACTTGGGTGGGAGGAGGGCACCTAAAAGTTAGGTGTTGTAATGCTCAGACTAAGTCCCCCTTGTGAATCCCACCCATGGCCCCCATCCTGAAGATCTTATCTAAAAGACTCAAAATACCAGAAAAATCTTATAGGAAAGAGGTGCTGTGAATAGGCAAAGTGATCAGGGTAATGATGAGAAAATGTCTTGTTAGCTCTTTTTTTTTTTTTTTTTTTTTTTTTTTTTTCAATTTTGTTATGATGGGAGAGGCAACAGATGGAGAATCACAGATGAAATGTAAAAAAAAATGGGCAAGGGAGTGAGAAGAAGGGGGAAAGGGATGTTGAATAGGAGGGGAGAGAAGGGAAATAGATGGAAGACAGAAAGGTGCAGAGAAGCCTGGAGGTTAGGGAGAGCAAATGTGGCAACAGTGGTTCAGGGAAAGGGCAGGGATGATCTTAGAGCAAATAACCAGAGTGACAATTTTAAAATCAATCTTCAGACAGCACTGGTGCCTGGGAGCTATGAAGGGGCCTCATTATACACTGCGGTTACTGGGATTATTTCTTCTGCTCCCAGGGTGGGTTTTACTACTAGGTGGCCCTGTTCTCATTTCCCCAGCAATAGGGGAGGGCACTGAGCCCCCAGGATGGGGAGGAAGGGTTCCTTCAACTCTGCTAGAGTCTGAGAGGGGCGGAGTGTTCTAGCTGAGGCTCTCCGGGCTCCTGCTGCTGTGTCTACTGCTCCCAACTGTTCCTGTGTTGCTCTCAGAGACTTGAATTATTAGAATTAACTGATGGTGTAAGCAGGTTCTTTTGTCTAATTTCATTGTTTCTCAACCCATGGACATGACCCAAAATTAGAATGCTAGTGGCTGATTGCTGTCTCTCTCTATCCCCCCATGCAGTACCTCCAATACACCAGGCACTGTTCATGGGCAATTTAGCTCTTCAGCATACTGTGAAAACGATTGTTGCACCATTTTAAAGTGGAAACATTTTTACTTCTTCCCTCCCCCAAACCTTGAGCTGAGTACAGAATATGAGGAAGTGAGAGGGAAAAGCACCCAGCACACCCCACCACCCTATGTGTCATCAAAGGATTTTGAATCCTGGATAGAAGATATTCTAAGAGTGCCCATCACCATGTTATGTAAATCAGTGGAGATGCTCCCATGTACACCAGTGGTGAATTTGGCCCTCAGTTACTTTACTGTATTACTAATATAGTGAGGTATATGGCCTTTTCACACACAAATAAGTAGTACGCGTAGTTTTGAAATTTGAAGACACATTGACAAATGGTAATACGAGAATATGCTTCAGTGATGGAGAGGTTCACTCTTAATTTGATTAAGTTAAAATTGCATAACCTAACAGGTCTCCTATGGTTTGCATTCAAGCTTTTAAGATTTAATTCCCTTGAAAAATATGTGGATGTGGTTCCTTTACAATTCAGTGGTTCTCAAACTTTTGTATGTCATCAAGCCTTTCACACAGCAAGCCTCTGAATGAGACCCTCCCCCCTTGTAAATTAAAAACACATTTTTTTATATTTAGCACTATTATAATTGCTGGAGGCGAAGCGTGGTTTGTGGGTAGAGACTGACAGCTCGCGACCCCCCCATGTAATAACCTCGCGACCCCCATCAGGTCACGATCCCCAGTTTGAGAACCCCTGCTTTACATAGTATAGAGCAGTGGTCTCCAACGTGCTTCGTCAGTTCGGGCGGCAGCCCGAGTGGCTTTTTTTTTTTTTTTGCTTTGGCAAAAATGGTAGAGCCGGCGCGACAGGGGGTGCGTGCTCAAATTTTTTTTACTGATGGGGTGCGCGATCAAAAAAGTTTGGAGACCACTGGTATAGAGTGATAGAGTGTGCACATTTTACTTCTGATACGTAGTAAAGATCTTATCTTGCAAATCACCACCACAAATTACAATTTGGACATGTGCAAGACTAGAATGCATATTTTTAGAAAGAGTATTTAAAAGCAAGTAGAAGTAATCTTTGTCCTTATCCTGCGTCTGTATTTTGTGTCTTTATGCCATGAGTGGCAGCTAAACAGTTTGGAAATTTGTATTGTTGCCTTTGCTAACATCAACTTGATATTGACACCAATAGCATTCATATATTACAGCAAGGTGACTTAAGTAAATAATGATAAATGAAAAAGAATTTGTCAATGAGAGTTGGGTGCACAAAATCAGTCAAGAATATGCTGCTTAATTTTACACATAATGCAAACTTTACAACTACGAAGAGCTGTATATTAGATACATTCTTTTTATAGATGTTCTTGCTTGAAGGAAAACTGAAATTTATTTTATAAAATATATAATCACTTTAGATGTCAAAAAGGATAGATCTTTAATATAGCTACTAAGTAGAGATCAGAGTTAAAATTACTTAGCAGATAGGAAGCCTGTCAGAGAGTGGTACAGTACTTAGCATTTGTATCCATGCATTTTACATTATAAGACAGGCTGGAGATTTTTATAGTAATTTTAACTAGTTATTTATTAGCATATATTGTTTGGTAAACTTACTACTGCTTTATTATGAATACTATTTGTATAGTAAATAATTATTTTAGTCAAATGAATACTGGATGTCTTAAAGCAACAGGGTAAGACAGAGTGGTCTAGTGCTCAGGGCACCGAAAGGAGTATCAGGAAACCTGGGGTGAAATCTTGGCCCATTCAAGTCAATGGGAGTATTGCCACTGACTTCAGTAGGGACAGAATTATAACCTGGAGTTCTATTTCCACCTCTGTCACTGACTTGCTGTATGACTTTCCGCAAGTCACTCACCTCTGTGTTTTTTGTTTTGCTTCCCATTCTTTGTTTGTCTTGTCTATTTAAATGGTAAACTCTTTGGTTCAGGGGTTGCCTCTCACTATGTGTTTGTATAGTGCTAAACTTTGTGGAACCCCATTTTTGGGGCTTCTCTCAGTGTTATTGTAATATAGATAATAAGTCTATAGCCTCTTATTCATTTTTCTGCAGACTAGAATTTCCTTTTTCAAAATTATGGGTCCAATCCAACAAACACTCATTAGTGGATGTAGTGCTTATTCCTGTGAGTAGTTCCAACATTGCGTCCCAATGATGGGACTACTCAGGGGAATAAGCACTGCCTCTGGTATTAAGAGTTTATAGGATCAAGTCCAGTGTTGGAGTTGAGCACTTCCTGGTTAGAATTACTATAGCAAAAAAATAGAAGCTTTTACTGAAAGACAGTGTTCTTCACAATTATGAAGACACTAAAACAGTAACAGGTATTTTTTAAAGTGCGCAATTTAAAAACATTCATATATCTTAAGTAAATATTGATATCACTATTGACAGTATTATAACTAAGAAATGCACTATTCCTTTAAGAGGAATTTAGCCTGCATGTTACCCTTATGTAAATTGTACAGAATCTTTCATTAGAAATAATATTCACTGATGACATGTATTTAATAAATCTGCCATCACGTACATACGATGAATAGGCTTTAGTAGAGCTAGATGGGTTGTGAAATATCCAGCTGCGGGTACCATTAATCAGTTAATGAGCAGCCTGAATATTTCTACCGAGCTAGCATTCTAAAAATGCAGAAAGTATTCCATACCTAGTTTTCATACTCCACCAGTACAACATAAAAGAAATTCACCATACCACAGTAGTCCTGGTAACACCAGTAGGCTATAATGGAGAATTCAGTCTGTTTTGTGGCTGAACTGTCACCAAGCAGCACTTCAAATATCCTTTGTAATTTTCATTAGAATGATGCTGTTCACCTGAGGGTAGTGAATTAGCCCTCCTCCCAGAAAAGGCTGCAGTTTATCCCCAAAAACCTCTTGAATTTCCCAGGATTCACAGTTGGCCAAGGTTATCCACGTCTTTGGCCTCCTCGTCAATGCTGGGACCTCCTGCTAACCCTGCTCCCTTGTAGGGTGTATTCATTAGAACTGTGCTGTCAATGCTTCTCCAGCCAACAGCTGTCCTGATGATCTCTGTAATGGAGGATCCTTAATACAGATGTGGTCCTTGGAAAGAGAATGCAGCTGGAATCCAAACAAGGCCAGTGCAGAGATAATGTGTGGCACCCTGGGCCCATCTGTTCTTCATCCTTTCCAACTGTGCAGATCCCAAGATCCCTAAAGAGTCCTCCCTGAGGTCAAGGGAAAGTGCACTGCAGTGTGGGAGGATCATCCCCTTTTCCCTGCAGAAGAAATGTATGGCTGAAAGGGCCCTTTCTCCCCACCCCCTTTCTCCATGCATGGATTAGGGAGGCACTTACTAAGTGATATATACTAGAATTTTAATTATAGAAATAGTAAATGAGACCATTGTGAGAATGTCATATTTTAGTTAGAGCGGTAAAATTGTGTCAAAACAACATGGTAAAGAGATTTACAGTTTCTTTTCGCGGTACTAAACCTGTAGGAAGAGCTTTCCTGTGCTAAAGATATATATTTGTACATTAAATCTGGTAGATGGCAGTAGAGTACCTGCCTGTATATGTTTCTGTAGATTTACAGATTTTAAAAGGTTATTAATTTTTGTAGCTGAGAATAAAAATCCCTCTTCTCTCTCTCCTAGTTTTGAAAAAGTTTGCAGAGGGGTTTTGAGAAAATTGTCCTTTATAAGCTCTAATGAAACATAATTTTAGCATTTTTATTTGGTAGATGCTAATGTCATAGTCTGTATGCAGTGTTGTTGAAGATGTGTTGGTCCCAAGATATTAGAGAGACAAGGTGGATGAGGACAATATCTTTTATTGTTGGTGAAAGAGACAGGCTTTTGTAGGTCTGAAGAAAACTGCCCTCCAATACCACTCCTGCCTCGAGTTTTGCGCATGATTCGGCTGGACAGGACACAAGTTATTCTCTTTGCCTCCAACTGGCCCAGACAGTTATGGTTTCCGAACCTCCTACACATGTCATCTCAGGCACCAATAATTATTCCTATGTTTCCTGATCTCCTGACTCAGGAGAATGGCACGATCAGACATTGCAACCCACAACCGTTTCACATCGAGCCTAATGGGCATCATCCTTAGAGCAGTCATGTTCTGAAGCTGTACAGAACATCCTTTCTAATAGGAGGAAGGTGGAAGTGTTTCTTTATCTGGGCATATTGAAGATGTGTTTCTCTAGAAGCCACAAATATTCCTTTCATTCTGGACTGTATTTTTTCCTTGAAGACTATAGGTTTATCTGTCATTTCCTTACAGGTCCACTTGGCAGCAATCAGTGCATGCTATCTGCCTTTGCTCTTCACACACCCTCTGACTAGCAGATTCTGGAAATGCCTAATCAGAACCTTTCCCCCTATAAAAAAGCTTACTCCTCAATGGGACTTGCACCTTGTTCTCTCAGTACTCACTGAGGGTATGGCTACACTAAGAAATTAGGTCGAATTTATAGAAGTTGATGTTTTAGGAAGCGATTTTATACAGTCGACGCATTAAGTCGGCGGAGTGCGTCCACAGTACCGAGGCTACCGTTGTCTCTCAGAGCGTTGCACTGTGGGTAGCTATCCCATAGTTCCCGCAGTCTCCGCCACCCATTGGAATTCTGGGTTGAGCTCCCACTGCCTGATGAGGCAAAAACATTGTCGCGGGTGATTTTGGGTACATGTCGTCAGTCACCCCTCCCTCCGTGAGAGCAACGGTAGACAATCGTTTCACACCTTTTTTCCGCACAGACGCCATACCACGGCAAGCGTGCAGCCCGCTCAGCTCAGCCGCCGGTGTTGTGTCCTGGGTGCTCCTGGCAGCAGACAGTGCAGTAGGGCTGCAAACCATCATCACGCTTCTGCTGCCACTCTGCTCTCCTGCTCTGGCAGCAGACGGTGCAATAGGGCTGCAAACCATCGTCATTGAACGACCAAACGATCACTTCCGCTGCCACTCTGCTCTCCTGTTCTGGCAGCAGACGATGTAATAGGGCTGCAAAACCATTGTCATCGAACGACTGAATGACCGCTTCCGCTGCCACTCTGCTCTCCTGCTCTGGCAGCAGATGGTGCAATAGGGCTGCAAACCATCGTCACGCTTCCGCTGCCACTCTGCTCTCCTGCAGATGCCATACCACGGCAAGCATGGAGCCTGCTTAGATCACCGCGGCAGTTATGAGCACTATAAACACCTCGCGCATTATCCTGCAGTATATGCAGCACCAGAACCTGCAAAAGCAGGCGAGGAGGCGATGGCAGCGCAGTGACGAGAGGGATGAGGACATGGACACAAACTTCTCTCAAAGCACGGGCCCTGGCAATTTGGACATCATGGTGGTAATGGGGCAGGTTCATGCCATGGAATGCCGATTCTGGGCCCAGGAAACAAGCACAGACTGGTAGGACCGCATAGTGTTGCAGGTCTGGGATGATTCCTAGTGGCTGCGAAACATTCACATGCGTAAGGGCACTTTCATGGAACTTTGTGACTTGCTTTCCCCTGCCCTGAAGCGCAAGAATACCAAGATGAGAGCAGCCCTCACAGTTCACAAGCAAGTGGCGATAGCCCTCTGGAAGCTTGCAACGCCAGATAGCTATTGGTCAGTCGGGAATCAATTTGGAGTGGGCAAATCTACTGTGGGAGCTGCTGTGATCCGAGTAGCCAACGCAATCACTGAGCTGCTGCTATCAAGGGTAGTGACTCTGGGAAATGTGCAGGTCATAGTGGATGGCTTTGCTGCAATGGGATTCCCTAACTGTGGTGGGGCGATAGATGGAACGCATATCCCAATCTTGGGACCGGAGCACCAAGGCAGCCAGTACATAAACTGAAAGCGGTACTTTTCAATGGTGCTGCAAGCTTCTTGCTTCATGTCACTCCTATCCATTAAAGTTGCATTCCTGGTAGCCATCACCTCAGCCAGGAGGGTTAGTGAGCTTGGGGAATTGGTGGCTGGTCCTTCTTACACTATATTCAGTAAGGACAAGGTTTCATTATGCTTATATCCTAACTTCACCCTCAAAGTAGTCTCTCAGTTTAATCAGAACCAGCCTATCCACTTATCTGTGTTCTTCCAAAACCTCACATATCCTCAGTAGAAAGTCTCTTTTCCCTCAACATTCAGCAAGCCTTAGCCTTTTACCTGCAGGGAATGAAAACAATCAGGAAGTCCCTAGACTATTTGTTGCTATAGTGGAAAGGGTCAGGAGTCAGGCCATATCTCAAAGTATCTTGACATGGATCTCAGGCTGTATTTTACTGTGCTATCAGTCTAATCTTTCCCCTTCTCATGGGGTAGGAACTCATTCCAAAAGAGCACAAGCAACATCTATGGTGATGCTTGAAGAGGTCCCTCTACTTGATATTTGTAAGGCAGCTATGTGGAGCTCAGTCCACACTTTTGCTAGACACTATGTCTTGGTACAGGACTCTTCTGCTGATGCATCTTTTGGAACTGTAGTCCTTCATTCTGCTCTGCCATCTATGACCTCTCACCCTCCCCTGTTTCAGTACTACTTGTCAATCACACACAGTGGAATACATACAGGGACCAACACTTGAATAAAAAGAGAGTTACTTACCTTCTACTATAGTAACTGGAGGTTCTTCGAGATGCGTGGCCCCTATCAGTATTCCACTAACCACCCTCCTTCCCCTCTGCTTCGTATCTTCTGTGATTTGAGGTGGAGAAGGAACTGGAGTGGCAGTTAATCTCCTTGCTCAGAGGCATGAGATGAGTCAGAACACATGCGCAGACTAACGGACACCGCTTTCAAAATTCTCTGACTCTGGGCACACGGAGTGCATGTGTATGCACAGTGGAATACAGGTAGGGACCACACATATCAAAGAACTTCCTGTTACTATATTGTAAGTAACTTTCTCTTATATTCATCAGTTTGGGGTTGGTGTTTGAATAGGTGGATTTTGTTTTTGGAGGGATGGATGAGGAAGATGTCACACCCTCAGAGGCCTCTCTTTGCTCCTTTTAAAGGGCGAGGAAGAAGGGCAGCAGAAGACCTAATACAATGTGGAGTGGCTTTGATCCAGTGGAGTGGCTCTGATTCAGTGCAGAGGCGCAGGAAAAACCTGCCCTGAATCTGGAGCCCTCCACACAACCCAGGGTACTTTAGAGGTGCTGCTCAGCTGAATATAGGAGTAACATCATTTTGGATCCACATCTAGTAAATTTAGTTTTGTGTGGTGCAAGGCATTTGACTACAAGGATTCCCTGTTAGGTCAGCACTTCGACTAAATGCCATTCTTTGTTACAATGATATACATTGTGCATTGATCATAAAACTATCCTCTGGTCATTTGAAAAACTACTTCAGCAGACTAAGTAATTTAATTGCTATCCTCTGTATGAAAAACCACTGGCCATCTTGGGCATAAATTCTGTGATGTGGCTATAAATCTGTTTTAACCGTCAGAATTTCATTTGTGATTAACTGCTGGAGATTGTGTGACTTTCCATCAAGAGGCAGTCACTCAACATTATTTTGTAAAGAGTTTTCAGTCAGTTTGTATTTCAGCTCTTTTTAATTTTCTGCGGTTTTTATAATGTTTATGTGTACATTATAGATGTGCACTGCATGACCGTTTAGAAACAGAACAGCCACTAAAGTCAATGGGAGTCACTTAGGTAAACTCTATGCAACACTTAGAAAATGTACTGCTATGAATGAATATTCTTATTATATCTGTTGAGATAATTTCTTGTTGTTTAATCCAAACATAGATTAGGGATAATAATATTGTGGAGTCAGTGGAGAATGTTGTAATTCAATAGATGTAGAAATGGTCCCTCCCTTCAAATATCTAGCTGCCACTGTTCTTCCTAAAAATACTAAAGATACTGATCTTTAGTATTTCAGAATGGAAACTATCCTGCAGTCCCCAGCCCCCTTAGCTAATCATCAGGAGCATGGATTGAAAGAAGAAGTGATGTTTGAGCCTCATTGTTTATTTGTTGAAGTTTTGCTACTGCCAGTAAATTGTAGGGAGTGGAATCGCGGCCAGTTCCTTTTTAAGATACACTTAGGCCATAGACCTACTGAACACCTCTGTGTCGTCCGTCACTCTTGATAGCCCCACTCAGATTACTGGGATATGTCTGCAGAGTTAGCCCAGGTAAATAGCCATACAGGAAAAGCCTTCCCAACTTACTGGATCCTCACTGTGTGTCATTAGGACTTCTCGGGGCATATCCCTGGTTATTTGAGCTTCTCTGATCTTTTCCAGTGAATTATGGGGGAACTTATCAGTCCTTTCGCGCACAGAGGGAATTGCAGGAAGACACAGAAGGACTGTCAGCCTTGAGTCATTGAGCCTGTGTCTGCACTGCAGAGCAGGTTACCAGCCCGAGTGAAAACAGAACCCAGACTCTAACAACCAAGCCAATTAGCATGGGTTGAAAACTCCATTAAATTTGGGTTAGAGGTTTTTGAGTGTAGACAGGAGGGTGGGGAGTTAAGGGCAACACCAAGGCTTAAATTCTCATCAAGTTTTTCCCAGAGCCCCCACTCTGGCATGCTACAAATACTCCATTGGGTTTGAAAATATTTACCAGAGCTCCGCTCCAGACAGCTCTGGCTGAAATTAAGCCCTGGGGAACACCCAAGTGAGAGCCTGGGCTAACTCTGTTTAAAGTTATGCTAAGGAATTTAACACTCTTTTAAAAAAAATTTTTTTACTGTTTTTATGACTATTTGATATAAGTTGTCACGTAGAAGAGTGGCCTAAGTAGTAAAAAGGCTTTTATAGCCCTGACAGTGGTATTCATTATGGACCTGGTTGAAGAAAGCATTTAAGCATGGGCTTAAGTCTGTCCCTATTAAGTATGTGCTTAAATGCTGTCCTATATTGGGAAGCTTTACTGAATGGGGCCTAGGTGTGTTGCAAGCATCTTCAACTATATCAGGGTGCCACTTAGATCCAAACTATTTTATTACATACATTATTACCTAAGCCCCATTTCAGTATAGAACAGTCACTGGAGTACAAAATATAATTTCTTTGCTTAGTTCATGGACTTTATTTTAGTAATATGTCCTTTGAAAAGAGTATTATAGTGTCTGTTTTCATGAGCACTTCAGTAAAATACAAAAGGCACAAACAGATGTCATTGCTTTAATTAACAAAAATAAAAGTGTTTTTGAATATGCTTTGCATGGTAAACTCAGCAATCAAAATTTTATAATCAAAAATTGCAACTGGACTGCAATGAATAATACAATAGGAAAGTGCTTCCACTACCTTTTAATATTTGACCACCCAGACACTAGACCCTCATAACATTAGTTTTTCTTCAAATGATTGCATATGTCCATTCTACTTCAGGTGTATACATGCCTAGTGCATTAGCATCAGATTTTTCTCTTAGCGATACCCATCAGGGTGGCACATGAGTGTTCTGCTGCCAAGCGATGGTATAAAGGGCAGAGCTGCCCCCCAACCCCCTCAGTTCCTTCTTACCAGGTGTGGGAGTGTGCTGCTTTGCTGCGGCAAGTATTTCCTTCTTTCTTAGTTTTTTCTGTTGTATATCTTTGGTACTATTTAATAGTTCATAGTCTTAGTGTAGTATTTTACTAATAGCATACATTTCGGTTCCCCCGGGTTCTGGGTACCAGTGATATGTCTTGGTCCCCAGGCTTCAAACCTTGTGATGAACACAAGAAGCTGATGCTGGTCAGTAACCCACACTCCAGGTGCCTAAAGTACCTCGGAGAAGTTCACATCAGGAACATGTGCCAAATCTGCAAGGACTTTAAGTCCGGGACTAAAAAGGACAGGGAAGTCAGACTAAACCATCTTCTTATGGAGGCAGCCCTGCATCAACCCTAACAACCTTCCCACTTGGGGCAGACACCGAGCACCTCTACTTTGGTTAGAAGCACCCCTCCTGACATGGCAGACCTCAGCACCAGTCTTCTTCTCCATTACTGAGGAAGAAACTCAAGAAGACTGTATCGAGGAACTAATTGTCCAGGAGATTAAGGTCCCTAGCACCAACATACAGTAAATGAAGTGTGGAGCAAGTTAGAGCGTGTTCAATGCCAAGACACTCCCTGCTGCAGATAGCATCTCAGATGAGTGCTGGTAGAGTCATGGAGACTGACCTCTAAGGGAGCTCCAATCAGAGATGCCATCCTCTGAGGCTCAGCAGCAGCAGGAGAATCTCTTGGTGTCATCAACAGATGCCGCAACATGTGATCTGCTGAGTCTTTCGGTGTCTGCTTCGCTGACGGTTCAAGAGATGTCTCTCCCAGTACCAATAGAGACTTACCAGCTGCTAGAGTTCAGCACACGATAGTGTGGGCATCTCCAGACACTCGGGTACCCCCTCATACAGTGCCTTCTAGAGGCAATCTCTGATGCCAACTTCTCCAGATTCCTGTCATGGCTTCCAGGCACTACACCTCTCTCATCAGATAATTTGAGTTTGTCTGAATTGGAAGCTGACTCCTACGTCCTGGTAATCACATAAGCCATCACTCTCCTCAGAGGGGTTTTTACTGTTGATATGCAGCAGAGGGTCTGTATTAGTCGGCTAGTAGGGAGCCTGGATCTGGCAGTAATTGGGCTCCGGTGCCATATCAATGATCGTATTGGAATCCACATGGTTTTCTCCTGCCTCCAGATCCTCTGCACACCCTCCCCTCTCTACAGTCTCCAGTAGGCATCACAAAGCTGCATGTCAAGAGCCGCGAGAAGCTGCTCCCGGTACTGAGCTTGGTGCCAAACATGAGCAATCTGCCCCAGTGAATCCACCTTTGGAGAAATTGGGGAAAGCTCCACTTCAGCCAGCCTCGGCTTCCTCATCCTTGCTGCCCAGCAAGGTGGTAGTGTCTGCTGTTCCCTCATGTGACAAAGTTCTGTCCTTAACTCCGTGGGTCCTGCGTTTCCTGACGGATTTTGCTAGCCTCAGAGGCTCACTGTGACCCTCCACATAGCCCTTCTCTCTCTAGAGGCAAGGGTCACAGTCTACTGAGCCATTTTCATCATAAGCCAGCAAGGGAGGTGAGGAGAAGCAACCCTCCCTCACACAGTCTGTGTTGTCTCCCAGTATCAGTGATTAATCAGGGAGGGGAGGGGGGAGCCCGGGCCCGCCCTCTACTCTGGCTCCAGCCCAGGGACCCTAAAATTAGCAGCTATGGAAGCTGACTTTTTGGAAATAGACGTATAATTCCCTGGGTCACTTCCCCACAGCAGCCCCCCACTCAATATCTTCTTCACAATTACCTCAGGGCCTCCTTCCTTGCACCTGATATAGATTTGTTCTGGTTCGTTCCTCCAATAGCGCAGCTCCCTCCTATAGCTCCTGACACCCGCACCTCACTGACTAACTGGGAGGCTTTTAACTACTTCCAGCCAGTCCTTGATTGGCTTCAGGTGTCCCAATCAATCTAGCTATCTCCACTGCCTTCTAGAAGGATCTTAATTGGCCCCAGGTGTCTTGATTAACCTGGAGCAACTGCCATTTTGTTACCATGGCACCATGATTTGTTTAGTCTGGGGTTAACATACCTGTTCCTCACTACTTGACTGTAGCCATCTGGCCTTGCCCCATCACACTCACCTCCCCTAGATTATTACAGGGCTCACAAGGACCTCCTAGAGAGGGTAGTTTTCTCCTTAGATATATAGGTGGAAGTAATTCAGGAGAGCTCACACAGATTGATTAATATATTGGGATCTGTGGAGCCTTCTTGAGTGGCACTCGCCATAAATAAAGCTATTCTGGGGCCCACAAAATTATGGTGGCAAACACCATCTTCCCTGCCTCCCACAGCTAAAAGGACTGAATGGAGGTATCACAGGGTTTTGAATTTTTTTATATCCACCCCAAGGTTCAGATGTTAACAAAAAAAGAGCACTAGGGTCAGCAGGCATTTACCCCAAAATCAAAAGGTGCAAAGAAGCTCAATCTCCTTGGGAGAAAAGTTTATTCTACATGTGGACTGCAACTCCATATTTCTAATCAGCAAGCATTGCTGCCAGAGGAGGCCAGACAAGAGTTTCTTGCACTGGTAGTTGAGGGTTTTATATGGTAGCCAGGACCTTACTTCATGCTGTATTGGATGCTGAAATTCTGCTGCCAGATCCATGGCATTGACCATTACATTGCATAGTTGGTCATAACTCCAACCCTCAGATCTTCCTCAGGAGATCCAAGAGACCATTCAGAATCTCCCTTTTGAAGGACTCCACTTCTTTGCAGAAGACCAAGGATGAGCTTCATAGCCTTAAAGCCTCTACGGCTATGCTGAAGTCTTTGGGTATTTACATTCCTCTCCCAAAGAAGCAGCAGTTTCATTCACATTGATCCCACCATTATGCTTTCTTGGTGCCTCACCAGCAGGACCAATCTAGGAGGAAGGGGAAAGTTATAGGAGGAGACCATCTCTGCCCGCTTTTTCATCCATTGCAAACTTGTCCAGACAGCTTGGGAACACCAGTCATTTTAACATTCTTGTCAAGGACAGCTTACCAGTTTGCCAACTTCTCCTATATATTTTTTTCCAACTACCTAGCCTATTTGCTACATTCTTGGACCTATTTCACTACAGACCAGTGGATCTTCAGCACGGTGGAATTGGGATACACTCTTCAGTTTATTTCTAACCCCTCCACATCTCCCTTCCACATCCGTTCTCAGGGACCACTCATGAGAAAATTCTCCTTTGGGAGGTACAATCTCTCTGTCTGTTTGGAGCCATAGAAGAAGTTTCTCCTTTACACAGGGGAAACGGGTTTTATTCATGTTACTTCCTAATTCCAAAAGGAAATGGGGAGGTCTCAGATTCAAACTAGACCTGCAAGGGCTGAACAAATACATAAAGAAAATAAAGCTTTGCATGGTCACTCTGGTTTCAATTATCCCTTCCCTGGATCCTATTGATTGGTATGCTGCCCTTGACTTGAAGGACTCATACTTCCATGTGGCAATACATAAAAGACACAGGAGATTCCTTGGATTTGTGGTCAACCAATCTCACGGTCAGTTTACAGTCCTGCCATTTGGCCTTTCTGTGGCCCCATGTGTTTTTACAAAATGCATGGCAGTGGTGGCTGTGTTCCTGAGGAAATCAGAAGTTCAAGTGTTTCTGTACCTGGATGACTAGTTGGTGAAAGTCTAATCCAAGAGCCAGGTTTTATCCAGTGTGGCTAAGATACAGTCCACTTTCAGCTCACTGGGATTGCTAATCAATGAGGGAAAGTTTATCCGCTCACGTGTTCAGAGAATAGGGTTTATAGAAGCGGTCTTAGATTCTACAGAAGCCGGGCAATCATTCTGAAAACCAGGTTCTAGACAGTGCTGGCTATTTCATCAGCTCTGAAGTCCCATCCTAGCATGACAGCATATAATTGCTTCAGTCATCTGTGTCACATGGCCTCACATACTTATGTGGTTCTGCATGCCAGGCAGCAACTGGGAAGCTGCAGAGATGGCAGAGCTTGGTGTAGTCCCTGATTCATCATCCACTGATTATGTTGGTTTAAGGGCCCACTCAAGTCGTAGCCTCTTTGGACTGGTGAATGGACCCATCCAATGTAGGAGTTGGTGTTCCTTTTGTTCCTCCACAACTTACTTTGACTCTGGTTACAGATGCTTCCACCCGAGGTTGGATAGCCCACCGGGGAACTCTGCAGACTTAAGATCTCTGGTCTGTCTAGGATTTAGCTCTCCATATAAATGTAAGATAGTTGAAAACCATTCATCTAACTCGTCACACTTTCCTCCCCCACATCAAGGGACCATTATGATTTTCTGTGGCCTGTGTTATACAGGAGGTCAGACTAGATGATCATAATGGGCCCTTCTGGCCTTAGAATCTATGAAAAGGGAAAGAATTTACTAGTTCTTATGGACAACGCAGCAATGATATTCTATGTGTTGGGGAGGCTGTTTTGCCATTAGCTCCATCAGGGTGCACCTAGCCACTATTTCTGCCTTCCACCCTCCAATTGATAATCCAATCCCGCGTCACTGAGATTGTTGAAGAGTCTGGACCAGTTATATGCCCAAGTAGAGAATCCTATTTCCCCTTTGGACTTAAACCTGGTGTTAGCAAAGCTCATGGGTCCACCCTTTCAACCAATAGCTTACCTGTTTGTTGCTTCATCTTTCATTTAACATAACTGTTTTTGTGGCAATTACCTTTGCAAGGAATGTAGGAGAATTGAGAGCCCTGGTATCTGACCTGCTTTATACAGTCTTCTATAAGGACAAGTTACACCTACACCCTCATCCAAAATTTCTCACTTCAATATCAATCAGGCAATGTAGTTACTAACTTTCTTCTCTAAGCCTCATGCTAATAAGGATGAGGAGAGACTACACACAGGTTGTTAGAAGAGCATAAGCATTTTAATTCGATGAGACCAAACTGTTTAGGTCCTCCTCACAACCGTTTGGGATGAGATTGGAAGGCTCTTCATCCTGTCTGCAACTACCACAAAGAATCTCATCATGGATTTCCTCGTGTATATGTTTTTGCTCTGACATGGTCCATGTAATTCCACTGCACAGAGTGCTAGCATATTCATCAAGCTCACATGCAGCCTCTGCAGCCTTTCTAGCTCTAGTTCCTATACTGGATAGTTGTAGAGCTGTAATTTGGTTTTCAGTACATACTTTTGTTTCTCAATATGCCATTTCTCAGCAGTCTAGAGATGATGCCAGATTTGGACATGTAGCCCTTCAGTCATTATTCAAACACCAGTTCCACCTCCAGATTGAATTGCTTTTGAGTCACCTCAAATAGAATGGACATGTGCACTCACTGGAAGAAGAAAGAACAGTTACTAACCTGTTCCATAACTGTTGTTCTTCGAGATGTGTTACACATGCCCATTCCATGCCCCAGCCTCCATCCCCTCTGTATTGCAGTCTGTCCAGTAAGAAAGAAGCAAGGGGGCTCAGGAGTGGCTCTCCTCTTTTATAGAGGACACATGCGCCGCCTCCATTGGATACTGCTAAGGGAAAAATCTCTGAAGGAAGTGCACTGGGCGCGCACACACACACACACACACACTTGAAGTGGAATGCACATGTGCAACATATTGAATGACAATAGTTACAGAACAGGTTAGCAACAGATTTTTTCCCCCAAATAGTTGAAGCTGAACATTTATATTAATCAAATTATTTTAATTACAACAAAAACATTGTATTTTGTCAATCACGTTAACAAAACAATCACATATGTTTGTGCAACTTTGAAGAAAAAGAATGCAATGCTCATATGAAGTGCTACCTGAACTGTCAGGTTAAAAGTGAATTTGACAAAAATCTTTTAGTTCATTGCACATGCTCTGAGACAGCCATAGAACGAGAATTATAGCTAGAGCAAATTATAGCTGGAAGGCACAAAATTATTGTTATGAACTTTATTCTCTATCAGAATGTTTGTATGTGTTCAGAATGACACGAGCAACACACATTGTAAACACACTATGATCAAAAGATTATACAGTAAAAGCTGTTTTATCTGGCACTTCACCAACCAGAAAGCTCTATAAACCAGCATTTATGATCTTCATTGAAATTCCGATTTATAGTCTGTTTGGCGCAGGGCCAGCAGGGGGTTGGGGCATGGGAGGGGGTGTGGAGCATGGGCTCTGGGAGAGAGAGTCTGGGTGTGGGAGGGGACTTGGGGTAGCGGGTTGGGGCATGGGAGGGAGTGCGGGGTGCCGGATCCGGGGGGCACTCACCTCGGGTGGCTCCCCGCAAGCAGTGACCTGTCCCAGCTGCTCCTAGGTGAAGATGCAGCAGGCAGCTCTGCACGCTGCCTCCACCCACAGGCACTGCCCCCACAGCTCTCATTGGCCATGGTTCCCAGCCAATGGGAGCTGCGGAGCTAGCACGTGGGGTGGGGGCAGCATGCAGAGCTGCCTGCCGCACCTCCGCCTAGGAGCAGCTGGGACAGGTCGCTGCTTGCGGGGAGCCAGGGGTGAGCGCCCCCCAGATCTGGCACCCTGCACTCACTCCCGTGCCCCAACCTGCTGTGCCGAGCCCTCTCCTGCACCCAAACTCCCTCCCAGAGCCCTCACCCCCTCCGCCTCCCCCATCCCGAGCCCCGCACCCCCCCACACCCCCAAACGCCCTCCATCCAGTTAACTGAAATTTTTCACTTAACAGCACCCCCCATTCATAGAATCATAGAAGATTAGCATTGGAAGAGACCTCAGGAAGTCATCTAGTCCAACCCCCTGCTGAAAGCAGGAACAACCCCAACTAAATCATCCCAGCCAGGGCTTTGTCAAGCTGGGCATTAAAAACCTCTAAGAATGGAGATTCCACCACCACTCTAGGTAACCCATTCCAGTGCTTCATCACCCTCCTAGTGAAATAGTTTTTCTTAATATCCAACGTAGACCTCCCACACTGCGACTTGAGACCATTGCTTCTTGTTCTGTCATCTGCCACCACTGCGTACAGCCTAGCTCCATCCTCTTTGGAATCCCCCTTCAGGTAGTTGAAGGCTGCTATCAAATCCCCCCTCACTCTTCTCTTCTGCAGACTAAATAAGCCCAGTTCCCTCAGCCTCTCCTTGTAAGTCATGTGCCCCAGCCCCCTAATCATATTCGTTGCCCTCCGCTGGACTCTCTCCAATTTGTCCACATCCTTTCTGTAGTGGGGGGCCCAAAACTGGACACAATACTCCAGATTGGCCTCACCAGTGCCAAATAGAGGGGAATAATCACTTCCCTCAATCTGCTGGCAATGCTCCTACTAACTAGACATTGAGCCATTGATCACTACCCGTTGAGCCCGACGATCTAGCCAGCTTTCTATCTACCTTATAGTCCATTCATCCAATCCATATTTTAACTTGCTGGCAAGAATACTGTGGGAGATGGTATCAAAGGCTTTGCTAAAGTCAAGATATATCACATCCAACTCTTTCCCCATATCCACAGAGCCAGTTGTCTCATCATAGAAGGCAATCAGGTTGGTCAGGCATGGCTTGCCCTTGGTGAATCCATGTTGACTCTTCCTGATCACCTTCCTCTCCTCCAAGTGTTTCAAAATGGATTCCTTGAGGACCTGATTTTCCCAGGGACTGAGGTGAGGCTGACCGGTCAGTAGTTCCCCGGATTCTCCTTCTTCCCTTTTTCACAGATGGGCACTATATTTGCCTTTTTCCAATCATCCGGGACCTCTCCTGATGGTCCACGAGTTTTCAAAGATAATGGCCAATGGCTCTGCAATCACATCAGCCAAACTCCGTCCGCGCCCTCAGATGCATTAGATCTGGACCCATGGACTTGTGCGTGTCCAGCTTTTTAAAATAATCCTTAGCCTATTCTTTCACCACTGTGGACTGCTCACCTCCTCCCCATACTGTGCTGCCCAGTGCAGCAGTTTGGGAGCGGACCTTGTCTATGAAGACTGAGGCAAAAAAAAAAACACAAAACATTGAGTACTTCAGCTTTTTCCACATCATCTGTCACTAGGTTGCCGCCCCAGTTCAGTAAGGTTCCCACACTTTACCTGACCACCTTCTTGTTGCTAACATACCTGTAGAAACCCTTCTTGTTACCCTTCACATCCCTTGCTAGCTGCAACTCCAATTGTGTTTTTGCCTTCCTGATTACACCCCTGCTTGCTCAAGCAGTATTTTTATACTCCTCCCTTGTCATCTCTCTAAGTTTCCACTTCTTGTAAGCTTCCTTTTTGTGTTTAAGCTCACCGAAGATTTCTCTGTTAAGCCATGCTGGTTGCCTGCCATATTTGCTATTTTTTCTGCACGTTTCCCCTACATGCCAGATAAAACAGCCTTTACTGTAGTCAGAAAAAAATCAGTTTGGCTGAGTTAAACAAGAATCTTTTCTGTTATAATAAAATTAACTAGACATTCCAAAGCATCTTTTAAGGGTGTTGGTGTTAAAAGACTAGAGAATAAAATAATCTCTAGTCAATGTTAAGGAAGCAAATTAGCAAAAATAGGGAATTCCTGTAAAGATGGAAGTGATGAAAAATAGGAACAGACAATTTTCAAGAATATTTAATTAAATAAGTTTTTCTTGGTTAGGTACATATTCCTTGAATTTGAAAACATATTGATAATTTCAGTTAAAAGAATTAAGAACAAAGTGATAGTTTTCAGTTCTGTACTTTTTCAGATACATTTAATCAAGCCATTTACCCTAAGTATTAAATGTAGGCAAGCAGTAAGAGGTGAGCATTGTAGTGTGCTTTTCGCAGGCAGACTTCTGTGCCTGAGTAAAAGTCTCTTTTCCACTATAAGATGCAGGATCAGGACCAATGTATTTTATTGTGACATTCTCTGACCCAAGTCAGATAACAATGTTCCTTAGGACTTTGTGTTGTTACAATTCCTTATCAAGGTAATAATGAAACAAACAATTTTTCCTCGTTTATGCTCTCTACTGTACAGTCCAAAAGGATATGTTGTTTTGATTTACTTTACTTCAAAATTTTGAGGAAATAAAACATTAACATTAAATAAAATGGTGAATTTTCCACAAAAATTTAAAGCCTTTTTTAGCCTAATTAAAAACATAATATGAAGCCTTTGCCACTCTGTGTATGTTTCTCTGAAGTTCTTACTCATTTTCTGTCATGTTTGGCAAATTTAAAACAAGAATAAATGATAGTCAATATTTTAAAAGTTAAAACAACACTTCCATGCTCTACCAATTAATGATGCCTCATGCTGCAGCAAGGCTGATAAATTAGATGCTGATGTTTTGGTTCAGCCAAAGCAAATGAAAATAATTTATCAGGGAAACAAAAGAAAATGAAACACTGCATCATTACACATTTTTCAAGATTAGAAAATCAATCAAAAATGCAGAAACAACTTGACTTCAAGTGCATGATTGTGAATGCATAACAATTAAATAGTCCAATCCTTTTGAAAGATTAATGTACTTTTTATTACAAACTTTAGTTATTTGAAGTCAAACAAAACAAGAATCACATGATTTGGAAACAATAAAGGAATTGACTGTCTAAACTAACATATCAACAGAAGACTATTTGGCATATTCAGCAAATCTGTTACCTTACGTGTAGTGTCAGAGGCATACTGCATTGCCATCGAGGAAGATTAATTACAAAAATATCTTTAAAGGGAATTCAACAGCTGTGCTGTAAAAGTGAAGAATCCTGAACGTTGGGATGAAATATTGGCCCCACTGACGTTCATGTGTGTTCTGCTATTGACTTCAGTAGGACCAAGAGTTCACCCTGGATATTTACAAACACAGAAGGACTAAGGCTGAATTTCCTAGAGCTCCATTACATTATTACTGTGCTAAATTATAACTCCAGTTCATCATCCATATTATCATAAACATTTTTATTTTTTTCTTTCCTTAAAATAAATGGAGAATAGTTTGAGCAGGCGTGGGTAGCTAAGTAAACAACAGAGTCCAACTGCGAAATAAGAATAAATGAGTTTTAACTGACTTTATGTCCCTTCAGAGATGTGCATACCTAAGAGTTGTGCCTTCATTTGTACAGACAGAGCTCTGTTAAGGTCAGAATTTTGAACCTTGTTGTATATTTTAGGAAAAAGAGAAGCTTTAATTAATTACAAACCTCATTAGTGTATAAGTTTCTAACTGGACACTAGGAATGTGACAGAGGTAAGGACAATGCCAAGATTTTTTTTTTTAAATGAATAGGGCTCAAATAATTAGTAGTACTGGGTCTAGGGATGACTTGTGTTTGGCTTAGATCACAATATTAATTAATTGTACACAAAATTGTAGTCTGGACAAATTTCAGTTCATTTGCTTCTGTATTGTATTTTTATAAAGGAGGAAATTTGTGTTTATTTCTCTTATTTCTAATCCTGTTCAAGATTTGCATATATATGGCCTTCCCCTTACATTATCTTCTCATTTTTCAGGTCATTTCACAGCTTCGAATCCTGAGCAGGTCAGTAACTGCTGGCTGCAAATTTGACAGAGAAATCTGGTCTAATGAGCTTTCTCCTGTTCTCAACTTATGGAAGAAACTTAATCAGGTAAGAAAACAGCTTGTTAAAAAGACTATTTCTCTTCAGAAGTACATAATTTTTAAGATTTTTTTTTTTAATAATGGGACACTACAACAATAATGTAAAATGTATTTGAAATAAGTAGTATAATGAGAAATACATACAGTTGGATTAGGGATAAAGTCCACATTCAGGATGATAATCATCTTCACTGTCAATCTTTTCTTCATATTGATGTGACTGCACAGTCCCAACGTTTGTGAATCAGATCTCCTATGTGGCTTTGAAACCTACAGTAAAATGTGTAAGTCTCAAACTCCATCTGCTCATTTTCTGTGGCATCTAGTAGAGATTATTTTAGATTTTAAAACATTGCAATTATAATTAAGAAACCACTGACTCTTTGTGCAACTCTTCCCCACTCATCTCCCATGTGTCTCAAGTTCTTTAAGGTATAATTATTAAAATTTATTTGAGATGTATGTAAATGAAATGCTTGTAGAGCACTGACACTGATTTTTCTGTGTAATATTGCCATAGTACAGAACGGTAGTTCCTGTAAGGAATTAGAAATTTTTTTAAAAAGTCATGATTGAAGTTGTAAATAATGCTATCTTTTAGATCTATCTTAACTTGATTTATTTCTATAATCTGGGAAAAGATTAGGGGCCAGATTCACCAGTATACTCTGACTATTTTGAATCACACCTGAAGTGCAGGAGCTATAAACATCGGTTAGCTGGCCAGCTAAAATGGGTTTACAGCACAATCAGCCTGAGCAAGCAAGAGCATACTGATGAATCTGGCCCTAGATCTGTATTGCCTTCAAACATATAAACATTACACACAATGCTCTTTTGCATGAAACTGGCAAATCACCTCACTACCACTCACTAATACTGAATTAATTGTGATACTAGTTATGACTATATGAAAATTGTTGTGATCACTCTAGGGGAGGGAAAGGATTTTTCTTAGAGTTTCAAAAGTCTGATAGTTTTCACCTGCCAAGCACTTAAAAAAATCATTTACATATACAGTATGTTATATTCAAAAATGTAATATCTGAAAACACTGTACACAACAGTGAAATAAATAGATGCAATTTTACATTATTGTTTATGCTAATATTTACATGACACATGGACAATTAAAAGTTCTGGGTTTTCTTTTTAATTACATTATTCATGTAACAGATATGTCAGTGTTTTTGTATATTTTAGCATAGCACTTCCTAACTTTTTCATACTAGAGGGTTTTTTTAGTCATGTTTATATTAAGGTATATATTTTTTTCAAATACTTGATCAATATCTTGGGAATCTTAATTGTCTTGAAAGATACTCTAATTCAAACTTATAACAAATCCCAACATTTATTATGAATACTGTATTCTAAATGATGTCTCAGGACTAAACATGCAACTCCTAATCCATGAAATACCTCTGTGTATGATCTTTTAGAAAGCAAAATTGTTTAACCTAGAGCTGTTTTAAGCATATGAGGAATTATTCTCTAGATGCTGTTCTCAGATAAGTTCTGTGGGTTCTAGTCACCCATACTCCTGCATATATATATATATATATATATATATATATATATATACACACACACACACACACACAGCCATCTGCTGGAGTTAAAAATCAAGTGCAAGAATGCTGAGAGAGAGACATCCCTCTACTAATAATGGATTGGTTAGCAGAATAAAACTCAAAAGGTTGATACTTATGCAGGATGGTTGTTGTGAGTAGCACAAATCAAATGTGCCTCTACAACAGGGGATGGTTAGGTGATAGTACTGTTGAAAAGAATCTGGGTGGATCACAAATTGAATATGAGCGAACCAACAATGGGATGCAATTGCAAAAAAGGGTAATATTCTGGGGTGTATTAACAGGAGTCTTTTATGTAAGACATGGGAAGTAATTATCCCACTTTTCTCTGCCCTGGTGAGATATCAGTGGAGTAGTGTGTCCATTTCAGGGTACCCGGGCATGTTTAGGCTTGAGAAAAGATCATAGAATGTCAGGGTTGGAAGGGATCTCAGGAGGTCATCTAGTCCAACCCCCTGCTCAAAGCAGGACCAATTCCCAACTAAATCATCCCAGCCAGGGCTTTGTCTAGTCTGACCTTAAAAACCTCTAAGGAAGGAGATTCCACTACCTCCGTAGGTAACCCATTCCAGTGCTTCACCACCCTCCTAGTGAAAAAGTTTTTCCTAATATGACTGGGGGGACATAGTAACAGTCTTCAAATATCTTAAAGACGGTTATAAAGAGAGTGATCAGTTGTTCTCCATGTCCAGTGAAAGTAGGACAAGAAATAATTGGCTTAATCTTCAGACAGGGAGATTTAGGTTAGATATTAGTAAAATCATTCTAACTATAAAGTTAGTTAAGAACTGGAATAGGCTTCCAAGGGAAGTTGTGGAATCCCCATCACTGGAGGTTAGACGACACCTGACAGGGATGGTCTTGGGCAGCCTCAGCACCAGGGGCTGGACTAGGCAATCTCTTGAGGTCCCTTCCTGCCCTGTTTTTCTAGGATTCTATGATTTTTTTGCTACCAAAACTCATTCACGGACTTTGCAAATGCACAATAAACTCATTTTCAGTTCTTAAATAGAATTACTCAAAACACATACATCCAATTCCTGGCAACAGCATTGAAATGCAAAATCCTAACTCTAATATCCTCTTTCCTTTTGGATTTTCAAACTACACCTATGTCTTTTAATCACATAATGTTATTTGGCTGGGGTGGATGTAAAGTTTTTGCATTTGACTGTGTTTGTTATGAATTGTACATGTGTGTATTTTGTGATGGTTCTGTGTTTGAATTAGGGTTGCCAAGTGTCCATTTTTCAACCGCTAAAAGTCCAGTCAGTGGCGCAGTGGGGGTAAGGCAGCTCCCTGCCTGCTCTGGCGCCGCACAGCTACTGGAAGCAGCTGGCATGTCCAGCTCCTAGGCACTGGAGCGGCCACAGGGGCTCTGCACCCTATTGACATCTATGGAATACTCATTTAAGTAAGGTCTACTTAGATGAATGAAGGCTTACAATTTCAGTTTCACACTAATGTGTGATACACTAATACAGCTTTTTTAAAATGTTTTTATTTTTTAAAAGTAATTGGAAATAAATGACAGCCAAGGAAACTGTGCGATTTCCCTTATGCATAACATTACTTATGCACCAACCCGCAATACAAGGTTTGACCTACATGGAACAGTCTAAGGGAGCAAAAGAGGATACTCCAATAAATGTCTTGACCAATTTTTCCCAGTTAGGCCAAAGGGAGGCTACTTACTAGGCAGTGTGGCAAGGCACCTTCTCAGTCTCACCAGCCTCAGCTGCTTTTAGCCTTGGCGAGACAGGCTTGGGTAATATAGTCCCTCTTGGTGGCACAGCGGAAGTCCATTCCTTCTCTCCACCACTCTTTTTAGCTTGTTTTTCCTCCCTTATGGGAGGGAATGCAGCCTCCCCTCCTGGTGAGGCTCACTGTCTTGCTACTCCTAACCTACTGGCAGCAGGATTCCTTCTCTCTCTCCTTCTCCCAACAGGGGAGGGTTTTAAAAGGTCTCAGGCAGCCATTAGTTGGAATCAGCTGATCCTAATTGACCTCAGGTAACTCCCTCTCAGCTGATCCTAATTGATTCTCTGGTAACCCCTTCTCAGCTGAACTTGATTGACCTGTAGTTACTCCTCCTCAGTTGATAGGGAGGAGGGCCTTTTAACCCTCTGAGACTGTTTTCTACCCTGCCCCCCCGCCCCTTGCAGCTGTCTGTCCTGAGTTTATCACAGCAGTCTTCATCACATATCTGGTAAATTACTTTTGATTTTTGTCTGGCTAGCAGTTGAAAATCATGTTTAATGGAACACAAATAAGCACTGTTTGCCAAACAATCTAGGATTTTTTTGACACCCCAAACACTATAGAGAAGAGTTTTGTTGTATGTACTGTTTCTGTCTGTACACTCATATGTGGCACTGAGAATTTCCTTTCTCAGGTGCTTAGCTGGCTATGCTTGCTCCCATGTGCTGGATCTAACTGATGACCATATCTAGGGTCAGTAACGATTTTTCCCCCAGGGCAGATAGGCAGTGACCTTAGGGGTTTTTTGCCTTCATCTGCAGTGTGTGGATCACTTGCTGAGATTATCTGGGTATATCTCACTTAATCAATTCTATGCTATTGCATGGGCCTCGGGCACTGATGCTTCTCAGTCCCTCCTGTTCTCTGCTGTGGTACATAATAGTCTATTTTCCTATGGGCTGTAATGTTTTTATCTAAATTTGGTTGCTGAGTTTAGTGTGTGGGTGCTAGGTGGTGGTGGTGGCCTCTGATATACAGGAGGTTGGACTAGATGATCTGGTGATCTCTTCTGGCTTTAAACTCTATGGCCTGGTCTACACTAGGAGGTTATGTCGAATTTAGCAGCGTTAAATCGAATTAACCCTGCACCCGTCCACACAACGAATCTATTTAGTTCGACATAGAGGTCTCTTAAATTCGACTTCTGTACTCCTCCCCAACGAGGGGAGTAGCGCTAAATTCGACATGGCCATGTCGAATTAGGCTAGGTGTGGATGGAAATCGACGGTAATAGCTCCGGGAGCTATCCCACAGTGCACCACTCTGTTGACGCTCTGGACAGCAGTCCGAGCTCGGATGCTCTGACCAGCCACACAGGAAAAGCCCCGGGAAAATTTTAATTCCTTTTCCTGTCTGGGCAGTTTGAATCTCATTTCCTGTTTGGACAGCGTGGCGAGCTCAGCAGCACTGGCAACGATGCAGAGCTCTCCAGCAGAGATGGCCGTGCAATCGCAGAATAGAAAGAGGGCCCCAGCATGGACTGATTGGGAAGTCTTGGATCTGATCGCTGTGTGGGGCGATGAGTCTGTGCTTTCCGAGCTGCGATCGAAAAGACGGAATGCAAAGATCTACGAGAAGATCTCAAAAGCCATGACAGAGCATGGAGCCCGCTGCGACCATCGCTGCAGTTATGGCCGTTGTCAACACCTCGCACCTTATCATCCACCTTTTCCAGAGGCAGATGCTGAGAAATCGGGCGAGGAGGCTACGGCAGCGCGGTGAGGACATGAAGTCTGAGAGTGGCACAGACCTGTCACAAAGCACGGGACCCCACGCCGTGGACATCATGGTGGGAATGGGTCATGTTGATGCTGTGGAACGTCGATTCTGGGCCCGGGAAACAAGCACGGACTGGTGGGACCGCATAGTGCTGCAGGTCTGGGATGAATCACAGTGGCTGTTTCACGAGGCACTGCATTCCATCCTAGGTGGCGTTGCAAGCGCTGTCGGCTGCCTCGGCTCGGGAGCAGCCCATAAGTTCTGAGAACATGTCGTCCTTTTCTTTCTACGCCTAATCTGCGCCAGCCTCTGGGAGTGTGATGCCAGGGTAGGTCGGGAGACAGTTGCAGCTGTGGGATGGGAAAAAGGGAGTGAATTCCTCAGAAAGATAATTTTTTTGGTGAACAAAGAACATAGTCTTTCTCTGTGAACAAGACCATGCACAGCACCTATCACATGCGCACTCAGGACAAGGTCGAATTATCGGCCTTCGCATTCAGGGCCTGGGGTCTTGCAGTGCAGATCAGAGAAGCGGGGCGGGACAGCGGAATTTGGGTAGCAGGCTGACATGGTAAGCCGTAGACTTGTGGCTGCTTAAAACTTTAATAATAGCACTGGCCTCCTTTCACGGTCAAAGCAATGCTCCTAGCATTGGCCAGTTCCTGCTGCCAGCAATCCGGCAAGCATGAACTCTGCCCCTGTCCCACCCCCTCGCGGCTGTCCCCGGGAAAGATCCCTGTATGCTGCCCCTCTCCCGCCTCCACCGCGTGGCTGTAAACCGCCAGTTACAGTTCTGTAAAGTAACAGGCAAGCAGTCCCAATACTAACATTCCCCTACCTAATTCATAGCAGGTCACCATGAGCGACATCACTCTGATGAGGATTTCAGAGACCGAGAAAGAACGGATGCTTCGGGAAAGCCTGCAAAGACCAGGGCCGTATGCCGCCCTGCTCTGCAAGGCAATGATCCCGGAGTACTTGATGATCTCCTGGCGCGGAAACGTTTCCTACTACGGAGGACACAATAAGGCCGCTCTCCCAAGGAACCTCATGCAAAGGCTTTCCAATTACCTCCAGGAGAGCTTCATGGAGATGTCCCATGAGGATTTCAGCTCTATCCCCGGACATATAGACCGAATTTTACTGTAGCTGCACTGGCAAGGACTAAACAGTAGAGCGCCTAGGGCAAACCAATCATGATAAACCGGACATTGTTCGATTTTTTTGCAGTAGTTGCACTGCCAAGGACTGAAACGTTAAGCGCCTAGGGCAAACAAATCATGAAAAACTCACTGTTAATATGAATGTTCTGTTCAAAATAAATGTTTACATGTTTAAAACACGTACCGACCGATCCTTCCCCTGATTCTGGGTCAGGGTTAACGCCTGGGGACGGTTGGTAGGGGATCTCTGTGGGGGTGATGAAGAGACCCTGGCTGTCTGGGAAATCAGCGTTGTAAGCGCTGTCGACTGCCTCGTCCTCCTCATCTCCTTCCTCATCTTCCCCATCCGCTAACAACTCCGAGGAAGCGGCCGTCGACAATATCCCATCGTCAGAGTCCACGGTCAGTGGTGGGGTAGTGGTGGCGGCCGCACAGACCAGAGTTCCTGAAAACATGAGCGTCATGAACCTTGCCCGGCCATCCGACGTTGATGTTTGTAAAACGTCCCCTATGGTCCACCAGTGCTTGCAGCACCATTGAAAAGTAGCCCTTTCGGTTAATGTACTGGCTGGCCTGGTGGTCCGGTCCCAGGATAGGGATGTGAGTTCCATCTATAGCCCCACCGCAGTTTGGGAATCCCATCGCGGCGAAGCCATCTATGATGACCTGCACGTTTCCCAGGGTCACTACCTTTGACAGCAGTACCTCAACGATTGCGTTGGCTAATTGCATCACAACAACCCCCACGGTAGATTTGCCCACGCCAAAGTGGTTCGCGACTGACCGGTAGCTGTCTGGCGTTGCAAGCTTCCAGAGGGCTATGGCCACTCGCTTCTGGACACTCAGGGCTTCTCGCATCCGGGTGTCCTTGCGCTTCAGGGCAGGGGACAGCAACTCACAAAGTTCCAGGAAAGTTCCCTTCCGCATCCGAAAGTTTTGCAGCCACTGTGATTCATCCCAGACCTGCAGCACTATGCGGTCCCACCAGTCCGTGCTTGTTTCCCGGGCCCAGAATCGCCGTTCCACAGCATCAACATGACCCATTCCCACCATGATGTCCACGGCGTGGGGTCCCGTGCTTTGTGACAGGTCTGTGCCACTCTCAGACTTCATGTCCTCACCGCGCTGCCGTAGCCTCCTCGCCCGATTTCTCAGCATCTGCCTCTGGAAAAGGTGGATGATAAGGTGCGAGGTGTTGACAACGGCCATAACTGTAGCGATGGTCGCAGCGGGCTCCATGCTCGCAGTGCTGTGGCGTCCGCGCTGGCACTGACCAGAAAAGTGCGCGAACTGATTGCCCGCCAGCGCTTTCAGGGAGGGATGGCGGGAGTGACGGTTGGATGATGAGTTACCCAAAACCACCCTCAACACATTTTTTTCCCCAGAAGGCATTGTGGGCTCGACCCAGAATTCCAATGGGCAGCGGGGACTGCAGGAACTGTGGGATAGCTGCCCACAGTGCACCGCTTCCAATGTCGACGCTTGCCCCGTTAGTGTGGACTCACAAAGTCGAATTACTGTCCTTAGTGTGGATACACACGTTCGACTTTGTAATATCGATTCCACATATTCGATTTAAGTAAAATCGAACTACTCTCGTAGTGTAGACATACCCTAAGACTGTAAGCTTGCATGAAAGATTATTTGCAAGACAAAATACACCTATCATTGAATAAAATGCCAAACAAAAATATTTTCTTCTTGTGCAATACTTTAAATGCTTTAGAAATTGTAATAGTAATTGTAAATAATACAATTCCAGAGTTAAGTAAAAATTGGTAATTGCAGAGGGAGAGTGAAATTATCAAGTAATCATTATTATACAAAAAGGGGCAAAGATCTTTTCAGCTAAGATTTGAAATTACATGAAAAGTCAATGAAACAGAGTTACAGGAAAACTGCTGTGTTCCCAAGAATGAGGAAATTTTGCGGGAGACAGAGATCATTGCTAAATGAAGAGAGAGGGACCAGGGAGTGGGAAAGTGAGCAAAAAGATCCATGAGATAAAATGACCTGAAATTAAAAAAAGAATCCTACAAAAAATGGAAACATGGACAAATTGCTAAAGAGGAGTACAAATGAATAACACAAGCATGCAGGAACAAAATCAGAAAGGCTTAGGCACCAAGTGAGTTAAACCTAGCAAGGGACATAAAAGGCAGTAAGAAGTGGCTCTTTAAATTAGGGCTGTCACACGATTAAAAGGATTAATCGCTATTTATCGCTCTGTTAATAATAGAATACTATTTATATAAACATTTTTGGATGTTTTTCACATTTTCAAATATATGATTTCTATTACAACACAGAATACAAAGTGTACAGTGCTCACTTTAATTTATTATAAATATTTGCACTGTAAAAACAAAAGAGATAGTATTTTTCAATTCACTTAATAACTGCATTATAAAATAAAACAATGTAAAACTTTAGAGCCTACAGGTCCACTCAGTCCTCTTTCTTGTTCAGTCAATCGCTCAGACAAACAAGTTTGTTTACATTTGCAGGAGGTAATGCTGGCCGCCTCTTGTTTACAGTGTCACCTGAAAGTGAGAACAGGTGTTAGCATTGCACTGTTGTAGATATATACATGCCAGATATGCTAAACATTCATAACAGTGTGATTAAAACTGCAGTTAATCATGATTAATTTTTTTAATCGTGATTAATTTTTTTTAGTTAATTATGTGAGTTAACTGCAATTAATCGACAGCCCTACATTAAATACATTAGGAGTAAGAGAAAGATGGGTGAAATGGGTCCTCTACTTAGCAGGGAAAGAGGTAGAAAAGAAGACTAAGTGGAAACCTGGTAACAGTTTTCAAATATATTAGGGGTTGTTATAAAAACTTCCACTGGAGGTAGGACAAGTAGTAATGGGCTTAATCTGCAGCCAGGGCCGGCTCTAACTTTTTTTGCCCCCCAGCGCCGCGCCGGGCCGCCCAAACCCCTGGAGCACCGGGCCGCTCAACCCCCCGCCCCCCGAGCGCCGCGCCGCCCAAACCCCCGGCCCCCTCCCCCGGAGTGCCTCGCCAGGCCGCCCAAACCCCCGGAGCGCCACGCCGGGCCGCCCAAACCCCCGGAGCACCGCGCCGGGCCGCCCAACCCCCCGACCCCTGAGCGCCTCCCCGGGCCACCCAAACCCCCGGAGTGCCGCGCCGCCCAAACCCCCGCCCCCCGAGCATCGCGCCGGGCTGGCCAAACCCCCGGAGTGCCGCGCCGCCCAAACCCCCGCCCCCCGAGCATCGCGCCGGGCTGGCCAAACCCCCGGAGTGCCGCGCCGCCCAAACCCCCGCCCCCCGGAGCGCCGCGCCGCCCAAACCCCCCGCCCCCCTCCGTGCGCCTCGCCGGGCCGTCCAACCCCTCCCCCCCCCCGAGCGCCGCGCCCCTCACCGGGCTGCCCAAACCCCCGAGCGCCGCACCGGGCTGCCCAAACCCCCGGAGCGCCGTGCCGGGCCAGGCCGCCCAACCCCCCCCGGAGCGCCGGGCCGCGCCGCCAAAGACTCCGCCCGCGCCACCAAAACACCCCCTCTTCGCTGCCTGGCCAAAACAAAAAAGAACCCCTCGAGCACCGCTCCGCCGAGCAAAAAATAAAAAAAACAAAAACACCGCGAACGCCCCCTGCCACCCCAACATTGACTGCCTCTTCTAAGGTGCCACCCCAAGCACGTGCTTGGTCGGCTGGTGCCTGGAGCCAGCCGTATCTGCAGCAAGGGAGATTTAGGTTAGATATTAGCAAAACTATAATGGTAGTTCACCTCTGGAATTGGCTTCCAAGGGAGGTTGTGGAATCCCCATCATTAGAAGTTTTTGAAAACAGGTTGGACAAACGCCTGTCAGGGATGGCCTAGGTTTACTTGGTCCTGCCACAGTTCAGGAGGCTGGACTTTGATGACCTTTCGAGGTACCTTCCAACCCTACATTTCTATGTATTCTATGACTTATAATATGTCAATGTTAAGTTATGAAAACAAGAAAAAAATATAAATTGGATCTTGAAGCCAGTGCAGAGCCAGTGAAGTTATTTGGGTAGGGAAGCAATTTTATTATCCTACTTCATACATATCTGGAAAAGAATAGCTGAAGGGAGGTGATAAAGGAGTTGGAATAGTTTAGATGAAAGGATATGGAGTCTAGGTGGATGTTAGGAGTGCTAGTAATAACGTAAGATTCAGGCCTGTATTTTTTCTTGAGATAGAATTTTGGGTTTTCCCATTTATTTTTGATATTTTGATATTTATATACTTTTATATTTTATACTAAGATGTGTGAACAAAGGACAAAGACATTGTGTGTGTTGGTTTTGCCTGGCTAGATGGGTTTCTTAGTATAATGGGAACAGATAAGAACAGTTAAAGTGAGGAACAAATAAGAACAGTTAAAGTGTTACTAGACATGGTGGAAGGGTAATATATGAGCATACACTGAAAGGCTGCTTGGCTTCTCTGTCAAGCCAAGGTCAAGCAACCAGTTAGGAGGGGCAAGGAGGTGGGGGAGGGGAGGCATAAAAACACTAAAAGCTAAAGAAAAGCCTGACCTTGGCCAGTACACAACCTCATTCCTTACCCCTCCCATGGGATACAAAAGAGGTGGGATGAAGACCCCAGACTCACAACCTCCCAAAACGGAACCATTTATGGCCATAAATTGAAAGAGGTAGGACCAGGGGTGTATATATTTATGCCTGTTGGGCGGGGGGAGGGCGAATGGTACACTGGGAAACAAGGCTCTGCGGTATTAGAGCTATGGATATGCTTGCTTGAAACTAATCCCAATAAACATCTCATTGCCTGCATTGGGCTTCTGATCTTCTGCTTTCTGTCTGCGTGACAAGAACCAGGGGAGAGGGTGATGGGAAAGCCCTCTAACTGTGGAGATTTCTGCAAAGGCGAAATAGAGGCAATGTTGCAGGTATCAAAGATGGACAGAAAGATTGATGAAAGATTTCAAAATTATGCTCAGTTGGATATGAGACACACAAAAATGGTATTTGAGGTTAAAGGTACAAATATACCCTAATTTTGGATTAGAAAGAGCACATTTCACTTCAGCAGTTCTTTACAAGTTGCTCCACTTGCCCACTTCACTCTCATGTCTAATTTTCACATGCATTTCTGACTCCTCCCCATGTGAGTAGTATTAAAGAACACAAAATTCAAAAGGAAAAACAGGTTGCTCACACTATTTTCTTTTGGTGAGCTGTTTAGTTCTCAGACATGGCTGCTGTAAATTCACTAGTGATGCAGTAGAATAGGGACAGAATAGATGTGATAACAAGTTGGTTTTGAGATTCCTGGGGAATCCCAGAGCCCAGGAGACGAATGATGTGGGGAAAAGGGGAATCTTTTGGCAGGAAATAGTAGAAGATTGTTATGATAGACACACCCTTTGTAGAGTGTGATAGACACACATGCTTTGAATTGGGTAATGTCTAGGAACTTAGGGTAGGTCTACACTTACCCGGTAGTTCGGCGGCGAGCGATCGAACTTCTGGGTTCGACTTATCGCGTCTTGTCTGGACGCGATAAGTCGAACCCGGAAGTGCTCGCCGTCGACTGCGGTACTCCTGCTCGGCGAGAGGAGTACCGCGGAGTCGACGGGGGAGCCTGCCTGCCGCGTGTGGACCGAGGTAAGTTTGAACTAAGGTACTTCGAACTTCAGCTACGTTATTCACGTAGCTGAAGTTGCGTACCTTAGTTCGAATTGGGGGGTTAGTGTAGACCTGCCCTTAGAGAACTTACTTTTAGGAAGTGCTTGATAAGATAGGATCCTATATGGGAAGGAAGCAATAGAGCCTGAATGTAACACTGCCTTGGCTGTCTCTCTTCTTATGCTTGAATATTGAATAAAGACAAAGAACTATGTTAAGCCAGAGAGTCCAGAAGCATTTATTCATCATGCACAATCTTGGATCATGAACATTCATATAAGTCTAGATTTATAGATTCAGTAGGTTGGGCTGCACAAATTAAAGTTAAAAAGTAAACTACAATATGCATTGGGTAATAATCTGCATGTACAATAATATTTACAAACTGGTAATATCCCTCAAGTTAATAAGTCAAGCGATGAATACATTTGAATTGTGAATAGCTCTAAAATAAACTGAAAACAAACGTGTGAAATAAAGATGAGTGGGTATTTGAAAACATGAATACCTCTAAGAGTTTTCACCCATTTTACATTTAAATTGTGAAAAACTAATACCAGAATATTAGCTCTCCTTCTGTGTTTCATAGGGAAGGTCAGTGTGAAATAAAGTTTAGTTTGCGTACTTTTTCATCTTCTAGGAGAGAGATAAGTACTTGGAAATGTAACTTAGTTTGTGCCTCGTTCCATAAAACACAGCACAACAAATATTTCAGCATAATGTAGTAGGTAGATTGTATGCATCATAGCACAGGATAAACTATAAAACTGAAACTGTTTAAGATAAAAAATAAAATATTATTATTATTCATTAGAGTTGTAATTATAGCAAGATTGATATATCTTCTGAAATCAAGCAGTCAATATACTGGAAAGGAAAACCACTTTTTCATATGGTATATAAGTGATCTTGAGAACTCAATAAACCTAATTGTATTTCCTTATTTTAGTGCCCAAGCACAGTGAAAATCAGAATATGTCCTCTAGAGCTATCACACACTATACCAGCTAGTTAAATGTCTGATCTTATTCCATGCCTACATATTGAATGATAAATTCTGATTGATATACAGTAATGGTTTAAGTAGAGTCTTTTATTCTTGCTGGTTCCATTTTCTATTTCATTATCTATTAGTAATATGATTGCACTGCATCATTTTTAAACAATCAAGATCTTTAGAAAATTATGTCAGAAGTAATTGTCTGTTAATGACTTTACTTAAGAGTGATTTGCAGAGTTGTGAAAAGTTAAGAATATTCATTATTGAAGAGGAAGAGGTAATTAGTTGCTTTAAAACTACAGCATTAAAACCTTGTTTTAGTAAAATCTGTATTACAGATTTACACAGTGTAGTTCTCTTACTGTAGCCTATTTGAATTTCAATTTTCTCACTTTCCTCACAGAAGCGGAATTTTCTGACTCTGATAATTCAAGGCCAAACATGATCTTTAGAGATAGACCTACATCAAAATCCCAATTGCAAATACCAGAGAATTTTGAGGATACTCAAATTCTGAAAACAGACCTGAACTTTGCAAGTGGCTTCTATAGTTAAAATAATCCAAACCCAAAAACTCAGATCCAAGCATCCCCCAACTTATGTTCTATTTAATACCATGATCATCTTGAACACATCTTCAAGGCTGAGAATCAGTACCTATCAGCCCAGCCTGTACCCTTTCTTTCCCCAACATACAGTTAAATACTGTTAAGTATATTTACAGCACTGTACTAAGAAATAGACTGGCAATATTTAATAGCAATACCTCTATTTTTTTTTACCTGTTATCCTTATAAATACACTTTCATATATGTTCCCCCGGTCTTATTTTATCCCTCCTAGTTTTAATTCCTTTGTTGCTTGATTAATACCCTCCCCAAGAAGCTTTTCTTATAATGGAGGGACAGTTGATACCAGTACCACTTCTTAGTCATGTGAAAGGGGTTTCTGCTTCACAAGGCATGACTGAAAGTTCCACTTTCATAAGATGTAAGAGTTCTGGGCCTAATCCTCAGCTTGTGTAAATCAGCCTAGTTTAATTAACATCACTTTAGCTAATAGACTCAAGGAGCTCAATCTATTTAGTTTAACAAAGAGAGGGTAACAAAGAGAAGGGGTGCCTCGATTACAGTATATCAGTATCTACATGGGGGAAAATATTTAATAATAGGATTTTCAGTTTAGCAGAGAAAGGTATAACATGAGTTTCTTCTGGCAGTGTCATTTGCCTCTGAGCTGCTTTCAGTTGAAAATGAAAATCAGAGGGAGAGGGGCAGAAGAGAGGGAGAAGCGAGCATGGACAGGGAAGGTGAAAAGAAAGAATAAGAACAATGAAAACAGTATTTTCGTTATTATTTAGTAGAAAGTTTAATGTCCTAATGGGGAGGAAATTGGTTGTCTGGCAGAAAAAATGCTATAAACAATTTAGAAAAATAAAGCTTCATATACAGTCATTGTATATATATAATAACTATATTAAATAAAAGACAGTGCTTCAGTGAGAGGCACATATGGGCCAGTGAGCACTAGAAATTGTTTTACTGGAACCAGGACTAACTACTGCACTAGTGACTTTGAATTCTATAAAAGAAGTGACCATATGCCTGAAATTGCAAGTTTTATTTGATTTAAATGGCAGCTGTCTAAAATAATGTATTAAAAAAAACTGATATTTTATCTTTTCTTACTGGAAAGCGAGGATCTGCACAATGATCTTTACTTAACAGAACAGTCTCACTACTTATATAATTAATTTTTAAACACGGAGTCCATATTCCATTCCTAATTAGTGCTTCCACTTTAACATAGTCATAAAGAATCTCCATAGTAAAACTTTTCATTGTATTATAAAAAATAAAGATACAATGACAGAGAAAAATACTGAAGAGAAAAATATTAATAGGATTAATACACAATGGAATATATGTCCTGTACATCCTGTCTCACATTAAAAAGACACAAAAGTCCAGTGGATAGGACCTTGGACTTACAGTCAGGAGACTTAAGTTGTATGCCTGCCTTGGCCACTGACCTGCTGTAACTTTAGGCAAGTTATTTTATGCTTCTGTTTCTCTTTCCACTTTTTGTCTTCCTTGTCTGTTTAGATTGTAAGCTCTTCAGTGCAGGGACTGTTCTTATTATTGTGTTTGTGCAACACCTAGCACAATGCTACTATGGACTTCTATATACTACAAATAGTAAATGATCATGAATGAGAGTATAAAGAAAACAATATGTAGTATAATAATATAGTTGTCACTGAGTTATTAATTAAGCATTCTACATTCTTCTTTTAGAACTCCAACCTGATTCATCAGAAGGTGACTCCTCCTACTGAGCAACAAGGATCCCCAATCTTATCATTCATTATTCTTGAACAATTCAATGCCATTCTCCTAGTGCAAAGTGTCCATCAGTCACTTGCAGCTCTCAGTAAAGTCATCAGAGGCACCTCACTATTGAGTTCTGAAGTACAAAGTCTAGCGAGTGCTTTATTAAACCAGAAGGTAAGCTAATATTTGAAAAAAGAAATTATACATTTAACTAACCATTAATAATCCTTAATCTGTAACTATGACATTGAACAAAAGTCGGCTAAATTCAGACACGTATATACATTTCACCTTTTGTTTGGTTTGTTTGTTTAAAATTGTCACAAGATTAGATCAGATGCTTCAGGGGATTCCTAATCAAATAGGGAACCCTACGCCATCATGTGTCAGCAATGCCCCTCTGCTATGTACATCGGCCAAACTGGACAATCCCTATGTAAAAGGATAAATGGACACAAGTCAGATATTAGGAATGGCAATATACAAAAACCTGTAGGAGAACACTTCAACCTCCCCGGACACACAATAGCAGATTTAAAGGTAGCCATCCTGCAGCAAAAAAACTTCAGGACCAGACTCCAAAGAGAAACTGCTGAACTTCAGTTCATTTGCAAATTTGACACCATCAGCTCAGGATTAAACAAAGACTGTGAATGGCTAGCCAACTACAAAAGCAGTTTCTCCTCCCTTGGTGTTCACACCTCAACTGCTAGAAGAGGGCCTCATCCTCCCTGATTGAACTAACCTCGTTATATCTAGACTGATTCTTGCCTGCATATTTATACCTGCCTCTGGAAATTTCCACCACATGCGTCTGGCGAAGTGGGTATTCACCAGGGCCGGCTCCAGGCACCAGCCGAGCAAGCTGGTGCTTGGGGCAGCAGCTTGTAGGAGGCGGCATTCCACCCAATCCTAGGGTGGCATGGCCGCTTTTTTGTTGTTGTTGTTGTTCCGCTCTGGCTGCCCTGTAGAGGGCAGCGGCGTGGAGGACGGGAGCGCCCTGCAGCAAGCCCGGCAGGGCAGCCCCTGTCCTTCCCTCCCATCCGACCGGAGCCCTCCTGGCAGGGGGCATGGCGGGAGGGGCCGCGTGGCAGCGCCCCGCTGAAGCCCTGGCCGCCCCCCTTCTCTCTCTCCCCCCGCTAGCCAGGGCACATCTGCAGGGCAGGGAGTTTTTTTTTTTTTGCTTTGCTGTTCTGGCCGCCGCGGTTTTTGTTTGTTTCTTTGTTTGTTTTTTTTGCTTGGGGCGGCCAGAAAGCCAGAGCCGGCCCTGGTATTCACCCATGAAAGCTTATGCTCCAATAAGTCTGTTAGTTTATAAGGTGCCACAGGAGTCTTTGTCGCTTTTCACCTTACGGTAACTTATAGTTCAATACTGATTCAGAGTTTTAGCACCAAATGTTGTTACCATCTAAAGGCTGTTAGTGACCTTTGTGCTAAACTGTCGATCTGTTGCTTAGTGGTTAGCTGTCTGTCTTACAAACAACTGCTATGTTAATTGGTTTTCTTAAGTAGTAGGATAAGGAGAGGGTCCAAGAATTAAAACAGAGCTTCTTTCTTATACCTAGAAGTTTAAAGACATTGGCAGTGCAGCCATCATGCCCAGAAAAACTGCTGCTCGTCCTGTTGTACATTTTATGTGGATAAACAAATTCTACCTTTAATGCTATCATTCTGGCACCTTTGATGAGTACTCAAGACCTGAGAGGTGCTGAGTATGCACAATACTTTATTGACATTAGTATAAATAGTAAAACAAAACCCCCAAACCACTCAACTATCCTGAAATATGCAAATATTACTATTTTAAGGAAAACTTAACTATGGCTTTTCAGAATGAAAACTAAAAAAAATATTGGCTTTAAGAATCAGTGGGGGCTTCTGAGCATATTATGCACATTAGCTGAACTTTCTCTATGAAGGATATACAAAGCTGGTAGAATTAATGATCCTGGAATAGCATTTCCAACTCAAATCCCATAAAATCTCGCAAGCTAAATCATTCATGTTATCCCTTAAAATTATATGAATAGTTTCCCACCTCTCCACCCCCGTCAACGTGCCTCAGTGGGTCACAGCTGAGGATGCCACCTGCAAGTCAAACTGCTGAGAGATAGGACAGACTCACCCCAGGCTGGTGGTTATTCTATGATTAGATGTACTAAGCCAGTAACAAAAGTAAACTTCTGTCTCATCGCACTGGTTAACAAGAAGTCAAAAATGCAGTCTCCTTAGGCATTCCAGTAGGTATTTCACCATATAGACACTAGACTTTATGATGAGTGGTTATTGAAAATGAATTTAATCAAACAAAGGGTTCTTCTGATCTCAAGAGATCAGCCACATAGCCAGGTCAATATATAACTTAGATCTTATTCAACAATCACGCTGCTGCCAATCTTTTAGTAACTAAAATCTAAAAGTTTATAAGAGAAAAGAAGACAGTTAAAATGGTTAATAGGTCATATACATACAATAATTGCAAAGTTCTTATCTCAGGTTTGTAGCAGTGATGTTACAGACTGTTGGCTTCTAAAGTCTCTGGTAACTTCCAAAAGCTTGGAAGGTCCTCAGTTCATAGATTTGAATGCTCCTTTTAGTTGTAAGTCCATAGTCTAGAGAATCTGAGCAGAAAAGAAGCAACATGGAGATGATTCAAGGGTCTTTTATATCCTCTGCCATGTGGATGGAATTTTACTGTCCCAAACAAAGCTCACGGTCAATTTGTGGAAAGTCACAGGCACAAGATGGAGTGCACAGTCACATGAGCAAGTCACATGCCCTTACATGGCTTGCTGACTCCCAGAGGCAGCCATTGGCCACTTGCAGGCCAAGATGTCTGCAGGAAGAGCCATCTTGAGCGGAATGAGTTTCTATGGACCATTGTCAGAGTCAATTGCCTTTCATGGGCCATCAATACAAAGCTGTCTGGCTTCACTGTAGATTTTACATGGTGAGTGTTACCCTAGAAACAAACACATTTGGGAGACAGATCTATAGCCAATATTCATAACTTCAGCTACAGTGATGATACATGGATTTAAACAGGATAATTTTATTTAGAAAATCATATATCTTCTGTTGACACCTTACATGATATACTTTGTACAAATTTTGTTGCAGTTGTCTAACAGTGACAATATTAATGATTTAGATGGTCATATTTCAGTCATACAGCATCGCACCCCTTTTAGTGAAACTTGCATTTACAAATGAAACATATTGGAAATAATTTTGATAATAGGATATCCTAGAAAATATGTTTTAGTATAAAATGCTGCCTCTTTTCTCTATTTTTTTGCTGTTTCACAGTGGTAAACACAACAGTTCTTTCTATATATCGGCACCCTTTCCCAGATTAGTGCAACTCAAACCAAATAAGGCTTGCATTGCTGTCCATAAGCAGTAAGATGAATGTATTAACACATCATATATTTTTAAAATATTTTTTTAATCTAGAGCAATTTCTAATGCTCAGTACAAACTTCAGCCAACTTTGTCAGGCATTTTGCATTACAATGTACAGTCCATTAATATTCAAAATATTTAGAATTACTGCTTGGTGAAATGAATTCCTGTACACTGGGGGAGTCTGCGCCCTACTCCAACAAAAGGCAATGCATACTTTGTATAAGTTGAACATTACCCCCTTTCTGAGATTTGGTTTTATGATCAGAAGTATTAAACAGAACATAAACTCTATTCCAGGCTTAAATGCCTTAGGACCCATCTGTTCAGGACCCAAACCCCCAAGACTACTTTGGCTCATAGCCTGCTGTATCTGTCTCCCCAAATGCACATATTAGAATATCACTACCTCAGTGCCAATTGAAAATGGATTATCAGACCATGGGACATAATTTAGTCTTTGTCTTTTCCACAAGACATTTTGGGAACTTTATGGTCGTAATGGTTACTTTTTGTCTTCTTTTGGAGGTTCTGTGCTCCCAACAGTCTTCATCAACACAAATAGGATGGATTTGGGCTAGGATTTGGGCTAGGTTGGATGGCTTATTTAGATCAACTGACAGTTCACTTTTCTCAATGTTTTGAAGCTGTTTGGTTTGTTTGTGAATTAAGGGAAGTCATTACAAGATAAACTTAAACCAATTTTAATTTAAACCAATTCCCACACAGGGTTTGCACTGATTTAACTACATTGATTTAGAAACTAGCTGTCAAGGTGTCACCCCCACTCTGAACTTTAGGGTACAGATGTGGGGACCTGCATGAGATAACCCCTAAGCTTATTTACCAGCTTAGATCTAGTAGCTGCCACCACCAAATAGTTTAAACAAACGTTTATGGGAGAGTCATTTGGAAATGCTGTCTTCCCCCCAAATATTTCCCCAGCTTTATCCCCCTTTTCCTGGCAGGATTGAGACTGATTCACCTCCCACCAATTCCTGGTGAGCCCAGATCCAAAAAACCCTTGGATCTTAAAACCAGGAAAAATCAATCAGGTTCTTAAAAGAAGACTTTTAATTAAAGAAAAAGGATGAAAGGAATACCGCTGTGAGATTAGCATGCAAGCTACTCTCACAGACAACAGATTCAAAACACAGAGGATGTCCCTCTGGGCAAAACCTTAGTACACAAAGAAACACAATTTGATTCTCCCTCTATGCAAAAAGAAGTCTCAAAAGAAAATAAACATAATCTAATACATTCCTTCTCTAAACACTTACTAATTTTAAGAAATGTTAGATGGCTGATTCCTGGATCCTTCGCTCCGGCACAAACTTTTCTGAACAGACAAAAGACTGATTTCCCTCCTCCCTCTTTGAAAACATCTTGTCCCCCCATTGGTTCCTCTGGTCAGGTGTCAGCTAGGCTATGTGAACTTCTTAACCCTTTACAGGTAAAAGAGGAATTAACCCTTAACTATCTGTTTATGACACTGGTATAGTTAAATAGGTTCAATTTCTATACATAGACATCCCAAATTACTTTTTTTTCCTCATTTTTTTTTGTGATATGTAGTATCTTGTTTTGTAAAGAGAACTGTAAAGTATAGGTGCTTAGTACATGTGCCAAAACAGATAGAGAAGAATTTTCACTCCATAAGGTTTTTAAAATGACTCTTGAAACCTGTGCATATTATTATGCTCTACTGTAACAGCTGCATAAGACCTGTTATCTGTTGGATAAATAGTGAGCATTTACAAATAGTCAACATACCATACTAACACAGGAAAGTTACATTGGTCCCACATTCAGAATTGTAGGTATCTGACATTTAGATTTTGCCACTTTTATTTGCAAGCAGCTTGGTTTTAAAAACAGCATAAAATCAGGACAGTAATAAAGAACATAGTGTAGAAAAAATTGTAAGGAAAACCAGAAACAGTTGGTTGCCCTAACTTAAGTACTGAGCTGACTAGCTGTTGATGTTTCTGTACTGGCTTAGCTACCTACCTGAGACCCTTTCCTCACCTTTATGTTCAGTTGTGTAATTAAAGGGTATATATCTTTTAAAACTCATGAAGATTGGGTATGGGGATGTGATAGGGTGTGCTTCCCACACTGGCCCTGCAAGAGCTGACTTGGGCCAGGTGGGCCCAATCAGCTAATTAAGCTGAAAATGGCAGAGCTTTAGGTTGGAGGCAGCTAATTAGAGAGAGGCTCACCTGTGAGGGACAGACAGGGCTTCTACAAAACATAGGAAATTGGAAACAGAAGGGGCTTCAGGGAAGGAGTCTGCAGTCACTCCCTGGGAAAAAGGAGCTGTGTTTTGGAGGCTGCAGAGATGCCTAAAGTTACTCCCTGGGAGGAGGGAGTGAGCAGATTCACCAGAGGAGTGGGGAAGGCCAGGAGGTATGGAAGCAGCTCAAGGAAAGGCAGCAAGTTGCAAGGAATGGACCTTAGCTGTTGTGTAGAGGGTCGCTACCCCGGAGTAGAGGGTAGGTCCAGGTTCCCCTGCTAGCCACTGTGGGAGTGGTACTGTAAGACAGTGAAGCAGAAGACTGCCTGAGAGACTGCTGGAGAGCAGGAACCTTGATACACTCCCCCAGGATGGAAAACTACAATAGTGACCTGGCCGGAGGGCTGAGTCACAAATAGGAAAGCTGCAGCTCCTGATAGCGAGAGAGGGACTGCAGGGGAGAAACTGATGGGACATAATCCCGGGATGGGATGATGGCCTGACTGAGCTAATCCCCAGAATCACCAGAAGGTGGCCTATCCAGTGGTAAGTAGAGCAACCCGTCATGGGGGGGGGGAAAGCAGGTTGTACATAGTTATGACGTGATGAAATCAAAGAATATGAAACCAGAAAGAACTACAAAGATTCATCATACCACAAAAAACTATGAGGCAAATAAAGATGTCAAGAAAAGAATTGAGCTGCATTGAAACTAAGGATGGCAGACTGTGCTATGAAAACATCACCGTTCTGGAAATGTGGATGGAATACATGAAGGAACTTTTTGATGATTTTGAAAAATTAGAAGATACAGACTTGAAAAGAGAAGAAGAAAAAGCAACACATATTAAAATATGCTGTCAATTCTGTTCTTAATTAGGTCATATTCCAGATTTACCAACACATTTCTTCTGTGGTGGGGACCAAGTCTTGTGTATGCATTTTTCCCTATTCTGCTCATCCCACAGGTGATCCTCAAGTTGAAGCAGTACCAGGCCAGAAGAGTGGGTGAACTTCAGGTTCTCATGGCAAGAACGCCATAAGCCAGGAGTGGCCAAAATGTGGCTTGCGAACCACATTTGGCTCTTTTACAGTTAAAGTGCGGCTTGCAGAGTCCCCAGTGACTCCCCATTCTCCACCTACCAGACTGGGGGAGGGGATCTTGGGGCTTCTGCCCTGCAGCGGGATGGTGGGGCTAAACCAGAGTGGTATCAGTTATTCATTTGACCCAGACAATATACTTACCATGTTTTATTCCCATAATCACACTCGCATAAGGATGGACAATGACTACATACTTTGTATGAAATGTAAGCATTAACCTTTCATCTGGACAGGACTACGCCTTTCAGGCTTTCTCCCTGGCTATTTATTTTTTTATGCTGATAGAACGAGAGGTCAAGCAGTTACCGCACAGACAATTTCTGGATGGATTAATTCCTGTATTACCATGGCAAACACCCCTCTGCCACAGACATTATTGGTTCGGTCAATGAGCACTCATGCTACGTTGGTGGCTTTTCTAAAGGATGTTTGAATACTGGATGTTTGTAGTGCTGCCACTTGGTCCTCTGTGCCTTCACTCATCATTATATCATCACAACTGCTTCAAAGATTGATTCAAATTTTGGGAAGGCCATGTTAAAGTAGACACTGAGCCCCACCACGTAACGGTACTGCTTGTGAGTCACCTGAGTGGAACAAACTTGTGCAACCACTTGAAGAAGAAATAAGACAGATAAGTAACCCTTTCAACTGTTGTTCTTAGAGATGCTGTAGCATACAGGTATTTCATGACCCATCCTCCATCCCCTCTGGATCCCGTTCTGCTATGTTTCGATGTGAAGGATCTGAGGCCAGGTTAGGGCATTGCCACCTTTATATAATCTTGGCAGGGACCACAGCAATGTGCAGGGCACATATGCTGCCCCAACTGGTTCTGCTGCAGAAAACTCTCTGGCTCTGGCATGCTAGACACATACACCCCTGAGTGGAATACATGCGTGCAATCACATCTCGAAGAACAACAGTTACAATACGTGCAAGTAACCATTTTTTATAACTCTCTTTCAGAAGTCATGCTTTTTAAACATAAGGAAAAGAGTCCACAGAGTTAATGTTTTTTTCTTTATTTGCTTTGTCTTGTTTTTGTTTGTTGGTCTATTTAAATGTTACCAAAGTCTCTAGACCCAAAGTTTTTCTATTATTTGTATTAAGATGAAGTGTATTCAGTGAAAGTTAGCACTGTTTAGTTCACTTTGAATGTCATCCTTTCTTATATGCTTTAATGGCCAGACTTTCAAATGTCGTCAGCATGCAGTAGCTGCTGCTGTTCTCAATGAGAGCTGTTGGATGCTGAGCTCTTTTGAAAATCTGGCCCTTAATCTTCAAGGGCATGATCCTTCAAGGTGCTCAGCACCTCCTGTGTGATGCCAAGTGCCCTCAACTCCCATTTAATTAAGGGGGAGCACCTTGCAGAATCAGGACCCACAGCACTCTACAGGCATTGGTTAATACTAACCTCACAACCTGTTAATGATTTTTGTCCTGACTGTAAAGCTAATGCTAGTGTTAGGTCACATTTATCTGTTAAACAGAGGCTCTGTATGGCCTCTATCACCATTGTGTCTGTGCACTACGTAAGGAGTTTGCATTAGAGCTGGGAATTCATGGTTGTATGCTCAGATCGTGACACTCGCTCTCTTTTTAAACTACATTCAGTCTCCAGCTCATTAAATGTAATATGAATAGTTGCATTAAAACAGTAGTAATACCTGTAGTTTTGAATTGTACTGCATAGCCAATTAATCTATTTTTATTTCAGTGTCCCCTCACATGGCAGAGTAAGTGGGAAGGTCCAGAAGATCCTTTACAATATCTCAGAGGGCTTGTAGCTCGAGCACTTGCTATCCAGGTAAAGTAGAAGACACGGTTAACTTCAGAACATTACTATTTTTTATACCACAATATACTGTGTACTTCTCTATAGTAGGGCTTTCCAAGCTGCTGTCTGAGAGAGATTTAGAACTTGTGTGTAAATAATTAAATGTTAAAAACCATAAACATGGAGGTACAACATAAGGACCTCAAATTTTTGTCCCAGTAAACCCTGTCAGAGTGCAGTAACATTGCTGTTCACTTTTACAGCAGTTTTAACTTGCCCTAAATTTCAATCAAAGTTTTAACTCAGGATCTGTGGAGAAGGAAGGAAGATCTTTGTTTTTCTTACTGTCTTTGTAGAACTCCTGTTATTTTTCTAAATGACATGCTCTCTGAAATAAAACTGAACCTTTATATGTAGAAAGGATGGTCCCTTATGAGACTTCATTATAGTTGCCAGTGAAACTAGAGTATGGTTTGATATGCAGTTTTACCAAATTCTTCAAAAATAGTCAACTTTTATGTTTGGAGGTGGCATTCCTATGTTAGAATGCAAATTATAATTCTTTCACAAGCTTAGAACTAGGTGAATGAGCTGGGGGAAAGGAGTCTGGGACAGGAGGATAAAAAAAATAAAATTAGACAATCATATCAAAGCATGAAATAGATTTCACAACCCAAGAATCTTTTTTTTAAAATGCAGTGAGTTTCTGAAGACATGCTGTTTTATTCAGTGGAATAGGGTGGATGATTACATCTGTTTATCCTAGGGTGTGCTCCTAAATGTATTATTTAGTTGCAAATTTGTCTTTCATTTCTGTGCTACTTGCTCTGAAAGAAACAGCAAGGAAAAAATATAATTGGACAATAAATGCTGTTCTTCAGTCTGTTGAATTAATGCGTGTTATGAGATGACTTTAGAGAATTTGTTTTCTAAAGGACTGTACCATATGGTCTAGCATGTATTTGAAATGGCACATGGCTGTAGAGAAGTGCCTTCAGACTGAAATGCTAACATGAATTACTCCACTTTCATGTCTCATGCGAAAAGCAGATATGGCTGTTGTCTATTCAGGTAGCAGATGACTGAGATATCATTTATTTAGAAGGAGCAGTGTAAAAATTAGATTCAAATGTGTAAGTCTAAGAAAACAGAAATATATGTGTGTATACACAGGTATGTATGTTTATGTATATTTATGTGTATATATGGAGAAAAGCATCTTCCCACTGTCAGTAATTATTGCCTGTCTTGTTTTGTGGTTTAGAGATATTGTATAAATCTCTGGCAGAATGTTTACTATTACTCATACTCCATAAGTTTTTTTTTTATAAATTATTCTTGTTGTCTAGATGGTTGGTATGTTTAGGCATTGTTGCTTTTGTTCAAATACTTCATAAGGCTAGGTAGGGCATTAACAATATTGTTCATATTTAGAGCCCCATGCTTTTTTCAAGTATGAAGTAACATGAAATAAAACTAAAAACAAAAGAAAAAGAAAAGCAATGAATAAAATTTAATAAAATGCACCCATCCCGCAACCGCAGCTCCTGTCCTGCAGGGCTGGCCCTGGCTTCTTGCTCCAGGCATTGTGACCTGGCACATGGTGTCACAGCACTGCTCAAGTTTGGCCTTGCCTCTCCTCCTAGGGTTACCACACGTCCGTATTTTCCCGGACATGTCCGGCTTTTTAGTTCTTAAATCGCCGTCCGGGAGGAATTTTTAAATATCTAAAAACGTCCATGAAAATACGGACATATGGTAACCCTAAGTCCAAAGTCCCGGGGCTGGCGGCGCTTCCTGGGGCAGCTCCCGGCACCCGCCCACCGGCAGGAGCCTGCAATGTGGGCAGCCCCTAGGCACAGAGGCGGAGGGGCTCTCCGCGTGCTGCACTGGCTCTCTCCTGCCCAATCAGAGCTGCGGGGGCGGGGTTGCAGGAGTTCGCAGCGGGCAGAGAGCCCTCCGCCCCCCGACTCGACCTGACCCTAGGAGCCAGAGGGACCTGCGCATGCTTCCTGGGAGCCACCCCAGGTAAGCACCGCCGGGACTCCCCACCTCGCCCCCCGGCAGGTCCCTCTGGCTCTTAGGGTCGGGTCAGGGGGTGGGAAGGGGTGTGGTGGCGGGGCCGAACGGGGAGGGGGTGGGACTTGGGGCAGAGCGGGGCTGGACTGACACCCCCCGGGGAGTGTTCTCTTTTTTGAATGTTCAAATATGGTGACCCTAACTCCTCCGTGATAACAGAGGGGTGGCCAGGCCAAATTTTAGTGAGTGGCTTTGCAACATGGTACACAGGATTGCAGAGCTTGCTCAGATTTGGCCTAGTAACCCCATGATGATAGAAGGATGGCAGGATCAAACTTGAGCTGCACTGCAACCCCATGCACCAGGTTGCAATGCCCAGAGCAGGAAGCCAGCCCACGACCAGAGGTATAGGAACCACCACTGCGGGGTGAGTGTAGAGCAGACTTGCTCGCCAACACTCTCCATCCTCGGGGCCTGCCCTCCTCACGGGGACGGGGTGAGTTTACTCTTGAGGATCCCACCCAGGGACTCCCATCTCCTGGGGACAGGACCTAACCCCCTCCCACAGGGGATAAAACAAAATGAAATGAAATTCCAAAAAAATAAAATGAAAAATTATAAAGATTTTCACTGAGCTCTATTTATGGTATCTCTGTGTATGATAGCATTGCCTAAAGCATTAATAAGCACATTGAGTTCTGTTGCATACATTATTAATAACAATCCTAAGAGGAGAAGTGAAATAATACTAATCCAAATGAAGAAGCTGACACAACATATGCTTGGGCATTCATTGATTCCAGTTGTAGCACTCTTGAAATCAATAGTGGTGTCAATATATAAAGTTCATTTCCATATACATTTATTTGTATATGTCATGTCAACTTAATAAGAATTAGTTGCTGATTCATACTTGATGTATCATATTTGATATCTTTTTGCCACCTACTAATACTGTACATGAATCTACTAAGCTGTTTGAGCTTCAGCCTCTCTCAAATTGCGACAAAAAGTACTAAGGGTATAATTTACAGTTGTATAATTGCATATACCTTATATTGCTATTCAAACTTATAATAAACACTTCATAAAATTAAAGGTATAAATCCATATCTTGGCCAAATTCCAGTGAAATTCCTCCTGCGGTTTCAGTTTCTAGTTTAAACTGTAGTATGGCTGGACATTTTTGAAAAACACCTTCTAGAGGTAGCTGGTGGAGAAAATATTGCTTTTTGGGAGAGATTTTTCTCAAATGGTGAAGGGATTTAGAAGAATATGCGCCATTGATGTTCAGTAGGGCTTGTGCTCCTTAATCTTATGTGCTTTGGAAAATCCTACCCTTTATGCCTACATAAGTTTTTGTTCAGACACTTGGGGATGAAAAGCAATATCATATATAAAAGTAAGGTTGTCAGCCAGATTTTTTTAAAATGAGAACCTAGATTTGGATGCCTACATTCACCCTTTTTGAAAAGTGCATAGCACCATCTGGTGCCATTACAGTCAATGGATACATGTACATGAATATTTTTAGGACATGTGTCCCCCAGCAATTAAACAATCAAATAGAAAATACTCCCAAGAAAAAGCTGCTTCAGCAAGAAGTTCTTCAAAGAGACGCCAAGCAAAGTAAATATTTCCTTTCCTTTGAGGATTTCTTTTATTGAAAGTGCCTCAATAAAATGCAATTGTATATACATTCTTTAATAAAAGGAAACTCTCTTTTGAAACTCTCCCAATAATTGTAAAGTTAGCATTCCATAATTAATTGTAAACAAATTAAGTTGAAGAATACAAGCATTATGAAAATACTTGAAACCTTATATAATCCATTCAAATAATTCAGGTTTCTTTGAAAACAAAAGTCTAGCAAACCTTTTCAAAGTTTAAAAGTGGAAATAGTGAAAGAGCCTTTCCCCAGCTATCAAACTGAGTTCCTTATCAGAATTTTATCTCTTAAGCTTTTATAACTGTGGTCTGAATGTCGGGGGATATTTTTATACCTATTATAAAGCACATAAAATGTTCTTCCTTATGTTTTTTGGAGACAAATATTAAGGCCAAGAAAAATGAGGGTAAGTCAGTTTGGACAAGGGGACATAGAGTAGAAGTAGAAGTTCATTGTAATACTGAGAAAACATGGATGGCTTCACTGGCTTTTGTCCCCACCTTTGTCATGTCACCATACAACCTTTCTAATATTAAGTATAGTGTTCTAGGCCAATATCTCTCTAGCTCTTTTTCTCAAACAAACCAGCACATCTCATACTTACAGGGTTGCTTTCTAAGTGAAACTAGGTCACGCAGTTCTAAAGAAAAGTATCACACTGATACGTTCTTAGATTTCAGTGACGACTACAGAGAAACCAGAGAAAATTGCACTGACTCTTCTTCCTGTCCCATATCTACTAATATCCTGACAGAGCTGTAATCTAGATACCATACTGATGGCATGCTTTCTATTATCTTCTGTCATTTAAGTTTTAATAAGTGTTGTGGGTTAAATTTACCCTGATGAAATTGCATTGAACTAATCAATGATCGCAGGTGATACAGAAACCATAGTCACAAGCATTCAACACTAGTAATCAGTTAACTATTTCAAGGTTATCTTTGCGATGAACCAGGCTAGTAATGTGATTCTTATATTTAGAATCCTAGAAATGTAGGACTGGAAGAGACCTTGATAGGTCATTTAGTCCAGTCCCCTGCACTGAGGCAGGACTAAGTATTATCTAGACCAGCCCTGACAGGTACTTTGTCTAACTTGTTCTTAAAAGCCTCCAGTGATGGAGATTCCACATCCTTCCTAGGTAATGAGTTCCAGTGTTTAACTACTCTAACAGTTAGGAAGTTTTTCCTAATGTCTAACTTAAATTTCCCTGGCTGCAATTTAAGCTCAGTACTTCTTGTCCTGTCCTCAGTGGTTAAGAAGAACAATTTATCACCCTCCTCTTTATAACAACTTTTCACATACATGAAGACTGTTATGTCCCCCGTCAGTCTTCTCTTCTCCAGACTAAACAAACCCGATTTTTTTTCAAATCTTTCCTCCAAGTTCATGATTTCTAGACCTTTAATCATTTTTGTTGCTGTCCTCTATACTTTCTTCAATTTGTCCAAAAAATATTATTCTTTCCTGAAGTGTGTTGCCCAGTTCCAGACACAATAATCCAGTTGAGGCCTTATCAGTGCTGAGTAGAGTGGAAGAATTACTTCTCATGTCTTGCTTACAATACTCCTGTTAATACATGATGGTTGCTTTTTTGCACCAGATCTTTTTCAGCACTACTCTTTCCTAGGCAGTCATTTCTCATTTTGTACTTTTGCAATTGATTTCACAAGTGTACTAAGTGTAATACTTTGCATTTGTCTTTGAGTTTCATCCTATTTATTTCAGACCATTTCTCCAGCTTGCCAAGATCATTTTGAATTCTAATCCTATTCTCCAAAGTACTTGCATCCCCTCCCAGCTTGGTATCATCTGTAAACTTTATAAGTATACTCTCTATTTCCATTATCCAAGTTATTTATGAAGATACTGAATAGAACCGGACCCAGAATAAATCCCTGCAAGGCCTCACTCAACATGCCCTTTCAGCTTGACTGGGTACTATTCATAACTACTCTCTGAGTACAGTTTTCCAACCATCCTGGCTAACAGCCATTGATGGACCTATCTTCCATGAACCTATCTAGTTCTTTTTTGAACCCTGTTATGGTCTTGGCCTTCACAACATCCTCTGGCAAGAAGTTCCACAGGTTGCCTGTGTGTTGTGTGAAAAAAATACTTCCTTTTGTTTAAAACAAACATGCTGCCTATTAATTTCATTTGGTGACTCCTAGTTCTTGTTTTATTGGAACGAGTAAATACCACTTCCTTATTTACTTTCTCTACCCCGTCATGATTTTATAGACCTCTATCATATTCACCTCCCATAGTCATCTCTTTTCCAAGCTGAAAAGTCCCAGTCTTATTAATTTCTCCTCATATGGAAGACATTCCATACCGGTAATCATTTTTATTGCCCTTTACTGAATCTTTTCCAATTCCAATATATCTTTTCTGAGATGGGGCAACCATATCTGTACGCAGTATTCAAGATGTGGGCATACTATGGATTTATATAGAGGCAATATTATATTTTCTGTCTTATTATCTATCCCTTTCTTAATGATTTCCAGCATTCTATTCACTTTTTTGACTGCTGCTGCACATTGAGTGGATGTTTTCAGAGAACTATCCACAATGACACCAAGATCTTTTTCTTGAGTGGTAACAGCTAATTTAGACCCCATCATTTTATATGTATAGTTTGGATTATGTTTTCCAATGTGCATTACTTTGCATTTATCAACATTGAATTTCATCTGCCATTTTGTTGCCCAGTCACCCGGTTTTGTGAGATCCTTTTGTAGCTCTTCTCAGTCTGCTTTGGACTTAACTATCTTGACTAGTTTTGTATCCTCTGCAAATCTTGCCACCGTTTACCCCTTTTTCCAGATCATTTATGACTATGTTGAATAGGACTGGTCCCAGTACAGTCTACTGGGGGACACACTATATTTACCTCTGCATTTGGAAAACTGACTATTTATTCCTATCCTTTGTTTCCTATCTTTTGAACCAGTTACCAATCCATGAGAGGACCTTCCCTCTTATCCTATGACAGCTTACTTTGGTTAAGAGCCTTTGGTGAGGGACCTTGTCAAAGGCTTTCTTAAAGTCTAAGTACATTATACCCACTGGATCCCCCTTGTCCACATGCTTGTTGACTCCCTCAAATAATTCTAGTAGATTGGTGAGACATGATTTCCCTTTACAGAAACCATGTTGACGCTTCCCAACAAATTATGTTCATCTATTCTTCTGACAATTCTGTTCTTTACTATAGTTTCAACCAGTTTGCCCAGTACTGAAGTCAGGCCTAAATTGCTGGGATCGCCTCTGGAGCCCTTTTTAAAAATTGGTGTCACATTAGCTATCTTCCAGTCTTTTGGTACAGAAGCTGATTTAAATGATAGGTTACAAACTACACTTAGTAGTTCTGCAATTTCACATTTGATTTCCTTCAGAACTCCCCGGGTGAATACCATCTGGCCATGGTCTCCTTGTCCTGGGAATTGACTGGCAGTTAAAACATATTGGCAGTAGGCAAACCTCTTTTATCTGTTGGCAAAACCAGGTGGCATTTCTTGAAATATGCAGATTCATTCTTCATATCCAGACTCAGCAGAGCAGTGATTTTCATTATACTAATATTTTTGATCTTGCTTATCAGCCTACAGTCCATGTTATACTAGTCTCTTTAATTTCCTGAGTCTGTTGTGAGCTTGTCTTTTGCTTTCTTCAAGCTGTAGGCTAGTCCCTATATTTTGCAGTTAAATATCAATTATGGAGAGTTTAAGAACTCCCACTTTAATATGAAGAGCTTGGACCATGCTTTACAGAATGAATTGCTTTTTATCTGCTTTCTGAAGCTGCCATCAGTTCACTAATGGTATGAGGAGAGGAAGTATCTTGTGCTTAGTGACCTAGCACATTCAGAAGCTGAAGCTTAATTGTTAGCCTTTGTTCTTTTGTCTTTCCCCATTCTCAGACATCTCTAGCAGTTTATAGCATCATCTGAATTTGGTATAAACAGAGTTCAGTTTTTTAAAAATAAGCAGACACAGAATGCTGTGTGTATGTATATTTTTTAAAGTTTTAGCAATTCAGCAGGGTGTCTGGGGGTTATAGTGGGTCACACATTAAATAGGAGTGAACAGTATGATGTAGTTTGGGGGGAAAGGCAAATGTCATTCTGGAATGTATTAACAGGAGTTTTGTATGCAAGACACAGGAGGTAATTTTTCTGCTCTGCTCTGCACTGATGAGGTATCAGTTTTGGGCACCACACTTTAAGAAAGATGTGAACAAACTGGAGAGAGTCTGTGGGAGAGCAACCAAAAATAAGTTTAGAAAACATGATGTGTGGGAAATGGTTGAAAGAATTGGGTATGTTAGTCTAGAGATGAGTAGGCCGAGGGGAGACATCTTAACAGTCTTCAACTATGTAAAATCTTGTTATAAAGAGGACAGTGATCAAATCCACTAAGGGTAGGACAAGAAGTCATTGGCTTAGTTTGCAGCCAGGGAGATTTAGGTTACGTATTAGGAAAATCTTGCTAACTATAAGGATAGTTAAGCATTGGAACAGGTTACCTAGAGAGGCTGTGGAAACCATCATTGGAGGTTTTTAAGACCAGGTTAGAGAATACTTGTCAGAGATAGTCTAGGTATACTTAATCCTTCTTCAGCACCATGGGGATGGACTAGATGACATATTGAGGTCCCTTCCATTCTTACATTTCTATTATTCTAATATGGTATCTGTTAACATTTACTACATTTCGTTCAGTTAACCTGAAAGAGTCACCCTGGCATCAGTTATTACTAATTTAGAAATTCATTTTGGTAAAATCTTAGAAATAGAAGTATCCTGGATATTTTGCTAAACATTTGTCCAATATTATTTGTGATATTCATCTTGAGTTCTTCTTCCCGTTTCAAATCTTAGATCTAGAGACTTGAGCCATCTGTTATGTTCCCTCCTAGATTGACTTAATTTGCCAACTTTTTAAAATGAATACTCTCTTAGAATTAGAGAATAATTTACTGTGAGTCATTGCTTCCTTACTTCATACTAATAATTCTAACTGTTGCTACATTTGGAGAACTGGGTGCACTTTTTTGTTTAACTTGACTACCATCTTCATTGCATAGGAACCCAATTTTCACCATATGCTCAGATGTGCTCTAGCACATCAATAATATTATTACTTCTAGCAAAGATAATTGTTTACATCTCATATATGGAACCACCTTTCACAATCCACATTAAATTTCAGTCCATTTTGAAAGATAGTTATTTTATTTATCATTGATATACCTAGAAGAAACTGACAAACAGATGTTAGACATAGCTAATGAAAGAATAGACAGATGTGATATAGCTAAGTGCAGGTACATAGTTATAGAGACATACATACAGATTAATGGACACACACACACACACCCATATATATATATATATATATATATATATATATATATATATATATATATATATATATATATATATATATATATATATATATATAAATGGGCAGTGGAGAGAAAAGAGAGAGGCAATTCTGATGAGAGAAATGTATGAGAATAGAAAATTGTCCTTTGCTTTGAAACAAAGAAAATGTATTCATATTCTCTAATCTTATTCATAATCTCTAATTCTAAAAGGGTATGTGAAAGAGGGCCTGAGGTCTGACAGTAACATATATTTCATGGTAAAAGAAAATTGATTAGAGGAATTTTAAAAGAGATAAATCCAGGCTATTCTTTGGTCAGCTAAAATAGAAACTGGATATATCCATTTTACCAGGGGAGGTGGTGTGCTCAACATCGCTTGAAGTCTTTAAAATGAGATTATATGTCTTTTTAAAAGATATGCTTTAATGCAGCTTCTGGAAGAAATTTTATGAGCGAGGTGGGGGAAGTGCTGGATGGTCATTCTGTACTTCTGCACTTGGAATCTGTGGGCAGACCTGTTATCCTCAGCTCTCAAAGCACAGCAGAGAGCCAAACTACCTTTGGTTACCTGTGAGCAGAACGTGGTAGGATAGGTGGCTGGAGAATCTGGGTAGGACAGAGAAACTGGCGCTGCTCTTTATTTCCGTAAATTTAGTTTCCTTTCCTTCAATACGTTGAGAACTGGGACTAGAGGCTGGGCCCCAGGCAGAATCCCCACCCTGCTGAGAATATGAGCCCCTTGAGGGGAAGGTGGGCCAATGCAGGAAGTAGCCCAGGGAAGAACCAGATGATTTGACCACACAGATCTTAACCACTTGCTACAAGGATCCTTGGGCTGAGGGTAGAGGGAAAGACTGGATTTCCCTATAGCCTCATCTGGTAGATGAGCAGCAAGACCCCAGATGCAAAGTGCCAGAAGGTTTATTGGGCGTGCACTGGGGCCATTGACCTGGTGTCAGGTCCTGAAACTACTAGATGAAAACCCTGGATTCCCTCAAAAGGGGTGAGACCAAAGTTGACCCGTCCAGAGGGCCAAGTCAGAAGGTAGGTTGGCAGGACTACAGAGAATGAAACCTTGCAACACCATTCCTGGCCACAAAGCAACACACCAACTAGTGAGTCACTTTGTCACAGAAAGATTTCTCTGGACGTCATGGTGTGACTGTCAGGCTGAACAGGAAATGTTTGGAGATGGACTTGATTTCTAGAGACATACAATTTCTTTCTTTCTTTTTTGTAATAAAGCTAAGGGATGCTTATGTCACTGGGTTTTGCAAGGTATTCAGAAGAGGTTTGTTATGCAAACCGTGTATTTTGATTCACTACCATTTTCTCTCTAATTTAACTTAGTTTAACTACCTAATTCATAGGTTGTCTTTTTATAGCCAAGATTTATGTTTGACTACTGTGGGATTGGGTAATTTCACACAGACTGCCCCAAATGAGATGAGAATTCCTCATCCTCTAGAGAAAGGTTCTGAAGGGTAAGGAGATTGTGCAGCCTAGTGTCACACTCATGGTCTCAGTCAGATGGGATGGGCAGAGTTGTATCCTACTAAACAGTATTGGAAAGGGCTGCAGTGGGTGAACACAAGGGAAAACCTGAAGACCCTACACGAGGAGGCAAGAATGTGTGTGACAGGAGACAATGCAAGGAAAACTAAACTTCCTTGAGCAGTTACTGTGCTGTAGGGAGAAAAATTGGAAATGCAGATTAGATAATATCTGTCTGAATATCTATTTTGAACTTTGCCTGGTCTTCAGGTGCATGTAGGAAAAACTGAAGTTAAAGGGAAATGGCGTAGTAGGTTTAAATTGTGGTTTTAGTTAATAGTTTCTATTATGAGAGGGGAGGCAGGTCTGAGGGAATGTGTGAAATACCTCAATTTAATATCCTTTCATAACCTTAATTTAATAACGTTTCATAATCTTAAAATAGCCATTATTAAAATGAAAGGTTTGTTATTTTTAGAAAGAGAAAAGATGTTTCTACCTTTAATATCAGAATAAGTTTTATTAGCAGAGGATACAATGTAAAAATTTCAGTTCCACAAAGCAGTACTCTATGTACATACATAACTTGTGTCTTGAACTAGACAGGGTTGGTCCTTATCATTAGTCAGAGTTATCAAAGGGACTTTACATTTAAAATAGAGATAATATGCAACTTTGTTTTGGGCAGAAGTAGTAGACTACCTGCTTTTTCCAGTAAATGTATCAAAAACGTTTCTATTTCAGTATATCACCATGGTCTATCATTGGCTGAAGTGATAGGTTGTTATGTCAAAGCTGCGGTCAGGGTGTCAGGAGATCAGAGTAGATGATCCCAGGGGTCTCTTCTAGTTTTAGAATCTATTAATCTATTTAATTATTTATTTTTGGCAGATACTACCTCTCATTATATGTGCTTGTGATGTGTAACAACCATTGGAAATGCAAAAATGCTTAATTTAACATGGAAGAGAGACAAACTTGTTTAAATTTTTTCCTAGGGTTTAGGCCAGAACGTTAATGCAGAGATCCAACTACAACATCCCCCAATAAAGTCTGTAGACACGAACATATGCCATAATTCTTTGAGAGGTGGTCCCTATGTGTATTCCACACATGGATACGCATGCGCACTATGCATCTGAGTCTGGAAATTTTTAAACAGGAGCTGTTGGTCCACACACATGCAGTTGTCCTCCTCGTGCTCTGAACGAAGTCTGTAAAGGGCAGTGCAGACTAGCGTCTCTCCAGTTATTTCTTACCACTGTATGGCCCCTGAGTCAGAATTCTATGTCCACTTCAATCTTTCTCTACTTTAATACCTGCAAATATAAATTGTAAATAGTTTTTAGAGTGTAAACTTAGTGTTTTTATAGTCAGCATAATTAGTTTAGTTCTCTGCCTTGAGGGGCTTCTGCTCATGGAGAGAGACTATGCCAAGAGTCCTGGGGTTTAAGAAGTGTGTCTCCTGCCCCCATTGTGTCTCCATCAGCAACGAACACCAGCACTGCCTTTTTTTGCTTTGGGGAGCCTCATGTCGCCACCAAGTGCTGTATCTGCTGCTCCTTCCCTCTGAACACACGAGGGATGAGAGTTCTGTCTGCAGAAGCACCTCATGAAGCATGCCATGAGGCCCCATTTGGATCTAGGTCAGGGAGAGCCCCCCTCTACAGCATCCTCAGACTGCAAGCACCACCCTCCAAGCACAAACTCCAGAATAAAACACTTAAACCATATCCCTCCTAGCCTGACAACTACAGGCAGTACTAGGAGCTGTTACAGAGAGTAGCAGTCAAGCTCCACCTAGCTCTTGAGGAGGTCCAGGGCACACAATGTGGTCTATTAGACGTCCTTCAGCCCTCTGGTCCTTCTAGGGCGGCCCTTCCAATTGACCAGGCCATTTTGGAGCCCACCAAATGTGTGACGCTATGTGTGACCTAGCACTGCCTCCCATGACCCTACCCTGAAAAGGGCTTCAAAATGATATTTCATGCCAGCCGAAGGGTTAGAGTCTTTATTTACTCATCCAGCACCCAACTCCTTAGACGTGCAAGTGGCTACAAAAAGGTCCAGGACACAGCACCCCAAGACTACCTCAACTGATAAAAGCAGTAAACACCTTGACCTCTTGGGAAGGAAAATATTTTCATCAGTTAGTCTCCGATTCAGAGTTGCTAATTACTAGGTGCTGTTGGCAAAATAATATTTCCCGATTAATTTAAAATTTCTAGATATTAAAGACAAACTTCCTCAGGCAGAGAGGACCCAGATCCAAGCCCTCATAGAGGAAGGCAGGCTGGTGGCTAAAAAATCACTCCAAGTGGCAGCAGACACAGCTGACACTGACTGTAGAGCCATCTTCAAAGCTAAAATCGTGAGGCATGATTCGTGGCTGAAATCTTTGGAGTTCCCCAGCGGAGCACCAGAATACCATTGAGGACGTTCCCTTTGAGTCTAATGGCTTTAATGAAAAGATTGAGTCTCTACATTCTCTTAAAGACTCTAGGACAACCCTCCACTCTCTGGCATTTACATTCCAGTCCTGAAGAGGAAACACCATAAGCAAACGTACAGGCTCAGACCTCCATGCAAACAACAAAGGGTTCAAAGACCCTCCAACTCTTCCTCCACCTCTACAACTGCCACCCAGCCCCACCCATCATCCAAAGGGTTCTTCTGATGGCATGCTCGAGGACCATATTCTGAAAATGCCATGCCTTATTGGCCCCCAAAACTTTGATGGCTGCCTTTCCCACTTTGCTCATAACTGGGGGGCAGTGACAGACAAGAGAGTACTAGAGATCATCCACTTTGGCTACACATTCAAATTTATTTCACCTTTCCATCAGAGAGCCCTTCCTGGTCCCGTCTCAATAGGTGAATTATCTTCTCCAGAAAGGGTGCATAGAACTGGTGCCACCTGAGCATCAAGGGAAGGAATTATACTCCCCACATTCCTTGGTTCCCAGAAAGAACAGGGGATGGGCACTGATCCTCAGTCTATGCCAACCAAATGTATTCCCCTGAAAATTAAAATTCCACATGGTCACAATGGCATCAGTAATCCCTTCTATAGAAGAGGGCACATGGTTCATGGCTCTTGATGTGAAAGATGCTTACTTTCACATAGACATTCATCCATCCCAAAGAAGGTTTCTCATGTTCCTCACTGAGCAAGATCACTACCAATTCAGAGTCCTTCCATTCAGACTAGCTACAGCACCAATGGTCTTTACAAAAGTCCTTTCAATGGTGGCTTGCATGAGAAGAAACTGCTTTACTGTCTTTCCATATCTCGACAACTGGCTCCTGACAGGCAGACCCAGCATGCTGGGTGGGCGGTGCGGCTGGAGCTTTCCCAGCCCCAGCACTGGGCAGGAGGCGCAACCAGAGCGCCTCCAGCTGCAGCACTGGGTGAGCGGTGAAGCCAGAGCTTCCCCAGCGCTGGGAGGGTGGGCAGTGTGGCTGGAATGCCCTAGCCTTGGAGCGCCCCCAGCAGCGTGGTCCCAGTGCCCCCAGCACTGGACGGATGGGTGGCGCAGCGTGGCCTCAGCTCCAGTGCCCCCAGCCCTGGGCCTTATCTGCACTGGCCCCAGCCTGCCTGCCCCAGCCTCTTGGCCACGGAAGAGCGCCAGCGGGAAGAGAACTGAAGCGGGGGAGTGGGGGCTGGGGGCGGAGTATGGGCAGGGCACACCAGGCTGTTTGGGGAGGCACAGCCTTCCCCTGCCTATGCTACCCTCTGCCCATGCTTACTTATCCTATGATGACTGGATTCCTGAAGGGACTTATTAGAACTTTCTCACCAGTGGTGAAACCAACACCACAATGGGATCTCAATCTCATCCTTCAGGTTCTCACCAAACCTCCCTTCGAACCATTAGCCATCTGTTCTATATCCAATCTCTTGATGACTCACCATCACATCAGCCAGGAGGGTGAGCGAGCAGGAAGTCCTGAGGGCAGATCAGCCATATACCATCTTTCATCTTTCTTCGCCTGCACCAGAAATTCATCCCTAAAGTAATTTTGGAGTTTCACATGAATCAAACCATCCACTTACAGTATTTTTTTTTTCAAAACATCATGCTTCTGATGAGGAGAGAAGGCTTTCCTCTTTAAATGTCCAACAGGCACTGGCATTTTGTCTATCTTCACAAAGACTCTCTAAGTGAATCTCGGGCTGCATCATCCTTTGTTACCAACTAGCTCACATTCCCCCTAGAGAGGATGAGAACCCACTCCACCAAAGTGCAAGCAACCTCTACAATATCTCTGTGAAATGTACCTTTACTAGATATATACAGAATGGTGACTTGGAACTCCATACGCACTTTTACAAGACATTATGCATTGTTCCAGTCTTCTACAGATAAAGCTTTGGGGATGGCAGTACTACAGATATCCATGCTATCTGCATCCTCACACTCACCTCTTGTTTAGTAAGCAATAATCAATCTCTCAAATGTGAAATATACCGAGGGACCATAACTCAAAGAAGAAATGGAGGTTACTTAGCTGTAACTGGAGGTTCTTTGAGATGTGTGGTCCATATCTGTATTCCACTGACCACTTTCCATCCCTTCTGCTGCAGATCATGATCAGATTCGCAGCCAGAAAAGGAATTTGAGAGGCTGTGACATACCAGGGTATAATCCAGACTAATGAATAGCTCTGTCACTGCCCTCTAATCTGGAGTGCCCTTTACAATGCTTTGTTGCTGTAGCCTCCAGCCTAGATTGCTCACAAACAGCCTATAGCATGCAAGTCACTCCCAGCTATGTCTGTATGTGTGCTGCACCCAGTCAGCCACACCAAGGCTCTGCCTTGGTGATACTACAGGATACCCCCAACACTTTCCTAGTCTTAGATTTTTTCACCCAGATGCTTATATCTTATGCTAACCAGCTCTCTTCTGGACAATATAAATTTATATAAAGTCCATTATTTCTTTAATAGAAATAATATGCAACTCCATTTGCCACCCCAAATGGAGTTTCCCAAATCCTTCAATTTAAATACCCTGAATTAGATAAAACAATAAAACAACGTGTTTATTAAGTACAAAGAGAGAGATTTTAAGTGAGTACAAGTAGTGAGGCATAAAAATCAGAAATGGTCACAAGAAAAGTAAAGATAAAATGCAATTGGTGCCTACCTTAACAAAATGTTAAATTGAAAGCAAAGTTTTCTCACCATATGCTTTTATAGCAGCCTTACTGTACGAACTTCTTAGGTCAGGACCCCATCTCCCAGAATCCAACGAATGCTTCCTTTGTTGCTTCAGGTGCGATGAATGTGATGGGCAGGGAGGAGGGGTGTCATGGGGTATTTGCCCCTCCTTTCTATAGTTTCAGTCCCCCTTTTGAAAAACATTCGCGGTTAGGTATCAGGAGACAAAAAGTCTGTGTGGAAGGATGTTTCCTGCTGCTTTTTTCTCACCTGTTTGAGCTTCCTTTGTCCCTCCTTCCTGCTTGATGACTCTGTTTACTGCTTAAATGTAAATTAAGCAGAGCACACATTCCTTTATTTAGGACAGACCTATTTGCTTACTTCTGCTTGGGTAGGCTGTGGTTTGGAACATATGTTAATAACATCATACAGGAAAATCTTATAATTTCCATACAGTGTTGCCACACACATTTTACCAGGACAATAATTACCAGCAAATCATGAGTTTTCAAATGATACCTCACAAGGCATACTTTGTACAAAGATTATTACACTAGTGTGTAGGGTGTGGACACAGGTACATTCTGTCACAGAGGTGTCGCGCTGCCCTTTGTACCTTCAATTCAGAGCAGAAGGAAAACAGCTATGCATGTGCAGACATAAGGACCACACATCTCGAAGAACCTGCAGTTACAGATAAGTAACCTCCATTTGTTTTGTCAATGATTGTAGAGAATAGTGATGGAGTACAGAATATTGGATAACATTTACTTTTATTAAAATGACCTTGGAATGTTAAATATAAATTATTCTTGTATTTGGAATATGGCTAAATAACAATACAGAAAGACACACTTGTTCCCCAGGATCCTAGTGAGAACCCCTCCACAAATGCTACTCCAGTTAACTTTTGTTTATTTTTTATGAAATTGTAACAGATATTTATTATTTGCAAGTATGCATTTCACTTTGCACATATTTCTCCTCAACTTTGACCCCAATGTGTGCTTATGCATATTACGCTGAGACTCTGATTAGCCTTAAATGATTTTTTAATTAACTTTCCTTCACTGTAAATGTTCATTATTAATTATATAAAATTAGCTCATCATTGGTTCCTTGCATCTGCAAACTGTCACGGATTTAATAAAGGTTCATAGATTTCCATCATCAGCTCTGAGGAAAATAATCTTCAGATTTATACTTTAATAAAGGTGTTGTTTTGTTATGGTTTTGTTTAATATGCACACCTTTGTCTTACTACTCAATTTTTCCCGTGCCTCTCTGGCATCCTTCTGTTCTGCTGACTTGGCCCTCTGCTTTGGTATTCTGGTAAAAAAAAATTTTGGTTTGCTCTTTAACTTTTTTTTATTACTGTAATTTAATTATTTGTATCAGTCTGGCTTCAGATTTTTTAGTTGACAAAAGCCGCTTTGATTGAGGTATTCTTCAAGAGGAGGATTGAGATATTGTAAAATCTGATTCCTACTAAAAAAATATGTATACTCAGCATACAGGCTCAATTGTATACTTAGGAGATTTGCTGCCAAAACTATTGGATATGCACTAACTAGTAAAGACAACCCACTTTACATAGATATATTTTACAAGAATCCTAGTGAAAAAGTTTTTCCTAATATCCAACCTAAACCTCCCCAACTGCAACTTGAGACCATTACTCCTTGTTCTGTCATCAGGTACTACTGAGAACAGTCTAGATCCATCTTCTTTGGAACCCCCTTTCAGGTAGTTGAAAGCAGCTATCAAATCCCCCCTCATTCTTCTCTTCTGCAGACTAAACAATCCCAGTTCCCTCAGCCTCTCCTCATAAGTCATGTGCTCCAGCCCCCTAATCATTTTTGTTGCCCTCTGCTGGACTCTTTCCAATTTTTCCATATCCTTCTTGTAGTGTGGGGCCCAAAACTGGACACAGTACTCCAGATGAGGCATTAGTATTTGTTTGTAGTAGGGAAACTTATTTCTATTACAAACTGGATGTCTGTCTTTTTTCACATGGGCAAACAAACAGCTGTCAAATGATGGTAACTTTGAATCACCTCTGACTTGGGGAAATTATAACCAGTGGCCAAGAAGTAAAATGTTTGTTTGACCATTGCCAATTCCCCCAATCCATCCAATTCCCACCAAAGTGTCCATAGTACAAAACATAAAATCAAGAAAAACAGTTTCTCTTTAGCAATAAACTGACTCACTACTCTAAAAATAAAGAATATCTGTTGACAGGCATGTCTGATTATGAAAATAAAGGAATAAATTAAGCACAATAACTTCCTTTATCACAAATTATTTTGAATAAATTGGTAGTCATTAATAGACCCACTATTAGCATCAAACTCAATGTAATTAGAGGCAGGGAGAATTAAAGTTACAGTAATCAATGTATATTGTAAAATGAAAAGATTGGTGGATTGTATTTGCAGTTTGTTACATTAGTATGCTTTCCTGCCACTTTTGCAGTATCTAGAGGTTGGAATTTAACATTGGGAAAGGATCTGAAAACATAACATAAGAGGTATCATTTTCATATGCAGATGGCACATAATCCCTTTCTACCGCATATATTAAAATTCACTTATCATTTCAGCTTTTGTCAGAGAACACTATCAGTTTTATATTGTGCCTTATCTAGTGCAGCTCATCATAGCACCCTATTTTCAATACTGATATTTTTCCTAACAAAATTTATCGTGGGTAGTCACAAAAACATGGGCAAAATTCTAGTATTCACTGAGGCATTTCAGAGGCTCTTTGCTTTTCTTGAGTGGAAGAACATTTATTTAAACTATCAAAACAGAATTTAGTAATGATTGAATAGGTGCAGTTACTAACATATACACTAAGCGGATGGGGAAGATGGGCTGGATGGCTGCATGGAGTGGTACTGGATTGAATGACCTTTAACAGTCAGAAGAAATTTCACTCTATGCCACAGGGGAGACAGGAGCAGCAGTCTTCAAAAGGGCAAAAATACAAGTTAGCATTCTGAAGCGGGGATGAATTCCCAGTTTCATCATCAGTCTGAGGACTGCTAGGTCCAGAAGAAGGGAGACAGATGAGATTGCCCTATTTCTCATGAGTGCTTTTCTATTGTTTGCCAGCTTGAAAGGACTTCGCCTCAGCTAGAGAGAGTTGAAAGTAATACGAGATATAAGAATTATTATTAATTCAGGCTACGATTTTATTCCCAACAATAGCTCTTCTGGATCGTTGTTCCACAATGAAGGATATAGATGTCATGAAAAATATCTGTTATTCAAAACTGAAAAATCTGCACATTAAATTTTAACAATTTAAATGCACAACTTTTATTAATATTTTATCATGACATCTTTTCAGATTTATTACTTTAAAGTGAAATGTATCTAGCAGCTACATGTAAGAATGCTATGATTCTTTAAATCAGCTTCTGTACCAGATGACTGGAGGATAGCTAATGTGACACCAATTTTTAAAAAGGGCACCAGAGGTGATCCCGGCAATTACATGCCTGCAAGCCTGACTTCAGTACCGGACAAACTGGTTGAAACTATAATAAAGAACAATGTTGTTAAACATATAGATGAACATAATTTGTTGAGGCACAGTCAACATGGTTTTAGTAAAGGGAAATCGTGTCTTACTAATCTATTAGAGTTCTTTGAAGGGGTCAACAAACATGTGGACAAGAGGGATCCAGTGGACATAGTGTACTTAGATTTTCAGAAAGCCTTTGACAAGGTCCCTCACCAAAGGCTCTTACACAAAGTAAGCTGCCACAGGATAAGAGGGAAGGTGCTCTCATGGATTGGTAACTGGTTAAAAGACCGGGAACAAAGGGTAGGAATTAATGGTAAATTCTCAGAATGGAGAGAGGTAAATGGTGTCCCCCAGGGGTCAGTTCTGGGAGCAGTCCAATTCAACATATTCATAAATGATCTGGAAAAAGGGGTAAACAGTGAGGTGGCAAAATTTGCAGATGATACTAAACTGCTCAAGATAGTTAAGACCAAAGCAGACTGTGATGAACTTTAAAAAGATCTCACAAAACTAAGTGATTGGGCAACAAAATGGCAAATGAAATTTAATGTGGATAAATGTAAAGTAATGCACATTGGAAAAAAATAACCCCAACTATACATACAATATGATGGGGGCTAATTTAGCTACAACAAGTCAAGAAAAAGATCTTGGAGTCATCGTGGATAGTTCTCTGAAGATGTCCACGCAGTGTGCAGAGGCGTTCAAAAAAGCAAACAGGATGTTAGGGATCATTAAAAAGGGGATAGAGAATAAGACTGAGAATATATTATTGCCCTTATATAAATTGATGGTATGCCCACATCTTGAATACTGCGTACAGGTGTGGTCTCCTCATCTAAAAAAAGATATACTGGCACTAGAAAAGGTTCAGAAAAGGGCAACTAAAATGATTAGGGGTTTGGAACAGGTCCCATATGAGGAGAGATTAAAGAGGCTAGGACTCTTCAGCTTGGAAAAGGGGAGACTAAGGGGGGATATGATAGAGGTATATAAAATCATGAGTGATGTGGAGAAAGTGGATAAGGAAAAGTTATTTACTTATTCCCATAATACAAGAACTAGGGGTCACCAAATGAAATTAATAGGCAGCAGGTTTAAAACAAATAAAAGGAAGTTCTTCTTCACGCAGCGCACAGTCAACTTGTGGAACTCCTTACCTGAGGAGGTTGTGAAGGCTAGGACTATAACAGCTTTTAAAAGAGAACTGGATAAATTCATGGTGGTTAAGTCCATTAATGGCTATTAGCCAGGATGGGTAAGGAATGGTGTCCCTAGCCTCTGTTTGTCAGAGGATGGAGATGGATGGCAGGAGAGAGATCACTTGATCATTGCCTGTTGGTCCACTCCCTCTGGGGCACCTGGCATTGACCACTGTCGGTAGACAGGATACTGGGCTAGATGGACCTTTGGTCTGACCCGGTACGGCCGTTCTTATGTTCTTATGTTCTTATCATCTAGCACCTTACATTAGCACAAAATCATCTGTGTACCTAAGTACCTGTTTGGTCCTGTTCAGTCTTTTCTTAAAAGTGGGACCTCTAGGGAGAATAGTTTGGGAGGGATATTTTGAGCTCTTATGAATGGAAGGTGAATGTAGATAACTTTAGAACATGAATGTCAGAAGCAGAGTCCCTGATTTAGTATTCGTTGTTTGGCTTTATACATGTTCTTGGGGAAATCAAAACATACTTATTATACAGCATGAGAACAGGCATTCACATGGCACTTTTGTAGCCCTCATTGCAAGGTATTTATGTGCCAGATATGCTAAACATTCATATGCCCCTTCATACTTCGGCCACCTTTCCAGAGGACATGCTTCCATGCTGCTGGTCCTCGTCAAAAAAATATGTTCATTAAATTTGTGACTCAACTCCTTGGGGAAAATTGTATGTCTCCTTCTCTATTTTACCCACATTCTGCCATATATTTCATGTTATAGCAGTCTCAGATGATGTTGTTCATTTTAAGAACACTTTCACTGCAGATTTGACAAAACACAAAGGTACCAATGTGAGATTTCTAAAGATAGCTACAGCACTCAAATCAAGGTTTAAGAATCTGAAGTGCCTTCCAAAATCTGAGAGGGATGAGGTGTGGAGCATGCTTTCAGATGTCTTAAAAGAGCAACACTCCAATGCGGAAACTACAGAACCTGAATCACCAAAAAAGAAAATCAACTTTCTGCTGGTGGCATCTGACTCAGGTGATGAAAGTGAACATGCGTCAGTCCGCACTGCTTTGGATTGTTATCAAGCAGAACCCATCATCAGCATGGAGACGTCCTCTGGAATGGAGGTTGAAGCATGAAAGGACATATGAATCTTTAGCACGTCTGCCACCTAAACATTTTGCGACGCCTGCTACAACAGTGCCATACGAACGCCTGTTCTCACTTTCAGGTGACGTTGTAAATAAGAAGTGGGCAGCATTATCTCCCGTAAATGTAAACAAACTTGTTTGTCTGAGCGATTGGCTGAACAAGAAGTAGGACTGAGTGGAAATGTAGGCTCTAAAGTTTTACATTGTTTTATTTTTGAATGCAGTTATTTTTTTGTACATAATTCTACATTTGTAAGTTCAACTTTCATGATAAAGAGCTTGCACTACAATACTTGTATTAGATGAATTGAAAAATACTATTTATTTTGTTTTTTACAGTGCAAATATATGTAATAAAAATAAATATTAAATGAGCACTGTAAACCTTGCATTCTGTGTTTTAATTGAAATCAATATATTTGAAAATGTAGAAAACATCCAAAAATATTTAAATAAATGATATTCCATTTTTGTTAACAGCACAATTAATCACACCATTAATTGCTATTAATTCTTGGATGTTTTTTCTACATTTTCAAATATATTGATTTGAATTATAACAGAATACAAAGTGTACAGTACTCACTTTATATTATTATTTTTTATTACACATTTTTTAAAATTTTATTAATCGCTTGACAGCCCTAGTTGTAACTTGAATTTCAACAAAGGGTGCATGAATTGAAAAAGTATGAAGACTATATCTGTGAAAACATTTTTAAAAGCAAATATAGTTTTGTAAGTTGGTCTTACAAAATGTAGACTTGAGGGGATCTAGGGAAAGGAAATCAGCTGTGATAAGTACTGTAATTGAAAGGCAGTAAGGCATCATAGAATTTCATATGGATAAGTCATACTGCATTATCAATATCTATAATTAGAAGTATTTTAATTTTTCATTTACAGGTATTTGTTTATGAATAATTTTACTCTTGGGAATTCACATTAAAATGAAGACTGCTCGGAACACATTAACATTTTAGCATGTCTCAGATCTTTGGTGCATTAAGCTACTTTGAACCTGCCTTAAACCCTGAGTAGGCTCTGTGAGGCATAGTGTGCAGTGGTCTGAATCTCTACCTGTGTAGAATTCTTCATAGTGCAGTCAACGCCAGTGAGTTATTCAGCAAGCAGCACAGTGGAGAAAAGGGGCATAGCCATAGGGAAATAAGATGCTGTGGGTGATCCTACAGTTATGATTATTCTGACTGACCTGCTTGTAAAGAGGACAGAAAAACACAGTGTAATTCATACTACTCAAAGGTTGCTCTGTATGACTGTGGCACCAGTCACATCTAGAATGACCTGGGGAAGCCCACTCCAGACCAACAGTTTCATCTGCTTTTGTGCCTCTCTGGGCCTATTTTTAACCCATCAGTCAGTCTCAGGCTAGAGTTCTCTGTTAAGGAAAACACATGTGAGGTAAAATGAGATTGTTTATTTAATCTTATCCAACTGAATAATTTAAACAGTCAAGTGAATAGACCTTTTGCATTTTTATGAAGGCGCATGCATAAAAGCATGTTTACGGGTCTGATCTTTTTGATATATTGAGTACACTTTATTCATCTATGAGCTCAGGGTATTATTGTGAGCAATGGAAGTCCACTGTGGATATCTGTGCCGTTCATCTGTGGTTGTGTTTCAAAATATCCCTCAGGGGCTAGGTTCACAAAAGGATTAGGCTCCTAAATGTCATATCATCTAGGGGCCAGAAGGGTGGGAACCATGGAATCTCTCCAGCCAGCCACCAGCTCTTGCTGCTGGAGAAGAAGGCGCTCTAGGGAAACTGCCCTCCTTCGAAGTTATTCACTCTCTTCTCTTAACAGAGGACAAGGAGCTGATCTCCCTGCTGCTTCCTCCTTATTTTAAACCTTGTTCAACAGCATGTAGGGTAATTGCACAAAATGGATTTGATGTGCATCATAGGGGAAAGGGAAGCACTTCATATTTCAAACTACTGCAAAAGAAGTCAGTATGACTGTGGTTGTTTTAATTTCTCCTAGGGAGCATGGTATGCAGTATTTACCAGTAATCCTGTAAGAACCGAGTAGTTTGTGTTCACAACTGCACTCTTGCTGGTGTTGGGGCTGAGAAGCAGGAACATGGCCCTTTCTGGGGGCCACTTAAGTTGCTAGAAGAGTTTGCCATTCCTTCCTCCCTTCACTCTTTAGCACCTGCAACTGTTAAGGAAAAATACAGGGGTGTCTTTTTCTCCTCACTACCCTTTCTTTCCACTTCCCCCTTGCAGACACAGTCTAGTCCTGTATGTCTAGTGTATTTAGCTTCAAAGAAAATAAAACATATGGTAAGAATGCTGTTTGGATGCATTGTCCGTTGACAATAAATGGAGGAAATATCCCAAAGTATATTTTTAGAGGCATATTCCAATCTGCAACTTGTTTTAGGAGGTTTAAAATGAATGTGCTAACTAACATTTAGAGTTTATACCTGTATTCAGCATTCTGCTAGTCTTATTAAATGTCAGAAAACAGTAACCCGTGGAAAGTTGACTCTGGTTTGATAAAAGTAAATTACCACTGCAACTGAAATTAGATCATATTTGCTAATGCTTTCCTCAGCTATGCCTTGTTGCATATCTGCTTCTGGCACATTGTTACCTAGCATGTTGATCCTAATGAACTCAGAAATTTTATGCTCAAACTCTGTGCTATTATTCAGACTTACTGAAAAAACATGTGGTTTCTGGGGCATGTCAAAGTAAAATGGGGAAATGGTATTTTATTTGAAAGAAGTGAATAGTAATTTTGGTCTCTAGACACTAAAAAATCAAACGCAAAATTGGAAAGTAGATAAAAAGAAGAATTACATTGTCTTATGTTTCAAAATACAATTAGTACATGATTTGACCTCAGGGAAGGCCTTTTGCCTAAAGATTAGTATTCTGTGTGTGTTCCTTCTAGCTCATATAGACTCCGACAGATGGCATTGAGTGAGCAATTGATATCTCAGTTAGTAAGTCCCTTTGTATAAGGCAGTCATATTAAAGGCTTAATTCATGTAGTTTAAGAACCATACCCACTTGTTCACATATGACAGAAGCCCAGATTTTCAAACCCGGATCCCTTAAATCCATATTTAGGCAGCTAAATAAAATAGGCTTAATCCTCAGGGGCTCACATGTGTCTAACTTTGGTCACCCAGGTTTAAAAATGGCAACCCTATATACTATACATATTTACCTAAATTACTGGCTTCCTTGTGGTTAGACCTGTGTTGGGTGTGCAGGGGTGGAGAGGTGCACCCACCTGTGTCCCTGTATAGAGGTGAGTGCATGGAGTGCTTCCTGCACTCCCTCCAATGTATATTCAAAAAGAGTACACTTTTTCAGGAAACTCCTAATGGCAAGTTTAGTGGTTGCCATTAAAGAGTTATTTCCCCACAGTTTATCATATATCTGAAATATTTCATATTTCTGTATATTTAGAGAAGGAAATAACAGAAGTATCTCAGAGTCTGAGAGTAAAATTTAATAAAATTTTAAACTGTTGTATATTTATCCTTTCTGAAATTTGCATTTTGAAGAAAAAGGAAATACAGTATAATTGCTTAATTGATCGTCTCTTAACCTAAACTCCTGCACAGGTGGATATCCACCCTGTCCTCCGACAGCAGTGTTTATCATTCATTGCTGCCTTGCTTACCCAAATTCCTGTTTTTCTAAAGGCTTTGAATTTCTCTGAAACCACCGGAAAAACAGAATTGTATTGTATATAGTTTTCAGCTTTGCAGTTGCCAGTGTTACCAAAAAATTGCTTCACTTCCTCTGGGCTTGTCTTCACATGAAAGCTAATCAGGAATAAAATAGGGTGTGAATTTAAAGCAGATTAGCTATTGCTGCTTAATTCTATGTGTGGATGCTCTTATTCTGGAATAAGAGTGCCTCATTCCTCAATAAGAGCCTCCATTCATGGAGTTAATCAGTAATATATATTCCAGAATAACTCCCAGTGTAGATGAGCCTGTAGTTTTATATCATTTTCTACTTCAATAGAAGACTCCTTTGGGGATCAGACAAAGGGTAAAAATACTATAGCAGGGAATACATTTGTAATTAGTCAAAACTTAAGAGGGGAAGTGCTTGATTCATATTGTAAAGGAGTTATATGAACCTAAAGTTGTATCAATGATAATGTGCAAATCTGGTGGCCTCTGTTCATTTCTTCTCTCTGCAGTTCAGTATAATGTGCTCAGTTTGTTGGGGATTGTAGAAGATAAGGAGAGCTTTTTCTTTAAAATGGAAAATACACATTTTGGATGTTAACTTGAACCAACTGAGACTATCCTAGCAGATTTATTTTGGAAAAAAGAAAATCTTATATTTATAATATAAAGAAAGTGGTGCTTTGCTAACTCACATTAATGAAAATTTTAAAAATATTCTACTAGGAATTGCTTTGCAAAACTCTTTTGATATGTCTGCCAAGTTATTTTTCGTACTATATTTGTAATCCTCATATGCAAAATTAATCTACATCAGGCTGTTTTAACATTTTAAAAGCTGTTTTGACCACAGCAGTAAGAGATCTAATACTGTTTTAGAAAATATTAAAGTAGTGCTTAGCTCAACAATTGTATAGAGTTGTGTTACAACTTTTTATTTTTGTGGGGAATGTGTTTGGGTATGTGGGAGATTCAAAGTTGCAAGTATCAGAGGGGTAGCCGTGTTAGTCTGTTGCTTTTTAAAGTTGCAAGTGTCATTCTTGCTATGATAGAGAGATTTTTTTTTGAAGAGGAAGGTACTTCAACATTTCTAAAGATGTTTTTGGCTCCAGAGTCACCTAATATGGTCGGGGTTCTGCTGATCGCCATATTTGGGGTCGGGAAGGAATTTTCCTCCAGGGTAGATTGGCAGAGGCCCTGGAGGTTTTTCGCCTTCCTCCGCAGCATGGGGCAGGGGTCGCTTGCTGGAGGATTCTCTGCGACTTAAAGTCTTTAAATCATGATTTGGGGACTTCAACAGCTGAGTCATGGGAGAGAATTATTCGAGGAGTGGGTGGGTCAGATTTTGTGGCCTGCATCATGCGGGAGGTCAGACTAGATGATCATAATGGTCCCTTCTGACCTTAAAGTCTATGAGTCTATGAGTAATATCCTCTGGAATTTTATTCCATAGTCAGATGCTGTCAACCAATAATGATTTGACCCCCAGTTCTCACATACTTCATTCTAGGCTTTATAAACTGTATTGTCTATCCCAGAGGGAAAAAACTGTGTAAGTAGTTTATAGATAGAAGAACATAAGAATGGCCCTACTGGGTCAGACCAAAGGTCCAGCTAGCCCAGTATTCTATCTTCCAACATTGGCCAGTGCCAGGTGCCACAGAGGGAATGAACAGTGGAGGTAATCATCAAGTGATCCATCCCCTGTCACCCATTCCAAGCTTCTGGCAAACAGAGGCTAGGGTCACCATCCCTGCCCATCCTGGCTAATAGCCATTGATGGACCTATCATCCAGGAATGTATCTAGTTCTTTTTTGAACCTTGTTCTAGTCTTGGCCTTCACAACATCCTCTGGCAAAGAGTTCCACAGATTGATTGTGCATTGTGTGAAGAAATACTTCCTTTTGTTTGTTTTAAACCTGCTGTCTATTACTTTAATTTGTTGTCCCCTAGTTCTTGTGTTATGAGAACACACCAGTCATGAAATTTGGTCTTTAATGTAGCTGGGGCTTGATCCATTAAATGTTTTAAAGATTAAGACGAAATCTTAAATAGCATCTGAAACTGACTAAGAACCAGTGGAGGGACTTGAACATAGGCCTGATGTGCTCCTTGTGGCCTAAGTCATGGAGGAGGAGTCAGGCAACCAGATTCTGTACCAACTGGAGCATTGTGAGAGGCCAAGATGGCTGCATCAGGAATTCTTTAGTGACCTGAAAATCAAAAAAGGAATCCTACTGAAAAGTGGAAATATAGACATGTTGCGAAGGATGAGAATAAAAGAAAAGCACTAGCACGGAGGGACAAAATCAGAAAGGCTAAGGCACCAAATGAGTTATACCTAGCAAGGGACATAAAAGGCAACAGAATGTTCTATTAATACATTAGGCGCAAGAGAAAGACAAAGGAAAGTGTACGTTCTCTACTTAGCAGGGAAGGACAGCTAATAACAGGCGAGACCAAGATGCTGTTTTGTTTAAGTCTTGACTAAAGGTTATTTGTCACAATTAATATTTGTGGCAAGGGGTAAGGAACACAAGTCAGAAAGAACAGGTGAAGGAATATTTAGATAAGTTAAATGTATTCAGATAGGGCCTGATGAAATTCACCCGAGGGTACTTAAGGAATTACCTAAAGCAATCTTGGTACTTTGGTAGCTAGCTAAAGCAAATATCCTTGAGAATTCTTGGAGAACAGGTGAGGCCCTAGAGGACGGGAGAAGTGCAAACATAATATCTATCTTTAAAAAAGAGGACCCGGGGAATTATAGACCAGTCATCCTAACTTTGATACCTGGAAAGATACTGGAACAAAGTATTAAAAAATCAATTTGTAAGCACCCAGAAGTTAATAGGGTTTTAAGAAATAACCAATATGGATTTGACAAGAACAAATTGTGCCAAACCATTCTAATTTCCTTCTTTGACAGGGTTACTAGTCTAGTGGACAGGGCTGTTGTATTAATTTAGATGGAATATATGGGCTAAAGGTGTTAACATAGCCCAGTCATTGTCCAACATTAAATAGTGTCTGGGGTTTGGTATACAGAGACCTCCGCCTGCTTAGAACCATGATGCAAATGCCATTAAAAGTCCTTTTAACCTTTTATTAAAGATAAAAAAGAAGGAAAAAAGAGCATTTGAAATGTTAAGCATTAAATAAGGCTTTCATTTTAACAACATTCCTTTTCCCCTTTAACTGTAGATTGTTTTTAGAAGGAAAACCCCACTATTTGACAGTCTGTTAGATGGTAATAACTGTCCCTTTCGGAGAAAAGAGAAAAAGTTAGTTGAGATGGGCTGAAGCCATTGATATTGCTGCTGCTGTTAAAGTCAGATTCTGTTTCCTTAAGGACAAAACAAGACAAACATATACAAGAGGGAAGAAAAAAAGAATAGTAAAGATAGAAAAGTGCAGCTTCTCCCTCTGGTATTGATTTTCATTAGATATCTCACTGCTGGAAAAACACAGGTACAGCATGTGGTCTTATAAGCCACTCTGAGACCTGGCAAACTTGCACCAGCATTGGGCTGTTTAGGGCACTGCTTTTAGCTTCCTCTTTTGAGTCACAGGCTCACAGCAGAGTTGCAAAATATACCGTCTTGGTGGGTGGACCAGACTTTTATTAGACAGAAGGAAAAAGGAGAGGGCTAGGAAAGAAAAGAAATAAGGTAGGGAAGGAAAAGAACACACTGAGAGGGGGAAAGAGGAGGTGACAAAGCTGCACATTCCAGGTGGTGTTTGGGAATTAGCCAGAGTCCGTGGAGGTGACAATGTCATCTGTGCCCCGTCTCTGGTCTGGTGTGGTCAGGACATTTCTCAGGATCAGGACGGCAAAGGCACAACATTGTCATGTTCTATCCCAGGGTCCCAGGATACTGTGGCAGTGGCCACAATGGTTGAAGCTCACTTCTTTTCCCTTCTTTCAGTTGGCCAGCATGACAGTAGCCAGCTTTTTGCCCCACAAGGGGAGTGACCCCAAAAGGGGAGTGATGTGTGGAATAGCCCATCCCCTCATTATTTTGTCCACCAATTAGGCCTAATTTCTAACACACCAGTTTTTGGTCCATTCATTTCCAGTCCCACACTTGTTTACCAGGCATGATCTCAACACAGTCCTTGAATTATATAAGTAGGCCATTCTTTTTGGGACTAATTTAGTCTCTGTTTTTCTTTTGTACTGTTTCCCATCAACATCTGTTGTTAAAGGTATTGTGACATTTTATCAATTATCATTCACCTATTACAAGTGAAATTACACATAGGTTAATTTTATAAGCCCAATTATTACAACAGGGAGAAGTAGTAGACTCGATATATCTTAATTTTGACACAGTCCCACACAGCATTCTAATATGCAATCTAGGGAAATGTGGACTAAATTAAATTACTATAAGATGGGGTCACAACTGGTTGAAAAAATATTCTCAAAAAGTACTTATCAGTGATTCACTCTCAAACTGGAAGGCTGCATCTAGTTGGGTCCTGTAGGGGCCTGTCCTGGGTGCAGTACTTTCAATATTTTCATTAATGATTTAGATAATGCAGTTGAGAGTACACTCCTAAAATTTGCAAAGGATGCCACACTGGGAGGAGTTGCATGCACTTTGGAGGACAGAATGAGAAATTAAAATGACTTTAATAAACTGGAGAATTGGTCTGAAATCAACAACATAAAATCAAAAAAAGACAAATGTAAATTATTGCTGAAAAGGATCTGAGGGTTACAGTGAATCCCAAATTGAATTTGAGCCAACAATATAATGCAATTGCGAAAAAGGCTAATGTCATTCTGGAGAGTATTAACAGGAGTGTTGTATGGAAGACATGAGAGGTAATTGTTTGTTCTACCCTGCACTGGTGAGGCCTCAGGGGAGTATTGTGTCCAGTTTTGGGTGCTACACTTCTAGAAAGAAGTGGATAACTTGCAGAGAGAACAGAGGAAAGCCACAAAAATAATAAAAGGTTTAGAAAACCTGACCAATGAGATGTTAAAAGAACCTGGGCATATTTAGTTTTGAGAAGAGAAGACTCGGTGGGGACATCATAACAGCCTTCAAATATGCAAGCACTGTTATAAGGAGGAAGGTGATCAGTTTTTCTCCGTCTACTGAAGGAAGGAAAAGAAGTACTCATCTTAATCTGCAGCAAAGGAGATTTAGGTTAGATGTTAGGAAAAACTTTCTGATTATAAGGATAGTTAGGTACTGGAATAGGTTACTGAGGGAGATTGTGAAATTCCTGTCACTGAAATTTTTAAAGAACAGTTTGGACAGACATCTTTCAGGTATGGTCGAGGTATACTTGGTCCTGCCTCAGTGCAGGGGGCTAAACTAGATGACCTCCTAAGATCCTTTCCAGCCCTACATTTCTATGATTTAATAATTGTGTTCACATTCAGCTTCAGATATACTCATTTACAGTATTCCAGCCTGTAGGTGATAAATGCATAGATCACCATGCCCAGGTTTTCGTCCAGGAGGGAGGGGCAAAGGCTTCTAGCAAGTTGAAGGTGAAAGAAGGCATTTTCAGAAACTGTTGTTACTTGGTCATCCATGCATAGTGAGGAGTCAGACAGGCTCCCAAGGTTTCATACCAGTTTAACAATTGGGGCTGTATGCCGTAAGTGGAAGGTGGGGACAAAAAATATCTCAGCTAGTTCATCATAGTGTTTCCCCCTTTCCAATAGAATTGGTTTGGTCTTTTCTGGGTTCAGTTTGAGTCAGCTGCTCTTCATTCAGGAGCTGGTCCCTCCTAGTCATTCTGTAAGTTTAATAGTGGTAGTGGTTATATCAGTGGTGAATGAGTTATATATGAGTGTGTCATATGTATGTTGCTGACATTTGAGCCAATCATGTCTCACTCTCTCCCAATAATCTCATGTAGATAAGGGGGGATAAATATGAATATTTAAAATGTATTTACACTTGTCGCATAGTAGATGCCTTTATGAATTATAAATAGGGCTGTCAATTAATTGCAGTTAACTCACGTGATTAACTCAAAAAAAATCATGATTTAAAAAAATTAATCATGATTAATCACAGTTCTAATCACAGTTTTAAACAACAGAACACAAATGGAAATTTATTAAATATTTTAGATGTTTTTCTACATTTTCAAATATATTGATTTCAATTACAACACAGGATACAAACTGTACAGTACTCACCTTATTTTTATTACAAATATTTGCACTGTAAAATGATTTTTAAAAATACTATTTTTCAGTTCGCCCCTACAAGTACCATAGTGCAATCTCTTTATCATGAAAGCGCAACTTACAAATGTAGATTTTTTTTTTTTTTTTTTTTTACATAATTGCACTCTGTGACATTCTGTACCTCGGGGGAACACCCTACACCTCCATGTTCATCCTTATAAAATGATTGTGTGGTATCCAATACAAAGTTTGTCATGTCAGGTGTCTTTGGAAGGCGCATGATGCACTGAGCATTGTTGTTATAGTGATGTTATAGTAATTCTTGTTACAGTAATATTATAGGTTATAAATTCATGTATATAGTTATAAGGCTGAAAATGTATCCTCATGGCTTAAAGCAAGCCCAGGCAATAACTCTCCAAAAGCAGAGGAGCAGTTCATGCCTCATCAGGACATGTATGGGAGAAACCCAGCCCAGCCTCACAGGAACAAAGGACACTGGCCTAGGCAACAACAAAGGATCTGTTGGACTCTCGAGTATGTCACCCCCCTTTCTTTGGTCAGTTTGGGACTGCGATGAGGTAATGCTCACCTGACTCTGAAGGGGAGGGGAGGCAAAGCCAAGAGGGAAGAAAGGACATGATGAAAGGGAGAGACATTTGCCATGCTCTTCCTCTCTCTTCCACCTACATCTACAGACACCATCACCACCTTGCGACTGAAGCGCCCACCAAAGGGGAGAGCCTGGCTGAAGCATCTAAGTTTTTAAGGGCATTAAAAGTGTTAAGATCAGCTTAGAATGCATTTGCTTTTATTTCATTTGACTAAATCTGACTTATGTTTTGACTTATAATCACTTAAAATCTATCTTTGTAGTTAATAAATCTGTTTGTTTATTCTACCTGAAGCAGTGCGTTTGGTTTGAAGCATGTCAGAGATTCCTCTTGGGATAACAAGCCTGGTACATATCAATCTCTTTGTTAAATTGACTAACTCATATAAGCTTGTAGCGTCCAGCGGGCATAACTGGACACTGAAAGATGGAGGTACCTAGGGTCGTCTCTGGGGCCGGAGATATTGGCTAGTGTCATTTGATTGCACAATCCAAGGAGCAGCTTACATGCCAGAGGCTGTGTGTGAACAGCCTAGGAGTGGAGATTCTCACAGCAGAGCAGGGTAAGGCTGGCTCCCAGAGTCAAGGATTGCAGGACCTAGCAGATCACCAGTCAGATAGCACCAGAGGAGAACGTCACACACTCAAAAACAAAACAATGTAAAACTTTAGCATCTACAAGTCCACTTAGTCCTACTTCTTGTTCAGCCAACTGCTAAGAGAAACAAATTTGTTTACATTTACGGGAGATAATGCTACCCACTTCTTATTTACAATGTCACCTGAAAGTGAGAATTGACATTCCCATGACACTTTTGTAGTCAGCATTGCAAGGTATTTATGTGCCAAATAAGCTAAACATTCGTATGCCCCTTCATGCTTTGGCCACCATTCCAGAGGACATGTTTCCATGCTGATGATGCTCATTAAAAAAATAATGCATTAATTAAATTTGTGAATGAACTTCTTGGGGGAGAATTGTATGTCTCCTGCTCTGTGTTTTACCTACATTCTGCCATATATTTCATGTTATAGCAGTCTCAGATGATGACCCAGTGTGCTGTTCGTTTTAACGACACTTTCACTGCAGATTTGACAAAACACAAAGAAGGTACCAATGTGAGATTTCTAAAGATAGCTATAGCAGTCGATCCAAGATTTAAGAATCTGAAGTGCCTTCCAAAATCCAATCAGAACAGGGTGTGGACCATGCTTTCAGAAGTTTTAAAAGAGCAACACTCCGATGCAGAAACTACAGAACCCAAACCACCAAAAAGGAAAATCAACCTTGTGCCTGTGGCATCTGACTCAGATGATGAAATATGAATCTGCACTGCTTTGGATCATTATCGAGCAGAACCCATCATCAGCATGGACGCATGTCCTCTGGAATGGTGGTTGAAGCATGAAGGGACATATGAATCTTTAGCGCATCTGGCACATAAATATCTTGCAATGCCGGCTACAACAGTGCCATGGGGACGCCTGTTTTCACTTTCAGGTGACATTGTAAACAAGAAGCGGGCAGTATTATCTCCTGCAAATGTAAACTAACTTGTTTGTCTGAGCGATTGGCTGAACAAGGAATCGGAGTGAGTGGACTTATAGGCTCTAAAGTTTTACATTGTTTTATTTTTGAATGCAGTTATTTTTTGTACATAATTCTACATTTGTAAGTTCAACTTCCATGATAAAGAGATTGCACTACAGTACTTGTATTAAGTGAATTGAAAAATACTATTTTATTTTTTCAGTGCAAATATTTATAATAAAAATAAATATAAAGTGTGTACTGTACACTTTGTATTCTGTGTTGTAATTGAAATCAATGTATTTGAAAATGTGAAAAACATCCAAAAGTATTTGTATAAATACTATTCTATTAGAATAAATAGTATTCTATTATTGTTTAACAGCGTGATTAATCACGATTAATTTTTTTAATCGCTTGACAGCCCTAATTATAAGTGTATTTTATTTAAAAGTTTAAAGGATATCCTTCTCCCATGCTGTACTGTACACCAATGCAAGTATCAATTTCATGTTTATTTCTATGATCTCATGAAAACTTTTTGGTACTGCAATCTTCCCAACCGTGATTAATTATATTAATTCAGACATTAATGGAGTGAAATCTGATTGTCAGCTGTGCTGGCCTTTTTAACTAGATTAAACATATGCATCTATATTCCTGCCAATATCACTCTTTAACAGTTAAAAGTTTATTTGAAAACACTAATAAAATGAATTTATTAAATATAAATTGAAATAATTGTGTGGCCTCTTATAGTATGCTAAGCGATTTAAAGTCTGTCCTAATCATCATCCACAATTATTATTGTACAATAAAAGGGATTACTGTTATTTAGAGTCAGTAAAAGAAGTGTGCAGACAAGAGCAATTAACTGCATATCTTTAGCTAATGAAAATGGAAAGCAAAAAAACTAACTTGTCATAATTGCTTGGAACGAGAGCTCAGAATCTATGTTGTGACAGATTTAAAGGTCACTGAATTAAATGTTTGAGTGTGGGAGAAACATGATGGAGATCTCTTTTGACACTTTGACAGAAAAAACTACAATTAATTAAGTGATAATTTATGTGTATTTTAAATGGCTTTCCCATTTCTAAGCTAATTTTATGGAAGCAGCCTATTAGCAATTTAAAGAAATCAGAGAAGTATGCTTTTTTTTTCAGCAAGATGTGGGTGTTCGGTAAGTGCTACCTGCAATTATAAAAGTTACGTAGCTTCACAGCTTTTTTATTCCCTCAGAATCTGGAATAGACTAATAGGCACAGTAACACAGATTATGGTACTTAGCAAAGAGCACAACTTGTTATCCTTTCTATATGGTGATAACATAAAGAATTTTTGAGCTGGTATTTATTCATTTAGTATTAGGCATTAACTTTTCTGTATACAAATATGTGACCTGCGACTATTTATAGAATTGTGCCACTAAACTACATTTAGAAGTGTATGCTGTTGTTTAATATTTATATAACTGTAAAATGGAGAAGCCACAGTCAGAAATGAGGCCCTGTTGTGTAAACAAATATGAAGATATCTTCTCTATCCTGAAGGGTTTACAATCTAAGGCCCAGAGTTTAAAAAATGGGATCTTAAAAATTAAGGCTCTTAAATCCTAATTCAGACACCTAAACAACTATCATAATTTTTTCAAAAGTGCTGAGCACCCAGAAACACCCACTGACATCAGTGGAAACTGCTGGGTTCTCATTACTTTCAAGAATTGGGCCTTTCATTCAGGAGCTTAACTTTAGGATCCTGTTTTTGGAAATTTTGGGCCAAGACTCATTTACATTCCACAGCATTGTGACCAAGTTGAGTAAAGTTTAAATCTGAAAGATCACAATTCAGCAAGTATTTATTTTACAGTTCATATCTACATTTTGAGGATATCGGATTCCTCGATTTCAAATTGTTGTTAATGTATGTTTTAGCATTAAAATTGCAGAGGGAAAGGGTCTGGGAGTGCTCAGCATGAACAAGTGCTAGGTGATTAAGCATTTTTGTACTGAACAAAACAAAAGCTTAAAACCAAAAAACCCTAAACTGAAATGTAATATTTATATAAATAAATTGCTATTCCTTTGTCAGAGACAAGCAATACTAGAATAACTGCAGACAGCGGATAGGTGCCTGATGCTCAGGCTCCAGTCCTGCAAACACTTAGGCATTTGCTTAACTTTATGAATATGAGTAGTCCCATTATTTTCTGATCAAGGATATGTTCAGTCATGAAGGAAAAATAATTCCACCTGGTTCATGTATAGTGAGCTGTTTTCACTGAAAATGTTTTTTAGTTTGCTAGATTTTGGCAAGAGTCTTACACCTTTTCAGTGAGTGATTAAAGTGGGAGTAAAATGTTCAAGAGATGTCTGCTGTGGCAAAATATCTGGAAGAGTAGTTAATAGCCTATGTTTTTTTAAGATTGGAGACACCTTTTGTATTTGTGTCTTTTAACAAAAAAGAGTGCATTTGGGGTAAAATAATGGAAAGTGTAGGAGACACAGCTCAGCAGTTCACTATAATTAATAATGAAAAAAGCAGCTGTAAAGATTGAAAAGTAAGACACACAGGTTGTGTCTTGCATCTTAATGACATGTTATTGATGTAATGGTGGGAAGTTCAGAGAATGTATCCCAGAAAGAGATGGCTCATTTCTTCAGCTAACTGATCATAAATGAGTGCCTCTGGTTGAATGGTCTAAGAACACAATAAATGTAAAACCAACATTTTCAAACTTGGATGCCCAGAGTAACATATCTGCATGTTTACTTAGGCACCTAAATAAACCTCCTGAGTTTTAGAGGTGTGGTAACTACTATTAATTTTAATTAAATGCTATAATGACGGAGACTATGAAGTTTAATTTTCATTTTGTGTCCCTAGTCCAGTTATCAAAGTATCTGGAGTTGCCCTCACCAATTACATTGAGAAGACATATCTAAGAAGTTTAGAGCTTAACCTGCAGTTGAAAATGCTGAATCTGCAATTCTCAAGGAAATCATGAGCCATATGTTACCCTGAGTCATACACATGCAAACTTATTTCGTCAGTGGGGATGAACCTATGTGTGTAACTGTGGCAATACTTTACCTCATTAAATTTTGTTCTCAGAGCAATCATTTACTAATCAAGATAAAGGAGAAATCATGACCAATCATGTCTCAGCGAAACACCACCTCAGAAACACCTTTATAAGCCTCAAACGCTGCAATAGAAAGTATCATAGAAACAAAGGGGCCTTGCAAGGATTTATGACCAAAATAATTGTGCAATTGTGTCATTCAGTAGTTCAAGAATCCTTGAAGAAAGTGCTGAATGTAGCATTGAGGAAACTACCATTTTTAATAACTAGAGGTATTCAAGAGTAGATTAGTTACGAAATTAAGAGATTCAGAGTAAAGGGAAACCATGCACTCTGGATAGGGGATGGATTGGAGGACCAAGGAGATCTTTTCCAGCACTATCTCCTGTAACTCTGTTTTATAATATAGATGTAATCTAATTCCTATCAAAATTACATACTCTTCTTATAATTGTACCAGATATTTTGAAGGGAAATTACTGGAATATACTTTAAAATACTTCTTTCACACTGCAGCATGAAAATCAAACTTTCTGAATTTAAAAGGTGATTTTCAGCAAAAGAAAATCAGTGGTCATAAATTGAAAGAAATTCAGTAATCTATCTAACCTAAATAAACTAATAACAGTAATGGTGATGACAGTTTTGTGGGACACATCCCCATTTGGAAATAATTTTAATTAGAAATTATGGTTACCAAAGGTGAAATAGGAATGCTAGAGAACACCCTAAAAAAACAGTGTTGGTATGCAAAGAGCTGAGTTCTACAAGTGGGCTGCATTGTACAAAGGTTGGAGGGTTTTTTAAGTTTATTCATATTGGCGAGTCACTTCAGAGACATACAAAATAAACTACTGTCTTCAAAATGTTAAATGCTGCTTAGTTTTGTTTATTTTCTGGTTGCCAGTACCAAACAGTAGGAATCAATGTTCCTCTTTAAGATTATAGTACATTTATACTAACACATTTACCATTAATCATTTATACGAACACATTTAGCATTAAAGACAGCTGTCAAATTTGCACCAACTCAAAGTGCTAGAAGATAAAGCAATAAGTTACTGTTCTCCCAATTAATGGGCAATACATTTTTTTTAGAACTGGGTGGATAAAGCAGAAAAAAAGACACTGCTCTCAGACACCCTTGACCTCTCAGAGCTCTTCCATCCAGATACATTTCTTAATGCCTTACGCCAGGAAACTGCAAGGTAGGTGATATGAAGCAGCCTATTTACACATTTCTCAGTTCCATTATTTCCCTTTCCCCTTTATATTCACTTTCTATTACTGTGCTTTCATTGTCGATAAGCTCACTTCACATCTTATGCTTCAAAATAGTGTCCTTAATCATCTTATTTTCTTATTATTTACACTGGGGTAAAATAGCTACTTTGTTAATTCGATGCTAAAAAAATCCTTTACTTTGTTGTAAAATTCTACATGTGTTTAATCTTTATTATGTGATGCAATAAACAATGTGAACAACTTATTCCTGTTTTTATATTTGAATTTCCTATTACATGTGTGCGGTATTTAGGGTATATTTGTTTATCTTTTAGGGTAATGAGCTGTTCGGTGGACAACCTTAAATTTGTAGCATCCTGGAAAGGTCAAATACAAGAAGCAAAACTCCAAGTTAAGGTACTGTGCCCACTCAGATTTCCGTCTGAATTTCTGGATTATACATAACAGAAGAATAGTGGTTAGAATCACAATATGGGTATTACAAAAGTGTTGCTGGAATGTCTTATTGTGGCAATCAAAAGCCAGGTGTTTCACTGAATCGAGGGACCTTTCCAACAAAGATCACTGCCAGATGAAGTACTGTACCTGAAATACAAAGGATCTTCAGTAATTTACAGGTACAAAAATATTAGTACAGTAGAATATTATTATTAATGTTCTTCAGAGGTAAAGAAGAGGATGGGGACAATTTTGGTTTTTGGTTTTAGTTTTGGGGTGTCTTTTTTTTTTTTTTTTTTTTAGTTATAATTATCATCTTAGAACTGTTCTTCCTCTGTTCTCTTCACGGTCGTTCACACAAGAATTTAAACTATAATCCTGTCTGATAATCTCTAAAAGTTGTCCAGACAATACTTACAGACCTTGTGGCATTTAACAAGACATGTAAAGGGACATAAAAATAACTAACTTTAGCATCATGGTGAACATTTCCTTTTTTAGTAAAACAGGCTCTAATGACCAGACTGTGTGTAAGGAATTGCTGAACTTCTGAACTGGGATTTTTAAAGGAGTTAGGTCTCCAAACCCCATTGACTTTTCAGTATCTATGATATGACTCAATCTCATTGATTTTTAATGGGCAGCTAACTCTAAGTCCTCTTTAGAATCCAAACTCTAATCACAGTACATTACCAGCACAATCTGTACACAATCAGTATCTAAGACATTCTTTTGTAAAAGAATCTCATATATTGTGTATTAAACACTATATATAAAATATGATGATGTATAGGATCCAGAATACATACTATATCGCATAATTAAAGATTAAATACTTTATACCAGACTATAGCTGTAATAAGTGAGACTCAGAATCTTCTTCTTCATCATTGTGTGCAGAATTATAGTAGCTGAGAGGAGGTCATGCAAATCTAATATTCAAGTGACAAGTTGGACAAGTTCTGTAAACTTTGGGCTAAACTGACATTGAGTCTCCTTAATTATGCCACCAAATGTGGATATCTGTTTTCATGTATAGAAATCGCACAAACTCAAAAACAGGCATTTTCATGTGCAAAATTTTCACAGGCTCCTTTGAAAATTTTGTCTTGTATGTTAAAATAACAATTAGAAACTTCTCTCTAAAGAAGGTGCTTGTGAATTTAGTGTTCATAGAAAGAAGCTGAACTGACAGCCTTGGGCAGCAAAATCCTGTATTAACGCATAAAACATGTAAAGCAAGGCAGCAGCAATACAGGCCACCTGAAATCATTCCACCAGTGTGCTCAACCTTGCCTTGGAAAGACTACTGTTGTGCCTTTTAATTTCTATAATTCAGGTTCCAGGTGTCTGTCCTGAAACGCAGTATTTCCCATGGAATTGACCCGAACTATCTGAGAGATTGCTGTTCCCAAGGCTACATTCCTTTGGAACAATGAAACTTCTAACCAACAGGGAGAGGCTTATGAGCGTGGGAGACAGAACTCTCACAAGAGTTAGTTCAAGATTATGGAAGATTATGGCACTCTCTCTGTCTTTAGAGATAAGAATCGCAGACCTTACTTTCAAAATTCTTTCTTCTACTTGGCTTTCTCCTTCATAAATTCTTTATACACACACTAACACAGACGCAAAGACCCTATAATCTAACCAAGTTCATTTTTCTACAGTTGAGAAAACAGAAAGAAGGATACTGTTACTTTTATTTCAAAATGCTGTTGTTTTTATTTTGAAATTCTATGTAAAGTGGATGGATGGATGGATGATAGGTAGATAAGATCATACGTAGGTAAGATTAGATGAATAAAACAATGGAAATGGAAAGACCTGAGAATCACACCAACACCAGAAGGAGGCTGATTTGTGTAATTGGGGCTCCTTAATAAGAACAAATAGGCCTGTCATCAGAGCTGATCAAGAGAACAGAAAGGTGTGTTGTCTACCAGGAGCTAAGATATGGGATGTGGACCTCAGGCTGAAGAGGATCCTGATGGGAGCAGGAAAGAATTCACTGATTTTCCTTCACATGGGAAAAAATGACACTGCTAGATTCTCACTGGGATGCATCGAGAAAGACTACGCCAGGCTGGGGAAGATGCTTAAAGAAATGGAAGCTCAGGTGATCTTCAGTGGGATTCTACATGTCCCTAGACAGGGAGAATGAAGGCGAGACAATACTATGATGATCAACAGATGGCTCAGGCAATGGTTCTATAAGGGGAGATTTGGGATGCTGGACTACTAGTAGGCATTCACAGACAGAGGACACTTCTGGGATAGATTGCACCTGAGTAGGGAGGGTAATAGATTTCTGGAATGGAAGCTGGCACAACTGATCAAAAGAGCTTTAAATTAGGAATGTAGGGCAGATGGTTGGGAGATGTTCATATGTTTTCCACCACTGATTTTAATATTCAGCTGGAGGAAAATCAAGTGAAAGAGGATACAGCAATGGAGAAAGGAACAACAGAGAATAGGAGAATGGACAACAAGAGTAAAGATAGTACAAACACCAATAACAGTAACAGTCAGGAGGCAATACTAGCAATAAAATGAATATACCTAATCTGGCAAGGAAATTGGATGATGCTAAGCAGAAACGACTAAGATTTTGGTACTGTACACCAATGACTGAGTAACAAAATGGAGGAACTAGAATACTGGTGCAAGGGGAAAAAAGAGATATTATAGCGATAATGGAAATATGGTGCAATTGTAGTCATGACTGGTGGCCAGGTATTGAAGTGTATATGCTGTTCAGGAAATAAAGGCAAAGGTGGTAAAGTAGCATTGCATATTAACGGTGAGATAGAATGTAAAGAAATAAGCAGTGATGGAATGCATCTGTTTGGGTCAAAATAACTTTGGGAAAGAATGGTAACAGATGCTCCACAGGGATAGTGCTTGGGGTCTGCTACAGATTCCACAGGATCTGATTTGGATATAGATAGAGACCTCTTTAATATTTGAATGAAATAAGTGCTACTGAGAATTATGTGATTATGGGAGATTTTATTTTCTCAGACACAGATTTGAGGACAAATGCTACTAATAATGGTAGGGCCCTGATATTCCTGGATGTGATAGATGACAGATTTCTTCACCATATAGTCACTGAACTAACAAGAGATGATTCCATTTTAGATTGTAGTATTGGTAAGTAGTGAGGACCCCACAGAAGAACTGGTTGTAGAGGACAATATTGGTTTGAGTGATCATGAGTTAATTCAGTTAAAGATAAAATAGAAGGATAAACCAAAATAGGTCTGCAATTAGGGTCCTTGATTTCAAAAGGGCAAATTTTAAAAAATTAAGGGAACTTGTTAAGGAAGTTATCTGGACTGAAGAACTCAAGTATCTGAATGTGAAGGAGTTTTAGGATTATTTTAAGTCAAAGTTGCAGAAACTATCTGGAGCCTGTATCCCAAACAAAGGCAAAAACTCATAAGGAAGGGTCGCAGACCACACAGGATGAACAAGCATCTCAAATAGGTTATTAAGAGAGAGCCTACAAAGAATGGGAAAAGGGATGCTGAAAGGACAGGAGACACTTGATATGAATTTAATCAGGCCACAACTTTATTGTATAGATATCTGGGACTACTCGGCAGATAAAGTGTACAAGGCAGGCAAATCCATGTTTATTCAAATAACTACCTGGGGCTTCCACCAGCACCCCCTTCATTTTCCATCCAGGTCCCCCAACCAACCCATGGCTTTCACCTTACCATCCTCCCCACCTCCTGAAGGGTTAAGATGGGCTATAAGAAAGGGGGGGTTGGCTCCCTGCCGTACCAATCATAGGAGTCCCCAACCCTCCACCCCCGTTCCGTTCCTTTATCCAGCACCTCGTTTCAAGTCCTTTATCAGGCCATTTATCTAGCCACTGAATGCCTTCCCTCTGGAGTATCTGTACTAGACATCCGCCCCTCACTTACAAAATAAGTTGCGACATATAGCCTTCCACCTTTTCTCCTCACCAGAAAAGGTCCTCTCTGACAGCCACTATGGGGAAGGCAAAAAAACCTCACTCCATGGTGGTGAGGTAAAAATTCCTTCCCAGCCCCCTTAAAAAGGAGTGACTATAGCAATGCCCACAGCAGGTCCTAACCCAACCGGATATTAACATCTCAAAGGGAAGGAGTGTGGGTGCTGCCTTGCCTGCTGCATGGAGAAAGGGCTTTCAATGACCAGGGCTTGCACCTTTAAAGCCTTCCACCCTCACATTCCCAGGGGGTGAATCAGCGCCACAAAGCTCACCACCACTCACATTTTGCAGCAGGTTCTAACCACCTCCCCCGCCACCTCCATAAAGTCTTTCTTTGGCAAGCCCGGACAACATTCCCCCCGCTTCAGGCGAGGTGCAGTCATTTTTAGGGCTGTCAAACGATTAAAAAAAAAACTGCGATTAATCGCGAGATTAAAAAATATAATCGCGATTAATCACAATTTTAATCACACTGTTAAATAATAGAATACCATTTATTTAAATATTTTTGGATTTTTTCTACATTTTCAAATATGTGTATTTCAATTACAACACAGAATGCAAAGTGTACAGTGCTTACTTTATATTATTATTTTTTATTAAAAACATTTGCACTGTAAAAAAAGTTCAACAAAAGAAACAGTATTTTTCAATTTACCTGATACAACTACTGTAGTGCAATCTCTTTATCATAAAAGTGCAATTTACAAATGTAGATTTTTTTTGTTACAAAACTGCACTCAAAAGTAAAACAATGTAAAACTTTAGAGCCTGCAAGCCCACTCAGTCCTACTGCTTGTCCAGCCAAATGTTAAGACAAACAAGTTTGTTTACATTTACGGGAGATAATGCTGCCATTGGGCCAGGGACTTTTAGGCTCTAAAGTTTTACATTGTTTTGTTTTTGAATGCAGTTATGTAACAAAAAAAAATCTACATTTGTAAATGTAGTAGTAAATCTACTTCTGTTAGTCTTAAAGGTGCCACAGGACCCTCTGTTGCTTTCTACATTTGTAAGTTACACTCTCACGATAAAGTGAATGCGCTACGGTACTTTTATGAGGTGAATTGAAAAATACCATTTCTATTGTTGATCTTTTTTCTAGTGTAAATATTTGTAATAAAAAATAATATAAGGGAGCTCTGTACACTTTGTATTTGGTGTTGTAACTGAAATCAATATATTTGAAAATATAGAAAAACCTCCAAAAATATTCATAATACATTTAAATTGGTATTCTATTATTGTTTAACAGTGCGATTAAAACTGTGATTAATCGCGATTTATTTTTTTAATTGTTCATTTGTTTTGAGTTAATTGCTTGAATTAACTGCGATTAATTGACAGCCCTACTAATTTGCTAGACAAAGGAAATACGGTATATCTAATCTACCTGGATTTCAGTAGAGCAGTTGATACAGTCCCACATGGGAAATTATTAGTTAAACTGGAGAAGATGAGGATTAATATGAGAATCAAAAAAGGTGGGTAAGGAACTGGTTAAAGGGGTGACTACAACAAATCATGCTGAAAGGTGACTTGTCAGGCTGTTAAAAATCAGTCTTTTTAACATTTTCATTAATGACCTTAAGACAAAAATTGGGAGTGTGCTAATAAAATTTGCAGATGGCACAGAGCTGGGAGGTATTGCCAATACTGAGGAGGACTGAAAAATCATGCGACAAGATTTGGATAACCTTGAAAACTGGATAATAGAAATGGGATTAGATTTCATAGTGCAAAGTTCAAGAGCATTCACAAGAATTTTTGAATAAGATGAGGATTTATCAGGTGGAAGTGACAGAGGAGGAGAAATAAATTTTACCAACTCTGAAATGGATGATTAATTTGTCAGATGACAAAAAGGCATGATTAGTAGCAGTTCCTTCCTAGTGGGGATGTGAAGAATACCTGATTCAGAATCAATTTGTATATAATGGCACCTTCTTTAATGGCACTTAGAATTGCTTGGACAGAGATTCTGAAAATGTCTGGCTCTCCCCTGACAATCACCATTGCTATGCACTTATACCTGCCCTATTTGCTGTTTGCACTGATTGGTCTGTCAACATCTGAAATCAGCTGGTCTTATCCCTTTTGACATAAATCCTCCATTTTCAATCATTTTGGAACCAAATGCATGACAAGAACAGAAGAAGCACAGTAAAGGACTTTTTGACATTAAATGCTATGAACTCAGGTAAAGCTGAATGTAAATTCTGTAAAACAAAATATTATTGCAAGAATGTTATATACAGCCACTCAAGAGAAGCTATCGAACACATATCGAAGCTAAGTTTCCAGATGTTTATATAGATATCATTAAAAGAGTTCATAGGAAGCACTTTTTACACAGTTTGCCTCTATCAAGCACCAAGAATCATGCAGCCTGTGGAGGAAGTGAAATTTGGTTTCCTGTAGGCTGCTAAAATCTGTATTGTCCTGTGGGAAATGATGGCACTTAATAGACAGGAAATGTTTATTGTGGAGAACATGGTCTTATGGAGACAGAGTGTCTTTGAACCTTGATATTAGCTCACTTCCCATAAATTCATTTAAAATAACATGAACCCTAATATGCAAGAGCAAATTTGCCAGAAAGTAATAAAATGCAAAAGATTGCAAGGTGCTATTCATTTATGGTGAAATCTGCTCCACTTGTGAAGAACACAAGTAACTCATGCTTTGTGTGAGTGAAATGCCAGTAGATTATGGAGGTAAAATCCACAGTATCCTCCTCCCGTTGGCCTAAATCCAGATTGCAGAGGTACAGTGAACCCCTCCTCTGACTGCTATTCCAGTCCATGAGCTGGTGTACTAACTGCAACTCCTCTGCACTACTTTTCTGTGGTGTACTGGAGTCTCAGTTCAGAACATCACAGACTATTTGTTTAACAATACTGACCTCTGAAAGTGCATTACTCCCAATGGGCTGCTTTCTTCAATGGCTTCCCACTGAAGATTTAGTCAAATTCAAGGTTTTGGTGTTCATCCTCAAAGTACTTCCTGGGATTGGTCCAAATTCCCAGAGGGACACATTTTATTATTTTACATGACTATGAACGCAAAGGAACTGTCAAGCTCAAGAGTGAAACTTGAGTGCGGTAGATAGAGCTTTCTCAGCAGCTAGTTCACTGCTGTGGAACTCGCTTCCATGGGTGTTCCAGCATGACCATGAACTTGAGCACCTTCAGAATAAAACCTAAAATCCACTTCCTCAAATTAGTCTACCGTCCTTCAGTAAACCTACCAAAATCACACATTTAACAAACAAACATCCACACAAGAAAGAATATTTGATGCCTTGGTTGAGAGGGCCCGAGGAGTTGAATATTTTTTCTGCATGTTGATTAGCAGGGGCAATTGGCCTAGTTCTGTTCTGAAGCTGTTGTTGCTGGAGTTTTTGTATTCATGGAGCATTTGTTTGCAGAACTGCAGGTGCTGAGTTTTTATTGTGGTTTTATCCCAGTCACTATAATAACCTGTTAAGATGAGCTCCAAACTTCATTCTTACACAGTAAAATGACTTAATTATACCGTTGAATTAGCAGTAGTTGTATTGGTGTAGTTGTAGCTACTTAGTAGCGTAGCTTCTTTACGGCATAGAGGCCTGCAGAGCTTTTTCTTGTCGTGGTAATACAGCCAGTCTGAATCCCACAATGGATTTTTATGAGGCCCAGGGTATGTGTAATTTAGAATCAATCTCCATGTCTCTGTAATACAATTTTACTCTGTTTTGGTTAACTTCATTGTTTGAGGGGGAGAGTTTTCTGCAATATCATTAATTTTGTTTTTTCACGTTGACTTGTAGTTGCCCATGTGTTGCAGTAAAGGAAAGTACCCGACTCCAAGACTGTAGATCTTCAAAGGGAATGTTTTTAGAAGAACTGCTGTTACACACACACTGGGTCTCCTTTGTCATTAATCCATGCAGAGCTTAAATTCCATTTAAAGCAGGAAAAATACTTTTTCTTAGTTCAGAAGCTGAAAGTGCTGATTCGATCATTGTTTGTTAAAATCATTCATTTAAAATATGTTACAAGTAGAACAATATGGAGACAGTTACTTATGCATTCAACCCGTTAAATTTGTTTTACTCAATAGCACTTTAACCTAAAATCTTATTTCATATTGCTTAACATTTATTTTTTTCATCCCCCTTTCTCCCCACCCCCATATTATTTCTGAATGGAGTATAAGTAGAAAATTATCTTATTTCCTTCTGTAGAAAACGTACAGGAGCTTATTCTATTCGTTGAAAGCTTAGGTCAAACTTCCAAGCAAGAAGCCTTCCCTTTTCAGTTGTTGTATTTTTTGTTGTTGTGTAGTTTTATTTTTTGTAATTTTGTTTTATGACATTGTTAATAAATGTTTACTTGGCTGTTGCCACTATATGTATATTAATCTAATGCCAGGGCACCTGCAGTTTCATAAATGATGACATTTACAGGTATTGTTCTCTAGCATTTTCAAAGAATGTTAAACCAAACCAGAGGAAGTTCACTCTGAAGAATAGTCTAGATCTTTTTAAATCCTATTTCTCTTTCTCCCATGCAATGCTATGATAATTAGTTTCCTTTTATTTAGAACTTGGTCACAATACAGAGGACTATCCATGCCTTTGTTAAGGCACAGTATAATCATTATTGACGTTTTAAGCTCTAATATATATCTGAATATTTTGTGTGTTTCCATTACAGATAAGTGGCCTGCAACTGGAAGGTTGCAGTTTTGATGGACATCGACTTTCAGAAAACCAGCATGACTCTCCCAGTGTGTCATCAGTTCTCCCTTGTTACATGGGCTGGATTCCACAGGTACTAAATTATTAAAGGACCTAAACTTTTATAGTTTCCTTTCTTCTGTGTAATAGCTTTCCAGTATGATGTTTCTGATCTGTTTGTTTCTTCTTTTAAAAAATGATCAACTCCCAGTTTTAATAGAACAAACAGTCATGTATAACATGGCAGATTTATTTACATTTTGGCCAATATTTTTTAAATAGTAACAAACAAATGAAGAGAAAGACGCTGTAAAGAGGAAATGTATTCAGATCAAAGCTTTTATTATTTTTATTTTCTCTGCTTTAAATATAGGATCATACATTTTCAAAACTATATTTAATAAAACTTATAAAAGTATTTGGAAGTTCTTAATAAAAGAATTTTTCCATTAGAGTTTTAACACCATATAATGTAAAAATTGACTTAAAGTAAAGAACATCTTATGAGCGGCAGGGAAAAAAATAAAACCCTTACCCCTTCTTATACCTAATGAAAAATGAATTCCAGTGATTATTGAAGTGCATTAGATTAAAGCAAAATAAGTAATCCAAACAGTAAGAATTGTAACCTGTACAACTTTCCAATTATAGTAATAATCTTTGTTAAATACTGGAATCAGAAGCTGCAAAGAACTGTGTCTTACATAGCAATTTCTCAAAGCATGGGGTAGCATTACAAAATCACAAGCTTATAAAAGCTGTAGCTAAAAAGCAAACTAAAAAGCTTAACAGAACTATGGAAGATATATAGAAATATAAATACAGAAAAGCAAGAATTACGGTATATAGGTAAGGAGGGATGTTTTTTCCACTTCTGTATTACAGTAGATTCATTAGCTGTACATTATTTTCCATTGTTTTGTGTCACTTTTTCTCCCATCCTGCAAACAAGGGCCTGTACAACAAATGGAAGTGGCAAATGGTGGTTTTTGGTATGTGTCAACCTGGTGAACTCTTCAGACAAAGTTAGCTTTTTGGGATAATAAATTTAGCCAGTACTAAGTAATAAAACGTGTTGAGGATCACATTAGATATTTCATTGTTATTGCTGTACCCTTTCCTGACCCAGAAGTAACAGTGCCTCTAATTGAATATCTGTAAACAGACATTAGGGGCTCTGTAGCTGAGACATATTAACTGCACCTACACTAGACTTTTCTTAAAATGTCCCAATTCTTTGCTACCACCAGTGCTGCCAAACTAGTGATGCCCATGGTGAAAGCATTAATATAGACTAATCGCCACGTCAAGATTTAGTTTGAGAACACAGTGGGTAAAACACTAGCAGCTGGTCTACACTGGATCTCCCACCATTGCTATCATCAATGAACCTACGATGATTGAAAATGTGAAGAAAAAATGTAGACAAAGCTAATGAAGCAGTTTTCAGTTCACTAAGTAAAAAATGCTTACAAATCCTTATTTTGTTAATGGAAATGAACAGATTCCTAAACTTTCCAAATTTGCTGTTTTCGCTAAATATGGTTATTCTAGACTTAGGAGTTACTGGGTCGAGGGAAAATATAAATTGTTTTACACTGAGGCTCCGATTCAGCAAAGCACATACCCAACATGCTTAACCTTAAGCAGTATTGTGAGTAATCCCATTCCTATTCAGCAAAGCACTCAACCATGTGTTAAAGTTAAGCCTGTGCTGAAGTATCTGAAATTGGGCACCCAGAAAACAAGGAACACACAATTAGTGGCCACTGGTTAAAAAAAAAAAAAGGTTTAAAATGAGTTGCTCAGCATCATATAAGAATGTTGTGGCAGAAGCAGGAATAGAATCTAGTTGTTCAGGGTGTAATTCATCTGTCTTAACCATGAGATGATCTCTTTTCTTTCTGCACTCCACTGCCTCATTCACTACACACCTTCCACCTTCTGTAACAAATGAGTCTGGGATACTACGGACAACATCCTTATTAACTGCATAATCCTGATTCATTCCCTTTGCACTACCCATCCTGTGACAGACTGAATTGGGGGCCCTGTGGAAAAAATAGCGTGTGATCATGTAATTAAATACTGTAGCATAATGCATACACACAAGTGGGCCTTATTAAGATTGCAATATTTAAGTTGATGGATAAACAGTTATCAGAAAAGATAAGACAAATATGGTTTAAAGACCTATGCAAAGAATACAATTCTCATGTGTCAGTTCTTCAATCTATTATAGTTTGTTTAAAGTCTTACAACACACCCATCACTGTGGTATCTTCCCAGTGCACACCACATTCAGTTTGTGTGCCACTGTGTATGTGTGAGCATACTATATTTTATTATTCTAATTAGGCATATCTCCTTTCTTCCATCATTGCTATGAAATTTAAGCCTGAGAAACAAGATATACGGGTAGACATCTCAAAATTAAGAAGCTCTTGTCTATGAATGGAAAGTATCTGCAGACTACTTGGTCATTGCTTTGTTCAAAAGAACTTATTTTGAGAGTAGGCTTTCAAAATTAGAATTGCCAGTGTTTGAGAACATAACAGAGGTTACCTATTTAGCCTCAGGAAGTGGAAAGGTAAATTCATATCAACCTTGTACAGTTACTGGTAGAGCCAAAACATAGTATTAATATTATCTTTAAAGGGGACCATTCTCTTCTAGCTATTGCAGGTGCCATGAACACAGATAGATATTCTGCATGCATTATGCTCTGTTAATCAGACATGTAATGACACCAAAACAGGGCACGAGGCAAACAATATTATCTCCAGAAGAGGAAAGTACGAGCGATATGTTTGTCCCATAAAGTTACTAGAACTTAAAGCTGTGGGATGCGTTCCCGGCCTCATTGAAGGTAATGGCAAAACTCACACTGACTTCATTGGAGATAAGATTTCACCCCTGGTGTTGAAAAGATGAGGGAAGTTGACTTACAACAGCAATAAAAATCTTCAAAAATGGCTAGACATTCAGGTCTAAGACACAGTGCTGAAAACAGTCATTGTTTGCATTTTAACTTCTTTCCTGTTTTGAGATATTATATGGTTTCTAGTAATGAAACTTTACTCACTCATGCTTGTTTGATTTACACTAAAAGAACCCTTCGATTTTGTTCCAGTTCCTTACTGACAGAAGTCAAATGGGCTTGTTGTTTGTTTCACAAAAATCTTTGACACTTCTCCGAGAATATAAAATGAGACTTTGAGTGTTGTGAGGAGTCTGGTTTTCTGACTATACTTATTGCCCAGAATTCTATCAAAGTATTGTATCATGTTTTAAAGGCTGGTTAAATACTGCAGAAGAGTAAGGGCTAGAATGAGCTTTTAAACTCAGTCCTTTATAGTTGCAGTGCCCCAGGAGGAGCCCTCAGAGGAAACAGTGCGTCAGCCACAATTCTCCCTAGCTCCCTCTTGCTCTAGGAGTGGGGAGGGAATAGTTCACTTTTCAGGCTACATCCAGATCTACTGGTCATTGTGGGGCAAGAGGAGGCAGAGCCATGGCTCCCTCAGCCCCTGGCTCACTTGTTCCTCCATAACAAAATGTAGCAGATAATTGTAATCCTCATGTAACAGCATTGCTGCTAATAGTGCACAGTAATGAAGTAAGTATATGCATATCTGAATATCTGATTATAAATAAATTCAGCCAAACTGTTTAAACCTGGGTGCCTAAAGTTAACTTGCTGAATCCCTATTTAAGCACCTAATGGAAATGGTCTATTTTCCAGAGGTGCCAAACACCACCACCTGCCACTGTAGTGAATATTGCTGTAAAGAGTTAATGCATTTCCCTGTATATGACTAGTGAAAGCATCCACCCTTCTTGTTTTAACTAATATTCAATCATTTTAAATATTTTTACATGTTTTGGATTGCTAAAATTGCATGTAAGGTTTTTTTGTTTTATACTTGTGATTGATTCCCTTTCTATCTAAGCTCTTGTCTGTCAGTTATAAAGAGAGCATGGAAGAGACAGTAGGCAGGTTTTACGCTGTGGGCCAGATCCTTTGGTCTGGCTGAGCTTACGAACTTTGTGATCCCTTTGTCCTGCTGCTGGCTGGGGACCACGTCAGTCCCTGGGATAAGTTAGAGCAGCTCCCTGTGGCCTGGAGAGCCCTCCTAGTAACAGTATTCATTGTTTGAACAGTGCCCTAATAAACACCAAAAAATCCTCAAAGTAGTCTGCAACAATGGGGAAGGGGAATGTCTGTCTGTCTGCCCAAGGGCAGAACTAAATGGAATTTTTTTTATACATAAACAATGGCTGCTGCTCATCAGTTTGTGCATCTCAGGATGTGTGACAAGTCATATCCTCCAGGACACCCCATTCTCCTTCATAACCATTTCCCTTTTGCAGCAGCTCTTGTACTACTTCAGAGGCCCAATCATACTCCGGCTGAAACTGCTGTAGACATTTACTTCAGTGAGTACAAGGACGAGTAAGAACTCAGTCACTTAAAAACCCTGCACATCAATCCTGCACAGACTGATTTATATGTCAGAATTTAGAAAGGACTATTCTGGAATTTTAAAACAAGACTACTTTGTCTTGGTCTCTTTCTACTCACTGCAGGTCAAAAACCAAGAATATTTCTTTGTAATGATTCCAGTTAAAATATGTAAATGTATCTTTGGACAATAATGGCTTAAATAAGAGTAACTTGGTTGGCAGCAGACTTTAAAAATCTTTGAAGTGGAAAGTGTTGGAGCTGTGCTCATGGGAGCTAATTCAACCTGCTTTAGATTTCTGGTTCAGGTGTTATATGATGTCAGATGTTATCATTTTACCCTTCAAAACCTGACAGACACAGTAAAGAGAATTCAAATGCTGAGTTGTGTCAGAAGTCTAGAGAAAAATACTTTTTCTGAAACCTTTGCTTTCTCTTCCCTCTTCCCAGTCTTAGCCAACAGATTATTCTTCTGACACCTACCAAAGGTTGCACTTATCACATTATAACTTCTGACTCTTCTTTGGATACCGTGTCATCCAAGATTGTTCTTGTGTCATGTTAATATACGTACTGTATTTTTAAATTATAACTAATGGGTGGTTTGTTGACAGGATGCATACGGTCCGTATTCTCCAGAGGAGTGCATATCCCTGCCAGTCTATACTAGTGCTGAGAGGGACTGTGTGGTGACGAATATTGATGTGCCCTGTGGAGGAAACCAAGACCAGTGGATCCAATGTGGAGCTGCATTATTTTTAAAAAATCAGTAAGATGAAAGTACACTAACTTTGTGCAGTCAGGTTTTTTTTAACATCTGAGCTGTTTGCTGTGAGATGGCTTTGGTTTCATTATATGTTAAATATTAGTTTTAAAACAGAGGTGTATAAATCCCCAAAATGTTTACAATTTAAAAAAAAAATGACCTGGGATTGGAATAAATTGCATCTTTGTGAGGTGATGTAAAAATGATCTGCAGTACTATAATGCCAGACACACAAGTGGCAGTTTCTCAAGATTGTAATGTAATTTATTTTCTGTTTTAATTTCTTGCAATCTCATATTTTGACTATTGCAGTCCCACAGAGATTGAACAGAAAGGAAAATCAAACATGTTTTCTTTGTTCTGCTTCTTTTTGTATTCTGTATTCTGTCTGATAGGTTATATTTACAATTATTATGTAATAAAAGTAGCTGATGAGCCTTATTATGATTAAGCCATCTTTTCTATGCACAAATTCAACATTTTTTGTATTTTTTTTAATGTAATGATTTTAACTATTCACATTTTACTTGAGCATGATCTGTAAATTACATAAGATTCATGCAGTCCTTGTGTGCTATGAGTTGGGACCTCTGTTCGTTGCAGTTATCACACAGAAATAGCTGAACACAGAATTATGAAACCAGACAGAATTCAAACAATGTAGATATAAAAGAACAAATTAATGTGAATGCTAATGGTTTCAAAATTAGAATTTTTTAAAACCCTGCATTTTCCTTATCTATTAATATGCCTAAAAGAGGGACTACCAGTGATGTCAATAAAATACCAAGTCAGATTGAAGAGGCCTTCACCATGCACTGGGCTGACATGAGAGACATAATTGTGCTTATGGGCTCCTGGCATCAAGTGAGTCCAGTTCAGGATACTGTGTGTTGGAGCACACTGATTCACTCCAAGCAATATGACACAAGATGGTGTGTCACATTGGGATAGTGCCATACTTTGGGTATACTGTTAGATACAGTGCCAAATGAGATGAGCCAAAACCATCCAAGAATAACAAAATCCCATCATGATGCTCATTTTAGTATCTAATTGTGGTTGTACAATGGCTTTATGAAGATAATTTTAGAAAACAAGAAAAGAATGAATTTATTGCATTATTAAAAATAGTTCCCAAAGAAAAGTGTAAGGACTGACTGATCCCTTTCACATTGGTGTAAATCAGGAGGCAATGCAGATATACCAAAGCAGAATTGGCATAAGCCCATACCGATTTTTTTTAATTAAGGCCATATTTCTCTTAATTGATGTTTGTTTGGGGGTGGGGAAGGGTTGGCCATATTTGCAGTTTGCTTTTCTTAAGAAAGTGGCTTTCCCTCTCCTCTTCCTTCAAACCTGCCCCACACCCCTAAACCCCCTACATCCCGCCTTTTGTCTCTTGCCTAGGAAGCTTTTCAACTTTAATGTTACTTATTATAAGATGAATCAGAAGTTCTAAAATATTCTGATTCAACTGCAGTTATACATTTAAAACGGAGTCGTGTATAACTACTGAATGGATTTACTTACAACATTTCAGAAAATTAACTTCTAGTCTAAGTGTCATAAATTTGGGGCCGATATACATTTTTCAGTTAGAACAAAGGTATTGAATCCCCATTGGAACAACAAATCTTCTTAACGATAAAGTTTTTAGGGACTCCTCCATAAAAGGTGGTGACATGAAAATGGAGCACTGCATCCTAGATACTGAACCCTGCCCCACACACAACAAATAAAGGGTAAAAATGCAGAGAATTTGCCAAAAAATGGACATTATTAAGAGGACACAGTGCTGTCGTACCATTTCTTGGGACAACAGAAGTTCTCGTGTAATGTACACGCTCTGTGAGGATTTATGAGGGGAACCCTCCAGAGCCGATATTGTTCCATTCCAGGCTTGCTTGGTAAAATACCTGTGGGGCAGGAAATATGGTTATCAAGTGAGCTCTGTGGTCTCAGTGAAGTCCTCTGTGGTTTAAGAAGACGACAATGTTGCTGACCCTAACTTTAGAGCCTGAAAGTAAAGTTTCATAAAGCAGGCTGGGCTGAAACTTCCCTGAGAGATGAGGGATCAGCTGGCTCCTGGTAGTTTGTTTCTCTTTCTCAGAATCAGGAAGGCAAGGCAGGCTGAGAAAAGTAGTCTACCAGGGTAATTGTAGTAGTCCTAGCCTGGGACAAGGCAGGCTGGGAAATAAGGGAGTATATTAATTTCATTCTGCTCAGGGAGAGAGCTGGAAGGCAGTAGACTGTGCTGACAACTTCTCCTGTAAGTTATGAGCAAGTAAGCTCTTTCTTTCTTTCGCTTTGCAATCATTTCTGAAACAAACACTGCTAACACATCAGAAACAGCTTCTGTTACTTTGTGCAGATGTGTTACTGCCCTTTGGGATAAACTGAAGTACAAATCCTTGCAGAGGAGTCTGGGGTTTTTTGGGTGGAGGGGAGCAGTTGTTTTTGTTTCCTTCCCTGTTTATGAGTTGCACAGACATCTTTCTGTCTGTCCTGCCAAATTTTGTAACATATACATATATAAAATGTATTTAAGAGCCTAGGGGCTTAATGCCACAATCCTTCCTCAAGCAGGTAGTGTTTACACAGACAGTTACTCTCACTGAAGACAATAAGGACTACATACCTGTGTAAGGACTACCTGTGTAAATCGTTAAAGGACTGCACCAAATATAATTAAGGGCTGGATTGTGGCACTTATGCCACTATGCTGAAAAGGGAACAGTGCAGAGTTGCACCAGCAGAGAAGGATCACCAGAGATCACACCTCAGGGGATGAAAGGTTTGCTCCATCTATTGACATGGAGCAGATTACTCTGCCAGGGCATCAGCCCTATTCCACAGGCCCTACCCTTCTCACTGTCTTTTTAGACTTGCTGTCTGGTGAGGAGCAGAAGCAGGCCGTTCCTGTGTTCCATATAGCACTGAGACTGCTATTTAAGTGGTCCTTGCACAGCCACACAAGTGTAAGGAAGCTCTTTTCCTCATCTATATGCCTGTGCAAGGGCCATTCACAGTCTGGCCCTAACCAATTACATGGAAAGACTTAAGCTCAAGTCCACAATATGCACCATTGCACAAGCAGTCACGGTGTCTGCATATCCAGATGATTAGTTGTGGGTTGGTCACGTGTTCTCACAAATAACATGAATGCACATGCAGTCACAACAAATGTAAGTGCAAATTAAGCATACACAGGTGCATGCCTGAACTTCTGAAAATTAAGTCTAGTTATCTTATGTAACTTCCTATTATACCAATAAAGTGGAGTTTTGTGTATAAGCCTGCAATTATTGTAAAGACATATTTCTGGTAAAATTGACATTACTCCCAAAGATTTGACCAAAATCAATGTGTAAATGTATTAAACAGAGATGGGACTGAACAGGTTGGTCATATTTTTCCTTCCACATGATAAATAATAATAATAATTAATAAAGTTTGGGATTTTAAAAAAATATTTGAATATAGTTGTCCTAAATCTGAAATTAACAGAACATAAAATAGCCATGAGCTATTAAAGAACTCTTTAAATATTCTGGGGTCAACATTGGGCTGTTGCTATACATATTTTTGTAATAATTCGTCCTTTACTAAATTCACGGCACATTCTTAAAGCTACAAAATTTTCCTGAAAGCAAATTAAGATCCCAATCGTAATTACAAAAAAAAGACAATGTTAGGCCTTGATCCTGCAATGTGATGCTCATGAGCAGAGCCCAGCACCCGTATGTGCTTGATTCAAGTCAGTGGGGCTCTTCACAGGTGCAAGGATCTGACCACATTGTGGGAATGTAGCCAAACATTGTCTGATAATTCTATTGTTAGTCCTATATTAACTCTGACTATCCATATAGATTGTAACTGGCTTTGAAGTAACGCCAGATGCAATGTGAACTAAGTTGTTGAGGTGCATGTTATGAGAACCAGTGTTCTTACAGGGAGCTGAAAAAGGTACATGTGGTGGGTAAATACAAATAAGTATAATTATAAATCTAAATATCAACGGAAAAGCTTTGAAGGAATGAATGCAGAAGCCTTGAAAAGAATCTCAGTTCACATAATTCATGGATAGACTTAAATTACAAATAAATGCATTGAAATTATAAAAAATCATTTCATATGTTTAAAGGAAAATGTTACAACCTCATGGCAGTCAAGGGTTTTTTTGGTGCTGTCAACTGTCAGAAAACACAGCATTTGGTGCACTGAGGAAGTTAAAGGCAAGTCTGCTGTCAGAGAAGATGTTACATTCTCAGACAGAAGAATAAATGTTTGTTGAAGAGTCAAACCCACTGCAGTCTTTTTGTTGCTGTGGTGTGAGGTGAATTGGCTTTCAGAAACAAGAAGTATGTTTTAGTTGTTTTGAAATGCCACCATTGTTTACAAAAGAAGAGAGATATTTGCTCTTTGTAACTGTATTTCCAATCTGTAAGTCTCAGCATTGTCTATGGAATTGTAAGTTATAATGATGTATTTAAAAACAGAACAAGCCATAAGTTTATAAGAGGCAACAGCAGCCTTGAATACTAATTACTATAGGCTCGTGTGACTACAGTTGAGATAATGATGGGATAACCTAGAGACTGGCTGTGTTATGGGGAAAGCTTGAAGTGTGTATTGGTTCAAGAAGTTTTGCAAAACATATTTAGAACTTCACCAAAATGTATTAAAAGGGATATTATTCTGACTACAAATAGAATTGCCACGATGTTGGTCTTTTCCTCCAACTTTCCATACTGCCAGCTTTCAGAGAATGCTTTGTGGACTAAAGGTTATATCTTCTAAGGCAACAATATCATTTTTGGAGGTGATGAGGAGAGATGATCCTGACCCAGAATATAATTATCTGAACCCCAACCTCCAAATTATCATAGTCTAATGTATAACATCCTAAGATGTTGTTGCCCGCCCAAATGGGCTCGAGGGGACAACAATGGTCCGTCGCCCGGTGTGCTTGGCACCAATAAAGACACCGAGGGGAGAAAGCAAGCCAAGTTTATTTCAGAGCTCTGAAATGGCACTAGGAGACCAGCATGTCTCAAATCCAGTGCAACAAATACAAACAACTTTTACCTTTTATACTCCAAGCAGTTTCTGTGTAAGCCTTTGTTCTGTTACTCCCTCTTACCCCTCCCACCCCTCCCTTCTCTAGCAGTTACAATTAGAAAAATTCCCATTCGTCTGCTTATCTTTTGGCCTTGCAAGGCCTGTTTACAGCAGCTGCCTGCTAGAAAAGCTGACCCTTACATTTCTACTTCAGCATGTAAGCAGTTAGCATAGAAGTAGGTGAGAGTTCACAAAATGGAGTTTGGGGGTTCAGATAGGCCCAGAGCAAAAGAGTTTCATCGGCACTTTTGGCCTTCCGCTCTCCCGAGTTACCTGGTAGCTATGCCTAGTGGACCCCAACAATGTTAAGATCAAGCCTTTCATCCAGAAGAATGACTTACAGGCAGTATATATCATAGCTATATTTAGGCCTGGTCTAACCTACACAGTTAGGTTGACATATGTCGCGTTAGGTCAAGTTAATAATGTATATGTCTACCCTACTGAGTCCCTTCCGCCGACCTAAAGGGCTTGTAAAGTTGACTTCTGTACTCCATCTCCATGAGAGGCGTAGCGCTTCAGTCGACATCCACGCGTCGACATGGGGATAGTGTAGACACTGCGCTGTGTAATTCGAATGAATTGGCCTCCAGGAGGTGTCCCTCAATGCTCCACTGTCACCGCTCTGGAGAGCACTTTCAGCTCCATTGCACTTCAGCCAAATACACAGGAAACAGCCGCCTGCCTGTTAAAGCCCCAGGAACTTTTGAATGTTCATTTCCTGTTTGATCGGCATGGAGAGCTCGTCAGCATAGCTGACCATGGATGCTCAAGGCCGCAAATGTGCTCCCGCATGGAGCACACAGGAGGTGGTGGATCTTATTGCTGTCTGGGGAGAAGAGTTTGCAGGCAGAGCTCTGAACCAGCAGAAGAAATGCTGACATCTATGCCAAAATTGCACAGGGCATGGGGGGAAAGGGCTACACCAGGGACACACAGAGGAACTAAATGAATTCTTTGTATCGGTCTTCACTGTTGAGGATGTGAGGGAGATTCCCAAACCTGAGCCATTCTTTTTGGGTGACAGATCTGAGGAACTCTCCCAAATTGAAGTGTCATTAGAAGAAGTTTTGGAACAAATTTATAAACTAAACAGTAATAAGTCTCCAGGACCTGATGGTATTCATCCAAGAGTTCTGAAGGAACTCAAATGTGAAATTGCAGGTCTACTAACTGTCATCTGTAAACTACAATTTAAAACAGCTTCTGTACCAAATGACTGGAGGATAGCTAATTTTTAAAAAGGGCTCCGGAGGTGACCCTGGTAACTACAGGCCAGTAAGCCTCATTTCAGTATCGGGCAAATTGGTTGAAACTATCATAAAGAACAAAATTGTCAGACACATAGATGAACATAATTTGTTGGGAAATAGTCAACATGATTTTTGTAAAGGGAAATCATGCCTCACCAATCTACTAGAATTCTTTGAGGGGGTCAACAAGCATGCGGACAAAGGAGATCCAGTGGATATAGTGTATTTAGATTTTCAGAAAGCCTTTGACAAGGTCCCTCACCAAAGGCCCTTAAGCAAAATAAGCAGTCATGGGATAAGAGGGAAGGTTCTCTCATGAATCGGTAACTGGTTAAAAGATAGGAAACAAAGAGTAGGAATAAATGGTCAGTTTTCAGAATGGAGAAAGGTAAATAGTGGTGTCCCCCAGGGATCTGTACTGGGCCCAGTCCTATTTAACATATTCATAAACAATCTGGAAAAAGGGGTAAACAGTGAGGTGGCAAAATTTGCAGATGATACAGAAATACTCAAGATATTGAGTCCCCGGCAGACTGTGAAGAGCTACAAAACGATCTCACAAAACTGGGTAACTGGGCACCAAAATGGCAGATGAAATTTAATGTTGATAAATGCAAAGTAATGCACATTGGAAAACATAATCCTAACTCAGGGGCGGGCAAACTTTTTGGCCTGAAGGCCGCATCGGGTTTAGTAAATTGTATGGAGGGCCGGTTAGGGGAGGAGGTCGTGGCCTGGCCCCCACCTCCTATCTGCCCCCCCCCCGGAACCCCTGCCCCATCCACACACTCCCGCTCCCTGTCCCCTGACCACCCCTGGACCACCGCTGCCCCATCCAACCACCCCTCTCCTTCCTGACTGCCCCCCCACCCCTGCCCCCATTCAACACCCCTGTTCCCCGCCCTCTGACCGCCCCGACCCATGCCCATCCCCCCAAACTCCCCTGCCCTCTATCCAGCTCCCCCGCTCCCTGCCCCCTTACTGCACTGCCTGGAGCACCGGTGGCTGGCGGCGCTACAGCCACGCCGCCACCACCACGCAGCACAGAGCACTGGGTCAAGCCGGGCTCTGCAGCTGCGCTGCCCCAGGAGCTCACAGCCCCGCCGCCCAGAGCATTGCAGCGGAGTGAGCAAGCTGAGGCTGCGGGGAGGGGTCAGCAGGGGAGGGGCCGGGGGCGAGCCTCCTGGGACAGGAGCTCGGGAGCCGGGCAGGATGGTCCTGCGGGCCGGACGTGGCCCGCGGGCTGTAGTTTGCCCACCTCTGTCCTAAATATACATATACAATGATGGGATCTAAATTAGCTGTTACCACTCAAGAAAGAGATCTTGGAGTCATTGTGGATAGTTCTCTGAAATCATCCACTCAATGTGCAGCAGCAGTCAAAAAAGTGAACAGAATGTTGGGACTCATTAAGAAAGGGATAGATAATAAGAGAAAATATCATATTGCCTCTATATAAATCCATGGTACGCCCACACCTTGAATACTGTGTGCAGATGTGGTCGCCCCATCTCAGAAACGATATATTGGAATTGAAAAAGGTTCAGAAAAGGACAACAAAAATGATTAGGGGTATAGAACAGCTTCCGTATGAGGAGAGATTAATAAGACTGGGACTTTTCAGCCTGGAAAAGAGGTGACTAAGGGGGATATGATAGAGGTCTATAAAATCATGAGTGGCATAGAGAAAGTAAATAAGGAAATGTTAATTTCCTTCTTCTCAGAATACAAGAACAAGGGGCCACCAAATGAAATTAATAGGTAGCAGGTTTAAAACAAACACAAGAAAGTATTTTTTCATGCAACGCACTGTCAACCTCTGGAACTCCTTGCCAGAGGGTGTTGTGAAGGCCAATACTATAACAGGGTTCATAAGGGAGCTAGATAGATTCATGGAGGATAGGTCCATCAATGGCTATTAGCCAGGATGGGCAGGAATGGTGTCCCTAGCATCTGTTTGCCAGAAGCTGGGATAAGGTGACAGGGCATGGAGCACTTGATGATAACCTGTCTGTTCATTCCCTTTGGGGCACCTGCCATTGGCCACTGTCAGAGGACAGGATACTGGGCTTGATGGACTTTTGGTCTGACCCAGTATGGCCGTTCTTATATTCTTATGTTCAGTGCTGCAGGGAAATAAAGGAGCTTCAGCGACCATACCAGAAGACAAGGGTGGCAAACAGTTGCTCTGGTTCTAAGCCACAGACATGCCGCTTCTATGAGGAGCTGCATGCGATTATAGGCAGTGACCCCACCACTACACCAAAATGCTCCGTAGATACCTCCCAGGAGCCTGGGCGACCTCTGGCAACAACAAGGAGGACATTGTTGATGACGAAGAGGAGGAGGAGAATGCGGTGCAAGCAAACGGAGGATCCATTCTCCCCGACAGCCAAGACCTTTTTTTAACTCTGCAGCCCATCCTGTCATAGGACCAGTTGGCGACGGAGCGTGATGCCGGGGAAGACACATCTGGTGAGTACACATTTTCAGTCACACTGGGGGTTACATGCTATTATTTTTAATGTTGAATCTGAATTAAAAAATTGGGATAGCGATTATCGGTGGCCACTCCAGCTATGCAGAGGGTGCTCTCTGAAAAAGACTGATTATGTGCCCGGGAATCCTCCATGGAGATCTCTAGGAAGCTTTCATGGTGGTACTCTGGAATCCTTTGCAGAAGGTTTCTGGGAAGGGCTGCCTTATTTCGTCCACCATGATAGGACACTTTCCCGCGCCACTCCAGTATTAACTCTTCTGGCATCATTGCGGCACACAGCATTGCATCATAAGGACCAGGTCTTGCAGCATCTGCTCCCTTTCCGCCTCTGTTACCGTCAGGAGAATGATATCACATAGGGTTACCTAGGGGAAACGGGGGAAAGTTTTCAATGCTAGCCCTTAAACTCCAAGCAATTCGATAAGTAATCCGCCCCTGTTTGGTGAACTCTGGGTCATGCAACCACACTTTCCCGATCATGCCCTGGTCGTGGTTGGAAGGGATCACCCCGTATTGCAGCCAGCATTTAATGAAGGGCGGGGGGGGGGGGGAAACGACACTTCCTGTTCATCTCCCTTCCACCCCAACCCGGTGCCACTTTTGTAACAATCAAACTATTTGCAGGGCTGTACGCTGCTGCCTGTCCTCAAGCACCATCCAGGTTGCTATGGGAAAGGGGGTTGTGCTGAGGTCAGAACCATTAATCCAAAGGGTGTCTTAACAAAAGCTGCAGCACAAGACTTCTCACCCATGCCTCGTGGCCTTACCATGGCTAGAGCAGCAAACCGACTCTTGCAGTAGCCTGCAATTCTGCTTACGTTGTGGCTTGCAGGGAAGTGCATTGAGGGTGCTTCTTTTATAAAAAGGTTTAACCTTGCACCAGAAACAATGTATGCGCTGTCAGTGCTATCCTAGTGCTTTGTATTCTTTGCAGCTTAAACCTTGTCCATAGGCGCATCCTCCATGCCGGGACAAAGACTTTCCCAGATTAGAAGGCGGAAAAAGAAGACTTGGGAGGACATGTTCAATGAGTTAATGCACGCCTCCGAGAGTGACAAAACAGAGTTCAGCGCATGGAGGATTATACTGCCCAACAGCCTGCACAATGATCGCGAGGACAGGAGAGCAAGCAGGGAACACGAGCATGACATGCAGGATGAGATGGTGCAGATTATGAAGGCGCAATCAGACATGTTGAGGCATCTGGTTGAGGTTCAAGAAAGGCAGCTGGATGCTAGAGTCCAGCTGCAGCCTATGCTGTGCCTGCTGCCATTGTCTCCAAGTTCCACATCCTCCTCTCCCAGACATCCTAGGATGTGGTGGGGAGGGAAGTCCGGTATCCCTTGCACTCAACTCCAGGGGAGGGTATATGAACCAGAAGGTGCCCATTCCCACACCTTTTATTGTTATTGCAGTGCAGTTGTAAGCAAGCTGTCCTTGTTTCTCCCGCCCTCCCCCCACCAGCGTTATCAGCCCCAGGTTATCTTACTTTTCTTGGCTGTCTCTGTGTGTTTGTGAGCATAATAAAAAATAAATGGATTGAGGAGAAAAGGCTCTTTATTCATTCAGCACACTGTGGTTAGCAGGGGTGTAGAAGGGGACAGCTTGGTAAGGAACACACATAAGTGTCACATTACTGTGGGTCATTGATGAAACTAGTTTTCAAAGCCCCATGGAGACGCAGTGCACCTCAGTGTGCTCTTCTTATTGCCCTGGTGTCTGGCTGCTCAAAATTGGCTGCCAGGCGATCTGCCTCAATCCCTCACCCCACCAGAAACTTTTCTCCCTTTGTTTCACAGATATTATGGAGCACACAACACGCAGTAACAACAATGGGGATATTACTTTCACTGAGGTCTAACCTAGTAAGCAAACTACACCAGCGGGCTTTTCAACGTCCAAAGGCACTTTCCACCACCATTCTGCACTTGCTCTACCTATGGTTGAACCTCTCCTTACTGTTGTCCAGGCTGCCTGTGTACAGCTTCATGAGCCATGGGAGCAAAGGGTAGGATGGGTCTCCCGGGATCACGATTGGCATTTCAACATCACCAACGGTTATTTTGGAGTCTGGAAAGAAAGTTCCTGCTTGCAGCTTTCTGAACAGACTGGAGTTCCTAAAAATCCACATGTCATGCACCTTCCCCAACCATCCCACGCTGATGTCGGTGAAACAGCCCTTGTGATCCACCAGTGCTTGCAACACCATTGAGAAGTACCCCTTGCGGTTTATGTACTCTTTGGCAAAGTGGTCTGGTGCCAAGATAGGGATATGCGTTCCATCTATCGCCCCATCGCAGTTAGGGAACCCCATCATGGCAAAACTATTCACTATGTCCTGCACGTTGCCCAGAGTCACTATCCTTCTAAGCAGAAGTCTATTGATTGCCCTGGCAACTTGGATCACAGCAGACCCCACAGTAGATTTACCCACTCCGAACTGATTCCCCACTGACTGGTAGCAGTCTGGCGTTGCAAGCTTCCACAGAGCTATTGCCACTCGCTTCTCAACTGTCACAGCAGCTCTCATTTTAGTATTGCTGTGCTTCAGGACTGGGGAAAGCTCTTCACACAGTTCTATGAAAGTGGCTTTAGAATCATAGAAGATTAGGGCTGGAAGAGACCTCATGAGGTCATCTAGTCCAACCCCCTGCTCAAAGCAGGACCAACACCAACTAAATCATCCCAGCCAGGGTTTTGTCAAGCTGGGCCTTAAAAACCTCTAAGGATGGAGATGCCACCACCTCCCTAGGTAACCCATTCCAGTGCTTCACCACCCTCCTAGTGAAATAGTGTTTCCTAATATCCAACCTAGACCTCCCCCACTGCAACTTGAGACCATTACTACTTGTTTTGTCATCTGGTACCACTGAGAACAGTCTAGATCCATCCTCTTTGGAACCCCCTTTCAGGTAGTTGAAAGCAGCTATCAAATCCCCCCTCATTCTTCTCTTCTTCAGACTAAACAATCCCAGTTCCCTCAGCCTCTCCTCATAAGTCACGTGTTCCAGCCCCCTAATTAGCTCGATTCCAGCACTCGGAGCACCCCCTATTGACCGGCGTCTCCTGCCTCAGGCCCCCATGTCACTCCTGAACCCCAGTGCCCCTTACCCTGGGGTTCTGCCCCGCAGCAGTCCCCATGCTCTGGGTCTTCCCTCCCAGGGGAACCCCCAACCCTCTAAGCCCACCTTGCCTCAGTGGCTACTGCCAGTCGTCATCTATTCCCTTTCCCTGGGGCAAACTGCAGTCTGTGCTGGCCACTCATCACTGGCAAGGGGGTTGGACCTGTTGCCTTTCTTGGCCCAGCTGCAGGGTCGGCTTTAGGAAGTGCGGGGCCCAATTTGGCACTGAAGGACCCACCGCCGAAATGCCGCTGAAGACCGGGAGCGAGTGAAGGACCCGCCGCTGAAATGCTGCTGAAGATCCGGAGCACCGCCGGGTGAGTAAAAATTAAAAAAGCGCCTAAGTTAGCCACTCTTCTTTAGAGCGCGGGGCCCTCTTAGGCATGGGGCCTGATTCGGGGGAATCGGCCTAAAGCCGGCCCTGCCCAGCTGTCTCCTTGCAGCCCCAGTACCTCCTTTGGCCTTCAGCAAGGCCTCAGCCTGGGACTTGCCAGGCCAGAGCTCCCCACCTCTGCCTGCCCTTCCCCAGCATTGCTCTGCTTCAGTTACCCTGTGCTCCTTCAGGCAACTAGGGCCTTCCCATTCCAAGGCTGGCGTGAGATTGACCCAGCTCCTCCTTTAGCCCTTATATCAGGGCCAGCTATGGCCTAATTGGGTGTGGCCACAGCTGTGGCCTAATTGGGTGTGGCCACAGCTGTGGCCTAATTGGGTGTGGCCACAGCTGTGGCCAACTACCTCAACAGCAGAGGCGGATTTACAGTAAAACACAGAATGCCCTGGCATGGGCAGCTGCGGGGGCAGAAGCTTGGTCATGATGGCTCCTGGGGCTCCTGCTGCAGGCTCCTCCCCCACCAGCAGCCAAGCTTTCCCCTCCCACGACTCTTCCCTTCTTCCTCCCCCGAGCATGCCGTGTTCCCACCCCTTCCTCCCAGTGCTTCCCGCGCCGCCAAACAGCTGTTTGCCGGCACTCAGGTCACTCCGGGAGGGAGGGGGAGGAGTGAGGCCATAGCGCACTCAGGGGAGGAGGCAGAGAATAGGCAGGGGCGGGGCCTTGGGGAAGATGGCAGAATCAGAGCAGGATGGAGCAAAGGCGGGGCCCCCGCACTCCCCCTACACATACCCCCCACAGCTGGGGGGCTGGGGTGGATCGGGGGCTGGGAGCACCCCCACAACCCCAACCCACACCCTCAGCCCCCTGCCCTGACTCCTGCACCCCCCTTACACGCCCACAGGCCCCTGCCCTCCCTGATTCCTGCACCCCCTCACATACCCAGTCCCCCACACTCCATGCCCTGACTCCTGCACCCCCCCCCACATCCCCACCCCCACCCTGAGCACCAAACTGGAGCCCCTGCACACACACACACACACACACACACATTCCCACCTGCACTCCTCGCACCAAACAGGAGCTGCCCCAAGTAAGCGCTCCACACCCCAACCTCCTGCCCCAACCCTGAGCCCCCTCCTGCATCCTAACTCCTGGCCAGACCCTGCACCCCAACCTCCAGCCCGTTCCTGCACCTTAATTCCCTCCCAGACCCTGCACCCCCAGCCCTGACTCCTGCACCCCCTCACAGCCTCACAGCCCCCTGCCCTCCTTGACTCCTGCACCCCCCCACACACTCCCAGCCCTGACTCCTGCACCCCCTCACACACCCCCAGCCACCTGACCTCCCTGACTCCTGCACCCCCCACACCCCCTGCCCCAGCCCTGAGCCCCCTCCTGCATCCTAACTCCTGGTCAGACCCTGCACTCCAACCTCCAGCCTGCTCCTGCACCCTAACTTCCTCCCAGACCCTGCACCCCCAGCCCTGAGCCCCCTCCCGCACCCTGAGTCCTGGCCAGACCCCGCACACCAATAGTTCTTTACATTTTTTTTTATAAATCATGCTTATCCAAAGCGCTTTACAATTGTTAGCTAACGGTACAAACAATATTTGGAAGGATCATTAAGTGGTCTGCCGAGACCCTCAGCAATTTTCAATTGGTCTGTGGAAAAATAAGTTAGACTACAAAAACAATCAAAGTACCTCCCTTTATTTTCATTTACTTCCTATTCTTGTAAGAGGAGGATGAAGAAAAAAAGAATGAAAAACGGGGGGGGGGGGGAGAGAAGAGAGAATGTTCTTTTTCTTGGCTGGGTCCCAAGGAGGGGCCCCAAAAATGAAGCTGAGCACAGGGCCCCACTAACTCTAAATCCACCACTGCTAGCCAGCCTCCCTCAGCTGCTCTTAATCCCTTTTCTAATTGGGTCCCAGCCACAGCCCTCTCCAAGGGCTGCTTTTAACTCCTGCTCTCCTGGAGTGGGGCAGCCACCCTACTACAGAAGCTCTAAGTACTGGGGGTCTGTGCATCCCTGTGCCAAGCCCCGAACTATCCATGCAAAGTTATTCCATGAAGCATAGCTCCCTGTAGGTGGTGTCCTCAGCTCCTTCCAGCCACCCAAGCAGCAATTCCTCGTCTCCTTCTTCCTTAGCTTTTCAGCTGTTGTTTATTCCTCTAGTTTAGGGTTTTCATTTTGTAAATAGTTCCTTTATTGTCTTTGGTTTTGTTTTATAGTGAAGTGTAGTTATTAGAAGGAAGACATTCCAATAAAATGTTTTCTATCTGCTAAATACAGGAGAAGCCACAAAAAGATGGCATTTTGGACATCCTCTCCTGCATCTTTAAATTCTTAATTGCTAATCCATGCCCCCTACTTAAGATGTTTGAGTGAGGACCATAGAACAGAATGTTGTTTGCGTTGCCTATATATAAAGCCCAGAAAACACAAAGACTTACATTTCTTTATCATCACTAAGTTGATTTGGAAGGTCAAAGAATAAAAATCATTGTTCCTCTTTTTTGAACAGCACCAGAGCCTCAACAATTTGGTGCAATTTCGCAGAGAGAGCATCCTTCGGTCACAGATGTACCTTTCATTGTCCTGTTGAAAAATTGTTTTGATTTGCCAAGTTACAATGTTTTAAAAATCTCTATAGCACATGTTCAGGATCTTTGTGCAGCTTGGTTCTAAAATGGCTTTTATGTGTAAAATAGACGCCTAGAGACCATTTACTGCAACAAATGTTGACAATTAAGTAATATTAAAACATGTATAATTGGCTATTACATTCTTGTAGTCAAAAACATTTCCATTGCTCTGTCTCCGATGAAGACATAAGTTAACTGAGAATCTGTAAGATTCAGTTATAGTGCGAAAACATTGTGGTGGGATAATTACAGTTTGATGGTCCCATCTAGGAATTTATCCAAATAGCAATAACCAGTTATGCATAAAGTGAAGTCCACTCCTGGCATCTCATATTTTTGGGATCAGCTTCTAAGTAAAAGCCTGTCAGAAGAGTCACTCACTCGTCATCTCTCAGGGAAAGGTCAAAAGCTGGAGTCTAGTGAAAAAGAAATATTAGGAGCAGAGGTGGAAAGTTCCTTCATCTCCTTTTCCATTGTTAGGTTCACTACTTTTCTCCATTTCTTGTGGACAGCAGCATTTAAGAATTTTCTCATCAGTTTCACACTTCTTCAGAAAAGGCAATCTACAATATAGTGCTTGTGAAGTGTTCTAGCTAGACAGCTCTGCCAAACAAATTACCTAAGCCACATCAGTCAGTGGCAGCAGAGCTCCCTGCACACTACCCCATCAACATGTTTAAGCTCTGACATAGAGAGACCACCTCTAAGGGTAAGAGATTATTTCACTCTCTACGTCCATTCCATCCATTACGTCTCTGCTGAGGCTGCCAACCATTTCCACAAGATATTAAGAGTTTTTGTGATGAGGCATGTAATATTATTGCATGCCACTAGATGGTACTATGACATAGAGCCTTATAATGGCTTGAGCAGGGCTAGTCAGAAAATGGGGGGGGGAAATGGAAAAATTATATAAAATGTTTCCATCTTTGCATCAAAATTTTGTTTCAAGAGGAATTTTCTGACCAGTTCTACTGCATAGGCAGATGAATCTTGGAGCAATGCTTACAGTTAGTTGCGATGTAGCTCTTTTTAGAAGCAAAACAGTTTATTGCCTTTCCCTCGCTTCCTGAATCATTTCTTAGCTGCAACTGCTGCCTAGAGCAGAGATTCCCAAATTGTGGTCCATAGTCCACAGGGAGCTGACTGATCACATAGTGCGGGGTCTCTTACCTGTTTCCAGCTGCTCCTATAGGTCTTCAGTCTCTGTTGCAAAGAAGCAACAGAGAGTCCTGTGGCACCTTAAAGACTAACAGATGTATTAGAGCATAAGCTTTCGTGTTAGTCTTTAAGGTGCCACAGGACTCTTTGTTGCTTTTTACAGATCCAGACTAACACGGCTACCCCTCTGATACTTGTTGCAAAGAAGAATCAGGTGGGCTATAAACGTAACTGGAAACAAGGAGGAACTAGCCAAGCTATCTCTACTAGGGTTTACACCTCCCTGAAAGCTGAAACAGGAACCCTGCCTCCGATACTGGACCTGCCTAACCAATTAGCAACTGTAGCAGTAATGTTCTGCTCTTAGTGTCATAAGCATTCAGGTGTGTGTGAGAAAGGAAGAACAAACAGTGAGCCCTGAGCAGGTACATGCAGCAATGGAGAGGGGGTTAATTTTAACTTCAGCGGTTTCAACCCATACCTGTCATTTTTCAGAGAGTTTATTGCTTTGTCAGTGGGATTTCTTCATTGGGAGCTGTTCTTCGAAGGGAGAAGCTGCATTTAACCTTGGTGCACTCAAGTTGGAAAGCACAAAATGAACGTTAAAAGAGTTTCCCTGACTATCATCCGTCTAGGAGGAATTTTCCTTCATTAACTGGAATACAGCTATGCATGCTGGTGTTTATAGCAGAGCCCATTTGGAGAAGACCCAAGTTCCAGGAACACTCAGCTGGGTGCAAGGAAGTCGTCTTCTGCAAAGTTAGGGAATGGTATGGGAAAACACCCAGCAGCAGGAGGAATCAGACATCCTAATGATGACCCCAACCATTCTGACAACTGGCCATCCCCACTGATTTCAGTGGGTGTAAATCAGGGCAGACACTGGCCTATTCTGTCTAGTTCTACTCTTTTGCAGGTAGCTTAGGGGAACTGACAGCACTAACAAGAAGAGTGTGACACATAAGGGTGTGGTTGAAAGACTGACCTTTATTGCCACTGGGGCTTAGCACAGTGTGTCCCAGGATATACTCTTCCTCCAGGGCCCTCTCTCCTTCCTGTCTTCTTGCATCCCTTTGTGTCCAGTCTGTTTCCTTCTTTCTCTCTCCTGTATGAAGAGAACAGTGGCTACTCCCACAATGCTGGCTACACCAAGGAGTGTCAGGCTCCCAGAGGCACTGTCCCTCCCCAAAGTCCTCGTGAGGCAGAGACGGCACCACTCCCTTCTCAGGCATGCAGTTTGACCCTTATTGTTGAAAAGGACATTGGCAAGAAAGCAGGATCTCTGTGTCTCACTAGTTCATCTCCTCTTGTGAAATCACAGTCCCCTGAGGAATAAGCAGCAGGATCAGATGAGCACGTACACACTGTAATCATGTTTTCAGCCCTTTATAATAAAAGTACAGCACCCCATCCACCTGGTTATCCCCTTTAATGCCAATCTCTGTACGGGTTTTGATGGACAGGCCTGGGTTCATCTGGATCCCACACCCAGCTCAGCAGGGTGTAACTTCCTAATTTTCTTCCCATATGAATTTATTTGGCAGTGCCACCAGCGTCCTCACTTCTCCCTGGCAGGGTCACCAGAGCAGCTTGGAAGGAAAATTCTAACCACAGGGTAACCCCATTTATTTGCAAGTAAGTGGAGACTTCCAAGAAATAACAGAAGCACATACAATATAGTCAACACAGTTATTATATCAAACAGAAAATAAATATAACATAACAGGTAAAATGCCACTCTGAGTCACTGTGCCCACACTGATAATACCCATGAATTCCCCCAGACCTGATAGAGCAAGAGTAAAATTTAGTGTCCCACTGGTTTGCATTCTTCACAGGAGCCCTTGATGACCTGTGACAATGATATCTTCTGGAGCAGCAAAGCAACTTGGCTGGCTGGGTTCAGGACAGCCCACAAAATTCACAAGTGGGATAAGATGGTACGTCCCTCCACAGATTTAATAGACAGCAGGTAATAAAATCCCCAAACCCTTATCTCCTGGCACAGTTCAGGGAGTAGGGGGGCTCCCAAACAATTTCCCTGACTAGCTAACTAAAAAATGGTGCTCTCACACTCTGTGAATGATGCTCAGGTTCAGAGCTGAATCTGGACACCTCAGCAACTGCTAGATCGCAGGCCCTGGTTCTCATGGGAGACTTTAATCACCCTGATATCTGCTGGGAGAGCAATACAGCGGTGCACAGACAATCCAGGAAGTTTTTGGAAAGTGTAGGGGACAATTTCCTGCTGCAAGTGCTGGAGGAACCAACTAGGGGCAGAGCTTTTCTTGACCTGCTGCTCACAAACAGGGAAGAATTAGTAGGGGAAGCAAAAGTGGATGGGAACCTGGGAGGCAGTGACCATGAGATGGTCGAGTTCAGGATCCTGACACAAGGAAGAAAGGAGAGCAGCAGAATACGGACCCTGGACTTCAGAAAAGCAGACTTTGACTCCCTCAGGGAACAGATGGGCAGGATCCCCTGGGAGAATAACATGAAGGGCAAAGGGGTCCAAGAGAGCTGGCTGTATTTTAAAGAATCCTTATTGCGGTTGCAGGAACAAACCATCCCGATGTGTAGAAAGAATAGTAAATATGGCAGGCGACCAGCTTGGCTAAACAGTGAAATCCTTGCTGATCTTAAACGCAAAAAAGAAGCTTACAAGAAGTGGAAGATTGGACAAATGACCAGGGAGGAGTATAAAAATATGACTCAGGCATGCAGGAGTGAAATCAGTAAGGCCAAATCACACTTGGAGTTGCAGCTAGCAAGAGATGTTAAGAGTAAAAAGAAGGGTTTCTTCAGGTATGTTAGCAACAAGAAGAAAGTCAAGGAAAGTGTGGGACCCTTACTGAATGAGGGAGGCAACCTAGTGACTGAGGATGTGGAAAAAGCTAATGTACTCAATGATTTTTTTGCCTCTGTCTTCACGAACAAGGTCAGCTCCCAGACTACTGCACTGGGCAGCACAATATGGGGAGAAGGTGACCAGCCCTCTGTGGAGAAAGAAGTGGTTCGGGACTATTTAGAAAAACTGGACGTGCACAAGTCCATGGGGCCGGATGCGCTGCATCCGAGGGTGCTAAAGGAGTTGGCGGATGAGATTGCAGAGCCATTTGCCATTATTTTTGAAAACTCATGGCGATCGGGGGAGGTCCCGGATGACTGGAAAAAGGCTAATGTAGTGCCCATCTTTAAAAAAGGGAAGAAGGAGGATCCGGGGAACTACAGGCCAGTCAGCCTCACCTCAGTCCCTGGAAAAATCATGGAGCAGGTCCTCAAGGAATCAATTCTGAAACACTTAGAGGAGAGGAAAGTGATCAGGAACAGTCAGCATGGATTCACTAAGGGGAATTCATGCCTGACTAACCTAATTGCCTTCTATGATGAGATAACTGGCTCTGTGGATGAGGGGAAAGCAGTGGATGTGTTATTCCTTGACTTTAGCAAAGCTTTTGATTCGGTCTTCCACAGTATTCTTGCTGCCAAGTTAAAGAAGTATGGGCTGGATGAATGGACTGTAAGGTGGATAGAAAGCTGGCTAGATCGTCAGGCTCAACGGGTAGTGATCAATGGCTCCATGTCTAGTTGGCAGCCAGTTTCAAGCGGAGTGCCCCAAGGGTCGGTCCTGGGGCCGGTTTTGTTTAATATATTTATTAATGATCTGGAGGATGGAGTGGACTGCACTCTCAGCAAGTTTGCCGATGACACTAAACTAGGAGGCGTGGTAGATACACTAGAGGGTAGGGATCGGATACAGAGGGACCTAGACAAATTAGAGGATTGGGCCAAAAAAAACCTGATGAGGTTCAACAAGGACAAGTGCAGAGTCCTGCACTTAGGACGGAAGAATCCCATGCACAGCTACAGACTAGGGACCGAATGGCTGGGTAGCAGTTCTGCAGAAAAGGACCTAGGGGTCACAGTAGACGAGAAGCTGGATATGAGTCAACAGTGTGCTCTTGTTGCCAAGAAGGCTAACGGCATTTTGGGCTGTATAAGTAGGGGCATTGCCAGCAGATCGAGGAACGTGATCGTTCTCCTTTATTCGACATTGGTGAGGCCTCATCTGGTATACTGTGTCCAGTTTTGGGCCCCACACTACAAGAAGGATGTGGAAAAATTTGAAAGAGTCCAGCGGAGGGCAACAAAAATGATTAGGGGTCTGGAGCGCATGACTTATGAGGAGAGGCTGAGGGAACTGGGATTGTTTAGTCTCCAGAAGAGAAGAATGAGGAGGGATTTGATAGCAGCCTACAACTACCTGAGGGGGGGTTCCAAAGAGGATGGAGCTCGGCTGTTCTCAGTGGTGGCAGATGACAGAACAAGGAGCAATGGTCTCAAGTTGCAGTGCGGGAGGTCTAGGTTGGATATTAGGAAAAACGTTTTCACTAGGAGGGTGGTGAAGCACTGGAATGGTTTACCTAGGGAGGTGGTGGAGTCTCCTTCCTTGGAGGTTTTTAAGGCCCGGCTTGACAAAGCCCTGGCTGGGATGATTTAGTTGGGAATTGGTCCTGCTGTGAGCAGGGGGTTGGACTAGATGACCTCCTGAGGTCCCTTCCAACCCTGATATTCTATGATTCTATGATTCTATGAACCCTGCTGGCAGGCATGCTCTTCATGCAGGCATCAGGCTGCTTCTGTTCCCAAGATTTCCCGTCACCACAATGGGATGCAGGGCTCAAGGAGAAAATTATAATAACTCGACTAGAATCCTAACTTTCATCTCCTACGCTAGAGCTCGGATACAGTCACAGCAGGTGGGCAGCCCTGAGCTAGCAGCAAGAGCAGTACTTGTCACTTGGTAACTAATTTCATCGGGGGAGCTGAAAGCTAGTTCAATGGGCTAACCCAGCCTGAGGGGGTGAGGAGTTTTCCTAACTAAATTCTATAGCCTGAGGAGTTACCTTGAAGAGGGAAAGAAAGGACCAAGCAGAGGGATTTTGCTTCCATGTACCCGAGGCCAGTTCTTAGGGGGAGCCCTGCATGCAGGCCAGGGATTCACCGGCTGCCCACATAGCCAATCCTTCCTTTTCAGTGCCTGGCTCCAGATTCCTCCAAAATAGCTCCTGGGGGCAGGCATTTCACTTCCTATTGGTCAGGATAGCTCTTCTTCCCAGGCTTTTACTTGTCAATCATTTGACTCTACCGCTCTCCCTTTCTCTCAGACACTGCCCGGCCCCTCCTCTGAACAGGCATGCTGGTGGCCACCCAGGCACACCAGCTATTCTCCCCCAACCGACAGGGGCCACCATCACTCAAAAAAGTGGCTCTCCCTCTAGGTTGCCTAGCTGACCCTAAATCTGTCCTTGGTCCCCCTTCTTCCCAGGGACAGAACCTCTCGTGAGTTACAAGCTGTCACAGGTCTTCGATGTGGTCTTTCAGGGGATCTCTACTTCCCCTAGACTGACTTTCTTTGGCTAGCACCTGGTCAGGACAGTTCTTGGCTCCAGCCTCTAATTAGGCCTAGTGGTCTGCTTCAGACCCTTTGGGCCATGTTTCTGGAGGCAGCCTTGTGCAGAAGTGTTGCCCATTCATTGTCTCCCTGGGAGCTTTCTTCTTTTATAGCAAGCCTTGTTTCCCCTATTAGTTGAAGCTGAGGGGGCCTGTCTCTATGATTGGCAGTTGTGGCAGCTACGTGTGGTCAGTCTACTTGCCTGTAGGCAGGAAAGGCTCCCCTCCCCCTTCTGCCTGTGCTCAGTGAGGGGTTTGTAGACCCCATTATATATCTTCACCCGCAAGGCCGAGGCACCACCTTCGCTGGCATACGCTATTTCCACCTGGTGTTGTACCCGAAAGGCATAAGGCTGAAGTGACAGGTACCACCTCATGATCCCTGGGTTTGAATACTTCATCACATTTAGCTAGAAGAGGAGTGTGTGGTCTGTAACTAGCATGAACTGATTTCCTAGGAGGTAGTACCATAGGCTTTCTATTGCTCATTTGGCAGCCAATCACTCTTTCTCTGGGGTGTAGGGAGAGGTAGTACCTTTGAGCGATTTGAACTGCCACTCTCCTTGAGAGATTCTTTTCCTCTCTGGTCCTTACTGTACATCCAGCTCTCAGCTGTGGCTCCAAGTAGCTGGAAGTATGCGACAGCAGCCATACTCTGGTAAACTGCCTTGGCAGGTGGGCTAAACCAGGTGAGGGTAACCAGAAGTTTTGGAAACTGATGGTGATTTAGGGATTGCCTGCCCAAGCACATGAAGACTGTTCTGGTAGCCAAGGTGGAAGAGACCATATATTGGTCCAATGGCTTGAAAAGCAGGGCAGCAACGTATTGTGGATGGCAACAGGCATGACAGGGCACTACAAAAGTCATGGCTATCCAGTGCAGCTAAAGACGCCTCCAGTTGTAACAGCCTACTGGGCCAAGCTTCAGCAGCTGAGAGAATGGGATTGTCCCAGTACAACGACTCTCCCATTTTAATCAACCTCACACACATGTCATTCATGCACATCTCTCTTCAAAAGTCCTGTGGTGATGGGGGAGTGGCAAAGCGACAGGTGAAGATGATTATTGGCAGTCATAGGCACAAGCCTGCATGCGGGAGGCCTGGGACATTGGTCACCCATCCCTGACCCATGGGCAGCAGGGAAGCTCAGCAACACTCCAGGCAACAGAACAGCCCGTTTTAGGATTGTGCTGCTCTCCCTTTGTAAGGGAAGGGACTAGTAAAGGTGCCTCAAACATTGCCTGCCCAAATCAAATCTGGTCAGTTTACCACGGCTGGCAGATCATCCTCAATGAAGTCGAAAATCAAAGATAACTAAAAAAGCACTAAAGATTGCTGCTTGGAACATCAGGACTATGATAGACAAAGATGATACCTCTCGATCTGAAAGAAGAACAGCTCTCCTGTCAAAAGAGCTGGCCCGGTATGACATTGACATTGCAGTGCTCAGTGAAACTAGATTGGCAGACAAGGGCATTATTACAGAACCGACTGGGGGTTACGCTTTCTTTTGGAAGGGAAAAGAACCACACGCAGATAGAATCTGTGATGTGGAAATTGCCATCAAGAACAAACTCTTGCAATGTCTTGAAGACTTCCCAATAGGCATCAACAAAAGACTCACGAAACTCCAGTTACCATTAAATAAGTCATGATTTGCTACCATCATCAGTACGTATATGCCCATCTTAACAAGCCCTGACAATGCTAAGGAACGTTCTACTCTGATCTCAACTCTCTCATCAAGTCAACACTGCAAAGTGACAAACTAATCATCCTAGGAGATTTCAATGTAAGAGTAGGTAAAGATAACAACAACTGGCCAGGTGTCATTGGAAAACATGGCATTGGAAAAATGAATGAAAATGGTTCCTACTCCTAAGCAAGAGTGCAGAACATAGCCTGACAATTACAAATACCATCTTCAGACAGGCAGACTAATAAAAAATACACGGATGCACCCCAGATCCAAACAATGGCATCTAATGGTTACATCATTGTCCGACAATGTGACATAAGAGATGTCAGGATCACACAAGCCATGCGTGGAGCAGAATGTTGGACAGATCATAGAATGATTAGGTCAATACTGAATCTACACATTACACCCACACACCCGAAACGCCCCAAAACAATCAAGACGTCCCCTGATTTTGCTAAACTAAACCATGCATCTTATTGAGACAAGCTACAAAGTGCACTAGAAACCAACCTTGGTGATAACCATGTCTCATGGGAGGAATTCAGAGACACAGTACAAAAAACTGCAACTGACATCCTCGAATGGAAGAAAGGGGCTCAACGTGACTGGTTAGATGAAAACAATGAGGAAATTACAGTACTCTTGAAAGAAAAAAATGAGGCTTTCCCAAACTGGCAAATGTTATTCAGTCCAACTCAAAGAGAGACAGATTCAAACACCTGCAGAGCAAGACACAAAGAAAACTACGCTTACTACTAGATAAATGGTGGGAAAATGTAACAGAAAACACTCAAATGTATGTGGAAACAAATGAAACAAAGAAGTTATATGACTTCTTGAAGCTAGTTTATGGACCTTCAAAGGTGGGCACCGGTTCACTCATGATGGCTGATGGCAGGACAGTCAAAGACAAACATGGCATAGAACAGAGATGGGTTGAACACTTCAGCCAACTACTGAACAGACCATCCTCAATTGAAACAAGTGCTATTAACCAGATACCTCAAAATCTTATTCAACACCACCTTGACTCACCACCCTCACTTGAAGAAATAGAAAAGGCAATCAATATGATGAGCTCTGGAAAGTCCTCAGGCAGAGATGGAATACTGGCAGAAATATATAAATCTGCTGGTCCAAAGATGGTAACAACATTCCAGAAGACCCTTACTGACATCTAGGACAACAAAGAAATACGATAAGACTTCAAAGATGCCACAATTATTTCTTTGCTTAAAAATAAAGGCAGCAAAACAGTCTGTGATAATTACTGTGGGATATCTCTTTTATCTGTCTGTGATAAATGAAGTGGGAGGAGTAGCTCCCTTTGATGAACACCCAGCCAGCCAGTTAGCTGTAAAATCCCTCTTGGTAGCTGTTCTCTACTTGCTTTACCTGTAGAGGGTAAAAAAGTCCCCCAGGTAAAGAAAAAAAAAGTGGGCACCTGACCAAAAGAGCCAATGGGAAGAACTTTTTAAAATTGGGAAAGAAACTTTCCCTTTGACTGTTGTTCTCCAGAGAAGGAGCAGCAATGCTATAAGCAGGAATGCTGTGTAAGGCTTGAAACAGGTATAAGTCATCTTCCATACCTAGAAGAAATCATTGGACAGGGCATGTTTGAATAGATGCGATTAGGTTTATTTCTTCATTTTGGCTTGTGGACTCCTCCGTGCTAACCCCAGATGCTTTTGTTTTGCTTGTAACCTTTAAGCTGAATCTCAAGAGAGCTATCTTGATGCTTAATTTTTGTAATTGTTTCTTTTAAGATCTAGCAAAAGCCTAAGTTCCAAATGTATTTCCTTTCTTTTTGTTTTTAATAAATTTTACCTTTTTTAAGAACAGGATTGGATTTTTGGTGTCCTAAGAGGTTTGTGCATGTTGTTTGATTAGATGGTAGCAACAGCTAATTTCCTTTGTTTTCTTTCTCAGCTCTTCTCCAGGGTTGAGGGGTGAAAGGGCTTGAGGGTACCCCACAGGGAGGAATTCCCAAGTGCTCCTTCCTGGGTCCAAGGGTTTTTTGTTTGTTTGTTTGTTTGCATTTGGGTGGTGGCAGTGTTTACCAAGCCAAGGTCAGAGAAAAGCTGTAACCTTGAGAGTTTAATACCAGCCTGGAGTGGCAAGTATTAATTTTTAAAATCCTTGCGGGCCCCCACCTTCTGTACTCAAAGTGAGAGAGTGGGGATTCAGCCTTGACACTGTCGCTGGAAAATCTTTGCTTGTGTCCTCCTCAACTGACTGCTATCATCTGTTTCAGAAGCCAATCTACCTGAGGCTCAATGCAGATTCAGACCTCGTTGTAGCACCATAGACATAATTTTCAGTATCAGGCAAATACAAGAAAAATGTATCAAACAAAACATGGATCTGTTCAGCATCTTCATTGATCTGACAAAAGCATTTGATACAGTCAGTAAAGAAGGATTATGGATGATCCTCAGCAAACTCGGTTGCCCACCAAAACTGGTAAAGATCATTCATTTATTCCATGAGGGAATGCAAGGTCAGGTACTTTTTAATTGAGATCTCACCGACTCCTTTCCCATTTCAAATGGAGTCAAACAAGGCTGTGTCCTTGCCCCTGAACTGTTCAACCTATTCGTCACCCAAGTTCTCAACAATGTTACAAACAGGCTCAACAAAGGCAAATACATCAGATACAGACACGGCAGCTCAGTCTTCAATCTTATAAGGCTTAAAGCAAAAACAAAAATAACAGAACTACTAATAAGAGAAGCACTCTTTGTGGATGATTGTGCCCTCCTAACACACACAAAGGGAGATCCAGTGCACCGTAGTTCACTTTGCTGTCACACTCCTGCTTCTGCAGTACCACTATTTGAGCTGCCCGCAGTCTTGATATTTCTTTGTCCTTTTTAATTTTCTCTTTCTTTAACTCCTTTATTTCTGTCTTTAACTCTACCATCTTCTTACAAAGCTTCAGGAATGCTCCAGGACTGGTACAGCTTCCAGGATTCCAAAAACCATTATCATGCACCTGCATGAAATCTGCCTAGTTCTTATCCAAATCTACTTCTAGCTTTTCTTTCTCTCCAGGTGTTCCCTGTCCTCCTGACATATCTTTTTACTCAACCAGGCTTTTCAGCCTGAGCCCGTAAATCAACAACAGCATGTGACCGTAAATCAACTCACAGGCTTAGGCATGGAGAATTACAGGTTGTTACCCTGTTCCACTGCCCCCTTCACCTATTGGAACAAACAAACCAACCACTCGCATTAATCATTCCCGTCCTTACACCATTCTTGGCTGGCTCACCAAAATCTGGTACCCAGGGTTTTCAGAACCCCCAATAGGGGCAACTTAACTATTTCACTTTACGTGGCGTCAGGAATAAATTATTAGGAACACAGTAATTCTGTTTGATCAAGGATTAATTGCAAATAAATATACTCTTATTTAACACTGCCGTTTATTAGATTTAAACACACACATACATAAGCAATAGGTTTAGAACATTTTAGATATTTACCTAACATTTGGAACAGTATTGAGTAATTAACAGCAGGTTTGCAGTGGCCAGTTTCTCACCCACTGGGGAGAAAGGGTGTCAAGAAAAACGTTTTTTTAATATGGCTTTAGAGGACTGCTCCCAAGTACACTTTATTAGCTAATTTTTTATAACTAACTTTTACAAAATACATAGGTTATAATGACCCTTACTGGATTTTACTTGTTTAATTTTTAATAAACTTTTTAATATTAAAAACATCTAAACGTAAGGGTTTTTTTAACCACCAAGGTTTTTAGTTTTAGTTGTTTACTTGTTTGGTTCCTTTTTTTATTTTAATTAGCAAAAACTGCTAGCTAAATATAATCTTGCTTCTAAAAGCCTGTCTTCAAATTAACCATTAACTATGTAGCATTTTATTTTATTAATTTATGGTAGCTAAATACACATAATATGGTTGCAATTAGCTTAATCACATTCTAAAATATACACACCCCTTACATCCAGGGCAATAGTCCCAGTGTCTGGGGTCCTGGGCAATGAACTTCTTGAGCATCCTCTTAAGTGTCTGGTTGAATCTTTGTACTAGGCCATCCGTCTGCGGGTGATACATGTATGTGTGAAGTGCCTTGATTTTTAATAGTTCCTACACTTCCTTCATCAGCCAGGATCTGAAATTTGTCTCCTGGTTTGTCAGGACCTCTTTAGAAAATGCAACCTGTGCAAAGACCTTTAGCAGCTCATTGGCGATAGTGTTAACATTCGTAAAACATAGTGGTACGGCCTCTGGATACCTGGTGGCATAGTCCACAATGACGAGTATGTTCTGATGCCCCGAGGTGCTTTTTTCTAGGGGACCTATAAAGGTTGACTCCCACTCTTTCAAAGGAAGTCTCCACAAGGGAGAGGTATTAGTGGAGCCTGTGGGATTCTCTTGGGGGCCAGCAACTGGCATTTGGGACAGAACGCACAGAAATTCTCCACTTCCTTGAAGACTCCTGGCCAAAAGTATCAGGCCAGGATCATAGACTGCATCCTGTCTTTCCCGAGATGCCCTGTACATGGGGTCACATGTGCCAGGTGCAGCAACTGGCAGCAATATATCTGAGTTACTAGTACTTGCATCCATATCTTTTCAACTGCTTGTCTTGGTTTATGTGGTATAATGTCTGCCTTGAGGGCAAAGTGTGGATACTGCCGGGCCTTTAGGGCGTCTACCTCTTCACATCATCCGCCACGGCTACCTGCTCAAAGGCTCAGCTCAAGGTCTTGTTATTCCTTTGTTCCATGCGGAACGCCGAGAATCCAGTTCACTTCTCTGGACCAAGCTGCAGTGGGGGCAGTGTATGTGGTCCCATGGATGGTCCTTCTCCAGTGTCATTGGCATCAATGTAATCAGCTTCAGTGTCTGTGGTCCCTATTACAGCCATGGAGGGGACCATCTCTGCCACCTCCCTCCACTTTCTCCTTGCTACACATTTTTCATTTTGAGATTTTCTTTCCTTGGGTCAGGAGGTAAGGAGGCCAGGGTCCTTAAAGGGAAACAGGACACCTAACACCTCTTCTGGGGTGTCTTCCTTGAGTTCCTGGGCTAAGGGAATCTTCTGTAAGAGTCCAGGGAAATGTGGCCAGTCTCAGCCTAATATTATGGGGTAGGGTAGGTCGGTAGAGACAGATACCTTCATCTGGTTTTGGTGCCCATAGACCAGGGGTGGACAAACATTTTGGCCTGAGGGCCACATCAGGGTATGGAAATTATATGGCGTGCCATGAATGCTCATGAAATTGGGGGTAGGGGTGCCTGGAGGGGGTGAGGGCTCCGGCTGGGGGTGTGAGCTCTGGGGTGGGGCTGGAGATGAGGGGTTTGGAGTGCAGGAGGGGGCTCCAGGCTTGGACCGAGGGGTTCAGAGGGCGGGAGAGGGATCAGGGATGGGGCAGGAAATTGGGGCAGGCTCAGGGGTGCAGGCTCTGGGCAGCGCTTACTGCAAGCAGCTCCCGGAAGCATGTCCCCGCTCTGGCTCCGAGGCATGGCCAGGCAGCTCTGTGTGCTGCCCCGTCCGCAGGTGCAACCTCTGCAGCACCCATTGGCCAGGAACCGTGGCCAATGGGAGCTGTGGGGGTGGCGTCTGCAGACAGAGCAGTGCACAGAGCTGCCTGGCCACGCCACTGCATATTATGTAGGAGCCGGAGGGGGGTCTTGCCAGCTGCTTCCTGGGAGCCGTGCAGAGTGGGGAAAGCCCCTGACCCCTCTACCCGGCTGAAATGCCGAAGCGGGGCAAACCCCTGACCCCGCTCCCTGGTGGGAGCTGAGGGCCGGATTAAATGGTTTGACAGGCCGGATGTGTCCTGCAGGCCGTAGTTTGCCCACCCCTGCCATAGACAGTCAGTCTTATATCCATGGGGATGTTTTATAGTAACCCATTAGGACAATATTTAATAGGGATTTTTCCCTTCTCGGGTTTCCTGTTACCTCAGCTATCCATTGTCGGACGAATGTCTGGTCACACCCCAAGTCTACGAGTGCCAGAGTCTGTTGGCGCTCTACTTCAACTGGGATTATGAGTTTCTCTGGACTTTTCCTTCAGGCCCTATTCTCACCAGTCTAGACCTGCCCGAAGTTACACTCCATGTAGTGGCAGTCTTGAAATTGGTGCCCCTGTTGTTCACAGGAGTAACAGGTTATTGCGTCTGTCCTTTGTTTTCTAGTGGCTGTGTCACCTTTTTTTCTGGCTTTCAGTGGGTCCTTGCTCCTGTGCAAGTATGGGACAAGGAGCTGGCAAGGTGTTTAAGGGCATGGGCATGTTGTTGTGGGGAAATCTTACCCATAGACCCTAACGTGTGCCCCTGTCTCTTAAGCTATCCATTGGCCAGGCAGCTGCCTTTCCTGGGGTTTATTCAAGAGGGGCCACCACTTTTAGGTCCCTGGCCCATCTCCTTCCACAGTTTATTTACAGCTGTCATTCTTTTTATGGCTGGTCCTCGAATGGTTTGAGTGACCATATAGTCCTCCATGCCGGTGCCTACAAACCCAGTTTTGGCTGGCAGGCAGAAGGATATATATGAATTGTTCTAGGACCATGAGTTCCACTAGCTGGGGTTCCATTCAGGTCGCTAGTTATAACCAATGCCAGCAGAAATTCTTAAGCCTTTGAGCAATTGTCTGAGGTCACACATTGGGGGGTAGCGGTCATGGAGAAAAAGCTGGCAGTAGGCTTCTTTGTCTAGGCCTAGTCTGTCTACTATGGCTGCCTTCACCTGCTCATAGTCTTGGGCTGCCATATTGTCAAATGCCTAGTATGCAGCTTGAGATTCCCCGATGAGAGATGGGGTGAAGCAGATCACCCACTGAGCCTGGGGACAGTGCAAAGCTGTGGCTACTCTCTCAAAGGTTATCAGGAATGATTCTGTCTCATCGTCTGTTGACATCTTAGGAATTGTCAGGCTGGAGCATTTCCCTGATTTAAGGGTGATGCATTTCCCAAAAGGGGCAGGACTCTGAGGGGTAACGGCTGGTACTTGTTCTGCCATCCATTTTAACATTTGTTGCTGATGGGCTGCCATCTGTTCGAACAGCTGTTGTTGCCTCTGTTATTGGGTTTGTGAGTCTGCCAGCCACTGCAGGAGTTGATTCACCTCCATAATCTCTGGCATATACAGGAGAAGAAAGAAAGACGAAAAAAAATTATAAGGGTTTTTTTGTTGTTGTTGTCCCTTCTCTGCAGGGACAGTCTGATGCACAACCCTATTTCTGGTACCACGTTGTCACCGGTCCTTGATGTGATCTTTCAGGTGGTCTCTACTGCCTCCTGACTGGCTTTCTTTGGCTAGCCCCTGGTCAGCACAGTTCTTGGTCTCTCATTAGACCTACTGGTCTGCTTCAGTCCCTTTGGGCCATGTTTCTAAAGGCAGCCTGGTGCAGATGTGTTGGTTGCCCCTTCGCTGTCCCAGGCCTTTCTGCCCTCCTCCTTCTCTGAGCTTTCTCCTTTTATAGCAGGCCTTGTTTCCCGTATCGGTTGCAGCTGAGGGTGCCTGCCTTCATGATTGGCAGTTGCGGCAGCTGTGTGGAGGTGTGGTCAGGCTGCTTGCCTGTAAGCAAGAGAGGCTCCCCTCCCCCTTTTGTCTGTGCTCAATATGTGGTTTGTAGATCCCATTACACAATCACACAGAGACCCAGGAACCCAGGTAAACTCCTTGGCAGAAACAAAAGAGAAACAGAAAACATATTAGCAGAATTACCTCAGGAAGGTTCTTTACATTTGCCAGTGGTTCTTTAAGGATGCTTTATGGTAGTCTTTCATCTTTCATGTTTAGTATGTTATGGTAAAAGATGCTAATGGCTTGCCCACTGATGAAAATTCTCTGTAGAAGTAGTTAAAGATGCTATGCAGTAACTGCACTCAGTGAGTCATTAAGGCTATTGTGCGGGTTAAAGGATTTTTCTTGTCTGGGCCGTTAGACATTCTGCTCATCGTGTCTCAAAGCAGCTGCACACAAGCAGTGTTAGACGCCTAAGCTCACCTTCCAGGCCATGACCAACCTTGGACTAGTGGCTTCTCAGGCGGAAAGTGCAGGAACTGAGGGAAGAAAAGAGGTACAGTCTTAAGCAGTTAAACCTGTGCGAGGCCCTGGAGAGAGATGGAGGTGCAGGACAGCTGCTTCTGGGGAGAGGGCAGAAGTCTCTGGCTGGAGGCTTCTGCAAGAGGGAAGAGTGTGTTTGAGGTGTGTAACCACCTCTGCTCAAGGAAGCAGGGCTTGGGTATATTCTGCAAATTAACAAATTACATTGTGAAAATCCCCTGACTCTGCATCACTGATACTGCTCCAAATGGAAAACTGGTCTGCAAGGCCCTGAATCATGGTAGCACTCAGCCAAGGGGCAACAATACATTAAGGGGTGTAGTGGGGCAGATTTCCCCACTCGGTGAGAATTTAGGCTGCAGCAGGCCAGTGGGCCTGTGCAGACGGGCAGCCAATCAGAGAAGGGCTTATTGGGAGCCAATCAGGGCTCGGCTCAGCCCTATAAAAAGGCTGCTCAGGAAGGGAGCAGTCAGTCTGTCCCAGGCCTTTGAGAGGGGAAGGTCTGTCTCCAGAGCGGGGAGACTAGCATCTGGGACAGCGCAGTGCTGGGCAGGCCCGGGGGAGCAGAAGGGAACTCCAGCTGCCAGGCTGCAGGCCCTGAGGGGAAGGGCCAAGCCGGTGCGAGGGGCCGAAGGGGAAGCGGCCCAGGGACAAGGACAGACGGAGGGAGAGAAGGAGGGCAGGACGGCTGCCACCAGAGGGTCCCTGGGTTGGGACCCAGAGTAGTGGGTGGGCCTGGGTTCCCCCTTGCCTTACACCCGGCCAACGGGACTGGCCATCTTGGGCTGCACCAACCCCCTGCCAAGAGGGGTGTGACTTTGGGGGTGCAGTTGCCCACATTGGCCGGGGCATAGAGAGACAGCTGATTGACCCCCTCCCCCCGAAAGGGGGCAAGGATGGACTAAGGGGCACTGCCGGAGGGCAGTGGCTCGAAGAGGACGCCGCGAGCTTGGGAGCAACACAGGTCCAGACACGCCAACCAAGGGCGAGACGATGGACGGGACACCACCGGGAGAGGGCACTCCACTGGACTGAGCTAATTACCGGAGTCACCAGCGGGAGGCGCTACGGTGGTGAGTCCCAACCTTGTCACAAGGTGGTAGTTCACTTGAAAAGAAACCAGCTCACCCAACTTTTGCGTGCCTTGTATGCATACGCAATAACCGAACTCAGGAGTGGGCACTCATCAGCTGAATGGTTCTGAATGTCATCAGAGTTAATCTTCCCCAAAGCTGTACTTCTGTAATCAGTCAATTCATAATGCTGCAGTGAATGTGTAAGGCTATTTCTAAAGAAAGGTTTAGTCTTTGCTTTCAGCATGACTTGACTTAAATATTCCTTATGAGGGAGACCAGCCAGGTTCATACCAAACAAATTCGGTCAGTCACTGCACTTGTTATCATTTATATTGCCAATCAGGCAAAGAATGTGATACTGGGGTCTGACATTGTCAGAATCATTGGGTGGGCAGCTGAAGAAGGATCAGATGCAGTGACTAGTGTAAAAACAGGCACAGACGGAAGCAGGTGCAAACTGTCAGAACTACTCGGCAAAGGAAATGTTCTCGGGCAGGTAGTGACATTGAGCAGACTAGAGAGACTGTGTCCCTTAGGACACCTGGGTGGGATCACCTGGGTGGGTCCTTGCCTATGTATTTGCTGAACCCTGCTCGAATAGTGTAGGACCTATCACAAGACTTGTAGATATAAGTAATTGCCTCTGCTGATTCATCCCATCTCTGGCTCAGGATGACGCCTCAGGGTTAAGCAGGCTCAGCAGTAACTCAGGGATGGCTCACCACACTCATGCATAGGAGTGACTATCATTCAACGGATGATAGGAGTCGCCGCTATCAGTTCTAGTTTTATCTCTGCAGACTCTGGCTAGTCCCCAAGTAGGTGTGTTTAACACCTTGGGGCCATTCAGTGTCTAGTGTATAGGGGTGGGCAGTTGGTGGGGGAAGAGGTACTGGGTGCTAGGAGGTGATACTGTGGTGGGCTTCTGGAGAGGAGGAAGTTCTGTGACTGCCCCTTGCCAGAAATCCTCATCTCTTTGCCTCTAGGGTGACCTGTATCCAGTTCCCAACTCCTCCCTAAGTCTAGGGACCAGCAAAGGAAAGCGAGCAACATTGGGAGCCAGGGTCGAGAAGAACAGCCATACAGAAGAGTGGGGAAGAGATGAGAGCAACTGTCTCTCTCTAACCACACGGTGGGGTGGGCACTTTCAGAACCCAGCTGGGTGGCTAGGGAGCTGGGAAATACCATATTTGATTTCAGGGTGGGAGGCTGGGTTCCCAGTATGAGGTTTGGTGGCTAATTGAGAAAATGCCAGTAAATCAAGTGACCATCAACCATTTTTAATATTTGTATAAATTCTTGAAAAGCTTTGCAGTGAGCCAAGAAGGCCACATCCTGAGCTGGTGTGAATCATTATAGCGCCATTGAAGTTAGTAGAGGTATGACAATTTACAGCCGCTGAGGATCTGTTCCAAATGTGCTTTATCCAACTTTGACAAAATACAAATTCCAAGCAAAACATATTGTCACCATTTAGAAAAATGTCAGCAGAAACCTACATTAATTGTACTATCTTTGCCAGATCATCCAGTCAGAGCCAGGAGTCCAGATCCTCAAATCACCATTGTGCCATCAACTTCATAGACTTAAAGCTGATCAGCAACTTTTTGTGCTTTTGTGATGGGAGAGCCAAGTAACTTGCTGGAATTCTGCTCCAGTGTTTCCAAAGGGATATTGGTTATCGTGTTACCTCTCCTTGTCTCCCGTGTGCCTGTGTGGTAGCTCAAACACTGAGATATTGATCCTCCTAGAAGGTGGAAAAGAAATGATTTTCAGAAAGCCTTTGACATGGTCCCTCACCAAAGGCTCTTAAGCCAATTAAGCTGTCCTGGGATAAGAGGGAAGGTTCTCTTATGGATCGGTAACTGGTTAAAAGATAGGGAACAAAGGGTAGGAATAAATGGTCAGTTTTCAGAATGGAGAGAGATAATAGTGGTGTCCCCCGGGGGTCTGTACTGGGCCCCGTCCTATTCAACATTTCATAAATGATCTGGGAAAAGAGGTAAACTGTAAGGTGGAAAAATTTGCAGATGATACAAAACTACTCAAGATAGTTAAGTCCCAGGCAGACTCTGAAGAGCTACAAAAGGATCTCACAAAACAGGGTGACTGGGCAACAAAATGGCAGATGAAATTCACTGTTGATAAATGAAAAGTAAGGCACATTGGAAAACATAATCCCAACTATACATATAAAATGATGGGGTCTAAATTAGCTGTTAGCATTCAAGAAAAAGATCTTGGAGTCATTGTGGATAGTTGTCTAAAAACATCTACTCAATGTGCAGTGGCAGTCAAAAAAGTGAATAGAATGTTGGAAATCATTAAGAAGGGGATAGATAATAAGACAGAAAATATCATATTGCCTCTATATAAATCCATAGTATGCCCACATCTCGAATACTGCATGCAGATGTGGTCGCCCCATCTCAGAAAAGATATATTGGAATTGGAAAAGGTTCAGAAAAGGACAACAAAAATGATTAGGGGTATGGAATGGCTGCTGTATGAGGAGAGATTGAGACTAGGACTTTTCAGCTTGGAAAAGAGATGACTAAGGGGGGATATGATAGAGGTCTATAAAATCATGACTGGTGGGGAGAAAGTAAATAAGGAAGTGTTATTTACTCCTTCTCATAACACAAGAACTAGGGGTCACCAAATGAAATTAATAGGCAGCAGGTTTAAAACAAACAAAAGGAAGTATTTTTTCACACAACGCACAGTCAACCTGTGGAACTCTTTGCCAGAGGATGTTGTGAAGGCCAAGACTATAACAGGGTTAAGAAAAGAACTAGATAAGTTCATGGAGGATAGGTCCATCAATGGCTATTAGCCAGGATTGCAGGGATGGTCTCCTTAGTCTCTGGCTTCAGAGTGGTAGCCATGTTAGTCTGTATCAGCAAAAACAACGAGGAGTCCTTGTGGCACCTTAGAGACTAAAATTTATTTGGGCATAAGCTTTCATGGGCTAGCTAGTCTCTGCTTGCCAGAAGCTGGGAATGAGCAACAGGGGATGGATCACTTGATGATTGCCTGTTCTGTTCATTCCCTCTGGGACACCTGGCATTTGCCACTGTCGGAAGACAGGATACTGGGCTAGATGTTCTTATGTTTAATAAATGACTGATTTGACTCACAGATAACATTGCTTTTCTTTCTCAAGTATTCAATACAAAGACAGTGACATATTCAGTAAGATAAGGTGAGATTCATATGCCTCCATATTACTGCTACCTCTGGCTGGGAGTTGTTAAAGTGAGGTAGCAGTTACGTGTGGAGAATGAAGTCTCTTTTTTATCTTGGCAGATGTAATCCTATTCACATAAAAGAATAGCTTGTACATCGCAGCTGCTTCCCGGGTTGCCTGGGGCAGTGAGGACATCTCTCTAGGAAATAATGCAAACAATGATATTTTGACAACACTTCTTGATGGGCTCCTGGAACCACAAGAAAAAGACCAGAGGATTCAAAGCTGGCCACTTTCCATGTGAATGTCTGTCCCTAAGGATGTACTGATGAGATCTGAAACTCTTGTTCTACCATGGGCCAATCTGATTGACCCTCTTATGTGTCTGAAGTGCCAAAGTAATTAATCCCAGTGTAGCACATTTTAAATATAACTTGCTCTACCTGTTTAGAAAGTCAAATACTTTTTAATTTTTTCCTCTCTCTTTTTTTTTTTTTTTTTGGTTAGGGCTCAACAACTGTATTTGATGGAACTGAAAAGGTCTGAGCCTTTGAAACTGAAGGGGATCTAAAAATGCTTTGGATTGAAGTTTTGAAGTTAAATAAAAACCAAGTGATAACTGAAAGCCAAGAAACCATGAACAGCGGAAAGTCAAGGAGGGTCAGAATAAAATACAGAAAGCTAAAATGAAGGAAAACAAAATGAAGGAAAGAGTTCCACAGTCTGATTACATGTTGTGTGAAAAAGTAGTTCCTTTATCAGTTTTGAATTTGCTACCTTTCAACTTTGTTAAATGTCCCCTTGTTCTTGTGTTATGAGACAGGGAGAACAGAAGCTCCTGACTTCTTTATATAGTGTTGTAGCCATGTTGGTTCCAGGATATGGGAGAAGACAAGGTAGGAGAGGTAAACATTTTTATTGGATCAACTTCTGTTGGTGAAATGGACAAGCTTTTGAGCTTCACAGAGCTCTTCCTTAGGTTTGGAGGAGATAATCAGGGTCACTTAAAATGAAGTGGGCAATTAAGTATTAGGTGTGTTACAGATTGTTGTAACCAATGTCTCTGTTTAATATAGGGTTTTTAGTGTCCAGCAGATTTATGTATTTAAGTTTCCAGGCTTGTTTTTTGAAGGTGTTTTTTTAGTTTCCTTTGATTACAAAGAGTGAGAGGTCAGATATGGAGTTAAAAGTGTTCACCCACAGGTCATAGGGTGGTTCTGTCTTATTATTTTTATGCGTGAGTCCATTTGAGAGTGTAGTGACTGTCTGGTTTCACCCCCATAGTTGTTATTGGGGCATTTGATGCACTGGATGAGGTATATGACATGTTGTGATAAGCATGTGTAGGATCCATGAATCTTGAAAGGTGTGAAGTTTCTGGAGGAAGTCGGTAGTGTCTTGGAGGAAGCTGGCCCTTTGTGTATTGAGTGGTTTCAAGATGGTTTCTATAATTCCTGATATTCTTTCAGTAAGAGTGCCATGGCCAGTATGATGGGTCTGCCTAGGTTCCCTTGGGGTTTTTTTGGTCAGAGAATGCCAATTTGTCAAAACTAAAACTGTTCTTGGGAAAGGGTCAGTTTTGATGAATCTCCTGAAATAATTTTGAAAAATGTTTCAAAGTTGTCCCATTTTGCATTTTGACATTTTCAAATTAATTTTTTTATTTTTTTTCACTTTGAAATACTTTTGGGTTTAGAAATTTTAGTTAATTTATATTTTTTAAAGGTTAAAAGAATTTAAAAGATTAAAATCCAAACAAATGTTTCAAAATTATTGAAAGGAAACATTTTGACTGACCTAATCCAAAATTTATTCCAGATTGTCACTTCACAAACATTTTTGAAAATTCAACATTTTGTTCCAATTCAGGAGAGGAAAATTTTCTGAAATCTTGAAAACTCATGGGACTGGAAAACAGTTTCCCATCCTGTTCTAGTTTGAATGGTGAATGAGAGCAAGGCTTTCATAACAATCAGCTCTTAGGGCTTGTCTATGCTGCCTTGCAGGTTGGAGTTCATGAATGTGAATAGCAGTGTACGCTGAAGTGCTGTCTGTAACTTCCCTGATAGAATGCTGTGGGTGTGAGCTAAAAGCATCCTAGTTTGCATTAATGTAATCCTCTTCACAGGATCACATTAATGCGAAATAGGAAACTTTTCATTCTTCTTTGAGTAGTGTCTCTTTGGGTGATCCACTGTAGGTGTGTCTGCGTCCCTGCACCTCTGATTGGAGACTTTAGATAGCCTGCACATGCACTTTCTCTTGAAGCTATCTAGTGCTGCTCGGGTGAACCGCCCTCAGTTCCTTCTTAACTGTCCTTGGGCCGAGATGGAGCGAGTAGTAGTCTGATTCAAATTCCTGTTTGCTTTGTATTTTGACAGTTGACAAGAGTGTTGCTGTTTTTTCCCTTTCAAAAGTGTATCTTTTGTCAGAAACTCAAGGATAGAACTAGGAAAAGCCAGGAGTTAAAACTTAAACTCCTAGTGATGGAGAGTTTCCTCAGATTGGCCTCAGATGCCAGTCTTGGAACTCCTGACCTTAAAGCCTATGAGTCTATGAGAAGAAGGAACCGGGACCATCATGATCATCTAGGCTGATCTCCTGTCCATTACAGGCTACAGAACCTCACCCACTTCTGAAATAGACTCCTAACCTCTAGCTGAGTTATTGAAGTCCTCAGATCATGGTTTAAAGACTTCAAGTTAGAGACTCCACCATTTACACTAAATTTTAAAACTTCATGTGACCCATGCTCTATGCTACAGGGGAAGGCGAACCCCCCCCCCCAGGGTCTCAGCCAATCTGACCTGGGGAAAAATTCCTTCCTGACCCCACATATGGTGATCAGTTAGACCCTGAGCATGTGGTCACCACAGAGACCATCAACTTCCAAGGAAGGGGAGGCTAAGAGAAAATCCACTAAGTCCCCTCAGAAGACTTCTAAGCTTCTGATCTGAATGCTTGTCTAGCCAATGGAGACCCTGGCAAGATCCATCATTTCCGCACTGTTGGTATCGACGGCACTGTGGCATGGCACCCATAGCTCCCAGTTCCTTGAGTGCAGGCACCGCCATAAGCCATAAGACCCCCAGGGAATTGGCTCGAAACAGTCGGCACTACCAGAAAAGATTACAGACAGACTGTCTCTACAAAATTGGCACTGATGTGGCACATATCAGTACTGAGTGCCTCCAGAAGGCCCTCTTCTGGCCACCCCTTGCCTGACAGACCATCTCTGTGGTACCACAGGAATTTTGCTTTTCCAGGGATCTGTTGGTAACCAAGATGACAGAATCACCACTGCTCGGTACCGGCGCTCCAATTCCGACTACTTCCCAATCCCTGGGATCAAACTTGGCACTGAAACACTCACCACCAGCTTTCCTGTCGGTCCCACCATTCTCCCGTGAGGAGGCAGACAGTGAGAAGGATGACAACCTATCCTTAGCCTCACACATAGCTCACCCATAACACTTAAGGGCATCCACAATATACCCACATTCGGAGTTTCAGCATGCCTGGTATGGACAGCCGTTCCTGCCACCACCCATGCCATTTCCTCCGCCATAGTGGTCGTACTGGGATCCGTGGGCTGGATCATCCATCTAGAGCCTCCAGTATCTCCTATAGCAAGGCAATCTCCTTTGGACTCTCTCCAAAGCTCCAGAACCTCAGAAGCAAACTTGAGGAGCAGGAGGTTGCATTAGAAAGGGATGTCACCCCTCCGGCAAATATCTTCTCATCCTCACTTGATGAAGCTGTGATGCCTCACCTGTCGTCAATGGCAGATGATTTCAAACTCTTTCAAGACCTCACTAAGAGTCGTTGATGCACTCCAGTTCCCTTTCAAAGAAATAAAGGAGACGCATCATAAATTGCTAGACATCCTGCATACGGCCTCCTCATCATGCATCACCCTCCCAGTTAATGAGGCGCTTTTGGATCCTGCCAGAGTTATTTGGCAAACCCAGCCCTCCATAATACCTACTTGCAAGAGAGCCAATAAAAATATTACATGCCCCCCAAGAAAGCAGACTCTTTTTGTACCCCTCATCAAATTCCATCATCATGGATGCTGTGAATGCTCGTGGAAAACAGCATCACATTAAATCTGCTCCTTATGACAAAAACTGGAAGAGGCTGGATCTGTTGGGGATGAAAGCATATTTCTCTGCAACCTTACAATTTAGGATTGCAAACTACCAGGCCCTAATGGCAAAGTAAGACCATATGAATTTACCTTTGGCCAGGACCACTACCAATACAGGATGCTTCCATTCGGCCTCTCATCCATACTCAGAGTATTCTCTAAGGACCTATATGTGGTAGCAGCTCATCTATGTACATGACGAATCATGATTTACCCATATTTGGATGATTGCCTTGTGAAGGCTTGTTCCTTCAATGACCCCTTATGAGCCACTGGAAAGACTATGGAGATATTCACACAGCTAAAGTTTGCAGCCTAATACACAGAAATCGACCTTGACTCCAGCACAACACTTGGAGTTTATGGGGGCTTATCTCAACGCAGTGCAGGTGAGAGCATTCCTCCTGCAACAGAGATTCAACACCCTGAACACCCTAATAGACACAGTCCAGGCCAGCCCACAAAAAAGTCAGCCAGGAATTGCCTTCAGCTTCTTGGGCACATGGTGGTGTGCACATTTGTGATATCTCACGCAAGACTACATATGAGGTGTCTACAAGCATGGCTCAGATCGGCATACACACCAAACAAGGCCAGATTAAATAAGCCCTTGTGAATGCCCTCCACAGTCAAAGACTCCCTAGAATGGTGAAAAGATCCAAGTAATGTCTGTACAGGGATCCCATTCAAGCAACCTCCCCCAACGTTGATTCTAACAATAGATGTGTCTCTAGCAGGCTGGGGAGCTCACCTAAACAACCATAAGGTTCAGGGCAAATGGTCCCCCATGAAATTTACACTCCATATCAACCTCTTGGAACTAAAAATGGTCAGGAATGCTTGTGCACACTTTCTACCAGTAATCAAGGACACACATATGACAATCATGACAGACAACATAGTGTGAATGTTTTACATAAACCACCAAGGGGAACCCAATCACTATCCCTGTGCATGGAAGCAGTAAAATTATAGAATTGGTGCATTCACCATAATGTCTTCATATCAGCTGCTTACCTACCAGGAGTACAAAATATAACAGCAGACAGTCTCAGGCAAAAGTTCTCACACGATCACGAATGGGATATTGACCTGACAGTTCTCCACAACATAGTTTGTCACTGGGGGACTTCGACCATAGACTTGTTTGCTACTTACCTGACCAAGAAATGCCCCCGTTATTGCTCCAGAGCCAATAGAGAAACAGTCACTAGGAGACACTTTCCTTGTCCAACGGTACAGAGATCTTCTGTATTCCTTTCCTTTGTTCCCTCTTATATCAAAGGTCTTACTAAAATTAAAGAGGGAAAAGGCAAGTGATACTTATAGTTCTCCTCTGACCAAGACAAACGTGGTACCCATACTTAACTCAGCTAGCAATTAGCTAACTAATCTTTCTTCAACCCATTCCTCACCTGTTCTCCTGGAATGATGGACAGACCCATCATCCCAACCTACAAATTCTCCAACTCAAGGCTTGGCTCCTCCATGGTTCCAACACATAGAGGACTTCTGCTCTGAGGAGATGAAAGAAGTGTTATTATACAGTAGAAAATTGATGACTAACCTCATATGCAAAAGTGGAAAGGATTCCAAACCTGCTGTAACTCCAAACAAATTGCACCGTCATCCTCCTCCCTCCCTCCCTTTCATTCTAGACTACAGACTAGATCTCGAAAAGAGAGGACTCTCTCTTAGTTCACTAAAAGTACGCCTTACAGCCATCACGGCCTTTCATCAACAAATAGATGGATATTCAGTGTTTGCCCATCCGACAAGGAAGAGATTCATCAAGGGCATGGGAAACCTTCTCACAAACCAGATGCCCCACACAAACATGGGACCTTAATCTATTTCTCAGGAGCCTAATAAGGCTACCCTTTGAACCTATGCTCGCTTATGTAGCTCTCCATGAAGACGGCTTTCCTAGTGACCATTACCTCGACTTGGCGAATAGTTGAAATAGCCGCATTGATGGCACACCTCCCCCTGCACAATTTTCTTTAAAGACAAAATCATACTGAGGTTGCACCCAAAGTAGCCTCGTCCTTGCACATGAACCAGCTCATTCACCTTCTCACCTTCTTCCCAAAACTTAACTGTGATAACAGGGAGGCAATATTACATACAGTTGATGTTAGGAGAGCTCTGGCATTTTATTTGGACAGGACAAAGGAATTTAGGAAATTCCCTAAACTGTTCCTCTCAATTGTGGAGAGATCCCAGGGCTCCGCAATATCAGCTCAGAGACTCTTAAAATGGATCTCGAACTGTATTAACTGTATTAACTACTGCTATCATACCTGCAATCTGCAACCTCAATCTGGAGTCTGCACACATTCTAGATCCGTCTCTACTTCGATCACATTCGTTAAGAATGTTCTCATCTCAGAAACATGCAGGGCAGCAACTTGGGCATCTGCTCATACTTTCGCAGAACATGATTACGCAATTACATAAGACTCGGCTTCTGATGCCATCTTCGGCTCCACCATAAAGTCATCTGTAATAGGTTGGGCTCCAAAACACCAGCCCTTCATCTCGGATATTGCTGTGCACTCACCTACACTGGAGCACCCATAGGGACACACCTTGAAGAAGAAGAGGGACTTACCTTGTCAGTAATGATGGTTCTTAGAGATGTGTGTCCCTATGGGTGCTCCATGACCCACCCTTCTCTCCTCTACTTCAGAGTTCTCAATACAGGACTCTGTGTAGAGAAGGAACTAAGGATGGTTTTCCTGTGCAATGCTAGATATCCTTGAGGCAAAGCATGAGACTGGGAGAGCTCATGTGCAGGCCGAACAGACACCACTATCTAAAATCTCCTATCAGAGGCGCAGGGATGCAGACACACCTACAGTGGAGAACTCAGAGGGACACACATCTCAAAGAACCATCGTTACTGCACAAGGTGAGTAACTTCCTCTTTGCACCCACAGCATGCACATGGGGGGGGGGGGAAATTACAACGCAGCACTTGGGGTATTCATACCCCTGTAGTATGAACTGCAGGGCAGTGTAGACAGTCTTAAATTGTACTATAAAACTGCAATGGAATTAGTTGGTTTTGTATCCAAAGCCCTGATTCTCTCCCCCAAGTTGCATTGATTCAACTCCAGTTGATTCCAGTGGACCAACAAAGGGGAGAATTAGGCCCTTGGAGTCTAAGCATATGGAATATATGTGCCATAACCTTTCCTCCAAAGTGTAACTGTAATTTTAGGCATCCCTTAGAGAAATTGTCTTTCTGATTAAATGATTCCACAGATTATGGCATTTGAAATTCTTTATGAAGAAGATGATACTGGGATACAAAGTACAAGACAGTCAAACTTTCCTACAATGTGAAGCATGAAACCTCAACCCAGATGAACTACATTTTGGAGTCAGAGTAAAATGACAATGTATCTCCTGTTTTTATTAGTGTACATGCCATCATTTTTCATCAGACAATTGTTCCTTACAAATTACCACAGGCCTCTGGCTGCCTTAATGGAAAATTTGCTAAAACCAAAATTACTATAAAATAAGGCACAATGAATACTGAAAGAAATCCAAAAGCCAGATAGTAAAATGACTGCATTCTTCCCCATAATACACAATAATCAAACCTCAAACCACAAGCACAAATATATATCTTTGGGAGATGAACAGATGGAATTTTAGGCTCTGACAGTTATCGGGGGGAATTCATCAGCATAAATTCCACTGATTTAGACATTTTGAAAATCCCATCATGTGCTTTTAGGGTCAAGTTTTCACAGAAGCTCAGCACACAACAGCTCTCTGTAGTGAGGCCACGTGGCCTCCCTCCAAGCGGGAGAGCAAGGAACTATTACACTCCCCTTGGAGGGCGGAGCCTAGATCACCCCACCCCCATCGCCAGAAGTGGATGGAAGTATAAAAGGCAGGCCCTAGAGAGATGTCCTCACTGCCCCAGGCAACCCCGGGAAGCAGCTGGGATGTACAAGCTATTCTTTTATGTGAATAGGATTACATCTGCCAAGATAAAAAGACACTTCATTCTCCACAAAAGATCTTTTATAGGGGAAAAGGCAACATGCCGCATTTATTGAAAATACAGCAGTTAGCATATGCTTTTCAGTCTCTCTCTCTCACACACACACACACACACACACCATGCACACAGTCCCGCCAGTTGATGCTTATAGTTAGAGTCTGGATCAATCTAGTGGCCACCCAGATTGGTCACAGAGGGGAGCCGGGCTCTGTCGGTCACGATCCGATGCTCCTGGAGTTGTTGGCAAGACGAACCCAAAGCCCCATGGCAAAGCACCCTGTTCTTATAGTCCTTTTTCTCTGTTGAAGTCTATGGATTTTGCTGTGTCAGTTTATGACCGGTTACTCCTTAATTGGTGTTATCTTCTGATGTTACATTCCAAAGAACCTCCGAGAGGGCCATCCTGTCCTTTTGATTTAATCAATTGTCTTGTCTTTAGGGTGCCAGCCTTCACCTCAGGGTCATCAGTCTGCCTTCCCTCAGTCATGAATGTGCATTGATGGTTCCCTCGATAAGTCTGTTAAATCTCTTCATCTATCCTCCCTTGACCATCTGGCTCCGACAATGGTCTTCACACCTTATCTTTTCCTGATGCATACATTCCGCATTCACAGAAACAGTCATTTACAGAGACCTTCAAAGATATACAAACAGCAGTGTTTTATATTGAGCAAAAAAGGCATTATAAATTAAACCTCACTAAATCTTGTGATCAAAACAGTCCACACTGTGGCTCGGGCCTTCAGCATTCCTCTAATCTAATTAAGATAAACAATTCACTTTTACTTACAAGACCTTACTTACTAGACCTTAAAACAAAGAAATGACTAGAGGGTCTAGTTTGTAATGCATATAGGAAACAAGACCCCATCTTTTATAATACAACTTATCCTAAAACAAAAGGTGACCATAATCATTTATAAGGACTGATCTGGTCTATCCCTGCCTTAACATCAGTACAGACACTGGCAGTCTGTCAGATGCATTTCTACTAATGCCCCAGAGGGTCATTCCTTTCTGCTATTCAAAAAGGGTGGCTGGCAGGATGAACTCAAAACATACATTAATACATTTGATACATACTATATTATGACCTTTAATACAAATGTAAAATCCTACCCCTACAACAGTTGGGGCAGAATCTGCAGAGGAGAAGGACGCTCCGCCTGTTCTGCAGCATCCCAGAAGGGAACCTATGCCTGGCTGCTCCCAATCCCCAGATGCCGAGGACTGGCCCGGAGTACCTGCTGCTGTGTACCCCGAGGAGCTGGAAGAGGCCTGGAGGCCACAGGTGCCAAACCCCGGGGAGACAGGAAGTGCCTCTGGGGCAGCCACGGAGCAGCCGGCTGCAGAGCCGTAGTGGCTCAGTCAGCGTGTTGTGGCTGGATCCCCGCCAACACAGGGGCAGCCAATTCTGCCTCTGCCAGGGCCCTGGGCTGGGATGGGGTAGAGTAGGGTGGGCCCTACACTGTGCAGGGAAGCTCCAGCTCTGAAAAAGGAGCCACCCTTACCAGCTCCCTTATAAACTGTTGCTTTGCTGGCTGGCTAAGCCCTGCCCAGGCTAAAACCAGCCCTAAGACTGTTTTGTTGCTGGCTGCCTGAGCCTCCTCAAGCCCAGGCCCCAGCTCAGGTATAGACTGTTTAAGGGCTGGCAGATTGAGCTGCCCAAACCCAGGCTAAAGCCTAACTGTGACTGTTGGTCGCCCAGCCCTATTGTGAGCTCTTGACTGTCCTGTGGATTCTGGTTCTGGCCAGATGGGACTGGACTGAGTGGCCTCCCTCCCCATGGGAGAGTGAAGGACGATTGCACTCTCACTTTGGTTCTGTATTGTCTTCGCTACAGAGTTCTTAGTCTCTTACCCAAGTATTGTCCCATAAGCCCCTTCCCCTCCACACACAAAAAATTCTCACCTGAGTTTAGTGGTGCTTTAAACCTGGGCTAGCTGGCACGGCTGGGGGTATAGGTTAGAACCCAGGTTCTGCTTTTGTATGGGCTGGTAACCCACGCGTTGTGCAGTGAAGACACAGGCTAAGTCACTTGAGTGCTGATATTCCTCCAATACCTTCCCACAATTCCCCTTGTGTGCACAGAAAGACAGACAAGTTCTTCCACAGATCAATGGGAAAGTATTCTAGAGCTGCTCAGCTTATTACAGGACAAAGAATATGGGATTTCCCCCAGAAATCTTAGCGCATACATAGGGAGTGCGGCAAAGGTGAGGGCACAGTTAAAAAAGGCAGGGCTTTGCAGTGTGGCTGCTCACACCCTGGGTAGGCTAACCTGGGTACTTAGTTTGGTGCCAATCAGCTGAGTTAACTCTGCAGCGAAGACATTCCCCTAGGTGCTTTGGTTTTTCAACACCCCGCAGCTCCTGTTGAGAGCAATGGTAGCTGTTGGGTGCTGAAAACTTTTCAAAATCCATCCCTTGACCATTTCCGTAGTTAAAGTTATGCTGTCAGTCTTCTCTCTAAAAGCTTGTCACCTACGTTTGTTACCAGTAACACCCAAGCACACTATAACAGAGAGATGAGAGAGATTTTTCTCTTTTTTGCCTTCTGTTTGTTTCTTTTCTACCTTTGACAGCACTTTGAGTCAGTCACTTTCACTGAATAGTTCAGTTTGTAAGTTAGTTTCTTCTGATATTTGCATGGGTGTTTTATACAGTAACACAAGAGAGAGAACATTAAGGCTAAAATTTTCAAAAGTGACCAGGGATTTTGGTTGGCCAAATTGAGACACTTTGAAGGGCACTGATTATCAGAGAGAGTGCTTGGCATTTGCTGAAGATCAAGCCCTTTTAAAGCATGTCAGGTTAGGCACCCAAAAATTGTGAAAATTGTGGCCTTGAAAATATCACAAAAAGAGAGGTTGTAAACCCACAAAATATGGCAGAGTGAGTTGTAACAGGTAAAAAGTACCTGAAGCTATTTTTAAATCATTTTTTAAAAATCAACTAAATTTCTCCTTGACAGTACCTCTTTAAATAAGTATGGCAGGAATGCACAATCAGGTATTATCAGGCACAAGAGCTGATGGAAAAGTGTGTCAGTATAGCTCAAATTCATAATGCATCTCTGGGAATGGAGAAGTAGTATTTGGATTTAAAATTGATTTGTTGGGAATGTTAGATTTTGTTCAACTATTGCAGATTGGAGCCTGAATTACCGCAAAGCATATGGTGTTTTCAGCTTCCCCCTTCTTTTTAGTCTCTCTGAAGTCCCATTTGAGTCTTCATGCACTTTACAGTTAACCCAAGTTGAGTCTTAAGTGCAAATAGGTCAAATTTTGGCTGCCAGGTAGAGCAGAACATGAAAATTTTGATCTCAAACCAGGCAAAATTCAGTGGTTTTAGATGATATTTAATCTGATTTTTCAGGCTCATTTGAACTCAAATTTAGAAGATATTAACTATAAATAAAGAAAGGTTTCAACCCCAAATTACATATTTCTCATAGCTCTGCTTAGGACTTTTAGCCCTGGCATTATGCCAGCCTTAGTCTTAAACAGGAATGTCCCTGTGAATCAATGTTGTAGCTGTGTCGGCCCCAGGATATTAGAGAGACAAGGTGGGGGAAGTAATTTCTTTTACTGGACTAACTTCTGTTGGAGAGAGAGAGGCAAGTTTTTGAGCTACACAGAGAAGAAGAAGAAGAGCTGTGTGTAAGCTAGGCGCTCTCACCAACAGAAGTTGGTCCAATAAAAGATACCACCTCACCCACTTTGTCTCTCCTGTAAATCAGGGCAGTTAAGGACAATCTTGGGTAACAGACTTTCCAAAGCACAGTGTGATTTCAACCCTGGAGAGCATTCTGCTAGTGTCCCTCTAATAAGAACAAGTGTTGAGGATGTAAGGAGAGAGTAAACTACTACTGCCTTTTCAATAGTGTTAATATACAGCATGTTGCATGATTAGAACGACAGCAAAAACACTGATAACAACCCTCAGCTGTAAATGTTGACTGGAGTCCTGAGTAGCTTGTAAAGGATATCTGCCATGAGGGAATCCTATGGATGGTAAGAGTTACCCTTACCTACTGCAATGAAAACTGCTATAGAGGAATTCAGAGGAGAGGTACAAACTGAAAAGTGTACAATGAAACATTTTAAATGTGTCTGGTAAAATCTAATACACACCATTTCCCTCTTGCTTCTACATGCCTGGATGTATCATACTGTGAAGATGACTTGCCTTAACAAATTGCTTTATTGTGATGTTTTATATTGCATTGGGTTGCATTTTATGCTCTGTTTAACTCAACTAAAATAATAGAGGATTTTCTTACACAAATAATTGAATAAAATAGCATTTATGTAAAGAAAATATCCCTTGTAGAATTATAGATTAGAAGCCTGTGTATGGTAATGACACAATGTATTAGCGTAATTATAAAACAATACACAATGGCATGTTAAAGCTACTGTAACAGTGTATGCTGACCCTTAAGAGTAGAGGGGCTAGAAGATACCATTCCAGGAAGCTGGAATGAACAAAGGACCAAGAAATGGCTTTGTAGTGGAAGAGAAAAAGCAGCCCCAGGGAATTAGTAGTTGAATGGGGGTGGGGGGGAGAACCCAGGACACTGTCCCTTTAAGATGGTGGGACCAGGAGCCCTATAGTGTTGGGTGGGGCAGGTATTCCTGTTAGGCGGGTGGAGCGCTCCAAAGAAAGGCAGTATATAGACAGCCGTCTCCCTCAGAAGAGGGCAGATGCTGGTTGGAGAAGAAAGCTAGAATCAGAAGAACTGGAGCAGCACGGTACCTAGGACAAAAATATGCATGAGCATAACTCCATACAAATGTGCTTGGAGGATAAATGTTTTTATCTTGTTAAGAAAAATGCATTAATGCAAATGTGAATACAAAAGGTTATAAACATTAAGGGTAATTCCATTTCAAAGCTACTTAGAGACAGAAAATATTACATAGCTGTTATAACACTGTAAATTATGTCTGATTTGAACTTCATTTTAAACTGCATAGTGAACAAATTTCCAGCTAAATACAAAAGCTTAAAAGAGAATTCTGCACACAGGAGACAGCAGGCTGACAATATATGATCTCACTGAAGCTTGAGTGTGCATAGACCAGCACGGTTAATCAAAAACTCCACTCATCTGCCAGCTCTTTATGCATTCATCAAAGCTCAGCAGAGAGTTATCAGCATAGAAGATTCATACATCAAGGCTTCAGCTCAGGCTTTCTTGACATTCCAAGCAGATTAGTGTGTGACAGATTTCTGTAGCCCAGTAAGCATCCCAAAGTGAATCTACAATGGAGATGACAAGCAAATTCTTGGCATCTGGTGTCATGTCCACTTGTTTAATCAAAGCCAACAAGGCTGCCATAAAGGTTATGGAAGTCAGACAGTTTTAGGAGAAGTGTTTTGATTTAGAACGTGACAGAACAAATCCTCAATGAATTACACAGGACATTACCTAGCAATCCTCTTAGATACAAAAATAAAATAAAACATGAAATGTAAGTTGCCTTAAACAATCACACATTGCTATTGCAAATGGACAAAGGTGAGAAATTGTTCACAAATAGCTCTCTAAAACATTCTCTTCATCCCATCAAGGTAACCTGAAATGAGTCACTAAATCAGGGGTCAGCAACCTCTGGCACGCGGCTCACCAGGGTAAGCACCCTGGCGGGCCGGGTCAGTTTGCTTACCTGCCGTGTCTGCAAGTTCGGCCGATCATGGCTCCCACTGGCCGCGGTTCGCCGCTCCAGGCCAGCCCTCGGCCCGTGCCACTTCCCACAGCCCCATTGGCCTGGGACAGGTAAAGAAACTGGCTCGACCTGCCAGGGTGCTTACCCTGGCAAGCCACGTGCCAGAGGTTGCCAACCCCTGCACTAAATATATATCACAGTTCTATGAAAGAATTAACACAATCATTAAAGTTCCCTTGTTCTTCACATAAAACAGTATCTATGAAGCAGTGGTTGGCAACCTGCGGCCCATGGGCCACATGCGACCGGCCAGCGGATTACCCTGTGGCCACGGTTCACCATTCCTGGCCAATTGGAGCTGCAGGCAGCCATGCCTGTGGACGGTCAATGTAAACACTGTCTCATGGCCCGCCAGCAAATTACCCTGATGGGCCGCACGTTGCCTACCACTGCTATGAAGTATGGAGGTATGCAAATCCGGAAGCCAGTGGATTCAGCAGTAAAGGGCCTGATTGACTCAGATGATCAGGCACACTGGCTATGCACAAGGCCAATTGATCTTTGTGGCTGACAAGCCCTGTGGGTCTGGAGTGTAAGACAGGGTTCTTCTCCCTTCCCATTCTTAATTGTCAACTGCTGGAAAAGGGGCATGCGTTTTCTTCCTCCTCCAGCAACGCAGTTAAAATCCACATGCCATTTGTTTAGCTCCTTTGTGCGTGAATCTAGGGTCTATGTCTGTAAAGGGCCTTGTACATTTTAGGATTCTATATAATTCATAGAATCATTGAATTGTAGGACTGGAAGGGACCTCAAGAGATCATCTAGTCTGGTCCCCTGCACTCAAGGCAGGACTAAATACTATCTAGAAGACCATCCCGCACAGCTGTTTGTCTAAGCTTCTCTTAAAAATCTCCAGCAATGGAGATTCCACAACCTCCATAGGCAATTTATTCCAGAGCTTAACCACTGACAGGAAGTTCTTCCTAATGTCCAACCTAAACCGCCCTTGCTGCAATTTAAGTCCATTGCTTCTTGTCCTATCCTCCGAGGTTAAGAACAATTTTCCTCCCTCCTCCTTGTAACAACCTTTTACATACTTGAAAACTGTTACCATGTCCCCTCTCAGTCTTCTCTTATACACATTAAACAAACCCATTTTTAAATCTTCCCTCACAGGTCATGTTTTCTACACCTTTAATCATTTTTGTTGCTCTTTGGACTTTCTCCAATTTGTCCACATCTTTCCTGAAATGTGGTGCCCAGAACTGGACAGAATACTCCAGTTGAGGCCTAATCAGTGCAGAGGAGAGTGGAAGAATTACTTCTCGTGTCTTGTTTACAACTCTCCTGCTAATATAGCCAAAAATGATGGCTGTTTCTGGTGGGTTTTTTTTTTTTTTTTTTTAAACACAATGTTACACTGTTGACTCTCATTTAGCTTGTGATCCACTAGGACCCCCAGGTCATTTTCCACAGTATTCCTTCCTAGGCAGTCATTTCCCATTTTGTATGTGTGCAACTGATTGTTCCTTCCTAAATGAAGTACTTTGCATTTGCCCTTATTAAATTTCATCCTATTTACTTCAGACCATTTCTCCAGTTTCTCCAGATCATTTTGAATTTTAATCCTGTCCTCCAAAGCACTTGCAACACCTCCCAGCTTGGTATCATCCACACACTTGATACAAAGTAAAGGCTGGTCCAGACTACAAAGTTAGGACGACCTAACTACATTGCTCAGGGCTTGAAAAAATTCATGCCCTGTGCAATGTAGTTAAGCTGAGCTAACCCATGGTGTAGACACCACTAGGTAGATGGAAGAATTCTTCCTTTGACCTAGCTACTTCTACTCAGAGAGGTGGAATTACTACAGCGATGGAAAAATATCAGTCTGTCACTATAGTAAGTGTCTTACACAACCATCCTAGAGTGGCACAGAAAGCAATTCTCAGGATATGTCTACACTAGAAACGCTACAGTGGCATAGCTGTAGCACTGCAGCTGTGCCGCTGTAGTGTAGACACTACAGGGATAGAAGGAGTTCTTCTTTCAGTGCAGTAAATCCACCTCTCTGAGAGGCAATAATTAGGTCAGTGGAAAAAGTCTTGAATTCTATGATAACCCCTCTATTGCTCCAGCAGGACAGGGGATAGGCTGGAAACAGGGCCCCTACGTTTTTTTAGTGGTGGTGGAGTCTCTGTGTTCCTTCCCCATTTACGAAAGGAGCAGGGATCTTTATCACAATAGGCCCTTCTTTTTTCTTCCTATTCTTCTTCAGTGTACCTTTGCTGAACTGTGGTTCAGAGCTGTCAGTCAGGGTGTAACCGCCGCAACTCACCCGGCGGCACCTCCTGCTGGTCGTCTCGGGGAATTAGCCTCCAGCCTCCGGAGCACCCTCTTTCAGCCGGTGTCTCCCTTTGCCGCTGGCCCCCGTGTCCCTCCTGGACCCCGGGTGACCCTTTCACTGGGTGCTGCCCCCTGGCAGTACCCCCACTGTTTCTCCGGGTTTCCCCACTCAGGGGAACCCCCACCCACTACCTCCACCTCGCCTCAGTCGTAGGTTACTGCCAGTCACCAACTTGCCCCCACGCACTGGGGCAGACTGCAGTGTAAGCCACTCATCATAGACAAGGTTGGGTCTGGACCTGCTGCCTCTACCTATTACTGGGCTGCCCCTTTGCAACCCCAGTACTTCTCTTAGGCCCTCAGCTGGGCCCGCAGCCTGGGGGTTTTCCAGGCTGGAGCTCCCCAGCTCCTCTAGCCTTCCCCCAGCCCTGCTCCACTCCCAGTACCCTGCTCAGCTCCCTAGCAGCCAGGCCCTTCTCTCTCTACATGCACAGAGAGAGTGTTTGGGCTTCTGGCTCGCAGCCTCTTATAGGGACCAGCTGGGCCTGATTGGGGCATGGCCCCAGCTGTTACTGCCTTACCCAATCAGCCCAGGCTTTGCTTCACAGCCTCAGCCCTCCGCCAGGGCTGGCTTTAACCCTTCCAGGGCTGGAGTGGGCGACCACCCCGCTACACAGGGGATGTGTTTTCGAGGTGCATGTTCCCTTTAAATCTATTCCTGGCTGATTGTTAGTCACTAGGAAGGCAGGGAAGGGAATCTGCCATCACTCCTGGGACATGATACAAGGAAATGCTCATGCTGGATGTCTCCCTGACATCATCTTCAAGGGACCATATGTTTTACAGGGTAACTGGGAGGAGGGGTGGAGTCTTTGCTCTCATTGTGGTAATAAGAGGTACATGTATATATACAGCTTAGCTGCTCATCTTGCTGAGGGATAATTCCCTCCTTGGGATACAATGAAGTTTCTGTGATGCCCAGGAACCCTGTAGAGCTTCTACAGGCTCCATGCTGTCAATGCTCCAAGTCCTGGAATTTGTATCGTATAAGGTGTGACTCTGAAGCACAGAAACACCAGAGTATAAAGCATATGGTGCCATTGCTTCATGCATGGTGAAGAGAAATAAGCGCGTGTATCATACAACCCATTTGACTGTTGGCAATGCAATGATGATTTTTAATCAGTTGATTAACACATTTCTGTTGATAGCCTATTAGTTTTCACTTGCCAACATGCATTTCTGTCTAAGCCTAAAATTTAAATTATTGTCCACACATGAAAGAAGCCAACAAATCTCACACTCACCAAACAATCTTGTCTCCATCTCTGGCAGGAAAATGGAGGACTTTGTTTCTTACAGTGACTAATTAGTTTGTTCACGCACTTCTGGATGTTTTCAAATAACTTTGCCACCCATTGGTGTGAGCTTGACTATGAGAAGAGAAAAACAGACACATGGCAAAAAGCCCTCACAACTTTGGACCCTCGTGCTCTTCAGTTTCCTCCTGCGAAAAGGATCACTCTTTAGTGGTAAGCATTAATTGTTCTAAAACCCATTATGAGTAAGACAAAAACATATCTGCTATTCTAGAAAGATTTTCAGGTCTCTGGTGTACAGTGGCCTTTGTCAGTACTTACGCAGTGGTTTCTGAGGTCACTACGGTTTTCTCCTCTACTTAGAATATGAGATGGTGAGGGTAACTGTGTGTTGTCTTGTGTGTTGTTACAGTTATGGGGCCAGCTGCACCTCTGTCCTCTTTTTGGTGTCTCTGAGAGCACCCACCTCAGGTGTTCAGCCTCTTACCCCTACTTATCTCAGGGTGGGATCACATGATTCTTTCACTCTTAGACTGGGACTCATGTACACTATCTGTCTATCTTAAGGTTTTATATGCTGCTCATCACCATAGTATCTGAGCACGTTCCATGGAAAATAGATAGCAATAGCAAAGTCCCAAGTGGGGTTCATGGAGTCTCTGGCACTTGTCCCGTTTTGGGGTGTGGTTCTAAAGTGCATTGTGTTTTTACTTTGGGAATAGCTCATGTGAATTAGTTACCCCCAGGTTAAAAAATACACCTTTAATGGCAGTGAAGAGAAGGCCTAAGTCTAGTTCTCTCTGAACCTCCCTGTTCATTCTGGTTTAGGTGCTGTCCCAGGAGAGATTTTAAGGCTCCTTGCTCTGGCATTGTTTCTTAATGATCTTTATGTGTAAGCTTTTAGGTGACTATTAGAAAGGGTGACAGATTGAGATACAGTATTAATAATTGTTAAAGTGCACCCTCACATTTGTCGCAGTTGCCTTTTTAAAGGCAACCACTACAGATAACTATATTTCATGCAGCTTATTGTGGAGTGGTCTTTCATGTAAGACCTTAGAAATTGTCTGTTACAGACAGACATTAAAGATCCTATGTCTATTCTTGTAAGAGTAGGTGTTTGTCTTGGTAACCTATGTGCCATTTGATGGGTGCCATCGATCCAAGAAGCGGCAGTATCATTTTAGTGGTGCTGAATTTGTGAAGCCCTTGCGAAAGGTGCAACAGACTCTGAAAGAGAGAGAGAATAGTTTCCTGTCAATGGTGAGGGTGGATATTAAAAGAAGAGATTCCTCCTGGAACCATTTCTATTTGCAAGAAAAAGTCTAATTGTTGCACATATTAACAGGCTTGGTAATTCAGTTAAAAATGGAAATGTAACGAGATCTAGGAATACGTTAATGGCGATTAGGAATGCAGACAGTGCTTTAAGGACATATTTTCCCTCCGCAGCTCACAGGATCCTAATTTGTTAATGCTGATCATAATAAGAGCAGCAGCTGTTTGAAACTAGCGATAAATCACAGAAGCTGAGAGTTCCAGTCAACCAGGCTGATAATCCGACTATCAGAAACTGGCTGTTACTGTCTTTTAATGGTCTGAAAATCCCAGTAAAATTTATCTTCCCTTACTTTTTATTTCAATTCACAATACCACACACACGCACACACACTGGAGTTGCTATAGTGAATCATACTGTTATTCCATGTAAGGATCTGATCCTGCAAACACGTATGTTTGTGAGTAACTTCAGGTAGTCAACAGGGCTATTATAATACATATTTATACACCATATATATAGCCATATATGTAGTTATTAAGCAGATCTGGATGTTTGTAGGATTGGGCCCTGCCTGTGACATCCTGCTTCTGGCAGTGAGCAGTGCCTGTTGCTTCAGAGGCAGACAAAACAATCCCATAATGCATGTAACCATTTGGTCAGTGCTCTTGAGGGAGATGTGGGGGAGGTAAATTCCTTCCTTGAAGCCCACAGGTGATCAGCTAGTATCCTGAAACATGAAATGTGATTGCCCATATCTTGTCTTCACCTGCACAGTTACAAATGTTAATAAATCATAAAATTATCCAGCCCTTTTAAAAATCCAGGCATAGGATTTGCCTCAAAGAGCTCCTGTGGCTGTGAACAAATATACAATTTCCTCTGTTTTCTGTAGCTTCCGCCCATGCTGTCCCTTTAATCAAACAGGAGAGTTGTTCCATAATATCATCATTGGTGATGTGGGCAGCTCACCTAAATACAAAGATCTTTAACTAAGCTGCCTGCCACATCATTAGATACTTTAAAATATGATCAATGTGTTTTTATACAGCTGTTATTAAATAGGTATTTAATATTGCTGAAAAGAGGATTCAGTATGACATAAATAGACCCCGGTACCAAATGCAAGCCCAGATTTATAGCCTGTATAACCCCCCTGGACTCCCTGGATTTGTGTGAGTTGTAAATGATGTCTTAATTCAATGGGCTTCTACTGGCAGAATGTCAGGGCAGAATTTGGTCTTGTGAGTCTATTCCTATAATGCTGAATACAGTAACTCCTCACTTAACGTTGTAGTTATGTTCCTGAAAAATGCAACTTTAAGTGAAACGATCTTCAAGATACCAGAATGGTCACGTAACCAACTCTTCTTTGGAAGACCACAATTTGCATCATATATTTTCTCCCACCGCTTCCTTCCAGCTGCCATCTTTTTTCTCTTGTTTCCCCCGCTACTACAGGAGAAGCTGTTCAAGCATCTGCCTGTTACCCCTTGCCAGACAAATCTAGCTTATCGAGTCCACAACTGGCTATGAAAGGAGTATGGTCTACTGGGATGAGCACAGGACTGTAAGACAAGCAATCGCTACTAATCTGGGCTCCAGTACACCTTGAGAGATGTCTATCAAATTGTGAACTCTATATTGAATTGGAAGCTCAATTTTGTATTGTGTGCTTGTGACTATTGAGGGTTCACCCAGGCTGGTACGGGTTCCATCAACACCTGCCTTGCAACTCTGGGTGCCTTAAATGCTATGCTGCTGTGCCTCACAGCCCTGACACCAACAGCCAGCATACAAGCATGCAGGTCACACCAAAACTTCCATCGTCCATTTACTTTTTGCAGGGGGACCTCAACCACCCTTCCAGCCTTGAGTTCTCCCCCCAGAAATGTCATTCTCTGCAGTGCTCAGCCACTCCTACTGTAGCACTCACAGAACCTTTTTACGTTCACTGCTCTTTTAAAGAGACAGTACACAGCATCAGCCTGTTTGTCGGGCTGATGATTTTACTCTTCAGTTTGAAACACTGCACTGAGATGGTTGTGCCATAAAACAAGATTAAATTTATTAACAAAAGGACATAGGTTTCAGTGATACCAAGGAGAAGAAATTGAGATAAAAATAGTTACAAACAAACAAAACACAACACACTTTCTAGTAACCCAAACTTAATTTCCGCAAGTTACAATCTTTGTCTAAGCAGATTTCTCACTATGGTCAGTTCCCAGAGATTTCAGCCCCCTTGGTTGAAGGGTCCATCTTTCTCAGATTATAAGAGCTCTGGCCCATGTGTCTGTCCAATGATGGATTTTCTTGTATCTTCAAAGTTCCCTGACCTTGCATCAGGCGGCAGAAAGGTTTTCTGGACCTGCAGTTTCGTTCACCCACCGAGGGTGTGACATGGCCATCCTCTGTTCTGGTTTGCCTTGTGGCTTTGCCTACCTTGCATGCAAATGTACTTTCATTGTCACTGCATGATGACCAGGCTGGTCAGACAAGCAAATACACATTCCTTTGTCCAGGGCAGACTGAGCTTATGTATTCATAGAATCATAGAATATCAGGGTGGGAAGGGACCTCAGGAGGTCATCTAGTCCAACCCCCTGCTCAAAGCAGGACCAATTCCCAACTAAATCATCCCAGCCAGGGCTTTGTCAAGCCGGGCCTTAAAAACCTCCAAGGAAGGAGACTCCACCACCTCCCTAGGTAACGCATTCCAGTGCTTCACCAACCTCCTAGTGAAATAGTGTTTCCTAATATCCAACCTAGACCTCCCCCACTGCAACTTGAGACCATTGCTCCTTGTTCTGTCATCTGCCACCATTGAGAACAGCCGAGTTCCATCCTCTTTGGAACCCCCCTTCAGGTAGTTGTAGGCTGCTATCAAATCCCTCCTCATTCTTCTCTTCTGGAGACTAAACAATCCCAGTTCCCTCAGCCTCTCCTCATAAGTCATGCACTCCAGTCCCCTAATCATTTTTGTTGCCCTCCGCTGGACTCTTTCCAATTTTTCCACATCCTTCTTGTAGTGTGGGGCCCAAAACTGGACACAGTACTCCAGATGAGGCCTCACCAATGTCAAATAAAGGGGAACGATCACGTCCCTCGATCTGCTGGCAATGCCCCTACTTATACAGCCCAAAATGCCGTTAGCCTTCTTGGTAACAAGAGCAAACTGTTGACTCATATCCAGCTTCTCGTCTACTGTGACCCCTAGGTCCTTTTCTGCAGAACTGCTACCTAGCCATTCGGTCCCTAGTCTGTAGCTGTGCATGGGATTCTTCCGTCCTAAGTGCAGGACTCTGCACTTGTCCTTGTTGAACCTCATCAGGTTTCTTTTGGCCCAATCCTCTAATTTGTCTAGGTCCCTCTGTATCCGATCCCTACCCTCTAGTGTATCTACCACGCCTCCTAGTTTAGTGTCATCGGCAAACTTGCTGAGAGTGCAGTCCACTCCATCCTCCAGATCATTAATAAAGATATTAAACAAAACCGGCCAAAGGACCGACCCTTGGGGCACTCCGCTTGAAACTGGCTGCCAACTAGACATGGAGCCATTGATCACTACCCGTTGAGCCTGACGATCTAGCCAGCTTTCTGTCCACCTTACAGTCCATTCATCCAGCCCATACTTCTTTAACTTGGCAGCAAGAATACTGTGGAAGACCGTATCAAAAGCTTTGCTAAAGTCAAGGAATAACACATCCACTGCTTTCCCCTCATCCACAGAGCCAGTTATCTCATCATAGAAGGCAATTAGGTTAGTCAGGCACGACTTCCCCTTGGTGAATCCATGCTGACTGTTCCTGATCACTTTCCTCTCCTCTAAGTGTTTCAGAATTGATTCCTTGAGGACCTGCTCCATGATTTTTCCAGGGACTGAGGTGAGGCTGACTGGCCTGTAGTTCCCCGGATCCTCCTTCTTCCCTTTTTTAAAGATGGGTACTACATTAGCCTTTTTCCAGTCATCCGGGACCTCCCCCGATCGCCATGAGTTTTCAAAAATAATGGCAAATGGCTCTGCAATCTCATCCGCCAACTCCTTTAGCACCCTCGGATGCAGCGCATCCGGCCCCATGGACTTGTGCACGTCCAGTTTTTCTAAATAGTCCCGAACCACTTCTTTCTCCACAGAGGGCTGGTCACCTTCTCCCCATATTGTGCTGCCCAGTGCAGTAGTCTGGGAGCTGACCTTGTTCGTGAAGACAGAGGCAAAAAAATCATTGAGTACATTAGCTTTTTCCACATCCTCAGTCACTAGGTTGCCTCCCTCATTCAGTAAGGGTCCCACACTTTCCTTGACTTTCTTCTTGTTGCTAACATACCTGAAGAAACCCTTCTTTTTACTCTTAACATCTCTTGCTAACTGCAACTCCAAGTGTGATTTGGCCTTCCTGATTTCACTCCTGCATGCCTGAGTCATATTTTTATACTCCTCCCTGGTCATTTGTCCAATCTTCCACTTCTCGTAAGCTTCTTTTTTGCGTTTAAGATCAGCAAGGATTTCACTGTTTAGCCAAGCTGGTCGCCTGCCATATTTACTATTCTTTCTACACATCGGGATGGTTTGTTCCTGCAACTGCAATAAGGATTCTTTAAAATACAGCCAGCTCTCCTGGACCCCTTTGCCCTTCATTATTCTCCCAGGGGATCCTGCCCATCTGTTCCCTGAGGGAGTCAAAGTCTGCTTTTCTGAAGTCCAGGGTCCGTATTCTGCTGCTCTCCTTTCTTCCTTGTGTCAGGATCCTGAACTCGACCATCTCATGGTCACTGCCTCCCAGGTTCCCATCCACTTTTGCTTCCCCTACTAATTCTTCCCTGTTTGTGAGCAGCAGGTCAAGAAAAGCTCTGCCCCTAGTTGGTTCCTCCAGCACTTGCACCAGGAAATTGTCAACTTGTGGAACTCCTTACCTGAGGAGGTTGTGAAGGCTAGGACTATAACAATGTTTAAAAGGGGACTGGATAAATTCATGGTGGCTAAGTCCATAAATGGCTATTAGCCAGGATGGGTAAGAATGGTGTCCCTAGCCTCTGTTCGTCAGAGGATGGAGATGGATGGCAGGAGAGAGATCACTTGATCATTGCCTGTTAGGTTCACTCCCTCTGGGGCACCTGGCATTGGCCACTGTCGGTAGACAGATACTGGGCTAGATGGACCTTTGGTCTGACCCAGTACGGCCTTTCTTATGTTCTTATTGTCCCCTACACTTTCCAAAAACTTCCTGGATTGTCTGTGCACCGCTGTATTGCTCTCCCAGCAGATATCAGGGTGATTAAAGTCTCCCATGAGAACCAGGGCCTGCGATCTAGCAACTTCTGCTAGTTGCCAGAAGAAAGCCTCGTCCACCTCATCCCCCTGGTCTGGTGGTCTATAGCAGACTCCGACCACGACATCACCCTTGTTGCTCACACTTCTCAACTTTATCCAGAGACACTCAGGTTTTTCTGCAGTTTCATACCGGAGCTCTGAGCAGTCATACTCCTCTCTTACATACAATGCAACTCCCCCACCTTTTCTGCCCTGCCTGTCCTTCCTGAACAGTTTATATCCATCCATGATAGTACTCCAGTCATGTGAGTTATCCCACCAAGTCTCTGTTATTCCAATCGCATCATAGTTCCCTGACTGTGCCAGGACATCCAGTTCTCCCTGTTTGTTTCCCAGGCTTCTTGCATTTGTGTATAGGCACTTAAGATAACTCATTGATCGTCCCTCTTTCTCAGTATGAGACAGGCGTCTTCCCCTCTTGCGCTCTCCTGCTTGTGCTTCCTCCCAGGATCCCATTTCCCCACTTACCTCAGGGCTTTGGTCTCCTTCCCCCGGTGAACCTAGTTTAAAGCCCTCCTCACTAGGTTAGCCAGCCTGCTGGCGAAGATGCTCTTCCCTCTCTTCGTTAGGTGGAGCCCGTACCTGCCCAGCACTCCTCCTCCTTGAAACACCATCCCATGGTCGAAGAATCCAAAGCCTTCTCTCCGACACCACCTGCGTAGCCATTCGTTGACTTCCACGATTCGACGGTCTCTACCCAGGCCTTTTCCTTGCACAGGGAGGATGGACGAGAACACCACTTGCGCCTCAAACTCCTTTATCCTTCTTCCCAGAGCCACGTAGTCTGCAGTGATCCGCTCAAGGTCATTCTTGGCAGTATCGTTGGTGCCCACGTGGAGAAGCAGGAAGGGGTAGCGATCCGAGGGCTTGATGAGTCTCGGCAGTCTCTCCGTCACATCGTGTATCCTAGCTCCTGGCAAGCAGCAGACCTCTCGGTTTTCCCGGTCGGGGCGGCAGATAGATGACTCAGTCCCCCTGAGGAGGGAGTCCCCGACCACCACCACCCTCCTCCTCCTCTTGGGAGTGGTGGTCGTGGAACCCCCATCCCTAGGACAGTGCATCTTTTGCCTTCCAATTGGTGGAGTCTCCTTCTGCTCCCTTCCCTCAGATGGGTCATCTACTCCACTCTCCGCATTAGTACCTGTAGAGAGAACATGGAAACGATTGCTCACCTGTATCTCCATTGCTGGTACATGGACGCTCCTCTTTCTCCTTCTGGAGGTCACATGCTGCCAAACTTCTTCATCATCTGTCTGTCCCTGCTGCACCTGCTCTGAATCTTCAGAACACTGTGGCTGTAGAAGCATCTCCTGACGTCTGTCCAGGAAATCTTCATTTTCCCTTATGCAACGCAGAGTCGATACTCGTTTCTCCAGACCTCGAACCTTCTCTTCCAATATGGAGACCAGCTTGCACTTTGTACAGACAAAGTCGCTTCTGTCCTGTGGAAGAAAGACAAACATGGCACAACCTGTGCAGGTTACAACAGCTGATCGCTCACCTTCCATATCACCTTCCTCTTAAGAGCTTCCTCAGCTGTTGCAAGAACTACTCAGAGAAGCCTGCAGATGAAAGCCTCAGTGAGCTCTCCCCAGGCAAACTCCCTCTGTTAGCCTCTGCTGTTCGCAGCTCAGCTGGTTCGCTGCTGACTGCCCTTATATACCAGTCAGGCCCACTCAAGGCCCACCTGGAACAAAGCACTCCCAATTCAAACTTTTCAAACAAACAAGCAAGCAATCAAGCACACGGTCAAACTGACAAACTGTCCCAGCAACAGACACTCAGATACTCACCAACACAGCCCCCCTAATGCAGCACTTAGCGTACCTCCTCTTGGACAGCTCCCAGGCAAACTCCCTCTGTTAGCCTCTGCTGTTCGCCAAACATATTTTGCTTGCCAAACATATTTTAAGACCATAATTCTAGCAAATATTTATAACTCATTGTACACACCCCATACATGCACCACACAATGATTTTTCAGGACCAGTGTGTTAACCATTTATATATGAAACCTTACATGATACAGGTTTCAGAGTGGTAGCCGTGTTAGTTTGTATCAGCAAAAAGAATGAGGAATACTTGTGGTACCTTAGAGACTAACAAATTTATTTAGGCATAAGCTTTCATGGTCTAAAACCCATTTCATCAGATGCATGCAGTGGAAAATACAGTAGGAAGATATATATATACAGAGAACATGAAAAAATGGGGGTTGCCATACCAACTCTAACGAGACTAATCAATTAAGGTGGGCTATTATCAGCAGGAGAAAGAAAACTTTTGTAGTGATAATCAGGATGGCCCATTTCAAACAGTTGACAAGAAGGTGTGAGTAACAGTAGGGGGAAAATTAGCATGGGGAAATAGTTTTTAGTTTGTGTAATGACCCATCCACTCCCAATCTTTATTCAAGCCTAATTTAATGGTGTCCAGTTTGCAAATTAATTCCAGTTCTGCAGTTTCTCATTGGAGTCTGTTTTTGAAGTTTTTTGGTTGAAGAATTGCGACTTTTAGGTTTGTAATTGAGTGTCCAGGGAGGTTGAAGTGTTCTCCAACTGGTTTTTGAATGTTATAATTCTTGACGTCTGATTTGTGTCTATTTATTCTTTTGCGTAGAGACTGTCCGGTTTGGCCAATGTACATGGCAGAGGGGCATTGCTGGCACATGATGGCATATATCACATTGGTAGATGTGCAGGTGAATGAGCCCCTGATGGTGTGGCTGATGTGATTAGGTCCTATGATGGTGTCCCTTGAATAGATATGTGGACAGAGTTGGCAATGGGCTTTGTTGCAAGGATAGGTTCCTGGGTTAGTGTTTTTGTTGTGTGGTGTGTTGTTGCTGGTGAGTATTTGCTTCAGGTTGGGGGGCTGTCTATAAGCGAGGACTGGCCTGTCTCCCAAGATCTGTGAGAGTGAGGGATCGTCCTTCAGGATAGATTGTAGATATTTGATGCGCTGGAGAGGTTTTAGTTGGGGGCTGAAGGTGACCACTAGTGGCGTTCTGTTACTTTCTTTGTTGGGCCTGTCCTGTAGTAGGTGACTTCTGGGTACTCTTCTGGCTCTGTCAATCTGTTTCTTCACTTCAGCAGGTGGGTATTGTAGTTTTAAGAATGCTTGATAGAGATCTTGTAGGTGTTTGTCTCTGTCTGAGGGATCGGAGCAAATGCGGTTGTATCTTAGAGCTTGGCTGTAGACAATGGATCGTGTGATGTGGTCTGGATGAAAGCTGGAGGCATGTAGGTAAGAATAGCGGTCAGTAGGTTTCTGGTATAGGGTAGTGTTTATGTGACCATTGCTTATTAGCACTGTAGTGTCCAGGAAGTGGATCTCTTGTGTGGACTGGTCCAGGCTGAGGTTGATGGTGGAATGGAAATTGTTGAAATCATGGTGGAATTCCTCAAGGGCTTCTTTTCCATGGGTCCAGATGATGACGAGAGCTGAGGAAGCGTTGTTCTAAGTCAGCCATAAAAATGCCTCCATGCTTTCATCCAGACCACATCACACGATCCATTGTCTACAGCCAGGCTCTAAGATACAACCGTATTTGCTCCAATCCCTCAGATAGAGACAAACACTATTTTCCCCATGCTAATTTTTCCCCTACTGTTACTCACACCTTCTTGTCAACTGTTTGAAATGGGCCATCCTGATTATCACTACAAAAGTTTTCTTTCTCCTGTTGATAATAGCCCACCTTAATTGATTAGTCTCGTTAGAGGTGGTATGGCAACCCCCATTTTTTCATGTTCTCTGTGTGTGTATATATATATTAACTGTATTTTCCACTGCATGCATCCGATGCAGTGGGCTGTAGCCCACGAAAGCTTATGCCCAAATAAATTTGTTAGTCTCTAAGGTGCCACAAGTACTCCTCATCCTTACATGATACCTTTATATCCAGATTATAACAAGTGTGTGTTAGGTGTAGTGAGTATGTCCGGCCTGACAAGAGTTGCTGACACAGACTAGTGAACCACCAATGGGCCTTTGTGTCACAGTGCTGAACATGTCTGAACTTGACCAAGGCAGATTATTGAACTGCATTCCAGAGAGCCACCCTGCCCAGGAAAGGGGCTTAAAACCCCTCGCTGAAGGACCAGCAATCCCCTGGACCCAGAATTGTTCAGAGGAGACCTCCCCCACCACAGGGGTACTAGGACCCAAGTGGTACCGCTCGTCCCCCTGCCATGTGGGCTGCACAGAGGATCCAGCAACAGATATTATCTAGTAGGACCAGGAGCAGAAAAGCACAAACCTTTGGAACTCTGGACATTGCAGTCAAAACTGCAGAATGTTCCTACTTTCTCTGACATGTGCTGATTGGTTGTTTGCTCCAACCTTCCCCCTTCCTTTACCTCTCCCTATCCCACTCACCCTCTCTCTGCACCTCAGCTTCACTCCCTGCCCCCCTCAACCACCTTCTGTTCTCTTTTCTTTCCAGTTAGCTGATCCCCTTCTAAGTTACAGCCCTCCCCATTAAATACATAACTAAATCATGGAACTAACATGACATTTGCCACCATTCACTCTGCTTGAGTGTCAGGATGGGTTGATTTAAGTCAAAGCAATATAAATCACTGATTTTAATCATGATTTACATCCGCAAGCAGAAAACCTTGGTTTAAATCAGAAATGTTAATTGTGTTTTGCATTTGTATATTTTAGTTTTTTTCCTAAAGAAAGATCGATTCTCATTGGCCAGTAACCATTAAAACATGTTGATTTACAACTAAATATAACCTTCACTCTAAATTTGGTGCTGTGTATATTGGTTTTTTTGTTTTTGTTTTCTTTGCTAACCAGGAGAATACCACTATATCTATGTACATTAATTTAAGCAATTATATAATTTAATATACAAGTACTCAGTTTCTTGTTTTACATTTCTTATTATGTTAGAAAATGGTGAAAGTTGCAGTTCTTATCTAGATGATTAATTTTTTACTTAAAATTTGTGTCAGGCTCTATTTGATAGAAATGCAAATTCAATTTAAAAAGCACAAAACCAGCATTTTAATTTCTTTGTAATTCAATAAAACTACTTTATATGTGCTGGATACATAAGAAAAAAAGCTTATCAAAAAGTATATCAAACATGTTTTGCATTTAAAACGAACTGATTTATTAACAAAGGAAGTATTATTTGCAGTTAGTGAATTGAACTGATTGTATCTGATCACCATGTTCTTCAAGATGTTAAAATAGTTGATCTCATCCTCTCACATCTAGTTTTTATTCATAGATTGGACAAGTAAAACAAACTTTCCTGCTTTTTCAATCCCAATTGGTTTAAGTTTGAATGAACTACTTATTGCACTGAATTGTTTTAGTAAACTGAAATTAAGAAAATATTTTCTCTGAATCTGCAGAACAGGATAATGCTGTCAAAAGCTGGTTTAGCATTTCTGCATTTCTGGTGCCAGGTGCTTAGCCTGTGATTCAAACCATTCTACTGTTGGAATTTTTTTTTAAAACTTGTCAGCAACCATGTACTCTTTAGCATGACTTTTTGCATTTAATTTTAATGGTTTTAGTGGAGTATAGTAAGTTTAGGCCTTAACAAAGGATGACAATTTAAAATTTAATTTTAAATAAGTTTATTTGTTAAAAATAAACCTGTATTTAATTGAAGTAATAAGAGTCCAATTTAATGTTTAAAAATCAATTTTCATTTTTTAAAATAATTGATTTTTATCCACCCTATTGCTTGTTATACCTTCCCCCAACCCTGTGCCTATCTTGTCTATTCAGACAATATTGTCTCTTTGTTTCTTTGTATTCCCCATTTGTCTGTATCCATCTGTTGTCTCTTGTCTTTTATTTATATTATAAGCTCGTTCTTTTTGTTCTGTATTTACACAGCCCCTAGCACAATGGGGTCCTGGTCCATGACTAGAGCTTCCAAGCGTTACAGTAACACAAAATAATATTAATAAGAATAATAGAAGTTGAGCTGGTTGGGAAACAGAATTTCCATCCCATGAAAAGTTGTCAGATTTTGAAATGTTTTATGTCCCACACTGGGATGACAAATTAAAAACTTAAACATTTTCACAAGATTGAAATTCTAAAATATTTTGTTTTGGAAACACTAAAATATTCCTGCTGCCTGGGTAGCCCAGGAAGCAAGAATATTTTGATGTTTCCAAAATGTAATGCACCCTGGCAGGCTGCCCAACTCCTTGGAAAACCCTGCTCCCCCTCAGTCCACTGATCAGCCCAGGAAGTGACCAGGTGGGGAGCCAGGCACCCTCGGAGACAGGGAGCTGGGCAGCCCAGAGAACTTGGTAGCTGGGTGGGATGGTAGTAAACCAGGCAGCAGGGACAGCCTGCCTTCCTGCCTGGCTTCTGTTAAACTTTCTATGGAATCAACAACATTCCCATGGAATGTTTCAGTTCCATTGAATCGGCCTTTCCCAACAGAAAACTTACCAGATCTATGAAGAACCTATCAAGACTCCAGTCTGAGGCCATCGTCTCTGATTGTCTGTCAACTACTGGTGCAGCCCCTTGGAACTATTAGTTTTCTACACAGGTAAGGCAGGAATGACTGGACGAGGGGGTTGGAGCTTTCCAGCTGAATACACGACAAGAGAGACAGACTCGATGTAAGGGAGACAACCATCACAGCATTGAAACAAGAGAGGGCAGAAGGGACTCTGCCCTGCCTGAAATGCTGACCAACCTTGGACTCACAGGAAGGATGAGAATAGACTAGGTGAGGGTGGGTCTCAGGACTTTTATTTTTCAAAAATCTGTAGCTCTCAAGAGCTTTCAGCGTAAAGTCACTGTGGTTAAGAAATTCCTTCACTGAGCCCCTTTCCTTCCTTTTCCTGCCATGTTGTACCTGACGGGGTTAAAAGAAGCTCCAAGCGCTCTCAGACTACTGGAGCTCTAAGGGAGCACATGTAAGTGACAGGGGGCTCGGGAGCTCTGACAGATTGCAGTGTCTGGAGCAGCTGGACAAGGGTGGCTGGAGTCCAACATCCCGAAGAAGGGTTTCAGACAAGAGATCTGATCCTGGGAGTGTGCCCTGTAGAGATCTAGAGCTAGAAACAATTACTAGTCTCTGCCCAGACATAGCTGGCTTAGAAGCATGTGGGAACCAGCAAATGGGTCCACTCACAACAGATGGTGACCATACAGCTGGGTACAAGGCCAGGTTGTGACATGCACATCCTTGGGCAAGTCACTTTTGCCTTAGGACCCTGGCTAATCCTGACATGTAAAACACTTGGATGAATAGCCAACTTCCTAAAGGCTTTTGGAGTCCTTCTGGGGGGTGTTGTGACACAGAGACAGCGATGTTGGGAGGAGGAAATCTTCACCTGATCTCTATCTCCCATAAACACTTCTCCCTCACTCAGGCTTTACCGTTCCCTTCTCCCTTCTGTTGTCAAGTCCCCAACCATCTACACGTGCACAAAGCCTCACTCAAGGCTTGTCTATATGAGAGATTTTTTTTCAGTTATACCTGTATAGTTAAACTACTATCACTCCCTGTGTGGACACTCTTATTCCGGTGTAAGGGTACCTTTTCCCACTACAGCTTTCTGTCTCTTTGCAAGTGGTTTACAAATGGGAAAGAGTGCCCACATGGGGAGTGATACTGGTATAACACTTTAAATTCTCGCCCTGTATTATACCAGTAGAACTTCCCTTTGCAGACAAGGTCTGAGAGGAGCATCCAAGGTCCAGCAGCAGCAGCAATGGAGCTTAGCAAGGCATAGAGAACCTGGCTTGATATGCTAAAGGTACAAGAGGGTGGGAGGGTAGAGATGGCAACATCAATCTGTCAACTCATTGGGGATAGAGATCCTCTTCCGGCATTCAGTTGGGTTGAGAGGGAATCTCTGGTTTGTGTGTAGAGACAGGCAATATCATACTGCAAATATGTCTTACTTGGTATCCAGAGTTATCCCTTTATGCCAGATTTGAATTTGGCCTTTAATGTCTGACTAACTTCTCAATTTAATACAGACTGGCAGCACAGTTCTGCTTTTGTCTTCCTCCTCTCTCAGAAACCGTTTCTGTCCTGCTGATGTCTTTAGAAAAAAATCGCACACAACTCAGTTCAGCTGCAACTCTGAATGTGGCACTGGGAAGTTCCTCTCTCCCTCTCATGTCTGTTCATTTGAACATTGGTTCCTTCTTTGTGAAATTTTGTGGGCCCAAAATGATAAATACCCAGAAAGATCCACTTTCTGTCAAGTCATGGCAGGTCCATCTCCATTGCTGAAGCTGGCCCACAGAATACCATGTGGCCAAATGTTTTACCGCTGCCCTATTCCCAATGGCCTGGACTCCTCCTAGATGAACCCTCAACTCCCTCACATTGTCTTCCTTCGCTCCTGAGAGGGTTTAGATGAAGCACTTAGCATTCCTGCAGTTTATGTTTCACAGTAGCAGCTCAGGATCTTTTGCTTCATTTTGGTATTGTAGGGTGGGGACTCATAAGGATAATATTCCCTTTGTGTCTATTAGTCTATAAGGTCCTCTTGTTCTCCTGCCTCAGTCAGGGCTTGTGAGGAATGGGACATTTTTCTCGTGCCTAACTTTAGGGTGTCTTTAGGAAAAAGTCTAGAATTTTCTTTCATCACCTAGAACTAGTAGGTGGATTTTATCACTAGGGAATCTTCTCTGTCATATTTACAGACCAGTCCAGCTTCTCAGGAAATCATTCTAGTTCTTAAAAGCCATTGCTAGACATTTATTTCACTTTCTACCGATCTCACTGTCTGTCTCAACTGGAGATTTTAGTTCTTTCCTCTTGCACAGATTATTTGCTAAGAGAGAAAAGTTCCGCTTCTTAATGAATATGCACAGTTCTCTCCTGCACCTTGATTGGAGTCTCTTGACCTGTCTGTAATAAGGCTTATGTTGGTGTTATTGAAAACTGTGCCATTTTGCCAAATTGAAGTTAAAAAATCATCATAGAACAATCAAGTTTCAAATGTTTCTTATAGATTGAGAAAGGCTAGGTTGGAATTCCAACTGAGCCAGAATATCTGGAGGTATGGTAATTTTTTCTAATGCACGCATGCACTGGAATCTGATCCTGAGATTTCATTGCTATGGAAATGTATGCTGCTGAGCACAAGTACATTTGTCTTTCTCCTACAGAAGCATTAGGAACATTTAATATTTTATCCTGAGTAAGAGTGTTATTCTTCTGTATCCAAGGATAATTTATCTAGGTAATATGTGGATGGCTGAAATTCATCACTTGAAATATACTATAGATTTTCTTTTAACCTTTGGATGTTTTCAGAGTCGGTGTGTTCCACTGTAATCCCTCAGAGAAGGTCATTGGAGTGCTGTAAATGTTAGCAATTCTTTTGTGAATGAATTACCCATCAGAAAGAATGGAGCTGTTAGTGTACTGGTAGCATATTTCTAATTCTAAAAATACCATTTCATTTGGGGGTTATGGGGGAGTGGGATAAAATTCCTCATGGTTCTTCTAAATCTACTTTAAGAGATTGTCATTGGTTTTAATTTTCCAAAAATTAAAGGATGCATAAACTGGGGAATCTCGAGTAAGAGTAAAGAGGCTATTTTACCGCTATATTTGGCATTGGTGCAACTGCTGCTGGAACATTGTGTCCAGTTCTGGTGTCCACAATTCAAGAAGGATGATGATAAATTGGAGAGGGTTCAGAGAAAAGCCACAAGAATGATTAAAGAATTAGAAAACATACCTTAAAGTGACAGACTCAAGGAGCTCAATCTATTTAGCTTAACAAAAAAGTTAAGGGGTGACTTGACTACAGTCTATAAGTCTGTCTAGATGGGAAACAAATATTTAGTAATGAGCTCGTCAATCTAGCAGAGAAAGGTGTAACACGATCCGATGGCTGGAAGTTGAAGCTAGATAAATTCAGACTGGAATTAACCACTGAAACAATTTACAAAGGGTCGTGGTGGATTCTCCATTACTGACAATTTTAAAATCAAGGGTAGATGTTTTTCTATAAAATCTGCTCTGCAATTTTATTTTGGGGAAGTTCTATGTCCTGTGTAATAAAAGAGGTCAGACTAGATGACCACAATGGTTCCTTCCGGCCTTAGAATCGATTAAAAATAAACGTTAAGGGCTAGCTGCTCAGCTTCTGTAAATTAACGAAACTCTATTGACTTCATTGGAGCTTCAGCCATAGATATCAGCTGAGGAGCTGGACCTAACCTTTGGCTTTGGTTTTTCTACTGTTTTACGTAAGGCAGAGCGATCAGGACATTCCTAAATTTTCAGAACAGGTACTTTAAAGGGACAATGTCAGGTTAATTATCCTTGAGATGTATTGATTTGGGTAATATGTTTGCTGTCTTAGGGATATGGATGCATTACAATTTACTTGTATATCAATTTGCTATTCATTTCAGGCTCCAGAACTGCAGCTACTCAAACCTAGTCTGTCTGTCTATTTTACTCTCTGTCGTTTCTCACTAAACATACAGCAATGGTCACCTGGCCTGTGGGGGTAAAGGGAGATTTACAAGCTTTACAAGCAATCGGTAATTGTTTCAATCAATCCATAACATTCTTTTCCAGTTCTCCTGCCCTGCTTTGGCACATGTGAATGTGGATGGCTAGAATAGCAAGTCTATGCATATGGACTGTGTATACCTTGGAGTCCTGTGAAAGGCAAAGCCTGGACTGCTGCTAGCTGTGGAGATCCCCAGATCGTTTGTTTGCTGACAAGGTTCTGAAGTGTTTGAAAGGACTGAGATGCTGCCATTCTTCCCAAACTATGAAGCATCCCAGTGACACACACTCCGTATTGTAGCCACACTGTAAAGCTTGAGAAGTCATTCCTGAGAGAAGGTCAGAGGGGAATGTGTTTTATATGGGTGATAGGATAGAATGGTTTAGAAATAAAGAAGTGTAAATATTATGTTGAAACCTTATATGTGAATATATATAACAGCATCAAAGTGCGGAAGCTGGCATAAAGAACACCAGTAGATTTACTGTCTAATAGCTTTTGTGTTAAAGTTATTCATAGTATTCCAAATATTGTTTACAATATTTTCCATGTGCATTATGTTTATTTAATTAAAAAACTGTATTGTCTCTGATGTTGAGTGGGAACTATTACCATTTAGTTATCGGGGTTTTACATATAGTAGTCCTGAGGATTTACTGGGTAATGCTTTCTGAAAAGTCCTGGAAAGACAAAACTCTGGCCTGTGCTCCAGCAAAGTGAAGCTGAGGTGCAGGGAGAAGGGGAGTGTAGCAGAGCTATATATAACATTGCCTCAGCATCTCCCCCCATGGACCACTCCTGGTTACAATAACATTCAGGAAAGGTTTCAGAGGGGTAGCCGTGTTAGTCTGGATCAGCAAAAAGACCAGGAGTACTTGTGGCACCTCAGAGACTAACAAATTTATTTGGGCATAAGCTTTCGTGGGCTAAAACCCACTTCATCGGATGCATGCAGTGGAAATACAGTAGGAAGATATATATATATATATATATATATATATATATACACATAGAACATGAAAAAATGGGTATTGCCATACTAACTATAACGAGAGTAATCAATTAAGGTGGGCTATTATCAGCAGGAGAGAAAAAAACTTTTGTAGTGATAATCAGGATGGCCCATTTCCAACAGTTGACAAAAAGGTGTTCATATTCTCTGTGTATATATATCTTCCTACTGTATTTTCCACTGCATGCATCTGATGAAGTGGGTTTTAGCCCACGAAAGCTTATGCTCAAATAAATTTGTTAGTCTCTAAGGTGGCACAAGTACTCCTTGTTCTTTATTCAGGAAAGGGTGTTCTCTGCTCCCAGGAGCTCACAGTCTAAGGACAGACAAGAAGACGGCAATCTAGAGATTAGGGAAAGGGAAACAACACTACAAACAGAGGGAGGTAGCATCGCCTAGTAGTAGCGCACTGGGTTGTGAGTCAAGAGACCTGATTCTATTTCTGGCTGTGTGACTGGCTGTGTGAACAGTAGGTGAGTTGCTGTGCCTCTCTCCCCTACTACCTTGTCTTATCTATTTAGATTAGAAGGTCTTTGTGGCTGGGACTGTCTCTCTATGCACATCTGTACAGCAAAATGGGGCCAAAGTCTTGTCTGGGGCTTCTAGGTGCTACTGTAATATAAATAACAATTTATGTAAAAGCCAACTTAATTTACTGTGAGCTGTGAGGCAGAGGTGGGTCTTTAATGTGAAGCAGAGTATGGGCCTAGTGGGTGAGCTCAAGGAGATCATACCATGCATCATAGGAGGCATAGGACCGAGGTGCGCAGGGTTGCTTATGGGGAAGCTGGCAGATGGGTGACCAAGGCTGGGAACACTGGCATATGCAGGTGCCAGCCTGGCATTGCAAGAGTACACATTTGTGAGGCTAAATGCAGGGATTTCAGGACGCAATGTGCATGTGTGATTTTGTGGGTACTTCCAGTGCCCGGCTTTGCACGTCTGGCCTCCAAGGCTTCTCCTTGCTCACTTTCCTCTTAAAGCTCACTTTCTGTCTGATTCTCTTCCTTCTGATGCCCAGCAGATGACTCTTTGCAGTACCCAGGGGACCAAATTCATTACAACAAGGTCAGTTTTTTTCCCCCCCACTCCAGTGCAGCATAAATGACCCCACTAAATCCTGTTCCTCTGGCATATGTAACGTGTGGAATGCATTCCTGGTTCTGTGTCAGGATGTATCTGTTGGAGCATGCTGTGAATACACATTTTGTTCCAGTTATTAGAAACGTTTTAGTCACGGAGCTTGATTATTGTGGGTGAAGGGGGTATATACAGGATATACAACCACAGTGGCTGGAGAAATCCACTTATTTCCACTGACTGAATTATTCACTCCTGACATCACCCTATCCAGGGTGCTCAGCTATTGTTCAGCGTGCTGAGGTTTGTTTCTTTTTTTGTGCAGGGAGATTTATATTCTCATTGCCCAATGCACTTAGTCAGCTGTGCAGGGCAGCAAGGTTCCTTTACTGCTCTGATCAAATTGTGCTTCCAGCCCACAGACAATGCTCCCCACAAGTGAGGACCTGGGTGTGGGAGGCAATGGACAGGGAGGATCAAGAAGCGAGATGAGCCCTGATTCCACCCACTCTACTTATCAGCCAAAGTACCTGATCAGGTGTGCATTGGGGAGAAAGCTACTCCACAGAAAGGGGTGAAGTTACTCACTGGTCCTTCAGAGCAAGGGGAGGAATCTGACTCTGAGTCAGAGTACGTTCTCTGGTCTGCTCCTGGCGTGATGTAGCTGTGTGTTGTCCCTTATTAAACTACAGTCTAGGCCTTTATGAGCTTGATGGTAATACAGGGTAATCTCTCTGAAGTGGCTTCTTCAAAGCCCATCTGTTTTGTTTCATTTTTCTTAAAGAAAAAATGATAATGCGACCTAATAGATTTTGCCCTACATTTTCGAAAGGCATTTTAGGTGCCCATCTTGAAACGCCTTGTCAAGGCTGATTCCCCACTCTGGCACTTAGAGTGCAGAAGGTGGGGGCCCGCAAGGATTTTAAAAATCCACCCAGGTGCAATCCCCCCAGCTCCTTCTGAGAATCCAGGAAGAAACACTTGGGAATTCTTTCCTGTGGGGTACCCTCAAGCCCTTTCACCCCCCTTCCCAGGAAGAGCTGAGAAAAAAAACAAAGGAAATCAGCTGTTGTCACCAGCTAATTAAACAACATATGCACAAACCTCTTAGGGACACAAAAATCCAGTCCTCTTCTTAAAAAAGGGTAAATTTTATTAAACCCAAAAAGAAAGGAAATACATTGGGAACTTAGGCTTTTTGCTAGATCTTAAAAGAAACAATTACAAAAATTTAGCATCAAGATAGCTCTCTTGAGGTTCAGCTTAAAGGTTACAAGCAAAACAAAAGCATCGGGGGTTAGCACAGAGGAGTCCACAAGCCAATAAGAAATAACCCTAATCACATCTTCCTAGACATTCCCTGATTACTTACATATTTGGGGTTTCAGATTAAGTAGGGTTGAGGTATGTTTTGATGTTTTTCGTACCTGGTTTTAAAGCTTTTTACAGCATAGTTCCAGCCCTGTCCTGCTCTGTCCCCGCTCTCCAGAGAACAACAACAACAGACAAAGGAAAGTTTTTTTTTTCACAATTTAAAAAAGTTCTAGCCCTCCCATTGGCTCTTTTGGTCAGGTGCCCACACCCTTTCTTTTACATAGCCAGGGAGACTTTTTAACCCTTTACAGGTAAAGCAAGCAGAGAACAGACACCAAGAGGGACTTTATAGCTGGCTGGTTGGTTGGGTGTCCATAAAAGGGAGCTACCCCACTCCCCCTTCATTTATCACACACCTTAAAAGGGCCTGACTTTCGGAAGGCAGGGGCCTAGCACTTTTAAAAACTAGTCCCCTTCAGAGTGCCTCACGCAGGGCACCCAAAAATTTGAGGCACCCCAAGTCACTAGTCAGTTTTGAAACTGTAGAGCTTTAGGATTCTGAAGCCCTTGGGGTCTGACCCAGCAAGGTGCTGAGGCTTCTCATCTGCTTTTCATTTCAGTGAGAGGTTTGTCTGAGTATTAGGTCCATCTGGATTAGGTCCAGCGGGACGTCTGTCAGGAGGTTCGGAGGTTTGGGTTCATTTCTGGTCATTTCCCACAAGTTTGGATGCCTTTATCTGAAACTCTAGGGGTTGAAATCTCACCCGAACTGGCTCTCATGCGGTTTCCAACATTACACAGCAAGTACACTCTGTATCTATACTGGAGCATTTACGCCCCGGACACAGAATTGTGGAGGTGCTTAAAACTGCAAAAACGTAATGGAATTTTTCAGCCTTCTCAAACAGAGGTGTGAGGGGTTTTGACAAAGTTACATGGGAGAGTTCATTCCCAGGCTCTTGCATTCCATTGCCATTCTATCAGCCATCTCCTTTCTTCCTCAGTAAAGCACTTGGTCCAGCAGCCATTCTTAGCTGAGGCTGAGACTTTCCTAAATGTTAATAACTCTGATAATTATAGTTTCCAGAGAGCCAGAGGGTCAGGGTAAAACATTTATGTTTTGTCACCATGAAAGGTTGTGCCCAGCAGGTGAACATCCAAATAAGGATTTAAACCACAGAAACTGCACGATCAGGTGCCTTATTAGTGTGTATAATAAAACAGTATCCAAACAAGAGCGAAAAGATAAACATATGTCATTCTAAGCCCCCCTGATTATGGAAAGTGCTCACCAACAGGGCGCCCAATTACCCTATGCAATGTTACATCTTGCCCATCTGTTTTTGCTAATGCAGCCTCGAGTGTGCAATTTAGTGTTGTAAACCTTGGGTCAGGACTGTTTTATTAAGCTCTATAGCTCGTGGCATCTGCCTCCAGCTAAGAGAACAAGTTTTGAAAGGCTTCCAAGATCCCAAATATGGTGTTATATTTTCCATGCACAAAGAGCAAAGCACATAGTTATGGTCTGCCTGGCTTTTACTTCCAATTAAGGGAGAGCAAATTCATAATAAAATCTCTGAAAACAAACCCATGCTGTAAGACCCTCTCATCTTGACTTGCCTCTCAGAGACAACTCTGGCCCCTCTTCTCCCCAAGAAGAGAGACGCCTCATGTTTATGGGTGCACTGCATGGAAAAGAAAATGGCTGTTTCCTCCCTATTACATAGCTGTGCACTCTGCACTGCTCCCCTGTTATTTTTTAAAATTATTATTTGTTTTTTCTTGTGGGCAAAAATGCTTTTCCGGAAGGAGAGTTGGCACTTGCTCCTCTTCTGGTTCCTCATCCTTCTGCAGAAACATTTCCACTGACCCATAACCATTTTCCCTTCTGGTGATTAAATTGTCCTCAGTGTCAATGTACAGGTCTTTTTGAACCTTTGTTTTGTAATAATTGGTCCACAAATTCTTCTTCACGTGATTGCCTCGTGCACCTTTGCCAGAGAGTTTTCCCTGGTGGTGCCTGTAGGGATGGCCACACCTGCACTCTGGTATCCCTCGTGCTTTGAACTGAGCTTATAAAGTGTGTCGCCACTCCCCTCCCTCAATCCCTCAGTTCCTTCTTACTGTCCCTGGCCGGTTGTTGGAGCACGCTGACACTCATTTCTTCTGTGAACGTGCCATTAAAGTTCGTTCTTTTTGTTAGTTAGTGGCACTTGTTATTCTTCCATTTTTAGTACCCACATCTGGCTCCCTGACAGTGGCAGCAATAAATGAGACACCATCAAGTTAGAGTAAAAGCAACTCCCAAAGACAAAGATGCAAAAAAAATTATACCTCTTTGGTAGGAAAATGTTTTCAACTGAGGCGTTACAACTATACGTAACGAAACATCAGGCCCTGTTGACCTATTATGATTATTCTAATTGCAATGCCTTGTCCAAATTCCTCGACATGCTGTTCCAGCGACTCCAACAGTGAGTTCCAGTCTTCCCTGGTGGTAGGGTGGCTGGTTTCATGGTCCACACTACAGACTTCCCAGGATGTGGCAGACTCAGCTGCCAGTCATGGCTACAGTCATCAGGGATTCTTGTAGAAGTACAACAGCTCACAGATCACCCCTTCGAGAGTTGTGCCTTATTGTCCTCAAAGATGGACAAAGCACTGCATACATTAAAAGATTAGAGGGTGATGTTGAAGTCCTTTGGTCTGTATACACCAGCCCCTCCCCCCCAAAAAACCCCAAAGTTTTGTCCTCAGGCAGATCAGTATAGGTTAAAGTACAAATGGCAAAGAAGGAGGCCTATGCCATCTTTCCACCACCATTTCCTCCAAGCAGCCACATGCCTCACAGTATCATGTTTGACTCGCCTGTTGAGGATGGCACAGCATGCCAGATCTACAGAGAATCTACCCCCTCCCCCACCTTTGACACAGGTTGTGACATTTCCTAAGTCCGTGGCCATCCATCCCCTCAGACAAGTGGGTGTTAAGCACAGTAAAATTGTTATAAACCCTGCATTTCCTGTCTTCCCCTCTCCCCCAACTTCCCACCCGCTTTCCCTGTCCCTTTTCAGGACCCATTGCACTGTTCTGTGCTAAGGCAGGACGTGCAGACTCTATGGTCTTTGGGAGAAATACAAGCCATAGAAGTGCATCCTCAGTACTAGGGCAGGGGATTAAATAGGCTTGCTATTTAATGCTCAAGGCAAGAGGGCGTCTCAGGCCAATTCTGGACCTTCAGAACTTGAACAAGCACAGCAAGAGCTCTGGGTCCATATGACTTCTTGCACAGCTATAATCCCTTTGTGAGACCCGGGAGACTGGTAAATTGCTTTTTACCAGGGGGACACTTATTTCCATGTGGCAATCCACCTTGGCCACTATGCTTCGTAGGAAGAAGAAACCACTTCCAGTTCACAGTTCTACCCTTTGGCCTAACATCTGCACTAAGGCTTTTCACCAAGTGAGGTGGTAACAGCCTACCTCCGCTGATGGGATGTACAGATATACCGATACCTGAACGACTGGCTGGAGCAGGAGGAGAGAGGTATTCATCAAACAGTCCACCTATTTTCATGCTTAAGTCTGGAAATGAACAAAGAGAAATCAATCCTCATATCCCACCAGAGAATGGAATCTATCAAGGCAGTCTTCAATTCAATCTTAGCCAGTGGTTTTCTTTCGATACCAAGGTTTATAACTTTATAAGACCACTGAGTGTCCTTCAAGGACCATCCCCAAACCTCAGTTAGGAATTGCCTCACACTCCTGGGGCATATGGTAGCATGCACTTATCTAACTCCTCCATGCCAGGCTATATCTCAGACAGTTACAGACTTGGCTTAAGTCAGTGTAACCACCTTCGGGTACATCACCTGGACATTCTAATATGTATCTGAGACAAGGTCCTGTGGTCCCTGGATTGCTGGATGAAACGACAGTATTTGCAGGAGAGTCCCGTTCTCCTCATCTCCTCCCTCTATGGAAGGATATGCACTGGGACCAGTGCTGTTCAACATATTCATAAATTATCTGGAAAAAGGGGTAAACAGTGAGGTGGCAAAGCTTGCAGATGCTACAAAATTACTCAAGCTAAGTCCAAAGCTGATGCCAAAGAGCTACAAAGAGATCTTATAAAACTGGGTGACTGGGCAACAAAATGACAGATGAAATTCAATGTTGATAAATGCAAAGTAATGCACATTGGAAAACATAATCCCAGCTATACATACAAAATGATGGGGTCTAAATTAGCCATTACCACTGAAGAAAGGGATCTTGGAATCATTGTAGATAGTTCTCTGAAAATATCTGCTGAATCTGCAATGTCGCTCAAAAAAGTTAACAGAATATTAGGAACCATTAGGAAAAAGATAGACAATAAGACATAAAATACCATAATCCCACTATATAAATCCATGGTACTCCCACACATTGAATACTGCATGCAAAAAAGATAGAATTGGAAAAGGTACAGCAAAAGGCAACAAAAATGATTAGGGGTACGGAACAGCTTCCAAATGAGGACAGATTAAAACTGGGTCTGTTCATTTTAGGAAAGAGGTGACTAAGGGGGAATATGATAGAGGTTTATAACATCATGAATGGTGTGGAGAAAGAAAATTGGGCAGTGTTATTTACCCCTTCACATAACACAAGAACCGAGGGTCACCCCAGTGAAATTAATAGGCAATAGGTTTTAAACGAACATAAGGAAGTACTTCTTCACACAACACACTGTCAATCTGTGGAACTTGTTGTGAAGGCCAAAATTACAACTGGGTTCAAAAAAGACTTAGATAAGTTCATGGAGGATAGGTCCATCAATGGCTATTAGCCAAGATAGTCAGGGATGCAACCTCATGTTCTGGGTGTACCTAAACTCCTGACAGACAGAAGCTGGGACTGGATGACAGAGGATGGATCACTAAAAATTACCCTGTTCTATTAATTTCCTCTGTGGCACTGGCCACTGTCAGAAAACAGGATATTGGGCTAGATGGACCATTGGTCTGACCGAGTGTGGCCATTCTTATGTCCTTATGACTTTGGTAATGGATGCTTTCACCATGGGATAGGGAGTGCATCTGGGAGACCTGCAAGCTCAAGGCCTGTGGTCCACTCAAGAGGTTAGGCTGCACACAAACATTCTAGAGTTATGGGCAATCACCAGAGCATGCCACCAGTGCCTGCCTTGTGTGCAGGGCAGGACTATCCAGTACTTACTAACAATATTGCATCAGTGTTCTATATCAGCAAACAGGGGGTCCCAGATCAAACATCTTGTGCTAGTTGGAAGTCAGATCTGGAATTTCTGCATATGAAATTCGCTAACTCTCATAATATCATAAAACTGGGGGTCCAGAATGGCTTGATAGACCAAATAAGCAGATCCTTCAGCTCAGAGCCTGAATGGTCACTCAACATAACCGTTCAATATTTCTAGTAGTGGGAGTGCCATCAGTGACTACTTGCAACCCATCAGAACAGGAAAGATTCCCTTTTCTCTTCAGGGCTTGCCCTGGTCCATCTCAGATGCACTTTGCCTCCCATGGGACAAGAGCATGCATTACACCAACCCTCTAGTGCCGCTCATTCCCAAGGTAATTTTCAACATGAAGCAAGAGTGAAGCCAAAATTATACTGATGGCGCCAGCCTGGGAAAAGCGGGTGTGGTTCTTAGACCTCCACAGGCTGTCTATCAGGGAACTCTTACTCTTTTTGCCTTTAGTGAAGGACCTGATATCGTAGACTCATGGGCAGATGTTGCACCTGAACCTTCAGTTATTATACCTCATGGCCTGCTTCCTCAGTGGCTAAACCCAGAGGAGGCACACAATGTGTCTCCTATGCAATCTAAGATTTTGCATTATTTGTTACACATAGAAGAGTCAGGTTTGATGGTCATTTCCATCAAAATGCACCTGGCCACAATGTCAGCATTTCATCCTCCATATTATGGGCAGGATTGTATTCTCTAACCCTATGCTCATCAGCCCTTATGGGTGCCCCTTTTGAACTGTTAGCCTCCTGTTCATTGTTACAACTCTCAAAGAAGGCAGCCATCTGCAAAGCAACAATGTGGTCTTCAGTCCTCATCCATGCTAGACACTATGCAATTGCTACCACACCCAAGGAAGATGCAAATGTAGGGAAAGCAGTTCTGCAGTCCCTCTTCCAGGAGACTCCTAGCCCTATCTCCACTGGAAACTGCTTGGGCATCACCTAGTGCAGTGATCCCCAAACTTTTGAGGGGCGTGTCCCCCTTATCTCTTTCTGACCCCACCTCTGCCCCCCTGAAGCCGGGGCCTGGAGGTGGGTCAGGGGACAGAGTTGTGGCCAGGGGCTGAGTCTGGGGTGGGGGCAGGAGCGGAGCTGCAACCGGGCCACGGTGGGGGCCAGCACCTGGGCCTGCAGCCGGGTGTCGCTCCGCTCCTGGTCCCACCCCCAGCTTTGGCCCTGGGCTGAGAACAGAGCTGTTTCAAGGCTGATCATGGGGCCAGGCATGGGGCCGGGAGCTGGGGCTGCGGCTGGGGGTGTGGCTGGCGCAGAGCTGGGGGCAGGGTGGTGCTCCCTCTCCACCCCCCAAGGGGCTGGCCTGGGCTCACTGTGCACCCAGAACCTTACTCCATGCCCCCTTAGTGGGGCATGCCCCATAGATTGGGGACCTCTGACCTAGTATGATGGACAGATACAATCACTCAAAGCAGCAAAGAGTCCTGTGGCACCTTATAGACTAACAGACGCATTGGAGCATGAGCTTTCGTGGGTGAATACCCACTTCGTCAGATGCATGTAGTGGAAATTTCCAGAGGCAGGTATAAATATGCAAGCAAGAGTGAGTCAGGCTAGAGATAACGAGGTTAGTTCAATCAGGGGGGATGAGGCCCTCTTCTAGCAGTTGAGGTGTGAACACCAAGGGAGGAGAAACAGCTTTTGTAGTTGGCTAGCTGTTCACAGTCTTTGTTTAATCCTGAGCTGATGGTGTCAAATTTGCAGATGAACTGAAGGTCAGCAGTTTCTCTTTGAAGTCTGGTCCTGAAGTTTTTTTGCTGCAGGATGGCTACCTTTAAATCTGCTATTGTGTGTCCAGGGAGGTTGAAGTGTTCTCCTACAGGTTTTTGTATATTGCCTTTCCTAATACCTGATTTGTGTCCATTTATCCTTATCCCTACGTAAAAGGATCCCCTCCTACAGCCATTGGGGAGGTGGTTGTGCCCTGAGAGAAGGGAGTTTAGGCAGGCTCAGGGAAGGGACTGTATGTGGAACTGTCACCCGCGGAAGAGGGTTGAACTGAGACTGACCCAGCTGGAGAGCTGGGGTCAGAGGACTAAAGGGCAGGCGAAGAGCCTCCATGGAGGAAGCCCTGGGGGGTGCTGCTCCATCCCAGAGCAGGAACCTTTGCATGTAAGCTGACCAACTAGGGTACTGAGATAAGCCCTGTTGGTCAGATTGAGGACCGGAGGCTGGGGAGTGCTACAGAGACATTGCCAATGAAAGGGTACCATGATGGGCCCTGTTGAAGAGACTGAGCCCAGGGAGGACTACAAGACATTACTGAGGCTTTGAGATAGGCCCGGTTGGACAGTGTACCCCTGAAGGGGTTTGTTTTGTTTGATTGCACACGGAATATGGGTGACTTGGCCAGAGGGCTGAGTAACCAAAGACCCACCTAAAAAGCACAGCGGCCAACAAGGGGCACCATGAGCCGAGAAACCGGGAAAACTGCAAAAACCACACACACTCAACCAGGGGCTGCTTGCAAGAGGTGGGCGCCACCATTACAACAAGTCATCTAGGAAAAAGTCTGTATATTGATTTGACTTCTGGGAATGACTCTACTTTCAGGGACAATCAGAAGATCAGGATTAACATGTTCATTAACGTGCACACTGAGTACAGATGTGCAGCTGAAGATCCATGTCTATCCTTGCATTCTTGCTGATGCTAGGGGTGGAATTGCCTTATCTTAAGGGGGTAAGAAAGCAATTATGAAATTGAAAACTTTGTTCAAGAGACTCATTTAAACAAGCTCTCGCTAGGCTTCACAGCACTTGCATCTATTTCCCCTCTGTGACGGGGTATACAAACCCTGCACCAGGCAAGATAGGGTTAAGGAGCAGCTTTGGTCCCAAGCAGCGCTGTCCTGCGGCACCTGTGAGGCATACCAGTCTTGGAGGAGGAGCCTTAAAAAAGGGAGAAGCTCAGTTCAGAAGATGCCTAGCCTGGGTCAGTGGACAGACCTCTCTCATCCTCAGATACCAGAAAGAAACACAGCAGAGAGCCAACCTACCGTAAGTTGGACAGAGCAGTAGGATAGATGGCTGGAGGATCCAGATAAACAGAGAAGCTAGAGAAATTCTTTATTACCTTGAGGTCTGAGACTTGGGGCTGGGCCCTAGGGAAGACCCTTCCTGAGAATGCAAGCCCTCTGAGGAGAAGATGGATGCATTGTAGGAAGTAGCCCAGGGAAGAGGCAAGAGGTATGACCACACAGACCGTAAGCACTTGCCACAAGCGTCCCTGAGCTTGACCCCAGGATGGAAGGAGGGACTGGGTCCCCTACAGCTTCCCCCAGGAAACTAAGAGGAAGACCCAGACACAAAGGCCCAGGGCCTGGACCAGGGCATTGACCTGGTTTGAGGTCCTGGGAGTATTAGGGGAAAACCTTAGTTTACCCCAAAAGGGGTGAGGCCACAGGTCACCCAACCAGAGAGCCGAGTCACAAGTGAAAGGGGATCTCTAGAGAACCTGGTTGGCAGGTGGCAGAGAATGAAACCCTGCAGTGCTGCACCGGGGCACAAGGCATCACACCAACTGGTGAGTCACTTTGACCCAGGTAGTGGAGAATGTGGACATCTTTCCAGTCCTGATGAACTGTGTGACATTAAATATATATACGACCCCTTTGGCAGGGTCGAGGTGGCATCTAGAAGCTAGATAGGTCTGCATCCATTTCCAAAAGAGACAACAGCAGTTGCAGCAGATAGCACAGCTGCATCAGCGGATTCAAGTCATCCTGATCAGGCAGAGACTAATGCAGAAGGTGCAGGTGATACAACCACCCACAGACATGACGGGATCTTCATAGACTGTGCATATAGACAGGTGTGGACTGCTGAAACACAGGCCTGCAAGCAAGGCCTGGCTAAGCTGATTGTCCCCGTTAGGTGAATGGGGCAGAAGGGGTGGGGTTAATGGACTCTGGGTGTAGCCAGGGTCTACAGATTCTAGTCTAGTTCATCAGATCCCTGGAGATACCTTTTTTTACAACATGTCTACAGGGATGTGACACCTTTCCCCAGCCAGCAGCTGAGCTGACAATAGGGAGGCACACCAGGCCTCTCCTGGTAGCCCTGACACCGTAGCTCACTTACCCAGTCATCTGAGGCCAGGACTGGAAACCCATGGGAGACATGTTGAGAGAATGGAGTGATCACTTGTCATAAGGAGCCGTGGAGAGGGCCAACCTGGAACCTGTACAACTAGTAGGTCTTGGGGAGGAAGAGAAGCCTGGCAAGGGGACTTTTTGCTGCTCAGTGTCCCCTTCACATTCTCAGGCAACTAGAGCCGAGAGGCCACCCCACGGTCAGAGACTGACATCCTGGCTCGTGACATGGATTTAATCAGTGATCATAAAAATGACCAGAAACTATAGGTGGGCTTATGAGCAGCTGGTGGTAGTGAATAGGTGACTGTGGACCCCCATCAGGCCGAAAAATGAATCATAGAATCATAGAATATCAGGGTTGGAAGGGACCTCAGGAGGTCATCTAGTCCAACCCCCTGCTCAAAGCAGGACCAATTCCCAACTAAATCATCCCAGCCAGGGCTTTGTCAAGCTGGGCCTTAAAAACCTCCAAGGAAGGAGACTCCACCACCTCCCTAGGTAACGCATTCCAGTGCTTCACCACCCTCCTAGTGAAATAGTGTTTCCTAATATCCAACCTAGACCTCCCCCACTGCAACTTGAGACCATTGCTCCTTGTTCTGTCATCTGCCACCACTGAGAACAGCCAAGCTCCATCCTCTTTGGAACCCCCCCTCAGGTAGTTGAAAGCAGCTATCAAATCCCCCCTCATTCTTCTCTTCTGGAGACTAAACAATCCCAGTTCCCTCAGCCTCTCCTCATAAGTCATGTGCTCCAGACCCCTAATCATTTTTGTTGCCCTCCGCTGGACTCTTTCCAATTTTTCCACATCCTTCTTGTAGTGTGGGGCCCAAAACTGGACACAGTACTCCAGATGAGGCCTCACCAATGTCGAATAAAGGGGAACGATCACGTTCCTCGATCTGCTGGCAATGCCCCTACTTATACAGCCCAAAATGCCGTTAGCCTTCTTGGCAACAAGAGCACACTGTTGACTCATATCCAGCTTCTCGTCCACTGTGACCCCTAGGTCCTTTTCTGCAGAACTGCTACCTAGCCATTCGGTCCCTAGTCTGTAGCAGTGCATGGGATTCTTCCGTCCTAAGTGCAGGACTCTGCACTTGTCCTTGTTGAACCTCATCAGGTTTTTTTTGGCCCAATCCTCTAATTTGTCTAGGTCCCTCTGTATCCGATCCCTACCCTCTAGTGTATCTACCATGCCTCCCAGTTTAGTGTCATCTGCAAACTTGCTGAGAGTGCAGTCCACACCATCCTCCAGATCATTAATAAAAATATTAAACAAAACCGGCCCCAGGACCGACCCTTGGGGCACTCCGCTTGAAACTGGCTGCCAACTAGACATGGAGCCATTGATCACTACCCATTGAGCCCGACGATCTAGCCAGCTTTCTCTCCACCTTACAGTCCATTCATCCAGTCCATATTTCTTTAACTTGCTGGCAAGAATACTGTGGGAGACCATATCAAAAGCTTTGCTAAAGTCAAGGAATAACACATCCACTGCTTTCCCCTCATCCACAGAGCCAGTTATCTCATCATAGAAGGCAATTAGGTTAGTCAGGCACGACTTACCCTTGGTGAATCCATGCTGACTGTTCCTGATCACTTTCCTCTCCTCTAAGTGTTTCATAATTGATTCCTTGAGGACCTGCTCCATGATTTTTCCAGTGACTGAGGTGAGACTGACTGGCCTGTAGTTCCCCGGATCCTCCTTCTTCCCTTTTTTAAAGATGGGCACTACATTAGCCTTTTTCCAGTCATCTGGGACCTCCCCCGATTGCCATGAGTTTTCAAAAATAATGGCTAATGGCTCTGCAATCTCATCCACCAATGGCCCCATTTCGAGATCAGAGATGATGAATGTGTTTACCATCTCAACGAGACACAGATACTTAAACCTGGCATGTGTGACTCATGTCAGAAAATAACCAGAGGAATTGTTTCTGCTTCCTGGAATATTTGTAGAGAAATATATATATACAGAGAGAGGGGGGGGGGAAGGGTTTTGAATTAGGTCAGCCTCCTTTTGCCTCACTGCACTCCACTCCCATTTCCATTGACCATCAATCACTCTGTCAATGGCTGATAGTGGAGTATCAGGAAAAAAGCAACATTATCCTCAGTGCATTATCCCTATGCAGCCTCATACCAATGAATGGCAGTAATTGAATAAATTTTAAATGGATGCTTGTGAATAGTTTTCTGCAGTATTTGTCCAACTCCAGTTGGAACACAGGTGCCTTGGACATAAATTTATGGAGCCATCTTGAAATACTTCCCAATATAAAATACCCCTGCAAAGAGGATTATATTTTGCAGCATAGAAGAATAACACATGTCCATATGCTTCTATTAAATGTCATCCATGCTTAAGGTCAATGGATATCTGTCTCAGGAGGGATTTCTGTTCCTTCAGTGCTCCTGGATGTGAATACACAGCTTAGACAAGCATCCAGGAATTTATGGAATGTGCTGTGAAAGGGCATACGTACAGATGTCTGTCTGTTTGCATTACACAGCTATAATCGTCACAAAGCTTAGAGCAATACTAGTATATTAAAACATATGGAATTCAATTAAAATTTTCACCCCAATGCTTAATATATAAACCACAGAGGTGATGTAATGCTTATAACCTCTCTTCTTCTATCAAATAAAACCCTAGATGAATTTTTACTTTATTGTACAGCTGGATAGTAACTGATAAATACTTTGAAGTCTTCCATCCATGGATCTCAAAATGCTTTACAATAACCAAGTAATAAATACAATAATAAATAATCAGAGTTTAAATGTTATGTTTGAGTCAAAGGGGAGTTGGGCATTCAAACTGAGGCAGGTGTCTTAGCCATCAATCCTATTATCTAACCACAAGACCATCCTTCCTAGAAATTAGTTGATGGTTAACAGTGTTGCCATGTTAATAGTATGAAAGCTGCATACTTCTTTTCGGGGCTGTGTTCATTTTTATATGATGCACTTCTCTACTTCTGAATATATTAGAGATGCGTCAGAATAACATAGACTTAATATTGTGGCTGACATAGTTTGATAATACAAACTATGTGAAGTGACACTGGTGCAGGTTGTGAAGTACATTAACAGTTAAGACCCCGCTCAACTGACTCTATCACATTGGTGAATGGAGTCACTGTTCAATAAGGGTTGCACATGCAATGTGAGATATATATGATACCAGCAGTCGCTTCTCTGTCCAATAGCCATTATTGTGTCATGGCTGAGGAGAATAGTCCTCAAGGTGTGTGACACATGGAGTCAATACAGGCTTAAGTCATCCTTTTTACCAGTGTTAGTAAACACTATTTCTTATGAGCCTGTCTGTAATTCGGTCATCTTACTCTCTGCTAGTGGAATTTCCCTTCCAGGGGCTGAGGGGGTGCACAGTCTTTGGATCCTGTCCCTTGACCCCCAAAGAACAACAGCCATCTGAAACACCTCCTTCAGTATTCAGCTGGCAAGGAGCCTGTATCATTTCCTCTTGGACAAAGACCTATGTGCCATGATCCATGCTTTTGTCACCCCCAGGCTGGATTACTGCAACATAACAGATCTGGGATTGAAACTGAAAGACACATGGAGATGGCCAATGCTTCATCATACAGCACCTCACCTCCTCAGTGGCACAGAGGTGAACACTGGTCCTCTGTGCTGGCCCTGGCTTGTCAGTCAGTCCTAGATCTATGTCAGGGTACTGGCCCTGATCTTTAAAGCGGGGTTTGGTCTAAGCTGTTTCAGAGCTCACCTCCTCCTCTACAACATGTCACGGCTAATATGATTGGCTGTGACACACAGCTGGCAGTCCCAAGGCTGAAACTCTGAAGGGCTGGAGGACGAGCACTACTGGTGGGTGTCCCTTGGCTCCGGAACTCTCCGCCATCAGAAATCAAGTTGAGACTAAGTGTTACCATGTTTAGGGCAAAAGACCTATCTATTTACACAGTGCTCCCCACTTAGCGAAGCATCAGAAGGGCCTAATCATGTATTCCTGTCCTGGGAAACCAGCTTATAATTTTTAATAATAAAAAGCGCTAAGGGTGCTGAATGACAGTCATAAAAACAATTCTAAAACCAACTTCTCTTTCTGAGAGAAGCAAGGGAAAGGTGAGGTGGATAAAATGTGTTGTGGATCTTAGCCTTTTGGCTGATGCCTAAATACTACAGCAATAGGTGCAGGAAAAATGCACAGCTAGGTACAAAGGTAGATAGCACTGGTTTTAACTGGGGTTCTTGTAGGACGTCTGTGTTGAAACTAAAAGGGATTTTTAACTCAGAAAGTCTTGTATATGAAGGTATTTTCTCCCAGCCAATTAAGTTGTGACTGAAAATGTGACTAAAAATTTGCTTTTAATTGATAGGTATAAAACTAGTGAACAGGGAAATTAAATTCCTGCAGAAACAATTTTCTGCAGAGACATTTAGCTCTGGGTTATAGCTACAACAGAGGGGATAAGAGGTAGGGAGCTGATGTTATCCTGGTTAAGTTAAAGTGTTGGTGGAATCCATGTTTATTGTTCTGTAGTCAGGTGGTACATATTTTAGCGAGATACGAGTTGTGGGTATGATTCAAACATACCTCACCTGAGAGTTGTCTGAGGAGCAAGAGAGCAACAGGAAGTCTGCAAGCAATGGTTAAAGTAGACTGAACCATCTGGAGGAGCTCTCACATTCAAGGAAATTCGGACTTGGATGATGTTACCAATTTCCAATTCAGAAAAGCACGCTTAAAACTGGGGGGGGGGAACCCTCTCTCACTAAACAGCATAACTTCTATTAGTGCATCAACTAAAGATGTAGGTGACCAGTTCAGCATCCCTGCTTTGACACCTATACACCTCTGAGATAGTGAATCGGGGCTGTAGGGAGAATTCACCTGAGGTGAAGCGGCAGTGGAGGGCCCTGTGCCACTTCTCACTCATACAAACCCTAGTGTAAGAGGGCGGGAGAGGGTTCTGAGTGCAGTGTAGGATGCTGGACCACTGCACAGCCTGTAAGCAGCCACAAGGTAGAGCAGCCCCTAGCCAGCACCACTCTGGCTGCCTTCTCAGGTACATCAGGCTAAGGCTCAAGGCCTGTTTGTTCCCTTTCAGTTTTCAGTGGCATTATATTAGAGAGAGATGTTGTGGACATTTGTGTTCTGGTTTCCTTCCTGGTAGTTTGGGGGTATATTTATATTTGGTCCACGTTTTATTTATCTATTTTTGTTAGGTATTCTATTCATGGACATTCCAAAACTGCTGGGCTCAGATCCTCAAAGGTATTTAGGTGTCTAACTGCTAATGGGTAAAGATTTTATGCTACTAGTAAAGTAGTTTAGCCAAAACATGATTGGGATTTAAATGTCTTCACAGTAGAATTTCACAATGAGCTAAGGGAGGACAAAATCTGGATTCTTGTGATTTAAGTTATTGTTCCTTTAAACAAAATAGAAGTTCTTCCTGCAAGCTTCAGTCCCATTATTGACACTTTAAAAATTAAATTAAGACCTTCAGCTTCCTTTATCCAATACAGGACACACTGTGGAATTATCCTTTGATTTCAAAGTAATATGGGCCTGAGGCTATTTCCTTTCACAGGTCTAATAAAAGCTTTTTCAAGGACTCAATCTTTCTTTCACACAGCAAACAAAAAGTAGGAGGCTGTAGCAGGTGTAAAATAATGAGGCAATGTATGCAAATGAATCTTTGATGTGCGGTAGAGGCTTGTTCTTAATTCACTGGGAGGAAAAGAAATCATTTTACTGTGGGTGCTTGAAATTGTAACGCAAAAGCCCCACCTTCATCACCAGCTTGAATATAGTTTATTAGTATCAGAAACCTATGTTGTGCCAGTGAAGCTGATTAATTAATGTACTCTTGCAAACCCAGCATTATTACAGGTGACTTACACTGACTGTGTCCTTGAAAAACACAACAAGATAAAATACTCCCGTGCTTTGTTCTTTTCCTGATGAACTGAATGTAATCTAATGTAAATGATTTTTATTAGACAGTTTTCTTTTCTTGGTGCATTCACCTTGTTTGCTCAGAAATGAAAGTTGTAAAAATCTTATAGAACTTGTAAATTATCTACTGTATTTGTAATTCCTCCCCTTTCCCTAGTTCCATATGTTTCTGACAAAATACCAAATACCTTGTGGATATATTTAAAATGTGACAGATAGTTGGGCCCGCATTTTTAGGTCAAGGACTGTTTACTGCTCTATAGTGCTTAGCACAATGGGATCCTGATCACTTCAAGTGTGATTCCTTGTGGCTAGGTCTGGGAGTTAGCTCTCACCACACCTGGTGCCACCAGCACTTGGTTACTCATGCTGTGGCCCCTCTCGCTCTCTGTGACTCGGGGTGCTCTCTCTTCATGACTTGGCCATCCATGTAGTCCCCCACTTTTGGGATAACAAAGTCCTGCCAGAAAACTGTCCATATGTCACCTCAGACCGTTTTCTGTTTCATGTCTCCTGTGCCACTTTCCAGAAAATATTTTGATGGATTGGTAAATTCTGACCAAAAAAAAAAAGCTTTGTTGGAATTTTTCCAAATAGTTCTACTGAGCACTCAAAGTTCCTCTTTATTTTACTAGGAGTTGTGAGTGCTCAACACACTGGGCTCATCTACACTGAAGCTGTAAATCGACCTAAGTTATGCTACTTCAGTTATGTAAGTTACGTAACTGAAGTCAAGGTAACTTAGGTCGACTTAGCACGGTGTAGACATTGCTTATGTCAACAGGAGACGCTCTCCCGCAGACTTACCGTCCATCTCTTGGGGAGGTGGAATACAGATGTCAATAGGAGAGTGCCCTACAATCAACTTGGCTTGTCTTCACCAGACCTGCTCAATTGATTTAGGTGCCTAGCTTTAGATACCTACAATTACTAAGTTTGGCTTTGGGTTACAAACAATGGCCTGTATTATGCAGCAGATGAGACTACATAATCATAATGGTCCTTTTTGACCTTAAAATCTATGTAACTGGTGATGGTTTACAATGTGGTAAAATAATTAGCTTAAGGCTGCTGCTTTTCACAAGATGTAATCTTCCCAGAGGATGTCTCTCTTCCTTAGGAAGCTGTAGGCTATCTGTATTAAATCATCCTTATGCAAGTCAATGTTTAGATTGTAAAGTAACAATGACAATCAAGTCCTGTTTTGTGCAGAACTCAGCTTCAAAAATATAATATATAGAAAACAGATTGCTGCATCATACAGGGCTTTCTCATGTATGATAAAAGAAAACTTCATGTTTCTAATATCTAAACTCGTTGCCGTCCTACATTATTAACTGTTGTACACAAAATGCTACCAAAAATAAAGATATGGGTTTTCACTTAGACTGTATTGTTCCAAAGGAAAGTAATTACATTAGCATTTTTCCTGCCTTTACTCTCAATGGAATTCAGTCTCTGTTAGTTACAGATTACACCAACATTATCTTCCTGTTCCATGGCTTTCCTGGTTTCATTGAACCACAATTGCAGCAAAGCTATGCTGAATGCTCCTCATTTTTTCCCCCAGAGCACAAATATTCTGTCAACAGTACAAAATCAGGTATTGTTAACCTCCCTGCTCTGCAATTTTCTTAAAAGGTCTTCCTCCCCAGCCTGTACAAAATTGTTTTCTCTATATATAATGTTGATTCTTCAATTTGTTTGGAATCATATGCAGAATGTTCCCTAAAAATGTGGGATGGTGGAGGAAGGAGTTACTGCTGTTAATGCTGAGTGGCTGGTAGTGATCATGAGGACAGTGTGTCTGTTCAAATATACCTCTGGAGAAGAAATGAGAAACACAATGAAGGAGAAATTAGCATTCACAAAGTATAGTTCTTTGGGGGGAGGGTTAGAAATAATGCTGAGTCACCCAGTCATGTGCAATTGCCTATGATAATGTCTTGGTACACCTCTCAAGGAAACCCAACGATGCGCTATAGCACACCCATACACTTAGATGCTGTTTTATCCCAACTGAGCTACTGAAGGAGTTAGGAGGCTGACCAATGTGCTCTCCCTGGTGCTATTTCATCATCAGTCTTTCCTTTGTCTCCCAGTGGAGAAAACATGGGATACAACTCTTGTGAAATCTTCAGGAGATAGGGGGAGATGCAAAGCATGGTATGTGCCCACTCACTTCCAGCCCTCTTCTGGGGCAAAGGTATCCTTCAGTCATTTGTTCAAAGTGATACTCTTGTGTAGGAGACAGATTTTCTTAGGAGCTCGTCTGAGGCTGGAATTCACTCCTGCAGGCACTAGGAATGACCATAAGTGTTCAGGTCCAAATGCACAACTCACCTTTTTCACCACACAAGCAGTCAGAACTGAATAGCATTTACATAAAGATTTGTACAAATGACAAAACTCGCTCATCACAGCTCGGGGAGAAAGGTAAGGAAACCTGATTTTGTGGGTGTAAGTCATTTGGCAGATCATCTTGTATGCGTCTAACACTGGATGGGGCTCACATCCCACAGGGATGGATGTGCTATAAAAACCAAAGTAAATTAGAAAAGGAATAAATGGATTTTTGTTTTTGATGTCAGCTCTTTCTATAATCCCAGCTGTTCACTAATCACTCTTAGAGCCCTGTCTGGTTTTTGAGGTCTTTCGTCTGCACCTGTATCAGCATCTGAATAGCACTGGGTAAACTTAAACATATAACGTTCTGGAGTCCATCTTGTCTTCAATGCCAAATATTCATTGTTGCCCAGGCCTGACTGAGTGCTGTGGTTTAATAGGTCAGTTTACCCAAGACCTGTAGGGACTCAGCTCCTATCTGGCACAAGGAGACACACATTGCATAAATCATTTCCGCAGCATGTTATTGGTTTCTGAAGTCCCCTCTTAAGATCTATTTTTGATCCCACTGTGCTAAGTGGTACAACATTTTTGTTTGCCTTTAGAACACTTTGGTTTGTTTGTTCATGATAACCCTGTTCCTCCCACTATGAAGTTCAGGTCTTTAATGAAGACCCTCTGCATTTGTCACATAGTGTCAAATTATTTTTGATGGTCTGAGATAGTTTGGTGTTTTTCCAGCATCATATTACATCTCTTGCTTTTCTCCGGTTTGAGCATTTGTGTTCAGAGGTGTAACTAGGGCAACATACCTATGGTATCATATTCATGATGATAATAATAATAATGATTAATAAATAGTACAGCCCTCTATACTTTTGCCATCCTACCTTCTTCTTACAATTCAAATTCTATCTCCATTGGTTCTTGGCAGATCTCTGTGATGTTTCACTCAGCTCCTTCCACATGCAGTAAGCCACACTGTGTTGCTTTTATATGTTGAGACATATATCTCACGCCTTACAGTTACTGTACAGTATATCAGTCTGGAAGTGGAAAACACACACGTCAGAAACATTGTCACCTTCTTGCTGTAAAACTTGAGCTCAATGCTATTTTTCCCTAGAATTTCCAGGTTGGCTAATCTGTCCACCTAACTCAAATCTTTGGTGTACGACGAACGATTGTACCTAAACCTATTGAGGCTTGTGGATAAATATGAGACTGAAAACAACTATTAGGCCTGCTGTATGTGGTCAACTTGTTCTTGTTCCTCCTTAAAAGGGGAAGGTTAAATATAGCTCTAATGCTAGCATCTCTCTCTCGCTCATGGAGGTGATGCAATTCTCCATAGCCTATTAATTTCAGCCTTTCATTTTGTTTTCACATTACAGGATAATATAAAAGTGGTTCCCCTTATCGGATTTTAAAAAGAGAACATAATCAAAACATTCTGAGTTCTGCATGCCATGCCACGCCACAGTCAAGATGCTTTAGCTGTGCTGTGAGGGGAGATAATGGCACCTGAAAAATATCCACATCATAATAATGGCAAAGGAAGAACATATGAAACCTGGAGAGCCCCAGTGATAGAAGGGGCATGAAGTGAATTTTAATTGGCAAAATGTTCTTTGGAAATATCAAGAACGACAAATATGATTACAAAGTGTTTGCTGTGGGCTGCTGGCTGTCAAAGAAAGATCTCATAGGTGGCTGAAGGTGAGTTCAGTACAGGTCCATTGGCTGGTTAGGGCCTGATCTGTAGGGTTTTTTCCCCTAAATAATAATGAAGAAGTTAGGAAAATAATTAGCCTGACTGTAATAATTCTTCAGTTAGAAAGAGTGACACATTCTTCTCCTTTGTTTCATAATCAAACCCCAGATTTACTTGGGTTTTATTTTGCTTATGGATTAGTCTTGCAAAAACAACACAGCCAAATAAAATAAAATACAAAGGATACAGCACTACATATCCTGGGGGAAGACTTTACAACAGTGGGCAAACTTAACATGTTCATTGAGGCTTTAGATGTATTAGCAGTTCCCTCTATTTTCCCTTGTGATGGGGTGTATATTTCACACTGGCAGAGAAAGAGTTAACTGTAACCAGAGAGCAATTAGTGCACTCAGTTGCAGCTGGAGGATGGGCCAGGTCAAATTCAGGAGTAGGCCAGCTGGGGAGGCGCTAAGTGGCTGAATTAAGGAGGAATCTCAACTGAGAGGAGCAAGGTGACTAATAAAAGGAGGACATCAGGACAGCATAGGAGATGCAAGAAGACTAGGGGAAGAGTAGGCCTTGGGATCCTCTCCTGAGAGAAGAACTCTCCTAGTAGATCAGGAGAGACATTGGGAAGCTACTGGGATGGAGTGAACTTCTGTGGTGAGCGTTGAGAAAAGGGCAGATTCAAGGGAATCTGGGGACCTCACCCCTTTAGCCCTAGCATCAGCATCCCATGTTCACATTAGAAACTGGTGCCCTTTCCCCCTCTTCTACCCTCCTGCTCCTTGTTTTCTTGGGGTGGTCAGATGACTAGCCCTGCCCTCCCTCCCCCCATTCAGAGGAGCCAGCAACAGCAAGTCTGTGAGTGGTTAGAGCCAGCAGGCCAGAGCGGGGAGTTGGGCCCAGCCCCATGAGACAGGAGCAGTGGTGCAAGTAGAGCGGTACAGTCAGATACGCTGTACCATTAAGATATTTATTGCCGGTACGCCGTATCGTAAAAACACACAAGCAGAATGTGTTCCTCTAGCATAGCTGTACTGCCCCCGCCCCAGCTCTTCCACACAGCTGCGTCTCCTGTCTGGGGTCTGTACAGCCCCGCCAGAGGACAGGGCTGGGGGCGGTACAGCCACGCCAGAGGAGCTGCCGGCGAGCAGCTGCCCACTGGCCCCATGTTCTGCTCCTTTCGCTGCTGCGGTTCTGGAGAGCCCTGCGGTTCAGAAGTCTCTATCTGGCGCAGTTGGAGGACAGAGCCCCCACTCCCTCCCAGGTAACATGGGATGGGGAGAGCACAGGGGCCCCTGGCTGGGGATGAGGAGTCAGATGGGGAATCTTAAGGGGGGTCACATGCCCCCCCTTTAGCTGGTGTCCCCCTCTGTGTCCCTCCCATGAGTCACCTATGCGCAGTGTACCGGTAAGAAATAAATTCTACTTGCACCACTGGACAGGAGCCATCACTGTAGGGATGAGTGCGGGGTGGGCTTGCTTTCCAACCCATCCCTCCCTGGGGCCTCCCCTCCACACCAGGCTGGGACAGACCCAGCGACCTCCACCCCCCCCCCCCCCCCACACACACACACAGACACCAGAGAACAGGTTTTTTTACTCAGCAACCCCGACGAATATTTTCACCAGATGGCTATGCCGATGGGTGAGTAGCATGCAGGGCAGGAGTGAGGCGGGCCAGGGGGCAAATGGAAGGACAGGTGAGGGGCAGAGGGGAAGGATTGGGGCAGTTGTGAGTGGGGAATGGAGGGGTGAGGGGTGGGGTTCCAGCACTATAACACTTAACACAACATCACTGATGTTTTTTAAATGCCTGGAGATTGCTACAATTTTATAGATTCCAAGGCCAGAAGGAACCATTGTGATCATCTAGGATGTCCTCCTGCACTACACAGGCCACAGAACGTCCACAAAATAATTCGTAGAGCAGATGTTTTAGAAAAAACATCCAATCTTGATTTTAAAATTGTCAGTGACGGAGAATCTACTATGACCCTTGGTAGCTTGCTTCAGTGGTTATTTATGCTCACTGTTAAAAATGTATGCCTTATTTACACTCTGAATTTGCCTAGGTTCAACCTGCAGTCATTGAATTGTGTTATACCTTTCTTTGCAAGATTGAAGAGCCCAGTATTAAATATTTGTTCCCTCATGTGGATACTTCAGACTGTAATCAAGTCACCCTTTAACTTTCTCTTTGTTAAACTAAATAGATTGAGTGCTTTGGGTCTATCACTGTAAGACACGTTTTCTAATCCTTTAATCATTCTCATGGCTCTTCTCTGAACCCTCTCCAATTTATCAACATCCTTCTTGAATTAGCGGCATTAGAACTGGACACCGTATTCCAGCAGCAGTCGCAACAATGCCAAATATAGAGGTAAAATAACCTCTCTACTCCTACTTGAAACTCTCCTGTTTATACATCCAAAGATCGCATTATCCCTTTTAGCCACGACATCTCACTGGTAGCTCATGTTCAGCTGATTATCCACCGTGACCCCCAATTCTCTTTCAGAGTGGCTGCTTCTCAGGATAGAGTCCCCCACCCTGTAAGTATGGCCTATGTTCTTTGTTCCTATATGTATATGCTTACATTTAGCTGTATTAAGGCACATATTGTTTGCTTGTGCCCAGTTTACTAAGCAATCCACATTGAACTGTCAATGACCTGTCCTCTTAATTATTTACCACTCTCCCAATTTTTGTGTCCTCTGCAAACTATATTGGTGGTGGTTTTGTTTTCTTCCAGATCATTGATGGAAATGTTAAATAGTGTAGGGGAAAAAAAACTATCCCTGTGAGTCATGGGTGGCAATTTTATTTTGTGGGGAATGTAATCAATGAATGTGGGGAGAAAAACTAGACATCTGAATGCTTCCTGTGAGGGCAAGGGTATTAGGGAGCAGAAGAGAGGGGGCATAGGGGGAGAGGAGTTTGGAGCTGCAGCAAAGGGAGGGGGAATTGGGGAGGTGAAAGAGGTTGGGGGCTCAGCTGACAGAGGCATGGGGTTAGGGGGGAGGGGACACTGAAGTGTAACATGGGGGTGAGTGGCAGAGAGACTGGGGAAGAATAGGGGTAGAGGCACTTGTCAACCAAGTCCCCTCCCATGTGTGTGCCAAGGTCTGGGGGGCTTTGTCCCTTTAGGGAGGGTCTGAGCCACCTCCGTGCTCCCTCATATGAGCTGGGAGATGGGGGGCATCCCCTCTGGGTATTTGTGAGCTCCTCTTGTTGCCCCCTGTGTGTGTGTGCCAGGATCTTTGGGGGGTGGGTGGGTCGTCTTATTTAGTGTTGGACTCCCACCATCGCACTGATGTGAGTTGGGTTCTGGGGGACTTGCCCTTTTTGGAGGGTCTATGGCAACCTCTGTACTCCCAAAGTGAGACAGGATCGGAGGGAAGCTAAGCTGAGAATGGATATACTTCATGCATGTCAGGGTAGGTCTACACAGCAAAGAAACACCCACAGCTGGCCCATATCAGCCAACTCAGGCTCACATGGTTTGGGCTGCAGGGCTGTTTCATGGCTATGTACACTTCCAGGCTTGGGCTGCAGCCCGGGATTTAGGACCCTCCCACCTTTCAGGGTCCTAGAGTTCAGACCCCAGCCCAAGCCCAGAAGTCTACATAGCAATGAAACAGCCCCGCACCCCAAGCCCCATTAGCCTGAGTAGTTGATGTGTAGACATACCCTGAGAGGTTCTAAAGCACTCAGAAAGGGGATGGGAACACTCACTGAGAGGAATGGACTGGCTCACAAGGCTCTGAGCTATTGTTTGAGGTTGCATTCATCTCCGTGAGGTGTTCTTCTTATTTAGCTGAGAACATCATACTGAGGTCAATGGGCCACTTCACACCTTTCAGAGCCTCTTGTGCTGCAGATGGATGGGTAGAAGAACCTTTCCCTGTGGAGTTTTACTGTGAACACCACAGAATAGTCAGCAACTGGTCTGACCAAAACTTTTGTTATATTGGGTAGGAGGAGACAAAGGATTTAGGTTATGTCTACACTTGCTTTTTTGTCAGTATAACTTATGTCGCTCAGGGGTGTAAAAACACCCCTCTGACATAAATTATGCCAACAGAAATGCCAGTGTGGACAGCACTATGTCGGCAAGAGATCAACATAGCTACCACCGCTTGTTGGAAGTGGTTTAATGATGTCGATGGGAGAGCTCTCTCCTGTCGGCATAGAGTGGCTACATGGGAGATCTTACAGCGGCTCAGCTGCATTGGTATAGCTGTGCCACTGTAAGGTCTCGTGTGTGTGTGTGTGTGTGAGAGAGAGAGAGAGAGAAGGGGGAAGGAGGAAGGGAAATGAGGACAGGTGACAGCATGCCTTGGATTGGTTGTCTGAGAATCTGTATTTTACTAGTATCTGGTGTGTGTGTATGTGGGGGGGGGGCACGTAGCAGGGGGGCAAGTAGCTATTTCCTGATATTAGGGCAGATTAATGTGATGTTTCCAAAGACACACTGCGGAGGTTTAGAACTAAGTGTGCAAGTACTTTGGCCACTGAGGGAACAGAAATGTGTGCTACCACGGTTGCCAGTGTGTGGATTCTGTGCAATTCCTGAATCACAAGGTTGCAGGTTTGCAGGGAGAACACCATGACATGGGGATTTCTGACTACAGGCTGATCTAGGGGGAGAGGTGGCCTGCCTTGGCATCATTTTTTGCCCACTCTGCAGCATCTAACTTAAGAGGTTGTGATCTACCAGCCATTGTGGTGATTCACTGGGGTGGAAATGATCTGGACATTATTTCTGGTGCACACCTCACAATGTATGAGAGCAGCTTTGGACCACATCAGAGATTTGTGTCCAGGAGCTGTGATAGCTTGCTCTGATTTGGCTAAGCATCAGAATAATTGCAACAGCTACAATACAGAAGTTATTAACATTAATCGGGAAACTGGAGGGCTCATGACTGACCAGAAAATATGTATTGTATGGCATAGAAACACTACAAGCTCTGACACCTGACTGTTTCTTGGCAATAGGGTACATCCATTGGACAGGAGTCTGAGTATCTTAAACACAAAACTAAGCATTTTGGAACAGAAACGCTGTCTGTGATTACTCTTGTTGGCTCTGCCACAAACTTTCCTCTCCAACCATTGTGAAACACAACCAGGAACACAATTCCATTGTAACATAGTTGTCCTTTGCATGAGTAGGGTTATAGGAAGCAGGGAAAGTATTGGCAATAGAAACATGTATACCAGGTAGTAGGGACTTCAGGGAGATGCATTCCTTGCTTGCAGTGGTGGAGGCTGGTACAACAGTGGGGAGGGGACCAGGTTGGAGGGGGAAATGCAGTGAATGGGCCAGGTGCGTGGCTGAGAAGGGGTGCTGAAGCAGGACTGGTGGGGCCCAGCTGATTGGCGGGAAGCAGGGACTGGGCTGGCTTGGTATGCAAATTGTGGGACAGAACATGTACAATTGCCTAAATGACTACTCACTCCTTCCAGCAACATCTTTCCCTGTTCAGAAAATTAGGAAATTCAATGGCAAAAAAACAACACCAATGCATCGTTAATGTTGCTTGGTGGTATTTCGTTCCCTTGCAGAATGCTGAGTTGAGCAAAACTCATACTTCCGCTATGTAATCTTAGTTGTGCATGAATGTAGGGTTTTTTGCCACTGAATTAACTCCTCAGATATGCCCACTGTACCAAGAAGCAGTGAAAATACCAATAGTAAACCTGCTTCTATGGGGTGGATGGACCCTGCAGGGAACAGGGCACAACAGAAGTTAACCTTTACTCATGGAGCCAGAGAGGTTACTTGAATGCTCTATCAAAGAGGGTATGGGGGTGTATTTTAGGTGCCATGATATTATGGTCAAGAATATGCAGTAAAACTGGCCAAAACTTTTCTGTCACAATTTGCCACCAGAAAATGTGGCCTTGTCAAACTTTTCATAGAATATCAGGGTTGGAAGGGACCTCAGGAGGTCATCTAGTCCAACCCCCTGCTCAAAGCAGGACCAATCCCCAACTAAATCAGGACCAATCCCCAACTAAATCATTTCCATAGGAAATGTCAAGTCTGATGACTTGAAAATATTTTCTGCTCAGGAGACTCAAACAAAACATTTCTAGTCATCACTTCAGAATGAAACTCTGATTCGAAACAACCTTTTTTGCCTGTGTCAGCCCCAAATGGAAAAATGTTTTTCAACACATTGAATGATTCAGTTTTAATAAAATATATTGACATTGTTAGTTTTGACATTTCTGAATTGAAACTGTTCAGAATTTTTCATTGGGTGGAATTTTTTTGATATTTTGACTTTGCAGCCTGAATCGGAACAGAAACTAAGTTTGAAATGTTGAAATTTCCCACATGATGAAAATGCCATTTCTCATCCAGCTCTTATATGCAGTATTGTTCTTAGGTATGTCAGACTAAAAACTTCTTGTGTTATGCACTGGAAATGGCTTCTTCTGTGCGCTCTTTTATGCAGTTCTTAACAAGAGACCCCACAGCTGCCGTGGTTAGGTTTGTCAGCATTCCGCTCAGGAAATACCTGTTGGTTTATCAAGGCTAATTGCCATCAGGCACCTGATTTCCTAAGGTGGAGACTGAGGGCCAGAGTCACATTTCCCCTACTGCCCCTTTGCACTCAGTATGCCTGTGGTCCTAAGGCCCACTGCCAGATAGCATTGGCACAGGGTCTGAACACTAAGAACAAAGCTAGCCCCCTCAGCCCTGCACAGAGCCTGCAGAAGCCCTTGGGAAGCCAAAGGGGAGAGGGAGTGGGATGGAGGCATGGCAGAGGCATATCCATGCCCTGACCATTTTCAGCTGCTGCAAGCCTCATAGAGGCCGTGATGGTGAGAAACACAAGTGTCAGGGCAGCTCACATGTTAAACTGAAGAGGTGCAGGCTGCCTGCCGTCAGTCCCACAAACATAACAGGGAGTAACTGTGCTGGGAGGGTCACATGGGTGTCTCAATGGGTATACCATGTCTGTAAGCATATGTAGACCTTACTAACTGGTAGGTTTTACTATGTTTTTTTTTTCCAGTTAACTTTTGTACTGTTGTCTATGTTTTTTAAAAAAAGAAATAGGCTATCATATTAGTGGTAAAACAATGGGAATAGACCTCTTGATAAGGAAATGGGATTTTACAATGCCATCCTCAGACATTCATTTTGACATGGATTTATGTCATTGAGGCTTTGTCTATACTAGCACTTTTGTTGGTAATTTTTTTGTTGGTCAGGGGTGTGAATAAACACCCCGTTGACTGACAAAAGTTTCACCAACAGAAGTGCCGGTGTGGAAGCATTCTGTTGGTGGGAGAGCCCTCTCCTGCTAGCACAGAGTGGCTACACAGGAGACCTTACAGCAGAACAGCTGCCGTGCTACAACTGTGCTGCTGAAAGGTCTATAATGTAGATAAAGCCTTTATATAGTTGGTGATAGTAACTTTTATCCTTAATGTGGATTGTGGATCAGTGACCTACCATTCTCACCTACCTGTGATTTCTCACCAGCCCAAACCCGGGGGAATTTCATTCTTCAGTGTCTGTAGGTTCATGCTAATTTTAGGCCTGATTTTTATAACGTGTGTCTGTGCTCTCTTCTTGTGACTTCAATAGGAGCTGAGGATGCTCAGTACCTTTCAAGTGCTGCTCAATGACTTGTGAATTGGGCCCACAATTTGGGCACCTCCTGAGTTGCAGAAGGCTGCGACAATGGCTCATGTGACAATGCAACAGATTCCTATCATGACGTCTGATGAAGTGTGAATATATTGAAGCTTACTTGCTTGAGGGACCCTACTAATTATTAGGCCCACACCCTGTAATCCAATCCCAGCAGAGTCATAAAAGACTTCTCAGAAACGTGAAAGTTAAATTATAATCACCTCAGGATGAGCAAAAATACTAACCAACACTGAGGCTCCACTTAATGAAATGTATAGGTTCTGCTACCTATTCTGCTACCTCTGAAACAAAGTTAGGCCATGTCTACACTACCACTTATGTTGGCAAAACTTATGTTTCTCAGGGGTGTGAACCCCACACCTCCCCCCCCAAGTAACAAGTTTTGCTGGTATAAATGGTAGTGTGCAAAGCACTATGTCAACAGGAGACTTCTACTGCTGAAATAGCTAGCGCTGCTAATCGGAGGTAGTTCAATTATGTTGACAAGTGCGCTCTCCTGTCAGCATAGAGCGGCTATGTGAGATTTTACAGTGGAGAAGTTGCACTGGTACAGCTGTGCTGCTGTAAACTCTCTAGTGTAGACATAGCCATATACATTTCCATGACACAGAATCGGAAAAAACTATTTACTGTCCTAAAGTTTGAGAAGATTTTAAAGCAGTCCCAGTTTCACCCTGAAATATAACTTCCATTCCCTTAAACTCGCACTACCAAGTCATTTGGAGTTTTAAAACTGTTTTTTCTTGTTTCTAAACAACACACAGCACCAGAAGTACCAGCCAAACGTCTAGGAATGTTAACACAATAAATTCTGCATATCAAAACAGGAAACATATGGCAGTTGTGTCTGCGTTGGGCAGCATGTGATGTAGCAGTATGAAAACATCGCTTTCCACTTCTCACCTTTGGGGAATAATTATGATTGTCCTCATGCTGCCAATGAAACAGCTTCCTAGATCTTGGTGGACTGCAGAGGTTGAGTAGTTTTCTGTCTCTGTGGAGTTTTGAGAGCTACAGCACTCAGTCTGAAAAGCTAACTCTCCATCATGGCTGTTAATCTGTGTTTCAGTGCATTTTGCAGAGGTGGAAGACTAACCTACAGACCATTTTGTCAACAGCTCCTCCACATCCTGAATAATTTCTTGTTGGCCACAAGAAATAATTTTGAGTGTGATGAACTCTTACTCCTACTTAGTGACTTCAAGGTTCTGTTGGGAACATGTGCTTCAGTTTAGCTCCACAGCAACGCTTTAAAGGCAACTGCTGACATCTATTGTAGAACCTCCAACCTGAATGCACTACACCTCTAGAATATCTTCCACTCTGTCACCATTAATGTCCTTTTACATTAGTCAGCCTACAGCACTTTCTAGATATTTTTTAAATTATGTAAAATAATTACATGCCCTGGGAAAGTATACATGGTAAAATTGATGTGGGAATGTTGTGTTCAGAACAGGAAGGGTTGAAGATGATGAATGCTCAAGCTGTCTTTGTGATGTCTCTCAAACACCCTATCTGTCCCCTGGCACTCCTACACTGAAAGGACCATGGATCTGCAAAAGCAGAGGGAGGTTTGGCAAAACTTGAGCAGATGAATTTTGGTTTGGAGAGGAGGGATGGTCCAGTAGTTAGGACTCTAGCCTGAAACTCCTGCCACCCTAGATTTCCTGCATGACTTTGGGCAAGTCACTTGGTCTTTCTCCCTCAGTTCCCTATCTGTAAAAACTGAGATTATAGCACTTCCTTAATTCACAAGGTGTTGTGTGGGTAAGTATATGGCCCCCATAACCGAAGTGCCTCGCTATCTTTAAATATTTAAGATAGATTCCTGGGCTGGTAGAGCATTACAACTTTCTCTCGTCCACAGCCACAGATACACTGGGTCCTACATGTTTTACTCTCCAGGAAACAGATAGCTATGATTATGCTATGACATGTGACAGATGGAAACAGGAGTGGGTAGGAAATTGGGATGCTGGTAGCATAAAGCTGATTCTGAAGCTGATGGACTGTGGCAGAAGGTGTTTGATCTTTTGCTGTGATTATGAAGGAGGACAAGAGGTCTTTTTCCTCTGCCATTGCTCCTGCCATGTCTCTACCAGCCGAATTGTTCCAGAAAGTGGTACTTCTAATCATCCTGGACTGCCTTTGCTTCCTGATGTGAGGAGCAGTTGTGTTACTTCACAGAGAAGTTCTGTTGAGTTTGAAACAGTCTCTCCAGCTCTGAAGAAGAGACAGAGGTAGTCTTACCACCCTCTCTGATGGAGTTTGACCCAGTCATGCAAACAGATGTTCTGAAATTAAGGGAAATCTATGTCACCACATCCAAAACTGATCCATGCTTCTTGAGGATGGTGAAAGCACAAGGGAGGCATTGTGGACTCAAGTACTAACAGCCATCTTTACATATGACCTGTTCACACAAGATCTTGACACCAATGATCTCATTGACCACTTCACTGCTCATAATTTTTCTTGAGCAATACGATTGCCAGAGGGGTGGTGAGACAGCTCCAGCAACAGCTGAACTCTGCTAAATCTTAGATCCTTTCCAGGGTTGGCTTGATACCTGGATATGGTATGGAACACATGCTGGTTGCCCTGACAATCTCCTTCTGGCCATAGACAACAGCTAAACATTCCAGTTAAAGCGGAGGAGTCCAGTATTATAACTAGGCTTGGAAGGATTAGATTTTTATCGGTTAATGTCATTAACATTGATTTAACCTTGCACACACAAACCTTGCACACACAAACCAAAGACAAAATATTTCCATTGTTAATCGTTGAAATATAGATAGGCAAAGTAAGAAATGTTGCTTAAAGACTTATTAGTTAGATGTAAGGATAGTTACTTTGTATATTTTGACATGTGATGTTGACAATTCATGTTTGGTTATAAAGCTTTAACTTTTTGAATCTGCCTACTGTCATTCAATAACTATTGTCTGACCCACTTCATAACTTTCCACAAACATGAACTTTAAATGTAAAAAAAATGCTTTAAAATAAACATTGATATCTGTCAAAATTCTATTTAAATATTGAATACTGTCAATCCTATTTATAACCCTTTCTGCATGAGGGGGTGATGCTCCATATCAGAGATATGGTGGTATTACAAAGAACTGTTTAATTTGATGATTATCTCTTTTGTCACTAATACTAAAAATATGAAATGGCACTAGACTTGTATACCTCAGTGTGGCTTGTGTACATCAGTCACATCCAGGTTGGCATTGCTTGGCATTGTTTATATATCAAATGTTCTCTGCAATTAGATTAAGTAATACCTTGGCACTCCCAGGTCAATTGTTTAAGCTGCATAGAAATGTAACGATGCCCTGACTACTGCTTATTGCTCCGCATCATGCTGATCATTGTGTCTGTTTGTGCTCCCCCTTTCTCTGTTGCATCCACCTGTTATCTCTCATCTGTATTTAGACTGCAAGCTTTCTGGGGCAGGGACTATCTAGTGGATGCATTGGTATCCTGATCCCCAATTAGTCTCTAGACTTTACTGCAATACAAATATTAAGAATAAAACGAACTTATGACTGGATGATAAAAAGGCAAATATAAGCAATAAGCTTTTGTTTTTCTCCCATGAGAAAAACATTTGGGAGCTTTTATTTGGCAAACAAATTCTCCTAGGAAGATCTCAGAAGATTTCAGAAGTGTCCAGAGACTTTTGAATCCCACAGTTTTTGGGAACCCAATTCAAGACACCGTAAAGGGGCCCGATTTTCAAAGGGCAGGTGCTGAGGAAGTCTGAAATTGGGCACCCAAAAATGGAGGGAAGCAAACTCACTAGTCATTCTGGAAAATCTTGGCCAGTTTTTCTGTGACAAATGACCTGACATTGTGTGAATTTGTCTTACACACAGTCCACTTCTCTTAGTGTATCCTTGTCGAGAGCTCAAGCCGAATCTGTTAGCCTTGTAGTGGGTGACCCCCGAAGTATTAGAAAAGCAGACTGGTACTTGGCAGCAAGGTTATCACAATGGCTCACACAGCACAGAAAGTATCAGAGGAGTAGCCGTGTTAGTCTGGATCTGTAAAAAGCAACAAAGAGTCCTGTGGCACCTTATAGACTAACAGATGTATTGGCGCATAAGCTTTTGTGGGTGAATACCCACTTCGTCAGACGCATGTATTCACCCACGAAAGCTTATGCTCCAATACGTCTGTTAGTCTATAAGGTGCCACAGGACTCTTTGTTGCTTTTTACAGCATAGAAAAAAATTTTTCCCAGGGGGGAGACAGCATAAACTGATCTTAGAAGCTTTCAGGAAGAAAAATGGTAAAAATAGCTAATTTGCCTGATTTATGTGAGTCATTAACTACCCACTAGTATGTCTGATTCAACCTGGGTTGTAAATTTTGTATGACAAAAGACAATTATGGAAAAACAGGCAAGAAAATGAATGAATCTATATTTTACTGATTTCTTCCTCTAAATGATTTCTCCCCTCACCTTTTTGACCAAAATCTCTTCAAGGCAGCCTAATTTTCTGTCTGAACATGTTTGTCATTGTGTCCCGTGCTTCTTTCATTTGATGTTATCTTGATCACCAGCCTGTGCAGGTTGTTAACCAAGGAACAGAAGCTGCAAGAAGAGAATTTATCTCATCTCTTGTACTGGGGTCAGGGAGTCTTAGATAAGATTAGACTTAAATATCTTATAACTCAGCCTGGTTTCTTCCCCCTGCCCCTTTTTTGTTAAGTGGTGGTGCTGCAGTGATCACAGGCTGTATCATGGCTGTATCATGTCTGTGAGAAGGAGTCCTGTACTTCTCCTGTAACTCCAGCTATTGGGGAGGAATCAGGAAGTGTTGTGAGAATAAAAGGCCCTGATTTTGACTTATGTACAACTCCTGTACAAGGACTCAGGTGATATTCAGGGGCCAAAACCCAAGTAGAATAGACAGTTGGGATAGGCATCCCAACTGGCATACAGCCAATCCTTCCCTTGCAGCCCTCAGCATAGGGGTATGCCAGCAGCAAGAGGAGTGATGCTAGCCTTGGCTGCTGAAATGACATGACAGGCAGCCGTAAGTCAATTCAGCCTGCAGCAGTGACTCAGACAGTAAAATCCTCTTCCTTCTCTAACTACCTCTCCTATTTGGAGACTACCAGATAAATCCTTCCTCACATAAGTGTTCCATCCTAAGCAACAACAGTGGTGGAGTTTTCCCACCTGAAAAGAAGTTGCTGACACAACCTTTGACTTGGTCAGCATCCAACATTCATGCAGGCCGTGCCTGATGAAACGTACAACGTTTATCAAACTGCTGCAACGCTTGTGCAGTGATTCACCATCCTATTTGGTCTGGTTCCTACGAGCAGCTGTCATGCTTGTAATGTGCATATGAGCACCACTGGCAAAGAGTGGAGTATTCAAGAGTTCTCCTGCACAGCAGTGGAGGGTATAGCACTATCATGCCAGAATAACTGGAATCTGGGTGGTTGTTGTTGTTTTTTGTTGGACTGTAAAATGTGATGGTAATTAGTTTTATGATTAATACAAAATGAAACCAGATGACTTTCAATGTTTGATTCTTCTAGAATAACAAGTGAAGTTTCTCCACAGACTCCAGGCACCAGAGCACATGCAGAAATACTCCTTTGCAGTTCAATCACACTGCACATTATATGGCAGGATGTCACCTTCTGTTTCCCCCTTTCCAAGGGAAGCTTTAAAGGCTGATAAATATTTGTTTAAGTGGTGCAGTTGAGCCATAGACAAATTTGCATAATAGCACTCAGGGTGGTGTGATGCATGATAATTACTGGTAACCTGTAAACCTGAAATTCAGGAGCATGCTGATGACTACAAACACTGTCCTCATGCTGGGAGAACCACAGTGCCTTTGTGGTTCCTTAATAAATGGCACTAAATGGTGGGGAAAGGACAAGATTTGGGGGGAGAAAAAGAGCTGGTAACAAGAGACATCTTCAGGGTTCGGGGCATCCCTTCTCATCTCTGACAAATAGTGATTGAAAACCTTAGGATCTGCTCCGGGTAGGTGCTGAGACCCTCTGAGATGGGATTAGCTCCCTCAACTCCCATTGCTTTCAGTAGGAGCTGAGGGTGTTCGATACTTCACAGGACCAAACAGGGTCAGGCTTGATCTTTATGGTGTTGAGTACAAAGCTCCCAGGGCACTGGCTATACATCATCTCGTCAATGACCGGCTTTTAGAACCAGATCCTCAAGGGTATCTAGGCATCCAACTCCCATTGCTTTCAATAGAAGTTGGGGTACCTAAATTCCTTTGAGGGACTGGCCTAAGAGTGAAATCCGGCCCCATTGATGGCAGTGGGAAAACGGGTGACCTCACTGGGACCAGGATTTCACCCTGAGGCTAAGTCTACACAGGATAAAATACCCGCGGCATGGCTGTGGCGGGTCTGGGTCAGCTGGCTCAGGCTTGTAGGGCTGAGACTGCAGAGCTAAATATTGCTGTGTTGATGTTCAGGCTCAGGTTGGAGCCCGAGCTCTGGGACCCAGCAAGGATGGAGCATCACAGAGCTCGGGTGGCAGCCGGAGCCTGAACATCGACACACCAGTTTTTCAGCCCTGGAGCCTGAATCTTGTGAACCCAGGTCAGCTGAGCCAGGCCAGCCTCAGGTTTACCCCTATGTAGACATACCTTAAGGGTCTGGTTCTCATTTACACTAACACCCTTTTACACCACTCGAGCAGTATAAAGAGGCTTTAAAATGGTTATAAATCACATTTGCACCTCCTTTAAGGCCTTTTTACATTGCCTGAGTAGGGTGAAGGGGCCTTAGTGAAGAGAATCAGGCCCTGAGTATAAAGATTCAGAGTTGTGCAAAGGGGTTAGCTTATCAGAGAATTGTTGTCTTGTCTATTACTTCAAATGGCTACGTGAGAAAGGAATCTTGGGAAACAAGTAGCAGAAAGGACCAGACTATGAAGCTATCCTAAATGTTTGATTTCAGAACAAAAAGAAGCACTAAAATGCACTGGTCTAAATTATTCTCATAAGCAACATGCATTCTCATTTTGGTGGGTGCAAAGACAGGATACATATGGAATCTGTAGAAAAGAGTATAAATCCATTAGAGCAAATTCACTACTGTGTTATGCTAGCAAACGGCAGAGAGATGGCAACCACAACTACATTGGGGGACCACGTTGCAGAGGCACAAAGCACTTTATGTTCAATGAGTGTCTGTATTTAGAGATGCAGCAGCAAAACACTTCCTATAGGCACTGGTAAAATTCCTACTCCCATGAAACCATACACAGCAGGGCAGCACATAATTATATCAGTTGTCTGCATAAGTCATTCTCCCCTTTGATGCAAGAGGCTACACTGGTGCAGAGGGGAGTCTGTTTTCAAACCTGCCTGAATCGGCTTTTTTAAACCTGGTCCATTGTCTTTGATGAGGTTTTGCCTTTGTGACATGAGGAAATAAGCTTAAATCATCCCCTCTTCCCAAAATAACCTTTTTGCAATTGGCTTTCATTTGTTTCTCCCCCAAACAAATTTTAATTTACATTAAAATGTAGATTTTTAAAAAAACATATTGTGAATTCAGCTGAAAACTCTTCTTCAGATACTAATAGGAAGCCTGCAGGGCTGTCCCTAGTGGGGGTGCGAGGTCTGGGGTGGAAGTGATGGATTCGTCTCTTCAGGGACCGACCATGCCAGCCAATCACGCCAGCCAATCACACCAGCACACGGGCCCCCCAAAGCATGGGGCCCGGAGCGGTCGCCCTGATTCGCCCTACCCAAGGGACAGTGCTGGCAGCCTGTGTTGTGTGGTATAAAGTCTAATGAGGCCTGCTCCATCAAGGTGCTGAGCGCACCCTGGAATGTTCCGAGCATCCCCAATTCTGCTTGGCTTCAGAGAGCGTTGATGGGTAACACCCACCAGTGTGTTGTCATGTGTTCCGGGAGCTAGATTTAGCTACCAACCCTACTTTCAACTAGCAGATTTCTGCAATAAGTGTCTCTCAGAGCTACCACAACTAGCTTGGTTCAATCATGGTTTGAGAGAGAGGACCTATCTCTCTTCCAAACAAACAGCTATTGGAATAATGTTATGATTTCTAAGTTGTTGCATCTTCCTATTCTTTCTTCTGTCATCTTCAGATGGGTTTTGCACAAGTGTTTCTAGTCCTCAAAAGGATAGATGCAGAGAGTAGATTGGTTTGCAAAAGACAGGCTAGAAATTCTAGAGACATTCCTGAATGGAAATGCAAATTTGAGCAGTGAGGGGCTCTCAGTCACAAAATGATTAAACTCAATGTGTGTCTCAAAGCAAGAAGGATTAAAAAAAGAAAAGCAGGCAAGATCTGATTGCACTGCATGCTACAGTAAAATATTAAGCACTACCATGCTTTGAAAATGTAAAATGTTGGCTGAAATACAGAAGCTAATAGGGAGATTTTGATAGGTGGAATTGTGTCGTAGTGCCATGGGGAAAGAATCTAGGCCCAGATCCTCAAAGGTATTTAGTTTCCATGGGTGGGGAAGGGATCTGGGCCTAGAGTCTCAAAGATAGTTGGGTGCTGAACTGAGATGCCTAAATTCCTTTGAGGATCTGGGTCCTTTGTAGTGCTGCTTGGATGATGTTAGGGCCATTTCTATGTAACACGTTCACGAACAGCCTGTCTACATTGCATTTAAACACCCATATCAGCCCGTGGTGTGAGTAGGGCATATGGTCCGGTACACCATGCCAGTACGTTATTTATAGCTGGTACAGTGTATTGGAAAGACACAGGAGGAGCAGAACAGCCCCACTCGGGCAGCTCCTCCAGCGCGGCTGTACTGCCCCAAGCCCCTCCACGCAGCTGCGTGCCTGCGTCTCCTGTCTGGGGTCTGTACAGCAGCCCCACCGGAGGACAGGGCTGGGGGCGGTACAGCTGCGTTGGAGGAGCTGCCAGTGAGGGGCCGCCAGTGGACTCAAGTTCTGCTCCTTTTGCCGCTTCGGTTCCCAGGAGAGCCCTGAACCACAGGGCTCTCCCGAGAACTGCAGCGGGGAAAGGAGCAGAATGTGCAGCTCCTCCGGCGCGGCTGTACCGCCCCTAGCCTCCCCCCTTCCCCCCGCCCTGTCCTCCGGTGGGGCTGTACCGCCCCTAGCCTCCCCCCTTCCCCCCGCCCTGTCCTCCGGTGGGGCTGCTGTACAGACCCCAGACAGGACTCAGGAGACGCAGCTGTGTGGAAGGGCTGGGGATGGTACAGCTGCGCTAGAGGAGCTGCTGACATGGGGCTGCCTCTTCCTTTCACCTCTGTGGTTCTGGAGAGCCCTGTGGTTGAGAAGTCTCTGGTAAAGCGGGAGGAGGACAGAGTGCCCCCCCTCAGGTAACATGGGATGGATCATGGGGAGAGGAGCGGGACAGCGCAGGGCCTGGGGTGGGGGGTGGGGCGGTGTCACGTGAGGAGTCAGGTGGGAAGGTCATGCCCCCCCCCCCAGCTGGTTCAACGTACTGGTAAGAAATGAATTCTACTTGCACCACTGGTATCAGTGGGCTTGGGCTGTGGGGCTGTAAAACTGAGGTGTAGATGTTCAGGCTTGGGCTGGAGCCCAGGTTCTGGAACCTATAGACTATGGTATACAGGAGGTCAGATTAAATGATCACAGTGGTGCCTTCTGGCCTTAGAATAATAGATATAACTAATACATCTGTAAACTGTTTTCAGTTACCACAGGTCTCTGTGTTTGTTAGTATATGTAAGGATTATCCAAAGGGATGTGCCAAAAGGACACACATTTCTCTGTCCATTGAGTTGTGTAAGAGGGGCAGCAGGTACCCTAAATGTACAGCACTCCCACACTGAAACAATTTAATTGAAAACGGGATTGATATTTGTCCCAGGTGTTTGCTTTTTGTTTTCTCATCTTGTCCATATTTTGCTCTTCATGTCCACTTTCTTCACCTGTATGTTTACAGAGAAGGACGCTTGCCTGTTCAGCTGACTGGATGCTAGTTGGGGATTGTGTTCAGCTGAGGATTTCAGCTAGTTGAGTGTTGGCTAACTTACACTACAAAATTGCCACTCCCTTTCAAAAAGCAACCAGCAAAGAGCTAGTTCAATGCTCAAGTGCAGCTAAATATTCACTCTTCCAATATGAGAGGAACATGAGGAATTATTTAAATTGGTAGAAAGAGGTAATGGGGTGAAGTTCAGAAACGGGGTGTTTACATTAAATACCAGGACAAAGCTTTGTGACAGGGTTAGACTATGGAACAAACACACAAGACAAGTGGTGGAAGCCCTGTCACTTGGCAATTCAAAATAATGCACTCATTTAAATGCACTGTAGGCAAGAATACTACAATGGTATTATGTTAGGAGGCCTAACTGGTCTTTTCTGTTTCCAACTTTTATGAATATGAGACATAAGTTTTAGAAACTCTCATTGTGAATCAGAATTTTTAAAAAACAAAACAAAAGCCAGATCATTCTGTGCTCATTGTGAGACATTAAGGTATAAGATTTCCAAGCTGAAACTATTTGCCTTGTTTCTGGTTTTAAACCATCCAACTCCTCTGCTGGGTTAAACAGGCATAGATACCATCTATAGTACATTTATACAGGTGGCTCTGCTGGAGAACGCTATTTCTTGCTGATCTGGTAATTGATGGATAACAGGAAGTGTCTGAATGGGGATGTTAAATTACATTCACTGTGGGAATAGATTGCATTGCCTCCAGTGTTGCTATATTTATTTAAACCAGTAATCATTGTTGCCATTTTCCGTGCCCTTAGGAATTGGATGTGGTTACATTTACTCAGCATGGGTGTTTTCAGGAAATATAATGCATGGAAGGGACAATGGACTGCGGTCTAATCAGCTGTCACATGATGAAGGGAATTCAAGGCTCACCCACTGCTTACATGACCAATCTCTTTCTAGCTTGTGTTTAATTGTAAAAACATGCAGCATTTTGACATGAATGAAAATGAACATTGAGCATTGTAAATTAACTAAATGAGTACTGAGCTCTGTCACTCACCACCACAATCTACAGCTTGCCTTAGAGAAGAGCACTGGCTCTCAAAATATGCTATAGGCATTGTAGGTAGTACCCACACATTTGGGGGTCACTTAGCCAGTGGTCTCCTGAGTTACAGCCCCCCCCATCCCCAATGGTTTCCTTCTGCTCACTTGTACTGTTAAACTGAAAGGTAATAATGGCTGGATGAATCACAGATCTCTTGATTGTGAATTCACTCTTCAGTTAACACTAGGAGTTTTGAACTGAGTGGCTGAAAGTTGCTGTAGTTTGAATCATGGGTGGGAATTTTATTTATTTTTTTCGGGGGGGGGGGGAGAAGAATGTAAGAAGTGTAAGCAGAGTGTGAATGAGCTCTCCCCTGACATCTAGTGATGTGCTATGGAAGAGGACTTCAGGAGCTGATCTCATTTGCATAGGCACACTCACCCTGCCTAGGTACTCAGCATGATGGGATTGCTTGCCTAAATAGTCACTTTGAGCTGGTGTTGGATCCCCAGTCCCTTTGTTAATGGGGCAGGAGTAGTAAAGGATTGTTTATCCTTGTTGCGTGCATTAAGGTCAACAGAACTGTGCTTGGCATTCCCTGATTGAGGGACTCGCCCTCAACTAAATGGCACTCGCTAGGCATGGGACATGGGTTTCAAAGCCTGGTGGAGAAAAGATGTTTGTACCTGGTGGTGTGGATTCTGCTGAGGGACTATAAACACTATTTGACCTATCCACTATGAAATAACAGTGCTGATTAAGACTCAATTGAGAGTCTTGTTACACACGGAGGGAGGGATAGCTCAGTGGTTTGAGCATTGGCCTGCTAAACCCAGGGTTGTGAGTTCAATCCTTGAGGGGGCCACTTAGGGATCTGGGGCAAAAATCAGTACTTGGTCCTGCTAGTGAAGGCAGGGGGCTGGACTCGATGACCTTTCAAGGTCCCTTCCAGTTCTAGGAGATGGGATATCTCCATTAATTATTATTATTATTATTACACTGCAGAGCTGAAATCAGTGATACCTAGATCTAAGCATTAGACCTGTTTTAGGACAGTGTCTCTGATGCAAGAGAGTGCCCAGTGTGCACCAGCAGTGAGGGTCCCCTGCTAACAACTGAAATCACTAAGAACTCTGTTAAGTGGTGAGACCTGGAGATGTCCTGGTGGATTGGCAATTAGCTGGTAGGGCAGTTGGTGGAGAGGACTGGAGTGGAGCTCTGCAGAGAGGCGTGGTGATGGGCCATCAGGGTGGCAGGCAGAAAGGATCAGAATGGAGCCCGGCCGAGTGGCATGGTGATTGGCTAGCACATAGGAGCAACACGTGATTGGCCAGCAGGGAGGCTGCAGAGAGGAGTGACAAGCGAGTGCCCAGGCAGCAGAGCAAGTAAGGTGCCTTCCACCTCCCACCCCACCCAGGGTGGGAGGGGAACTCTGCAGATGCACCTTTGGATTCTGGGTCTGCAATGACCAAGGACAATAATTGTGAGTGGGGTGCAGAGAAGGGACAGGCATGCTAAAGGGATTTTTGGTTGCTGGACTTAAGAATCTGAGGGAAAAGGACACTGCCCAACTTACTTGGGGGTGGGTCTTTTGCTCATGGTCTATGTTTATGAACCCTGTTTACGGCGTTTTCCCAAATAATGCCGGGTTACTTTAGTCCTTTATTAAAATTATCTTTGCTACACTCAGACTCTGTGCTTGTGAGAGGGGAAGTATTGCCTCTTAGAGGCACCCAGCTGTGGTATGTAACTGTCCCAGGTCACTAGGTGGGGCCTTGAGCTGGTTTTGTGTTATATTGTTGAAAAGGAACCCCTAGATACTAAACCCGACCCTTGTTGCTGCCAACTCTGACTGGCAGAAGGGTTACAGAAGTATTGGAGAGAAAGACATGTGAATACTTCCTGGGAGGGGGAAAGTATTAGGAGGCAGAGGAGTTGGGGACTAAGGGTAAAAGGGTTTGGGGCTGCAGTGAGGGGAGGGGGGTTAGGGGTAGGAGGATAAAAGGGGATAGATGATAGGGGAGGTAAGAGGTTGGGGGCTCAGGTGAGGGAGGCATAGTACCCTCACTCTGTCAGTGCACCCCAACCCACCCGCACCCCTACCTCTGCCAGTGCACCCCAGTCACTCTGAATGACAACCCCACTGCATCCTCCATTTCTGCCAGTGCACCCCAATTCCTGTGCACTCCACAGCTCTTCCAGTGCACCCCAACCTGCCTGCACCCGATAGCTCTGTCAATGCACCACAAACTTCCTGGGTGAGAGTGGATGGGTTGTAAAAGGAGGTGAAGAGCATGTATACTTCAGCAACTGTGGGGTTTGCAGAGTAAAGGTGTGTGTGTGTGTGTGTGTGTGTGTGTGTGTGTGTGTGTGTGTGTGTGTGTGTGTTAACAGGGGCATCTTTGAAAGAGGGCAGTGTTGATTGCATTGGCCACCTTTATGTGAATTTCCTGGTTTGCTCAACTCAGCATTCTGCAAGGGACAACATACTACCAAGCCATTTGATCTCTGGATTACTGTAGTGGGTGTTTTTTTTTTTTTTTTTTTTTTTTTTTTTTTTGAGGGATGGGGCATTGAATGGATTTAGAAACAGATACAGTTAAAGCAGAACAGCTCCCTACTGTGGACACAGCTATACAAGAATGAAGGTGCTTATATTGTTATAGCTTGTTTCTCTATCAGAAACAAGCTATAACAATATAACTGCATCAACACTAAGGGGTTGGATTGCTTTAGATACATTAGTTTCTAAACCAATGTAGTTATGTACCACTTTAAATGGTGTAGCCCAGCCATAGACAGCACAGCCTCCTGGGGAGCTTTTCCTTCTGCACTGTAGGGCCGGGATGTCACAATCTGCTCCATCCAGGTCTCCCTCTCAAGTGCAAAATCAGCCAAGGACATAACATTTAATCAGTGGAGCATTTGACTTCTTTGCATTGCTGAAACTTACTCTGGATGTTATATAGCCTGTGATGGGTTCGGTCATAGAGACCCCCTGGGGACTGTCACTTGATGTGCTGGGATTACCTGTGAGCCCGTTTTCCATGCCAGCTTGGGACTTCCAAAACCCTGCCTTGTTAAGCCAGACACACTATCCTGCTGCAACACAGACCCAGGGTCTGGGCCACGCCCCCGAAGCTGCAGGCTTAAACCAAAAACTGCTCATCAGGTTACTTGTCTCCAGCACCCAGACACCCAGGTCCCAATGGGATCCAAACCCCAAATAAATCTTTACACAGAGTAAAACAGCTTATACAGGGTAAACTCACAAATTGTCCACCCTCTATAATGCTGATAGAGAGATATGCACAGCTATTTGCTTCCCCAGGTATTAATCTCTTACTCTGGGTTCATTAATAAACAAAAGTGATTTTATTAAGTATTACAAAGTAGGATTTAAGTGGTTTCAAGTAATAACAGACAGAACAAAGTAAGTCACCAAGCAAAACGAAGCAAAAACATGCAAGTCTAAGCCTAATACATTAAGAAACTGATTACAGGTAATATCTCACCCTGAGAGATGTTCCAATAAGCTTCTTTCACAGACTAGACTCCTTCCTAGTCTGGGCCCAATCCTTTTCCCTGGTACAGTCCTTGTTAGTTCTAGCAGACATCTTAGGTGGAAAGCAGGGGTGTTCTCATGACTGGCAGCCTCTTTGTCTGCTCCACCCCCTTGTATAGCTTTGGCACAAGGTGGGAATCTTTTGTCTCTCTGGGTCCCCACCCCTCCTTCTAAATGGAAAAGTACCAGATTTAAGATGGATTACAGCATCATGTGGCATGCCTCCAGCTTCCATCCAGGACATATCGCACGATCCATTGTCTACAGCCAAGCCCTAAGATACAACTGTATTTGCTCCAATCCCTCAGACAGAGACAAACACCTACAGGATCTTTATCAAGCGTTCTTAAAACTAAAATACCCACCTGGGAAAGTGAGGAAACAGATTGACAGAGCAAGATGGGTACCCAGAAGTTACCTACTACAGGACAGGCCCAACAAGGAAAATAAAAGAACACCACTGGCCATCATGTAACCCCCCCAGCTAAAACCTCTCCAGCACATCATCAGTGATCTACAACCTATCCTGGAAAACAGTCCCTCACTCTCAGAGACCTTGGGAGGCAGGCCAGTCCTCGCTTACTGACAGCCCCCCAACCTGAAGCAAATACCAGCAACTACACACCACACCACAGAAACACTAACCCAGGAACCAATCCCTGTAACAAACCCTGTTGCCTACTCTGTCCCTGTCAAGGCTGCTTCCCCACTCTGAACTTTAGGGTACAAATGTGGGGGCCTGCATGAAACGTCTAAGCTTAACTACCAGCTTAGATCTGGTCCGCTGCCACCACTCCCAAAGTGCTAATTCCCTTCCCTGGGTATCCTTGGGAGACTCTTCACCAATTCCCTGGTGAATACAGATCCAAACCCCTTGGATCTTAGAACAAGGAGAAATTAACCATCCCCCCTCCTTTCTCCCACCAACTCCTGGTGGATCCAGATCCAACCCCCTTGGATCTAAACACAAGGAAAAATCAATCAGGTATTAAGAAAAAGGCTTTTAATTAAAGAAAAGAAAAGTAAAAGAAAACCCTCTGGGAGAGATTAGCATACCAGCTACTCTCACAGACAACAGATTCCAAACACAGAGGATGTTCCCCTGGGCAAACCCTTAGTTACACACACAAAAAATACCCAAAATACCCAAGTTGACTATTCCTCTAATTGCACAAGACAGGTTACAAAGAAATAAACATAAACCTATTTATTTCCTTCACTAATACTCACTACTTAATAAGAGGCTGAATTCTGGAGCTTTCCCACTCCGGTCCAAAGTGAAACTTTTTAGACAAAGGGAACTTTCCTCCTTCCCTTTGAACCATCTGGTCCTCCCATTGGTTCCTCTGGTCAGGTGTCAGCTAGGCTAGGTGAACTTCTTAACCCTTTACAGGTAAAAGAGGCATTAACCCTTAACTATCTGTTTATGACAGTCCCCATATCTACTCTAGCGACACCATCAGAAGATCCAACCACATCAGCCACACCATCAGGGGCTCATTCACCTGCACATCTACTAATGTGATATATGCCATGGTGCCAGCAATACTCTGCGCTACTTAGGCCTCAACTGGAGTATTGTGTCAAGTTCTGGGCACCGCATTTCAAGAAAGATGTGGAGAAATTGGAGAGGGTCCAGAGAAGAGCAACAAGAATGATTAAAGGTCTAGAGAACATGGCCTATGAAGGAAGGCTGAAAGAATTGGGTTTGTTTAGTTTGGAAAAGAGAAGACTGAGAGGGGACATGATAGCAGTTTTCAGGTATCTAAAAGGGTGTCATAAGGAGGAGGGAGAAAACTTGTTCATCTTAGCCTCTAAGGATAGAACAAGAAGCAATGGGCTTAAACTGCAGCAAGGGAGGTTTAGGTTGAACATTAGGAAAAAATTCCTAACTGTCAGGGTGGTTAAACACTGGAATAAATTGCCTAGGGAGGTTGTGGAATCTCCATCTCTGGAGATATTTAAGAGTAGGTTAGATAAATATCTATCAGGGATGGTCTAGACAGTATTTGGTCCTGCCATGAGGGCAGGGGACTGGACTCGATGACCTCTCGAGGTCCCTTCCAGTCCTAGAATCTATGAATCTATGTACATTGGCCAAACCAGACAGTCTCTACATAAAAGAATAAATGGACACAAATCAGACGTCAGGAATGGTAACATACGAAAGCCAGTAGGAGAACATTTCAATCTTCCTGGACATTCAATAACAGATTTAAAAGTAGCCATTCTGCAACAAAAAATACTTCAAAAACAGACTTCAAAGAGAAACTGCAGAGCTACAATTCATTTGCAAACTTAACACCATTAATTTGGGCTTGAATAGGGACTGGGAGTGGCTGGCTCACTACAAAAGCAATTTTCCCTCTCTTGGTATTGACACCTCCTCATCAATTATTGGGAGTGGACCACATCCACCCTGATTGAATTGGCCTTCTCATCACTGGTTCTCCACTTGTAAGGTAACTCCCTTCTCTTCATGTGCCAGTATATTTATGCTTGTATCTGTAATTTTCACTCCATGCATCTGAAGTGGCTTTTTACCCACGAAAGCTTATGCCGAAATAAATCTGCTAGTCTTTAAGGTGCCACCGGACTCCTCGTTGTTTTTGTGGATACAGACTAACACGGCTACCCCTCTGATACTTTCCACTTAATATGTTTACATCAGTGATACAAGTTTATATCTTATTCTCTTCACTCCATACATAGAAATGATACATGCAAATAAATAGGATGAACACATTCAGTAGATTATTAGCTTTGTAATGATATCTTACAAGAGACCTTTGGCATAAAGCATATTCCAGTTACATCACATTCACATTCATAAACATATTTTCATAAAGTATATAGAGTGCAACGTCACATAGCCTTCATCTAAAAATCACTTTTAAAATGGTAAAGATGTCAGATTTGCTGCAGCTCCCATTCATTCTGAACATATTTATCCTGACTCTGCAGTCCTTACTCAAAGTATGGAAGTCAACAGGAGTTTAGCTTGAATAAAAATGGTACTTTACTATCCTTTACTATCCTCCTTTGCCCGACTAATTTTTATTTCCTAATTTTTCTGTTTTCCCGGTAAACATTCATTTTAATAAACTTCAGTTGCTACATTAATCCAGTTCATTATCCATGTGTATTGCCATTTTACATCTCTGTTTAAATCTCCTCCTCTGACTTTGTGTCTACAATACGTAAATAGTGGCAGCTGCTGATTTTGTTCACAATATCACAGGCTGTGATGCCTCATCCATTTGTTTCTTGCCATTTAACTAAATAAGAACGCAATGAGTAAACTGGTGCAGCATTGTCATTCTATGGACAGACTAAGTGACTAACATGATCTAAGGATATATTGGGGTTTTTTCTATCCCTTTTTGCATGTGAAAAGATACATACTCAATTTAATTATGATATAACCAATTTTCCTTAAAACTCTGCCTTCTGTCACTCACTGTCCCAGATCTGGTATTGCTCAGTTGATAAATGATGATTTATGCAACATTTAGAACTGACTTAGTGTAAGTGGTTTCTAATTTGACCATCTGTTGCTTTACAAGTACAGTTGTTATGCCTCCACTACAACATTCCCCCCCCCCCAACTCATCCATGTTTCCACTATACAGTAGAACCTCAGAGTTATGAACACCATAGTTACAAACTGACTAAGGTTACCATATGTCCGTTTTTTCCCGGACATGTCTGGCTTTTTGGTACTCAAATCCCCGTCCTGGGGGAATTGCCAAAAAGCCGAACATGTCCGGGAAAATACTCCCCCCCCCACTCCCCCAGTCCCCTGCTTACCTTGGCTCCGGCAGGCTGCGAGCTGCAGGCAGATTCCCCCGCGGCAGCAGCTGCTGCTGCTCCCCCCAGACACCTCAGCTCTGTGCAGCTGAAGAGCGGAGCTGCCCGAGCACTACCGGCTTCACGGTTTGCCGGGCAGACCCCAGATCTCCAGACCCTGCGCCCCCAGCCGGGCGCTTCCCCTCCCGGGCTCCGGCTGCGCTGGGGAAGCACCCGGCCGGTGGCGCAGGGTCTGGAGATCTGGGGGCTGCCCGGCAAACCGTGAAGCTGGTAGCGCTCAGGCAGCTTCACGTGGCTGGGAGGGAGGGAGGAGGGGGAATGCGGGGCACTCAGGGGAGGGGGTGGAGTTGGGGCGGGGACTTTGGGGAAGGGGCGGGGCCAGGGCCCCCTGGAGTGTCCTCCTTTTTTAAGGTTTAAATATGGTAACCCTAAAACTGACCAGTCAACCACACACCTCATTTGGCATTGGAAGTATGCAATCAGCAGGGCCGGCTCCAGGGTTTTGGCCGCTCAAAGCAGCCAACAACAACAACAACAACAAAGCCGCGATGGCGATCTGCAGCAGCAATTCGGCGGGAGGTCCTTCACTCCGAGCGGGAGTGAGGGACCCTCTGCCGAATTGCCGCCGAATAGCTGGACGTGCCGCCCCTCTCCGGAACGGCCGCCCCAAGCACCTGCTTGCCAGGCTGGTGCCTGGAGCCGGCCCTGGCAATCAGGCAGCAGCAGAGGGCGGGGGCGGGAGGGGAAGCAAATACAGTACACAGCACTGTGTTAAAGGTAAACTACTGAAAAAAATGAAGGGAAAGCAGCATTTTCTTCTGCATAGTAAAGTTTCAAAGCTGTTTTAAGTTAACGTTCAACTGTAAACTTTTGAAAGAACAACTATAATGTTTTGTTCAGAGTTATGTACATTTCAGAGTTACAAACAACCTCCGTTCCTGAGGTATTTGTAACTCCGAGGTTTTAATGTATGTATGGCCACACAAAGTGTGCCACCGAATTGCATTTCAGTGCATACTGAGAAAATCAGGACAGCAATCCCTGACTGCTTCAACTGCTGCTGGCGGATTGGTGGATTATTAAAGTAGTTTTATTTTTTTAAATGACTTGGTCACTTAGAACTCTGGGATTTCTTATGTGGATCCCAGAATCCTTTGCCTTCATGCGTATATGGACTTTTTCCAAAATGGAGACCAGTCTGATAGTTCAAACTGCTGTATCTTCTGACTTTGACTTTCATGCTTAATTGCCTAAAGGGAATCAGGGCTGCAGAGCTTGTAGACAGGGCAGTTGGAAATAATGCATGAATAGGAAGCAGCTACATATGAGGTTTCTGTCTCTCTGCACTTTGCAGAAATGAACCAAGAATCTGTCACACTCAGCTTTACTCACTACTGGGACTGTAGCTGTGTAAACAATTCAGAATAAACACTTTATTTTGTGAACTCTTTGCTAAATGGACTCTGACACTTACTAATTTGTTCTCTGTTTGCAATTACTCACCAATATTTTTGTGAATTCATTAAAAAATTGCTTTGAGATTTCAGCTTGTGGGTTGCTTACCAACTGTTCACTGGGACTATTCATTTGAGTATTTGTTGACTTAAACCAGGCCCAGATGCCAGATTGGAAATAATACCATGGGACTTAGTTACATTCCTTGACTGCATGACCTGGCCTTTATAAATTACATTATAATTAATTGAAATTAATTACATCTTGTCACAGAAATAAGTTTAATAATTTAACTTCAGCAACAATCTCGAAAGTCGTTTGCTCATATGAATGTCCATGAAAAAAACGGGGTCACCCAATAAAATTAAAATAGGCAGCATAATGAAACAAACATAATGAAATATTTCTTCACACAACACAGTCAAACTGTGGAACTTGTTGTCAGTGGATGTTGTGAAAGCCAAAAGTATAAATGGGCTAAAAAGGAATTAGATACGTTCATGGAGGATAGGTCCATCAATGGCCCTTAGCCAAAATGGTGATGAATGCAACACCATGCTCTGGGTGTCCGTAGGCCTTGGACTGCCAGATGTTGTGATGGGATGAGTCACCCTGTTCTTTTCACTCCCTTTGAAGCATCTGGCATTGGCCATTGGAAGACAGGATATGGGGCTAGATGGATCATTGGTCTGACCCAATATGGCCGTTTTAATGTTCTTAACTAAGAAAAAGGGGTGCAACCATCGTCAAAAATAAAGTTCTAAAGCTGATAAATGTTTATGAATAATTTTTCCTACCATTCACTCAGGACTCTGTGGGATACTAGTTAAGAAGGCTGGCCTGACAGTGACTACCTGACATACCTCCATATGACCAAGACCATGTTTGACTGTTCTTGTGTGGATCTAGGCCCAGCATTAGAACATCAACCACCAGCAACACTGGTGAACTTTTGTAAATGGGGAATCAGCAATGGGGTGCTGTTGTGTTTGGAGATGGGTGTATCCTCCCCCCTCTGCAGTCCACTCCAGGAGGGGTCTATAGTCTCTTGCTGTCACCTGTCCCTGGGCAGGGATTCTTGTCCCACTCCCTTCTGACTAGGGGTTTTAAGGCTGCACAGTTCCCTCCTTGATATCCCCAGCAAGCCAGTCTGCCTAAGGGTGAGCACCTGTGCTTTGCTTTCTCTCCTAGGGCTCTATGAACACTGTATTGCCAGCAGTTACCACATAGTTCTTTCTTAGCTCATTTATTCTTAGTTTAAGCATTACAGAAAAAACATAATAACAATAAGCATATTTAAACTCACACTAAACATACCAAGAGTCACCCATCAGTCTTCTGTGACCCTACTAAGCCAAAATCTTTTCAACTCTTCCTCAAGGGTTGGGGCCCTCCTTGCACAGAAGTTTCTGTCCCCCATTTGCTGAGTCAGAAAGAAGGCACGGAGACAGTTTTAATGCAGCCTGTGTCTGTTGGTCTCTGGAAAACCCAGATTGAGCCAGTATGTGCAAGTCTCCCCGGGGGCGGTACCTCTCTGGACATATTTACTATTTAAATGATTCACCTGAATCACAATCCCTCTCCTCCCCCAGCCCCACACACTGTTTTTCGTTCCTGGATGAACTGTGGTAATCCTTCCCTCTGGAGTTACATACAATCCCTAGCCCACAGTGAGATATAAACCATGCATACTTGTTACAATATTGTCCTCCAAGATATTGCCTACTGTGACAGATATTGCACCATTTAAATCCTATTGTCTCAACTGTTAATCATTACTAATGTCCCTAGGAGAACACACTCCACCACTATCATATTTATACTCAGACAGTATGTAACTGGGTACTTACATACACCTCATCACTGGAGGGTCTGTGTGTGAGTCCCGGTATCACTTCACCAGCCATGGCAGTGAAGGATAGGCGCATTTCTGAGAATTAAGTGGGCTGCTTTTGTTGCTGTGGTTGACCAAACTTGAGTATTTTACTGATGAGCAGACTGGTGTCAAGATAAACCCTTTATTATGAACAGAACTAGGTACAGAAATGAAGTAATAAAACTTTCTACTACCCTGCAGCCTATGACTACCCTGTCCTGAGCTTCTTTGCATCTACAGTGTCCAGGAAGTGTAGCATCCTTTCCACTTCCTGAAGGACATACTCTATAGCACATCTTCCCTGTGTTTAGATCCCTTTACTGAACCAAAACACTATAAAATTGAACTAACAAACTATGACAAATAGAATAATTGACTTAGCAAACCTTCAGGTTGCTTAAACACAACTTAACATGTCTCAATCAGTCTCTTAGGGCATTTCAGCAGTCTTCCTGAGCTGCTGTATTGCAAGACCTCATTAGGCAAGCTCCTGTCTTTAATACATTTCTTCTTTGAGCAGTGTCCCTATGGGTGCTCCACTTCAGGTGCGAGTGTGCCCCATGTGGAGATTTTCGCTAGCTGTGTCTTTCGGCTAGTGAAAATCTCTGATCGAAGGCATGTGGGGCCCACATGCACCTGAATTAGAGCACCAATAGGGACACACATCTTGAAGAACCACAGTTACTGCACAGGGTGAGTAACCTTTTCTTCAGTCAGTAACCAGGTCAGTGTGTGAACTGTTTTCACCTTGTATGTCTGCTTTCACTTCACTTGTCTTGACCAAGTTGTCAGATATGTTGAACAATGCTTATGATTCCTTCGTAAAATTTTCCTTAATTTGCGATCACTGCGGATGAGCAAGGTGACTCTTCTTTGGTCACTATAGCTTTGACTCCTAGTCGCACCTTGCCAAATTCTCACAAAATATGTTTTTTTTTAACTGCGGAAGCTCCTTTATTGTAACATTTTGCTCTTACAATATGATTGTAATTTCTCAGTCTTGTTCTCACTATTACGCCTTAGTCATCCTTCATTTTTGTCCCATATCTGGTAACAAAGTATTTATATGAGTTCACTTTCCACATTGCAGTGGTATAGCTATTCAGTTGAGTAGTACTAAATATGGATCTCTTCTTGCATCCATTGCTTTTTTGAATAAGATCTCTACTATACATACTCCATATCCATCTAATCCATTGGTTTGAAGATATCTGGATTAGATCTCTCATGATAAAAGTCAAGCATGTTAGCAAAGTCCAGGAATTCCCTATTCTTGAACTGTGGCCCATTGTCAGTTATTACTGTTCTTGGAATTCCATGATGTGCAAATGCAGTTTTAATGTGTCTGACAACTGTAGCTGTTGTGGTATCTTCGAGTGTGACTACTTCTGAGAAATTGGTAGAGCAGTCCATTTTAACCTGGTGATCATGTCTTCCCAGTCTGAACATGTCAATTCTGACTTTGTCCCACGGGATTGCAAATGGTTCATGAGGTATAATTGGTTTGTTCTGCTCTGAATCTCTGTATTTCTTACACATTCCATACCTGCTCATCACTTCTTCAATGTCACTATTCATCTGTGGCCAGAAACACAACTTCTCTAGCTCTCCTCCTTGATTTGGTCATTCCCAGGTGCCCTTTCTGTATTTGCTCTAATATTTTCCTTCTTATTACTGTGGGAACCATGATCTGTGTCCCTCTCAGGAGCATTCCTGACTCACTGAGAGCTCACTTTATAGTGGGAGCAGGCAGGTGGGAAGTGTTTTTCCCCCCTCCTTTACTTACTGCTTATTTCACTGCTTGCAGGATATAATTCAGATCCCATATGCCTAGAGATATAGCACATAACACTTTTATTGTGTTCAAATGTATGTTTATTGCTTGTTCCAGATCATAAGGCTGTGTATTGTCAGCTGGAGCAGACGTTCTGGACAGTCTCTCTGTGATGGGGACCCTGAGGTGCAACCTGGACTGTAGGACCACTGAGCCCTCCAAATCCACCAACCTGGGCTGCCTCTCACACTGTGGTGTTGATGTCAAGCTACAAACCTCTGATAGGCACTGTACTTACACAGACATCCAAAGGCAGGGACACACCCAATCATGTTACATGAGTGATCTCCCAGCCATTCATGAATCATCAATAGGGAGGCTCCAGCCAACTTCCCCCAGCTTCCCAGCCTTGCACCCCAGAACTGTACTGTCTTGCACCGGTCAGAAGCCTGGCCAGTGTAAGTTCATTATCCAGTTCACCCATCCCTCAAAGGGGAGAGGACACTTTTTACACTAGCCTTTGTAAACTGAGCTGAGATTTCTCAAGCACTTCAACCAAAACACACTGTTTTAGGTAACATATAAAACAGATTTTTTTTAACTAGAGAGAGATTTTAAGTGATTATAAGTAGCAGGTATAGAGATCAGATTTGGTTACTTAAGAAACAAAAATAAATTTGCAGTCTACGTTCTACAAACTAAAAGCAGGCTTTGAATCAAGCAGTATCTCACCCTGACAGATGGTACAAGCAGGTTACAGATCCTCAATACACAGGCTGTGACTCTTTTTTTTCTAGTCTGGAACCACGCTTCCCAGTTTGGCCTCTCCCCTCCAGGTATTGAGTTTGGAGGGGAGAGGCCAAGTAATGTCACTTCCCCTCTTTTATAGTTTCTTCCAGCTTGCTGGAAAGATCTTTGCTTTGATGTGGGGATCAGGCAGTCTCCACTGGTCAAGCAGCCTCCATTGTATACAGTCTCTGTGGTAGTGGATTCTTTCTTTGATGGGTGTTGATGAGCCCTTAATGCTGTCTGGCTATCCATGGCTACTCCATTGTTGTACCTGAAAGGCTGGTTGTGGGTATTCCCAACCTCATAATATATTTCAGTGATGCATACAGCAATACTTCATAACCTCATATATAATAATTGCACGTACAGTCCAACAGGATATTAATGTTCAGCAGATCAAGATTTTAAAATGATACATCACAAGGTATGCTTTGTACAAAACATATCATCATATCACCATGGTGAATGTGGGGGTCCCAGGGTGCTATTCTGAGGTACAGACTGTCAGTCTGCCAGTACTAAGTGATGTCCAGATTGGAGCTGCAGGGTCACATCACTTTGCATTTTCAAGATTAAACATGCCCAGTTTGTTTAACAATTCCTCATGTCAGGTTTTCTAAAGTTTTATAATTTTTGTTGCTCTCCTCTGAGCTTTCTCTAATTTATCTGCATCTTTCCTAAAATGCAGCATCCAGTCCCAGAACAGGACACAATATTCCAGCTGAGGCTTCACCAGTGCTGAGTAGAGAGGACAACTACCTCCCGTGTGTTATATGATACTCCTGTTAATAAGTTCCAAAATATTAGCCTTTTTTTTTTCTGCAATTACATGAAAGTGTTGACTCATGTTCAATTTGTGATCCACTATAACTTCCAGTTACAGTGACGCATATTTACAGGCCAGGGAAGGGTTTGAGCATTGGCTTGCTTGCTCCCTAAACCCAGGGTTATGTGTTCAATCCTTGAGGGGGCCACTTAGGGATCTGGGGCAAAAACAGTACTTGGTCCTGCTAGTGAAGGCAGGGGACTGGTCCCTTCCAGTTCTAGGAGAGAGGATATCTCCATTAATTTATTTATTTATTTTTATTGCTTCCCCCCCCCCCCCCCCATCCACTAGGCCAGTAATCTTGCCAAAGAAGTAAATTAGTTTGGTTTGGCATGATTTGTTTTGACAGATCAATGTTGGCTGTTACTTATGACCCTATTATCCTCTGTGCTTATAAATTGATTGTTTAATAATTTTGTTCTAGACTTTTTCCAGGTATCAAAGTTTAGGCTGACTGGCCTCTAATTCCCCAGGCCCTTTTTACAGATAGCCCTTCATTTGCCCTTCTCCATTCCTCTGGGACCTCACCTGTCCTCAATGTGTTCTCAAAGGTAATTGCTTCAACTAGTTCCTTTAGTACCCTAGGTGAATTTTATCAGGGTCTGCTGACTTGACTACTTCTAACTTATTTAAATATTCTTGAAACTGTTCTTTGCCTATTTTGCCTTGCATTCCTTCCCCCTTGTTGTTATTGTGTTGAACATCTTGTCACCATTAATCTTCTGAGTGAAGACTAAAGCAAAATAGGTATTAAACACCTCAGCCTTCTTGATATCATCAATTAGCTCTCCTTCCCAGCTAAGAAGTGCTTCCAATATATATAAAGATCCTCCTCTTATTGCCTTTTATGTCTTTTGATAGGTGTAACTCATTTTGTGCCGTAGCCTTTCTGGTTTTGTTTCAACATGCTTGTGCTATTTTGTACTCATCCTTAGCAATTGTCCATGTTTCCACTTTTTATATGATTCCTTTTTGATTTTCAGATAATAAAAGAACTCCTGATATAGCCATATTCGCCTCTTATGATTCTTCCTCTTTTTACTTTGTATAGGGATAGATTGCACCTTTAATATTGTCTCTTTGAGAAGCTGCCAGTTCTCCTGAATTCCTCTATACCTTAGATTTTCTTCTATGGGACTTTACCTATCAGTTCTCTGAGCCTGTTAAAATCTGAGGGTTTTTTGTAATACACAGTCCTCATTCTGATGCTTTCACTCCTTCCTTTCCATAATTCATGAGATCTATAATTTCATGATCACTTTCACCCAAATTGCCTTCAACCTTCAGCTTTGCAACCAATTCCTCCTCCTTGGTCACAAACAAGTATAAAATGGCTGTCCCCCTGGTTACTTCCTCACCTTTCTGGAACAAAAAGTTGTCCCCAATATATTTCAAAGAACTTACTGGACCTTTTATGTTTTGGCATGTTACTTTCCCAACTGATGCTAGAGTCCTCCATTATTATTAGGTCTTGTGTCTTGGATATTTCTGTTACTTGTTCTAGAAATACCTTATCTACCTCCTTCAGATTTGGTGGTGACACGTACTATGACATTGCCCCTCTTTTCCCCCCCTTTTATCTTCACCCAGAGACTTTCAACTGCTCTACCTCTCACCTCCTTCTGGACTTCAAAACAAGTGTATATATTCTTGATGTATAATGTAACACCTCTTCCCTCTTTCCTTGCCTATCCTTCCTGAACAGGTTATACACTTCTTTACAGTCATGTTCTTCCTGTTTATTCCTGGCATTTGTGTATAGACCTCTAACATGATCAAATTCCCCCAATGTTATCCCTCTTGTTGTACCTATGACCCTATTATAATTTTCCATTTCCCTCCCCCAACATTTAGTCCTCTGTTAAGGTCCCTTTTTTTCTACCCTAACTGTAGGCTTTTGTCATCTGCCCCCTAGTTTAAAGTCCTCCTCACCAGCTTGGCAAGTTGGTTTGTGAAGATGCTCTTCCTGTTCTTGGTTAGGTGAACCCCATTTCTTCCCAGCAGTTCTCCTTCCCAGAACAGTATCCCATGGTCAAGGAAGCCAAAGCCCTCCCATCTACACCATCTGTATAGTCATGCATTCATTTCCAGAATGTCCGTGTCCCTACCTGGGCCCTTGCCCTAAACCGGCAAAATTATTGGAGGTAATGTTCTCTCCCAAGTATGTTATTCCTGTTGTTATTCCTGTTGACATTTGGCCTTATTCAGTTCAAGGTTATTAGCTCTCACAATATCCAGAACTCCCTCCAGTCATTACCATGTTCAATGGCAGTGCTGCTCCAAATCTTTATGCCATCTGTGTACACTTTTGCACCTGGTAGATCCTCTGACATTGACTGATTGTATGGTGAAATACTTCTGGAGCCAAACTTATTCTGAAAGGCAGTCTTAGGGAGCTGTATCTGCTAAATGTTGTGTTGAAAATACAGATCTTGGAGCTCTGTGTCCAAGTGGATCTACCAAAATTCTGCCGAGGCATCTAATTTTCTGAACAATTTGGTTCCTGCCATCTCAGATAATAGTTCACTTACTGTGGGCAAGTAGCAGTATTCTCTTATATTTTTGTTCAGCTGCTTAGGGTCCATACACAACTGTAAAGCCCCTCCTTTTTTACTCTGGGTTCACTGATGAGTAATTGTAATATGTCAGTTCTTCTATTCTCCAAGTGATAACACTCTTCTCCTAGCCTCATTCTTAAGGCTTGTGGAACTTTTCACAGGTCCTATAATTACTGGGAGGCAACAATTCCCTGTGAATTCATCTTCATATGATGCTATTAATACTTTCATATCTGGTTCTAAGTTGTCTCTCTGTGGTATATATCCTCTTAATGAGACCAAGCACCTCACATGTGTGTAGGCCCAAAATTGGTTGCTTGCCTCTATGTACCACTACAAACTCTTGTATTATCATTTTTTCCCTTTGTATGCATCAGTGTGCATTCTTCCAGCACTGGATTTGTTCTTCCATTATAGTTTTTCACAGATACTTTTGTCCTGTCCACTTTTATGTGTTTCTTACTTGTCTATATTTCTGTTTATTACATTTACTTATGCCCCAGTGTCTATCTCATATGTCACATAAGTGCCATTTTACTAATCTTCTGATTTTTCAGTCTCCTCTATTATTGTTTTTAAGGATAGCTCTTCACTTGAGGAATCCATTTTTGTACTTAAATGCACATTCCTTCTTTCTCTGCACACTTTAGCGTAATGGTTGGGCTTACTACAGTTTCTACATATTTGCCTGAATGCTGGTCATTTTCCTATACTCATGCTGGCTGCCACATTGCTGGCACTGTTCCTGTTTTTAGCATTTTTCTGTCCCTGGGAAGTTTAATTTTGTGAACTTTTTCCTCACTGGTTTAGCTATGGTACACAGAGTTGTGTGCTCTGTGCCTTTCTCTAGGCATTTTATTTGAGTTTGTTCTGCTGCTTGGGATATCCATTTTGCCCTTTCTAATGTCAGATCCACCTCTCAATAATCATTTATCTACTTTTTTTACTGTTGCATACCAAGACAATCTAGTCTTTAATAAAAGAATCTTTTAATATTCCATGATTGAACCATACCCTGCTCATCTGGAGACAAAGCGTGGCTGCTCATTGTTCTTTTGACAACACATTGCAAAGACACATTCTAAAATTCAGTTGAGTATCTTATGCCTCTGCAGGCTTGGCAGCAACTCATGGAGTGCTAGTACTGCAACCTAATGGACTCTATCAAGGCCCTAATTACTGTACCTGCTGAACACTGTGTGACAGCATGGGGCTCCCATTGTCATTGTGGTGAGCTGGACTCAACGATCAACTCTGCTGTTTGTATCGTCACTGGTGCGACATGGACAACTCCAGTGTCCAACCTTCCAGTCCTGGCTGGCATTACGGCCCCAGTAATTAGGTGTGAAGACAGGGCCCCGATACCGTTACTACATGTGGCCAACTATCAAGACAGCTCACTTCACAATTTCTTCTCAAAGCCACATCAAAAATGCCAGCTAAGGTCAAGATGTCAATCCCCTGAAATAGTTGAGCTTCTTAGACAGTTCATCAGTCACAACCGTTCTATGAAACAGCAGCAACAGCTGGTTTGGGACCATATTATGGATTGATGGCACACTTCTTGGCAGATAGACAACTTAGATCTGCATTCCCTAGTCTCTGAATCTGTTCTGAGGGGCACGTGAGAGCTAAACTTAAGAACTGAAAGATCCTTCTTCATTACAACAGGATATGTCATGGTTACAGGTGGTTTAATTTACATCTTTACCACTGGGACTTCTTGAGCTCCTCATCCTGCCCCTGTGGAACTCAGGAACAAAAAAGCATGCCATCTAGATTACTCTTTTTATCATTTTGACGGTGGATGCATGTGCTTGATGTCTGTGAATGATGCTGCCATGATAGATGTTGGGTAAGTGATATAGCCACTCTAATTCATTGTTTGTGTTGTCAGAAGCCATATGGCAGAATATTGTAGGACATACTTTTTAGTTATAAGTCTGGGCTTCTTTATTTTTCTACCCCGTCATCAGGGAAACAAGACTGCATAGAGTAGAGGATTCATAGATTCATAGCGCGCTTTTAAATGTCCAAATGCACATTCTACCATCATTCTGCACTTGCTCAGCCTATAGTTGAACTGCTCCTTACTACTGTCCAGGCTTCATGAGCCATGGGATCAAGGGGTAGGCTGGGGTAGGTGCAACCATGATGTGCTGCTGGCTGGGAGATCAGCCTGAGGCAGAAGCCTCCAGCCTGCATGATATTCCAGGCAGGACTGAATCTCCACGAGACGAAACTTAAAGAAGAGAATGACCTGGAGTCACTCCCATTTATGTCCAGGCGCCCCTGACTGACCTCACCGAGGTCAGCCAGGAGCACCCATGTCTGCCCAGGCGCCCCTGACCGACTTCACCGAGGTCGGCCAGGAGCACCCAGGAGACGTCAACGACAGCTAGCAGTCATACTGCACCATCTGCTGCCGCGAAGGCAAGGAGATGCTGCTGTGTAGCAATGCAGTACCGTGTCTGCTAGCAGCACCCACGAGATGTATGGTGATGGTGAGCTGAGCGGGCTCCATGCTTGCTGTGGTATGTCGTCTGCACGGGTAACCCAGGAAAAAAGGCGAGAAACGATTGTTTGCTGTTGCTTTCATGGAGGGAGGGAGAGAGGGAGGAAGGGGGGGGGCCTGACGACATGTACCCAAAACCACCTGTGACAATGTTTTTGCCCCTTCAGGCATTGGGAGCTCAACCCAGAATTCCAATGGGCAGCAGAGACTGCGGGAACTGTAGGATAGCTACCCACAGTGCAATGCTCCGAAAGTCTACGCTAGCCTCGGTACTGTAGATGCACTCCACTGATTTAATGCGCTTAGTGGCGAGACACACAATCGACTGTATAAAATCGATTTCTAAAATATCGACTTCTATAAAATCATCCTAATTTCATAGTGTAGACATACCCTTAAAGATGATAAAGTCATTGCGGAGAAACTAAATGAATTCTTTGCTTCAGTCTTCACGGCTGAGGATGTTAGGGAGATTCCCAAACCTCAGCTGTCCTTAGTAGGTGACAAATCTGAGGAACTTTTCACAGATTGAAGTGTCACTAGAGGAGGTTTTGGAATTAACTGATAAACTTAACATTAACAAGTCACCGGGACCAGATGGCATTCACCCAAGAGTTCTGAAAAAACTCAAATGTGGAGTTGCGGAACAATTAACTATGGCTTGTAACCTGTCCTTTAAATTGGCTTCTGTACCCAATGACTGGAAGATAGCTAATGTCACGCCAATATTTAAAAAGGGCTCTAGAGGTGATCCCAGCAATTACAGACCAGTAAGTCTAATGTCAGTACTGGGAAAATTAGTTGAAACAATAGTAAAGAATAAAATTGTCAGACACATAGAAGAACATAAATTGTTGGGCAAAAGTCAACATGGTTTCTGTAAAGGGAAATCATGTCTTACTAATCTATTGGAGTTCTTTGAAGGGGTCAACAAACATGTGGACAAGGGGGATCCAGTGGACATAGTGTACTTAGATTTCCAGAAAGCTTTTGACAAGGTCCCTCACCAAAGGCTCCTACGTAAATTAAGTTGTCATGGGATAAGAGGGAAGATCCTTTCATGGATTGAGAACTGGTTAAAAGACAGGGAACAAAGGGTAGGAATAAATGGTAAATTTTCAGAATGGAGAGGGGTAACTAGTGGTGTTCCCCAAGGGTCAGTCCTAGGATCAATCCTAGTCAACTTATTCATAAATGATCTGGAGAAAGGGGTAAACAGTGAGGTGGCAAAGTTTGCAGATGATACTAAACTGCTCAAAATAGTTAAGACCAAAGCAGACTGTGAAGAACTTCAAAAAGATCTCACAAAACGAAGTGATTGGGCAACAAAATGGCAAATGAAGTTTAATGTGGATAAATGTAAAGTAATGCACATTGGAAAAAATAACCCCAACTATACATACAATATGATGGGGGCTAATTTAGCTACAACTAATCAGGAAAGAGATCTTGAAATCATCGTGGATAGTTCTCTGAAGACGTCCACGCAGTGTGCAGCTGCAGTCAAAAAAGCAAACAGGATGTTAGGAATCATTCAAAAAGGGATAGAGAATAAGATGGAGAATATCTTATTGCCCTTATATAAATCCATGGTACGCCCACATCTTGAATACTGCGTACAGATGTGGTCTCCTCATCTCAAAAAAGATATACTGGCTTTAGAAAAGGTTCAGAGAAGGGCAACTAAAATGATTAGGGGTTTGGAATGGGTCCCATATGAGGAGAGATTAAAGAGGCTAGGACTTTTCAGCTTGGAAAAGAGGAGACAAAGGGGGCATATGATAGAGGTATATAAAATCATGAGGGATGTGGAGAAAGTGGATAAGGAAAAGTTATTTACTTGTTCCCATAATATAACAACTAGGGGCCACCAAATGAAATTAATGGGCAACAGGTTTAAAACAAATAAAAGGAAGTTCTTCTTCACACAGTGCACAGTCAACCTGTAGAACTCCTTGCCTGAGGAGGTTGCGAAGGCTAGGATTATAACAGGGTTTAAAAGAGAACTAGATAAATTCATGGAGGTTAAGTCCATTAATGGCTATTATACAGGATGGGTAAGGAATGGTGTCCCTAGCCTCTGTTTGTCAGAGGGTGGAGATAGATGGCAGGAGAGAGATCACTTGATCATTACCTGCTAGGTTCACTCCCTCTGGGACACTTGGCATTGCCCACTGTCGGTAGACAGGATGCTGGGCTGGATGGACCTTTGGTCTGACCCAGTATGGCCATTCTTATGTTCTTAGAATGCATTTTACTTTTATTTCATTTGACCAAATCTGACTTGTTATGCTTTGACTTATTATAATCACTTAAAATGTATCTTTGTAGTTAATAAATCTGTTTGTTTATTCTACCTGAAGCAGTGCGTTTGGTTTGAAGCGTGTCAGAGACTCCCCTTGGGATAACAGGCCTGGTGCATATCAACTTCTTTGTTAAATTGACAAACTCATATAAGCCTGCAGCGTCCAGTGGGCATAAATGGACACTGCAAGATGATTCCTAGGGTTGTGTCTGGGACCGGAGATATTGGCTAGTGTCATTCGGTTGCACAATCCAAGGAGCAGCTTACATGCCAGAGGCTGTGCGTGAAGAGCCCAGGAGTGGGGGTTCTCACAGCAGAGCAGGGTAAGGCTGGCTCCCAGAGTCAAGGATTGGAGTGACCTAGCAGATCACCGGTCCAGATAACACCAGAAGGGAACAGTCATTCTGAGGATTTTGCCTTTTCTAACTTCCATCTTAGGGGGAGGATCTCTCAGTTTCTCCACCAAAGGTCAGTAATCACTTGGAAAAAAAACAACTACTTTGTTACTTTAATACTCCCGTGTAGAAATCTCATTCTTCTCCCATCACTCTCAGGACCTGCTCCTCCTGATGGGTGAAGTGGGAAGACATTTTTAGAAAAACAAGCACTGGCTTAACAGAATATTTTGTCATTCTGGAACACCAGGCCTGATGTCATTGCAACCAGTCCAGAATGTGCCATTTAGGAATCTTCTCCCATTTTTCCTGGTTCCAAATAATTGGACAAGGAGCTTAGAAATGATACTATGGTAAACTGGAAGGCATAAATCACTATAGCTGGGGTGGGTGGTGGTGCAGACTTTGTGGTCAGGGTAGGGAAGAATCTTAGAAATGCACAATTCCAGAAACCGTTCTTATTTTCAGTCAGTCCCCACTCAGACCCTGAATATATTGTTGTGTGCGCAATTCTATTGGAATTGCCCCTTCAGAACGACTGCTATTGTAGAGCTAGATTCTGACACCTTTACTCATGTTGAGTAGTAACTTACTCTGCAATTCAGTAAAAGTCAAAACGACAAGAACAAAGGAAAAGGAATAAGAGCTTATGCGAGTGGAAGGAAATCAGGCATACTGTAATATACCACCACAGGTCACATAATGCAAATTTACAATAAAGAGTATGTACAATTGCTATGAAGAAAACTAGAAATGGTTTTCAAGAAGATATTTAAAATGCAAAATTTGCAGCTCATTGTCTAGGTTAAATTATGTAGTGGCCTTCTTTGGGTATACATTTTCACTTGCTTGTCACCCATGAAGGACCTTACTTCATGGTGCCTTGTATGCACAGGTCTCCGTCGACTCCTTGAAGTGATTAGAATCATGGTGCTGTGTAATCAGACAAACATGAGAAGGAGTAAAAAGGGCACAGTGCTAATAATGGGGTAGGGAATCCGTTCTGAACACTCATGCGCTGTAGTGGTTAGCTATGATTTCTCTTGTTAACAAATATTCTTGCTGGGGGCAAACTTTTTTCAATGTATTTAAACTATATTAAATTGCTGCAAGCATGACTTACATATTGTGAACTTCAAACAAAGTTATCAATGCCTGTGAAAAGGCATTTAAAGAAAGCTGAATATACTTTAAAGGGCTCTGGAAAATGACTAGAACAAATGTGTCTGTAGCTTGAATTTTTCAAGGCTCTTGATATGTGCTGCTGGTGGCGATTTCCAGCAGTAAAGGAACTTGTGCAATTCTGTCAGCACAACGTAAATCAGTCAATTAGTGTGGCAAACTTGGTAACATTTCAATTTCATCTAATCTGAGCAGATGTTTTTCCAAAGTTCTGAGTGCTCAGATCCATAAATGGGAATGATAGGGAATAAAACCAAGGCCCCAGTAATGCAGTTGCATCTGTACAGGTGGACATCTGTGCCTATATAACCCCATTTCAATGGGGCTTTGTGTGGTTTCTCATGTTTGCCATTATGGACCCAATTTCAGGATTGGGGCTGTAGTTTGATTGTTTTAACTCCATAAATAGACAATAAGATGGAGAGTTCCATGATCCCAGAGAGAATTTTCATTGCATGCGAGTTGTAATGAGAGTATTAGCTTTAAAGTACACAATACTTAAGTTTTTTGGTGGGGAAATCCATTATTTGAAAATGAATTTTGTCACTTAAAAACCAAAGTTTACATAAATGTTTATCGGGTTTTTCCACTTAAAAATGCTGACTTTCAATCAGATGTACTTTACCAAGTTCAAATACTGCCACTATAATCAATACTTGAATTTCTTGGGTGGCTGAAGATGCTTGACTTTCACCTTCATGTATCTAGATACTCAGGGGACATATGGATATCTGGCCTAGCTACACATCGCATTGTTGTCTCTGGGGAATGGGCGTGATGATGAGAATTGACTGAGGGCTGACTGTGACTGGAAATGCTGATGTGAGCTGGGATGCTAGTAATGTACCGGGAGTAGGTTTGCTGTGGGAGATTAAATCTGTTTGCGACCTTTGAAACATACTGAATTTAATTAACCAGAAATCTTCTATACCTACAAATTGTGCATCCAGCTGGTCTATGATAAACATAATTGTCTTCCTATTACCACCTCCACCCTCATTCCTTTGCATTGTTTCATTCATCTTAGTTTCCCCTGAAATTTAAAATTGACACTTCCTTTTAGTATGGTCAAGATTTTCAGAAATGCCCAGTGGTTTTTGCCTGCCCAGATTTTTGGTTGCACAGTTAGAAACAGCTCGAAGGGAGCCTGTTCCTCACTGCCCCCAGGAGGATGGGTGCTCAGCAATTTCTAAAAATAGAATCCTTTCAAGGTGTCTCAAATAGGGCTGGGCAGAAAACAAAAATTCCATTTCACACAACCTCAAGGTTTCAAAACGTTTATTGTAGAAAGCTCAGGTCTGAGAGGCAGGAGATGAGGGTTCTGAGAGACCTTGGACAAGTCCCCAAACCTCTTTGTGACTCTTTTTCTCTCTCATCTTTTAAATGGGATGATGGTTCTTAATTAAAAGGAGTGTTTATGATTGTTTGTGGATGGAATGTGGTACACAAATGTGACATATAATGAATCAGAAATAAAGTGACAGTCCTTTACTACACTGTTTCCCCTCCACCTTGTCTATTTATACTGTAAGCACTTCAGGGCAGAGGCCAGCCTGTATTCTGTATTTATACAGAGTGTAGCGCAGAGGGGCTTGGATCTCAGCTGAGGCCTCTAGGTACTGCAGTAATACAAATTCATATGCTAACATTGTGAGGAACTCTACTGCATTGCTTTCACCCATAGCTAGGCCACAAAATGGTGTTAGTGGGTGGGAAAGGTAGAAATAGTTTCTGCTTAAGTAAATTAATTAAATTGAGGACATGAAGGAGAAGGATGCTCCGGTTGTGAAAGGTTTGCTGTTTGTCTCCCAGCAGTAACTGAAGTGATGCTAGTTTAAAGCTTAGTCCAGAAGGAATCATGGTAAAATATAGGTAGGGCCAGATCTTCAGCTGGTGTAAAGTAGTGTCTGATCCAATGCAATCAATGGAACACCACTGCTAGACAGCAACAGGGGATCTGACTCGTAAAGTAAGAGAGAGGCATCACTTCATTATTCAGTTTGGTATCAGCCTAAGCCCACAGTGCTGTAGTGCATTCTATGTCTGGACGGGATAATTACCAAAGCTGTTACAAATAGGCAAAACTTGGTTTTGTCAATAAATTAAACTGCTATGGCTCAGACGGGCTGGGAGCAGATACAAAGCATAAGGAGTCATTTTGCCTTTCTAACTATAGCCACTCTTTAAAGTTGGCAAAGGGAAAAAAGTGATGAATGTCTTGACTATTTGATTAATTGGGATTTGATTAAATGAATGGCTGGTGTGAACAGAATGGCATGGTGCCTACTCCTGGGAGCAGTGAATTTGGGCCCTATACAGCTAACACTGTTCCAGTCTTTCCCCCTCCAGTTCCCATTATGATGCTAAGAATGAAGGTGCTCTTCCTCAGAAACACAGACCACAATGCTTTCTGTCAAGGGGCAGATTGATTGTGAACTCTTTCAAGAGCTGAAAGTATTGGTCTCGTTAATTCCCAGGCAAGGCCAAACAAAATGAAAATGGGCTGATCAATCAGCAGCTCACCAGATGAATTTTATTGTCTAGTAACTAGCTGCAATCCCTAGGTTGCATTTGTCTGATTGAAATTGTCCATGTAGGAAAGGTGTATAACTGAATGCAAATACTCACATGAAAACTTAATCGAACTTGTATCATGGGGTTAATACTCATTAACTTGAATTTTGCACCACTTTTATCCACACCACTGCTCACCCCTATATGGGCTCTTTGTCATTAGAAACCATCTTAAGATGAAGCACATATATCCCTGAATATGTACTAATAAAAAACCAAGCTTCCTAGCAGAATGCATGTAGATGGGAATTTAAACTAAGAACATTGACATGAATGCATTTGTGGAATCATTGATGTAATTTAAACTAAGTCACAAGAAACTGACTTTACTGCACATATAAACTACTTCATAATAACAGTGACATCACTACCATCATTTATATTACCGCAATGCTTGGGTGGCCCCAACTGAAATTAGGACCCATTGTATGAGGCACTCTTCGGACACATAGTAAAGATATCACCTCTGTCCTGGAGAGTTTACAAATAAGTAGACCTGAGGCAGAAGGGGAACCAGAAGAAGCACACAGAGGTGAAGTTACTGCTGTGTGAGCTTAGGCAAAATGAGTCAGAGTCAGGGGTAGAAACCAGGTCTCCCAGTACCATTCTCATTAGACCACACTGCTTCTCCTTCCTAGCTTCTTACCCATCTTTTGTATATAGCCCATTACTAATGATCATTATGTACATTGCTGTAGCACACAAGATGAGCTAGATGCATTACAGATACATATAAAAATAGAGACCTTATCCCCAAAAGCTTACAGACAGAGGGCAGGGGAAAGGGATGAAACACACATAAGCAAAAGTCTTATTAGTTTTGTGTCTTATTCTTTTGAATCTAATTAGATTTTAAAAAAATAAATATAAATTGTCCCCAACCCTTCCTTTACCCAGCTATTAGTAGCTACTGAGCTAACTTTCCCACCCATTAGTTAGTCTGTTTTGCTGAACATTCTTTTTATCCTTCTAAATTGGGGAAAAGAAAATCACAGCCCTGTCTATTAAATTAAACAAAATGTTCCCACCCGGGTTGAGACATGAAGATGGTGATTTCTAAGTTTGTGGTCAAAGAGTTAAATGCTGTAGTCTTTAATCACTCAACGTTCAAATTGACATCAACAGAAATTTTGCTCATTTGAGACTTTAGTTCCTGAGTTATACTAGGAACTCCTATCGAAAAGTGAAAGAAAACAACCTCCCCAGCAGCCTAATTTGGGGATCGTTATTTAAAAATAACCATGTAATTGTTTACATGCCTTTTTACAGGCTTCCTCCTACTCTTGCCTGGTAAGAGGGCCATTCTCCTCTCTCCATATCTGCTGCTTAGAACCCACTTTATTTCCCTAGTCTCCCATCTCAGATAGGCGAAGATGCTGTCTTCTCACCCTTCATCCATTTGATGTGTTGTGATGTGCCCAACCATGTCTGGATTATAAATTTCATGATGCAGGGAATTGTCTAAACTGGGTGTTTTCTAAAGCACTCTGTACACCTGGAGGACTATATAAATACTAATACATCTTCAGAGCACTGTGCAAAAACAACGGATCATCCAAGGTAGTAGGGTATTATCACCCCTATCTTACTGCTGGAGAAACTGAGACAGAGATGGGTTAAGCAGCTTATCCAAAGCCACACAAGTCATTGGTAGAGCCACGGTTAGAATTCAAGAGTTCCTGGTTCCTAGACCACTGGAAAAGTGATAGACAAAAAGGAAATTGTAAGAGTAATCTGACTGCAGTAATGCCCATTATTTAATATATGTTTTAATAAGTATATCCAGGATGAGAACCTACCTCCGAGTCACTTTGGAAGCTAGTATGTTATTGACCCAATTATGTAAAGATGCAAAATCTTCACTATGGGCTGGACTGAATGCAGCTCGAATAAGAGGCAGCACGTAACTGCAGTACCTAGGAGGAGGGCAGGAATCTGATTGTGACGCAGTCACAACATGGTTCCTCCTTGTGTCTT